>NC_089499.1:74035097-76435097 GCF_036850765.1 Saccopteryx bilineata
ATCGAACCCAGGACTTCTGCACGCCAGGCCGACGCTCTACCACTGAGCCAACCGGTCAGGGCCTATAGGATTATATTCTTAAAAAAAATCATTTATAGAAAGTCTCTAAATCAGGGGTTCAAACTCTTGTGGATTGGCCAAATTTGGCCTGCAGATAGGTTTTTTTGACTGGCTAGAAGTGTGTAAAAATATTGAGTTTAAAAATTAAGTCCCCAAAATTAAAAGTTTCATCACAACTATCCTCTACCCCTTTATCTTGTCCTACTGCTTAATTGCACTTTGAAATCCCACACTATTTAAATATGACATTCTAAATCAGTGGTTCTCAACCTTTCTAATGCCATGACCCCACAATACAGTTCCTCATGTTGCGGTGACCCCAAAATAATTTTGGTGGCTACTTCATAACTGTAATTTTGCTACAGTTATGATTTGGAATGTAAATACCTGATATGCATTATGTATTTTCTGATGGTTTTAGGCGACCCCGTTGGGGTCGCGACCCACAGATTGAGAACCGCTGTTCTAAATACATATAATATCATCATCATCTCAATTCTATTAGTATTTACTCATTAGCATAGAGTAACACTCATCTGACAGTCTATGACTTGAGCTATGATGTTTGTATTGTGTTTGAGAAATGGAGGGAAGGTTACATCATTCAGAGGTAGCCAGTTACGATTCATTACACATTTTATCAGACTTAACAGATCTAATTAGATTTAATTCACCTCTAATTATATTACCAATGAGCATATTTTGATGATTATTTTATACCTTCTTAACTTCACAGCAGACAAATATTCATCTCTTTCCCTTGGGCTTTTTCTTCCCCTGAAGGGATGCAATGGTGAGTCATCACCACTTTCTCCCTGACTCTTGGTGCCCACCTGAGAGCTAAAGACAGAATCTGGAGTTCTGGGGAAGCATCTAGCTTTGGGTCACACCACTGAATTATTCAGGTGGAGACAGGGTGAGTGAGTGTCCACCACAAAGATTCATGGCCAAGTGGGAAGACATTGGTCTGAAATAATTGAGGAAACCACCATCAGCACCACTGACTTAGAAGCTCCAAGTAGAAATATGTGACTTCAGGTCCAGGTGCCCATTGTCCTACTACTCAGCACTCTCATGTGAGCTATGGAAGGAGATTGGAGGAGCCACGATGTCTCTCTGACCTGGTCCTTTGAGTCATTCCTACTAACAACCCTTCAAGAAGTCTTAGAGAGCCTGGAGGCTTGCAGAATAAATAGCAATCCCAACCTCTAATTTTCCCCTGGCTGCATTCTTATAATTATATATTGGTGTTAAGTCGATTGCATGTTTTTAGTATATTTGCTGAGTACTTATTATGTATATAGCATTATGAGAGTCTTGGCAGGACCCTGGGTAGGTTTTGGAGTCTCCTAGGTTTGGGGATGATATAAGCAAGGAAGTTTCCCGGGGTACAATGCTCTTAGTACATAAAGTAAAACAAGAGTTATTTGTCTCTAGTACTTGTGATCAGGTCACCAAAGGTATACGGGGAGAATATGTTCTGATAATGGCTACAAAATTGTTAACACTTTTAATTATGTTTGGGCACACAACCTTATAGAATCAGCTGACTTGGCATTATGGAAAACCTTTTCAACTGCCATTCAGTGACTCAGCCAGCCAAGGAAGCTCTTGGGAAGGTTTGCTCATTTCTTTATTCAGGTTGGTTGTTTATCAGTGTAATTTTGAGAGTGTTCTGAAGAATTCAACAGTCGTTAATCCTAACAAACAATAGCTTTTTAAATTCAGACTTATCTTTCATTACATAGTGAAAGTAGAGGACAGTGGGGACTTTTCTATATTTTTACGTCCTTTGTAGAATATGGTTTTGATGAAATAAAACATGGGCATTTGACAGGAAGAAGGAAGATATATTCATTTTTTAGATGAACAGCATGAACAGTATTTATTAGTTAAATTACTCTATGTTAGGAAACATTAACACTTAAAGACTTAAAGGATGTTATTTTATTTGTTTCATATTTATATTTGAGCTTAAACATCATTCCTTTATGTTTAATTTTTAAAAAGGTTTTAAAAGCTACAACAATCTAAACTTCATGTTAAACTTTGTAGATAAAAGAAAGGAATTTGCATTATTTAGCAGTTAGCTATTGTGTTCTAGCTGAAATGGGAGAAAAAAGCCAAAAACTTGCATTAATAAAACCACACACTAATATTTGTGCCGGGAGAGCAGTTCATGTTTCAGAACAGCAAATGCAAGGGGAGGCCAGTGGCTGATGAAATGTTTCATTTCATTCCATAGAACCTGGGGCCATTCTGTGGAAAGAGGATCCCTTGGTATTTAAATATGTGAATCAAACATAAGGTTTGGCTCCCTCAAGAAACCTCCCGAGGAAGCAAGTTTGTTTACCTACTATTAATATTCAGTTAAGAAGAACTCAACATATCCATCCAAAGAAGAGTTAGATGGGGAACAGGAAGACCTGAGAAAGGAAAAGCTATCTCTTTCTTTTCTACTATCTTATCTCTTTCTGCCTTTATCCATTTGCCCCATCTTCTCACCCCTCTGCCCCTCACCAACTGGAGAGGAAAGACAACTGAGTGAATATTAATTAAACAGCCAGCAGTGAATGGATTTGTTCATCTCTATCTAGTCAAAACTAAGTGTCTTGGTTATCTACCACTGCATCAAAGCTTAAAATAGCTCCTTGATTGGCTCCTGATTGGGGAGTCAGCAGTTTGGATTCAGATCAGGGGGTGCTTCTTCTGTAGGTATCATATGGCAGTGGCCCCCAACCCCCGGGCCGTGGACTGGTACTGGTCCGTGGGCCATTTGGTACCAGTTTGCAGAGAAAGAATAAATAACTTACATTATTTCTGTTTTATTTATATTTAAGTCTGAATGATGTTTTATTTTTTAAAAATGACCAGATTTCCTCTGTTACATCCGTCTAAGACTCACTCTTGACGCTTGTCTCGGTCACATGATACATTTATCTGTCCCACCCTAAAGGACGGTCCATGAAAATATTTTCTGACATTAAACCGGTCCGTGGCCCAAAAAAGGTTGGGGACCACTATCATATGGCATCTCCAGGGACTCAGCTGGGCTGAAGGTTCTGAGATGGCCTCATTCACAATCATGGCATTTAGTGCTGGCTGAAGGTCATAGCTCATATGTTTCCAGAAAGTCTGAGCTACCCTAAGACTTTGTCTTAGGGTAGCATTCTGAGAGACAAGCCCCAATGCACAAGAGTTTTTCAAGCCTCTACTTGCACTATATATTCTGATGTGCCATTGGCTAATCAAATGGCCAGGCCTGATCAGTGTTGGAGGGGCCTGCACAAAGGCCCAGATGTGAGAAGTCGTGATTCACCACAGTGGGCCAGGGTAAATGGTAGAGAAACAGTTTGTTCTAACTGACCTCAGTAGCATGGAGTCAGGATACACAGAAGACCGTTGGGACCCTGCCACTGGTCTGGCTTCTGAAAATACAGGAGACTGGTTTGGACAATTATTTCACACACAGTTACATCCTTAGCCCTGCTGCTGAAAACTGGCTTGCTAAAAACAAATTGTGTCTCTCTAAAACAGTTACTTCCCTAACCCAATCTATTGACAAAGTGAGTCCAGGCTCTACTTTCCTTAATTACTCATTTCTTATTATCAAATTACTTTCTAGATATTTCCAAAAGCACCTGTTATATATAGTAAAAGAAAAGAAAACAAAAAATCTTTTGTTGCTGAGTGAGGTCATGGAGTGCTCTTGCTTGGGCAGAATAACATAAATCAAATGTTTGGAGAGTTGATCACTTAAAAGGCACCCAGTGGCTCCAGTGCCCCGCTTTCGGAACTTCAAACACCCGTTAGCCTAAGCAGCCCCCCTATGTAGCAGGCATTCTAAAACACACTTGCCTCTGGGAGATCTGTGAAATGGACCATCAGTAAGGTCAGAGAATCACAAAGTTGGAAAGAATCTCAGCAGTTTTCCCTTTGCCTAGTCAACTTGTGGTCTAAATTATTCAAGACAGATGGACCATCATCCTATTTTATTTTTATTTTTTTTTTATTGACCATCATCCTATTTTAACCTCTTCTACTGATGTTTGCCTTTTGTCAAATTCTTTTCTCCTGCACACATCCTTTTTATATGATAAAAAAGAAATTGTAATCTCTTGCTTGCTTAATCCATTTATAAACCTACATAAGATAAATGGAACTTGGAAGTATCATATTTCAGGAAATGGCTAGATTAATCACAGGTCTCAGTTTTGAGAGAGCAAGAGAGAGAAAGTGTGCTGTTCATTCATATGCAACATCCCTCCTATGATCAAGCTAGTTATTTAACTTAAGATGCATGCACCTCTCCTAAAAATTTCCTCATATATATAACATTAGCAACAACTTATTGATTGAGTGCTCACCATGCCTCAGACAACGGACTGAGTGCCTTAGGCTGTCAGTGCAGACATCGTGTGTCACTTTGGGCTTGTGTTGAACAATAAGCTCCCAACAAATGAAGGTGATATTCAAAGGGAAATCAGAGCAATATGGCAGCCCTTGGGGACCAGGCAAATGTGTGTTGTATTATTTTATGGCAAAATGGAAAACCACAAAGCAGCAACATTTGCAATTCTTCTTATACTTGTGAAGATTTTTCCCCTAAAAAAAAAATTGCCAAACCAGGTGATGGCGCAGTCGATAGAGCATTGAATTGGGATGCGGAGGACCCAGGTTCGAGACCCCAAGGTCGCCAGCTTGAGCATGGGTTCATATGGTTTGAGCAAAAAAAGCTCACCAGCTTGGACCCAAGGTCGCTGGCTCGAGCAAGGGGTTACTCGGTCTGCTGAAGGTCCACAGTCAAGGTACATATGAGAAAGCAATCAATGAACAACTAAGGTGTCACAACAAAAAACTGATAATTGATGCTACTCATCTCTCTCTGTTCCTGTCTGTCTGTCCCTATCTATCCCTCTCTCTGACTCTCTCTCTGTCTCTGTAAAAAAAAAAAAAAATCTGAACATTCAAAAATTTTCACATAATTCCAGGACTTCTCACAGAGACTCTGAAACCTAATCATAGGCACATTGGGCTTCTGTATAAAGAATAAGAGAGAAAGAAAAAGAAAGAACCTGATTTTTACTAAGAACCTCTGTGTGGCGGACACTTGACTTATGCATCAACCCACCTTCACAATGGCCATGAGAGACAGGGTTTGTGGCTCCCCTTTGGCAGATCCAGAAACTGTAAAAATAGTAATCTCCAAGAAGTTGAACATTATAGAGACCATGCCACCAGCAAGTACAAGGCAGGGATTCTACACGGCATCTTCCTGTCTTCATTTTCTTAGCATTTGAGTCAACCACAAGAGATAAAATAGAGTGTGAGAGACTAAAACACAACAGGGACAGAAATTTTGATAAGATATCAATTATATTAGAAACTACTTAAATAACCCACATTAGTTACTCTTAAATGTATCAAAATTCATCCCTGTAACAGAACATTGTACAGCATTGAGTCATATTTTTACAGAGTATTTAATGACAGGAGGAATGTTCACAATTGCAAGGTCACATAAGAATTCAAGTATGTATATTCAACAGTGTGTGTGTGTGTGTGTGTGTGTGTGTGTGTGTAGAGAGAGAGAGAGGGAGAGAGAGAAAACTTTGATGATGGAAAAAGAAGTGACTTCTATATATTTTATTCACTCATTTTTGTATCATAATAGTCATTTGTTATTTTTATAATTAGGAAAACTTTTTTAAAGTTGAAGTATGGTGCTCCGATATCCACACTGCCTTCTAAAGCACAGAATAGTGCAATTAGAAGGGACCACAGCACAATCTCTTTTTCATAATGAGAAAGCTAAGGCCCAGACTAGCATGGGCTACAATTAAACAAGAGCTTCCATAAAATTGGTGGCAAGGTTGTAATGCAGAGTATAGTCTTTTACTTTTACTTTTTATGTGTTTTATGGAGAAAACCCTTATCTGAAAATAACTTCTCAGACAGAAGCAATGCTTTGAACCTGTGTGGTTACCACATTTGTGTGAAAACTAAAGTCAGGTTCTCCTAAGAAAAAAAGATCACCTTGGCCCCTGCATGCTCCTGTCTTCTCACCATCAGCGTTTCTAACCAGAAACAGCCAGTCTCACCCGAACAAAAATTTGAAACCGGGTAGCTCAGTTGGTTAGAGTGTTGTCCCAATACACCAAGGTTGAGGGTTCGATCCCCTGTCAGGGCACATACAGAAGTCAACCAATAAATGCATAAATAAATGGAACAACAAATCGATGTCTCTTGCTCACTCCCTCTTATTTCCCTTCACTCTCTTTAAAATCAATCAATATTTTAAAAAGAAAAAAAAGAAGAATTTGAAACCAAAAGAACAGAGAATGAATCCATCGTCTACTGTAAAAGGCAATTTCCTGAAAGTGGCCCATCCCTCTCATTCCCCCTCCCTCCAGCAGCATGTCCTAGAGCCAGAGCCAGATGGGAAGCAGGGCGCCCGCCCGTGTGGTTGCAGTCCCTCAGCAGAACCCACCAGAGACTTCCTCTGGCAGAGGCTTACCATGGCTGGATCTCAGCCTCTGGGGACTAGTCAAAGATGTGTACATTTGTTTCCATAATCGCCCTAAATATTTACATTGTCTTTATCAGTAGATTAAATTACATATTTATTTACAACTACCATTTACAGTGCTCTCCCCTAATTGGGAAATAAAACAGCTGTTTGGCATTTAAAAGACTATGGCATGTCCCCTTTCACTGATCACTTAAAGAGGACAGATTATAAGTATTTACTCTGGGATTTCTAAAACAGGGCTGACCAGTTGTAGGCAGAATGAAAAAGATTTCTCACAAATCTTCTGCTGTAAGAGAGATAAATGGGAAGGAGTGATGAATGAAAGAACAGATTCTTGGGGTTATGGCATTTGTCACCAATGTAATGGGACTGGGCAATTGTGTGGTTGTTGTTCCAATCTGAATTGTGCTGCTTACTTGGTCACAATCCTCACCACTGAGCATGCAATGGTGATATGGTGATTGTGCAAGTCTGTGGGGTCACTGTTTAATTTGCTAACTAGTTTGTCCGTGGGTAGCTCAGAGGAATGTTATTCGAAACTATTTATTCCAAAGGGGGGGATACCTCTTTCAACTTATTTTTGCCATTAATTCAAATAATAAAAACATAAAAAAATAAAATCTCAAGTTTTTTAAATGGTTATTAATTTTTATTACATAATAATCTTGCATGCAAATATAGGAGAAAGATTTAATCAAGTGTATTTATTGTTGGTTTTTAATTAAACCAAGTGTAAAGCCTACATTTTTGCTAGTATTTACTTATAAGAACTATAAAGTATGAGGTAAATATTGTCATTTTTCTGGAATTGCATTGTTTATATGTGAAAAATTTACTGCACCTGGGGAGGAAAAATAAGTCAGTTCACCCTTAGTGTTTCCACGTGAACAGAGAGGAAATGGTTGGATTTACTCACACCATAGGTACTTAACAGTGTATGACGTTTAATTTGAAAATCCCAGATGAATAATTTATTGCATACAAATATGGTCAGTAAAACAAATTTCTTAAAGTATAGCAAATTTAAATTGATTTCTATCAGCATAGCTCTCCAATCCACAATTATTACCAAATTATTTCACACTATCTTCTAGAGGAAATGGTTTTGCATCCAGTGGTAAACAGTTTTATCACTCTTACTTTGAAGGGTAGGGAGGTTCTGTGTGGAGTGTGGAAATAATTTCCCACTTTAGTTCATGGCATGAAACTTTTGACTAATAACCAAGAGTTCTTGTCAGTTTCAGGAATTTACTGAATACACACTTTCACTTTTCAAAAGTGGGCGTGGAATTGAACTCTTAATAGAATGAGATAGCAAATCTGTGTCATAGACTCCAGAAATGGATTGAGGGCTCTGGGCTCTTTTTAGAATTTCCACATACTAAGAATGTCCACAAGAGTCAATATACTTAACTTTGGGGCCAAGCAGTCATGGTGGGAAAATGACCACTTAAAACTTAAAGATTGCTAACAGAAAAGACAAGTATGTTGAACTTCAACTAGTGATGCAGAAACAAAACATGAGGCATGGTATAGCAGAGTGGTTTCCAGAGGGATTTGCAACAGCCCTGGATCACGCCAGTTCTTCTTGTTACACAGGTTGTGACCTGTGACACCTCATACCATTTCTCTCAAAGTGATTTATCTTAGCTCTGCAATGAGTACAATAGCACCCTGTACCTCCACTGGGTACGTAGCATTTAACACAGCTATAAATGCAACATTTATCTCTGTGATTCTTTGCTTAATATTTGTCTGAGCATCCTTATATCTCTATACCAATATATGCCTGCACACAGCTGGATTTGTTGAACAAGACCGTGTTTCATTGGAAAATTATAAAGAGCAAATGAAACAATTCAGGCAGAGGATTTAGCACTGTGCTTGCTCAGAGTAAATCTTCAATGCAAATGAGATACCATTATTGTTGCTGTTGTTAATTATTATTATTAGCATTAGATCAATGTCTGTTAAATAAAATAATAAATGCCAGGTTCTTTCAGGATAAACTCACCAGATAATTTGAATAGGGAGATGCTGAGACACTACATTTTATAGTGGTCAGGACTAAGGAAATCACTAAAGTTTGGCTTCTCAACCAGAACAGCATTTACAAAGGGAGATATATTTTTTCCTAGGGGTCAGGAATTTCTGATATCATGGTAGTTAAATAACATAATTAATAGAAGGTTTTTTATGTAAGCTCTGAATCAGAACAAAGGACATTTTTTCTATTGTCTTATGGGATGTGTAATACAGACTAGAGATTTCCCTGATTCCAACATTCTGGTACCTTCCTGGTGGTTGAAAAGTTTGTATCTACCAAATATCTCAAATATAAGGCCTTTATGTCTATCTGTCTGTCTGTCTCCTCCCCCTCACGCACACACCTTTTCAGAATGAAAAATTTAAGTGCTGATTGATCTGTTCTCTCTATGCCTAATGTAATTTTGAAGCTGAAAGGAACCTTAGGGAACATCTACTTCCCTAAACCTGACACCTATATTACAGATGACAGAATTAAGTCTCAAATAAGTGACTTTCCTAAGAAAACACAGATAGACTGTAACAAAACAAGGACCTAACTCCAGTTCCCTAGAGTCTAGTCTGCCCAGTCCACCATGCAGCTGTAACTAATATTCCCTATAACAGTCTCCTGAAAAACAGCCCCCAAACATTTCCACACCCTAATCCCTGCTGTCTGTACATGTTACCTTACATGGAAAATATATCCTGGCAGGGACAATTATGTTAAAGATTTTGAGATGGAGAGATTATCCTATATTATCAAGAAAGATTTTAAATATAATCACATGTAGCTCTATAAGAACTGGTCAGAGGATAAGAAACAGAGAGGAAAAGGTGATGTGAAGAAGCTACAGAGAGAGATTTGAGGATGCTGGCCTTGAAGACTAGAATGATGCAGCCACAAATCAAGGCATGCTGGCAGCTACCAGGAGCTGGAAAAGTCAAGGAATGAATTCTCCTGTAGCGCCTGCGAAGAGATTGATGCCCTGCCAACACTTTGATTTCAGCCCAAAGATACTGATTTCAGACTTTGGCCTCCCAAATTGTGAGAGAATAATTTCTGCTGTTTTAATCCATCAAGTCTTTTGTCCACTGTTACAGCAGCCACAGGAAACTAATATACCTATAAAAACAGACATCATATTTTCCCATTTAAAAAATTATAGGCAGCCCTGGCCGGTTGGCTCAGCGGTAGAGCGTCGGCCTAGCGTGCGGAGGACCCGGGTTCGATTCCCGGCCAGGGCACATAGGAGAAGCGCCCGTTTGCTTCTCCACCCCTCCGCCGCGCTTTCCTCTCTGTCTCTCTCTTCCCCTCCCGCAGCCAAGGCTCCATTGGAGCAAAGATGGCCCGGGCGCTGGGCATGGCTCTGTGGCCTCTGCCTCAGGCGCTAGGGTGGCTCTGGTCGCAATATGGCGACGCCCAGGATGGGCAGAGCATCGCCCCCTGGGGGGCAGAGCACCGCCCCTGGTGGGCGTGCCGGGTGGATCCCGGTCGGGCGCATGCGGGAGTCTGTCTGACTGTCTCTCCCTGTTTCCAGCTTTGGAGAGATGAAAAAAAAAAAAAATTATAGGCATATATATGATATAAGCACAGGGCAAAATATGTTACACACAGACTGTTCTGAAAATTCACACAACCCGGCCCTGGCTGGTTGGCTCAGCGGTAGAGCGTCGGCCTGGCATGCGGGGGACCTGGGTTCGATTCCCGGCCAGGGCACATAGGAGAAGCGCCCATTTGCTTCTCCACCCTCCCTCCCTCCTTCCTCTCTGTCTCTCTCTTCCCCTCCCGCAGCCAAGGCTCCATTGGAGCAAAGTGGCCCGGGCGCTGGGGATGGCTCCTTGGCCTCTGCCCCAGGCGCTAGAGCGGCTCTGGTCGCAACAGAGCAATGCCCCAGAGGGGCAGAGCATCGCCCCCTGGTGGGCAGAGCGTTGCCCCTGGTGGGCGTGCTGGGTGGATCTCGGTCGGGCGCATGCAGGAGTCTGTCTGACTGTCTCTCCCCATTTCCAGCTTCAGAAAAAAAAAAAAAATTCACACAACCCTTGGTCCAAAATCACCTTTTATAATATGTCTTAGAGTTAACTAGAGTTGTATTTAGTATATATTTAGAAGATATTTTAGGTGATTAATTTTTTCTTTAGATGACTTTAGGAAACAGCCTTGTCTTACTAACAAATACATACACAGTTATCATTTAGTATGTTCCTTCTTCAAGAAACTAATTTCATGATATTTTGTTGATCTCACTAGCTTTAGTTTTAGAGTCTGACATTATTTTTAACTTTCTCCAAAAGCAATTAATATTCCAAGCATTTTACCATGCATGTCCACCCTCAGACATTTTCCATAGTAATAATGCCTCACCATTCCTCCTATCAGTGGATTTATCTATTGTGTAATCTTGGCTTATATGTAATTGGCTGTTTTTTGTTTGTTTGTTTGTTTTTTACTATAAAAAAATATTTCTTTTTAAGCTCAAATCTGAAACATGTATAAGCCAGCATTGGAAAGGATGCATTACTATTGGTTAAAGATATGTAGGCTACCCCTCAGTGTTATGATGAAGGACAATTATTTAAAGCAAATGGCAAAGTAAAAGGGTATTTATTGCTAAGACTAGATGTTTTTCAAAACAAATTTTAACTGCGAGTAGAATTTTTATATAGCCATTAAGGTATGGGACAAAGGCTTTTGTGATTATTAATATGTTATATATGTATTTCTAAGCATTGGTTTCTAATAAAAATAGGGTTTTTACCTTCTGGAATTGTATTGATTTGTGTGAATGTGTTTATCAGAACTTTGTATATAGTAAATATAGGGTATAAATTCACTGCAACTTATATAATTAGTTCACTAATAAAAATTAAATATTGTAATAAATCTTGTAGGTTTATCCATCAGATATTTTATCAAAACCAATAGAGAACAATACTGTTCTCACTATTAAATTAAGGAGAAAATATTCCCAAGAAACGGGCAAATAAACAAAGGTAATGTTCTCTTAAGGAACAGTAAGAGTCATCTATTATTATATTATTATAGTTATACTAGACGTAATTGCCATTTGTAGGTCAGAAAATGCTAGAATAATAGCAATTTCTTCTGATTCAACTTAGTAGTTTGTTTGGAATTGATTAGTCTTGGGTGGTTAAAAGTGATAGCATTCAAATGTATGCTATGGAAATTGGACTCTTGATCTATTTCTGTACTTTTTCCCTTTGAACCAATTTATATTTCAGAGGTATAACAAAGTTGTCCTTAGAGAATTTGGTGTATATATTTAAAGAAAAAAGTGAAGTTTTTCAGCTTTCAAAATGACTGAAATCTTACCTGGAACAATTTGACACCACAAAGTAACCAAAAACCTAGGAAAAGTAAGAACTCAAACATACCTGCCTGACCTGTGGTGGTGCAGTGGATAGAGCATCAACCTAGAACACTGTGGCCCCAGGTTCAAAACTCCAAGGTTGCTGGCTTGAGCATGGGATCATTGGCCTTGTGTGCAGGCTCACCAGCTTGAGCACGGGGTTACCAGCTTGAGCATGGGATCATAGACATAACCCATGGTTGCTGCCTTGAGCCCAAAAGTTGCTAGGTTGAGCCCAAGGTTGCTGGCTTAAGCAAGGTGTCACTGACTTGGCAGGAGCCCCCCATCAAGGCATGTATGAGAAGCAATCAGTGAACAATGAAAGTGACACAACTACAAGTTGATGCTTTTCATCTTTTTCCCTTCTTGTCCCTGTCTCTGTCTCTGTCTTTCATAAATAAATAAATAAATAAATAAATAAATAAATAAATAAAGCAGACCAATTACTAGTAATGAAATTGAAGCAGTAATCAGAAAACTATTAACAAACAAAAGTCCAGGACCATATCACTTCACAGGAACTCTATCAAACATTCAAAAAAGAATTAATACCTATCTTTCTTAAACTATTTTTAAAAATCAAAAAGGAAGGAATCTTCCAAACTTATTCTACAAAATCAGCATTACCCTAATACCAAAACCAGACAAAGAAATCACAAAATGAAGAGGAAAATGGAAGGGAGGGAGGGAGGAAGGAAGGAAAAAAGGAAGGAAGGAAGGAAGGAAGGAAGGAAGGAAGGAAGGAAGGAAGGAAGGAAATAAATCACAGGTCATTATCTTTGATGAACATAATGCAAAAATTCTCAGCAAAACATTAGCAAACCAGATTCAAAAATACCTTAAAAGGATTACACACCTTGACCAATTGGAATTCATCCCAGGTGTGCAAGGATGGTTCAACATTCATAAATTAGTCAACATGACACATCACATTAACAAAATAAAGTATAAAAACCATATGATTATCTCAATAGATGCAGAAGAGCATATGACAAAATTCAATATTTTTATGATAAAAACTTTCAACAAAGTGGGAATAGAGAAATATATATCAGCATAATAAAAGTTCTATGTCAGTATTTTTCAACCACTGGTCTGAGCAAAGGTCAGCCAGAAATTTTGGACCAGTTCACAGAAGAGTTAACCACCATAACGTTGTATAAAGATTAGACCCAATAATCTTAGTCAAATTTTCTTATGCTCAGGGTGATTTTTGCCTTAGCTGTCCTTGAAATAATCTCCTATTTTCATTGATCCCCAAGTGTAAAAAGGTTGAAAACCTGTAGCTCATTTCGTACTCAATGATGAAAAGCTAAATACTTTTTCTCTAGGATCAGGAATAAAACAAGGATCCCCACCTATAACCATTTCTATTCAACACAGTATTGAAAGTCCCAGATTGACAGCAATCAGACAAGAAAGAAAAGGAAGGAAGGAAGGAAGGAAGGAAGGAAGGAAGGAAGGAAGGAAGGAAGGAAGGAAGGAAGGAAGGAAGGAAGGAAGAGCATCTTAATCAAAAAGAACAAGTAAAACTCATTATTTACAAATTACATGATACTGTATATAGAAAACCCTAATGAGGCCACCAAATCATATTAGAACTAATAAATGAATTCAGTAGCTACAGGATACAGAATCAATATACAGAAATCTGTAGCATCTCTATATACCAATAATGAATGATCAGATATTAAGAAAACAATCCCGTTTACAGTTGCATCACAAAAACATAAAATACCAAGAAATAAATTGAAGCAAAGAGGTGAAAGCCCTGTACTTTAAAAAGTATAAGACATTGAAGAAAAAAATTGAAGAAGATATAAGTAAATGGAAGACTATACCTTGCTTGTGAAGTGAAATTTTATTTGACGTTAAAAATATTCAATCAGGAGAACAGAGCCACTGATAACATGTAGTCCATGAAAACCTGTAGCACAGATTGGAAGAATTAATATGGTTAAAGTATTCTTACTACCTAAAGCAATATATTCAATGCAATTCCTATTAAAATACCAAAGGCATTCTTTTTAGAATTAGAACAACTAATTCTAAAATTTATATGAAACCACAAAAAAATCCCCAAAGCCAAAGAAATCTTGAGAAAGAACAAAGTGGGAAGGCTCACACTCCTTAATATCAAACTATACTACCAGGCTATGATAATAAAAATGGTTTGGTAGTAGTATTAAAAACAGATATAAAGATCAGTAAAACAGAATAAAAAACCTAGAAATAAGTCCTTGATTATATGGTTAATTAATATAAGACAAAGGAGGCAAGTATATACAATGGGGTAAAGACAGTCTCTTTAATACATGGTGTGGGAAAACTGAACCGATACATGCAAAAAAATTGAAATTGGGCTAGTTTCTTACACCATACACAAAATAAACTCAAAATGCATCAAAGAGATAAATGTAAGACCTGAAACCATAAAACACCTGGAGGAAAACATAGGACATAAACTCTTTGACATTGCTTTTAACAGTGTCTTTTTTGATTTACAAAGAACTCATAAAACTCAACAACAAACAAACAAACAATCCCATAAAAAAATGGGAAGAGGACATGAACAGACACTTCTCCCAGGAAGAGATACAAATGGCCAACAGATATATGAAAAGATGCTCAGCTTCATTAGTTATTAGAGAAATGCAAATCAAAACTGCAATGAGATACCACCTCACCCCTGTTAGATTAGCTATTATCAACAAGACGGGTAATAGCAAATGTTGGAGAGGCTGTGGAGAAAAAGGAACCCTCATACACTGTTGGTGGGACTGTAAAGTAGTACAACCATTATGGAGGAAAGTATGGTGGTTCCTCAAAAAACTGCAAATAGAACTACCTTATGACCCAGCAATCCCTCTACTGGGTATATACCCCAAAACCTCAGAAACATTGATACGTGAAGACACATGTAGCCCCATGTTCATTGCAGCACTGTTCACAGTGGCCAAGACATGGAAACAACCAAAAAGCCCTTCAATATAAGACTGGATAAAGAAGATGTGGCACATATACACTATGGAATACTACTCAGCCATAAGAAATGATGACATCAGATCATTTACAGCAAAATGGTGGGATCTTGATAACATTATAAGGAGTGAAATAAGTAAATCAGAAAAAAACAAGAACTACATGATTCCATACATTGGTGGAACATAAAAATGAGACTAAGAGACATGGACAAGAGTGTGGTGGTTACCAGGGGTGGGGGGAGGGAGGACATGGGAGGGAGGGAGGGAGAGAGTTAGGGGGAGGGGGAGGGGCACAGAGAACTAGATAGAGGGTGGCGGAGGACAATCTGACTTTGGGCGAGGGGTACACAACATAATTTAATGACAAAATAACCTAGACATGTTTTCTTTGAATATATGTACCCTGATTTATTAATGTCATCCCATTACCATTAATAAAAATTTATTTAAAAAAAAAAACAAAAAACAGTGTCTTTTTTGGATATGTCATTTTGGGCAAGGGCAACAAAAGAAAAAAGTCAACAAATGGTACTACATCACGCTAAAAAGTTTTTGCACAGTGAAGGAAACTACCAACAAAATGAAAAGACAACCTATTGAATGGAAAAAATTATTTGCAAATAATACATCTGATAACAGGCTAATATCCAAAGTATATAAGAAACTTATACAACTTAACACCAATAAAACAAATACTCCAATTAAAAAATGGGCAAAGGATGTGAATAGACACTTCTCCAAAGAGGACATACAGATGGCAAACTGGCATATGAAAAGATGCTCAACATCACTAATCATCAAAGAAATGCAAATTAAAACCAAAATGAGATATCTCACACCTATCAGAATGGCTATCATCAGTAAATCAATAAACAAGTGTTGGTGAGGATGTGGAGAAAAGAAAACCCTTGTACACTGCTGGTGGGATTGTAAATTAGTGTAGTCACAAAGGAAAACAATATGAAGGGTCTTCAAAAAGTTAAAAATAGAGCTGTCATACAGTCCAACAATTCCACTTCTGGATATTTATCCAAAGAAAGCAAAAATGCTAATTTGAAAAGATATTCATCAAAACAACATTATTAGTAATAGCCAAGATATAGAAGTAACCTCAGTGTTCATCAATAAACATTTGTGTGAAGAAGATGTGGTATATACAGGGGTGAGCAAAAGTAGTAGGTTTACATTTGTTAATAATGAAATTGTTAATAATAATATACTTACTGTATATTATAATGCAAGAATAAACTCTGTGTTTTATGTACTCACAACTAAAAATCTCCATTTTGGGGGGTATTTTTCCAAAGAGAGAAGCAGGGGTGGAGGAAGCCCACCAGGGGGCGATGCTTGGCCCTGGCCTCTCTGGGGCATTGCTCTGCTGCAACCAGAGCCATTCTAGCACCTGAGGCAGAGGCCATGGGGCCATTCTCAGCGCCCGGGCCAACTTTGTTCCCATGGAGCCTTGGCTGCGGGAGGGGAAGAGAGAGATAGAGAGAAAGAAGAGGGGGAAGGGTGGAGAAGCAAATAGGTGCTTCTCCTGTGTGCCCTGGCCAGGAATCAAACCCGAGACTTCCACACACAGGGCCAATACTCTACCACTGAGCCAACCAGCCAGGGCCTATAAATCTACTTTTGCTAACACCTGTATATACAATGGAATATTATTTAGAAATAATAAAGAATGGAGTCTTGCCATTTGCGATAACATGGATGGTATTAAGCTAAGTGAAATAAGCCAGACAGAGAAAGACAATATCATATTTTCACTTAGTGTGGACTCTAAAAAATAAAAACAAATGAATAAGCAAAAGAAAACAAACAAATTGACGGTTGCCAAAGGGGAAGGAGATGGGGAATTGGAGAAGAAAGAAAGAAAGAAAGAAAGAAAGAAAGAAAGAAAGAAAGAAAGAAAGAAAGAAAGAAAGAAAGAAAGAAAGAAAGGAGGGAGGGAGGGAGAGAAAGAGAGAGAGAGAAAGAAAGAAAGAAAGAAAGAAAGAAAGAAAGAAAGAAAGAAAGAAAGAAAGAAAGAAAGAAAGAATTATAGAGACAAAAAAACAGAAATGAAAGAAAACAAAATTATCAAAAACCCACTTGAACAGGAAATGCATAGTACTTATATATTGCCACATCTCTTATCCCGCACCCAACCCAGGGGAAAAGGAATCTTCTGTTGTTTCTTATTTTATTAATCTCATTATCAGAACTTTTATATGTGGAATCCAAATGAAGGAAGTACCACCATGCCTCAGAAGGGATTGCAAGTCTTCCTAAAAAGGTATTTATTTTAAACATTAGCTACATTTACACAAAATGCTTCCATTCAGGCTGGGTATTTTTTCCATACCCAAGAGGTAAAAATTAGAAAGGCCTTCCTCAAATTAGAGTAATAATGATATCAAGTTTATCCTCTTTATGAGGGCTAGTCAGGATCCCAACAGGAAAACAATAGTATAGTCAAATGAGACAAGATTAATTAAGGAGTAATTAACAAAGGTATGGGTGGGCAGAATATAGAGATACCATAAATACCACAAGAAATTGTGTCATATGGGGCCAGTACCATAGACTGAATGTTGTGTTTCCCCAAAATTGTATGTAAAAACCTAATGCCGAATGTAATAGTCCTTAGGTGGGGTCTTTGGGAAGTGACTAGGTCATGGGAGTGGACCCCTCACAAATGGAATTAGTGCCCTCATAAAAGAGGTTTAAGAGAGATCTCTTGCCCCTTCTACTATGTCAGGATACAGCAAAAAGATGGTCATCTATGAAGCAGGAAGCCTTCACCAAACACCAAATCTCCTGCCACCTTGATTTTAGGTTTCTCAGACTACAGAATAAATTTCTGTTGTTTAGAAGCCACCCAGTTGATGGCATTGAGTTACTGCAACCCTAATAGACAAAGACAACTAGAAAAGGTCATGGCACTGGGAACACTCCTAGGCCTAAACTGAGAGAGAGAGAGACAGAGAGAGAGAAAGAGAGAGAATCAATGGAGGTGTGTAGAGAAGCCTGTCTGACAAGGACCATAATGCTACAGGTAGGGAATATGAGGAATAGAAACTCCAATTTCCTCTTTCCTCCCTCCATCTCCTGTTGGTCTATGTCACTGAGCCCACCCTTTTACCAGAGGGCATGAGAATCTGTTCATGTGATCCCTAAAGGTCAGCCTCCTGGTCACTGGGTAGAGTGGGGAGGAATGGACAGTGTCTTTGGGGAGGCAAAAGCAATTATCCAGCACACAATTGCCAATATTTACACCTAGCCCAGTCATAGCATAACTTTGAATGCTGTGGCTAACATTTAAGTGGTTGGTCACTATCTGTGCTTTACAGAAATCAAATTCATGTTCTTACTAGAAACAATGGTATACTTGAAGAATAGGAAAAGAGAGTAACTAGCCATTATTATCTATTATATTCCAGACACCATTTTGGGTGATTTGCATATGGCATCTCAGTTAATTCTCACAAGGACAATATGTAGTATATATGCTGCCACCAACAGATAAAAACATTAAGATTAAACAACTTCAATTACTTCTCCAAAGTTACATAGATAGTAGGTGGCTGAGAGGGGATTCATACCAGTTCTGACTAAATTCAAAGTTCTTGCTGATTTCCTCATCACATGTAATGTGCCCATGATTATAATTTGAGATCTGAAGGCTGACATATATGAATCTTCAGTAAGTACAATTATACATTGCTGCCAGGCCTGGAAATGTCTTATGTGTATCAACTAACATGTCTTCAATACACATTGGTCCAATATTTTCCAAAATGTACCACCCTCTTAGACATGTCACAGTGTATTTGCATATTGCTTTCTCTGCCTAGAATGTCCTCTGTCAACCTCCCACCCCCCCTCCACCATTTTCACCAATGAAAATTTTCATATCCTTCTAGACACAACACAGATGTTATCTTTTCTGAAAAAGTTGATTTCTATATTTTTCGAATGGCTTTTCATCTTTATTCTCAAAATATCTCATTTAGGTCATCTATTCCCATTAGATTTTTATAATAATAATTTGTGTGTGTTTCTCCTTATTCCTTAGTGTATGTAGTAGGCATTTGTGGGGTCTGCCTTGACAGCATCTATTCTTTCCTTGGGAACCAGTGTCCTGTGTTTTCTTTGGGAAGCGAGCCCTCCTCACTTGCCATCTTGTGGTTTGGTGCTATTTCAATTCCAACTCCAGAAGTAGCCATTTGACCCAGGGTTGGCCAGTCAGAGCACAATCTCTGTCTGGATTCTGATTGGCTTGGGAGTGGGTCCATGACCAATCACAGTCAACTAGGGCTAATCCTTGAACTTCTGCTGGAATGAGCAAGAGAAAGGAGTTGGCAGGGCAGAGGGCAAGAGTTTTATTTTCCTTTTCTATCTTTTTCTTTAAATTTGAATAAGACAACATAAACTCTGGAGCCACCATGTAGAGAGAACCTGTGGAACAGTGAAGTAGATGCAGAAGAAACTGAGGCCAAGAGGCCAAATCCTGATGCCATTTGCTTGAATCAGTTGGTTTGCCCAGTGCTACTCCAGGTTTTCCTAAATAGTTACAATCCTAAACTCCTAAGTGTAACTGCCTCACAGAATATTTGTTATATTGGAAATGCTCAGAAAACATTCATTGAGCTCATTAAATTAAGTTCTTGGACTGATATTTGTCCATGTATCAAATTCCTAAAACCCAATTGAAGATGACAATCAGGTGTACACTCTTGTCTTTGATTTCAGGATGGTGCTTGAAAAGTGTTCATCACATACAGGCAGAACTGACGTTCTCCTGCAGCATGTGACAGTCAAGGGGAACATGTGCTGTGGCTAAATAATGTGTGAAGTAGCCAGGGCCAAGCCTAATGTTTCCAAGGTGTTGAAAATGTATGACAAGCCTGCTGATCTTTTTAACCCATCTGCTCACTGTTCTGAAGACCACTTGACAATTTCAGGGTGGGGTGGATGTGTTTGGAATACTGTTTCCTACTACTTTGTAATAGTTCCTGCTACTTCGTAGGGAACAGTAGGATTAAGATTTTCCTTTCTAGTATCCTATTATTTGTTCTCATCCCAATTCATCTGTCCCTGGGCATTTTTGTGTGTTTCTGAACTGCTCACAATCATCCCCTTACTTTTCACCCAATCCAAAGCAATGGGCTGATAGAAGCCATATCAGACCAGGGGTGGGAGCCCAAGGTAAACTGGGTCAGTTTTCCCAGGAATCTGGAATTCAGCAGACAGATAGAGACTGAGGTTCAATCAGTCACTCCATGTGCCTGGACCCACAAGTGGGTTTGGGATCTTAAGTGGCATCTTCCCCCACCATGTGGGGTGAAGGGCAAGGAAGATGAGACAAAACATAGAAGAGATGCACAGATAGGAGCAGACAGGGAGTGTGTGCTCCCTGGATCCTGCCATCTCTCCAGTTCGGTATTCTAGAATTTTCTGAGCCCTCCTTGCATTCCTGCTCGCAATTTCAGTGCAGTAGCACTGCCTTCTTAACATTACATCATCATTTTTTACGTCTGTTCCAAGCAACCAAAAAGAAAATATAAACCCTCATATATTAGCAGAAAAATTCTTAAGATGGAAAATTACCTAGGCAAAAAGAAATATCCCAGTTGATGGAATCAAAACAAAAGTCATCAAGCAGATTTAGCGACAGTCATCCCCAAATCATTGCAAAGACGTCTCTCAGTTCTGAAATGGGGGGGGGGGGAGAGCAGCTTGATCAGTCTGCTGTGCAGAACTGAAATCAAATGGACGGACTCACTCCATGGATTCACAGAGCTGCTGAAAGTGAATTTCTTTCTGCAGCTGAGCCATGAAATGTATTCCCAGTTAAAAATCCCTTCCCAAGTCCTATCCCATGACTCCGCACAAGATGTCTGTGCACAAGAGCCACTCTCAAGTCGAGAGATGTCATGTTTGCATCACCACTGACATGTAGACAAGTGTTTTGTTCCATTAAGTAAATGCCTCTTACTAGTATGGGGCACATCTGGTGGTGTGACAGCCCCACCCCGCCTCTGGTTGCTGGAAAACCCCAGCTTGGCTCATTAAGGAGAAACAGGCACGATTATTCTGTCAAAACACATCAGCGTATTTTATTCTGCCATTGCATTTTCTTATTGGCATGTGCTGAAGCTCAAGAGATTTTAGGTTATAAAATCTGCATTTTCTGCTCCCCTTTGTTTTGAAAATATGTGTGGCATAATGTAGATGAGGAACATAAGCTTCTGGACAATTCTCCCTCACCCACAAATGGACTAGCATCCTTCTCAAAAATGTCCTCCTTTTTTCTTATCTCTTTTCTGAGCGAGCAAGCTTTTGAAAACAAAAAGAGAAAGCATGCTTCCTTTTACCCTCAGAAGGAAAAGAAACGACCTTTCCCTTACATTAATTAAAAGATGATTATCCACATTACTGGACATCCTTTGGAAATATCTGGACCAAAGTACAAATGGCACATTTATAAAATCTGCAGATGATATTAAATTAGCAAATGCTGTTTTTCATTATTAATGACAATAGATCAGGCAGCCAGATTTAGCAACAGCATCAGTGAGGAATAGAGTATAGTAGAAGGTTACGTTTGTAAGAAAAGCAGGAGCTATAAAAAATTAAAACCAAGTTAAAATGCAGATGCAGTGTCAGTGGTGTACAGGTGGCTTCGAAAATTTACTTGTCAAGCTAACCTGGGCCGAGTAGATAGCCAGTTAGAGATCCCTGTCCTCTGGGGAATGAGCACTGAGCTATTTTTAGTCCCACAGGGGAGGCATTGTCTTTCAAAACAGATAGTCTTTTCTTCCAAAGCTTGAATAAGACCGCACCTGGCCTAGAGTGTTTAGTTCTGGAGCCACACTAGAATAACATTTAAAATAAAATTGAATAAAAATGACACCCTCGGCTATGTAATTTTTCAAGCTTTATTTCCCTCAAGAAACAAATGCAGCACTTTTTATTATTATTATTATTTTTTTTTTTTTTTTTTTTTTTTAGCAATTCTTAACAATATGTCATCTGCTTTCAATGCCTAGGGTCATCTTTGAGAGTTTTAGGAAAAAATTTGGATGCCTAGTAGGTATCCCAAAATGAACACATTTAAGCCTGAACTCTGGTCCCTCTCCACCAGTCCCTCCAAACCAGCCTTTCCCCAGTCTTTCTGCCTCAGTTATTGGAGTCCCAGCAATCCTGGGCTTCATTCTTCCTCTCAATTCACACAGCTCACCCATTAGCAAATCCTATTGACTCAGCTTCAAAATGCAGTCAGATCCTGACCATGTGTTATGACCTCCATCGCTGCCACACTGACTCAAGCCACCAGGATCTCTTGCCTAGTTGGGCTCTCTGCTTCCATTAAAATTAAAATGAAGTTCAGATCATGTTACTTTCTCCTCAACAGTCCCAAATCAGCAGGTAGAGGCCAACAATACCCCTTGCAGTCCAGCATCCTTGACCTCTCTGATCATGTCATCTTCTGCTCCTGCACTGCCCACTCATCTCCAACAACACTGGGCTTTCGGCTCTTCTTATAGCACACCAGGAAGAGCCCTGCTGTCTTCGTATCTGTGATTTCTGTTGACTGGAATTCTTTTGCCCAGGTATTTCTATGGTTCACTCTCTCGGGTCTTTACTCTAAAATCACCTATACATTTAGGACCTTCCTGATCACCCCAGTGAATACACACCCCTCCTTGCTTTATCTATCTTCATCATACCTGGTTTCAGCTAACACACTATGTATTCTTATTTGTTTATTGTTTCCTCTCTGATAGACACACCCAAAATACACATTCCTGTCATCATTTGCTTTTGCCTGTTTTATTCCTACACATAGAAGAGTGCTGATCGCACAGAAGGGGCTCCATCCATACATATTTGCTGAAAAATGGAATGCAACTTGATGCCTGTTGGCATGTTGGCAATGCTTCCTTTCATAATCAAACACTTGATTAGAGCCAGTAAATTCTAAAAACATCTAAGTTCAATATGCTTTTAAAATAACTCCCTTTGTCTAACAGTACATGTAACTTGCACTCAGAGGCTAAATAGCATTATTTTCTAAGCTGGCACCAATTCCCAGCTAGGATGCTGCTCTATTATTCTTTTAATCAGTAGGAAACATATTTGTACAAGCATGCCATGGTGAGGCTAAGGGACTTTAATAGTAAGTCTTAGAAATAAAAAAAGGGATGCTCAGAAAAATGACTCTAGTACAGGGGTTGGGAACCTAGGGCTCGTGAGCCAGATGTGGCTCTTTAGATGGCTGTATCTGGCTCTCAGAGAAATCTTTAATAAAAAAAATAATAACGTTAAAAATATAAAACATTCTCATGTATTACAATCTATTCATTTCCTACCACTCATGTTCATGGTTGAGGGTGGCTGTAGCCAATCACAGCTGTCCTCTGGGACAACACCAAATTTTTATTGGATAATGCGTAACGTACATGGGTAATTGTATGGCTCTCACAGAATTACATTTTAAAATATGTGGCATTCATGGCTCTCTCAGCCAAAAAGGTTCCCAACCCCTGCTCTAGTAGAAAGAACGGTGATACCAGGATCAGACAAGAGCTAACACAGTCAAGCAATGTTCCCGGCACTTACCTGTATGAACTTGTTTAGCATTCACAACAACCTTAGGAGGTAAGAACTATTGCTATTATTGCCATTACATAGATGGGAAAACTAAGACTGAGAAAGTGGGTCATTTTTCCAAGGTCTTTTGTCTTCGAAAACGATGGTCAGGCCCTGGCCAGTTGGCTCAGCAGTAGAGCATCAGCCCGGCATGTAGAAGTCCTGGGTTTGATTCCTGGGCCAGGGCACAAAGTAGAAGTGCCCATCTGCTTCTCCACTCAACACCCTCTCCTTCCTCTCTATCTCTCTCTTACCCTCCTGCAGCCAAGACTCCATTGGAGCAAAGTTGGCCCGGGCGCTGAGGATGGCTCCATGGCCTCCACCTCAGGCACTAGAATGGCTCTGGTTGCAGCAGAGTAACATCCCAGATGGTCTGAGCATCACCCCCTAGTGGGCGTGCCAGTGGATCCTGGTTGGGCGTATGCAGGAGTCTGTCTGTCTGCCTCCCCCGCACCCCTCTGGCCCCACGCTTCTCACTTTGGAAAAATACAAAAAAAAAAAAAAGAAAATGATGGTCAGAACCTAGGCAGATCTGTACTCAGAGTGTGTGTTCCAAGCGTCCCCAAACTACGGCCAGCAGGCTGCATGCAGCCCCCTGAGGCCATTTATCTGGCCCCCTGCCGCATTTCCAGAAGGGGCACCTCTTTCATTGGTGGTCAGTGAGAGGAGCACTGTATGTGGTGGCCCTCCAATGGTCTGAGGGACAGTGAATTGGCCCCCTGAGTAAAAAGTTTGGGGTTCCCTGTATGCCAGCCAGAAGTACACAAGTTTTTGGTCTCAGAACGCCCTTACATTACTAAAATTACTGAGAACTCCAAACAGCTTTGTTTATGTACATTAGACCTATCAATATTTATTATATTCAAAATCAAAACTAAGAAATTTTCAAAATATTTCTTCATTAACTCATTTAAATATAATAATAAAATCATTATATGTTGACATTACATAACATATTTTAAGAGAAATAATTCTATTGTTCAAAACAAAAAACATTTGGCAAAAAGATTAGCACCATTTTCCATTTAGAGAAGATAGTTTGGTGATTCTGTTTGCTTCTGCCTTCACTCTGTTATATGTTGTTTTGATTAAAGTGCAGAAAGAAAATCTAGCTTCACATACACATATAACTAGAAAAGAGGGAGTAGCTTATTAGCTTTTTTCTGATAAAAATGGCTGTTCTTCTTTGATAGTAGACAAAACTAGGCATGTGTTATTTTGTAAAGGTTAATTGTAATGTACAAGCTGGATCCATGTTAGTCAACTTTTTGTCATTTGTTACTGTAAAAACTATGGGTCTGTTTTGTATTTTTAATGGTTCTTTTTACCCATGAGTGATTTTGTTCATAGTATGCATTGGGCATTTGGAAGATACTAGTTCACTGGGCTTTGCAGAGCTTCCAAAATTATTTTAAAAACACTTTCATTAATGTCATTGCTCTCATTTTTAAAAGGCTTTAAGAATTGGAAAGTTGATAAGCTCATGGTGGCAGAAATAAGTTTTCCAGTACTGTATTCTAGTCTTTGCTTGAAAGCCCAAACTGTATCATACATAGACAGCCAATACTCTGTGTTACTGTCCCAGAGACCTTTTTTTTTTTTAAAAAAAAAAAGATTTAATTTATTGATTTTATAGAGAGAAGACATGGGGGCAGGAAACGAGAAGTATCAATTCATAGTTGCTTCACTTTAGTTGTTCACTGATTACTTGTCATATGTGCCTTGACCCGGCGAGCCCAGGGTTTCGAACCAGTGACCTCAGTGCTCCAGGTCAACGCTCTATCCACTGCACCACCACAGGTCAGGCTGTACCAGAGACCTTTATGATCATTGTTATCACATATGTTTTCAGGCATTAGTTTCCAGTTAGGTTTTTATCTTCCAAAATTTTATTGATTTATGTGAGTATGTTTATCAGAATGCCTCTTATCTCCAGGGAAAATGTTACTTCCACTTATATGATTAACATCACTAATAACAAATTAAATTTCTTCTGAGGCACCAACAGCTTTACCTACCACCGCTTTTGAGCCAGTGGTGCAAATGTTGGCACAGTACAAAAAGTAAATATAATGCCTTGTGTTCTTGTGCAAATAGTTTTGACCACACAGTTTCTTGAAAAGGCCTTAGGTGTGATGACAAGTGCCAGTGTACAGGCTACCTCAGAGAGCTGCAGCCCAGGGATGAATGACCTCTCACATCTATACCCTCCCTCTCAGAATTTGTGCCACATTAGCATCAGTTTCCTCACCTGTAAAATTCAGGTATTAAAACTTAACTTTGATCTTACAAAATTATCTTGAAAAAAACATTTTTTTAAATTAAGTGAGAGGCAAGGAGGCAGAGACAGACTCCCACGTGCTCCCTGATGGGGTTCTACCAGGCAAGCTCATTAGGGGGAGGTGCTCTGCCTTTCTGGGCCATTGCTCCATTGTCCAGCAACTGAGCTATTTTAGCACCTGAAGCAAGGCCATTGAGCCATCCATCCTCAGTGCCTGGGGCCAACTTTTGCTTTAACTATTGGAGTCATGGCCGTGGAAGTGGAAGAGAGAGAAAGATGGGGGGTGTGGTGGGGAGGGAGGGAGAAGTAAATGGTTGCTTCTCCTGTGTGCCCTGACCAGAAATCAAACCTGGGACTTCCACACACCTGGCTGACGCTCTACCACTGAGCCAATCGGCCAGGTCCTATATTGAAAATTTGAGATAATCATATGTTAAGGAAAAGTGGTATCTGTCATAACCATTGCCAAGCCCACAGCAAGCTATTGGTGGAGCTAAAACCCAAACTCCTATTTCCTAATTCCTGCCTGAGCCTTCCATGCTGTATCGCTTCAGCGGGCACAGAACGGACTCCGCCTTGGCTGTTGTTACAAGGAGCAAAGTAGCCGATTCAGTTGATTGGATTGATTTAATGGTCTCCCCAGTTAATGCCCTATGGAAGCATTTAAGTAGAGACATTAGGAATATGTATGACTTGCTTTTGGGTCATGAATTTGCTATGTACTAGATGTGTGACTTTGAGCATAAGTTCTCTGAGCTTCAATTCTCCTTCTGTACAACCAGATAATAATAGCACCTCCCTTACATGGTTGCTATGGGAATTAAATGACATAATACGCCGAAATAATGAAGTACCAGCCCAAAGTAAATGCTCAATAATGGTTAGCTACTTGCTATTATAATAATGATCTTTGTTATAATCTTCATAGTTCAGCTCCATTTCACTTTCTCAGGGAGGCCTTTCTGGCCCTCTATGAAGGCACCCCACTTTAAGATTTAAGATCTCATCACTCCTCCTTTGGATTTAATATAGTTGCACTATTATATTCAATATGTGGTTATTTAATTAATGTTTATCTTATTACACACTAGGCTCTGAGCACAATAAAGACAAGGATGGGGTCTGTTATGTTCATTATTTTATCCCTAACACTTGGCTCAGTGCCCAGTACAAAGCAGGTTTCCATAAATACTTATTGAAGGAATGAATAAAATTATTAATTTACTAGCTTAACAAAGTATAATTATACGCCATTACATAATTCATCTGAACATCCTCTAGTACTTGCCACTTGTAGTATGACTGTGGACTAGGAGCAGCAGCCGAACTCGGTAGCTGGTAGCTGGTTGGAAATGCAGGACTGCAGGTCTCACTCCAGACCTGCAGAATCTACACATGCACTTTAACAAAATCCTCAGGTAATTTATATGTTCATAAAAGTTTTAGAAATACTGAGAGAGAGAGAGAGAGAGAGAGAGAGAACAGGAGAGAAGAATAAGGAAAAAAGGGGAGAGAAGGAAAGAAAAAGAAGTAAGGGAGGAGAGGGAAGGGGAAGGAGATGATAGGCATGTAAAGGAGGGGAGGGGAGAGGAGGGGAGGGGAAGGGAGGGGAGGGGAGGGGAGGGGAAGGGAGGGGAGGGGAGGGGAAGGGAGGGGCGGAGAGGGGAGGGAGGAGAGAAGGGGAAGGAGATGATAGGCATGTAAGGGAGGGGAGGGGAGGGGAGAGGAGGGGAGGGAGGAGAGAAGGGGAAGGAGATGATAGGCATGTAAGGGAGGGGAGGGGAGGGGAGAGAGGAGAGAAGGGGAAGGTGATGATAGGCATGAAAGGGAGGGGAGGGGAGGGGAGGGAGGAAAGAAGGGGTAGGAGATGATAGGCATGAAAGGGAGGGGAGGGGAGGGGAGGGGAGGGGAGGGGAGGGGAGGGGAGGGGAGGGGAGGGGAGGGGGAGAGAAGAAAAGAAGAGACAAATCACTGAATTTCCTGGATAAAGCAGGGCTGCCTTCCACAGTTCCAGGTCTCACTACATTCCCAATATAAACATTATTACAAAATTACCATTTCTAAAAGCCAGCTGCATTTTAACTTTTTTCAGCCCTGGCCAGGTCAGGCTGTTCTTATTTCCTATTCACATATGATTTTTTTCCAGAAGACTATTTTGGCCACAGTTGAATAATTTATTTCATACACTTTACATTTTAAAATATTCTCTGGAGGAGACAGAAACACCATCTGTGCCCACTCTTGGAAAAAACAGTCCCAAACCATGAAGTGGGGGGTATCATTTTAGTTACAGAGTTGCAAAATTGGAACCGCTTGTTCACCACAACCTCAGAAAAAGGAAAGAAAAAATCAAAATTGCTTCTCCCACAATGGAATCAAACTAGTCCCATTTCAACAGCCCACACAGATTATATAATAATATGCATAGTACTCAGTTGACCCCTGAAAAAATTAGAGCCTAGCTTTTTAACGAAAGGGTAATTTTTAGAATCAGTTCCCATTTATGAATGGTATAGCCCATCCATCTTTGGAGAGTAGTATATAAGAACTCCAGCAGATTCAAGGACTGGCTCATTTGCCTATGTTCAGTCTTACACATTTTGTGCAACCTGATTTCAAAATTCCCTTTGCTTGCAGGTCCTGTGCTCCCATGAGGAGAAATGCAGCTGGCCAGAAGCAATGCACACTTGACTCCACTTGCTCCTCCTCTCTTCCATCAGCGCATTGACCTGCCAAGACCTGAGTCTAAGAGCCAATGCTGTCAAGTGGCATTTGAACTTGCTGCTGCATCTTCTGCCCCAGCATCTTACTTCCTTGGGACTCTCCTGTCTTTGACTTTCTCCCTCTGTATCTTATAGCTCCAGAAAATGTCTGCCCTGAGAAATAAAGAAGGTGCACAATCTATAGACTTAATCTCTAGAGTGGGTCCGCCCATGTGGTCAGGGTGCCTCCTCTCCTATTTTTTATTTGGGCTCATCCAAGGTCACAGGCACAGACTCCTGTTGAGAAGAGGAAGACTGGAGTTAGGGTACAAGATAGACAGCCCTACTGAAATAATGGCCAGTCTTGATGGTAGTCTAATCAGATGAGCCATGGGGCCCAAAAGGCCCCATTTCCCCATCCATAGACACAACAAACTTAATACATTGATTAGTTGGTAGAGGGCAGTTCCCAGCCTAGTGAAGAAATTGGACTTTGAAATCACAGAGCTCAGAATTTGGCTATCACACTTGCTAGATCTGCCTCCTTGGGAAAATTGCATTTTATTTTCTAAGCCTCATTTACCTAACCTTAAAAAAAAAAGGTACAAAATATCTTTGTGGGGACGAAAGGAGATTTGTCACATAACGTACCCAGCATGTGGGCAGCTCTCCAGAAGCAGTAGGTGCCCCCTCTCTTGTCCACATACACCATAACGTATGTCCTTGCTCTGGAATGTACTACTAGGAAAAGAAAAGAGAAATGGGGGAGGAGCAAGGGAAAATGAGAACAGAAAGAAGAAAGAGTGAGCTAGTGTTTCTCTGCAAGTTCGACTTGAAGAAAATGTGGCTGTTTCACAGTCGTGGCTCTGGAAGTCGTGATGGGTACAGGGGTTCTCTTTGCAATGTATTTTCTTCCCATGAGCTATTTTAGCATTATTTACCTTTTAAACTTCATCAGTACCTATCCTACACATTTGCATTAAAATAAATGTCTCTGCCATCCACACACTTAATTATTGGCCTTCATCAGAGCTTTGGGGGAGGATTAATGTGGGTCTTAGGCAAAGCTTTGAGGCTTGCTCTGGTGGTACTGGGACCCTGTCTTAAGAAGCCACCCCCTTGCCATCATACTTGGGCTACTTTATTTGAAAAGCAACGTCAAGGAGAGAGAAACACTTGGAAATTGATGGGAGTCAGAAAAAGGAGTTTTAAGTCACAGAGCTCTTGGTGCCAAACATACAACAATCTCTCAACTGTACCAGAAAGGACAGTAGTCTCAAGATATCTATTGGGAGTTTCAGCAGCTAATGGTCTAGATGTGAAGGGAATTCTCCTACAGTCTTTGGGGCATTGTTGATGGATGAAGTTGGTCTGCCAGAGGAGTGAGTTGTGTAGACAAAGTCTAAGTTGAAAGTGAAGGGCACTTCAGCTGCTACAAGCATCATCAACATGCTATTTCTGATGTCCCCTGACTTAGGCATCATTCTACTCCAGAAGTTCCTACCTACTGTGAATGTCACATTACTAAGCATATTTCTGTTTTACTACACTCACACCACCACCAGTGGTGTCACCATACTTTAATTTTAGTAAAAAATGGCAAGACCTTTCTAGTTTCTAACTACTAAGCACGAGCCACGGTGGGCAGAAACTATGGCTGCACATTGGAATCAGCTGAGAGTCCCAATGCCCAGTCCACGCATCATATCAATTAATACATTATAGCAATCATATTGGGAGTGAGACACAGGCATCAGATTTTTTTTTAAAGCTTCCCAGATGATTCTAATGTGAAATTAAGTTTGAGAACCATAGTTGAAAGGTAGTGTGAGTGGGTTGGGGGTAAACTGACCTAACACAACTTTGCTATAACTTCAGCAGGAGTCTCAGTATTTATTGACCCTTGCACTGGGCAGCTCAGGGAGGCAGTGCAAAAGTTCTCTGATCATTCTTGCATCTCTTATGAAACATTTTATGTAAAGTCATATTTGCTCATCCTATATGAGTGTCAAGTACCCCAGGAAGTAGATAAGCTTAGACCCCTGATCCTTTAAAAACCTTCAGAAACATGAATGCACACATTCTCTGTCCCAGGAGTGATGCACATTGTTAGTGATGGGATGATGATATTAATATTATAATTAGCAATAACAACTAGCATTTACTGAGTGCCTATTCTGAACAGGTACTGTGCTAAGTGTTGTAAATATGTTTCTAACTTAATCAATTCATAAACACTGAGGTACATACCATTAGCATTTTCTTACTATGAATGAAATTCAAAGAAGTTAAATAATTTCCCTAATGCTACACAACTAACACATCTGAGGTGACACTTTGGGCCAGAGACCTGAAATTTTACTTGGCATGCAACATGAAGTAGGTAAATGAGGTAGTGTCCCATTTTTTTAACTACAATTTTTATTATTTTGATTTTATCAGAGCTAACATAATGATAGGCCCATTATGTTTTGTACAAAATATTTGATTAATTAGACATTTCCTGCCGTCTCAGCCTGGTATAGAACATGGATATATGATGATTGGAAAATAGAATGTACTAGTGGCTGCCTGAAGTATTGTCAGAACACAAATAAGGGGCATTTAATTCTACTTAGGAGGAAAAGATGATGTCAGAGGGGCTTACTGTAGGGAACACAGCTGTGTTAGGCTGGCCTGCTTGCACCTTTCATCTTTAGTGTGTGAGCACGTGGCAGTGCCATGTGTGTATAGCCTATGTAAGGCTACAGGTGCTTGCATTCAAGGCGGATTGTGGATTGTCTGCCCACCACTGAGAGGGACTGTTTTGCTGTTTGTTCGCCTGCTGCCATAAGAAGCAGTTTTCCCTGCCTGTTTGCTCGTCTGCCCTTATGAAAATCTATTGAACAGGAATGGCCCAAAGCTTTCCAGCTTTGCAGTTCCTCTAAGACCCACCTGATCCAACATGAACCCTCCTGGCCTTGGCCACCGGCATTACACTTAAAAATAAGAAAGGGTATTTTTTGGAGGATTTTAAAGGCTGAATAGGAGCTTGCCAGGCAGAAAAGAAAGAAGCATGTCAACTAGAGAGAAGTGAAGGACCAAACACACAGGCATAAAAATGTGAAGAATTCTGGAGACATGATCAACATTTATCAGAGTTTTTCAAAATTGTGTGCATTGGAATCACCCAGAGGCTTGTTAAAATACAGATTGCTGGGCCCAATTCCAGGGCTTCTAATTCAGCAGGACTGTGAAAGACCAAAAATGTGCATTTCTAGTGAATTCTCAAGTGATTCTGAGCCTCCTGGCCCAGCGGCCACACTTCGCTGAGAGCCTGGTCCCCGGGGGCAGACGTCTGGAAAGCCCGCAGCCTGTGTGTGCAGGAGCGGCCGGCCAAAGACAGCAAGGCTTGCACCGGAAGGAAGTTCCCCCGAGAGGAGAGGGTTTCTTCTTTTCCTGCAAGGAGTGGTGGTTAAATTTTACTGTTGGTTTTGGGAGCAATTCCTACTGAAGTTGCCCAGTGGGAGGAAGCAGAGAAACCACAGCGCAGGACTGAAAGAAGGAGGCTGGGAGTTTAAACCCTTTCTGCCCCCTCAGTGCCCCGATTCACACTAGTGAGAGCCCGCAGCTCCAGGAGTTGAAATACACTAGCTCTTCTGTTGTTCCAGCCAAAGATTGTGCCCAATTCACAGGGAAGATGGCATTTTTCACAGCTCTTCCTCGAGGTCTGGCCTGTGGCAGCTGGCCACAGGTGAGTTCTTGTTTTATCACCACGATGATCTGCTGACCCCAAGGCCCCGTGTGGAAAATGAGGAAATAGAGAGGATGCAGGAATGTCAGGCTAAGCTGGATGAGGTTGGGACAGATGACATCCTTTTGAAATTCTTTCTTGTCTTCCTCTTCTAATTCAATTACCACGCTTTGCTTCTCTCATGTTCCGGGATGAAAAAAATCTAGGTTGCTTTCCAACCCTTCAGAGAAAGGCCTGCCTCCATACTGGGATCTCTCTCTCTTGCTCAACTGCTGACCCATTGTAATCCATTGGCCACGCCAGGGAGGTTCCCACTGGATTTGGGCAGACGGTAGAGGAACTGCGGAGCTGGAAAGCGTTGGGCCGTTCCTGTTCAAGAGTTGCAACAGCAGACGAGCAAAAGGCAGGGGAAAGCTTCTCAGGGCATTAGGTGAATGAACAGCAAAACGGCTCCTCACCGTGATGGACAGGCAGTCTGCACTCTGCCCTGAGGGAAGCACCCGTGTCTCACACGGGCCACACAGGTGCTGCTGCCCCATTCTCACGCACTAATCATGCAAAGTGCAAGTGAGCAAGCCTAACACACTGTTTCCCCTACAGATGCCAATAGATTGGGAGATTATATTTGTCCCATAAACAAGGAACACGAAGCATCAAGCTCCAATCTCCACTATTGTCAGTGGGTCGATTGGCCAACTGCCAGCCAGCTGCTGCATGTGTGACATTCCTGGTGGGGCCTGTCCGCCATAACACTGTGGTTATGGCCAGGATTGACAGAGGAGTGGGAATCGCCTACCAGAGAATGGAAACAAACTTGTGTTGTCTGCATTTTGTGTTCCAGCTTTGTGTTCATTTCCAGTGTAACTCCCCATTAATCTATTGCAATCTTCAGGAAAATTTCTAGAAGCTTACTTAGTAGTCCACTTGGCTACTGGCCAATATGATGCCAGACACTTGGTTTTCATTTGGGGATTTTCATTTTCTTGATGTTTGCCAGAAAGGAGGAGAGAAAGAACAATGGACCAAAGGACAAGCGTTACCTGACACGCCTGAGCCTGGAGCCCAAATTGCTTGGGAGGCCGTGCCTCATTTCTTTAGGAGATGGGAGCTTTATTATTTTGATGAGACTCTGGTGTCTTACAGGGATGAAGTATTTTTGTCATCATGTCTATTGTCCCTCACAAGAAACCAATTAGGGGAGATTGCCTCAACAGAGGAGGCTGATTAAATTCACAGATTTATTGCAAAATCACTTTGGGAGTTGTGGAAAATGAGTTTCATTGCTGAGCTTCCTTGCTTAAAAAAAAAAAAAAAAACCAAGCTGCTGCGAGTCTGCACCTTGTATTATCCGTCTCTAACAGATCGTAAAACATCCGTATCCTGCCTGTAGTTTATTCTTCTCCAGAGGAGCGAGGTGCTTCTTCCAGGCTCGCAGTGCCTCCCTCAGGACAGGTTGTGGCTCCTGTGTTCATGGGCCACAAGGGAAATTCTGACCCAGGGTCTGGTGGGGCAGGCAGAGGCCTGCTGTCAGGATGTAGGTAAGAAAAGAAGCCCTCCCTCTACACAGCCCTGCAGCCAATCGAGCAGGTGCTCTTGTTCTCACGGGGGTGACTGACTAGGTAGAATGTAAATGAAACCTGATTTTCCCACAGACATGAAGACAGTATGGTGGATGCCTTCCCAACCCAAAACCTGATGCCCAAAATGTTATAGAAATAACCGCAAGCATTGCTTAAAAACTTTTAACTTTTAACGAGGATGTTCAAGGCAGACATTCTGCCTTCCAGAAGCTTGGGATTTATTTATTTAAAGCAGCATTTCTCAAACTGTTTTTTGTAGAACATTAACCTCATGGGCTGCCCTGGAATAAAAGGTTTTATGTGGCATGCTGCCTGCTATGTACCCTTGATCCACAGTCCTTATTAACATACGAAAAGTAACAGGCAACCCTCATGAAAAATCTGCTTGAGCCAAGCATGATCAAGCAGGTTTATACTTTTTAATCTCATCAAGTCTTCCAAAAAGCAGTCCTCTGAGAAGAATATGAATTTATCCCATTTGACACATGAGGAAGGTGAGGGCTGGAGCAATAAAATGAGTTGTCCTCCCTTTAAAGGTGAGAGACAAGGGGAAGCAAGAGTCTGACCCACCCCCTTCCCACTCCCGAGTGTGTGCCCCCAGCAGTTCAGCTTCACGTGTTCCCACTGACTCCACGGACTTTCTCACAGCAGCATTTCTGTATTTTTTATTCTTCTTTTTTTTTTTTTTTTTTTAGGCAATAGAGTCCATTCCTAACTGTGACCATTGCTCATCTTCTCTTGGTATCTTTAATTCTCATTCATGCCATCACACAGAACCAGCTTGGTAGCATTTTAGATATCATCTTCTGCCACATCGAGTTTTTTGTGCTCCAATCACATTTGGCCTTTGTGTAACTGCTTCGAGCATGGTTTAGTGGATTTTCATCTGTGTCTTTGACAGTTTATGGACAAAGATGTGAGGGAGACAGGATGTGTCTGAGTTTATTTACCTTGCCTTAGGCAAGGGAGTTTTCCTCTGCAAAATGATAACAGTGGATAAAAAGTAAGACAAAAATGGTGCCCACAATATGTTTAGCTCTTGTGCTGTGCAGGACTAAGATTTCTTGCTCCTTGGATCTTAGCAACTCTTAGATGACAAGTTATTTTAGCTGAACATTATGGTAGTGGAGGGCAGAAGAAGGAGAGACAGAATGATACTGTACCCTTCAGTTTCACCCTAAAGAAATTGTTGAGTAAAACTGGAAACCAGGTTTTTCCCTAATCACCTTACCAAAACTAGTCTTGCAGAACAGAAAGAGTCCGTCCACCCAGCACTGGCAGAGCCAAACACTGGACACTGAGGAGTACAGTGGAGAAATAATGGCTATTTTATCATGAATGGCACAAACCAGGAGGACAGGAAACTAGTGCTCAAAAGCCCAGACTCCCCAATGGTGTATAGGTCACAGACTATGTAGGGCAAAATCACAAGACACCATGGGTTAGGGTCTGGGACCATGCTGGCAGCTGACCAGTTGGATGTGAGGGAAGAATGATCATTTTGCCCAGTCTTGAGGACAGCTCTGAGGTCTGTTGTGATGCCCCTCTGTCTGGTCTCATGGGAAAGTAGCCACAGGTCATTCTACCTTAGGGCTCAGGAGCTGAAACATAACTGAGGTCAAGATGTTATCTTGATCCTTCCAGAGGTCCATCAGACTCTGTGACCATTAGTCAGGTCTGGACTCTTGTCTTCGGCTGCCTCCGGGGTTGCTGATTACAGGCTAGGTCTCTGAGGGGAACAGACACAGAGGGGTGATTTCTAGAGCTAGGATTTAAAACTAAATTTAATCAAAATCGTAACAAACCTCAGTTTCACTTACACTTGCTCATGAAATAGGCTTTCTGAGGGTGAAGAAGAGACAAATGAAAGCTACTAACAGTGGGCTTGTGACAGCAGAAGCAGAGACAAAGGAGCCAGAAGTGCTGTCCTTATCCTACAAGACTGCACAGGGACCTCAGCTCTTCCATCATGCTTGACCCCAGTCAAATCGGATTCCTGGACTGTGTTCTCTGAGAGCACACATGTGATAGAATCTGCCCTTCCTTTGCTCCCTTGATCAGTCAGGAATAATTTAATGAGCATCTTCTCTGTGTTCAGCATTTCCTTTCTACACAGGCCAGTTGCCTGGTGTGGCTGGGATGACGTTTGAGGAAGAGTTTTGTTGTTGAAACTGGGCTTCATGCTCTCCATGAATTACCCCTTCCCATATCCCTAATGGTCTTACATGGGAGAGCCACTGTTAATTGCAGTTTACTGAAGAGAAAACTGAGGCTGAGAGAGGAGAAATGATTTGTTAAAAGACACAGGTGGCAAGGGTCAAATGGGGACACCAATCTCACTCCCTGGAATTCAAAAGCCTGTACCTTGTATGACTATCAAATATTAGATAAGTGAATGGGATCTCCTCCACTATCGTTCTTTGTGTAGACTAAGTGGATTCTGTTTAGGAAATATAAATAAAGAAAAAACGTTTGAGTCATGTATTAAAAACAAACATTATTACTAATCAAGTAAGTAGGACCTCAGATGTTGCTAGATGAAAAGAAAATTAGGAAACCATCTATATCAGGGAAAACACTAATTATATGGATATAAATTTTTCTGGGTAAAAATGTGAAGGACATCAATGTTGCCTGCAGCCTGAACAGACCTCTTACAGAGGTCTGTTGGCTGTGCCGGAGATGGCAGAATTTGCTCTGTTTCTCTAACCTCACAGGAAGTACCTGACATTGTTCTGCATTGGATCATTTCAAATAGCACCTACAGTGGGCCCACTTTATAAAACTTAGGTGATGGCCCTGGCCTGTTGTCTCAGAGGTAGAATGTCGGCCTAGCATACGGAAGTCCTGGGTTCAATTCCTGGTCAGGTCACTCAGGAAAAGCAACCATCTGCTTCTTCACCCTCTCCTTCCCCTTCTATCTCTCTCTCTCTTATCCTCCCTTAGCCATGGCTCGATTTGAGCCAAGTTTGAGCAAGTTGGGCCCAGGTGCTGAGGATGGCTCCATGGCCTTGCCTTAGGTGCTGAAATGGCTTTGTTGCCAAGCAGCGAGGTGGTGGCCCCAGATGGGCAAAGTATCGCACCCTGGTAGGCTTTCCAGATAGATCCCAGTTGGGGCGCATGAGGGAGGGAGTCTGTCTCTCTGCCTCCCTTCCTCTTACTAAAAAAAATAAAAAGAAAGAAAGAAAAGAAGACTTAGGCGATAACTAGTCCTCTCTTATGATTATGAAAATACCAGTGAAGGAGGAAGTAAGAGGTAACTACTGCTTTCATACTCTGAAAGCTTTAAATATTAAATAGAAGCTCTTCAGTGACAAAAAGACATGAGCTATCAAGCCATGGAAAGCCATGGAAGAGCCTCCAGTACATACTACTAAAGGAAAAACACCAATCTGAAGACTACATACTACATGAGTCCCACTATATGACATTCTGGAAAAGCTAAAACTAGGGAGACAGTGAAGTCACCAAAGGTTGCCAGGGACTGGTGGGAAGGGAGGAACAGATACGTGGAACACTGGAATGTTAGGTCAGCGAAACTATTCTGTGTGGCACTCTAATAGTAAATTCATGCTGTCATACATTTGTCAAGATCCAAAGAATATACAATGTAAAGAGAGTCAACCCTAATGTAAACAATAGGTTTTAGTCAATAATAATGTATGTATTAATTATAACAAATATGCCACAATAACACACAATGCAAGATGTGAACAACTGGAGAACCAGGGTTTGGAGAGCTGGGTGAGAAAGAAAATAGGAACTTTACTTTCTGCTCAATTTCTCTAGAAACCTAAAACTGCTCCAAAAAAAAAAAAAAGATATTTTTATTTTTAAGCAGAATAGAATCATGCTGTTTTTCAACATTGTGGCACCTCTTTAAATAAGTGTCCTTGTGGGGGAAAATGATAGTCTTCTCAATGCATAATACCAACTCAGTGCTCAGGTTGTGGTGACCGACCGAGGAATATACGAAAGGTCAGTTTAAACGTCTCACTGAGTTGGGAAGACAAAGCAGACTTTGTGTCACAATAGAACTCATCCCATGGAACCTCGGAGATGGCAGAAGATAAAACAATACTCTTTATCACCAGCAGATTAACCAGCAAGGATGTGTTCTTTCTATTTATCCTATAGGCTCCAAAGGACAATGGGCCTTTTGTCTTTGCACCTGTTGAAGGGAAAGGTGCTTTTGACAGAGACCTGGTTGGGTTTATGTGAGGCCACGCAGTTTAGATTTCATACCTGTGTTTCTGACAGTACATCCCGTTTCATAATATGCCTTCCAGCAAAGGGACTTGGAGGCTGAGCCATCAGCTTTCAAAGGGAAAGAAGCAGACCCTTGGTTTATTTGCAAAGAAGGACAGAAGTTGCAATCCCTGTTGGAAAGTGCTGTATGGTTGTGGCATGTTTGGGGCCCTCAGACACTGGCTGGGCGTTTCAGGAGGGTCCTGCTCCTTCCTTGTGCTCAGCCTCTAGCTCAATGCCAGGCTCAGAGTAAAATGCAACACAGCCAAGGCTTGCAGGATGAATGAACCTCCAAGGACTCTGCTAAAGAAAAGGGCACATCAAAATGATTCATCAAGATTAACACCTCATTTTTCCAGCTGCTTCACTTAAGTTTCCAGATAAACCTTGGCGGGCACATGTGTGGCTGGTTTTCTTCATTCTAAATCCTTGTTTGGAATGGGATCTGCTGGGTTTGACTGCTTTCTCTTTGGGAACAACACTCCAATTTTCTTTGCAGCAACCAACCTTTCCCTCTTGTTAATGTGTAAACACTTCCTTTGGTTCAAGGAGATGGGCTGCAGCCTGGTCCCAGCCAGTCATAGCGTTGTGTCACTTGGCCGCAGTGGAATTCAGAGACGGACACATAACTCAAGCTGGACCCATGAGACCTGGGATTTTACTGGCATGATTTAAAATTGAAGTGTTCTTTATTTGCCAGGGTTGAAAAATTTATAAAATGCAAGGCTAGTTAATTATTAGTTTATTTCTTTACCGCCTCTTGGGGGAAAATCTCCTGGAAGGAAAGCCAAAATAGGGCAGAACTGAGCTGAAAGATGGAGAGAGATCAAGTACTCGTGAAAATGTTGAAGCAACTTGAACTAGCCACACTAGAAGTCAGCATATTTCCTGAACCTTTCAATGAAACAGGCCAGTAAATCCCCAGGATATCAATCACTTTATAACCAATTATAATTAACAGTGTATCCATTTTTCCCTTACATTGCAATTATGTGCTAAGAACAGAGGCAGTTCCTGGATTGTGGTTTTAGAATTGTAAAAATGGGCCCTGGCAGGTTGGCTCAGTGGTAGAATGTCAGCCTGGCGTGCAGGAATCCCGGGTTCGATTCCCGACCAGGACACACAGGAGAGGCACCCATCTGCTTCTCCACCCCTCCCCCTCTCCTTCCTCTCTGTCTCTCTCTTCCCCTCCCGCAGCCAAGGCTCCATTGGAGCAAAGTTGGCCCAGGCGCTGAGGATGGCTCTGTGGCCTCTGCCTCAGGCGCTAGAATGGCTCTGGTTGCAACAGAGCGACGCCCCAGATGGGCAGAGCATCGCTCCCTGGTGGGCATGCCAGGTGGATCCTGGTTGGGCACATGCGGGAGTCTGTCTGATTGCCTCCCCATTTCCAGCTTCAGAAAAATACAAAAAAAACCCCAAAAACTGTAAAAATGAATGTTATGACTGAAAGGAAGCTTATACATTATTTAGCCTGACAGGGAGGCTGAGGTGGAGGGAGATATGTGACTCCCACCTCACAGGCAAGGTAACGGACCAGGCACTGAGAGTCACTCTGCTGTACCAGCTCCTACAGCACATCCTGTGCACATTTGCACAGGGCTACCACCATTACAGAGACACCACTGCCATATTTCTAAACCACGTCCAGACCAGTCAGCAAACTGCACCTGGGACTATGTCTTTCTACCCTCAGGTGTCTTGGACCACTCCACAATTTCATTCAGAAATTAAAGGGCTAATGCCTGTCCCTGTGACCAGCATCCATTCTGATTAGTCAACACTACCCACAGTTACATAGTTTTAATAGAAGCCCTTCATTAACATAAAAGCCAGCACCAGATAATACCCTTCAGATAATGGCAACTTCAGGGGTGAACTGCAGGTCACATCTCAGTCATTTGGGATAATATTATTGTCTGAAATATAATAGGTATATGAAAGCTAGTGGGCACAGGTAATGCCAGCTGTGCCCAAGACAAAATGGGGGGCCAAGGAAGAGAAAGTTCAGCCCTGGCACTGTGGACTCTGAAGGAGCCTTTTCTTCCCCTTCTAGATGTGGGTTAAGACATACCTTCTGCACAGAGATGAAGCATCTGGGCATCTGAATCGTCAGTCAGGGGCAAGCAGAGTCTGTCCTCTCCCTCCCCCCTTCCTTGTTTCTTTTGGAATAGCACAGCCGTCCCAAGGCATGGCGGTCCTACTGACAGCACGTGGGAACTATGAGGAAAGCAAAGCTGCCAGCTGAGAGACATCAGGCCCAGGCTTCTTTTGAAGGCAATGGGAGGTAAGCTGTTCTGACTCTGTAGCTGCTCTGATGAGGAAACAAACTGCTCATGGATGGAAGGCTTTGATGAAGAGAACCCCCAGCGAGAGCCAACTGTGCACTGCTTGCCAACCTGGAAACCTGGATCCCAATGGCTTCCTTCATGAGATGACAGATTGCAGAAGACCTACTCAGGCCATTTGAATGTCTGTTTCCCTATTACACCTTACCAGGATTAGCAGATCACCATATAATTTTAAAATATTAATTGATAAGCGTATTCCTATTCCATCCACCAATATTATTTTATGGGCCAGAAATCTATTTCAATGGTAGTCACAATTTTCTTGTACAATATTTGAGGCAAGAGATACACAGTAGTTGAAAGCAAATGTAGAAAAAGCCAAAGCACTCCTCACCTGCCTCCCTTTCACCTAGTGATCTTCTCACTCTCTGGATATTATCTTCCATGTCACTCTCTGTCCCAGACTCCTCCCCCAGACTAATGCAGCATCTCCTCAGAACCTTATGCTTTCCTTTTTGTAGCACTTATCACATTTATAACACTGGGGAACAAAATCTTTGTTGCATCCACAAAAACACTTGTTCTTACCTAATTCGTGTGCTGATCTCAAATCTGACATTAGTTTTTCTCTGTAAGCTACAGTTTGTTTGCAATTCAAGATTTTAGGTTTTCATTGTATTGTAAAATTTTCAACATTTAGTCTAACATAATGAAGTAGAATGTCTTCTTGGGCATCATCTTTGTGAAAATATAATAATTTATATAATGCAGTAAATACACTAATATGCTAAAAGACATGAATGCATCAGAATTTGTCTACAATTTCAAAATAGAACATATTAAAACACTTATTTTAATCATAAAATTTGCGCAAAACTTATTTAAATTCTATTCAAGCAAAAATTTGCTTTTGTAGCTCTTGCGTTTGTGTACTTGTTGAGGACAATCTTGTTTGATGCTCCAGCAGTAGTCTGCCCATCACTAACAGCTCCAAGATTTTTGGGAAACTTATCAAGATTCAGGAAGTGAATCTTAACGCTCATGTTACATCCAATGTCATGGAAAGCCAACAGCATCCTTTGAACCAGAAGTTCATATTTTTCTGCTTTTTTGTTGCCAAGGAAGTTCTTTGTAACTGCCACAAAAGACGGCCATGCTACTTTCTCCTCCTTATTCATCTTCCTGGCAAATTCTTTGTCACGTATGAGGGTTCGAATTTGAGGTCCATCAAATACACCTGCTTTTATCTTCTAGAAAGACAAGGCAGGAAAAGCAGAAATAATACACTGAAAGCATTTGCTTTCTCTATTCAAAGCCTGAACAAACTGCTTCATTAAGCCAAATTTGATGTGGGGGAAAATGATCCTGTCTTGATTAACTATAGGTTTATTCACAATATTTTGCATCCCTTCTTCCAGAGTGTCACGTTTCGGCCACTCATTCTGTGTCTAGTGTTTCTACCAAGCTTGGCTGTCCCGCGAACACAGAAAACAAGGATACATTGTGAAACCTCTCTGTTGTCCTAGCAGGAAATTTACCATCTTAAGATCCACACAAATGATCCAGTTATGCTCCTCATACTTCAGGAAGTCGAGGACAATTTTTATGTCATTATAATCTTCTCGCAGATGAGTTGAATAACCAATTGGAACTGCAGCATAAATGTTACCGTTGTGTAGGAGAACATATTTCAGACTCTGTTTAGAGCTGTCAAGAAATAGCCGCCATTCTGTTGGACTGTAAGTGGTAACACCTAGCTGGCTGAGAAAACTACTGATATCATGACAGTAAACAAAGTGTTTGTCTTCAGAAAAAAAGTCCACAAAAATTTGTTCATGCTTCCTGAAATGGGACACTTTAGGTGACCAGTGAAGTACATTCTTTTCTTGAAGCCTGGAGGCTAATAACTCAGCTGCTTTCTTTGATAGACCCAGATATCTTACTAAGTCATTCAATTCAGGTTGGCTAAACTGCTGAGGGGTTAATGACTGCTTGGCATCAGAAGAACACCCTTCAGATTCTACAACCATTTCTTATCCATGCATCTTATCAAAATACACTTGATCACCATGTTCGCTTTCTTTGTCTTCAGAAGAAATAAAACCATAGAAAACTGGAACCGGGAGTGTCTCAGAGTGTGGGATAGGTCATATTGCTGAAGGAATATTAGGATATGCGATCATATGCCGTTTTTTCAGATATAATTTTTTATCAGATAATATTTTTTTATATTTAAAAACAACTATAATTATGTAAAAGTGATGTTTGTAAAATATTAATTGCCTTGTGATTATGTTCAATCCAAGAGTTGTTGCCCTTTAACTCCAATTAAAAAACCAATGCATGCCACTGACTGTAACAAAAAGACATTAAAATTGCATAAAAACTAGAGCTTGCACCAAGAAACGGATTTCAGATTTGGAATCAGCAATGCAGAAATACAGTGTGTCCGTAAAGTCATGGTGCACTTTTGACTGGTCACAGGAAAGCAACAAAAGACGATAGAAATGTGAAATCTGCACCAAATAAAAGGAAAATCCTCCTGGTTTCTGTAGGATGATGTGGCAGCATGTGCAGATGATGACGTAACACTGTGTATACAGCAGAGCAGCCCATGGCCATGCCAGTCGAGATGTGGACGGTACAGAGGAAAGTTCAGTGTGTTCGGGGCTCGCTAAATTCAAATCCGTGACCAAAGTGCAACATGAATATTGGCGCATTTATAACGATGTGACACCACATAGGAATAACATTACTCGGTGGGATAAGCAGTTGAAGGAAACCGGCAGTTTGGCGGAGAAACCCCGTTCTGGTAGGCCATCAGTCAGTAACGAGTCTGTAGAGGCTATACAGGATAGCTACCTAAGGAGCCCTAAAAAATCTGTGCGTGAGCCCACATTGAACTGCACTGAATAGGTATGAAACTGGGAGAGTTTTCCTTTTATTTGGTGCAGATTTCACATTTCTAGCGTCTTTTGTTGCTTTCTGTGACCGGTCAAAAGTGCACCATGACTTTACGGACACACTGTATATAGAAACAGTTCTAAAACCTCATGCAACAGAAAATGAAAAAAAAATTGTTCCCCAGTGTAATAATTTTCTCAATGCCCGCTATTGGGTAAACGAATGTTTTTTAAGTTTGCTGGCTTAGATTGGGGCAGTGCCGTGTGTAGTCTATGGAAGGCTGTGGTGCTTGTCCTCAGAGCAGCAGATTGCAAATTGCGGATTGCCTTCCTGATTGGGAGGGGCCATTGTTTGCTATTGTTTGCAGGAGAAAGTTTTTTTCCCCCAGCCTGTTATACTGGAGAGGAGAAAGAGAAAAGGAGAGAGTGTGAGTGCTAAGGGACTTGGGAGCCCGGCTGAGGCTGGTGGGGGCCTATGAACCTTGAGGGTGAGTCCAGAGAATGAGTCCGGGTTGTGGAACCAGAGACCAAGTCGGGGTTTGGGAGCTCTGATTTCCGCCAGGTCTCTTTGGCTGAGGAGTGCTGAGACTGGTGGGGTCTTGAGAGGGGAGAAAGGGAAGCGGTCTTCCCAGCCTGTTTACTAATCCATCACTACAAGACTGCAATAAATGGAATGGCCCACCATTTTCTGGCTCCACAGTTCCTTTACCATCTGCCCAAATCCAACCTGAACCTGAATGGCCGTGATGGTGGCCTCTGACCTTACACCCACCTTCCCCTGAGCCATAATATCCATGAGGATTGAGGCTACATTTCTCACTTATATCCGCCACACAGTGCCTAAAAGAGTGTACTTAGTATTTACTGAGTAGTGAAGGGACATGCAAGATGCTGACATCATGTCCTAGTTATTTATGGCGTGAGCCTCTTACCCACCATTCGCTATGTGGGAAGGCACTTATAAAATCATGAAGCCATCCGGGCAAACAAGTTCTCCAGCTTCAACAATTCACAGGACACTTTCCAGTTTGTCTTTTCTCTTCCTGTTTCTTTAAGTCCATTAATTATCTCCTACATCACAATTTAAGGAAACCTGCATTCTATGTTGTTTAATTAGTCCATAACTGAGTTTTCCTCAAACTGAGGTCCACAGACCAGTGGGGGTTGGCTTACCTTTCCTTAAAGTTCTGTGAATTCCCTATGAGATTTACAGAGATGAAAAGCACATATGGAATCATGCAGATGAATCTTTTCAAATTGAATATAGCCACATGATCTCAAAACCTGGAGGTTTTAAATATATTGCAAACTCACTCACACTCATCCCTTCAAAAAGTGAAGTCAAATTTCCCTTCCCTTGAATGCAGGCAGGGCTTAGTGATCTGCTTCTACTGAACAGAATGTGGTCAGGTGACTCCCGCATGACTTCCAAGACTGGGTGAAAAGAGTCACGCTCTCTACCAGCTCTCTGTCTTGAGGCAGGCACCAGGGAAGCCACCATGTTAAGAGATCTGGCTTTTCTGAAGCTGTCATGCTGCAGGGACCAAAAGGAAAGACTGAATAGAAATTTCAGAGGATCCCCAACTGTTCAAGTCTTTCTAGACCAAGGGTCCCCAAACTATGGCCTGTGGCCCGCATGCAGCCCCCTGAGGCCATTTATCCCACCCCAACTGCACTTCCAGAAGGGGCACCTCTTTCATTGGTGGTCAGTGTGAGGAGCATAGTTCCCATTGAAATACTGGTTAGTCTGTTGATTTAAATTTACTTGTTCTTTATTTTAAATATTGTATTTGTTCCCATTTTGTTTTTTTACTTTAAAATAAGATATGTACAGTGTGCATAGGGATTTGTTCATAGTTTTTTTTATAGTCCGGCCCTCCAATGGTCTGAAGGACAGTGAACGGCCCCCTGTGTAAAAAGTTTGGGGACTCCTGTTCTAGACCATCTCTTGGGCAAGGGTGTGATTGAGACTTTGAGATGACCCCAGCCTCAGCCTCCATCTGACTACAACCACAAAGGACCCCAAGGCAGAACTGCCCAGCTGAGCCACCCCTGGGTTTCTGATCCAAAGAAACCATGAAAGAGCTAAGGTGACTGGTGTCTTAAATCACTGAGTTTTGTGGTATCTGTTACAAAGCAAAAGATAACTATTGTGCTGTGCTTACTTACAGTTGGGTTTATGATTACACTGGAATAGCATATATTTATTAGAGGTGGATGAGAAGAGAATACAGGCAGATTTAATAAATGCATGAATGTAAAGAATAAAGCTTTGCTGTAGTTCAAGTACAGAAAAGTGACAGAAAAAGGACCAATCATACCCAGCTTGGTATTTCAGGAAGGCTGAATGCAAAGGAATCTTTGTTCAGTCAGCACCAGACTCACGTTGCAAGTCATTACTGGGTCTCAGCAAAACAATTTCAGCAATTACATTAAGCTTAATTATATAACTAATGTTAATATTTTTAAATGTATATTTTTGTAGTATGTGGATAATTGATAGATATAACACATAGCTTTCCATTATATGATGTCACAAGTATTTAGAAATAGTTTGATTTTTAAAAATAAAACAGGCCCTGGCTGGTTGGCTCAGCGGTAGAGCGTCGGCCTAGCGTGCGGAGGACCCGGGCTCGATTCCGGCCAGGGCACACAGGAGAAGCTCCCATTTGCTTCTCCACCCCTCCGCCGCGCTTTCCCTCTCTGTCTCTCTCTTCCCCTCCCGCAGCCAAGGCTCCGTTGGAGCAAAGATGGCCCGGGCGCTGGGGATGGCTCTGTGGCCTCTGCCCCAGGCGCTAGAGTGGCTCTGGTCGCAACATGGCGACGACCAGGATGGGCAGAGCATCGCCCCCTGGTGGGCAGAGCGTCGCCCCTGGTGGGCGTGCCGGGTGGATCCCAGTCGGGCGCATGCGGGAGTCTGTCTGGCTGTCTCCCCCTGTTTCCAGCTTCAGAAAAATGAAAAAAACAAAAACAAACAAACAAAAAAAAAATAAAAATAAAACAATAGATTATTGTCATAATAGCAATAATATCAATTATTTATTGCAGTCTTAAAGTATTTCCACAGTAGGATGCTAAATATTTCACCTATATAATTTTATTTACTTAAGGGTTTAGGTAAATTGTTGTTTTACAGAGGCTCATTTGTTCAAAGATAGCATTACTAGTAATGGAGGAGCTAAGGTTTGAACCTAGGTATCTGCCTTTATCAACTTAATTTTCTAACCTCTCTAAATTTACTATATTTCGGTAAAACTAAGTTTTCATCAGTTATGAAATGCTCCATAATTTATGTTCTGATATGATGAAGATTGACAATAAAACTAAGACACAACTTTTTACCACTAGAATTTTCATTTTATATTGATTGCTATCTATTTAATAAATAGTCCTAGTTAGACATATAATTTTATCTAATATTACTCTTGTACATATACAAAATGAAAAGCATAAACAACAGAAGTGGAAAGAGGTATTTTCTAGAATTTCCCACTTAGAGTCTAGTTCTTCTGAATCATTTTACAGATAAGAATCAGTGTCTGTTTTTTCACAATGTCATCCTCCATGTTAATGAGAACATTGACAATGAAACATTTCTTAAAAGAGTGCTCCATTATTGGGTCTGAAGTTTTCTTTTAAGCTGATGTTATCCTTTTCACAAGTTTTGATATGTTGTGCCAACAAAATCTCTGCCTCTATTTAAACATATTTAAATGCACATCTTGGAGCCAGTGGAATATGATATTATGTTTCCTGTGGACCATGATTAAAAAAAATCAACTATCCACAAATTAAAGAGTATCTTACAAAGTTTTAATTATCCTAGGTTGAATATCAGACTCTAGCCTGCCACAAATCATTAGTACACATTCATGTTGCTTTATTTATTAATATATTATCTCCATTTGTTGAATGCTTATGATACATCAAGTACTGGTCTAAATTCTTTGCATGTGTTAACTCATTAAACCTATTAAATCCAAGAAAAGACATGTTGTCCTACTGATTATTGAAGAAACTAAAATTTAGAAGTTTAAATAATTTGGTCAAAGTCACATTGCTTCTTAAGTGGCAAAGTCAGGATTTGATTTCATTCTCCCTGACACCAAATTTCATTCTACTACTATACTTTATGGTATCACCATCCACATTAACACATGAATTGGCTATATGAGAATTGGCAACTAATATACCATATATATTTTTTACATTTGATTAGATTAGAGTTTGGATTTTTTTTTTTTTTTTTTTGTATTTTTCCGAAGCTGGAAACGGGGAGAGACAGTCAGACAGACTCCCGCATGCACCTGACCAGGATCCACCCGGGATGCCCACCAGGGGCAACGCTCTGCCCACCAGGGGGCGATGCTCTGCCCCTCCCGGGCATCGCTTTGCCGCGACCAGAGCCACTCCAGCACCTGGGGCAGAGGCCAAGGAGCCATCCCCAGCGCCCGGGCCATCCCTGCTCCAATGGAGCCTTGGCTGTGGGAGGGGAAGAGAGAGACAGAGAGGAAGAAGGGGGTGGGGGGTGGAGAAGCAAATGGGCACTTCTCCTATGTGCCCTGGCCGGGAATCAAACCCGGGTCCCCCACACGCCAGGCTGACGCTCTACCGCTGAGCCAACCGGCCAGGGAGTTTGGATTTTTTTAAATTTATTTTTCTTTTCTTTTTAAAATTTTCCATTGATTGAGAGGGAGAGGGAGAGGGAGAGAGAGTGAGAGGGGAAGAGAGAGAGAAAGAGAGAAGCATCAACTCATTGTTCCACTTAGTTGTTCCATTTAGTTGTGTACTCAATGATAGTTTCTCGGACGTGCCCTGACTGAGGATCAAACCCATGACCTCAGTGTGCCAGGATGACACTGTATCCACTGAGCCATCTGGACCAGGCTAAAATTTATTTTTTAATTACAGTTGGCAAAGAAAATTATATTAGTTTTAGGTATATAACTTAATGATTGGACATTTATATATATGAAGTGATTACCCCAATAAGTCTGGTACTATCTGACAGCATAATTACTAACTAATATTAATACACTATTGTAATATGTAAACTATTTCTATTCCTTCCGCCTGCACATGAGTACCAGGAACATGGATCTTTATTAACTCCTCTCTCCAGAGCCAAATATGTATTAATAACAAACCTTCCTAGGGACTTATCTGGATGTAATGTAATATTTCTTACAAGCTTGGAAATGTATCACTCCATGGCTATCTTGCTTTAATGGTTTTTGGCAGAATCAGTTATAAAAATGACCATAGTATTAGCCATGTCACAGGAGTCTCACAGAACATAGGTCCACGCATTCTTCTTTTACCACTGACCAGAAAATTTCATCTTGGCAATGATTCCGTAGGAAATTAATGTTGCTTCCTTTACATGTTTATGGCCCACTGTATACAAGGAAGAAATATGTGCAACTGTTTTACGTTGTACCTGACGCAAAGGATTTTATTATCTAGTTGTCCAGTAGATTCATCTAGGTAATTATTTTGCTTTTAAAACAAAGGAAAATAATCTCAGAGGAGCTGTGACCTCAATTTATAATCTCAAGATCAGTGACACAAATAGTCAGCAATACTCCTAAACTTCATGCCACGCAAGTAACTAATTCAGGGATTACTTACAAAATAAAGTGAAACAACTTTTATAATGTTAGGTCATGGAGTCTGGAAACCTTCACTTAAAGATTCTTCCCATGGTATTTGTGACAGTCTCTTTAACATCTCAGTGGTGTTTGGAAACAAGGAGAGGATCTCTGTTGTTTAAAGAGCTTACGAGCCATATTTTTTTTGGAGAAATGTCAAGTTCATCTGAAAAGGCTTATGAGACACTGAACCAATGCCAGGCCAAATAGGATGCATTTTACAAGATACCTACATTCTTTCTTCCATTTTCTCAAGTCTCAGCATCTGGCACCACCATTTCTCAGCTACCCAAAGTAGAAGTGATTCTTGACTTGCCTCTCTTACTTGGTCCCCATATCCAATCCCTCTTGAAGTCCACTTCAATACCACTTCTATAACTCCCTAATCTGCCTACTCATCCTAAATGCCTTTGCTTCCAGTCATCACCATGACCCACCTAGACAACTGCAGCAGCATCTACCTAATCTAACTGACCCTTTCAGACTCTTGTCCCGATCTTTATGAAGCGAGAAGTTTAATCATGTCACTCCCTGGCCTAAATATTGGATGGCTTCCCCTGGCTCTTGCGATAAGCTCCTAAATCCATTGTATAACTTTCAAGGCCCTTCATGAGGAGACCCCTGTCTGGTTTCAAAGCCCCAATCTTTCTCTCTCTAACCCTCCTGCATTTCTTTGCTTCAGTCAAATGGAACAATTTAGAGAAATTCAGTTGTCCCACTTTTATTTACGCATGGGATTCCTTTGCCAAAATACCCTTTCTTTTTAAGTCCAGTTAGATTTTACCTCCTCTTACATTCTCCATGCCCAGACTAGTTCCATGCCACTGCCCTGTGCTCTCTCGCTTCTTTATGATTATCCTATCATTTAGTTCACTCTATTATAATTACCCACTTATTTATCTTCTCTACCAACCATGAATTCTTTAAGATCAGAACCTCTCTTGTTCATTGTTGTATGTCAGGGCAGTGGTTTCCATGCTGTCTATAGCGCCGGTGGTACAAAGGATAATTTGAGCAGTACACAGATGTTCTCTTTTAAACTTTTAAACCTTGTTCTACATTTTATTATGTTTATCTTCTCTTTATAACAAGTGGTGTTTGTTTTCTTTTTTATGAACCTCAGAATTGGAGTAACTATAATCCTTGTTCCATGACACAGTTGCCACTGGTCCTTGCATAATCTACTTATGTTTGTTTTGCCAGTTATTTTATATCACAATAACCATCCCCAAATTTACCATGCAAAACAAAAGCTAACACTTAACAGTAGCCAACATATACCCATACAATACACTGGTTGTGTTCTCCTGTATCCTTCCACATGACCCTGTGAACCATGATCATCATTCTCTTGTTTTCCATTTAAATAATTGTCTATTTCTAAACTTTAATTATTAACATTGTGGGAGGTATTTAAAAATAGAATTGTTTTATAAATTCTATTTTTCTTTTTAAATATATGCAATTGCATATCAAAACAGAGAAAACTATACTTTCTTTTATTTCTTTTTTTAGCACACACACGCGCAAGACAGCAATAGAGATAGAGCGAGAAAGAGAAAAAGAGAGAGAGACAGGAAAGGAGAGAGATTACAAGCATCAGCTCCTAGTTTTGGCACTCTAGTCTTTCATTGGTTGTTTTCTCATAGTGTCTTGACCGGGGGACTCCAGCCGAGCCAGTAACCCCTTGCTCAAGCCAGTGATCTTGGGCTTGAGCTAGTCAACTTAGGCTCTAAACCAGTGACCTTTGGGCTCAAGCCAGTGACCATGGGGTCATGTCTTTAATTCCATGCTCAAGCTGGCAACCCTGTGCTCAAGCTGGTGATTCCATGCTCAAGCCGGCAACCTCAAGGTTTCATACTTGGGTCAGTGACCCAGGCAGATGCTCTAGCCACAGCACCACCATCTGGTCAGGCTATATTTCCTTTCTTATTGAGGTACAATTGACATATAACGTTCTTATTAGTTTCAGGTGTAAAACAGAATGATTCAATATTTGTATATATTGTGAAATTATCACAATAAGTCTAGTTAACATTCATTACCTTACAGTTACAATTTCTTTGCATGTGATAAGAACTTTTTTCCCCTTCTTTTTCCAAGTGAGAGGGAGGGAGAGATGGAATCCTGCATGCACCCTGACTGGGTTCCACCGGGAAACCCCTGCCTGGTGTGGGTGATCTGCCCATCTGGGGCCATGCTCGCAACCATGCTATTTTTAGTCCCTGAGGCTAGAGTTTCCAAGGAGCTACCCTCACCACCCAGGGCCAATGCACTCAAATTGATCCATGGCTGAAGGAGGGAAAGAGAGAGAGGAAAAAAGGAGAGGGGAGGGGGCAGAGATGAATTTAACTGTGCGCACACCGTGGACCCTGATTTCTGAAGGGCCCCGCAAAACTTCAACTTTACATATTTTTCTAATGACACCAAGTTTGGTTTCATATGTACAATTTTATATTAATAGTACATAATATTTTTTATTTATTTAAAAATATGGTTAACATGTATTTTCATTTTCCCTATCTCTCTTTTTTTTAAGGGGCCCAATATTTTTTTCTGCGCCCAGAGCCTCAACCGACCTTAATCCTCCTCTGGGAGGGATGGAGAAGCAGAGGGTCACTTCTCTTGTGTGCCCTGACTAGGAATCGAACCTGGGACTTCCACATGCCAGGTTGACACCCTACTATGGAGCCAACTGACCAGAACCCAGATAAGAACTTTTAAGATCTACTCTCTCAGCAACTTTCAAATATGTAGTACAGCATTATGAACTATAGTCACCATGCTGTACATTCTAAACTTTATTGTTTTATGTTGTTTTTAACTTTATAGTAAGAACATCATGCTTATGCAATACTTGGGGACCTTTTTTTACTTACTTTCATGTTGTTGAGAGTCATCCATACTGTTATATACTATTTTAGTTCACTTGGTTTGACTGCTATATCATATTTGATTAATGAATTTACCACGGTTTAATCATCTATTCACCACTGATGAGTACTTGGGTTGTTTCCAGGTTTTTGTTTTTGTACACAGTGGTGCTCGACCATTCAAGTACATGTGTCTTATTGGACATTTGCAAGCATTTAACTGGAATAGAACTGCTGGGTCATAGAGTCGATGAATCTTTAACTCTTGGAGATAACACCAAGACAGAATTCAATAAGATGATACCAATTTATACTCCAGAAGTGCATATGAATTCCTATGGACCCATATTCCCTCCAATACTTGGTATTATCAACTTTCTTCATTTGGCCATTCAACTATCAATAAAATGATATTTTATGTGATGTTGACCTATATTTCCTTGATCACTAATAATATTTCTTCATGTATCTATTGTACATACATGTTTTCTCTTCTGTGAAATTCTTATTTCTGTTTTCTGCCCATTTTTCTTTTGGAATATCTGTGGTATTCTTATTATTGATTTGTAGGCATTTTACCATATTTTTATACCAATTCTTTGTAAATTGTGTACTTATTGCAGAATATTTTATTGAAGTTGGTAACTTGCCTTTATAGTATCTTTAAGGTGTCTTAATGAATAAAAGTTATTAAGATAATACACATATGACATTTCACAATACTAAAGTAGACTTCTAGATAACATGCCAGAGAGTGAAATTACCCAGTTTTTTAACTCATGAAGTGGGTAAGATAGAGGTTTAGCTCTGTATTTGAGCTGCTTTTGAGCTGGAATCTACTGTTATCTTCACTTCCCAAAGCTGCTGGCACAACATAGGCACTCAGCCAGAACGTGGCGTGGAAACAGGCACACCAATAAGAGTATTCACTCCAAGTAGTTTTAACAGATGGCTTATTTTTGAAAGATAAAACAACAACAACAACAAAAAAAAAACCCGCAAAAGAAATGAAAGAATAGGACTGATCTCCAGTCGGTCCTCATAATGTTGGGGAAACAGTGATTTTGGCAGGCTAGCTCATGTGGTTAGATTGTGCAATTTTCCCATTTTCTAAGACTATTTTTGGAAAGAGGTTTTTGCACATATTATGAAAATTCTCTTTGGAGCTAAAAAAGAGAAAAAAATAATTAAATGCTACTCCTACTTAAAAGCCACCCATGACTTCTTTTAAAACTAGTATCCCTCAAATAACCTTCTGCTTTAATTTTAGCTTCTCTCCTTTTCCTGTGTTAACAGTATTTGCCAGTAATTATCTCATAGGGTATTAGCTGGGGTTTTTTGTTTTTGTTTTTTGTTTGTTTGTTTTTTAGGGTATTAGCTATTTTAAAATATCCCAAATGCAGAAAAACCAACTTTGGACTAAACTAAGAGGACTCTTCAACCAAGGAACACTGAAGAAGCCACACCAAAACTGGTAGGAAAAGCAGAAATGCAGAGAGGGCTACCCAGCTCCCCGGAGCAAATGGCAGCCGGGAGAGACTCACATGGCAGGAAGAAAGTTTAGCAGAGATGGGAGGGTCCTGAGTCCCAGGAACAAAGCCCCAGCCTGCAGCCCCAGAGCCTAGAAGAGGTGTAAGGACAGTATTTAGCTGGAAACAAGTCAGGATACTGTTTGTGAGAAAGAGTCTGATTCTCAGACCCAGGATTCTTCTTAAAGGAACGGCGCAGAACACCTCTCTCACAACCACTCACCTTGGGCTCCAGGGGACGGGGAGAGAGGAAAGTACCAGAGTAGCAGGAAGAGAATGTAATCTAGGAGGCACAGGGAGAAACATTTTGGGAGACAGCCCCCCGAACCCCCGAGGATGAGTCACTCCCGAAATCTGAAGTGAATATTTCCCCCAGAAACAGCAATAGCAGCAAAGGGAAGTAGGACACCAGCCAAACAAGCTCTCCACGGCACACAGAGCAGAGTTGCTTAGAAAGAGGGAGCTTTTGGGTCTACAGTAGTGAGTGTTAGGGTCTGAGCTGCAGCGCCCACACCCCACATGGCTGAGGGTTCGCCGGATGGCGGGCAGCGGTGGGACACAGAGGTGAGGTTCTGTCAGCAGAGGCAGAAGCCTGCTGGCCGCCACTGGGCTCACGTGTGAGCTCAGTCTTGCCCGACTGGGGAGGAGTAGGCGTGCAAAAGCGGTCAAGTCCAGCTGCCGGCAGCCTGTAATCCAGCCTGCGGGAGAAGGGCAGGAACCCCGGAAGGGGTAGAGACCAGCCCTGGAGCAACGGTGCAGGAGCACAGCCTTGCCCCACCCATGCAACCGAGGCTTGTGGCCTGACTTGGGAGCCGGCTCCTCCTGTGGGGGTGGAGCCAAAAGCCCCAAACAGGCAAAGTTCCGCTACTGAGCTGAGCATGGGCATGCAGTCCTGCCAGGCCGGTAGAGCAAAGGCTAGCAGCTGTTCCATGAGCGGGCTCCTCCTGCAAAGGTGGGGCAAAAGCCCAGAAACCTGCAGCTGAGCAAAGGTGCTCGCAACTGCCCTCAGGGCCAAGCATAACGCCACCCATGGGGGCAGGGCAAAGGCCAAGGTCACCAAGGCTTATGCACCTGAGCACGTGATCACAGCCACTCCCATGAAGGAGAGATGGAAACCAGAGTAACAGCCCTAGTGGGCAGGCACTGGCAATGCCCAAACCCAAAAGCCCTAGGAAGCAACAGTAGAAGGGGTGGGGGGCCTGCAGACAGACCACACCTAGGGAACAGAGGCCATACCCAGTGGAGTCCAGTGGTAAAACATTCCTTTACACAGAGAAAATGTGAAGGCAGAGAAATGCAACACAAATGAACCAAGAGAAAACCTCAGAAAAGGACCTAAATGAATCAAATATAACCGAATTACCAGATGCAGAGTTTAAAATGACGATTGTTAGGATGCTCAAAGATATTAGAACAACAAGAGATGGTCATTACGAACACCTAAATAAAGAGGTAGCAAATATAAAAAAGAATATTGAAATAATAAAAAAGAATCATTCGGAAATGACAAATACAATATCTGAAATAAAGAACACAATGGAAGGAATTAAAAGCAGGAGGGATGAAGTGAAGAATCAAATCAGCGAGTTAGAGGAAATGATAAATAAAGGCACGGAAGCTGAGCAGAAAAAAAGAAAAGAGACTCAAAAAGTCTGAGGAAACTCTAAGGGAGCTCTGTGAAAACATGAAGAGAAATAACATCCGCATCATAGGTGTTCCTGAAGAAGAAGAGAAAGAACAAGGGATAGAGACTTTGTTCAAGCATATCATAGCTGAAAACTTCCCTCAATTAAGGCAGGAAAACATCTCACATATTCAGGAAGCACAGAGAACTACATTACAGAGAAACCCAAAGAAATTAAGAGCAAGACACATCATAATTAAAATACCAAAGCTAAGTGATAAAGAGAAAATCTTAAAAACTGCTAGAGAAAAAAAGACTATTACCTACAAAGGAGCCCCCATAAGGATGACTTCTGACTTATCAACAGAAACACTTGAGGCCAAAAGGGAATGGCAAGAAATATTCAAAGTAATGCAGTACAAGAGCCTACAACCAAGACTACTTTATCCAGCAAGGCTATCATTTAAAATTGAAGGAGAAATAAAAAGCTTTACAGACAAAAAAAAAAAAACAACTCAGGGAATCCACTACAACCAAACCAAGGCTGCAAGAAATGCTAAGGCAGGGGTCCCCAAACTACGGCCCGCGGGCCGCATGCAACCCCCTGAGGCCATTTATCCGGCCCTCACCGCACTTCCGGAAGGGGCATCTCTTTCATTGGTGGTCAGTGAGAGGAGCATAGTTCCATTGAAATACTGGTCAGTTTGTTGATTTAAATTTACTTGTTCTTTAATTTAAATATTGTATTTGTTCCCATTTTGTTTTTTTACTTTAAAATAAGATATGTGCAGTGTGCATAGGGATTTGCTCATAGTTTTTTTTTTTATAGTCCGGCCCTCCAATGGTCTGAGGGACAGTGAACTGGTCCCCTGTGTGAAAAGTTTGGGATCCTTGTGCTAAGGGACCTGTTGTAAACAGATCAAAGGAAAAAAAGAACATAGCAAAAGAGAAATACAGTTTTAAAGAATAAAATGGCAATAAACAATTACATATCAATAATAACCTTAAATGTAAATGATATAAGTGATCCGATCAAAAGACATAGGGTAGCTGCATGGATAAGAAAACAGTACCAATATATATGCTGTCTACAAGAGACACACCTTAAATCAAAAGATGCACATAGATTGAAGATAAAAGGATAGAAAAAAATATTTCATGCAAATGGAAATGAAAAAAAAGCTGGGGTAGCAATACTTATATCAGACAAAATGGACTTTAAAACAAAGACTCTAGTTAGAGATAAAGAAGGTCACTACATAATGATAAAGAGAGCAATCCAAAAGGAAGATATAACTGTTATAATTATCTACGCACCTAATATAAGAGCACCTAAATATATAAAGCAGACTTTGATGGATTTAAAGGGCGAGATCAACAGCAATACTATAATAGTAGGGGATTCCAATGCCCCATTAACATCATTAGATAGATCCTCAGGAAAGAAAATTAACAAAGAAACAGCAGACTTAAAGGACATATTAGATCAACTCAATTTAATAGATATCTTCAGAACCTTTCAACTAAAACAACAGAATATACATTCTTTTCAAGCACTCAGGGTACATTCTCAAGAATATACCACATCTTAGGGCACAAAAGCAGTCTCAACAAATTTAAAAGATCAAAATCATATCGAGCACTTTCTCTGATCACAATGGCATTAAACTAGAAATCAACCACAAAAGAAAAACTGAAAAATACTCAAACACTTGAAAACTAAATAGCATGTTATTAAATAACAAATAGGTAAACAATGAGATCAAAGAAGAAATTTTAAAATTCCTAGAAACAAACAATAATGAGCATACATCGACTCAAAATTTATGGGACACAGCAAAAGCAGTCCTGAGAGGGAAGTTCATAGCATTATAGGCACACCTCAAGAAGCTAGAAAAAGCTCAAATAAACAACTTGACCCTACATCTAAAAGAACTAGAAAAAGAATAGCAAGTAAAGCCCAGAGCTAGTAGAAGGAAGGAAATAATAAAGATCAGAGCAGAAATAAATGACATAGAGGCTAAAGAAAAAATACAGAGGATCAATGAAACCAGGAGCTGGTTCTTTGAAAAGGTAAACAAGATCAATGAACCTTTAATCAGACTCACCAAAAAAAAGAAAGAGAGGACTCAAATAAATAAAATTAGAAACGAGAGTGGAGAAATAACAACTGACACAACAGAAATACAAAATATTGTAAGAAAATACTATGAAGAACTGTATGCCAAAAAACTAGACAACTTAGATGAAATGGACAAATTCCTTCAAACATATAATCTTCCAAAAATTAATCTGGAAGAATCAGAAAACCTAAACAGACAAATTACAAAAAAAATGAGATTGAAACAGTTATCAAAAAACTCCCAATAAAGAAAAGTCCTGGGCTTGATGGCTTCACAAGTGAATTCTACCAAATATTCAAAGAAGAACTAACTTCTATCCTCCTCAAGCTATTTCAAAAAATTCAAGAGGAAGGAGACTTCCAAGCTCCTTTTATAAGGCGGGCATAATTCTGATTCCAAAACCAGGCAAAGACAACACAAAGAAAGAAAATTATAGGCCAATATCCCTGATGAATTTAGATGCAAAGGCCCTGGCCGGTTGGCTCAGCGGTAGAGCGTCGGCCTAGCGTGCGGAGGACCCGGGTTCGATTCCCGGCCAGGGCACACAGGAGAGGCGCCCATTTGCTTCTCCACCCCTCCGCCGCGCTTTCCTCTCTGTCTCTCTCTTCCCCTCCCGCAGCCAAGGCTCCATTGGAGCAAAGATGGCCCGGGCACTGGGCATGGCTCTGTGGCCTCTGCCTCAGGCGCTAGAGTGGCTCTGGTCGCAACATGGCGACGCCCAGGATGGGCAGAGCATCGCCCCCTGGTGGGCAGAGCGTCGCCCCTGGTGGGCGTGCCGGGTGGATCCCGGTCGGGCGCATGCGGGAGTCTGTCTGACTGTCTCTCCCTGTTTCCAGCTTCAGAAAAATGCAAAAAAAAAAAAAAAAAAATAGATGCAAAAATCCTCAACAAAATATTAGCAAACTGGATCCAGCAATATATGGAAAAAATCATACACCATGATCATGTGGGATTTATTCTTGGGAGGCAAGGCTGGTACAATATTCACAAATCAATTAATGTGATTCATCACATAAACAAAAGGAAGGAAAAAAACCACATGATAATCTCAATAGATGCAGAAAAAGCATTTGATAAAATCCAGCACCCATTCATGATCAAAACTCTCAGCAGCCTGATCTGTGGTGGCGCAGTGGATAAAGTGTCGACCTGGAAATGCTGAGGTCACCGGTTCAAAACCCCGGGCTTGCCTGGTTAAGGCACATATGGGAGTTGATGCTTCCAGCTCCTCCCTTCTTCTCTCTCTGTCTCTCTCTTCTCTCTCTCTCTGTCTCTCTCTCCCTCTCTCTCTTCTCTCTAAATATGAATAAATAAATAACAATTAAAAAAAAACTCTCAGCAAAGTGGGAATACAGGGAACATACCTCAACATGATAAAGGCCATCTATGACAAACCCACAGCCAACATCATACTCAATGGGCAAAAATTAAAAGCAATGCCCTTAAGATTAGGAACAAGGCAGGGGTGCCCCCTTTCACCACTCTTATTCAACATAGTCCTGGAAGTCCTAGCCACAGCAATCAGACAAGAAAAAGAAATAAAGGCATCCAAATTGGAAAAGAAGTAAAATTATCATTATTTGCAGATGATATGATATTGTATATAGAACACCCTAAAGACTCAGTCAAAAACTACTAGACCTGATAAATGAATTCAGCAAGGTGGCAGCATATAAAATCAATACTCAGAAATTAGAGGCATTTTAATACAGTAACAATGAACTGTCAGAAAGAGAAATTAAGGAAGCAATCCCCTTTACCATTGCAACCAAAAAAATAAAGGACCTAGGAATAAATTTAACCAGGGAGATTAAAGACTTGTACTCAGAAAATTATAAAACATTGATAAAAGAAATCAGCGAAGATACAAACAAGTGGAGGCATATACTCTGCTCATGGTTAGGAAGAATAAACATCATTAAAATGTCTATATTACCGAAAGCAATTTATAAATTCAATGCAATACCGATTAAAATACCAATGACTTACTTCAAAGATATAGAACACAAATTCCAAAAATTTATATGGAACCAAAAGGGAACATGAATAGCCTCAGCAATCTTGAAAAGGAAGAATAAAGTGGGAGGTATCACACTTCCAGATATCAATTTATATTATAAGGCCACTGAACTCAAAACAGCCTGGTACTGGCATAAGAACAGGCATATAGATCAATGGAACAGAACTGAGAACCCACACCTTTATGGACAACTGATATTTGACAAAGGAGCTAAGAGAATACATTGGAGTAAAGACAGCCTCTTCAATAAATGGTGTTGGGAAAACTGGACAGCTACCTGCAAAGAAATGAAACTAGACCACCAACTTACAACATTCACAAAAATAAACTGAAAATGGGTAAAACACTTAAATGTAAGCCACAAAACCATAAGCATCTTAGAAAAAAACATAGGCAATAAGCTCTCTGACATCTCTCGCAGCAATACATTTGCCGAATTGTCTCCACAGGTAAGTGAAATAAAAGACAGGATAAACAAATGGGACTTTCTCAAACTAAAAAGCTTCTGCATAGCTAAAGACAATAAGAACAGAATAAAAAGACAAACTACACAATAGGAGAATATATTTGACAATACATCTGATAAGGGGTTAATAACCAAAATTTATAATGAACTTGTAAAACTTAATACCAGGAAGACAAACAATCCAATCCAAAACTGGGCAAAAGAAATGAATAGACACTTCTCCAAAGAGGACATACAGATGACCAACAGGCATATGAAAAAAATACTCAACATCACTAATCATTAGAGAAATGCAAATTAAAACCACAATGAGATATCACCTCACGCCAATCAGAATGGCGCTCATCAACAAAACAACACAGAATAAGTGCTGGCGAGGATGTGGAGAAAAGGGAACCCTCCTGCACTGCTGGTGGGAATGCAGATTGGTGCAGCCACTGTGGAAAACAGTATGAAGATTCCTCAAGAAATTAAAAATCGAACTACCTTTTGACCCAGCTATACCACTGTTAGGAATATACCCCAACATCACCATAGCATTGTTTCAAAAGAAGAAATGCACCCCCATGTTTATGGCAGCATTGTTCACAATAGTGAAGATCTGGAAACAGCCCACGTGTCCGTCAGAGGACGAGTGGATTAAATAGCTTTCGTACATATATACTATGGAATACTACTCAGCCATAAGAAATGATGACATCAGATCTTTTACAACAACATGGATGGACCTTGATAACAGTATACTGAGCTTAATAAGTAAATCAGAAAAAACTAAGAACTGTATGATTCCATACATAGGTGGGATATAAAAATGAGACTCAGAGACATGGACAACAGTGTTGGGGTTACAGGGTAGGGGAGAGGAGAGGGAGAGGGTTGGGGGAGGGAAGGGGCACAAAGAAAACCAGTTAGAAGGTTACGGAAGACAATTTTATCAATGTCACCCCATTAAAATTAATTTTAAAAAAAGAATATGTCTCACGGCTAATTCAGGCAGTTAGAAGAATAGTATAAGGATGCTAATCCTGCTTCTCAGGCCACATCCTGCAAAAGGCGCCCCAAGAAAATTGGTGATTTCGCTCCTCTGATTTTGCCCATTAGATTTAAAAAAATAGGTCAGAAATGCCCTGAAATGGAACTAACAATACATGAGCATAAATTTAAAGGACTTTTAGATACTGGAGCTGATGTATCTGTTATTGCTAAGCTACATTGGTCTCCTTCCTGGCCCACTCATGTAGCAGCCACAGAATTACAAGGTATAGGGCAGAGTAAATCCCCTCAACAAAGTTCTAGTTTTCTACATTGGGAAGATTAAGAAGGTCATTCTGGATTTTTTTAAGCCTTATGTGCTCCCTGGATGGCCAGTTAATTTGTGGGGTAGAGATGTTTTGAAAAATACGGGAGCATTGCTTGTCAGTCCTAATGGTTTAGTCAGTACTCAGATGCTTGATTGGGGATTTTTGCCCACCAAGGGAATAGGGAAAGAACAGCGAGAAATTCTCACCCCCATAGAAGTGGCACCCAATAACAGAAGGTGTGGATTAGGATATCAAAATTTAGCATAGGGGCCTTGGTAGCTCCTGCTACCTCAATAATGCATTGTGCAGACCCAATTACTTGGAAATTAGATAATCCTGCATGGGTAGACCAATGGCCCCTTTCTCAGGAGAAATTTAGGGCAGCTGCTCAATTGGTACAAGAGCAGCTACAGCTTGGGCACATTGAACCATCTAATAGCCCAAGGAATACACTTCCATATTTTGATCTAGTTGCCTCCTGGATTATCAAGGGACATAGGTGACCCTTTACAGCTTATAGGTTTTGAGCCTCAAAATTATTGTTGTTCCTTTTTTTCAAAGGATCAACAACAATGGCTCTGGGAAACTTCCACCAAATGGCAAATCGCTCTTGCAAATCAATGGATAACTTTATACTGAAACTGTCAACTTAAAATCAGCTCAAAGACTAGAATTATATGCCGTTATCATGGCTTTTCAGCGTTTGCCATATTCCTCCTTTAATCTATATACAGACAGCAAATATTTACTGATGGTGTTTCCTCTATAAAGACTGCTGTCTTAGGGACAAATGCTGATGAACTATTTCAGCAGTTCCTCCTTCTTCAAAGACTTGTATGTCAACATAGAGCTCCATGTTGCATACGACATACTCAAGCTCACTCCATGCTCCCTGGAGCTTTAGCACAAGGGAATGCCCTTGTTGATCAAGCTACCCAAAAGAAAATTATTTGGAGCAACCATGACAGATCGAGCAATTCAGTCTCATACTATTCATCACCAGAACACTGCAGCCCTGTGTAAACAGTTTCAACTTCCTCGGGAAGCAGCATGGCAGATTGGTAAATCCTGTTCAAGGGACCTATATTACAGTCTGTCCCTTCATTTGGAGTTAACCCTCAAGGACCACTACCAGGACAACTCTGGCAAATGGATGTTACTCATATACCTTCATTTGACAAACAGTCCTATGTCCATGTTACAGTGGATACATATTCTGGATTTATAGTAACCTCTGTCAGAACAGGAGAGTCTGCTAAGCATGTTATAGCTCATTATCTGTATGCATTGTTCTATTATTGGATTTCCTAAACTGGTTAAACTGACAATGCTCCAGCATATGGAGCAAAAGCATTTACTGTATTTTGTCAAACCTTTCGAATTATGTGTATTTCTTACAATCTTTAAAGTCAAGGTATTATTAAAGTGTACCCAGCAAATATTTTAAGGTCAATTTAAAAAAATTTAAAAGGGGGGAGTCATATCCTGGAAGTCCTACAGGTCTACCATACCATGCTTTTTACTTTAAAATTTTTAAATTTTTTATGAATGCTGATGAACAGGACACACCAAATCTTTTTCTCCTGCAAACTTCTACCTTCTTTTATTTGTTCCAGCTAATAACATTGTTTTGTCTTTTTCCAAATAGCTCCAGATATATGGAAAAGGTTTATATAGGCGGATGGGGATCCTCAAACCCCTCAGCCAGATCTTCTGAGCATTGCTTTTAAGATAACAAGAGGCAGAAAAAGCCCAATAGAGATCAGGGGAACTACCAGCTTTTAGGATACACCCTTAAAGGCTCCAACGCCCCAAAGGGGTCTCATAGGATGCCATCTGGGTCCTGCTTCAACAGTGGAAAGGAAGGTCATTGAGCTAAAGCTTGACAGACTTACATGCCTTTGCTGTGAGGAAACAGGGACACTGAAAGGTAGGCTTCCCCCTCGCTCCTCTAAGGGAGGGTTTAGTCTCTTCCAGCCCTGCTCCAGCCACCTATGACCTAACCTTGCCCAGAATGCTGGGGTTTGCCACTGAAGGCTGAAGGTGCCCAGGGCCGTCGGCCCCATCTACGACACTGTGGATGAGCCTAGGGTATTTCTTCCAAGAAGCAGGTAAACTGATCTCATTTGCACAAGGGCCACTTAACTATATCTTGACTGAATAGTCAGGTTTTTTATTCTTCCCTCAAAGATCTCTGTTGTGGGTGTTGATAGTCCTATTTTATGCTGCTTTGTTTAATATATAGTGTTTCCTTTATTCCTCCTACTTCAGTGCCCCACTCATATTTCAGGCTGGGACCTACTCCTAATTTAGAGCTCTCTTTCCCCCTTTTGCCAACTTCTATTATGAATCTACCTTTGCCAACCAGCTTAGTGTATCCCAAGGTTCTCTTTACCATGCCACAGTTGCAGAGCTCCAGGGAAAAGCAACCTGGTCTCATCTCTCCAGGCAGAGGAGAACAGAAGCTCCATCTCCATGCATGCTGCAGATGGCTTTTCAAGTCTACCTGAATCATTACCAGCTAGAAGCAGCAGTCATTGGGACTTGGACGTGAGCTGCAAAGTATAGAATTGTGACAACAATTCCAGTGCCATGCGGACTTTTCCTGGATGTGGACTTTTCCTGGACTCCTGCTTCTTGGAACAGCTCCTAACAGACTGAACTGGGGTTGGGTTGCATTTTCAGGGATTTGGCATGGTGATGGTGGCCAACTTGGACTTGGTGAACATGTTAAGGACACTACTCTTTTATGGATTCTTGCTGTATTGGCCAAGAGTTTGCTTAAAGGCTTTAATTACTGTAAAAAAAAATAGAAGACTGGATAAAGATGTGGCACATATACACCATGGTATACCATTCAGCCATAAAAAATGATGATATCGGATCATTTACAACAAAATGGTGGGATCTTGGTAACATTATATGGAGTGAATTAAGTAAATCAGAAAAAAACAAGAACTGCAGGATTCCATACATTGGTGGGACATAAAAACGAGACTAAGAGACATGGACAAGAGTGTGGTGGTTACGGGGGGCGGGGGGGAGGGAAGGTGGAAGAGGGGGAGGGGAAGGAGCACAAAGGAAACTAGATAGAAGGTGATGGAGGACAATCTGACTTTGGGTGATGGGTATGCAACATAATTGAATGACAAGATAACCTGGACATGTTTTCTTTGAATATATGTACCCTGATTTATTGATGTCACCTCATTAAAATTAATAAAAATTTATTTATAAAAAATATCCAAAATGCAGTGCAAAAGCAATACAAATGAATGGTAAAGTAAAATTACAAATCTTACAAAAAATATGGGGATTTAGCAACTGAGCTAAATTGCTCTAATTGTTTGCAAAGGGGACAGATGACAATATGGCAAAATTTGATGAGTTAGTAACAAAAAAAGAAAAGAGGAAAAAAAAAGAAAGGAGCACAAGCAAATAAGATGGACCATAAGTGTTTCAAAGGGGAATTACTTTAACAGCTAACTTCGTCAGAGTCCTTGAGAGAAAGTGTGTAAGGCCTTCAATATACTGCTTACAAAAATTAGGGGCTCAGGGAACATGCAGATATTCCAGTACTTTCAGCCTTTTGTATAGTGCATTTTCACCAACGAAATAAAAGTTGGTTTTGCATCTCATTTGCATTATTAAACAACTTTCTTTGACTTGTATTTTGCTGATGTTCTTATTTACTAAAAAAAAAATCAAATACTTCTTCTTTTTATCACTTCATATTCATTTTGAAATATCCCTTAATTTTTGTGAGCAGCATATTTTTGCAAGCTCATCTTTATGATAATAATACAGAAGTAAAATTGAAGATGTCATATAGTTCTATTTTTAAAGAAAAATTAGGCACCCAACTAACACCACTTGATTCTTGCTTTAATTGTTCTAAGAAAATCTCACAATTGGAGTGATGGCTTAAATTCTTTTAGGCATAAAATAACAAAGCCTTCATAAGTCAGGTTGTATTTTCAAGATAAAATCCCAATTAAACCTCTTTTACTGCTATTTATCATAAAACTCTGGTGACTCCCCTGACCAGGCAGTGGTGCATGAACAGAGCATCGGAGTGGGACACAGAGGACCCAGGTTTAGAACCCCAAGACCACTGGCATAAGTGTGGGATCGTAAATGTGACCCCATGGTCACCAGCTTGAGCCTAAAAGTCACTGGCTTGAAGCCCAAGATCGCTGGCTGGAGCAAGGGATCACTCACTCTGCTGTAGCTCTTCTTCCTCCCCCATCATGGTCAAGGCACATATGAGAAAGCAATCAGTGAACAACTAAGATGCCGCATCTAAGAATTGATGCTCTCATCTCTCTCCCTTCCTGTCTGTCTGTCCCTACCTGGCCCTCTTTTTGTCTCTGTCAAAAAACAAAACCAAAAAAACCCCTCTGGTGACTCAAGATTATGAACAGTAACTTGGATGGGGAGAATAAGGGGGCTATAAGCCACATCTTTAACATAAACACGCTTCCCAATGTACTTATTTCACAAGACAAGTTTAAATAATTACTAGTGCCAGGATGAGGGTCAAGTGACTGAGGTGCCTAGGGTACAAAGCTAGGAATGCATTAACTCCTGTGGTTGTAGAAGTGCAAAAACTGATCTGAGCTCTATCATTACACCTTAGTTTTGTCTATTTTAAGATTTGGAATGAAATCACACAGTATGTTCTCTTTTTTATGCAGTTTCTTTCCCTCAGCATGTTTTTGAGATTAATCTATGTTGCTATGTGTATTTGTACATCATTTCCCTGTATTGCTTAGTATTGTTTTATAAATTTTCATTCTATAATATAACACATTTTATTTTTATTTTTTTATAGATTTTATTCATTTATTTTAGAGAGGGGGAAAGAGAGAGTATGTGAAAGAGAGAGAGAGAGAGAGAGAGAAGAGAGAAGGGGGAAGAGCAGGAAGCATCAACTCCCACATGTGCCTTGACCAGGCAAGCCCAGAGTTTCGATCCGGCGACCTCAGTGTTCCAGGTCGACGCTATATCCACTGCGCCACCACAGGTCAGGCCAATATAACACATTTTATAAATATACCACAGTGTGTTTATCCATTCATCTACTGATGGGCATTTGAATTGTTTCCAGTTGTTGCTTATTATAAATAAAGCTGCTGTGACACTTGTGTCCAATTCTTTCATGGGCATGTGTTTTTATTTCTCTTAGGTAAATGCCTAGGAGAGAAATTTCTTGGTCATATAGTATTTGTTTAATTTCATAAAAACTGCAAAAATGTTTTCCAGAAAAGTAGTATTTTATATAACTATCTGCAATTTATGAGAGTTCTAGTAGCTCCACATCCTCACCAATACTTGCTACTGTTAGTCATTTTAATTTTAGCCATCTGTTGCATTGATAAGGCATCTCTTTGTATTTTATTCTGCCTTCCCCCATAGTGTAATATGATATTGAGAATATTTTCATGTGTTTATTGGCTATATATCTTCTTTGATAAAGTACCTTTTTAAGTCTTTAGCCTGTTTTTTTGTTTGTTTTTTGTTTTTATTTAGACAATTAATTTTAGTGGGGTGACACTGATCAATTAGAGTACATAGATTCAGAGAAAACATCTCCAGATCATTTTGACATTTGATTATGTTGAAGACCCATCACCCAAAGTCAAATTGTCCTCCATCACCTTTTCTTTGGTTTTCTTTATCTCCCTCCCTTCCCCCCACCCCCTACTTCTACTCCCTTCCCCTCCCCCTGGTAACAACTGCACTCTTATCCATGTCCATGAATCTCAATTTTGTGACCCATCTATGTATGGAATCATACAGGTCTTAGTTTATTCTAATTTACTTATTTCACTCAGTATAATGTTATCAAGGTCCATCCATGTTGTCGTAAATGTTCCTATGTAGTCATTTCTTATGGCTGAGTAGTGTTCCATAGTATATATGTACCACATCTTCTTTATACAGTCATCTATTGAGGGCTTTTTGGTTGTTTCCATGTCTTGGCCACTGTGAACAATGCTGCGATGTACATGTAGCTGCATGTGTCTTTACATACCAATGATTTTAATCCCCAGTAGAGTGATTGCTGGGTCATATGGTAATTCTATTCTTAATTTTTTGAGGAACCATCATACTTTCTTCCATAATGGTTGTACTACTTTACATTCTCACCAACAGTGAATGAGGGTTCCTTTTTCTTTACAGCCTCTCCAACACTTGTTATTACCTGTCTTGTTGATGATAGCTAATCTAACAGGTGTGAGGTGGTATCTCATTGTACTTTTGATTTGCATTTCTCTAACAGCTAATGAAGATGACTATCTTTTCATATATCTGTTGGCCATTTGTATTTCTTCCTGGGAGAAGTGTCTGTTCATGTCCTCTTCCCATTTTTTTTTATTGGATTGTTTGCTCGTTTGTTGTTGAGTTTTGTGAGTTCTTTGTATATTTTGGATATTAGGCCCTTATCTGTGCTGTTCTTTGAAAATATCTCTCATTTAGTTGGCTGTCTGTTTTGTTGTCAGTTTTTCTTGCTATGCAAAAGCTTCTTTGTCTGATGTAATCCCATTCATTTATCTTCGCCTTCACTTCCCTTGCCTTTGGAGTCAAATTTATAAAATCTCTTTAAGGCCAAGGTCCATGAGTTTTGTACCTATGTTTTCTTGTATGTAATTTATTGTTTCAGATCTTATATTTAGGTCTTTGATTCATTTTGAATTAATTTTGGTACAAGGGGATAAACTGTAGTTGAGTTTCATTCTTTTGCATGTGGCTCTCCAGTTTTCCCAGCACCATTAATTGAAGAGGCTTTCTTTTCTCCATTGTGTGTTTTGGTCTCCTTTATCAAAAATTATTTGACCTCATATATGTGGTTTTATTTTTGGGCTCTCTATATTGTTCCATTGGTGTGTCTATTTTTCTGCCAATATCATGCTGTTTTGATTATCGTGGCTCTACAATTTAATTTGAAGTCAGGTATTATAATGCCTCCAGCTTCATTCTTTTACCTTAGGATTACTTTGGCTATTCAGGGTTTTTTATAGTTCCATATAAACCTGATGATTTTTTTGTTCCATTTCCTTAAAAAATGACACTGGAATTTTGATGGGAATTGCATTAAATTTGTATATTGCTTTGGGTAATATGGTCGTTTTAAATATATTTATTCTTGGCCCTGGCCGGTTGGCTCAGCGGTAGAGCGTCAGCCTGGTGTGCGGGGGACCCGGGTTCGATTCCCGGCCAGGGCACATAGGAGAAGCGCCCATCTGCTTCTCCACCCCCCCCTCCTTCCTCTCTGTCTCTCTCTTCCCCTCCCGCAGCCAGGGCTCCATTGGAGCAGGGATGGCCCGGGCGCTGGGGATGGCTCCTTGGCCTCTGCCCCAGGCGCTGGAGTGGCTCTGGTCGCGGCAAAGCGACGCCCCGGAGGGGCAGAGCATCGCCCCCTGGTGGGCAGAGCATTGCCCCTGGTGGGCGTGCCGGGTGGATCCTGGTCGAGCGCACGCGGGAGTCTGTCTGACTGTCTCTCCCTGTTTCCAACTTCAGAAATAAAAAAAATAAAAAATAAATAAATAAATATATTTATTCTTCCTATCCAAGAACAAGGAATATTTTTCCATTACATTGTATCTTTTTCTATTTCCCTTAACAATGTTCATTATATAGGTCCTTTACATTCTTTGTTATGTTTATTCCTAGGTATTTTATTTTTTTGTTACAACTGTAAAATGGATTATTTTTTTGAGTTCATTTTTTGAAGTTTCTTTGTTGGCATATAAGAAGGCAATAGGCTTCTGTATATTAATTTTGTATTCTGCGACCTTACTGTATTGGTTTATTGTTTCTAATAGTCTTTTTGTGGAGTCTTTGGGGTTTTCTATGTACAGGATCATATCATCTGCAAAAACTGAAACCTTTACTTCTTCTTTCCCAATATGAATGCCTTTTACTTCTCTCTTGTCTGATTGCTCTAGCTAGAACTTCCAGCACTATGTTGAATAGAAGTGGAGAGAGTAGGCAGCTTTGTCTTGTGCCTGATTTTAGAGGAAAAGTTTTCAGTTTTTTGCCGTTTAATATGATGTTAGCTGATGGTTTGTCATAAATGGCCTTTATTATGTTGAGACATTTTCCTTCTATACCCATTTTGTTGAGTGTTTTAAACATAAAATGATATTGTATTTTATCAAATGTCTTTTCTGCATCTATTGGTAAGATCGTATGGTTTTTGTTCTTTGTTTTGTTGATATGGTATGTTACGTTAACTGTTGATGTATGTTGAACCATCCTTTTGATTCAGGGATGAATCCCACTTGATCATGATGAAGTACTTTTTTAATGTGTTCTTGTATTCAATTTGCTAGTATTTTGTTTAGGATTTTAACATCTATATTCATTAGAGATATTGGTCTGTAGTCTTCTTTTTTGTGTGTTGTCCTTGCCAGGTTTTGGTATGAGGGTTATGTTGGACTCATAAAATGTGTTTGGAAGTATTGCTTCTTCTTTAATTTTTTTGAAAGATTTTGAATAGAATAGGAACCAAGTCTTCTTTAAATGTTTGATAGAATTCACTAGTATAGCTGTCTGGCCCTAGACTTTTATTTTTGAGGAGGTTTTTGATAGTTGTTTCTATATTCTCCCTGCTTATGGGTCTGTTTAGGCTATTTCTTCATGACTCAGTCTAGGAAGATTTTATTGTTCTAGGACTTAATCCATTTCTTCTAGATTGTTAAGTTTGGTGGCATATAGTTTTTCATAGTATTCTATGGTAATTCTTTGTATGTCTATGATATCCGTGGTGATTTCTGATCTTTCATTTTGGATTTTGTTTTTATGAGTCCTTTCTATTTTTTCCTCAGTGAGTCTTACCAAGTGTTTGTCAGTTTTGTTGATCTTTTCAAAGAACCAGCTCCTTATTTTATTGATTTTTTCTATAGTTTTTCTGTTCTCTACTTCATTTATTTCTGCTCTAATTTTTATTATTTCCTTTCTTCTGCTGGTTTTTGGTTGCCTTTGTTCTTCTTTTTCTGGGTCCTTAAAGATGTGATGTTAAGTTGCTTACTTGGGCTCTCTCTTGTTTGTTCATATAAGCCTGTAGTGATATGAACTGCCCTCTTATTACTGCTTTTGCTGCATCCCAGAGATTCTGATATGTCGTATTGCCATTTTTATTTGTCTGTATATATCTTTTGATCTCTGCCTTTATTTATTCATTGACCCACTCATTTTTTAGAAGTATGTTGTTTAATTTTCACATTTTTGTAGGTTTTTTTACTTCTCTTTTGCAGTTAAATTCTAGTTTCACAGCTTTGTGGTCAGAGAATATGCTTGGTATAATTTCAATCTTTCTGAATTTGTTGATGTTAGTTTTGTAGCCCAACATATTGTCATTTCTTGAGAATGTTCCATGTACACTGGAGGAAAATGTATACTCTGGCATTTTGGGATGAAATGTCCTGTAGGTGTCTATCAAATCCAATATGTTCTAGTGTTTCATTTAAGGCCGATATTTCTTTATTGATTTTCTGTTTGGATGAACAATCTAGTCCTGTCATCAGTGTGTTGAGATCTCCAAATATGATTGTATTTTTGTTGGGTTTTTATTTTTAGATCAGTTAGTAGATGTCTTATATACTTAGGTATTCCTTGCTTTGGTGCATGTATATTAAGAAGTGTTATGTCTTCTTGATTCAATGTCCCCTTTACCATTATGAAATGACCATCTTTGTCTTGGATTACCTTTGCTGTCTTGTAGTTGGCACTGTTAGATATGAGTATGGCTACACCTGCTTTTCTTTGGATATTATTTGTTTGGAGAATTGTTTTCCAGCCTTTCACTTTAAATTTGTTTTTATCCTTGTAGCTTAGATGTATTTCTTGAAGGCAGCAAACAGTTGGATTTTCTTTTTTGGTTCACTCTGTTACTCTGTGCCTTTATATTGGTGAGTTCAATCCATTTAAATTTAATGTAATTATTGACACTTGAGGGTTTCTTATTGCCACTTTATATATTGCTTCCTAATAGCTCTGTATCTTGTTTGATTCTTCTCTTTTGTTTTTCTGGCATTTGTTTTTGTTTGGTTGTATTCCTTACTGCTTTCCTATTTTTCTTCTTTTTTTAAGCATGTGTTTCTGTAGTGGTTTTTTCAAGGGTGGTTACCACTAGGTAATAAAAAGGATATATTTATCATAATCATTGTAGTACATTATCTCATGAGTGCTTCTGCACTCCATCCTCCTTTGTTACTGTTAATCTTTCTCTTCTCCCCTTTTCTGTTTTTGTTGTCATAGATTAATCTTGTTTTATTGTGATCTTTTTGGAGCTTTTACTTGTGATTTTGTTTTGTTTTGTTCTTTGTAACTGGTTGGATAACCCCCTTTAGCATTTCCTGAAGTGGGGTTTTTCTGGTGATAAATTCTTTCATCTTTTCTGTATCTGTGAATATTTTTATTTCCACTTCATATTTGAAGGATAGCTTTGATGGATATAGTATTCTTGGCTGGAAAGTTTCTCTCTTTCAGTACTTTAAATATTGGGTCTACTCTCTTCTGGATTGTAGAGTTTCTGCTGAGAAATCTGATGATAATCTAATGTTCCTCCCTTTATATGTTGTAGTCTTCTTTTCCCTGGCTGCCTTGAGGACTTTTTCTTTATTATTGGCTTTTGATAATTTCATTACGATGTGCCTTGGAGTAGATCTGTTTGGTTAAGGTAACTCGGTGTTCTGTTTGCTTCTTGAAATCAAGGCTCTAATTTTTTCCACAGGCTTGTGAAGTTCTCGTCGATTATTTGTTTGAATATGTTCTTCATTGTATTTTCTCTCTCTTCTTCTGATATACCCATTATTCTTATGTTGCTCTTTCTGATGGAGTCAGACAATTCCTATAAGGCTTTCATTTTTTTAATTTGTGAGTCTCTTTCTTCTTCTCTCTGTAGTATCCCTAGTTGCCTGTCTTCAATGTCACTAATTCTCTCCTCTATCTGGCCTCTTCAATTAGGTAAGCTTGTTACCTCATTTTTCAGTTCATGTATTGAGTTTTTCGTCTGTTTGGTTCCTTTTTATAGTTTCAATTGCTTTGGTGAAGTATACTTTTTGTTAATTAAATTGTTTTTTGAGTTCTCTATATTGCCTTTCCATGCTTCCTTGTATTTCCCTGAGTATTTTTAGGACTTCAATTTTTAATTCTCTGTCCTTTAACTCCAAGGTTTCCAAGCAATTGAAATTTTTTTCTAAAGATTTTTCATCATCGATCTGAGCTACATCTCTGTTTTTTGTATTCATGATATTTGATTTCTTTTTCTTTAATGGCATTTGACAGTGGTATTGTTAATAACACTAATAAGAGATAATTAAAAATAAAATAAATATTAAAAGACAGTGAAAAAAATGAAAATTCTATAGTGATAAGTGGAATAAAAACTACAGAGAACAAGGATCAGGAACTGAGTAAAGATAACAAAAGAGATAAAAAATGAAGTAAAAAACCATGCAAAATGCCACAAAGAAAAATATGAATCCAAAATATAATAATTTGTTGATAAATGACGATAAAATAATAGAGAAGAAAATGAGAAGAAAAAGAAAAGAAAATGTCAAGGTTTTAAAATGATACCTTCATAAAAAACAAGGATGAAAAATGTATCAACTATGGATAATGAAGTTCAAAAGGAGAAGGAAAGAATAAAAAGGAAAGAAGTTAAATAACCAGAATGGGAAAAAAAAGAAAAAAGTTATAAAAATGTAATTTTTTTCCTGGTTTTGAGAGAGGTAGCTTCTTTTTTTTTTTTTTTTTTTTGGCAGGTGGAGCTGTACTACAGGTTTTGCCCCTGTGGGGCTCTTGGGCAGAGGTTTGCAGGTGTGTTGCTGTGGCAATGACATAGGATGCACCTCAGTCCCATTGGTAGGTGGGGTTTCTTAGGGCTTGGAGGCTCTGACAGTGGGAGACTCAGTTTTCCTGATGCCTCTCCCTACATCTCTCCCACCTGAATCAGCAGCCTGGAGACTTAGTTGTGAGGTTTGCCACAGCCATTGCTTGATGAGCAAGAAGCTCTAAGAGCAGCCAGGTCCTTCCTCCAGTACTGTTCAAAGCACAGTTCTGGGTAAGGCTGTAGCAACCAGTGCCTCCAGCAAGAGCAGGCAGGGCTGGGAGCTGATTGCAGATCAAGCACCTTTCTAAGGATCACTGGGCATGTCTAGTATGCCTCAGTACTCCTTGGGACTAATCTCCACAGCTTCTCCTCTGTGCATTGTTTGGTAGCCCACAGCAATACATGTGTGCACTCAGTCCCCACAACTTCAGCAGTGTCACAGAGGCCTGTATCCGCCTGCTTAGGCGGATAGTACATGTGATCTCAGTCAAAGCCAGCAATGCAGGCCCATGGAGGCACCCCGCTCAGACATTCCCAGGCACAGGGATCCCAGCCTTTGCTCATGTCCCGTGCTGATGGTCATGGGAGCACACAAAGACACGGGCAACAGCCCATGCAAATGTCTATTGCTGATAATCTCAGGCTAAGCCCTCCAGCCTTCACACGCGTGTGCATGCCCATGCTAGTGGTGCCAGGTGGAGCCACTTATACACCACCTGTGATCATGGAGCCAGGAGCACACAAAGCTGCTGCACCCGGCACCAGTAACCTTTGTCGGAACCTGCCACCTGTGCTCACCCTGCATCCGTGACCTAAGGCAGAGCTAGCATGGTCTTTCTTCTGCTTAACCATCCACCCAGCTTCCTCCCTCTGCCTCCAACCCTCCACTTTGCTCTGCTTCAGAGGAAAGCGTTCCTTCCTCAGATTAGTGAGGAGAGTGAAATACTCCGTTCTTTGTCTTATTTCCTTTAGACTAGATTATATATTCAGCTACCTTTTCGCCCAATCATACCTTTGTCTGGTGTGTGTATATTTCAGGTGCTCCTGAAATTGTTTTTCTCTGTCTTTAGTTGTTGAACTTGTTGAAATTCCAAGGGGAGATATAGGGAGCACCCATCACAGCACCATTTCTCTGACGTCACTAGCCTGTTTTTTAATCAAAATGTTGGACATCTTGTTACGGAGTGTAAAGCACACATTATATATTCTGGATTATATGTTCTGAATATATTACTTCTGTCAGAGTCATGTATTAATAACATTTTACCCAATTGGCTTACCTCTTGGTTTTCCTAATGGTATCCTTTGAAGAGCTAAAACTTTTAATTTTGACAAAGACTAATTTTCATTTTGCTTCTATGTTTAGTCTAAGAAATGTTTGCTTACCCCAAAGTTACAATTGATTTCTCCTATATTTTATTCTAGAAATAATATAGTTTTTGCTTTTGTATTTAGACCTAGGGTTCATTTTAAATTAATTTTGGTTTGTGGCATGAGGTACACATCAACATTTTTTTTACTATGAATGTCCAGTTGTTCCCATATCACTTAATGAAAACAACTTTAATTTCCTATGTAATCACTTTGGATCTTTTCCCCAAATTTAATTGACCATAGGTGCATCAGTTTTATTTCTAGACTTTCTTTTGTTCCACTGATCTATATGTCAATACTTTCATCAATAACACATTGTTGTGATTGATCACTGGAGCCTTATAATAAGCCATGAAATTAGGTAGTGTTTTCTTCTAATTTTGTTTGTTTTCAAAATTCTTTTGGCTACCCCTGGTTATTTGCATTTTCATATAAATTTTAAAAACAACTTCCACAAAATATTTGCTAGAGTTTTGAGTAGGATGCCATTAAAACTAAAAACAAATCTGATGGAACAAATATCTTAACAATATTGAGTCTACCAATCCATGAATATGATGTATCTCACTAAGACCTTTTAAATTTCAGTAGCATTTAGTAGTTTTCAGTGTAGAGTTCTTGTACAACTATATGTAATGAAAGACCTTTCATGAGGGTTTTATTCTAGCTATTGCAATTGTTTTTAATATTATCAATTTACCTTCTCTTTAAATAACATTTTTAGAAGTGTTTTAGAGTTACAGAAAAATTCCGAAGCCAGGACAGAACACTTTTATACACCCCACACTCAGTTCTCATAATTATTAGCATCTTATTTTAGTATGTTACATTTGTCACAAGATTGAACAAAGTGATACATATATCATCAATAATAATGATAATAAATAAAGGTTGATACATTATTATTAATTAAAATACATACTTTTTTCCAATTTTCTTAGTTTTTACCTAGTGTCTACGTCTTGTTCCAGGATCCTACCCAGAACACCACATTACATTTAGTTGTAATGTCTCTTTAGGTTCCTCTTGGCTTTTATAGTATCAGTTGACTTTTTATTAGGTTCATGCTATTATGTTTTATTTCTCTAAAATGGTAGGTATGTTGATATTTACATGCAAAAAGAGTGATATTGGACTCCTACCTCATAGCATGGAGACAAAAATTAACTCAAAATATATCAATGACCTAAAAGAAGAGTGAAACCCATGAAATTCTTACAAGAAAGCATAGGGATGAATCTTCATATCCTTAGATGTGGACATGGATTCTTAGATATCACATAGCAACAAAAGAAAAATTGTACATAAACTGGACTTCCTTAAAATTAATAACTTTTGTGTACTGGAGGACATTAACAAGAAAGAGAAAAGACAATCTGTAGAATAGAATAAAATACTCACAAATAATGTATCTCGTAAGGTTTTAGGACCCAGAATATAAAGAGCTCTCACAACTCAGCAGAAAGACAAACCAATGTTAAAATAGGCAATAATTTGCATAGACATTTCTCCAAAGGAGATATAATCAAAGAAGTAGACATGAGCAACAAGCAAGTGCAAAAATGCTTCACATCATTAGTCAAGAGGGAAATGGAAACAAGTTCACAATGAAGCACCACCGCATACCCACTGTGATGACTATAATGCCAAATAAATGTTGACAGGATGAGGAGAAATTGAAATCCTCAGACATTGTTGGTGGGAATGTAGAGAGGTTCAGCCAGTTTGAAAAACAGTTTGGCATTTCCTCAAAAATTTAAACACAGAGTTACTATATGATCCAGCAATTCCACTACTACTATACCTCCCTAAAATTGAAAATAAGTATTCAAACAAATGTTCACAGCAGCACTATTTCCAATAGCAAAAAAGTAGAACAAGTCCAAATGTCCACTAGAAGATGAATGAGTAAGTACATGTGGTACATACATACGGTGGAATACTCAGCCTTAGGAAAGAATGAGGCACTCACATATGCTACAATATGGGTGAACCTTCAAAACATTACATGGAGTGAAAAAGTCCAGACACAAAAGGCCACAGATTGTATGAATCCATCGATACAGAACACAGGTTGGTGGTTATCAGAGGCAGGATTTGGAAAGGTGGGGAACAACTGCTTGAGAGGAGTAAGTTTTTCTTTCAGGTGGTGAAAATGTTCAGGAACTAGACAGAGGTAGGGGTTGCACAACATTGCAAATGTGCTAAATACCTCTGAATTTTTCACTTTCAAACAATTAATTTTGGGTCATGTGAATTTCATCTTAATACAAAAAGACTTCAAAAAATAGTAGGGGTATTTATGTTCCCATTACTGTACCTCCAGCTACTTTAAGGGTACCTGCCATGCAGTCAGTACTCAACAAATATCATTGAACAAATGAAAAGTATCATTTATCTTTTAAGCCCAGGAGTTGTGTTTCAGGGTCATAACTAGAAAAATGCCTAAATTGGCTTCCAAAAAGAATTTCTGAACCCAGACATGGCTATTGTGGAAATTTTTCAGCTCTAGTTTCCTGAAAAGATAGAAAATAGACCCAGATCCTAGGAAACAACCTCTGCATCCTCTGTCATTCTTACTTTTTCTGTAAAGCTGAAACTGTTGACTATAGCTAACCAAGACCCCTGACATCCCCTGTCTCACTACCCAGTACACCCCAACAAGAGTACACTTTAGTCGCTATGTTTTCCTATTTACTAAAGAGAACACCATATGTAGAAAAGCTGAGACATGATGTAAGCCACTGTGAGTGTCGTGGATTAACTTTGTCAAGAGCTACATGAATAAAATGAGGCAGAACGTAGCAAGAGAGTTATTTAAAATACATCGAGATGAATATAGCAGGAGCCTTGATTAGCTTCTACTCTTTTTGTTATTGTTGTTAGCTTCAAGATGTATCAGGCACTCTAAAGGATACCTTTAACACATAATGTAACTTACTAGTCACGCTGGTGCTCCTATTTTTAGATGAGGGACCATAAGGCTCTTAGAAGTGATGCAATCACCCTAGAGTCACACAAGAACTAGACACTTAAACACTGAGTGTTGGCTTCATTCTCTTTTTGCCAGTATCCGTCTATACAAAATGGAGTTAATGGTAACTAGCAGCCTCACTGCTCTTGCACTATTGGTTCCTTGATGAGAGGGAATAAAACTTCAGGTTTAAACAAATCTCAGGGAATGCCTCTGATTGCATTAGCATTGGTCACATGCCAACCTCCAGGCCAAGGGTCAGAGTACTGCAGATATTCTCATTTCCAAAAGAAAAGGGGTGGGGGGATGGTTTTGTCACAAAAACAGAAACATTCTGCCATCTCACATACCATATTTCCCCATGTATAAGACAGCCCCATGTATAAGACGCACCTTAATTTTGGGACCCAAAATTTGAAAAAAAGACGACAGGTGAGAAAAAGTGGGAAATGCACGTGAAAAAAAATTTACAACGAGCACAAAAACAAGTGTGAAAAAGCAAGAAATGAAAGTAAAAAAAATCTACAACCACTGTATAAGACGCACCCAGTTTTTAAACCCTAAATTTTTTGAAAAAGAGTGCGTCTTATACATGGGGAAATACAGTATGTTTCAGGCTATTGTCTAAAAGACATCTGTGAAATAGCAGCATCCACTAAAAGCATGATACAAGCATAAGAAGAAGGTTGTCTGATGTTCAGTACTAGAATAATGAGGGGTGCTAGCTAGTCCATTGGCAGCGACACAATGAATAGACTGCAAGTCAGGGTGCACTGGGTCCGCTTAGTGTCCATCTCTCAGCATCTTCAGGTCAGCCCAATCATGCCTTTGATTTTCTATCTAGAAATGCAGCAGTTGTCATAAATAGCTCCCAAAGGCCCTTCCAACTCTATGGAGCTATGCTTTTCTTTGTCTAATCTCGAATTTTGGAGAAAAACTCCTAGATAGCCACGTATGGGAAAAGAGAAAGCATTTCCCTGCTGTTTTCCATTCACACACCTCTATTCTAATCTTGGTTTGGCCTTTGCTGTGCTGTTTTTGCTTCTAGGACCATAAATCCTCTAGTTTTAAAGTCTAATTTTTCATAGTGGTCACAGGGACTGTGTGTTGGGTGCAATGCCCAGCTTAATCCAGCTGGAACTTCAGAGGAAATACTAAAGACCAAGTCATGGCTCCGCAAATTGACTCTGTATAATAGAAATCAGAATAAAAATATAGCTTTTAGGTTTTTCTGGGTCAAAATAACATTAAAGTAGTAGAAATTTGGTAATTATCAGTTTCATTTGGTGTGGATGGGAAAATTTTAACCATATACAAACCATGCTCCCTTTTAAAAAAATTATTGAATTTATTGGGGTGATATTGGTTAATAAAAATATACAGGTTCCAGGTGCACAATCTCACAATACATCATCTGAATATTGCCTGTGTGTTCCCCCTCCCCCAAGTCAAGTCTCCCTCCTTCACCATGGGTGCTCCCTCTACCCTCTTGCACCTCCCCACCCTTGCAATCCCCACACTGTGTCTATAAATTTTTTTCTTTGCTTACTCCCTTCACCTTTCACCTAGTCCCCTAACCTCCATCCCCCCTGGCAGCTGTCAGTCTGCTCACTGTGTCTATGGGCCTGTCTCTATTTTGTTTGTTAGTTATTGTGTTCATTAAATTTCACATGTGAGTGAGATCATATGGTATTGTCTTTCTCTGATGGCTTATTTCACTGGCCATAACGACCTCCAGGCCCATCCATGCTCTCTTTTGATAAACCTGATAGATATGCCACACCAACCCACAGGGCTACTGACACACACCCTTAGTTAGGGGTGGCAGTGCAGAGAGCTCACTCTACCTTCCTCTAAGTACTAAGAGTCACTGACTATAGACTCTATCTTCTGTGTCTGACCATATGGCAACATTGGTCAAATTTTACTTTCCATCAACTGTATCACAAAAATTGTAAGTTTTTAAAAATTTTCCAACAATTAAACTACAGTATGTTATATTTTTATAACCTTTTTAAAAAGATTTTATTTATTCATTTTAGAAAGAAGAGAGTGAGAAAGAGAAAAAGAAAGGGGGAGGAGCAGGAAGCATCAACTCTCATATGTGCCTTGACCAGGCAAGCCCAGGGTTTCGAACTGGCGACCTCAGCATTACATGTCGACGCTTTATCCACTGCGCCACCAAAGGCCAGGCAATTATATTTTTTAATCTCCTTATCCACTTCATCATCCCAACTATGGAAGGGAGGTTCTGCTATGTTCCTCTAAGAAGACCTGGCCTGTAGTTGAGGACCACAGGTAGAGCACACTTGCTAATAATCCTCACTTATTGCAGACTCTACTTTTCCTCGATATGTTATCTTTGTGTAATTTCCTCAAGGTCATTTCTGAGCCTCAGTTCCCTTATGTATGAAACTTTATAAGGTTGTGACAACTCCTGGGATCATTTATGAAATGTACTTGGCACAGTGCGTGGAGTATAGTACATACTCAATGAATGTTAGATAATAGCAATCAGGCTTTCTGTGCACAGCCATATAGGATGTCTGTTATACAACTCTGTAGGCTGCAAATCAAACTATGATGTAAAAGACAGCCTCTGGAATTTTGACATGTAGGAAACTTACATATAGATCTCTATCTATCTAATTTCTACTGAACCCTATAATTGCCAAGCACAGGGCGTCTGCTCTACCAAGACTCCTCTGCTCCTGCTGTATAATATCATCGGCAGGACAGGAAGTCCTGACCAGACAAGTATGCAGTATCAAGCCAGCAGGATCAAATCCAAGTGATCTCCCAATCCAGCTCCTGCAAGAGAACAACATTTATGACACAAAACGAAGGGGAATATGGAAGTGAAGCATTCAAAAAGGGCCATGTGAGGTCTTCTGCAAACTTTCTAGACTCCCAAAGAAACAGTTTATGTCATTTTAAATATTGGATGTTTACATTAGAATTACCCTGAGATCAACATGCTGCTATTATTGTAAAGACCAGTGCCTAGGCGGAGAGAAACTCTATCTCTGTTTGTTTGGACTTGAAGCAAATGCCTGCCCTGAAGCCTGTGGGGTGCAAAGTATTCCGTAACGGGGGATGCTTCAGTTCCAGCGGGAGTTGCTGTGACCACAGAAACAATATGAAATGATGGAACAAGTTGAGGAAGCAGAATCTGGAAAACTGACACTTCGTCACAGGCTCCCTAATCATGTGTTTTATGACATGAAACAGTCAACACAGAATGTGACATTAAAGAAAAGAAAGGGGTCTGTGACCAAATAATATAGGCGTGAAGGATTCTAATCGGGCTACCTCGTTAGAGAAGATCAGGTTCCTCCACTAGTGGGGAGTGTGCTTCCCAGCTGCGTCCCTCTGCCCACAGTGACACGTGCTACCACAGAGACACCACTCAATTATCATTACTACTTACCCAATTTGTCACTACCCAGTAATTGGCAAGGTCAGCCTTTCTCAGCAGGAAATACCTAAACCATTCAATGCATTTCAAAGGACATTTATTGCTTATCTAGCCTGTGCTAGACGAAGGGGTAGGAATAGGTCAAAAAGAAAAAGAAGTACATACCTTCAAGGAGCACACTGTTCAGTCAGGAAACCAGCAGAAGAGGGAGTGATTGGAAAATGCGAACTATGTACTCCAACAAAGACACTAACGTAGTCCTGCCACAGTGATGGGCAGTAAGAAAGAGAAAATAGAACACAAACGATCCATTTTTAATTATATGAAATTTATTATTTATTTATTTATTTTGTTTTGTGACAGAGACAGAGAGAGAAACAGAGAGGGACAGACAGGAAGGGAGAAAGATGAGAAGCATCAATTCTTCGTTGCAGCTCCTTAGTTGTTCATTGATTGCTTTCTCATATGAGCCTTGATGGGGGTGGGGGGGCTACTACCGAGCAAGAGACCCTTGCTCAAGCCAGTGACCTGGGGCTCAAGCCAGCGACCTTTGGACTCAAGCCAGCGACCATGGGGTCATGTCCATGATCCCACGCTCAAGCCAGTGACTCCGTGCTCCAGCTGGTGAGCCCGTGCTCAAGCACTTAAGCTGGATGAGCCTGCGCTCAAGCCTGTGAGCTCAGGGTTTCTAACCTGGGTCCCTTGTGTTCCAGTCCGACGCTCCATCCACTGCGCCACCACCTGGTCAGGCTAGTTATATGAAATTTAGACTGAGGAACCTGATGACATCAAGAATTTTGAATTAAAGCAGAATTTTTTGTTTAGAGAAAAAATATTGCAGGCATTTTCCAAAAGAGATGTTCATAAGTTATTTTACAAGAAATTTTGTTTTCCACTTGCACAATAGCAATTTACATCTATGGAGTGAGATCACTTTGCCTCAGTCATTCTATTCATGAGGAATTAGTTGACAAATTAAAAAATCAGGTTTTAGTGGGAGCTAATTCATTTTGTCAGTTCAATTTGTTTGGGAGGAAATTTGTCCAGATAAAACTTTAAAAAAAAACCAAACTTTCCTTTTAATCTCTTTCTCTAACTATCTAGTTCTTTCATCCTTCAAAAGAAATCACCAGTTTCAAATGAAAACAGCAAAAATGGTTGAATTTGAACCTGAGTAAATAAGAAGTGACTTCTTAATTTACCATGTCTCATATATTTTAAATAATGATCTAGTTGAAAAGGCAAGATTGGAAAATTGAAAATAAATCTGCCAATTCCAGCTTTGGATAAGGAACTGAAAATAGTTTCTTTGGCCCCTAGAATCTTCATTGATTTGGCTTGTTTTGTAGACTCTCTGATGTTCTCAACTGTAGCTCCAGGTGGTCCTAAGAGTGTGTGCACTGTTCATCTACAGACTTGCAGAGCTTGCTTCTTTCGCCTAGATAGAATAGCAAAACCCAGATCCTTCCCTGTGAACGGAATCTGTTTTGTGATCTGAAGAGATCTGTGTCAATCTCAGGAAATCAAACCATCAGCTGACCACTTTAAATTATCACCATTTATCAAGTCCCTATTCTAGGCCAGGTAGTTTTACTCATTTAGTCCTCAAAGTAAAGCTGTGTGGGAGTGACATTAGTTCCATTTACAGGTAAAGGACACTACTGCACAAAGTCAGAGAGCCAATAAATGGCGGCGTAGGATTCGAAACCGAGTCTACCAGCATGATAAATATTTTAGGTTTTGCCTGCCAGTCTCTGTGGCAGCTGCTCATCTCCTTTGGGTGCCACAGCAGCCACACGTGGTACGTAAATACAGGGGCATGGCTGTAACCAATAGTGTGTTATTTATGACCACTGAAATGTGAATTAAAGTTAATTTTCATGTGGCACAAGATATTTTTATCCCCCCCATTTTATATTTTATAAATGTGAAAACTATTTTGAGCTCACAACACAACTGTAGCAAAACAGCCAGTAGGCCAGATCTGATCTGCAGACCATAGTTTCCCGGCCCCTGGGTTAGTTGGTAGAATTATGTCCATCAAAAAAAAAAAAAAGCAAAACGAGGAATCACATAGGATGCATCAACTGTCACCCTAAAAAAACCTCTTCACCAATCAGTTCACACAATCCCACTTGCCATTCTCTGGTCTCCTTTTTTTGTTGTTGTTGTTTTGTTGGGGGTTTTTTTGTTTTGTTTTATTTTGTATTTTTCCTGAAGTGAGAAGCGAGGAAGGAGAGACAGATTCCCACATGCACCAGACCGGGATCCACCCAGCATGTCCACCAGGGGGCGATGCTCTGCTCGTCTGGGGCGTTGCTCCATTGCAACTAGAGCCATTCTAGCACTTAAGGTGGAGGCCATGGGGCCATTCTCAGCACCTTGGCCGACTTTGTTCCAATGGAACCTTGGCTGCAGGAGGGGAAGAGAGAGATAGAGAGGGGGAAGGATGAGAGATAGAGAGGGGGAAGGGTGGAGAAGCAGATGGGCGCTTCTCCTTTGCGCCCTGGCTGGGAATTGAACCAGGACTTTCACACACCAGGCCGACACTCTACTGCTGAGCCAACTGGCCAGGGCCACTCTCTGGCCTCTTTTGAATCCTCAAAGGCAAGACATGCAGTGGAGTGGAGGGCAGTGTATCAAGAGTACTAGATCAGTTTATTGAACATTTTCTTCTAAAGATCTGTGTGTATGGATTTGTCTTACCTTGTCATTTTGAACCTATCATACTGACACCTTGATTGAAACTGAGTTTTGTTTCACTAGAAGAGTTTTAAACACTAGCAAGAGCCATTAGTGTTCCAGTCATCATGATTGCCTAGAATCTATGGCACTGAGGCAAAAAAGAAATATAGTCAAACAGAGTAAATGCTGGAAAATTCTGTTTTCTTCTGTTTCCTTGCTTATGCTATTGATTCAAAGTGATCAGGAAGAAGCAAATTTCCTCTATTTACCTATCCTGGCTTATCTTCTGTGTTCTCTGTCTCAAAAGAACACTTTTTTCCCCATTGTCAACTCAGTTATTCTTTGGAATGTTGGCTTTATAACATCTTTTAAGTTCAGATTTTTTCCACAGAACAGAATCTGGCACTACAATCAGTTGTTATAATTATTTAGGGGGCCAAGATATTCCAACTTCATGTGGACTCATTTTTGCATATTTTCAACAGCAAGTTGGATTTAAATATACAGGGTGGTTTAAAAGCAGGTTTATAGTGGTAACTACATGAAAAAAGAGTTTATTCTTGTATTATTTACTAATTATAGTATTCTTCATATGAACAACTATAAACCTACTTTGTCCCCACCCTGTATTTAAGCAGCAAATGTATACATACTGCTGTAGAGACCCTTTTCACTAGGTGGATGACTTCAGCACGAAGCTTCTTTCAGCTTTGATCATGTTTTTAACCTTGAAGATTGTTGGATTTACACTAAGAAAAAGAAAAGCTCAACTTCAAATGGAAATGATAAAGTCTGCATTTCTTTACCAACCTCTGTTCCCTTCTGGAAGTGCCACCCTGTTGTAATAAAGCTGTGGTACATCAAATGGATATGAATGTGCGTCATATCAAGGGAGCACTTCTGGGCCACATTTTTATATGAATACTCATACTTTAGAGCTGTGTAAGATCTGCCTTCTGACAAGTTCAAAGCACTGAGGATATGTGACCTAATTAATCTGTTCCACATCCCAGAGAGTCAGGAGGGAACAGAAATAATTTTCCTTCCATTTTGCAGGTGAAGAAACTGATGCGCAGAGAGGTTGTGACGGACAGAGGAGCACACAGCGGGTAAGAGGATCCCACAAACATTGCCCCATTGATTGACCTACACACCCTTTTAACTCGGGTGCTCCAACCGCTCCTCCAAATCGGCCTTTAGAAGAATTTCTTACGTGTAAATGGACTTAATACAAAATATTTTCTAAAGCTTTATTAACATACTAAACCTCTGAAGCAGTAACCATATCTTCCAGATTAGAATCAGAATTTTTAGTCTCAAAGAAACCCCAGGGATCATAAAATTCTGTTCATTCATTTTACATTGGTGAAAATGAAAGAAGGAAGATGTTCGCAGGTTATCCACTTAATTGGAGGCAGAAAGACCAGGTCTCCTGACATTCTGTGACCTTTTCACCGAACTCACTGGCAAAAAAAAATTCCCCCTGTGGTGCCACTCGTGGACATCAGTAACTGGTCCCACCACACTTCTCTGTCAAGCCTAGTCATAGTCTCAGAGTCCCTCTAAATGTAGCGCCCCAAGCAGTTACTAATTACTCAGAGTTGACACTAGAAGTAAAACGATACATAATTGTAAAGTAATAAGTATACTTTGTAAAGCTATTGATTATTTATAGGCATATAGTACATGCCAGGGATAGTATGCACAATATTTAACCATCAACCCTATGAAGTTGGCACTATTAGAGATACAAAAACAAGTTCAGAGAGATGATATAACTTACTCAAGGTCACACAGCTAGTAGATGGCCAATGGAAGATTTGAATCCAGGTCTTTAAAAAATGTGTATGTATATGTAGAAAGATAGATACACATATATACATACATTTCACTTAAAGGTTCTCTATATCCTGCATTACTCACTTTTTAGTTTTTTAATAAAAATTACATATATTTAATGTATAAATATAATTTGCTATACATGTACATAGTGAAATGATTACTATAGTCAAGCTAATTATCATTTCCTCACATAGCTACCAATTTTGTGTGACCAGTACACCTGAGTCTACCCTTTTAGCATATTCCCATTGTTCAATACAGTATTATTAAGTATAGTCATCATGCTTCCACAGTTGATCTCTAGACTTACTCATCCTACATAACTACAATTTCCTACCCTCTGGCCAGCCTCTCCCATTTCCACTTCCCCTCACAGTCTTGTACCCTGGTAACCACAGTTCTCTCATCTTCTTTGAGTTTGACCTTTTTTTTTTTTTTTAGGTTCCACATATAAGAGAGATCATACAATCTTTCCCTGTCTGGCTTATCTCACTTAGCATAAGTCCTCCAGATTTATCCATGTCGTTGCGAATGGCAGGATTTCCTTCTTTCTTATGGCAGAGTAATATTCTTTTATATCAGAGTAATATTCTTATATATATAAATCACATCATCACATCTTACCCATTCATTCGTCAGCAAACCCTTGTATTGTTTCCATACCTTGGCTATTGTGAATAATGCTACAATGGACATGGTAGCGCAGATATATCCCTAAAATAATGATAATACTGATTCAATTCATTCATTCACTGAAAATATATCAATATATCCAGAAGTAGGATTGCTGGATCATATGGTAATTCTTTTTTTTTTTTTTTTTTTTTTTTTTTTTTGAGGCATCTTCATACTGTTTTCCACAGTTCCTGCACCAATTTACATTCTTACAATCAGGACACAAAGGTTCCCTGTTCTCCACCTTTTCTCCATATCCTCACCAACACTGGTATCTTTTGTCTTTTTGAGAATAGCCATTCTAACAGGTGTGAGGTGACAGCTCATTATGGTTTGGTTTGCATTTTCCTGATGGTTAATGATGTTAGCACCTTTTCATGTATCTATTGACCATTTGTATGTCTTCTTTTGAAAAATGCCTTTTTAGTTCTTTTGCCTGTTTTTTGTCTGTTTGTCTGTTTGTTTGTTTGGTTTGGTTTTTAAGTGAGAAGAGGGGAGATAGTGAGACAGACTCCCACATGCACCCTGACCTAGATCCACCTGGCCAGTTGCCTATGCTAGAATCAACTGAGCTATTTTTAGCACCTGAGCCTAAAAACTCAGACCAATCGAGCCATCCTCAGTGCCTGGGGCCAACACTGAAACCAATAAAGGCACTGGCTGCCTGAGGGGAAGAAAGAGTGAAGGGGGAAAGGGTGGAGGAGAGAAGGAAATGGTCACTTCTCCTGTGTGCCCTGACTAGGAATTGAACCTGGGATGTCTACACAGGTTCAATTGTAGATAGGCTGATGATCTATCTACTGAGCCAACTGGCCAGGGACTCTTGCCTGTTTTTTAATCAGGTTATTTCTTTTCTTGCTATTGATTTGTTTGAGTTCCTTATATATTTTGGATATTAGCACCTTGTAATATGTATGGTATGCAGATATGTTCTCCCAGTTCATAAGTTGTCTCTTCATTCTGTTGTTTCCTTTGCTGTGCAGGAGCTTTCTAGTTTGTTGCAATTTACTTGTTGTTATTTCTTTTGTTGCCTGTGCTTTTGGGGTCATATCCAAAAAATAATCGCCAATGTTAAGGAGCTTTTCCCTATGTTTTCTTGTACTATTTTATGGATTACAACCTTACATTTAAAGTCTTTAATTCGTTAAGTTGATTTTTGTATATGGAGTGAGAAAGGGTTCAGTTTCATTCTTCTGCATCATATTGCTCCTTCTAAATGCAGTTTTTATTTCGTCTTCATCCTATTTTTTTCCTCTTCAATTATCTTAACTTTGGATAGGTGGATTTCTTTTTCCTTGTTGAATTTAACAGGAAGATCAGATGCTCCAAGTTCACTGAGTTAGAAAGGCAAAGCATCCTATCTTTGCAATCTCCTCTCAGTTGTAACTTGCTGCAGGTTAGAAATGGCCTTTTCCTGAAAGGCATGTTTGGTAAAACAATAAACTACCTTTTGTTAGGGATTTGCGTGGCCCTGCCTGCCCCTGTGTTCCCACACTTACCTTCTTCATACCCGAACCCCTTACACAAACACCCCTGCTTCCTTATCCTCACATGAACATGCACACATGCAGTCCTGCTATGCCTGGCATCTTACATGGAGCTGGGGCCAAATCAAAATAAAGCATGCCGGTATTTTCTAGCAATTTACCTGCAAAAATATTAAGAAGGATACATAGCAATTTTTAGTTATATGCAAATAGCACCAGGGTAGCTTAAGAAACTACAACCTTTTGACTTTATTTTCCTCCATCAAAAAGAAATAAATAATAATAAAGACCTAGGAGAAGCAGACGTTACCCTGCTGATGTGGTTTTTTAGCAGTCTCTAAATTAGTTAATGATCCACCCATGTCTAAAAGGGTCAAGTTCAAGGAAGATCACAACAAAATGCCCTTTGTGGGCAAAGAGAGAAATCCTTGGCGACGGTCTTCCCTTGTCACACATGGCAGCTCTGGTGGCCCAGCATGGCTCCTAGATTGGAACCTGGGAACTCCGAATAATACTTCACTGCATGCGCACATCGCCTTAACCTGCTTACTAACAAAAAGGGTGCAGTTCTTAAGCACCCCTGGCGTATCTCTGTAGCTTCTATTTGAAGTCAAGACCAATAAATGGCCTCCAAAATACTCATGAAAGAGTAAGCGCATATATCTTACTGGTGGAGAAGATGAAAACAAACATCCTCAGTGTTTGCACATTAAGAGATGACATTCTAGTCCCTCTGGCAGAAGCCAAACACTTGGCCTGTTTCTAGACTGTATTTGAACAGTTTCAGATGCCTGGTTGTACCTGGTTTCTCAGAAAGATAAACAGACTCCAGGCCCCCGAGGGTGCTGACTGCGACTGCTTGCTTTCCCAATGTCAAATGTAAGCTACTGAGAAGAGTTCATCCTATCTGAAGGCACAGCCTTCATCAGTAAACAGTTACTCTGCACCTTGTTAATACTGAGAGGTATTTCATGTAAACTCTGCATGATCCGAACTCTGTGTGGTATTTGGAAACACAGCTGTACCTCCAGGTGTCATGTTGACATTTCCTGGTTTGGTCTCCATCAAAATCATGAAGCAGTCATGTGTTGGGAAGAAAAGGTAAATAGTTGTTGATTTCATAATTTCTATACAGCTGTGTTTGTAGCACATGTTTGTTTGGGTGGGCAAATGGCACTAAGGTTTCTTTGGTTCAATGGTGCAGCTGCCATCACTTAAGAAACACTGTGTCTCCAAAGACAAACTGCAAGTGAAATCTGATCATATAGACAGCAGACCTAAAGAATCAAAGTTCATAGTAAGTGCCATAGGAGTCCTAAGCAGACAGTATATTATTAACCCTTGAGAGAGAGAGAGAGAGAGAGAGAGAGAGAGAGAGAGAGAAAGATCTCCCTTCTGTTTGCTTCAATGATGTCGAAAGGCTCTCCAAGAAAAGCATGGAGGTAGATATCCAGTGGTATTTCAGAGAAGACATCCCAGCAGGGCCTCTTAAAAGCAAAGCTTGTTGTCTAACTGTACGAAGCTGATATGGCTGCATCTCCATCGGCTCCGCCCTAGATTCTGGCTTTTCTTTCTATATGCTAATATTCTCCCTACACACTCACATCCTTCCTCAATCCTAATTATGAGTATTCTGTCCTTGTGGGCAAGGACCATATTTGAGTCCTTCAGGACTTTTTACACACTGTCATTGTGCTGGAGTATGGTATGAGTTTAGTAAATATTTACTGAATTAAACTTTGCTCCTCAATCTACTTCTCTCCTCTTCTTTTCCTTTCCATTCCCGCCCCGTGAACTACACACATTTGCCTCTTACCCACTGTCGTTCATGATGGCTCACACATGTGAGGTTGCTCACAAACCTTTGAAGGAGAGATGGATGGAGCAACTTGGTGACACTGGTGTCAGGAACAGTGCCCAAAGCTCTGTAAATAGTCTCACTCTGTTATATCAAGTATTGTTGTATGCAAGGGATTTGGGGAACAGATTTGGGGAACAGAATGACAATACCCAGGCACAGGGCTGACCCCTTCCTATGAATTACCTAATTTAATCATTCCAATAACACTATGAAGTCAGGCCCCTCATCATGCTGCAGAGGATAAAAGTAAGGCTCAGACAGGGGGATCACTGGCTCATGTTTCACTGAGATTGTACACTGGACTTCAGGGGTCGCATTTCTGTGTGTCTCACTTCAGATCCTGAATTCTTAAACCTGTTCAGCAGCAAAGCCATTATTTCCAGATTCTATTTCAGTCCATAGAAAAAAAGGGTCCTGGTTAGACTTCTCCTTAGAGCCACCTCCACCTGCATGTAGAACAGAGAAAGAAGAGCAGGAGAGAGAAGGTGGAGGGGAAGGGGGAATGGAGAGCAAGCCTCAGGTAAGCTGGAAACTGGGCTTTATTTTTTCTCTGGACTGTTTTCTCTGGACTGTTCCTTCTTGAATTATTTCCCTACACTTGTAGCTGCCTAATGAACAAAAGAGCACAGGAAATTCAAGTTCATTAAGTGAAATCCAAATGAGAAGGTGAAAGTTACTAGGAATTATAATAATCTCCAAAGGGCTTTTGCTGATGTGCTGAGCGTGGTTATTCCCACACTGCTTGCCAACTTCTGAGTGAATAACGGAGAATGGTCTGTAATGACTTTCCTCCCTCAGCCTCTGATAGGACAGCAGGCTCCCAAGAGTGCTGAGGAAACACAGCCCAAAGTAATACAAGCTTTGGCCTCGCCTATCAGCCAGGTGTACAGCCAACTACGATCCCATCCCCTCTGAAGTCCATCTCTTGGAACCTAGGCCATCTTCAGAGGGTTCACATCCATAGTGGCTAATCCCTTGGTTATTATTGAACATTTGACAGGGATTATTAGAAGCAGATACCTGGATTGGGGGGGGGGGGGGCAAGCTGGCAGCTAAGGGAGAGACAGGAAGGGGTCCCACACCTGTCTGTGCCAGGTGTGGCTGTAAAACCTGGTCTGTACTCAGAAGCTCAGGTTTGGAGGTCCTCAGGGAGGTGAAGATTTTAAGAGTCTCAAAGAATTTTCATGAATTTTGGTTTGGAAATGTTTCAGTCCAGTTTTAAATTTAGTAACTTTTTAAATGAAAGGACCAAAAATATGCTTGTAGCAAGAATGTTTTGTTCTTTTAAATAAAGAAGAAAAATAAAGCCCAAAATACATTAAAGAATTACTGCTCACAAAAATTAGGGGATCAGGATTTGACTTAATTACATATCCCCATCATACTCAACAGCATTATTTATTTCACAAATGGAGAGGGGAATCAAATTTTCAGAGAATGTAGGTTTTGTTCCTTCCATGTGTTACTTAAAAGTACTAGTCTTAAAGCAATGAAATCAGTTATTCTTAAGCATTCTTGGTAATGGTCTCAGCTTTGAATTTTAATAAATGTGTGACCTTTGGCAATTTATTATGGTCTATACCTCAGTTTCCTCATGTATAAAATGTGGATGTATTTTAAGGATTAGATGATTAGTATAAAAATAAAGGCAACTGCTAATAGTAAGTCTGTGTTGATGCTTGCGATATGAAAGCAAAGTCAAGATTTAGAAAGATTCTTTTATTCTTTTTTTTTTTTTTTTTTTTTTTGTATTTTTCTGAAGCTGGAAACAGGGAGGCAATCAGACAGACTCCCGCATGAGCCCGACCGGGATCCACCCGGCATGCCCACCAGGGGGCGATGCTCTGCCCATCCGGGGCGTCGCTCTGTTGTGACCAGAGCCATTCTAGTGCCTGAGGCAGAGGCCAAGGAGCCATCCTCAGCGCCCGGGCCAACTTTTGCTCCAATAGAGCTTAGGCTGTGGGAGGGGAAGAGAGAGACAGAGAGGAAAGAGAGGGGAAGGGGTGGAAAAGCAGATGGGCGCCTCTCCTGTGTGCCCTGGCCGGGAATCGAACCCGGGACTTCCGCACGCCAGGCCGACGCTCTACCGCTGAGCCAAACAGCCAGGGCCTAGAAAAATTCTTAAAGAGGTATGACACCTTTAATCCTTAACCTCTGTAGCGACTGGATGTTCCTATTACTCCGGAGAGAAAACTGGTGAACAGAAACCACATTATTATAAAGCAGTGTATGAAACAGAACTACTGGAATCACATAAAGACCAGATACCTAAAATAATCATAGTGTCTGAATTGAATATTGTAGAGCAACAGATATTTACAACACTGCAGCAGCATTTTCTATAGAGATACGCAAGCAATTACAATTGACAGTATAAAAAAATACGTTGAATGCGCAGATCAAGCAGCAATACTGCCAAAGTGGCCAATGAGATCTGTCAGAAGCCCTCGTCTAAAATCCAGGAAAGTACAATGCTATTTTCATGACACACTAGAAAGTCTCATTTCAAAGATGACATGATAATCAAAGGCAGGAAAAAAAAAATTAAGGGATCAGGGAACATGCAGATACTCCAATAGTGCATTGTATAGTGCATTTTCACCAATGAAATAAAAGTTGGTTTTGCATCTCACTTGCATAATTAAACAACTTTCTTTGACTTGTTTGCTTTTCTGATGTTCTTGTTTAATAAATAAAAAAAAAATTCAGCCTGACCAGGAGGTGGCACAGTGGATAGAGCGTCGGACTGGGATGTGGAAGGACCCAGGTTCGAGACCCCGAGGTCACCAGCTTGAGCGCAGGCTCATCTGGTTTGAACAAAAGCTCATCAGCTTGGACCCAAGGTCGCTGGCTCGAGCAAGGGGTTACTCGGTTTGCTGAAGGCCCGCGGTCAAGGCACATATGAGAAAGCAATCAATGAACAACTAAGGTGTCGCAATGTGCAAAAAAAACCTAATGATTGATGCTTCTCATCTCTCTGTTTCTGTCTGTCTGTCCCTGTCTATCCCTCTCTCTGACTCTCTCTGTGTCTCAGTTAAAAAAAAAAAAAATCAAATGCTTCTTTTTTTTTTATCGCTTCATATTCAGTTTGGAATATCCCCTAATTTTTGTGAGCAGCATATTTAATTCTAACTTGAAAATAGGAGATTATTTTTTAAAAGCAAATCTCACTTTCAGAAATAAATAGCAGCCCTGGCCGGTTGGCTCAGCGGCAGAGCGTCGGCCTGGCGTGTGGGGGACCCGGGTTTGATTTCTGGCCAGGGCACACAGGAGAAGCGCCCATTTGCTTCTCCACCCCCCCCTCCTTCCTCTCTCTTGCCCTCCCGTAGCCAAGGCTCCATTGGAGCAAGGATGGCCCCGGCGCTGGGGATGGCTCCTTGGCCTCTGCCCCAGGCGCTAGAGTGGCTCTGGTCGGGGCAGAGCATCGCCCCCTGGTGGGCAGAGCGTCGCCCCTGGTGGGCATGCGGGGTGGATCCCGGTCGGGCGCATGCGGGAGTCTGTCTGTCTCTCCCCGTTTCCAGCTTCAGAAAAATACAAAAATAAAGAATAAAATAAATAGCAAATACCACTTTTTTTCTCCTGACTTCCTGCACTCAGGTCTGATCTGCCTCTGTTCTTTTCGGTATCCCTTTCTTAGCATGACTATTAAAATCCTTTCTTGCAGCCTGACCTTCTTGCCAGGCAAAAATCAATGCTGTGCATTTCTTTGCATCCCCATCAGCCTTGCAGCCTGGAAAGGAAAGTCACTTTGAGAAAAGGGCAATGAGATTTCTTACACTGGGTCCAGAATTCTGTTACTATTCAATTAAACTGTTTATCCAATTACTGCCACTCAGATTTCTGCCTGGAGGCCAAAGGGGCTGCACGTGCCAAGTGGAGAAACGGCCTCTTAAGCTCCCTGGGCCCCCTGCTCCTGCCTACTGCAGCGCAGCGGACAGCCCTGCGTGGGAAAGGACCAGGTCAGCATAGAACAAAGGGGCCATGAGGTGAGCGGGCTTCCCCAGGCCAGCAGGGCACAGACGAGATGGTTTGGACATTTATACCAGTTTGCTTCCAAGAGTAAATATTTTGAGAGGTGGAGGAGGGGAGAGTGGAAAGGAAAGGGAGCAGTCCTCTGAACCCACCCACTATGCCATTACAGAGCAAACTTCCAAAAAAGCAACCCTGATCCGCCCTCCCCAGCTTAGAACTTCCCAGGCTCCTCCTGACTTCCAGATAATCCTAATGCGGCCACAGCCCACATCTCTGGTCCGCCATTCCTTCAGCTCTGCACACTCCAGCTAGGCCGGAACACACGTGCTCTCTGCTCTCCCTGGCTTGGCTCAGTGTGTCCTTCCGCCTTGGCTTTCCCTGACTTGCCAGCCTTGTTTGGTTATCTGCTCCCCTGACCCTGTGTCTCAGCTCTGGCACTGCCTCTCCTGTGCTGCACCTCCAGATCCCATCACCCCCTCGTACCTGGGATAGGGACTGTCGTCTGTGCCAGGGATTGGAGAGCGTTCTCTGAAGACCCAGACAGTAAATACTGTAGGCTACTCAACTCTGCCATTATGCATGAAAGTCTACACCCATGAGCAAGTCTGCGTGTTAAATCTCACTGGCTAAACAGATGGTAAGCTAGATTTGGCCCATAAACTATAGTTTGCCAACGCCTAATCTATGTTCCCATAGTTTCTTAAGCTTTAGTCTACCAAGACCCTAATAAGAGGTCATGAGCACCTTGGGACAAGGTCTATGTCTTTCATCTCTGTATTGCCAGGGCTTAACCCAGGGCCCAAGCAAGCATGACGTGTGCTAGATGGCAGGTGAGCACAATGTATGGATAAAGGAATGGGAAGGTTCAGTCAGTCAACCTTCTGTGACTACTTCACCCTTCTACCATCAGTCCTTTTTCTGTAAGACATAACATAAAATGTTTTCTAAAAAAGTGAAGTTGTCTTTGGATTATGGCAGCAGGAGGGTAGATTAGTTAGTAAGAAGCTTGTCTTTGTGTATCCTCTGAAGGGGAAATAAGGACACAGGAAATTTCTTCCTTTCAAATCTCTAGGCCCTGAATGGCTGGCTCTTCTAAAGATTCCAGATTATACTTGGTAAGCCTTCCAGCTCCTGGAATGCTGGCAGGGTCTGCTGAGCATCATTCCTTGGGCCTGTCCATGAGGCCGGCAGCAATCTGACCCCTCCAGTATCTTGTCAAGACACATTTCTGTCCATTGCATCCTGCTGTGTGCCCAGCAAGCCCGGCCAGTTCCTAGGAAAGGGTTCCTGGTTGTTCCTCTGAGGAAGTGACAACTAGCTGCAGTGTCTGGACAGTCCTGGGACTGTATGGGGAGAAGGGAATTCCCTTCCTTCCCCCAGTAGTTCACAACCAAATGATTTTCTTTCTTTTTTTTTTAGTATACCTGCTGCCGAGGTGAGCACACCAAATGAATTTTTAAATGCTCCAATTCTGCAACAACTATAACCATCACCATGAGAACAAAAGCCATATCCTGCAGCTGTTTGGAGAGGTAGAGGGAAAAAAAGTGATTGGCAAAAAAGACAGTGAACTTTTGTTCTTCTTTTCAGGCCCAGTCCACACCCCCTTTCCTCTGGTGTGAGTACCTTTGTTTGCACACAGAGAACCTCCCCTTTCTCTTTCTCAGTTTGCATGGTCTGAATGAAATAAAACCAGGCACTGTGGTCCAGGGCTGGGTATAGGATCCAGGCCTTGCCATTCTGTGTACTCTGTGCTGGCCATAGAGACTCTTCCAGAGGGAGGGGCTTCTGACTCAGGTCAGGCTGATCCAAACCACCACTGCTACTTCTGATGGGAGGAAATGTATGTCAGAACTTTCTATGATGGAAATATATGTCTGGAACCACTGGCATCTACTTTGTCAACAGAGAGGGATGTACAGCTGACAGATAGGGTTCTAATGACTTCAGTTGAGCCCTTTATCCAGCCTTTACTAGAGCTTAACACACACACCCTGAAGTTTTCAAGATTGTGAGCCAAAAAATTCCTATTTTTGCATAAATCAGTTAAAGTCAGTTTTCCAGTTCTTGTGACTAAAAGAGTTCCTGACTAATAGAAATGTTTACACACTCAAAGTACCTAGGACAGACTTATACTTTACAAAAGCTTAAGACTCTCCTTCCAGGAACAGGATTTTCTGTCCTGAGTTTAGCTAGTACTTTATCCTGACACCTTCGCTTTTGATGAGCCAACATGTAGGTGATGACCTATTTTCCTGAACTGGGACATTTTTAGAGCCAAAGAAGAATTGGAGACAATTTGGGTTCATGAATTTAAATGCAGTAGGGTTAGCCTCCACTGATGGACAACATCTGTTTATCAATACTGTATACTTCCTTTTAGTGTCATTGAAAAGTAAAACTGGAAGAGACCTCAGACCATCAGTCTGGCCTTCTCATTTGATAAAGAAAGAAACTGAGGCCCACAGAGAGAATGTTTACTAAAGCTGCAGACATAATTCAGTGGCCAATCCAAAATTAGAATTCAAGTGGCCTGACTCTCACCTCTTTACTCCACTGAGTTCCTGGCCCCACTCTTGTCACCTGTACTACTACTCCATTGATGAGGGAATGTGACAATTTCCCAGAAGAAAGATAGTGCCTGTTACTGTATGCTTAGACAGGTACCAACCAAGGTGGAAAAAAAACTGAACTTGGAGCCAGAAAAGGTATGTACAACCTTGGGAAATTATTTGGTCCTTTGAAGACTCAGTTTCCTTAGTTGGAAGATGAGGGATAGAACCAGCCCTTTTCATCTCACAGGAATGTTGTTATGATCAAGCGATAATATATAAGTGCTTTATATAGTATATAGTATGATTCATTCATTCAACAAATTATTGGAGGCCCAATCTATGCTCAACACACATACCACAGTTAACAAAACCTTACCCCAGGCTCAGACGAAACTTATATTTTAGCATGAGGACACAAAATAAACATAACAAAAATATTTGTGAAGTCAGAAGGGATCAGTGAAGTAGAAGAAAATAAAGCCAGGAAGAGATGTGGAGGACAGAGGTATTCTGGGCAAGGAAGTCTCACTGAGTAGGTGACAACTGAGCAACAACCATGTCAGGGAGGAGAAAGGACCAGTTCTGAGAATGAGGAGTTTGAACTCCAAGCACAGCCAACAACTGTCTGAGCCGAGGGGGATGTCATACACCCTGCTTTGTAAAACGAATCATCCTCCTGGGAAATCAGTTTCCTCATGTGCATTCCAGCTTCTTCTCTATCTGCTTGACTGCTAAGCTGTGCTCCAGCATGTACCCGGATACACTCACCAAGGTGGCAGAAAGAATAGGTGGAGGTGAACAGGAAGAAGTGGTTGAAGGGTGAGGAATATAATCAGCACACTCGCTCTTGAGGGAAATTTAACAATGTATTATTTATAGATTTCCACCCAGAAGTTCTACTTCTGCATATTTATACTATTAGTGCAATGCACAACAACTGGCTATACAAATGTTCATTTATCTCAGCATTATTTAGAACAGTTTAAAATTCAAAATATCCTAAACATCCATCTGTGTGGAATTGACAATTAAGTACGGTATTTCCACCAGAAATTCCAGAAATGGCTTAGTTTGGGTTGACTTGGTTCATGGACCTATTCTTGAACTAGTCTCACTGTTTACTAAGGAGCAGTTCTATGCAACCATTAAAAATGATATTGTACAAATCTGTCCATATTGGTCAAAACTCTATGTATTTAAAATGGATGGATTTTATGGTCTTTGCATTTTACTGTCAAAGTTTATTAAAACAAAAGATAAAGTATACTTATCAACATGAGAGATTTTTATGTGGTCAAAAAATAAATCACAGCCTGACCTGTGGTGGCACAGTGAATAAAGCATTGACCTGGAATGCTGAGGTCACCGGTTCAAAACCCCCGGGCTTACCTGGTCAAGGGACAGATGAGAAGCAACTACAACAAGTTGATGCTTCTAGCTCCTCTCCCCGCCCCTCCTCTCTCTCAAATCAATAAATAAAATCCTTTAAAAAATGAATCACATCATGGTGTACTACCCTAACATATGACACATATAAACCAAAGTAAGTTTAAAAGAATATTAAGACATTTTCTGAGTAGTGGGCTTACAGATGATTCCTATTGTCTTTTTAGTAAGTAATTGTTACTGGAAAAATTAAAATGTTGCTGGCTTCAAAAAAATCACAGAACTAATGGAATACCAAATAAAACAAGTGTGCTTCCTTTAAATAACCACTTTTTTACAGTTTCTTGGGTGTTCTTCCAAAATATTTTTTGCACACACAAGCACATATGTATCTGGGTTTTTCCTGGTATGAAAAAGCCTTTTGAGAGAGAATACAAATAGAAGAAAACTAAATATACTTTTCAGCACCTTGCTTTACCCCTTTTAAGTCACTCTAAATATCACTTAGTATCAGCACTTACACAAATCTGTCATTTTTTTAAATGACTGAAAAATGTTTCCATTATAGGAATGTTTTATAATTAGTTTAATCAATTCTACAAATGAACATGACGATCTTAACTCTTGCAAATCTCAAATGCTGGCATTATCTTTTCTTTAATTGACCTCTTTGGGCACATATGTAAATATTTTTCCATGATCAATGCCTGAGAACGGAATTGCTACATCATAGGATATATATGTTATTATCTCTATTGTGCATTCCTATATTTAATATTTCCTAAAATTACATATTACACACGTATTTTTTTAAGTAAATTATTTTAAAATGGCCTTGGAAAGCCCACAGTTATTTCCAAAATCCTCATTAAGTGCAACTATTGTTCATTTGACCCTGAGAGAGAAGGGGCCTTGTTCTAGACTTGAGATGCCCTGGCCAAAGGGCACATTCTTATTAGTTTGCTGAATTAGAAAGGACAATGGCTGGAATCTGAAACAACAGCCTCAATATACAGTCCATCTTATTGTGCCAGAAAATCTCAGGGCTCCTTCCCAGAGATGTACAACCATTTAGCAAAGCAGCCTGCAAAGACAGGCCGTTGGCTGAAGGAAATTGGAATGTTTCTCTGATATCTTTTGGCATCAAAATGCCCTGAGAGAGGCAAAATGGTTAAGAACATATAAAAGTTTCCTAGCCTATTAAGAGTGGCATGGCAGTCCTGGTGGATGCTATGAACAGAAAAGGTCAGTTTACCCAAAAGAAAAAAACATGGCTGGACTGAAATTCCATAGATTTTATTGTTTGGACAGAACAGCTTAAAGTCATTATAGAATCTGATTGCCAAGCAGTGTAAGTGAGCCAGGGTTGAAGCAAGATGTAAGTGAGAGACAATTCTCATTGCAGTTGGCATTTTAGTAGAAATCTCTTAATCGTGTTCAAGGATAACATCGGGGAAGAGCATTAAAACAACTGTCTGAACAGGATGAAACAAGAGCATATTTGGCATGTTCTCTCAAGGACAAGAGGGCAAACGTTGGCAACTTTCTTCAAATGGCAGGAGATGAGTTTGCTCAGAACACCCATACACAGGATTAAAATGACGCAATCCAACTAATTATTTCCCACTCCTTGGAATGCTTCTTAGGCTGATAACCTTTTCCAGCTTGTTTAAAAATATATTGTTTTGCTTTGTGATACCACCTCTAAAAATTGTTTAGTTTGCAGTATGTTTACATTGATACCAGAAACTAATCTCAGAGAGTGAATTTACATGAGGAAATAACCCAGATACTGTATAAAATACATTTAGAAGTCAAGAAGGAGAGCAGTAAAGGTTGCAAAGCAACCCGTAGAATAAAGAACTTTAGATATATGCACATTTTCTGTGTTTCCCAATGCAAGATCCACTGGCAATGTGTAACTTTATTTAAAGCAATTTAAGTCTCTGGCTGGTTGGCTCAGTGGTAGAGTGCTGACCTGGCATGTAGATGTCCCAGGTTCAATTCCCAGTCAGGGCACACAGGAGAAGTGACCATCTGCTTCTCCACCCTTCCCCCTCTCATCTCTCTATTTCTCTCTTCCCTTCCCACAGCCACAGTTCGATAGGAGCAAGTTTGCCCCAGGTGCTAAGGATGGCTCTATGGCCTCGCCTCAGGCACTGAAATAGCTCAGTTGCCAAGCAATGGAGCAACAGCCCCAGATGGGCAGAGCATAGCCTGGATGGGCAGATCCACCTGCCTTGCCAGGTGGATCCTGGCCAGGTGCATACAAGAATCAGTCTCTCTGCCTCCTGGCTTCTCACTTAAGAGAAATAAAAAATAAAGTAATTTTAAAAATAAAATAAAGTAATTAAAATTAAATAAAATTTTAAATTCACTTCCTCAGTCACATTAGTCGATTTTAAGTGCCCGTTAGCCATATGTGGCGACTAGCTACCATTTTTAAGCAGTGCAGGTCCAGACCATTACTTGCATCATAGAAAGTTCTATTGGACAGCATTGGATTAGACCTTGGAAATAATTTTCAGACTATTCTTTGACATGTGCAATTTCCACTGGTTCTACCAGTATTTCTGAATGTCACCACTAGTTAACTCTAGCTTAATCTTATGCTTTGCATGCAATATTGTGAAATGATATGAAACAATTTGCCTTGCCTGAAGCTCTTGGAGGACACAGATAATGTCCTATCTTCTGTAACTAATAAATGCCTGGAACATAGTCAGTGCTCACTAAATTATTATCAGTTGCCTGACTGACTTAATAAAGAAAGAATAGAAGAAGAGAGAAAACATCTTACAGCAGAACTAAGTTTAATTTTCTAGACAAAACCTCTTACTGAAGAATAGAGACCAAATTATAAGTCAAGTTCGAGCAGGGGAACTGGACATTACAGACCAGGTCGCTGTCAAGCCTTCGTGTGGCTTGTTTAATTATACTTTTGTTTCCCGAAGTCTTTTCTGTCTGAACATTGGGCCACCCTTCGCAGGGAGATGAGAAAGGACAGCCCAGAATGCTGCTCTGAATCTCCCTTTCTATCATAATCCTCTTTTATTTTACCCTTACCATCCATCAGCCTTCTTCAGTTCAACATGCTTTCATAAAACAGTATAATCTCCCCAAATTCCAGATTCTAAGATGCCTGCTTCATGGTGTCATCTATGGAATTACCTTAATTTTACTAGAAAATATTTTCTGAATCATTTCATTAGGCAAGTTGCATTTATAATATTGTCCTACACATATAGAATCCATGCAATGTCAGAGGGCTTTCCTGGTACGGAGGAAGCATGTGGTTCTAGAAAGAACACAGACATGGGTATGAATTCTGTCCTGTTACTAGTACCTGCAAGTTATTAAACTTCTCAGTATCTCAGTTTGCTCTATGGTACAACTCATTTTGGAGAATCATTGTTAAAACTCAAACTAATAGCAGCAATGCACTGCCGCCTTCAAAGTGGCTGACCCATAACAGGCCCTTAATATATGACAGCTACTCTTATAGTTGTGATTGATATACAACAGGGATCAAAAAACATGGCCTTCCTCACATGAACATTTTTTTCTAACTTTGTCCTTAGACTTCAAATGCCAACTTAATTTTGAATGCCCCCTTTGCCAACAAATGGATGAAATCATTGACTTTTGTCTCTTGTCCACTGTTTCTCCTTAGATTGAATAGCAGGGTGTGGTGAGAAAATTCTAAGGTGACCCATGATCTATACTCCCTAGTGTTACTCTCATGATTACATGCAAAAAAGAATTTTGTTGATGTGATTAAGATTTCTAACCAAGCCCTGGCCGGTTGGCTCAGTGGTAGAGCGTCGGCCTGGCGTGCAGAAGTCCTGGGTTCGATTCCCGACCAGGGCACACAGGAGAAGCGCCCATTTGCTTCTCCACCCCTCCCCCTCTCCTTCCTCTCTGTCTCTCTCTTCCCCTCCCACAGCCGAGGCTCCATTGGAGCAAAGATGGCCCAGGCACTGAGGATGGCTCCTTGGCCTCTGCCCCAGGCACTGCAGTGGCTCTGGTCGCAACGAAGGGACGGCCCGGAGGGGCAGAGCATCCTCCCCTGGTGGGCAGACCGTCGCCCCCTGGTGGGCGTGCCAGGTGGATCCCGGTTGGGCACATGCGGGAGTCTGTCTGACTGTCTCTCCCCGTTTCCAGCTTCAGAAAAATACAAAAAAAAAAAAAAAAGATTTCTAATCAGTTGACCTTGAAATGGATTATCTGATGGGCCTTACCTAATCACATGAGTTCATTAAAAGCAGAGAGTTTTCTCCAGCTGGTGGCAGGAGGGGAAATCAGAGAGATTCAAAGGGTATGACACAAAAGAGATATTCTGTTGTTGACTTTGATGTTGGAAGATGACGTGGGGAAGGGACCTGGAAGCAGCTTCAGGAGCTGACAGCAAATCCCCAGATGACAACAGCAGGAAGAGGTTGGTCCCACAGATGCAAGAAACTGGATTCTGCAATGACGTTGGAACCAGATTCTTCCCAGAGTCTTCAGATAAGAGCCTGGTCTGGCTGACATCTTGATTTCAGCCTCTGTAGGCCCAAGTGAAGGACCCATCTGCAACTTCTAATCTATAGAACTGTGAACTGAGAAATAAATGCTAAGACACTGTTTCTGCCAATAGAAAACTAGCACACAGGAGGTGGAGGGAGGCTTGGGGAGAAGCACTAGAATGAAAGAGGTCTGGAGCCAGCTCAGGAGTGAAGAAGGAAGGAAGGGAGACACGCAGACAGGGCGAGACAGAGTAAAATGCAGCTGTAAACTTTATACAGTAAACAAAGGATTGTGGAAGTGCAGGGAGGCAAATCAAAAAAGACTTAATAGTGTCCTATATTTGCCTACAGAAAAAAAGAAAATTAAGTAGTTTTCATTATTTTATAACAGAGGGGAAAGTTGCAAAGGTGCGGAGAGCATCATCGAATATGAATATGGCCATCTCCAAGCCCAGGAAAGAAACCTGGGCTGATCTGTCCCTCACGCCTAGTCTCCAGAACCATGAGACATTGCATTCCTGCTGTGTAAGCCACTCAGTCTGTGGCTTCTTTTCTTTTTTCTTTTTTGTTTACAGTAGCCCTCAGAAACTAATAACCAAAATTTATTTTAGTTTGCTAGGACTGCTTTAACCCCAGACCTCACTGAAACTTAATTACTTCTATAAAAACCCTATCTCCAAATAAGGTCATATTATGAAGGACTGGGTGTTCAAATTTCATTATGTGAATTTTGGGCAATATATAGTTGTTTTTTTTCTTCAGTGAGAAGTGGGGAGGCAAAGAGACAGCCCCCCACATGCACCTTGACCAGGATTGACCTGGCAAGCCCCCTATTGGGCAATGCTCTGCCTATCTGTAACTGTTGCTCCATGGCTCGGCAACTGAGCTATTTTAGCACCTGAGGCAGGCCATGGAGCCATCCTCAGCACCTAGAGCCAACTTTCTCCAACTGAGCCATGGCTGTGGGAGGAGAAGAGAGAGATGGGGAGGTAAGTGAGGGAGAAGCAGATGAGCACTTCTGCTGTGTGCCCTGACCGGGAATTGAACCTGGGACATCTACACACCAGGCCGGTGCTCTACTGCTGAGCCAAGTGGCCAGGGCCAGCAATATATCATTTGGAAAGATAATATGTTACCCTTAAAAATATATGTGGCTGGCCCTGGCCAGTTGGCTCAGCAGTAGAGCACCAGCCTGGTGTGTAGATGTCCCAGGTTTGATTCCCGGCCAGGGCACATAGAAGAGGTGCCCATCTGATTCTCCACCCTTCCCCCCCTCCTTTCTCTCTATCTCTCTCTTCTCCCACAGCCAAGGCTCCATTGGAGCAAAGTTGTCCCAGGTGCTCCGTGGCCTCCACCTCAGGTGCTAGAATGGTTCCAGTTGCAACAAAAGCAACGCCCCAGATGGGCAGAGTATCTCCCCTGGTGGGCGTGCCAGGTGGATCCCAGTCGGGTGCATGCAGGAGTCTGTCTGTCTGCCTCCCCACTTCTCACTTCAGAAAAATACCTCGTGCCTCTGTGACCTTGTGACCTTGGACAAGTCACATCATCTCTTCATACCTGTTTTCTCATCTTTAAAATGATAACCTTTCTAAAATTCAGTTATTGTGTTATATTTTATCTTATTCTATCATCCTATATTTACTGAGGTACTTAGAGCTATACAGAAATGAGACAATTCAACTATCATTTCATGCACACCTTCTATGCGCCAAACACTGCTCATTTATGAGGACACAGAAACAGGGCTGGAATAGCACTTGACCTCAAGATGCTCTCAGATTTTTAAACTGACAGATAAAAGAAAGTCAACCCATTAAATGTGTGAATTTGGTATATGTTAACTCTCCTTCCAACTTTAAACTTAATGTGTGAATTTGGAAGGATTCTAAGCATATGATATCAGAAGAAAGAAAACAGCTGAACTGCAGAAATGGGAAGGGAACTAAACTGCACTGATGACTGACTATACTTCAGGGACTTTCCTTCTCATGCTCAAATTTTTTCTAGGCAAAATTTGTCTAAGAAAAACCAAGCCTAGGCCCTGACTGGTTAGCTCAATCGCTAGAGGGTCATCCCAAAACACAAACATTGCAGGTTTGATCCCAGTAAGGCACACACAGGAAGCGAACAATGGACGCACAGCTAAGTGGAACGACAAATGAATGCGCGCTCTCTCTCTCTCTCTCTCTATTCTTCTATCTGTCTCTCTAAAATCAATAGTCAATTTTTAAAACAGAAAAAAACAACCAAGGCTAAGAGCAAAAGACAAAGGAAAAAAATCCAACCCCCTCAACACTGGTATTATGTGGAATTTCTATTGGCTATCTGTATCTTATAGCTCAGCATAGTGGAACTACCTATATCAAAATAACACTGAAAAATATTTTCTAAATTTCTGTCCATGAACATAAATGCTATGAATAACTTGAATACATAATAACACCAATTGCAGCTTTATACTCTATGAGACAAATTTAAAGGCAAATCCTAAGCAGAAACACAAATAAAAGTAGAGCAACCACTGAAGAAGATCAAGGTTGAATTTAGAGCTGGAAAGGCTGAAATCTGCCGTGGACCTTTCTAGTGACTGCTGAACAGAAGAGAAGTAATCTATGTCTTGGTTACAGATTTGAAGGTATATTGGACCCACTAAAGTATAATTTGGGAAATAATAGTGGTGATGATGATAATGGTAATGAAATAATAATAGCACTCCACACTCTGACCTTGGCTGTATTGTGGTTCCAGCCAGCTTCTTCCTAGCCCAACCATTTAGCTTGCACTGGCTTTCAACTGCTAATCATCATAGCATCTGAATTCATTCCCGGAGCTGTCAGGCAACCTCCTACCTTTGAACCAAGTAAATAAACATGACAGTGAACCCTTCAGAGAATGCCCACCCAAGGTTATTATGAAGGCTTTGGGCCAGTTTGTTCTAAAACTGCAGACAGATTTAAAGAGACTTTGCCATTTACTGGAAAACCATGTTGAACAGGAAAACTTATTAGAGTTAGTGATTCTAAAATAATAAATACAAAAGGCACGGGAGTCAGGTCGAAACCCACACAAAACTGCCTGGCACGTTGCAGAGCAAATCTAAACACTACAGGAGTGTAGAGAACACCCACCAAACTCTTGTCTTCCCAACTCAACTGTTTATAAATATTCTTCTAGCCAAGATTCAGTTTTAGCTCATTCTCAGGCTGATATATCTACACTTACCTGGAAGTAATAACAAAAAATTACCTTTTATCGATGCATACAGACAAACCTAGGGCCTTTTTTCACTACCTAGGAAGAAACCTGGGATCAGAAGTTTAAAAATAATTTGAAATTTGAGTGGCAGTCATTTCAGAGGCTAGAAATATGACATAACATTGGCTGTGTCTCCATAGATGAGAGCTAAAACACTCACCCTTTCTTATCTTCTTTCTCTATTCCTGATTGTCTCCATTTTCCCATTGTCAGGCTTTTTATTTTGGGTTGCTATTCAAACAGATAACTGCTTACTGTCATATGCTATTTATCCTCAGTGAAAGGTTGAAGAAAGTACAAAACACACCCTCTGCAGCTGTATTTGCCAATAATTTCTGGGTCCACTTGGGGCTGATCTCATCCTATCCTCCCTCCAGCACCCATCAAAGTAATGGATGGTGTAACTTCTCTCCAATGCTGCATGAAGAGCAACATGCGGTGGGAGGGATTTTTGCTTCTGTCTGATTAATAGGTATTCAGGAATAACAGCCTTTCCACTGTTTTCTTTAGATTGGGGGGAATCCTGGTGCACAGGGTTTCAGTCTGAAGGGGAAGGAGAGAGCTTTACAGATTATGGTAGAAAGAGTCACCATTGTTTACTTTTCTCTTGGGGTTTCAACTAATAGACTAGAACTGAGCTGCTGAGAGTTTGGGCATGAAGCTGATTGGCCTGGACTGAATTCTTGCTCAGCAAAGAGGGAAAGCACTTAGCCTCTTCCCAGGCTCCGTTCCCACACCAGAGGGTAGGAGTAATCACTTGCAGGGGTGATGTGAGGGTTAAATGCCACAATGCTAGAAGAGCCATTAGCAAGTGCCAGCCAGTAAACCATTCTACCCACTGGATGCTGGATGCTCAGGACAATTATTAGGGACCCTGGGGACTTGGTCAGTTCCCAAAGTGAGCTCTTCAATCTGTGGACACTAGGAGAAAGGCAAAGAATAGTTTCCAATTGCTTAAAAAAGGAGGGGACATTTTTAGGTTTTTCCTAGAGGCATGATTAAGAAAAAGCTTGGATACAGAGACATGAAAATAAGCCTGGGCTTGCTCTACTGGATTGAACTGATAATTCTGTTTACACAGTTAAGATTAGATTGTCAAAAAGAAGTAAACTTTGAAAAATCCTATACCCACACGAAACTGTCAAAGGGGATCATTGAGTGGAGTGGTTCCCAGGCCCCGGTAGTCCTGGAACAGCAGCACCTAGGAGCTCATCAGAAACGCAAATCCCTAAGCCCCACCCCTGACCTCACAAATCAGGAACTATAGAAATGGATCCCAGGGATTTGTACTTCAACAAGTCTTCCAGGTAAATGTGATGCATGTTAGAGAACACTACCTTCTCCTGTCCATGTATGGGTTCCCTTTCACTGATATTCTTAACTTAAAAACAAAAAGAAAAAAAGAAAACTTCACTTTTCTAACCCTACAGTTGATGGGAAGAGGATGAGCCATCCTTGGAAGATAAATTTCACAGCAGGTGTAGATGAAGCAGGGTTTCATTTACCTGCATGCTGGAAGCTTGTTAAGCCGATAGATCCAAGTGATTGGTCATCTTATTGTGAAAGGCCTGCGAATATGGGTGCTACATGCTGTTCACAAAACTTAATAGTATGTTTATTCACTCTGTGATATCCTCATTTTATTAGAGATTTGCAGTAGAAATTAGTAGAGTGTGAGCTTTTCATCCCTGCAAACACTGGAGCCAAGAATTAAAAATTCTAAATGAAAAGGTGTTAATCAGCTTCTCTCAGAGTCTGAAATAAGGACCAATGTCAAAGCTATTCAGTATCATGAGCAAACTTAACTGAAGGGATACCTGAGAAGAGCATGGTTTTTATGTCCTTAACATCAATCCCACCCATTGCCAATTAGGAAGCAGCCACACAGTCAGATTTGCTCCACTCCTAGCTCCAGGCATGGACCCCAATGGAATGAAATGCAGGGTAATCCTCTCCCTCTTACCATAGTGACTGACTAGGAAACCCAGCCTGGCCAAGTAGAACAGGAATTTCCCTGCCCATGAGGACTGGAGTAGTCCAAGCACAGTGATTTTTGTTAGGCTACGAAGCTAGTGTGTAGGGTGGGGCCATTTGCCCCCAATGCAGGGCAGTCACCTGCAGACAAGGCTGACAAACAGGGCCATGAAAGCCACTTGCTGTTATAACTAATATTATTCCTCTGCTCCTCACCTACCCAATTATTGAAGACAATAAGATATCTACAAGAGCTGCTTAACTGGGCCTCCTCGAAGGAAGAAATGGCTTGCAGCAGAGATCAGAGACAGAGAAACATTCCAGAATTTTCAAGAAAAAGAATCAAGGAGGAAAATGAGTAGGAAATAACTATTTAAATGCTTCATAGTGAAAACCATGAAAAACCAGTTGACTTGAAAGTAAGTTCCTCAAACCCCCCTAGAAAGAAAGGATTACATAAGGCTTCGGGAGGATATGAAGCTCTTGAGCTCCAATTCAAATAATCTAGACAAAGAGTGGAAACCTAGATACATAGCAGATCCCATGGCAAGTGGAAACATTGGGTGTCAGAACCTGGGAATAAAGCCAGTGACCGCAGCAGAGAGAGTGAGAAGAACCATGCCTGAGACACTTAGGTACACAGACACTGAACACGATCATGAGATTGGTCCCCTGGACTGAAATGATAATGGCTCCAGAGGAGGTGAGGACTAGATTACACAGGCCTTTCAGGCACTGTTAAAAGTTTTAGTCCTTATCCTAAGAGCAACGAGAAGCTACAGGTTGAAGGGGACCTGTGTGTCACGGTAAGTTTTGCAGGGAGATAAGCCAAATGTCTAGTTCTCAGACAATTAGAAAAGGTGTGATGACTTTACACTAGCCCATCCTCTTCGCAGAGTCCAAGGGTTCCTGCCATGGCTTTGATGATTTTTCAGATCAATTGAGGAAGATAAGAGACAGGTTAACTTCCAGGCATGGGAAGGGAAGCCCAAAATGGAGCCCCACACACCAAAATCTGATGCTAGGCCTCCTTGGCACCAGACCCTGCCATGGGAATGAGTTGTTTCCAATGCGATGAAGAAGACTTTCCCTTTGGGGACTAGTCCACAGGCTTGCAGCCAGCTCACCAACCTAACATTGTGTCATCCATCAATACCTACTTCGTTTACTACCTCCAGTGACTCTTTTCCTCAGTTGTTAGACAAGCTTTTGTTTACCTTCACATATTTGTGTTTCTGAAACTAAGATTGGTCTTAGAATCATTATTCATCAGATACTCGAATAGCTTGGTTTAGTTATAATATTAATGAGAAAATAAAAGATTGATTCCTGGCTGGGGATACTGCCTGGTGTAAACAAAAAGGTTGTTGTTGTTGTTGTATCTGGGTGGCTTTTCTCCAGGGACCGCATTTCCTCCCACATCCTAAAGATGTGCACATGAGATCAACAGACTTGTCTGAACTGTCCCAGTCTTTGGTGTGTGTGTGTGTGTGTGTGTGTGTGTGTCTAGAGATAGAAGGGTGTCCTGTCTAGGGTGGGCCCCACCTTGATCCCCAGCTGCAAGAGATCTCTCGCCCACCTGGGACCCCAACCTGGAATCAGCATGTTGGAAAATAATTCTTAATTGTTTTTCTTAATGTTTCTTAAACGTATATATAGCTCGCATTTATTTCAATGTTTAATAGAAGTATTCTGTGTATTTATGTAGACTTTGGTGATGTTTTTGCTAGCTTGTCTCTTATCTTCCTCCATGGATCTTCCTCAAAGCATGGCAGGAACCCTTGGACTCTGCTAAGAGGATGAGGTAGTGTGAAGTCATCATACCTTTTCTAATAGTCTAAGAACTAGGCATTTGACTTGTCTCCTTGCAAAACTCATCATGATTGTAACTCTCTCCTTTCATTTTAATATTTTATATTTTTGTTTTTCTGCCTTGGACATAATGACTTTGTTTAGTTCCTTTCTCTTCCACTAAGCAGTGAGCTCCTTTTAGCACAAAAACTGTTTTATTTGTCTTGGCATATTTCCTGCTCTCTCTGGCAAATAGTACCTACTAAGGCCTGGTACAAAGTAGGAATCAAACAATTGTTGAAATAATGGATGAACCAATAAGTGATTAAACAAATATGGATACCATGAGAGAATATCCCTAAAATGTCCCTTAAAATATATAGATTCCTTTTTTATCTGTAATCTGGGCTAGATTTTGAATACCCAATGTTTTTTGAGTATTACAATGGAGCAGGTTCTGTGCTAAAAGTTTACATGCAATGTCTCATTTAATTTTTAAATAAATTCTTCATTGATGGTAAATGCTCTCCAGTTAACTAATATATACTGCGATTAGCAACTATGTGCCCAAAAGTAGCCAGCTCACCATTCTCTGGCCTACCTGGTTCCACAGCCTGTACTCCAAGCCAGTGTACTGAAACATTTCAAACATATCCTTCCGAACCTAAACTTTTTTTTTAAGTGAGAGGTGGGGAGATAGAGAGACAGACTCCCACATGTTCCCCAACCAGCCTCCACCTGGCAACCCCCCATTTGAGGCCAATGCTTGAGTCAACTGATCTATCTTCAGTGCCTGGGGCCATACTTGAAACAACTGAGCCACTGGCTATGGGAGGAGAAGAGAGAGACAAGGTTGAGATGGAGTGGGAGAGGTGCAGATTGTTGCTTCTCCTGTGTGCCCTGACTGGGAATTGAACCTGGGACATCCATATGCCAGGCCAACACTCTATTTACTGAGGTAACTGGCCAGGGCCCAAACCCAACTTTTGAAATTAAGGAATAAAGTCCTCTGAAATCTCACGTTTACACCATTTTTGACTGGTAGTAACAAGGGCATGTGGAGTTTCTGACTCAGGAACAATCTAAGGTGAGGCACTTGTTTCCTCCAATTCCTCTGTTGCAGTGGTAGTTAACCTACCTCCCACTAGGGGGCGCTCCAGCTTTCATGGTGGGCAGTAGCGGAACAACCAAAGTATAAATAAAAAGATAGATGTAACTATAGTAAGTTGTTTTATAAAGATTTATTCTGCCAAACTTAGCGAAAATCCGACATAAAGTACTTGGTAAGTAATTATTATTATATGTTTTAACTTGCTGTAACTCTGCTTTATAAATTTTGTAAAGTAAAGTTACTTCCCTACTTTATAAATCACCATTACTGTGGAACCTGTGGGCAGTTAGAAAATTTTACTACTAACAGAGATACAAAAGTGGGTGGTAGGTATAGAAAGGTTGACTATCCCTGCTCTGTTACATCAAGACCAAACTCGAGAAAAAACACATGTTAATAGAACATTGCCTGTTTCCCTCTATCAGGGAATTTTCTTTTATCCTATTTCCACTGGGTATGTCTTCACATTTCAACTTTAAATGCAAAAATGTATTCTTGCTAAAATCAGACACCTCTTTTTCTTTGGAAAGAAAAGTGGAAAGAATTACAAAACATCATAATGAGATGATGGTGCCAAATATTCAGCCTAGATTAAATATAGTTAGTTGGGAGGTACCATTATATATTTAGATATGCCAAATCACATTTTTGAAACAGGCTGTGCTAGGGACTGCTAGATGTTCCCCAATGCACGTTCCCCTTTTCTCTGGAGTAAGAGATTGCTGATTTTTTGCTAGGTATCTGGCCACCCAAAACAAAGACTGTACTTATCAGAGTTGGGGCCATTTGTTTCAACTCTGGCCAACACTCTGTAAGGAGAGTCTTCCTGAAAAGCCTGCTGCCTGTACCATCTTTTTTATTCCTTCTTTCCCAAGATGGCTGAAATTTTAATGCATTGGCTTAAGGTAAAGCAGCCATCTTGGACCATGAGGTGACCTTCGCCAAACACAGTGGAACAAGCCTGGGTCCTTGAGGTCTTCAGGGAACTGAACCTTCATAATGACCCCATCCTTCCTACCAACAAATTTTGGCATGAGGGAGAATAAATTTCTATCTATAAGCCATTGTTATAAGCTTATTCTTTTAAGGCAAATCTAATCCTAACTTATTTACATTTCAACAGCATTAGACTCCCATAGTAATAACAGCTAGTCTATAAATATGAATGTCAAACTTATACCAACCTTGTAACAGGATCCAGTCATCTTTTTGATTAAGACATGGGTATTTTATGCAAATGCCACTTGATCCATGGTGGAAACAATGCTCATTTCTTAAGGGCTGAGATATTACAGAATCAATAGGTAAGTGAAACACCAAAAAAGAGAAAAGTTCATCAGCTGGGTAAAAGGCAAGAAGGAGAGTTAACCAAGAACTAGAGAAATATGTGAACAAATGAAAAGTTATGTTAAATGGTTCCATCAGAAGTGGAATTTGAAGGCAAGTTCTGATTGGCCCTTTAAAGTCAAGACTTATCTCCTATACCTGAGAAGACAGTGAGCGTGGGGAACTTGTGAAATGATTCTTCCTTGCCCTCCTCTATCCATTCTCTGAAAAAAAAACACTTCTCCAACCACAGATCTTGTTGAAGTGCAGGTGCTGCTTCAGAAGACTTGGAGGAGGCTCTGGACTCTCCTTTGCTAGTAAACTCCCAGATGATGCTCGGCTGCCTGCCCACCGGTGGGCCATGCTTTGAGTAGAAAGGCTTTACAATTGCCAATTAGATCTCTTTAAAACCTAAATCCAGATCATATCAGTTCCCTACTTAAAGCCCTCTCATGGCTTTCCATTGCAGTTAGAGTAAAATCCAATTCCTTATTGTGTCCCTTGACAGCCACCGTGATTGGCCTCTGCCCACATCTCTGGCTGCATTTCAACCCACTCCTTGCCTTGTCTACTCTCCTCCAGCCACCCTGGACTTAACCTCTGCCTCTCAAATATGCCACCCTTATCTCAGCACCTTGTTTCATTTTTTAATGGCACTTATCAATATCTAGAGTTCCAATTATTCTATACCAGCGGTCAGCAAACTCATAAGTCAACAGAGCCAAATATCAACAGTACAACGATTGAAATTTCTTTTGAGAGCCACATTTTTTAAACTTAAACTATATAAGTAGGTACATTGTTATTAACTTAATTAGGGTACTCCTAATCTGGCCTTTGTGCCCGCATGTGGTATTTTGTGGAAGAGCCACACTCAAGGGGCCAAAAAGCCACATGTGGCTCACGAGCCACGGTTTGCCGACTACTGTTCTAAACCAATAGTATGTGCTACTGTATTCTCAACACCTAGCACAGTACCTACTATAATATAGATGCTCAACATAAATAAACACCAAAACCCAAAAGCTAGACCACAAAAGTAGCAAAAATAATTGATCCTGGGGCACACAATTCTGATGGACAAGAGGAGCTGAATGACTGAGTGAGAATGCCACTCTCTGCAATATACATATCACATAGTCCTAGAGGAATTGACTTCAAGTCAAATCCCTTCAGCAAATAGCACTAGAAATGAACTCCCAGAATCCCAGTGGATGGTTGATCCCCAGCAATGTCCAACACACAAAAGCCCATGACAACAAGTGCAGTTGGGCACTGCCTTGGTGTTTGTTGTAAGAGCCAGAGCCTGTAGTTGCCACAGAAATGCTTTTGTAATAGTCATGATTTCTGTGGCAAAGGCAATTGAGCCCAGGGTGATCTCAAATGAGACAAATCCCTGAATGTAACACCACCTTCCAATGAAGGCTCCCGGAAGAGTGAAGGCACCCATCTCTCTCTCCCAGTCTCTGCTTACAGTGCTGTGAGATCCAAACATGCTCGCTCAGAGGCTTAGCCAGCTCGTGCCATCATGTGTTTCCTTTCAATTCACCCAATTCCCTCCCAAAGGCTGGAAATAAAACATTTTGAAGGTCTGAGGACATTCAAAATAAGCCATCATTTAGAATTAACGGCTCTCGTGCTATGCACATAAATAAAATTCCATACTAGACTTAAACACATTTATAAGGTCTTTGTAAAGACTTTGCCTTTTCTCTATAAATGTCCAAAAAGATTAATTAAGACCAGGATGACTCATCCATCTAGATTGATTAAACGTATATTTAAGGGTCAGACTAGAAACAATGCCTAGATACATTAACATACAAATTGCCCACAGTGATTAGTCTATTTATTTTACTTGCTAACAATATTTCTGGAATTAAGTCATTGTTAATCTACGTCTGGAAGGAGTGACAGGACCACCCTATTTCCCATCCAAGAAGCCATCTTCTCTCACCTCCCAGTAGTAGCATTGTCTCCCCAAATTTTCAGGCTCCTCTAAAGCCTGGAAAGGAACCCAAATGCCACAATAAACAGGGAGTGCTACTAAAATTTGCATCCCAAACTCCACCCACTGCTGCCCCCTCGGCCCTCTGAACAAAGTCTCTGTCCTCTCAGAATGTCTTCTCCTTTTTTACACCTTCCTTTTCCATAAAAGTACGTTCTTCAATAATCTTTTGAGAAGTAATATACTCTTTCCAAAACAAAGCATTGAATATGCTGTTGTCCAGATCTGAAGAGTGACAGCTGATGTTTGATGCTAACCAATGCAGTATATAGCATTACCGGTGCTGTGTTCTTTATTCCAATTAATATTCAGAAAAAGACTGCAAGGAGGTGGGCATGTAAGTACTCACATCCCCATCACAGGTAAGTGAAAGTAGGACTCACAAATTAAAACATTTGGCTCTGTGCACCTAGCTAGGAGTGCTGAAAGGAGCCACCGCCTGTAAGCTGGAGCAGCAGGACTGTGTGCTGAGCTCTTGAGCCACCTTGTCTCACAGAAGTCATGATATCTCTCAGTTCTGCTCCTCAGAAGCTGGGCTTCTGGGCTGCAGTGTGAGCAGCTGAAGACTGAGAATAAACGTTCTTCCTCAGCGCCATCACCATTTGTGTCCCTGGTGGCAAGTCATGCTCATCATGTGCCCCAGACCCATTTGTTGATAGTTAGAACACAAATTACTTGTGTGACTGCCCTCTGACTATTTGTTGGTTATGGTGGCCAATGCTCTGGTACTTAGCTAAGCCATGTTTATTGCTATCATTACTAGGAGGTTTTACAGAACCAATCAGACTTCCAATCTGAAAACAGTTCTAAAAAGGGTCTACCAACACAGCTATAAAGAAAACAAAGCACTTAGCCCTGGCCGGTTGGCTCAGTGGTAGAGCATCAGCCTGGCATGCAGGAGTCCCGGGTTCGATTCCCGGCCAGGGCACACAGGAGAGGCGCCCATCTGCTTCTCCACCCCTCCCCCCTCCTTCCTCTTTGTCTCTCTCTTCCCCTCCCGCAGCCAAGGCTCCATTGGAGTAAAGTTGGCTGGGCACTGAGGATGGCTCTGTGGCCTCTGCCTCAAGCACTAGAGTGGCTCTGTTCGCAACAGAGCGACACCCCAGATGGGCAGAGCATCACCCCCTGGTGGGCGTGCCGGGTGGATCCTGGTCAGGTGCATGCAGGAGTCTGTCTGACTGCCTCCCCGTTTCTGGCTTCGGAAAAATACCAAAAAAAAAGAAAGAAAGAAAAAAAGAAAACAAAGCACTTGAGAAGAAAGTAAAAGGAACCAGGGTCCAATCTTTCTTATCAAAATGGTGTATGATTGAGTTTGGTGCAATGGCCACACCAGCTCTGTTCTTGGGCTGGTTAGATAACTCTCCAAGCTTCAGCTTCTTTGTCTGCAAAAGGAGGTGCTTGAGAACATTAAGTGAGACAGCCAAGGCAAGCACAATGACTACTGAAAAATAAATGCTCTGTTAATGAGAACTATTACTATCATTGATCCCTGCCTTTGATTCCATATACCGCAAATAATAATGATGATCAGTGCTAGTCATTTAGTTAAGATTATCTACATACCAGGCACTGTTCTAAACATCTACTACACCTACCTCCTTCAATGCTCACAGAAATTCTTGGAGAAAGTTTTGTTGTATTCTTGCCATGCAGATGGGTGTGCTTAGGTCCAGAGAGATACATTTACTTTACCAAGCTAACACTGCCAGTCATTCTCCATTGGAAGCAGACACTTTAGCTCCAGTATATATGCTCTTGACCTTAATGCTACATAAGAAGTAGTTACACAACCACAAACCCAGTGGATAGCTGACATGAACTACTGAAACAGGAGAGGCAGATTCTTTCAGCCTCCAGGACCCTGCTTGTCTCTCCTTCCCCATTCTTCCTCCCCACCCTCTATGCTCTTTAATTTTTAAGCCAACATGTAGCTAATGAGAAAACGGAGGAGAGATTTGTCCCACCAGGGCTCTTTCACAAGTACAGCATCTTAACAATTTTTAAGATACAATGATGATGTCATGGTTGTTAAAACAACAAGGAAATATAATAAAGAAGCACTAAAAGTGCTACAATAAACTGGCTCAGGCTCTGCATTTCTCCACATGAGCCCATCCCAGACTAACTCTTCCCAGAAGAGAATGTGCTATCCTCTGTCCCTACCATATCCCTCCCCACCTCTAATCACCAACTGCCTACAGGTCTCCAGTTTCACTCACCTAATTCCTACTCAGCCATCAGATTTCAGCTTAGACTGCACTTCCTCCAGAAGGCCTTCCTGGACTGCCATGCCCAGTCCCAGTCGGTCATAGTTAAGTGCCCTTTCCTGAGCTCTTGTAGCATCCATCATAGTGTTGTCAGTGCAATGCCTGGAAGCTCCAGGAGGACAGGATCCAGTTCAGCAAGCATTCTTCTACATCCCCAGAGTCTAGTCTTGTGCCTGATAACATAATAAGGCATCTCAATAAACACATGTGCTACCTATGAGAACTACAAAGCATGCCACTTTTTTTAAGGTACAGAATGGTGTTAAAAAGTTTTTAAAGGCCCTGGCTGGTTGGCTCAGCGGTAGAGTGTCGGCCTGGTGTGCAGGGGACCCGGGTTCGATTCCCGGCCAGGGCACATAGGAGAAGTGCCCATTTGCTTCTCCACCCCCCCCCTCCTTCCTCTCTGTCTCTCTCTTTCCCTCCCCCAGCCAAGGCTCCATTGGAGCAAAGATGGCCCGGGCGCTGAGGATGGCTCCTTGGCCTCTGCCCCAGGCGCTAGAGTGGCTCTGGTCGCGGCAGAGTGACGCCCCAGAGGGGCAGAGCATTGCCCCCTGGTGGGCGTGCCGGGTGGATCCCGGTCGGGCGCATGTGGGAGTCTGTCTGACTGTCTCTCCCCGTTTCCAGCTTCAGAAAAAATAAAAAAAATAAATAAAAAAAAAAGTCTTTAAAGACCAAGTGTTTCATGACCTAAAATGGATATTCACAATTGCAGAAAAGGAAGTCAATCTATTTTCTCAGGTCACTCAATAATTTGAAAACCAGAACAAAGTTTCACACTGCTTACTATCGGAACAGTCTTTCTTAAAGGGACCTCGAATCCCTCCTCCAGGCAAATTTTTAATATTCAAATTTAAATTTTATTTATTTTACTTCTTTTAATTTTTATGTATTGATTTTAGGGAGAGAGGAAGGGAGAGAGAAACATCAATCTTCTGCTCCAAATATCCATGCATCTTCTGGTTGACTCCTGGCATACTGAGATGGCACTCTGTCCAACTGAGCTATCTAGCCAGGGCCCTCTGCCTATCATTTAAACTCATTCCAGCCTGACCAGGTGGTGGCACAGTGGATAGAACATCAGATTGGGATGTGGAGGACCCAGGTTTGAGACCCCCAAGGTCGCCAGCTTGAGCGCGGGCTCATCTGGTTTGAGCAAAGCTCACCAGCTTAGACCCAAGGTTGCTGGCTCGAGCAAGGGGTTACTCGGTCTGCTGAAGGCCCACGGTCAAGACACATATGAGAAAGCAATCAATGAACAAGTAAGGTGTCGCAACAAAAAACTAATGATGCTTCTCATCTCTCTCTGTTCCTGTCTGTCTGTCTCTATCTATCCCTCTCTCTGACTCTGTCTCTGTAAAATAAATAAATTAATTAATTAATTTAATTAAATAAACTCATTACACTTCATTTGGTTCCCTCTGAAGATAATGCTCAGAGACTGATAATGATGACATTTCCTTGTAGTTTTCTCTTCTCTGAATTTAATAACTTTGGCTTCTTAAACTTTTCCCTATAAAAATCTATTAATAATATTCATTGCTTTTCCTCTTCTTCATAGTACTCATATCTTAACAGTACTTGTTAAATATCACAAAGAAAAATAAGTTTGAGGTTCACATTCTTACCTTTGTTCTCTGAGCGCTTAAAGTAAAAAAAAAAAAAGAAAAGAAAAACTCAACAATCATACCTATAAATTAAAGAGTAAAATATGGGTTTAGTAATGGTCATTTGGCCTGTTAGTTGACTTAATTTCATTCATTTATTTTGCTCTTTGAGGCTTATATTTAGAAACATGCTTTACTTTATAGAAGAGCACGTTCTAGAAGACAGATGATGGGAAATCCATCGTTTAATACAAGCATAGAAATCATTCCACAGTTTTTCAAAATGGCCCCATTTTAAATATGTGGACCTGCTTTTCCATGAGTAGAACTCATAAGTGTCATATCAATTTCCTAATTTGGGGCTCAGAAAATATGCTCAACCTAGATGTAATATATAATCTCTAGGTAATGATGTTAACATTAGTAGGAAACATTAATTTCAGCCTCCCTCTGTAGCTGGTGCTGTGCTAGTCATTCACTTTTTCTCTTTTAATCATGAAAACATTTTTATGAGATAGATGCTACTTTTATCACCATTTTACAGATGAAAAGTGAGGCCCAGAAAATCTTAGATAGAATCACCTGACTGTAGGTGCCAGAAAAGGGAATCCAACAGGCCTGTCTGACAGTGCACTTAAAGCTCTTATCACATTGCTTAATGCCCTAGAAGAATTGATTTTTGTTGTCTATTTGTTTTGTTTTTTTTCATAAATGGCCTGATCTTGCATTGTGCACCCATAGCTTCATAATAATTCCCTTCCATAGCACGTACCATCCAGAAACTTTCTACTAATTGGCTGATGGGGAACCACATGCTCCTGTTCTGGCCAATGGGGTATAAGTGGAAACCACTAAGTGGGCCTCCTAGGAAACTGGCTTACAGGGACAATATGACTAGATGGCTTTCCTTAACTACTTACTGTTCCTTTCCTTTCTTTCTGACTGTAATATGACACAATCCCTAGAGTTGTTGTAGCTACTTTGTGAGACCATGAAACAACAAGCCTGAGCATGAAAGTGCATCCTCTAAGAATGGCAGAGCAGAGATGCAACAGAGCTGGGTCCCCTTGGTAGCACTCACTGCCATAGCAGTCCCAAATGTCTACCTGAGGCTGCTGTTGCTTCAGGAAGAAGAAACTCCTGGGCCATTCGTTCACTGCTTATTGGGTTTCTTTCCATAGCTCTCTAAGGAAACTCTCACACATGTGCACAAGATGACATAAGCAAAAGTGTGTAAGGTGAAAAATCACAAAATGCTTAGTGCCCATCCAAAGAGAAATGGATAAATTTGTAGCATATTCATGCAATGAAACACCACATAGCAATTAAAAAGTAGTGGACTAGATCTACATATATCAACACAGGTAACTCTTGAAACCAAAGTGTAAAGTGAAAAAGAAATACTGCCGAATGGCACATGTTCAGTACAGTATCACTTGAATATATTTTAAAGACACACATAGCAATTCCATACATTCTGTGGTAATGTGTATAAGTACCAAAAGTGAAAAACATACATATGAAGAAAACATGCCAACTTTGAGGGAAGAAGGAACTGAATTGGAAAGTGGCACAGAAGGTACTTAGACTGAATCTATTGTGTTTTAGTTCATAAAATTAATCTGAATCAAATACAGCAAAAAGTCTTCACATTAAATTCAGGTGGTAGACCCATGGGTATTTGCTAAATAACTCTGTATTTTCTATAAATTTAAAATACTTTACTTTTTTTTTGTATTTTTCTGAAGCTGGAAACGGGAGAGACAGTCTGACAGACTCCCGCATGCGCCTGACCGGGATCCACCGGGCACACCCACCAGGGGCGATGCTCTGCCCACCAGGGAGTGATGCTCTGCCCCTCCAGGGCGTCGCTCTGCCGCGACCAGAGCCACTCTAGTGCCTGGGGCAGCAGCCAAGGAGCCATCCCCAGCGCCCGGGCCATCTTTGCTCCAATGGAGCCTCGGCTGTGGGAGGGGAAGAGAGAGACAGAGAGGAAGGAGGGGGGAGGGTGGAGAAGCAAATGGGCGCCTCTCCTATGTGCCCTGGCCGGGAATCGAACCCGGGTCCCCCGCACGCCAGGCCGACGCTTTACCGCTGAGCCAACCGGCCAGGGCCACATTTTTTTTTAAATGGATGAAAAAGGCAAAAAGACTATTTCAAAAACAGTTGGGTATTTACATAAAAGTCCTCTGCCAAATATGAGGTGACAGGTGAAGCAGTTTCTCTATTATTACATTGCCACTGACTGGGAAGGCTGTGTTGAGCACTGAACTTCCCACAAACCCTGAAGAAAGGCTAGGATGAGAAGATTGAGCCAGGCAGTGGAGAAAAAGGAGTGTTATGGACTGAATCATGTCTTCTCAAAATTCACATGTTAAAATCCTAACCCCCAATGTGAGTACGTTTGGAGATAAAGCCTTAAGGGAATTAATTATAGTCAAATGAGGTCATAAGAGGGGGGCTCTAATCCAATAGGTCTGATGTCCTTGTAAGAAGAGGAAGAGGCACTAGGAACACACACAGAGCAGAGGCAAAGTGAGACACAGCAAGAAGGTGGTCATCGCAAGCCAAGGAGAGAAGTCTTTGGAGAAATTACACCTGCTGACATCTTCATCTTGGACTTTCAGTCCCAGATCAGTGAGAAAATAGATTTCTCTGTTTAAGTTATCCAGTCTTCCATATTCTGCTATGGGAGCCTGAGCAGAATGCTACCAACTGTGGTTATCAGTAGTGAACAGCACTGCACAACAGAAGAAATTGGCAGGCAGAGAATGGTGGTGTTAATATCTTGTGGTCACAAAGCCTGAGAAGCCCAGCACCCATTAATGGGCAGCAGCCAGGAAGGCCGAACCTTTTCACAGTACCCAGTTCATTCCTCACAACAAAAAGGAATTCTGTCTTTAAAATATCCCACAGGACATTCATGCAGAGGAGACACCTGTGTATAACTGTCTAAATTTAGACTTGACTTTGGGTGGTGAACACATAATGTAATATACAGATGATGTACTGTGCAATTGTGCACATGAATCCTGTATAATTTTATTAGCCAATGTCACCCCAATGAATTCTATTAAAAATATTTAAATAAAATATAAAAAAATAAAGTTACAGAAAAATGCAAGAAAAAGCTTTACACTGAATTTCCTAGGAAACTAACTACTATGTAGATTAAGGGAAGATTGTGCTTTGTTTTCTTCAGAACTTGACTAAATGGTACTCACCATTTTGAAAAAATCAAATCACTGACAGTATACGCCTAAAGATGTTGGAATTATTCACACAACATATGCTTATCAGTATTCATTCATAGCTGATGTATATGTTGCATCAGCAAACTATGGTGAGTTGGCCAAATCTAGCCTGCTGTCTATTTTTGTAAATAAAGTTTTATTGGAACACAGCCATGCTTATTATTTACATATTGTCTACAGCTGATTTTGCAATACAATAACAGAGCTGAGGATGGCTCACAAAACATTTACTAAAATGTTTACTATCTGACCCATTATAGAAATGTTGACAAGCCCCTAGTCTAAACCTGATTCTGTGTCTACTACAACATCCAATTACTTCAGTACCTAATCTAGTTTACTACTAGAATATTTACCTATTAAAATATGCATGATTGGCCCTGGCCAGTTGGCTCAGGGGTAGAGTGTCGGCCTGGCATGCAGGAGTCCAGGGTTCAATTACCGGCCAGGGCACACAGGAGAAGTGCCCATCTGCTTCTCCACCCCTCTCCCTCTCCTCCCTCTCTGTCTCTCTCTTCCCCTCCCGCAGCCAAGACTCCATTGGAGCAAAGTTGGCTTGTGCGCTGAGGATGGCTCTGTGGCCTCTGCCTCAGGCGCTAGAATGGCTCTGTTTGCAACAGAGCGACACCCTAGATGGGCAGAGCATCACCGCCTGGTGGGTGTGCCGGGTGGATCCCAGTTGGGCTCATGCTGGAGTCTGTCTGCCTGCCTCCCTGTTTCCAACTTCAGAAAAATACAAAAAAAAAAAAAAAATACCAAAAATATGCATGATTTTATTAGGTTAATTCCCATTTAAGTGTTATTAATTATATACAGCTCACAATAATTAGGAGATATTTCAAAATGAATATGAAGCAATAAAATATCTCCTAATTTTTGTGAGCAGTATAGTTAATGCATTCTGTTCATTCTTTTGAAATTGTGTAGATATCTGTTTATCTGTGAAACTCATTTAAGGAAAAAAAGAAAATTCATTTCAGTAAGGAGGGGAAAATATTGCTAAATATTCTCATAGTTAAGAACAACTATTCTTGACCTAGGGGACAAAGACTAGAAAGAACTAGGAAACAGTTATGTAACCAAGAAGACAATTGAAACAGGTGCCAGGCTGAAGATGAACTGACCTTAGGGTCCATTAGAGAAGCTACCAGGTTTACGTATTTGTACATCACTTCGCTCTTGACTTGGTACACAGGAGGTGCTCAATAAACACTTGGCTGAATGATTTGATAAATGGAGGGATGGATGAGATATACAAATGATGAAAGGAAAGAGGACTAGAGTAGTGAGCTCCCTGTCTCAAGGGGTCACCAAAGAGATGTTCAATTGGCATTTGCTGGGCAATTTGTAGCAGTAATTCCTTCATACAAGGGGTAAGTGAGTGGACTAGAAACACTCTAGGACTCTAAACCTCCATTTCTAAGGTTGAGTTCTAACACACCAAAGACCACATTCCAGTTTTGGACTGAATAGGATATAAAGCTGCTGGAATCTGCCTAACCTCCGGACCTCATTGCCTCAACATGAGGCAATGTAGAGAGGAAGCAGAATGTGATCAAGTAGAGAGAACTCCAGAACTAGAGAGTAAACTACTGACATAGTTGGACACAAAATTTTCTCATCTTTCAATGCACATCACTTTGTGATAAAATGTTGTAGCGCCTTCCATTAGAAGGTGAAGTCTTTTGCCCTACCTTTGATCTGAGCTAGGTCAGTGACTTGCTTTGAACAACAGAATGTGACAGAAGGGACACTGTGTGACTTCCAGGCCTAGGTCTCAAAAGGCCTTATAGCTTCTGCCTTAAAGCTATCAGAATGTGCAGCCCCATGTGATGAAGCTTGGCCAAGCTCCGGGACCAGCAGAGTGCGGCTCAGGGGCCAAATCCACCCCGCTGCTTGCTTTTGTAAAACAAGTTTTATTGGAAATCAGCCATGCCCATTTCTTTAATGTATTATCTATGACTGCTTTCACTTTATAACAGCAGAGTTAAATAGTTGTATCAAAGACTGAATGCCACCCAAAGCCAAAACTACTTGTTATCTGGGCCTTTCAGTGTTTGCTGAATCTGGTCAAGTTGTGGTGGATGAGACCAGGTGGACAAAGAGGAGCTGTCCGGGCTGAGGACTCCCTAGAACTGCAGCACCTGGTTAAGTTACTGGACCAGTACAACCATGAGTGACCCCAGGTGAGACCATCAGAACAGTCTCGCTAAACTCAGCCCAAACTGCAGACTTATGAACAAATACAATGGCTGTTGTCTGGGAGTAGTTGTTCTGCAGCAGGAGATAACTATGAGTGGCAGCCGAGGCTTTTCCATTTAACGTGTGTGGAAGACACTCTTTATTTCCAGCTGATATTACTGGGGGTTCACCACTTCAGTGCAGGCTGCCTGGCTTCCAACTACCAGTACCTGGGACTCTCTGCCTGAGGGCTTTCTCCATAGTCCTAGCAAGGGCTCTGTCCAAACTGGGAAATTAACACTCCCTCTGCACCCCCACCTAACTGTAATCAGTGATCAACAGCTTGGTATAAAAACAGTCCAGCTCTGGCCAGATGGCGTAGTTTGGGGATCTCTTAGGATGGTTGGAGCATTGTCCTGGTATATTGAAATTGTAGGTTTGGTCCCTGGTCAGGGGACGTGCAGGAAAAAATCAACGTTTCTATCTTTCTGTTTCTCTCTCTTTTTCTCCCTGCTTCACTTTCTAAAATCAATTTAAAAAAGAAAAAAATAAAACAGTCCAGTTCCCTCATCCTCTTTATTAACAGCCCTCCCTCCTGTGTCTCATTTTCTATGACTTTCCGGTATTTCCTGAACATTCCAAATTAGCCACTTTCCCTCAAATCTTTGTCCCAGTTCTTCTTCAAGTCACAACCCAAACCAAGAAGACACTGCATAACCAAGTTTCTTTCTCTCTTTAAACCTTAGTTTTCTTATGTGTAAATTGGCAATAATGGAAGTGTTTATATCCTGGAAGGTGGTTGTGAGTACTTTCTTGAGATCAAGTCTGCAAAGCACCCAGCACTGCTCTTAGTGGTGACAATGTACCTTATCTAACCCCACCTCCTCTGTACGTGTGGGCTTTGAGGGCCCAACAGTGCACAGAGCTATATCCAAGGTGTCTCTAATGGCCCTGGCTGCTACTGAAGCACTATCAATACCAGCGCAGAGAGGCAGAGAATGCCCAAGAGCAGCTGCAGTGTGCAGGGGCTTGTCCTGGCTTTCCAGTCACGTCCTGGTTCAGAAGTCTGAGCCCCATGCCACAGATCCACATCTGAAGGACATTGTGGCTCCGGACTTCTGAGGTGACCCACTGGCTGGAGCCCACTGCGTGCCTGACCCCAGGAACCTGTCCCTGACAGGAAGGATGAATGTTGTCAAGGAAGTGGAACAGACCTGACAATTAGAAAAACAGCACGGTGCCTCAGTGTGGAAGGTGAGCGTGACTTCAGCTGTGGCCTTAAAAAGAAATGGGGTGGGGAGGATGTTTTCCTTTTCCCCTTTAAGAAACATCTGTCTACGCAAAACCCTCTACTCTGAATGGCCTATAAATTCACACTCAAACCTGGAGAAAAAATTAAAAGCCTAACTTTTGCCTCATGCACTACAAAACACATTCCATGTGCTCTATCTAATTAATACTTTCTATTTTCTTTTAAAGGTTAACTCCTTAATGCTCCTTCCTCGTGGTCTGCCCCGAGCCATTCAGGATGGCTAGGGATGAGCCAGACTGAGAAGATGCTGAGATGAGCAAGTCCCCACATCGACATGAAAGGGCACTGCCAGACCCTGGGTAAGGCAGGGTGAGGCAGAGAGAGCAGAGCTCTGGATCGCTGCCAGCCCCAGAACAGTGGCAAAGCTACAATTACCCTGTAGGGCTTGGATGGAAGTGACTGTTGTAGAGCCTGAAAACATCTCAGCAGACTCATGGAGTCATATTTGGGAAAGTCCCCTTTTACCACTGTTGTCTCTGTCGTGCAATAGGAGGTCAGGGGCGGGGAGTTTCCTACCAGAAAACCGTCAAGGCATCTTTGTGGACTTTGGAGAAGCTTAAAAGGGCGCCATGAGCTACAAGCCTTGACTCTGGCTGAAAATGCTATTTTCCTTTCAGAAGAAAATATTTTCACTCTAGGGTTTGAACAGTCAACACAATTTATATAGTTTGTGGCCATATGCTTTCCAATCACAGAGCATCAACTCTTTCCAATATGTCTGCAGAGTCCACACATCTTTTAAGGCCTCATAGTTATTAGATGTTTGGGGATCTCTGTAGTGGAAAATAGAATGTGTTTGTAGACCTAGAGACCCCTCATAGCTATGTGCCTTTAGGTTTTCCAGCCTCTCAAAGACTCTCGGGACCTCTGTTCCTTATCTGTACTTATACTGTAAGCTTCCTTCCTCCCCTCCTAGAGCTTTGAGAAATGTAAATGGAGGAAAAGTACAGTAATAACAGCAACAGAAATCCCATTATTTAGTATGTGCTCAAGAAATGTGAGGTCCTATCATTAGAGCATCTCTTGAGATTCTACAATGTGCAAGAAAAAGAAAATATTTAAAAAATGGGAAATCAAATGTAGGCTATTGGTTGAAGACAGACTCTGGAACAGGGGTCTCCAAACTTTTTACACAGGGGGCCAGTTCACTGTCCCTCAGACCATTGGAGGGCTGCCAAATACAGTGGTCCTCTCACTGACCACCAATGAAAGAGGTGCCCCTTCCAGAAGTGCAGTGGGGGCTGGATAAATGGCCTCAGGGGGCCGCATTGCGGCCCGCGGGCCATAGTTTGGGGACCCCTGCTCTGGAATTAGTCAACTTAGTTTCAAATATGAGCTTTGGTATGTCCTAGGAGTGTGACCATGGGCAATTTAGTTCATCCTCCACTGCCCTGCTTTCTGCAACTGTATGAGGACCCACTTCAGTAGCCTCTATAAGATTAAATAAGACAATGCCTACAAATCCAACCCAAAGTTTGGTATTCAGTAGCCACCAGGAAAACACAAATGAATTAGTATCATAATAATTATTTCTAAACTATTACTATTGAAGGCCAGTCTTTTTCATGTCTAGAAACATGAGCTGTGAGCTGTGAATCATGAAGCAGGTGCTTGGTGAGCACTCAGAAGGACACAGGCACTTGTAGCAATTATAGTGGCTGCAGGAGGCACCGTGCGCCAGACCAGGACAGCCCATAGTATGCACTTGGTGTCATTACACCCAGATGGGTTCCAATCAGCAGAGTGAAGATTTACAAAAGAAACTTGTTACAAGTTTTAGTTAAGGTATCAATGTATATGAAGTCTCCTATTAAAAATAATAAATTGGTCAGAAAACAAAGTTATCTTGACCAATCACACTTTTTTCTTGAAGCTCGTCACACCTGAAATCATGTGCATTACCTGCATTACCGACACCATGTGCATTCTCTGCATTTAAGTACCTGCTTTTATTTGATACTCACCAACTTTCCCTATATTACCTCATTTGATACAGGGAGCAGGATACTCTTATCATCCCCACTTTACAGATGAGAAGACCACAGCTTACAAAGGTTAAAGTAACATTTGAACCCAACCCTGCAAGAAACAAGAATCTGGAGTTACATCTATGCTGAAGTCCATTCTTTTGGTCGGCCCTGACTGGCAGGGCATGGAGGAAGAAGACAGGATTTGCAGAGAGCAGAATTTATTCATGTATTCCTTCCTGTTGCAGGAAAATTGTAAAGAAGCCGAAAAGTGCTGAGCAGTGTGCAGACTGATAAGAAGTCAGTTCCTATGACAACTAAAAAGCCTTACCAGGCCTTGGAGTAATGTACACCCAGTGATGACAGCAATTAGGCTCCCATGTGTACAGGGGTTTTCACTTTCTAAAGGGCTTTCCTGTGTCCTGTCATTGGTCCCTTAAACAAGCCTGGAAAGGCAGAATGAATATAAACACTACTGGAAGGATAAGCTATAGGACTGACTAGAAAGAAAAGATTTTGAAACCCTAATATACAAAAGTCAAATATGAATGAATCGCCACTCATTCATAAGGTGTACGCCTGTAACACAGATTAGGAAGTTATGCAGAGGAAACATTTCATTTCAACAAGTCACAGGGTTGCTCACGCATTGGGAAGCAATTCTCGGTGTGTGCTGGGGTCATTCAGACACGAGCAATAATCTAAAAAAACTCAAACTGAGGTACTTTCTGGGCCTGAGGAATTAAGATATATCATACATTCCAAATTCACACTGCACTAGTGTTTTAAAAAAACATCCACTTATAAACATGATATTGCTACCAAACCAGACATTTGTTTAACACCAGCTACTCTGTCCATTGGCAGGAGTGGTCTGGGGCAGACTGGAAGCAGAAACAGGGAGTTAGTGTGGAGCTCTTACGTCTGGGTCCAGTGCTTTTCAGAGTACTAAGGGGGCAAGAGCAGTCCCGGCAAACGACTGAGCTATGCAAGGCCTGTATTTGCTCCTTTCTCATGGCTGGATTGTGCACAGAGGCAGTGGGGAGGCAAGAGACAGCACGGAGAGAGCTCAAGTTTTGTCCTCTGAGCCCTGGAGAGGCCACGGAGAGATTGGACTGGCTCTGGAAAAGCACGCTGGCAGGGTGTGGCAGTCTAAGGGAGAGAAAACTGTCTCATTACAGTGCTCGGGGATCAGGGGCCCCACACCTCCGGCAGCCACAGAGAGCTTTTCAAAACTGGGGACTTCTTCCACCGAATGTTGATCAGGAATAACTATGGCCTCTGTGTATAGGCTCTTTTGCTTCTAAAAGCCTCTCCTCCTCAGTTCTTCAACAATAATCCGGGGAGATGCGCCAAGCAGAATGATCCCCCTTTATGGACGGGGGAGCATCTCTAAGTACACGGGACCTCAGGACAGTTCCAGGGAGAATAACTACATTCTGGCTTTTTCCATTTAAGATTAAATTTTGATTAGTGTGGCTAGAAAATGAAGTTTAAGATTCTGAAAAAGAAAAAGAAAACCTTACTGCCTATAAGTAGAAATTAATGCTATATAATAATTTTTTAAAAATTGGTTTCACAACAAAATTATGAGTGACTATCACAAAGACACATAGAACATACCTGAAAGCAAGAAGGCAACTAGCTAGGAATCTACTCTGCAAAATTAAAAAACATTTAATGGAAAGTATTATAATTTCATGCATCTAATATGCTAGGCATTTAAATGTGTTTGGATATAGAATTTAAGTTTGCCTAATTATCAAGCTGTGTTTGGATTTAACTTAAAAACAATTCCAAAGTGACTAGTATAACACATGTGCTCTGAATTACAAGAGACTGTCCTTCATTTCCAGCCTTCTATTTCTGCATTTCCTCCAAAGCATACATGTATCGTCATGATTTTAGGGAGATAGTCAAATATTGTTAACTTACTTAACATCTTGAACTTCAGATTTCAGCAGAAAAGCAAAAAATAAAAAATAAAGATTGGGTCAGATTTGTAACATGACTTTGCACAGTTAAGAGAAAAAAAAAAACCGAAAAAAAAAACAAAAAAAACCCCAGGCTCTTACACATCTAAGCAGCTTCCAGAGTAGAAGAGCAGTCTTTATTTTATTTATTTATTTATTTATTTATTTATTTATTTATATTTTTATTTTTTTTAATTTATTTATTTATTTTTTTTTCTTTCTGAAGCTGGAAACAGGGAGAGACAGTCAGACAGACTCCCGCATGCGCCCGACCGGGATCCACCCGGCACGCCCACCAGGGGGCGATGCTCTGTCCATCCTGGGCGTCGCCATGTTGTGACCAGAGCCACTCTAGCGCCTGAGGCAGAGGCCACAGAGCCATCCCCAGCGCCCGGGCCATCTTTGCTCCAATGGAGCCTTGGCTGCGGGAGGGGAAGAGAGAGACAGAGAGGAAAGCGCGGCGGAGGGGTGGAGAAGCAAATGGGCGCTTCTCCTGTGTGCCCTGGCCGGGAATCGAACCCGGGTCCTCCGCACGCTAGGCCGACGCTCTACCGCTGAGCCAACCGGCCAGGGCCTATTTATATTTTTAAAACAATTATTTGTATTTTTCATTTCTATTTATTGATGAGAGAGAGAGATTGATTTGTTGTTCCACCTATCTATGCATTCATTGGTTGATTCTTGTATGTGCCTTGACCAGGGATCGAACTTTCAACATTGTCGTATTGGGACAATGCTCTAAGCAAATAAGCTACCCAGCCAGGCCTGAAGAACAGTATCTTTAGATTGGGCTCACTTATTTTCCCTAAGCCTCAGTTACCTCACTGTGAAACGGCCCGCAAGGCCCTAACTAATTCTGACCTGTGGTTGTATATCCGACCATATCTCTGACCATTTTTTTCTCCTCACTCATCGTCCTCTGCAATAAGGGCTGCGAAGGGTCCTCCTGGACACAGTGAGCACATTCCTGCCTCAGGGCTTCTGCACTTGTTATCTTCTCTGCCTAGAACCAGCTCTTCATTCCTTTCAAATCTCTACTCCAATGGCCCTTCTCTAGGAAGGCCTCCTTGGGTCCCTAAGCAGCACCCATCCACCTCTTGACTCTAGGTGTGACCATTCCTGACTATTTTTCTTCATAGCCTTCATCTCTGCCTGACACCCTTGTTTTGTTTATTGTCCCACCCTCACTGGGTGTGAGATCCATGAGCACAGAGACTTTGTTCTCTTCCTATCTCCCAACTCTTCAAAGGTGTCAGCAAATAGTGGGTACTCAATAAATATTTGTAGAAGGGAAGGACATCACCATGCTCCATTTTTTATTTCCATCTAAAACTCCAATTTGGCACCATGGTTTTGAGTTATTTCCATTGACTGATGAATATTGGGCAATTAATTGATTAAAATGAAAAATAATTATCTCCTTTTAAACTTTTAAGTGTGCTAAAATATAATGCAACATAATTTAAAATTTAACGTCTTAACTATCTTTAAGTGCAGAGTTCAGCACGATTTTTTGGACTGGGCAACTCCAAAGTGGTGATCTGAGCCAGGCATCCTACTGTACTGCTTAGAAATCAGTGAGAGACTGTCCCAGTCCAAAAAAGTATGCTACATCCTTAGGTATTTACATTAACCAGATTAATGCTTTTACACTAGAAGGAAAATGCAATACAAAATACTTGTGCTAAAGCAAGATAATTACAGAATTTATAAGAAAATATATTAATTTATAATGCACCATGAGTAGTTCGGTCTAGTATGGAACATATGTTTAAATCAATATTTAAGAGATTAATCCCTAATTTACAGATGCAAAAAACGAGCCTCAGAAAAGTTATTGCTTGCTCTAGGTCAGTGGTAGTCAACCTGGTCCCTACCGCCCACTAGTGGGTGTTCCAGCTTTCATGGTGGGCGGTAGCGGAGCAACCAAAGTATAAATAAAATGATAGATTTAACTATAGTAAGTTGTTTTATAAAGATTTATTTTGCCAAACAGCGAAAATCCGACATAAAGTACTTGGTAAGTAATTATTATTATATGCTTTAACTTGCTGTAACTCTGCTTTATAAATTTTATAAAGTAAAGTTAGTTTTCTATTTTATAAATCACCATTACTGTGAAACTGGTGGGTGGTTAGAAAATGTTACTACTAAGAGAGATACACAAGTGGGCGGTAGGTATAAAAAGGTTGACTCCCCTGCTGTAGGTCAAAACAGAGAGCAGCGGAGTTATATTCATGTTGAGGTCTCCTAAGGGCAAATTCTGAGTCTTTCAACTGTACCAGGTTGTTAAATGGCAATCCTAAAAGAGGGTGGTTTTTCCATCTTCTTTTATTATCTACTTTGCTATTCAAAGTCATTCTATTCTGAAATTTCTTCCTTCAAGATTGTATAAAACGGTGGGGTTTTGTTGTTGTTTTTAGCCTAGCCCATGAATTTTCTAGACCAGCTTCTTAGTAATGAAAACACCTTTCCTCACAAAATGGCCCTACATGCCACTTGGTAGCTCAGGCCTCACTTTAGGAAATACAGCTTCATTTAATGGGATGCTAAGAAGCAATCTTGGGATGCATCCAGCATTGTAACAGAGTTTCTGACCAGATGGTATTCACTTGCTCCTAAACTTATCCTTTTCTTATTATGAGATTACTCTCTTTTTTTGTTGTTTTTTGTTTTGTTTTGTTTTTCTGAAGCTGGAAACGGGGAGAGACAGTCAGACAGACTCCCGCATGCGCCCCACCGGAATCCACCCGGCACACCCACCAGGGGGCGACGCTCTGCCCCTCCGGGGCGTCGCTCTGTTGCGACCAGAGCCACTCTAGCGCCTGGGGCAGAGGCCAAGGAGCCATCCCCAGCGCCCGGGCCATCTTTGCTCCAATGGAGCCTCACTGTGGGACGGGAAGAGAGAGACAGAGAGGAAGGAGAGGGGGAGGGGTGGAGAAGCAGATGGGTGCTTCTCCTGTGTGCCCTGACCGGAATCGAACCCGGGACTTCTGCACGCCAGGCCGACGCTCTACCACTGAGCCAACCGGCCAGGGCCGAGATTACTCTTTTTGATTACATGGCAATAACTAAAGAAGTGCAAGTTGTGATTTTGATCCATGTAGGGCTCAGTTCCTTTTATTCAAGTTCTAAGGAGCTATTGCTATGATTGGCCCCATTCCACGGGCAGTGCCATTTTAAGTTACAGAGTAGAACTTGGTGGATGGATCAGTGCAAATCCATTAACCAGGGAGCTAAGCAGCGGTTGTCAAATCTCCACTCTTTCAGCCAAAGCCACTGTGAAATTTCTAAAATATATCTGAGTACATGCTAGGGGTCCAACACAATGTAGGACACAGTGAATGGTTAAAAACTAAGCTTTAGTCCTAATTCAATGTTTATCAACTATTCATAATGAGTCTTTACTATATTCCTGGCACTGTGCTGGGTGCTATGAATAAAGCAATAATTAAAGCAAACATTGTCTGTGGAACTCATAAACTAGAAACTACAGATAAGTCTATTCCTACAGTAATGTGTCAATACCATTAGTTATTACATATTAAGCACTTTTGTGGCTACAAGGATAAAATATCATTCTTGTTCTTAGGATCCCACATATAAAATTAAATAACAACAAGCAAACTCTCAAACATTAACATATGTATACTAATATTCTCAATATACACAAATATTTTTTGTATAAAGTATTAAAAATAATTGATTGACATTATCTGAAAAGAATGGAGAAATGCTGAGCAACGGCAGCCGCTGTCACACATCTCTGCTCGTGTCTGTTTGGTGCTCCCTGTAGAAAGGCAGGGTTTATCTCCACATTTCCGACAGCGGCAGCCACTGTCACTGAGACACATCTCTTCTCGTGTCTGTTTGGTGCTCCCTGTAGAAAGGCAGGGTTTATCTCCACAGCATCCAGGGTGTAGATGTCTAAGAGGCAGCTCTCATTTGTACATGGGCATGTACTGAGCAGGCTGTACTCTTCAGGGGAGTTGAATAGAAGTTTGTTTCATAATGTAATTTTAAAGGGTATCAGTTGTAAGAGAACAGGGAGAATTTAGGTTACAGGAAATTGGGTCACTGTAAAGTTTTCCCTAAAAAGAGTTTTAAACTTACCCACAATAAAATTTTTGTTAGAAAAAGCTAACTCAGCCTTTGGACATGAGGTTAGCACAGAAGAGAAGCGGAGAGCCGCACTGCTCTGAAGTGAGCATGAGCATGCTTCTGGTGAGCTCCATGCGTCTTTCTCTCTCCCTTCTAACCCCCACCTTCACCCCTGATGCTATTCTAAGGCCAATTATAGAATATATACCAGCTTGAAAAATAATGGAACTGTATCATTACAAGACTTGAATTGTGTTTCTAGTTCTATAGTCAAGCTTCAAATGATTCCTCCAGAAACCCTAGGCCAGATCACCCTGTAGACAAGAAGATAGGACCCAGCTTGCATATCATGGTCTTACTTGTAATCATCTGAGCTAACTAATCTGAATTGAAGTTAGAATTAAATCCCAAACTAGTCCCTGAGTTATTTCCTTTGGCTCTACACCAGAACTGTCTGCAAGAAATATTTTTACTATTTAGATTCCTTTTTTATTCCTAGTTAATTTTCCTTCAGGATACTTTAATTCCTATCACAATGGCTTCTTGGATGAAGGCTTGGAAAAAGGTAACATGCCTTCTGGGACTTAAGAATAACTACTCCATTTACTGTGATGATCTAATAGGCACAAATTTATAAATGTCATAGAAACACAAAGACATCAGGGCAATCTGAAAATCTAAAGGGTGATCAGAAAATAGTGAAATTATAACTCCACTTTGTAACAACATATTATTTGCAATGTAAAAACTATGTATTACTCTATATATGTCAAATAGATATCTACAAGACATTATTTTTTCACACACTCTCTCTACCTAAGAGGTTTTAATGCCCTGAGATGGTAGAATTTCCACATGAAATGAAGACTGTGACTAGCATGCAACTTGAAACATTCTGAAAAGAATCAGAGCCACATGTTGGCATTTGACACTCTCTACCCACTCTGCCTTGGCTTCTGTCCTGGAGAAGGAAGACACTTAACCTGGAGCTATTCTAATTTAGGGATATGTGTCATAAAATCCTCACTCAGCAATAGAGCCCTCAAAAACCTTAATAAGTTTTAAATGAAGTCAAGATTGAATTTTCAGATATGTATCTCATCATGACATTTTTACTTAGAAATTAGAACACCAATGATTGGCTTAAATGAAGTCAATCTAAAATTTTATTGAACACTTCGTTCTTCACAGTCTAGCCATTTTGTATTTTAAACATGATCACATTTTGTTAAGGACTGGAAGTTATATTTTCAATGCAAATAATGAAAACCCTGAGACATAGAAATGGAGTCATTTAAGGTAAATAAAAGTAAGTAATAAATGGTTCTCTGCTTTAAACTACATCCTCTAATCACTGTGAAAATGCTATAAAAATTTAATTTTAAAAATAATTTAATAGATTAAAATAATAACTAGCACTTACAGAGCACTTTTAATTGTCTGGCTAGTATTTTGCTAAGCATTTGGCAGGCATATCTCATTTAATTAGCACAACATATTGAACTTAAAACTACTCTGAAGTGAGAAGAACAGTTTGTTGCACTACTGAGTTTAAGTGGCATCATGGGAAAAGAACATCCAAACCTCCTGAATACTAATTTTTATCTATTTTATTTGGCACCCCCTAGTGTGAATGAGGAAAGCAATTTCCAACCAAAACTGCTTTTATATGTCATTCATTCATTCCACGAACCTGCATGGATTCCCTATTATGTGCATGACATCCACTATTATGTGCATGACATCGTGATGGCTGCTGGTATTGAGTAAGGAATAAAACAGATCTGCTTCTGCCTTCAAGAAAATTGTAGTCTAGTATGAGACAAAATAAGATAAAAAGTGTGCATTACAAATTGTAATGGAGGCACTGATAGAAAAAACTCGGGATGGGCGCCCCTACATGGATAAATGTTAAGTCGGCTGCAAAGCTCTCCAGAGAGGGAGAAGCATGTGTGAAGAGGTGAGGTGCCCCGATGCACGTATACTGGGGAAGAACCCACTGAGGCTGGAGCATAGAGAGATGCGTAAGATTAGGTTGGAGAAAGGATCAGGATGCATTGGGAGTGTTGTTCTAAGAGTGAAGGAAAGTGGGTAAAGGGTTCAGGCTGGGATGTCAATTGATGAGATTCATATTATAAAAACTACTCTGAGGGTTCTGTGGAAAAGGGCTTTAATGGAATGTGGGAGAGTCTTATCCTTATGAAGAGAGACCACTAAAGAGGCTTTGTAGGAGTTGAAGCAAATGATAGTCATTTGGGCTGACTCAGTGGTTCTTAACTAGGGGATATTCCCCCACCCCTAAAGCATTTGACAATGTCTAGAGATATTTTTGGTTGTCACAAATGAGGGGTCCCACTGACACCCACTGGGTAGAGAATAGGGGGACCACTAATAGCCCTACAGTGCACAGGACAACCCTCCGCATCAGTGAATTATCTGGCCCAAAGTGTCAACAGGAAAGGGTTTGAAAACCCGAGGCTAGAAGTTTCGCAATAGTGATAAGAGGAAATAGATAAATTTTAAAAATTTTAAACTGTGGAATGAATAGACATAGTGATGGACGGATATTAGAGTGCTTGGGAGAAAGGGAGGTATCAGGTGTAATTCCTGGATTTCTGGCATGATAATTTTAGAGTGACATTTATGAATATGAGGGAAACTGTGGGAGGAGCCAAATTCAACAGGGAAGAAATAACTCACCTTTGAACTTGTCAAGTTTGAGGTGCCTGAGAGATAGCCAAGAGATGTCAAATAAGAAGTTGATTTCCTTAGTCTACAGCTCAATCATCATCATAAAAGTAACAGAATTTATTGAGCAGTTATAATATGCCAGACATCATTCTAAGATTTTTTGGTAAGTATATTATTAATCCTACTGACAGTCACTTTCATTCTTCAGATCAACATTTATTCTTCAGATCTTCCTGATGTATACTTAAATTTCAAAATTATGAGCAAAGGATACTATTCTAGTCTCCAAAATTCTTTCTCCACCATAGGAAACACATTTCTGAAAGCTGACAGTAAATATGCCTTCCTTGATAAAACAGAATGTGTAAGATAAACCACCTGCCATCAAAGATATTCAAAATTATATTCATCATTTTTCAAAAAGCTTTCCTCATCTTTATTTTAGAAAATATCCTGAAAGTATTCATCTTCTTTATATTCTCTGGTTTGGATTAAAAATAACAAAAGTTTACCCCCAAAGAGGACACTATGTAGGAAATAGAAGCATGATGTCTAGATACAGTTAAGCATTCAAAGAGAGCCTTCTGCCACTTAATATTCCTTTAAAACCACCTGGCATTCCATATTCCTGGCCAAATGATACAAAGTCTTCAAAAACACATTTCCAGCATTAGCAGATGCAGCTAGCTAAAGTCAGGAAGCCTGAAGGGATCGAACCACCCGTTCTAAGTTACATGATATGTAAGTCACTCTGTGATACTCATGATGGATGTTTGGGAGCAGTTTTGCTTATTTAGTCTGAGAGAAAGAATCTTAAATAGCAAGGCTATGAAAGCTCACATTGTTCCAATGAGCTTTACTGCCCGTTGTAAGGTTCAACTAGACCTCAGTAAAAATGGGACTCAGGAATTTGTTAACAAGACCAATTCCTGGTAGGGTATCTTTGTAACTACACCAGGCCTAAAGTTTCAGGTCGACTCACACTAAACTAGAAAATACATTTCTTTATTCGGTTGAGAAGGAACTACTCAGCTCAGAATCCATGATACAAATGATTCGTGATCCTCCCATGTCTCAGGGCAGACTTTCTGGGGTTTTCTTCCAGGGTCCTATATCTCCACTCCACTAAGATCCTGTCAGAATTATATCAGGTGAGAAAGTGCTAAGCCTGATTGCTTCCTGCCATTACTGAAGGTCCTCATCCATCTGCAGAGACAAGTAAGATTTCAAATTGCACACTGCCATCTATTTTGCGTTGTTGAGTTCTAGTTCTCCAGAAAAAAATACACTAGAATTTCTAAACCCTGTACTTGGCTAAACCATATTGAAAATACCTTTCTTTTAGTCAACAGGGTTTCCTGCGCCTCATTACACAACTTCCTCAGCTGCTCTAAAAGTGGTGTAGGGATTTTTCTTTCCCCTGGGGAAGGAGGAGGGTCAGGAAGCTGAGTAGTGAGATAAAAAACACAGTTCTGGGAGTGCTGGCCCAGTTTCAGTCCTTCTACTGAAATTAGCCACATGTGCTGAACAATTAATTCATGGCACCTAGATATTCTCACCCCATGCCTTCCTTGTGTCAACCTGCAAGGGCAGCCTGATCAAAGAGACAACGCTCATTTATTTCAATAGCTCTCCAACAGTCTTTTACATAAAGACTTCTATGGTGCCTACAGGATGTTTTTGCATTGAAACATCAATGTGTTTTTCTAACTTGCAACATGTTCTTTCCTTTCCTACCCATCTTTCTGGAAGACAAAGTCCTTTTGTGGAACCCAGGGAATCCATATTTGCAATTCCACAAAAACACAACTGATACATTCTTACTAAACAGTATGCAAGTCTACCATCAAAGAAGGTACAGTATTAATTCATTAAGAAGAGTAAATTCTACTAATTTTGAAACCTACATTCCCTCTCTTTACACCTCCTACCCATATTTTTAAATTGTGTGTCTGGTAGTTACACTGAATATCATTAACTATCCCTGCGACACCTGTATCCTGTTGTATGGCTGGACACTAATCTGCCATGCAGAGAAAGAACTACCTTGACTGAGCTCATAGCCTGAACCAAGCACTGTACCAGGTGTTTATACCTGGAGGTTAGCTCATTTAACTATTAATGTATCTCACATACACTTTCACACTGGTAGCAGATAATTTTGAATCATAAAAGTAATAATGTTTATTAAAGAAATGTAGGCAAAAATAGTGAAAATAGGAGGTGTGCTGGGGGAGAAGAGCAGTCATAATCCCATCCCCCAAAGTAACCTCAGTTTGGTGCATTTCCTCACAGTAAGTTTTCTATTGTTAGGCTTAAAAAAAACCCCTAACTGTACTGATACTGTATGTATAGTTATAATATACATACTCTACATATAATTATGCATAATTGCAGTAACAAGTTACATCTAATGATTTAAAATTCATTTTTCAGTTAACACTGAAAGTGCTTTTTGATATGGTGTGCTTACTTCTTTTTAAACAACCGTGTTTTATTCTATCTATGGCTGTATCATATTTATCTTAAATACTCTGAGGTTACAAAGGTCAGGGGAAAAAACTTGCATTGTCATTCTAAGTTAAAAGGAAGAAATCCGGATGACTTCAGAGTAATGGCGGGGTAGGAAGCGATACCGATAAATCTCCCCCAAAACTCAACAAGATCTTCAACCAGAAACAGAAAAACCTATCCTTGGAGCCTCCAGATGTTTCGCAATACACCCAAAGGTATGGTCGAGCGAAAAGTTGGCTAAATATATAACCAAACCCCAAAGGAAATAGGGAGTAAGAAATGCTCCGCCTTCCTCACTAACCTAAACAGGGCGGCTTTCTCTGGGAACTGTGATTATAGAAACTGAGGCGGGCAAAGGGGGTGAATAGATCCTGGCCGTGGCACAAACCGCCGAACCAGGCTGTGGCACGGAGATCCAAGCCGAGGAAAAACTGTTCCTGTGGCAACTCGGGCAATACAAGCTAACACTCATGCCAAACCCAGACAAAGAAAGATAAGCGGGGCAGCCATTTTACCCGATCTCCTGGTCAGCGCGCGCAGATAGTGGGCGAGAGATTTCTTCCAAAGCCCCGGGAGTGGGTGCCCATGTTACCCCACAGAGAGGCAGAGTCAGAGGCCTTTGTGTGGGCCAAAAGCGGAATCTCTGGACAGCCCCAGCGCCCTGGGAAAGCCGCACACGGGAGGGAGAACTAATTCCAATGGTGGAACTTTTCCGCGCTGGTGGGGGTTTCACTCAAGAGGGAAACGCGGCCGGCCTGATATCCTGGTCTGCGCGCGGCAGATAGCGAGAGATTCCTCCAAGTGCCTCGGCAGTGCGCGCCCGTGTTATCGCACAGAGGGGCAGAGTCGGGGGCCTTTGTGTGGGCCAAAGCGGAATCTCGGGCTGCCCCAGCGCCTTGCAAAAGCCACGCATGGGGACGGAGCGAGAGCCAATTCCAACGCTGGAACTTTTCCATGCGGTTGGGGGTTTCACTCAGAGTGTGAGACTGCCGGCCGGATATCCTGGTCTGCGCGCGCAGATAGTGAGCAAGAGTTTCCTCCAAGTGCCCCGGGAGTGGGCGCCCGCCTGTGTTACCAGACAGAGTGGCAAAACCAGAGGTCTTTGGGTGGAAACCCCACCTGATTATGCTAGCAGCTCTGACTGACTGAGCCTTACCCAGAGCCCTGTGCTGAGTGGAAATAGAGTGGGGAGTTGCCAGCTCTTTGAGCCTCTTACTATCCAGGCAGAGGCAGCAGCAACCCCATAGCTGGATTATCAGGCTACTAATTGAGGAAGGAAAGACTAGGAGAAAGGCTCCAGGAACACGGACTCTCTCACTTTCGGAGCCTATAAATGCTAATGAGCCTCGACTGCCAAAGAGACTAAAGCACAATACATGACATTGCCATAGAGACTTATCAACTGCAAACCTCTACCTGAGCGTGCCAAAGGGGCAGAACCGGGGTACAGAGTCACCAACCAGGAAGAGGGAGAGAAAACAAAAGGCAAGAAGATAACCTCTCAAAATCAAGAATAATCTACAGACTTTATAACCTATCCCATTTTATTATATTTGTTCGTTTGTTTCTCTTATCTTCATTCTTGATATTTTTTTTCCTCCTCCAATTTGCCCGATTAACTCTCTGCCGGTCTTACTCTCTCCTCTCCTTGAACTACACTACCCATAAGTGTTACATCTCCCATTATCTTTTCTTTCCTCTTCCTTTTTCTCTATGAGGGTTGTACTCCAAAACCCTTAACTCTCTCTCTCTCTCTCTCTCCTCGTTTTTCTTTTTTCTTCTTTAAGTGGATTCCTTTTTTTTTTTCTCTCTCTCTCTTTCTTTTCTCCCTCTATATTAGTTTCTTCCTTTCTCCTTTACATCTCCTCTCATTCAAACCTCAATAACAAACAAATTATCTTATCTGGGACTCAAACTTACGTTTGTGGCATTTTGGAGGGTTTTTACTTCACCTTTTTAACTCACTAGCAGTGCTCCCATCCCTGGCTCTCCATTTTATCTAGTTCTTGTTCCACTAAATACAATAGTAATTTTTTAATTTGTTATCCCATTTTTCTATTTCCCTCTTATTCCTCTCATCATAATTCTTAGTCAACCAACACCTAAAAGCAAATCATTTTATTCTTGACCCAAATTTTTTCCTTATTTGCTTTTTGTGGGTCCATACCCCATTCTTTTTTTTTTTTTTTTGCCCCTTTATTACTTTTCCCCAATTCAGGTCCTCCATTACAGGAATTGTTTGTTATAATTCACAGTTCACCACAAGATTTTCTCAAGAAAGAGGGGAGAGGAGAGGAGAGGAAAAAAGGGGGGGGGAATAATTTTCTTTTTTTTAATTTTTATTTTATTTTTCTTTATTTCATTATTAATTTTTTTTTAAAAACCAACTCTTTTCGATTTTTTTTAACTTTTTATTCTTTATTAAATCTCATTAATACTATCAACAAAACCACCCTCAGATGCCATTAAGGAAGAGAAAATCGAATATCATGGATACAAAAGAAAGAGAGGTAACACAGCTAGATGAGGAAAAATCTATGGAGAAAAATTTGAATATATTGGAAACCTTGGAGCTAAATGACAGAGAATTCAAGATAGAAATCCTAAAAATCCTCCGAGATATACAAGAAAATACAGAAAGGCAATATAGGGAGCTCAGAAAACAACTCAAGGAACACAAAGAATATATGTCCAAGGAAATTGAAACTATAAAAACAAATCAAACACAGATGAAAACTCAATTCACGAGCTGAAAAATGAAGTAACAAGCTTAGCTAATAGAACAGGTCAGATAGAAAGGATTAGTGAAATAGAAGACAAGCAACTTGAGGCACAACAGAGAGAAGAAGAAAGAGACTCAAAAATTTAAAAAAATGAGATAGCCCTACAAGAATTATCTGACTCCATCAAAAAGAATAACATAAGAATAATAGGTATATCAGAGGGAGAAGAGAGAGAAAATAGAATGGAGAACATACTCAAACAAATAATAGATGAGAACTTCCCAAGCCTGTGGAAAGAACTAAAGCCTCAAATTCATGAAGCAAACAGAACTCCGAGTTTTCTTAACCCCAACAAACTTACTCCAAGGCATATCATAATGAAATTGGCACAAACCAACAGCAAAGAAAAAAGTCTCAAGGCAGCCAGGGAAAAGAAGAATACAACATATAAAGGAAGGCCCATTAGATTATCATCAGATTTCTCAGCAGAAATTCTACAAGCTAGAAGAGAGTGGACCCCAATATTTAAAGTCCTGAAAGAGAGGAACTTTCAGCCACGAATACTATACCCATCAAAGCTATCCTTCAAATATGAAGGAGAAATAAAAACACTCACAGATACAGAAAAGATAAGGAAATTTATCATCAGAATACCCCCACTCCAGGAATTACTAAAGGGGGTTCTCCAATCAGATACAAAGAACAAAAAAAAACAGAGCCACAAGTAAAACCTCCAAGAAGAACACAATAAAACCAAATTTAAACGGTGACTACAACAAAAAGAAGGGGGGGAGAAGATGGAGATTAACAAAGAAGATGGAGATTAATCAGCAAAGGACAATGGGATGCAAAAGTACTCACAAAATAGTGCGCTACAATGAACAGGGTAGGAACCCTTTTCATTACTTAAAGGTAACCACCATTGAAAAAACCACCACAGAAGCACATGAGATAAAAAAGATAGCAACAGAGGAAAGATGTATGGAATACAACAAATAAAAACAAAAGATAGAAAAACGAAAGAGAAGGATCAAACAAGACACAAAAGTAACAGAAAGCAATCTATAAAATGGCAATAGGGAACTCACAAGTGTCAATAATTACACTAAATGTAAATGGATTAAACTCACCAATAAAAAGGCACAGAGTAGCAGAATGGATTAAAAAAGAAAATCCAACTGTGTGCTGCCTACAGGAAACTCATCTAAGTAACAAGGATAAAAACAAATTCAAAGTGAAAGGCTGGAAAACAATACTCCAAGCAAAAAACATCCAAAAAAAAGCAGGCGTCACAATACTCATATCTGATAATGCTGACTAGAAGACAGCAAAAGTACTCAGAGACAAAAATGGCCATTTCATAATGCCTAAGGGGACACTGAATCAAGAAGACATAACAATTCTTAATATATATGCACCAAACCAAGGAGCACCAAAATATATAAGACAGCTACTTATTGACCTTAAAACAAAACTGACAAAAATACAATCATACTTGGAGACCTCAATACACTGCTGACGGCTCTAGATTGGTCATCCAAACAGAGAATCAACAAAGACATAGTGGCCTTAAACAAAACACTAGAGCACCTGGATATGATAGACATCTACAGGACATTTCATCCCAAAGTGACTGAGTATACATTTTTCTCCAGTGTACATGGATCATTCTCAAGAATTGACCATATGTTGGGCCACAAAAACAACATCAGCAAATTCAGAAAAATTGAAGTTGTACCAAGCATATTTTCTGATCATAAAGCCTTGAAACTAGAATTCAACTGCAAAAAACAGGAAAAAAATCCCCCCAAAATGTGGAAACTAAACAACATTCTTTTAAAAAATGAATGGGTCAAAGAAGAAATAAGTGCAGAGATCAAAAGATATATACAGACTAATGAAAATGACAATACGACATATCAGAATCTATGGGATGCAGCAAAAGCAGTGATAAGAGGGAAGTTCATATCACTTCAGGCATATATGAACAAACAAGAGAGAGCCCAAGCGAACCACTTAACTTCACACCTTAAGGAACTAGAAAAAGAAGAACAAAGAAAACCCAAAACCAGCCGAAGAAAGGAGATAATAAAAATCAGAGCAGAAATAAATGAATTAGAGAACAGAAAAACTATAGAAAAAATTAATAGAACAAGGAGCTGGTTCTTTGAAAAGATCAACAAAATTGACAAACCCTTGGCAAGACTTACCAAGGAAAAAAGAGAAAGAACTCATATAAACAAAATCCAAAATGAAAGAGGAGAAATCACCATGGACACCGTAGATATACAAAGAATTATTGTAGAATACTATGAAAAACTTTATGCCACTAAATTCAACAACCTAGAAGAAATAGACAAATTCCTAGAACAATACAACCTTCCTAGACTGAGTCAAGAAGAAGCAGAAAGCCTAAACAGACCTATTAGTAGAGAAGAAATAGAAAAAACCATTAAAAACCTCCCCAAAAATAAAAGTCCAGGCCCTGACGGCTATACCAGTGAATTTTATCAAACATTCAAAGAAGACTTGGTTCCTATTCTACTCAAAGTATTCCAAAAAATTGAAGAAGAAGCAATACTTCCAAACACATTTTATGAGGCCAACATAACCCTCATACCAATACCAGGCAAGGATGGCACAAAAAAAGAAAACTACAGATCAATATCTCTAATGAACACAGATGCTAAAATACTAAATAAAATACTAGCAAATCGAATACAACAACATATTTAAAAAATAATACATCATGATCAAGTGGGATTCATCCCAGAATCTCAAGGTTGGTTCAACATACGTAAAACGGTTAACGTAATACACCATATCAACAAAACAAAGAACAAAAACCACATGATCTTATCAATAGATGCAGAAAAGGCTTTTGATGAAATACAACACAATTTTATGTTTAAGACTCTCAACAAAATGGGTATAGAAGGAAAATACCTCAACATGATAAAGGCCATATATGATAAACCATCAGCTAACATCATATTAAATGGCACGAAACTGAAGGCTTTCCCCCTTAAATCAGGAACAAGACAGGGTTGTCCACTCTCTCCACTATTATTTAATGTGGTACTAGAGGTTCTAGCCAGAGCAATCAGACAAGACAAAGAAATAAAAGGCATCCATATCAGAAAAGAAGAAGTAAAGGTATCACTTTTTGCAGATGATATGATCCTATATATCGAGAACCCCAAAGAATCCACAAAAAGACTACTAGAAACAATAAGCCAATACAGTAAGGTCACAGGATACAAAATTAACATACAGAAGTCAATAGCCTTTTTATATGCCAACAATGAAACAATTGAAAACAAACTCAAAAGAATAATCCCCTTCATGATTGCAACAAAAAAAATAAAATACTGAGGAATAAACATAACAAAGAATGTAAAGGACTTATATAATGAAAACTATAAACCATTGTTAAGGGAAATTGAAAAAGATATAATGAGATGGAAGAATATACCTTGTTCTTGGTTAGGAAGAATAAATATAATCAAGATGGCTATATTACCCAAAGCAATAAACAAATTTAATGCAATTCCCATCAAACTTCCAATGACATTTTTTAAAGAAATAGAGCAAAAAACCATCAGATTTATATGGAACTATAAAAAAACCCGAATAGCCAAAGCAATCCTAAAGAAAAAGAATGAAGCTGGGGGCATTACAATACCTGACTTCACACTCTATTATAGGGCCACGACAATCAAATCAGCATGGTATTGGCAGAAAAATAGACACTCAGACCAATGGAACAGAATAGAAAGTCCAGAAATAAAACCACATATATACAGTCAAATAATTTTTGATAAAGGGGCCAACAACACACAATGGAGAAAAGAAAGCCTCTTCAATAAATGGTGCTGGCAAAACTGGAAAGCCACATGCAAAAGAATGAAACTGGACTACAGTTTGTCCCCCTGTACTAAAATTAACTCAAAATGGATCAAAGATCTAAACATAAGACCTGAAACAATTAAGTACATAGAAGAAGACATAGGTACTCAACTCATGACCTGGGTTTTAAAGAGCATTTTATGAATTTGACTCCAATGGCAAGAGAAGTGAAGGCAAAAATTAATGAATGGGACTGCATCAGACTAAGAAGTTTTGCTCAGCAAGAGAAACTGATAACAAAATAAACAGAGAGCCAACTAAATGGGAAATGATATTTTCAAACAACAGCTCAGATAAGGGCCTAATATCCAAAATATACAAAGAACTCATAAAACTCAACAACAAACAAACAAACAATCCAATAAAAAAATGGGAAGAGGATATAAACAGACACTTCTCCCAGGAAGAAATACAAATGGCCAACAGATATATGAAAAGATGCTCATCTTCTTTAGCTATTAGAGAAATGCAAATCAAAACGGCAATGAGATACCACCTCACACCTGTTCGATTAGCTATTATTATTAGCAAGACAGGTAATAGCAAATGTTGGAGAGGCTGTGGAGAAAAAGGAACCCTCATACACTGTTGGTGGGAATGTAAAGTAGTACAACCATTATGGAAGAAAGTATGGTGGTTCCTCAAAAAACTGAAAATAGAACTACCTTCTGACCCAGCAATCCCTCTACTGGGTATATACCCCCAAAACTCAGAAACATTGATACGTAAAGACACATGCAGCCCCATGTTTATTGCAGCATTGTTCACAGTGGCCAGGATATGGAAACAACCAAAAAGCCCATCAATAGATGACTGGATAAAGAAGATGTGGCACATATACACTATGGAATACTACTCAGCCATAAGAAATGATGGCATCGGATCATTTACAGCAAAATGGTGGGATCTTGATAACATGATACGAAGCGAAATAAGTAAATCAGAAAAAATCAGGAACTGCATTGTTCCATATGTAGGTGGGACATAAAAGTGAAACTAAGAGACATTGATAAGAGTGTGGTGGTTACGGGGGGGAGGGGGGAAAGGGAGAGGGAAAGGGGGAGGGGGAGGGGCACAAAGAAAACTAGATAGAAGGTGACAGAGGACAATCTGACTTTGGGTGATGGGTATGCAACATAATTGAACGACAAGATAACCTGGACTTGTTATCTTTGAATATATGTATCCTGATTTATTGATGTCGCCCCATTAAAAAAATAAAATTATTTAAAAAAAAAAAGGAAGAAATCCAAGTAATCCAAGTTAGGCCATTTATAAAAAATAAAAACCTTTAAAAAATATATTAATATTCTTTACTTTAAAAATTGTCTTGGCCCTGGTCTTCAGTGGATAAAGGGTCGTCCCAGCATGCTGAGGTGGTGACTTTGACCCTCAGTCAGGGCACCTACAAAAAGTAATCAGTGAATGCACAGCTAGGTGGAGCAACTAGGTGGAACGACAAGTTGATGCCTCTCTGTCTTGCCCTTCCCCCTCCCTTTCTCTCTTTCACATCAAGAGAAAAAAATTTTTTTTAATTATCTTTTTTATTCTCTTCTTTTCCAAGTGAGAGGAGTGGAAGTAGAGAGACAGACTCCTGCATGCTCCCCAACTGGGATCCACCAAGCAACCCCTGTCTTGGGTGATATTTTGCCCACCTTGGACCATGCTTGCAACCAAGCTATTTTTAGCACCTGAAACAGAAGCTCCACAAAGCCATCCTCAATGGGCTGATGTAGGAGCAGAAGACAGAAAGAGAGAGAGAAGAAGAGAGAGAGAGAGAGAGAGAGAGAGAGAGAGAGAAGGGGGATAGGAAGGAGGGAGAAGCAGATTGTTGCTTCTCCTGTGTGCCCTGACCAGGAATTAAACCCAGGACATCCACACTCTGGGCTAACGCTCTACTGCTGAGCCAATAGGCCAGAGTTTAAATTATCTTCTAGACCAGTGGTTCTCAACCTTTCTAATGCCGTGACCCCGCAATACAGTTCCTCATGTTGTAGTGACCCCCAACCAAAAAATAATTTTGGTGGCTACTTCATAACTGTAATTTTGCTACAATTATGATTTGGAATGTAAATACCTGATATGCATCATGTATTCTCATTGCCTCTCCGCCTCCTAGGCTTCTGTCCTCCTGCGCTTGCTGCACCCTTCGCAAGCGCCAGACACACGTAATGCGCTGCTATGGACTGTGGAGCGTCCCCCCCCCCCTTAGGCCCGGGACGGATGATGCAATCACGTCTGCGCATGACCGCAGGCATTCAGTTTGGAACGCACGTCCATAACGGCGTGCGTTCAAGCTGAATAGCGCTGCTGCAGACGGTAGTGCGGCTTCTCAGCAGCTAAAGCCATCGGAAATATGTATTTTCCGATGGCTTTAGGCGACCCCTGTGTTTTGGTTGTTCATCCCCCGCCGGGGTCGCGACCCACAGGTTGAGAACCGCTGTTCTAGACCATGCATGATTGAGACTTTTACTTAGCAGATTAAAATGCACTCAAATTAGCAAATGTGACTGAAATAACATTCTCACATCACTTTATCCGCCCTCCAATAACTCTACTGAGACCTAAATTCACTGGGTTCGGTACGCAGTTTTAAATATAACTAAAAATGTAAAGTAAGCAACCATTCCTCTCCTCAGACAGTAGGTACTATGCCCCACTGGCAACATCCTTCAGCAGAAGTAGTCATTTGACTTAGTGTATGAGATTCCTCTGGCTGCCATAACAAAATTCCAGACTGGGTGGCTTAAACAAAAGAAATTTATTGTCTTACAGTTGTGGAGGTTGGAAATTCAAGATCAAGGTGTCGTCAGATTTAATTTCCTCTGAGGCCTCTTCTCTCGTCTTGCTGATCAGTGCCTTCTTGCTGTGTCCTCATGTGGTCTTTCTTCTGTGTGCACATCTGAGTCCAAATTTCCCTTCTTAGAAGGACATCAGTCACATTGGGTAAGAGCCTACACATAGGACCTCATTTTAACTTAATCACCTCTGTGAAGGCCCAATCTCAAAATATAGTCACAGTCTAAAGTGATGTGGTTTAGGAATTCAACATGTGAATTTTGGGAGGACATACTTCAACCTATATCACTTAGCAACAATATGATCTCTTTTTTTTTTCTTTCTTGCTATGATGTCTGAATAACAAAGAACCTTCCTTCTAAAAAAAAGAAAAGAAAAGGAAAGAGAAGCAGATGCAGATGTAGCTCTGGCTAACACTGCCCTACACTACCAAGAGAAAAAAAATTTTTGAACTTATGTTTTTCATTTGAAGTCTCCGAACACATATCTGCATTGGGCATGTTTTCAAATCTTGGGCAAGATCTCAGAATAGCAAGGGGCACAACTTTTGCACTAAATTTCTTTAAGAAATAGCCATAAACTTGCTGCTATTAAAATTAATGCTAACAAAAATATTGCTGCTAACATATCTTTGAGACCATGCCTTCTTTCTCTCTCTCTCTCTCTCTCTCTCTCTCTCTCTCTTTTTGCTTTAGACAGCAGAACTTTATTCTCTCACAATTCTGGAGGCCAGAAATCTGAAATCAAGGTGTTGGCAAGACTGTGCTCCCTCTCTAGCTCTAGCGGAGAATCCTTCCTGCATTTCCAGCTTCTGGTGGCTCCAGGTGTCCTCGGGTTGCGGCTGCATCTTTACTCTCTGCCTCAATCCTCATATGACTGTATCTTCTGTGTGTGTGGGCATTTTCTTCTCGTCTGTCTTTTATAAGGACACTTGTTAGATTTAGGGCCCACTCACCTGCAAAGACCCCTTCACAAAGAAGTTCATTTCACAGGTTCCAGACATTATGGATATATTTTTCTCATGGCAAAAACCCACTTGACCTTCCAAGAATGCTTTCCCTCAGCTGATCTGGCCTGGTCACCATCTCTTGATTGTCCGTCATGCTCTTTTCCATCCTCTGTGCATGCCAAAGTCACACCTCTGTTCCTCATTTTTTGTGTGAACATTGTAATTCCCTCATTTTCTCATCTTCTCATGGGTCCTCCTGCCCACTCCAAGTGAAAGGAACTTGCTTCCCCTTGGAAACCCACCGGCTGCTTATAGTGTGCTTCGCTCACCTTCTGAGGGAGTTCCCTTCCTCTGTCTGCTGTGAGTTATCTCTCCCCTGACACCATGAGGACAGGAGGCTGGAAGAAGTGTTTTTGCTTCCTCGCATTCCCTACAAGTGCCAAGTATATTAGAGACTCAGGAAATGTTTTTGGATAATAATTATCTGGAGAATGAGGTCAGATTTAGTGTAATGATAATAAGGGCAAATAAATAGTGATTGGGTACCTATAGTCACATTTTGGTTGTCAGAATACATATCATGCATCTAGTCAGTAGATTTATTTATTTATTCATTCATTCATTCAGTGATTCATTCTTGGCAAGGAGCAGATGTTCATTCCAACAACCTTTTGTAATAAGTGAGGGTTTAAAGAAAGTAGATAACCCCAGGCCATCAGGGCCTGGGGTCAAATGATAGGCTGATTCATTGACTGGAACGTCAGAATCAAAGTACTGACCTTCATCTCTCTTAAGGGCCATTATATGAACACTGGGGTAGTTAAACATCACAGGATTGGCCTAGTCCTTGAAAGGTTGGGTTGCTGGTCAAACCGTCCGGGCTGTTCTCAGGGGTGGATCTCTCTGGCCGTCTCTCCCAGTCTCTCCATCTCACTGCCAAGCAGCATCCCCAGGGCTCCCACATCCCCAGCCTCCTCGGAGTCACGAAGGCTGCGGGTCCAGCCTGACTCTGCCTAGCCTTCCAGTGTGAGGGGCTGTCCTCATTCACCTGCCTAGGCCTGGCTGTGTCCCCAACTCCCCACCCCCAGCACGGACCCATGTCCACCTTGGTCTGGTCAGCAGTGGACAGGAGGGAAGGAACAGCAGAGGTTTAGCTCCCAGAGACTGTGGGTGGGCAGGCTCTCTAGAGGGGGTTGGGTGGGAGGCCATCAGAGGCTTATCTGCTCCAGGTTCCACATCACTGAGTGCTGATATCTTATTTTTCAGATTGATTGTGTCCTATGCTGAAGATATTTTCAGAACAACGGAAAAAGGTATGTCATCACAAATCCAAAAGTAAATACTCCTCGTGTTTTGACTCACTGCAGGTTAGTTTTTCAATTCACTGATCATAAATCTGTGGAGAGTCAAGATACTGTAAGGCTTCCTAGAGGAGGGCTAATGAATGAGGAAAACATTGCATTGGTGCATCCAACTGAGCTGCTTCTCAGTTCATTCCCTCCTCCCCCCACTGCTTATAAAAGTATCTTTTTACATGTCTCGGAGTTCTCCCAGGCTCTGCCTCCCACCATTTGCTTGGACGTTTCTGTCCTGCCTGCTTTCCTGGTTTTCTCCTCTGTTACCTCCTCCCCGACTCCCCTCACCCCCCGGAACACCCCAGGGCATTGTCTGCCATGACTTTCAGTTTTCCCCTGCTTGTTGCTTCTTCGATGTCTTGGCTTGGTGTCACATAAGCAGGGAAGGCTGTCCTTTCCCAAATCCAGCCTGACCTCTCAGGCCTCCAATTCCAGCTTCCTGAGCCTCTCTGTCTGGCTAGCAGGAGGGCAGGACCACTGCCACACCAACCCTTTGCTGAGTAGTGAGAACATACATTTAAAGCAGCCTCCTGGTACCTGGTGCCATCGGCCCACGGCTCTTTGCCAGTTTCCTAACTGCCGATCCCAAGTGGATCCCAAACCAAAAATAAACACTATTTTCTTCTCAGGACCTAATCACAGAATTTCCTACCAAATCAAACACTTAAAAGTCTTTCCTGAACAGTATCCTAAATGAAAAATTAAATCATAAAAACAAAAAAAACTTAACTTTGTAGATTTTGTTAAATACCAGCTACCTAAACCTAAATGTAAAAAGGATGTAGATTGTAAGTGAAAACAGTCTGGGGAAGGTTCTTCTTTGAATAAATGACCACCGGCTCTTTTGTTCTTTTATTTTTGCAGGAGACATGGTGAAGGATTTTGTATCCCTTTCCATATCTTTTTGTGAAATCTAATCCTGTTTTGCTAGAGGTCGCTCCCCTGTTCAGTTTGCCATGTTGGGGGGGGGGTGCATTTTAACCCAGCATCAGGCTCTTTTGAGTTTATAAACACAGTACTGCCGAGGAAAGCCAGTCCCTCAGTGACCTCCTGGCTCCCAGATGAAATATCCACTTTCCCTAGGATATGTTATCATAAATATAATAAGTGACTGATTCTGAATTTCCTGGCTCTCCTGAAATGAAAATAAAAGACCACACAATACTGTCATGGGAACACATTAGGAAAGCCGACTTTTCCTTTCTCACGGACAGTGAGGGCACAGGTAGAAGTGTAAGGCCCTCAGGCCTTTTCTTGTCTTATGACCGTGGGTCAGCACATGCAGACCCAGTTCGCTCACAGGGATGGGGGGGGGGGGGGGTTCCCGTTTGGTTTAGGCGCCTGCTGACTATAGATCTATCCATGTGACAGAGATGAGAACACTACTCCCTGAGTCGGCTAATCTACAAAAATGTGAAAAGAGGAATCCCACTGACCAGACCAAGTGTGGTCATTTCAGGCTGTTTATCTTTTCTCCTCCACGGTGGCCAAAGGCTAGACTAAAGCCCCAAGTGGAAACACTTGAGAGTGGGTGGATTCAGGAAAATGCCTTGAAAAACCACTTACAAGCCAACTGGTCCATGATGCACAATGTCAGTTTAAAACATTGGTAATGTAACTATTAAAGGTCGATGTTCTCTTCTACTCTGTAAGTTCTGTGAGGTCAGGCACCAATTGAATGAAGAGAGAATGAATAAAAGCACCATAGAAAAACCACAGGATTTGGATTTAGAAGCTTTACATATGAATCCTAAAGATGTCTAATTCTATAATCAAAATGGATGAATTTTTTAAACAAAATGTTTCTGTTTCCTACACCATGCTGAATATTTCAGCCTTCACTTTTCTCCTTTGAAATAAATAGCCAATATTTTCTAAGAAAGTTCACTGAGTTCCTGATTCTTGGCTGACCAACCATCCGTTTGCCTGAGACTGGCAAGGTTCTCAGGCTGTGGAATTTATGGAGCTAAATCTAGGAAAATTCTGGAAAAGCTAGGATGAGTTGGTCATGCTGCATGAACTAGTTGTTTTTTAACTTATTTTTATCTCATCTAATAATTCTCACCAAAGCACTTTTAGATCTGAAAAATACTTTTATAAGCCTATCTTACAGATGAGGCAACGGGGACCCAGACATGTTAAGCAATAAAACCCTAGCACCTCTTCAGGAGCCCAGGGCCTTGCTATCCTGAAACTGCACTGGCCGCGGCAGGAAACGGGAGCTTTAGGAACCCCCACATGGTCTCCTGGTTGAGATGATAATTAATTCACACGTAACATTTCACTGTCTGCAAAGCCCTTTCTTATTTAACCTACAGTGAAATGAAGTCATTAAAACTAAGTTGCTGTCAACTCAGGTTGAGTCTCTTTCAGGAACTTTGTGGCCAATCCCTGGGGGCTCTGGTCATTTTCTCACTTCTATTTTTAGAGGAGACACAGAAAGTGGAAGAGGAAAGGAGAGAAAAATGAATCTTCATCAGCAAGTTATTTCCTCTGAATACATTTTTAAATCATTATTATCACGAAGCATTCCTTTTTCCAAAGTCTGTGTGCTAACGCTGAGAGAACTCTACCTGAAAAGTAAGTGCATGCCTTCGAGGGATGGGTTGAAAAGTTCCCATCAGGTCTAAGGATTGATGGTTGGATGCATTCTCTTTATTTATCTCTTAGAGTTCCCTGGTCCTTCACCTGGGACTGCCCATACTAATATGTATTTTTCATTTTAGCCAAATCTCAAAGTTATAGGCAACAGGAAATTTAATAAGCTGGGGGAGACAGATGCATTCAACAAACATAATGAAACTTCTCCCAGTGGTAGGTCAAGCAAGCTTATATGATTTAATTGAAAATAAATGCCTTATAAATGAAGAATGCCACTACATACCAGACTGTTGAAGAAAATGCAGAAAACTGATTTTCAATTGCAGCTGATGATGTATTATATTTGTAATATGCGGTAATATTTTTTGGCATTTCTTTGGCTCCCCGCTGAGGAGCCACTGAGCCACTTCACCTGCAGGTGTTGTAAAGTACCAAAAGCTACAGAATTAATATTAATATTTTAAGAGGCTTGGAGAACATTTTATTAATTTGGGTTGAGGTGTGCAGAGAAATTGTGAGAATAGTCTCTGTACTGTGTGATTGGCATTGTATTGTAAATGCAAAGGGGAGGAAAACATGGATCCCCAGACATTCCACAACACCTGTGGGGAAAGGGGTGAATGCCTAGCCAGGTGCAGGGAGAGAAAAGTCAAAAATAAACCTTTTCTTATAGCAATGAACCATTTGCGGGCATTTGTCCCCACAGAAACTACCTCTCCTATGTAAATGCGTGTGGTTAACACATGTGACTCTGGACAAAGAGATGGCAGATAAATACTAGATAATATAGGAATGCCTTTTAATATGCAAAGAGACACCTTTCTACCATTGTGTTGACTTATAAATTTTGTTTTCTCCAAAATAATGTATGGCTTGCAAATTGAACGTGGTCCTATCATGTTAAAGGACATATGACTATAACCAATAGTGGTAAGAGGCTCCTAATTGCAATTTTTGCTTCTGTACTTCCCACTTACAAAACTATAAAAACTAAGTAGAACAAAGGGCCAGCGCACTCTCCTTCAGATTCCTGTTGGAGTTCCCGCTGCTTGGCCAAGCTAGACAATAAAGCTTTGGTGTATAATCAACGGACCTTGTTCGTGTCTTCAATGTTTTGGGTCCCTCCGGATTAGGATTAACACCCGCTGCCTTTGAAATTTGACATAAACACCTGACCTTGACTGTCAAGGCTTTCTGACACATTTCCAGCTTAATTTTTCTCTTTCTCAATCTTCTTCTCAATCTTGGCTTTCCTAGACTATCTTGCCTTCGTGCCTTTATTCGGGGTATAACTTCCACTTAAAACTCCCTCCCCATTCTTACCTCCATTTCTGAAACCCGTAACAGATGTTGTTTTTTTGACTACTCAGCCTCCATTTCTTTTTTTTTCCAGTTTAAAACACCCTTTTATGTTTTAGGGAGCCACTCCTGTCCAAGCTGAACCCCACCCGAGCTCAGTTTGGTGTAGCTGAGCCTCCCTTTGACCCCAGAAGTGGGCTCTAGACCCAGACGTGCTGTACAGAGCCCCATTTGTATATTTTGCTGGGTTTATCAGAAACAGGCACTCTCTTTTTGCTGGCGTGACAGAGCTGGGAACAGGGAAGTCTGGAAAATCTGGGTTCATCCTTACCTCTACAAGGAAGAAGCCTATCTGAAAACAGAGCCAGCACAAGGGATGACAGCCATGATAGGGCATCACTTAGATGTCCTGGGTCCAGCTGGGCCTGACACAGACGGTCCTGGATTTTTTTCAGTTACTTAAGCCAATTCATTTTTTAATTTTTTGCTTAAAATTCCTTGAGTTGGGCATCTGTCACATACACACACACACAAACACACACACATACACACACATTAAAAAAAAACCCACAAAACACAAAAACCTCTCAATCATACAAAACCCTACCCATAATTATGGTTCACTTCAAAGGTCATCGAGTTCCTAAAGCTTTCCTGACCTCAAAAGCTTTCCTAGCACCAAAATAATTTTAAAAACTTAAGACCACCCTAAAATAGCTTTCACACCTATTTTGTTCAGAGGTCTGAAAAAGTTAAATCGGGAAAGGAGAAAAGACAGCCTGACCAGGCAGTGGCACGCAGTGGATAGTGTCGGACTGGGACACGGAGGACTCAGGTTCAAAACCCCAAAGTCACTGTCTTGAGCACGGGCTCATCTGGTTTGAGCAAGGCTCACCAGCTTGAGCCCAAGGTCTCTGGCTTGAGCAAGGGGTTACTCACTCTGTTGTAGCCCCGGGTCAAGGCACATATGAGAAAGCAATCAATGAACAACTAAGGTGCCGCAACAAAGAATTGATGCTTCTCATCTCTCTCCTTTCCTGTCTGTCCCTATCTGTCCCTCTCTCTGTTTCTCTCTCTCTCTCTCTTCTCTCTCTCTCTCTCTCTCTCTCTCTCTCTCTCACACACACACACACACACACACACACACACAGGAAAGGAGAAAAGACAAATGTGGAGAAAAAAAGACATAAATGTTTATTTCCATATTGTTAGCAAATGATTACTGTGATTTATATTCTGTATATAAATCTTATCATATCCTCAGCAAAGTAGAGATTTGAAAATTAGGTCCCTAAAAAGAACTATACTTTCTTTAGGAAAAGAACAGTGACCAAACAGAGGCTTCCCAAGCAGATACCAGGGTGTTGTGTTTTTTTAACTGAACTTCGCTGTAATGTGACTCTGTGATGAATTCCTTAATATTTGCAATCTTCAATTCCTTATTATCTAAAATAACACAGGTTATGTACTGCCAAAGGGTTGCCATAAGGATGGAGTGAGAAGAGAGATGCTGTGTATGAGTTAGTATACATGGCCAGCTGCTGACACAGAGATCCATCATATCACTGATTTAAACAAGAACAAGTTGTATTTTTCTCCCATGTAATAAGCACAGTCCCAGTAGTCTAGGGCTGGTATTGTGGCTCCACAGTGTCATGGACCTAAGTTCCTCTATTGTAACTGTTTCATCCCCACTGTGTCCTTTTCACCTTTAATTGTCCAAAATGGTTTACCACCATGATTTTTATTCCAGCCAGCAGAAAGGGAAGAAGAGCAGTGGAGGGTATACCTATTCCTTTAAAGACACCAAAGTTTTCCACATTAGTTACTCACATCCCAATGGACAGAACTTAGTCATGTGTCTCTAATATAGAACTTAGAAATGACATTGTTCATTCTCAGCAGTAATGGCTTAAATAAGTTAGACTTTTTTATAAACTTTGTTAACATTAGAGTGAAAGAGCAAACCAGTATTAGGGGACACCATAGGGTTTTTATTTAAGCCCCATGCCAGATTTTCTAGCACATCTTATAATGTCTTTATTCATTCCCTTTTTGGTTACAGGTATATTAAGAATTCAGAGTCGCATTCACTCCTTCTTGGTGACTTTGTTAATTGACAAAAATGCATAGGAATTTATTTATTCGAATGCAGTAACAGAAGGAGTCGCTGCTTTTCCAGTGTTACTGAAGGGCACAATTGTAAATCATCTCAATCGTCCACTGGAGTAGACCATAAGCCATCGTTTCCAGCTTTGAAATCCTCAGGGATTGGTCCTAGATATCATAATATTACCCAAATGCCTGGGCCCAGTGGTTACTGGACTAAAAGATTTTAACAGGCTGGGTTCCTGGAAGACAGGTCTCATCAAATATTAGTGTGCAGCAGGTACTTGGGGGACTGCTATCTGGGGGGCAGGGAGGCAAACAGGATGAGACAGAGGAGCAAGTGAAATGTGATGCAGTCATAATAAGGTGTCAGCCAGTCCCACAAGGGACTGGAGCTGGAAGGACCCTTCAGAGTCCTCCTGCATTCGCCATCATTACATGTGAGCTGCCCTTGGAAAGGAGACATGACTTTGGGTGAAAGGTTATCATCAGGCAAAGGCAAGTCATTGGGAGCTGGCAGCAGCTACACTGCCGGAGCCTGGGATGGGGAGCAGCTCAGTCCTGGAGTAGCTGCTGAAGCCTGGGATGGGGAGCAGCTCAGTCCTGGAGTAGCTGCTGAAGCCTGGGATGGGGAGCAGCTCAGTCCTGGAGTAGCTGCTGAAGCCTGGGATGCGGAGCAGCTCAGTCCTGGAGGGCCTGAGCTGTACATCCTCTATGGGGGTCAACTCTGATCCATGCTGAGCCAGCAAGGTGCCGTTGCATGAGAGTTTGAAGTGGGAGACAAAGAAACCCGAAGTGGAGAAGCATGTTAACTGCAGTGTTTGAGACAAAGTACACAAACTCATGTGATCTCAGAGCCACCTGCTTCCTGCTCTTCTTACTGAATGGTTGCTGAATGGTTCATGGGATTTAATTTGTTTCTGTTACCAAGAGAACCTTAAATAATTGGTCAAATTTAATTAAATAATCCATGTATTATTATTAATATGACAGCATTTCATACAGGCATCAAAATGATAATAATGTCATTTTGATAATCATGTCAAGAACAAAAATGGGCCCAAGATGTAATTTTAGATGAAACTGGCAGAATAGAAAATACTATTTCTCTATGTAAATGCTAGTCAGTAAAAGTAACAAATGCATCCAAGGCCATTATCAGAAAGGGGAAAGACAACCCACAGAATGGGAGAAAACGCTGGTGAGTCATACATTAGACACGAGTCTAGTATTTATAACTAGTATCTATAGTATATTAAGAATTTACATCTCAATGACAAAAAAAGCTAATTAAAACAGAAATGGAACTTGAATAGACCATTCTCCAAAGAAGATATACAATTGGCCAACAAACACAGGAAAAGATGTTCAACATCATTAGTCATGAGGGAAATGCATATTGAAAGCACAGTGGTACCACTTGGATTGCTAACTTTTTAAATATGAAAATAAGAGTCGAAAAGGTTGTGGGGAAATAAGAACCCCTGGACATTTCTGGTGTGCATTTAAAATGTCATTGTGGGAAACAGTTTGATAGTTCCTTAAAATGTTAAACTTAGAATTATAATATGATCCAGCAATTCACTCCTAGGCAAAAGAATTGAAATCAAGGATCAAACAGATGTGAATGAATGGTCATAGTAGAACTATTCACAATGGCTAAAAGGTGGAAACACCCCAAATATCCATTACAGATGAATGAATAAACAAAGTGTAATACAGATATATCCAGAAAACGAATATTATTCAGCCATAAAAAGGAATGAAGTGCCGATACATGTTATAATACAGGTGGAAGAAGCCAGACACAAAACCCAACATATTGTACACTTCCATTTCTATAAAATGTCCAGAATAGATATGTCCATTGAGACAGAATGCAGATTGGCAGTTGCCAGGGACTGAGGGGAGAATGGGGAGCATATTGCTTAATGTCTGTAAGGCTTCCTTTTCAAATGATGAAAATATTTTGGAACTAGAAAGATGTGGTGGTTGCACAACACTACAAGTGTACTAAATGCCACTGAATTGTTCACTTTAAAATCATTAATCTTGGCCCTGGCCAGTTGGCTCAGTGGTAGAGCATCAGCCTGGCATGCAGGAGTCCTGGGTTCGATTCCCGACCAGGGCACACAGGAGAAGCACCCATCTACTTCTCCACCCTTCCCCCTCTCCTTCCTCTCTGTCTCTCTCTTCCCCTCCCGCAGCCAAGGCTTCATTGGAGCAAAGTTGGCCCAGCGCTGAGGATGGCTCTGTGGCCTCTGCCTCAGGCGCTAGACTGGCTCTGGTTGCAGCACAGCGATGCCCCAGATGGGCAGAGCATCACCCCCTGGTGGGCATGCTGGGTGGATCCCAGTAGGGCGCATGTGGGAGTCTGTCTGACTGCCTCCCCGTTTCAAGCTTCAGAAAAATACAAAAAAACAAAACAAAAATCATTAATCTTAGTGTGATGTAAATCTTACCTCAAAAAGTAATAAAAAAAGATATTCTGGGGGTAATTTAATCAGAAGCAGTTTTTTAAAGAGTTCACTCCTTCTCCCCTCTCTCTATAATATATTTATATAATATTAGATTTTTTTCTTGCTTTGGGGTGAACATTACTTGCTTCCTAAAAAATTAAAATATTTTATTATGAAAGAAGTAATTCTCAGAGTACAAGTGATCACCATGCTCCATGGCCATGCCCAGGTAACATGTCCCTCACCAATATCACTTGCCAAGAAAGGCACTGGCAACCTGCTCTTGTCCTTAATAGCAGGCTGTCACTTATCTCAAGTAAATGCAGCTCTATGAGTCGTGCACTTGAATATTTTGGACCACACACGTTGATTTGATACAGTTTAATTGTAGCACCTTTAAAAAATTCTTATGAATTTATATCGTAAATTTTTACATACGCATAATCTAATTCCATCTGAACATCCATATAAGAATGGAAATAGAAAATAAAAATACCCATTCTTCTCACACCTACAGCAATATTAAATTTTTTTTAATTTATGCATGCACACACCCACAAAACTTTACAATTATAAAGGTGAATTTTTGACAAAAATATTATGGTGTTGTATATTTTTCACTTAATATTATGGACACTTTCCCTGTCTTCTGAAAGTGTTTTTAATGTAGAGTTGCACCATAACTTACGAAACTGAGCCTTTGCTTTATACATCTAATTGTTTCCCAATATTCTGTAATCTAGTTTTTCATTGAGCTCCATTATATATATATATATATATATATATATATATATATATATATCCATTTCTTCATTCATAGTTACATTCCCTTTTTTTTCTTTCTTTCTTTCTTTCTTTTATTTTTTTTAATTTTTCTGAAGGGAGAAGCAGGGAGACAGAGAGACAGACTCCTGCATGCGTCCAACAGGGATCCACCTGGCAAGCCCACTAGGGGGTGATGCCCATCTGGGGCCACTGCTCGGTTGCAACCAGAGCCATTCTCAGCACCCAGGCCAACTTTGCTCCAATGGAGCCTTGGCTGTGGAAGGGGGAGAGACAGAGAGGAAGGATAGGGGGAGGGGTGGAGAAGCAGATAAGCGCTTCTCCTGAGTGCCCTGGCCAGGAATCAAACCTGGGACTTCCACATGCTGGGCCAACGCTCTACACTGAGCCAACGAGCCAGGGCCCATAGTTACATTCTTAAAAAATAAAAGTCCTGGGATGGGAAATAGATAATCAAAGGAAAATTTGGAAGTTTTTGGTATGTTTTGGTAATTTGCCTTCCTGGAGTTTATTCCAATTTCCCTTCCAACAGCAGTGTGGGAGACTATGCCCTCCTCTACACTCTCGGCAAAATGGAGGCTTTTTCTTCTGTTGCCAATTGTACTATCTTATGTGTTTTTACATTTTATTTTTGATCAGACAATAACATAATATGGTTTAAATAGCAAAGGAACCAAAGTGTGTGCAGGGGAAAGCCTCCTGCCAAGTATACACCTTCTCTCTCCAGGGGCAACCAATATTAGTTTCTTGTGTTTTCTCAAAAAAAAAATGTATGCTTTCACACATGATAGCAGTCTCAACGTACTGTCTGGACCTTGCCCTTATCAATATGCCTTCAACACAGACAGCCTCTTCATTCCTTTCAGACCGTGCTTTTCTATTGTTGAACATTAGATACTTAAACCCCCATTTGCTGGTCCAGGTGGCCTTTAACCTTTTGCTATTACAGATAATGTATGTGTGAATTACCTTGCAACTCTATTACTTTGTATGTGCAGAAGTGTGTGAGTGTGTGTGTGTGTATGTGTGTGTGTGTAAGTTAAATTTCTGGGTTACTGCGTTCAAGGATTTAAAAAAAAATTTTAATATTATCAGAAAAATAAAAAAAGAAATGAAGAAGAGAACAAAGACAAAAATTAGATAATTTTGTGAGTCTGGTGGTTATTAAATGGTGGGAAATGTCACATGTTTTTCCCAGACTGCACATCTCTGAAGTTTCTGGTTTTCTTTCAATAGCTCTCTCATTTGTTTAAGGGGTTAGAGATTTCAAAAGAGTAGGGCAGGAAAAAGAATGGGCGCTAACAACCTGATAGCAGACCTGCTTCCTATCCTACAACAGCTGCTTTGCCATCAGCTGAATTCCAGGAAGGAGGAGCAAATACCTTAGCCTGGGGAACGCTGAGCCTTTGAGCCTTGGAGCTGATGTGACGCATTGTCTCTTCAGAAATATAAAAGGGCAATATGTGTAGAGTTGGAAAATAATTTTCCAGAGATTGGGTCATCTACAAAACAAAGAATTAAAACTTCCAAACATCAGTTGACATGACATTATTTAACAGTGAATTTCTGTGGCAAAGTTCATTTCACTTATTTTAAGTAAACATTTTTTAAAATGATGAGCAAACAGCAAAGTACACAGATCATAACCATATAGCTTGATGCATTTTCACAGAGTGCACACACTGCCATAACCAGCACAAAGATCAACACCAGATTCCCAGGAGCTCCTGGAAATCACTACCCCCCGCCAAGAGCAACCATTTTCTATCATCAGTGATTAATTTTGTCTATTTTTAACATTATTTAAGTGTAAAATGTAGAATTCACTTTTCTGTATCTGATTCTTTTTACTCAATATCATATAGAATTCAGCCATGACTTTATTTTTCTTTCTTTTTTGTGGCCTCCTTCATTCCACAAATGTTTACTGAACACCTGCTGTAAGCCAGGCATTATGCTAAGCACTGGGCACACAGTGGCAATGAAGCAGGCAATGTTTTTGCTCTCCTAGAATGTTTGTAGGAAGATTGTCTTCCTACTCTGAAAATTAATGTTCGAGAATTTAAAAGTCATTACTTTCCAGGGAGACAACTGAGGTTTGTCAACACAGGTTAACTCCAAAGTACCTGCATGTCTAAAAAGTCACAGATAGGGCCAGGCTACAAAGAGCCTCAGTGGAGTTCCACATCTTTGCTCACAGAGTCTCCCAGCATCCTTTAGCTGCTCTAGAGGCAACAAAGGCCAACAAAATAAAAATCTAGGTTGCATTTTCAGTCACATTCCAAAACAGCTGCTTGATTGAATAACTACAACATGTCTGCCAGACAACATTCTGGAGAAGGAAGTTGTCGGTATTTTTGAAATGCTATTTCAAACACGCTGGTTTTGCAGCATAATTCCTAGGAGAGTAATGGCCAGTAGTGTTTTTTATTCTTTGAAGTTACAGTTTCTGCCCTTTTTTCAGTTTAGGAATGGGTTGGGAGATACACTTCATGTGGTCAGTAAAGTCCTGATGTGAACCCAAGGTCAGGGGTGACGATATGAAGTGGATAAGTCACACCTCAGCTTCTGGAAAACAGCATCTTGGCCCTTAACAACAAGGAAGCCTGGTCAGGCTGTGCAGGTCTTCCTTCCGTCTGGGTCACAGAGCCCCGCACACAGCCTGCCAGCTGGTGGCCGCCCTCCGGGGCCTGAGGGCGGGCCTGGTCTTCCTCATTCCTCTTCGTTCCCTAGTCTCTAGGTTGGTCTCTCATGCCGGGAGGGCCTGGTCTTCCTTGTTCCTCTTCGTTCCCTAGTCTCTCGGTTGGTCTCTCATGCCGGGAGGGCCTGGTCTTCCTTGTTCCTCTTCGTTCCCCAGTTTCTCTGTTGGTCTCTCTTGCTGGTCATCTCAAAGGTCGACGTTCTAAGGTCTCTGGTCTTGGCCCTCCCTTGTTTCTCCAGGTCTCTTTCCCATGGTCAGAAACTCTCATCCCTAACTGCACATTAGAAAGAACTGGGGAACTTCTAAATTGAGCAGTGCCCAGGCCCAGAGCCCAGAGGTTCTGTGTTGGTCTGCTGTGAAGAGGGTCACGGGTACTTAATCTCATGGCTTTCCATGTGACACTGATGTGAGGCTAGAATGAAGCACCATTGCCTAGGTCCTTCAAGTTGGGTCTCTGGCCAGCAGTGTCAGCATCCTCTGGGATTTGTTAGATATGGAAAGTCTAGAGTCCAATCTCAGGACTACTTATGGAATAAGAAACTGGACAATGGGGTCCTGTGATATATGTTTCAGTGAGCCTTCTAGGTGATTCTGAAGCATGATAAATGAAATCTGGAAACCACTGACCTGGGTGATGGCATTATAGATCCCTGACTCTATCTATAACCATGTACAAGACTTGCTTTTCCTCATCTCCCTCCTGGACCCTCCCCTGGACACAGCTGCTTGCTGACATTCTACTCCGGCTCCTCTCCAGCATCTCCAATGCCCCCACCCATTCCCATATTACCAACTATTTTTTCCTCAGCCTTTTTCATCCCAGTGACTGGTACCAAGTCCTCTAAGTTGCTGGACGCATAAATGTGAAATTTAAAAATATTTTAAAATAAGTATTACATGCATGTATCTTAAACCGAGAAGTTTAAGTGAACAGTGAAAATCTCCCTCCTGCCCTTATCCTGTTATGAGCTGAACTATGTCCTCCCAAACTCATATGTTGCAACCCAATCCCCAGCATGACTATATTTGGAGACAGAGCCTTTACAGAGGTAGTTAGGGTAAAATGAAGTAAGTGTGAGGCTCTGATACAACAGGACTCGGGCTCTTTTAAGGAGAGGACAAGACACAGGGAAGTGGTGTGCAAAGGAAAGGCCAAACGAGGACACAGTGAGAAGACAGTCATCTGCAAGCCAAGGAAAGAGGCCTCCAGAGAAAACAATCCTGCAAACACCTTGATCTTGACCTTCCAGGCCCCAGAACTGTGATAAAATTACTTTCTGTTGTTTATGCCACCCAGTCTGTGATATTTTGTTACGGCAGCCTGTGATAGTTCATTTTATGTGTCAACTTCTTTGGGCCACTGGGTGCCCAGATATTTGATCAAACATTATTCTGGGTGTGCCTGGGAGGGTGCTTTTGCACATGATTTAACATTTAAATTGGCAGACTGAGTAAAGCCTGTCAGCTTCTGGACAACACTATCAGCTCTCCTGGTTCTTCGAATGGAACTGAACCATCTGCTCTCTTGGGTCTCCAACTTGTTGACTCACTCTGCCGATCATGGCAAACAACAAGTGCTGGCGAGGATGTGGAGAAAAGGGGACCCTTATGCAGTGTTGGTGGGAATGCAGACTGGTGCAGCCACTGTGGAAAACAGTATGGAGTTACCTCAAAAAATTAAGAAGCAAAGTACCATATGACCCAGCAATCCCACTGATTATTCAGTTCATTAATTCTGAACACAAATCTGGACCTTACAGAGCTTCTGTTTGCTCTGAGGTGGTAGCTTTTCCAACCAAACACAACAAAGCACAGTAGAGAAATGACTCTTTGAGCAATCACTCTGGTCCTTCTGTCTAGGAGTGGCAGCAGTCCTAAGAATAAAAACATACAATTCAATGGCCCTGGCTGGTTGGCTCAGTGGTAGAGTGTAGCCTGGCATGTGGAAGTCCTGGGTTTGTTCCTGGTCAGGGCACACAGGAGAAGCGACTATCTGCTTCTCCACCGCTGTCCCTTCTCTCTATTTCCCTGCAGCAACCATGGCTCAAATGGCTCTAAGTGAGGTGACCTCGACTGCTGAGGATGGCAGCATGGCCTCACCTCAGACACTAAAACAAAAAATGGCTCCAGTTGCAGCAGAGCAATGGCTGCAGATGGGCAGAACATCGCCCCCTAGAGCTTCCCAAGTGGATTCTGGTTGGGAGGATGCAGTATTGTGTCTCTACCTCCCCCCTCTCACTTAATAAAAATAATATATAAATTTTAAAAAAGAAAAATAAATGTTAGGCAATTATTAAGGAAGAGTGGTTTTTTGTTTTAGTTTTTAGCACATAAACATATCCAAGAGATATTATTAAGCAGTCAAGTCACAATGATGTTGGTCTAATTGGGTCCTATATTAGCAAAAACAAAATAAAACAGCAGCAACATCTTAGCCTGTGCTAAAATAGAATGTACATAAACAAGTCTAGAAGGATGGACATACATTAAACTAGGATCAGATGACTATGATCACTGGGACAGGGAATTATGGAGATATTTTATACTTTCTATGTTTCTATAATAGCCATTTCCATAGTGTTGGATTTTCACAAGAATATGTAATTTTCTTACTGAGAAAATTAGTTTTTTTAAAAAAGAATATATATGTTTCTATATTTATATTAAATATATTCTCTTATATATGTATAAAAAGATGGTATTACTACCAATAGGGAATTTTTTTCTCCTAAACTATGTATAACTTAAGCTTTATTCTGTAGCATTCAATGTGTGTTTAACAACTTGAAAATAATCTTATATATTGTGTATATGTGAACAAACACTAGGAAGAGATTTATATTAGCTAAGTCAAGCTTTTGAGAAGATTTTGAGGAATGCTGTGACTTTGTTAGAAATATAAACACTTGATATATAGTAACTGTAGATTTAAAATATGAATGGAGAATAATAGCTGTATAGCAGGAAAAATGATAAGTTTACCAACCTCTGACAATATAAACAGGGAAGACATTTGTTCATTAAGTAAATACTTACTGAACATCTACTATGTGCCATGCACTTTGCAGATAGCAGAGGAGTTCATAGTCTAGTGAAGAAGAGAAACAAAATAACTAAACTCACGAAAAATATATAATTAAACATAGTTTTAAGTTTTGTAAAGATTAAAGGGAGATGGTTTAGATGAGATAAACAGAGAAGGCCTCTGAGAAGTGAAAAGTCAACTGAAATTTAGAGAATAAGAAGGCACCAGCTCCTTAAAGAAGAAAAATATTCCTGGCAGAGAGAGCAGCAAGTAGGGTGAGGTCTGAAGCAGGAAAGATGCAGGAGTGTTTGGGAACCCAGAGGGGCCTGTGGCTGGAGTGCTGGGGATGAGAAGGAGTGATAAAGAGCGGAGCTGGGCACGAGCCAGGAGCAGGGTAACACAGGGCCTTACAGGTGAGTAGTTTTTAATTTACTCTGATTGCAAGGAAAGCCATGGAAACATTTTAGGTCAAGGGATTCCAAGGCGCTCTTTTTGTTTTGGAAAGATCCCTCTGGGCCCTTGCCGGTTGGCTCAGTGGTAGAGCAACGGCCTGGTGTGTGGAAATCCCGGGTTCCATTCCCGGTCAGGGTACAAAGGAAAGGCAACCACCTGCTTCTTTCTCCCTCCCCCTTTTCTCTCCCTCCCTCTTCTCCTGAAGCCATGACTCGATTGGTTTGAGCACATCACCCAGGCATTGAGGATGGCTCAGTGGAGCCTCTGCCTCAGGTGCTAAAAATAGCTCAGTTGTGATGGCCCCAGCTGGGCAGAACATCACTCCAGATGGGGGTTGCCAGGTGGATCCCATTTGGGGCACATGAAGGAATCTGTCTATCTTTCCTCCTCTCACTTTAAAAAGATCCCTCTGGCTGCTCTGTGCTGGATGGAGTCAAGGAGTTTGCTGTGCTGTTCAAATGAGGATCTAGGTGTCTTGAACTAGGGTGGTGTTAGTGGAAGGGACAGGATTTGGACACATACCAAGTGTATTTTAAAGATAGAATCAGAAGAACATGGTGAAGGATGTATCGGGGGGAACAGGGACACTAAATGAAGATATCAGAGGAGATGTGAGTAGATGGATACCATATTCTTACGATGACTTAATATCACAAAGGTGATACTCTCCCTAAAATAGTTTATAAAATAATTGGTAGCCAATAAAAAGAAAAACAATTTCTTTCTGTTATTCTGTTGTGTTTGAATAAGACAAATTGAGCCAAAATTTATTTAGGAAGATGAACAAATAAATAAAAGAACCAGCTTGAAAAACTTTAAAAATGGGGACCTATGTGGAGAATCTAGTTTTAATACTAGATATTAAAATAGATTATAAAGCCTCAATAAATAATTAAGTGATACTAGATTGTGAATGAACAGAAAACCCAATGGAGGAGACTTAAAAATCCAGAAATAAATCAAATTGTGAAAATTTAGTTTCTTACAGATATAGCTTCTGAAACAGTTTGGGCAAATATGGACCACTCAATGCTAAAATAACTTGGTAGCCATATGGCTGAATAGTAGTAATAATAATAAAGTTGAATCTATACCTCATACTTTACTTTAAATACATACTTGAACTATATAAATTGGGTCATAAGTTCAATATAAAATAAACCAAAACAGATCTGGAATGACACAGTAGCAAATAACAACATTCAAGGCATAAGGAAGGTCTGCTAATTCTGACTCAAAATCCACAAGCCATACAGGAGAAAAAGTTGAAATGTTTAAGTTTATTACAAAACAAAACAAAAAAAACCAAGTTCTTCAAGGAAAGAAACATAATCAAAATCAAAATTTCTCAAATGAGAATCTGAGAAAAAAATCTTTCATCTCATAACAGAGAGATCTTCCCTTCAGTTCAAAAGAGAAACCTGGCCCTGGCTGGTTGGCTAAATGGAAGAGCGATGGCCCTGCCGTCCTGGGTTCCATTCCCAGTCAGGGCACACAGGAGAAGTGCCCATCTACTTCTCCACTCCTCCCCGTCTTGCTTCTCTTTCTCTCTCTCTTCCCCTCAGCAGCCATGGCTCAATTTGAGCAAGTTGGCCCCAGGCACCGAGAATGGCTCAGGCACTAAGGAGAGCTCAGTTGCTGAGCAACGGGGCAAGGCTCCAGATGGGTAGAGCATCGCCCCCTAGTGGGTTTGCCTAATGGATCCTGGTCAGGGCTCATGAGGTGAGTCTGTCTTTGCATCCCCTTCTCGCACTGAATTAAAAAAAAACCTGCAAAAGGTGTCAGTTGACAGCTCCTAATAAAGTAAATAGGAATGGTACAGACTTGAGACAAGATACTCATGATAAAAAATATTCAGACTAAAATATACCAATATCAGTTTTTTAGCTATCAGTTAGGCAAAATCCTAATGAATATAAGTCAATTGCTAAGGCTTTGGAGAACTTTTATATATTGTTATTGAGTGTGTACATAGAACAACCCCTAAGAAAGTAATTTGATGTCTGTCAAAACTGAAAAATCATATACTCCTTGACCCTGCATTCTGTATTTTATACATCAAGTGCTTTTCTGCATGTGGAAAATGAAATGCACAATATTCTTCACTGATAGCAGTATCATTTCTAATGGCAAAAAAATCACAAACTGATGATGTAAACTATAGAGAACTGATTTTTAAAACACTGATGTGGGTGAATTTGTATTGCCTACTATAACCAACACTTGCTTTTTGTGACTCTGCCTCTTACCCAGAGCCCAACAGTAGCTGAAGTTTATTCCAATTATGCTTGCCATGAATGCCGCTGATATGTGCAGTTGGACCTCTTGTTTTGCCAACATCTGATAGGATTTGGCAAGGCACTAATAGCTAGGCTTACATTTCAGGAAGCATCCTATTTTATGTTACTGATGTCAATTAATACAAAGGCAGTACATGGTGAATATACCATTTATAACTGGGATTGAGTTGATGTCATACCATCTCACTACCAGGTCAAGGTAGTACATATACTGCATCTACATCCTTGCATATTAGTTTGGAAAATGAAATATTTTTTTTCCTGCCTCTAGCCCCTCTCCATTCTCCTTGGTAGTCACAGTAGCTGAGATATTTTGAATCATTCTCTGAAAAAGTTTGTTGTAGAGGACCCCCACTTAAGCTCACTGTGGGAAATTGAAATCCTACACCCTTTTATAATTCCAGGCCAAGGTTCTTGACCATATGCTGTTTTTAATCAAGGACCACAACACACCTTGGACAACACAAAGACATTGAGCTAACCTCAGGGCCACAGCAGTTTAAAAGAATGGTTATAACAATAAGACCACTTGGGCCAGTGTTCCCAAGAGGTAGTCTTGTAAGTTAGGTGAGTGAGTGGTATGGCATGCAGAAAGACATTGTCCTCAAGCCCACCCTATCTGATGTCCAGAATCCAAGCATACGTGACTGACATACTAAACCAGCCATCCTACTGACCTTTTTCTCCATTTGGCCCAATACCTGAACTCCACTAATGTCTGAATTTCCACTTTGTGATTGCATCCCTAAGCATCACAATTTATCCTATATTAAGCTTAATAAAGCATAAATGCATATGACAGTCAGTATAATGTCATGGTTTAAAAGTATGGACCCTGAAATCAGAAATCCTGGCTTTGAATATCCACTCAGCAACTCACTAGCTGTGCAGCCTGGGGCAAGCAGCTTGTCCTTCCTGTGCCTCCATTTCCTCTTCTGAAAAGTGGGGCTAATGGCATTCCTGTTATGTTGGCTGTCAGGTCTGAATATAGTATCATACGTTTTGCCTACAAATAGGAAGCAATTACTGAGGTTTATCTTTATTATAATAAATACCTTTAGGACAGACACCTCGTTAAGCATTATCTGGTGGAAGCAATTATTTTTTTGTATGTGTAAAAATTGTTTATCATACAAAAGTTTCTTTATGTTTTACAGTTATTTTTAAAATTCTGCCAGATAAAATGTTTAATGGTTGAAAAACTGCTAAATTGCCTGACCAGGAGGTGGTGCAGTGGATAGAGCATCGGACTGGGAGGAGAAAGATGCAGGTTCGAGACCCAAGGTCGCCAGCTTGAGCGCAGGCTCATCTGGCTTGAGCAGAGGCTCACCAGCTTGAGCCCAAGGTCGCTGGCTGGAGCAAGGAGTCACTGGGTCTGCTGTAGCCCCCACCCACGGTCAAGGCACATATGAGAAAACAATCAATGAACAACTAAGGTGCCGCAACGAAGAATTGATGCTTCTCATCTCTCTCCCTTCCTGTCTGTCTGTCCCTATCTGTCCCTCTGTCTGACTCTGTCAAAAAAAAGAAAAACTGCTAAATTGGACTTAATGTAAAATGCTAATTTCAGCAGTGTGAGGGTCAGTAAAAGTGTTTTTAAAAAATGAAAAACATTTTTAAAAGGACCAAGGGCTAACAGCAAAGTTGAGCGTGAAAAGAAAAACAGTCAAAGAAATACCAGCTCACACAAGGCTTGTTCTCTTTCCCAGGGGGACAGAGACTTATTATAGCCGGGTGGTTGCGGTGGAGGGAGGTGGCCGGGAAGGGGCGTGCGGCTGCCGGCACCCTTCTCCTTCACCTGCTCAGTACCCGCTCCTCCGCCTGGGCACGTGACTCGGAGAGCCGCTGATCCGAACATTCATAAAACACCTACTCTATGCCAGCTACTAAGCCAGCACTTTCATCGGTTAGCTCATTCCCACAGCATCCCTGTGAGGCAGGAAATGATGGTTACCCTGATTTCAGGGTATGGATCCTGCCCATAGTACTGGCCTCCTACTTGCCATGCTCACAATCCTAAGCAGCCTTGGGGAAAGCCTAGCTCTGAAAGTTTTTACTCCAGGAGAAAAGGAATCTTGATAAGGTTCTGATTAAAGCAGGACTTGTGTCCCATGAGTAAACAATACCTGAGAAAGAAGCTGCCTCAGTCATTCCTAAGGTTGCACACATGAGTGCATGTGTGTATGCGCATGTCTGTGAGCGTGTGTGAAAGAATAACTTCTATGAATTAAAACAAATACTCAAAACACGAGAAACAATTTTGTGGCAATAATTAACTCATTAATTTAAAAAATACTTATTAAGTGCCTCATAGGTGTCACCCAGGGATCTAGCAGTGAGGGAGACAGATTTGCCCCTTGCCCCATGCATTTTAAATCTAAGAAAAGACACTAAACAACCAAAAGTGTGAAACCAACTTGGACAGGAGAAGTTCAAGACTCAGTGGGCACATAGCACTCTGGTGCATCTCAAAATACACTGAGAGTTAATAGATTCCACACGAGCATTACCTGTAACAACAATCTATGTTGAATGTGCACTTTTAGAAAACAGTGAAACTACTCACACACACTGCATTGCTTCTAATTTAGCTTCAATTTAAGACTGGTTTGGATCTGAGCTAGAAGTCCAGCACTCCTGAATCATTGTGATTGTGATGTTGAACCTTGTGTCTGAAGGTCTCCTCCCACAGAATACTAGAAAGGGTGAAATAGGATGAGGACTAAAGAGTCTCAAGAGAATATTAGTGGGATTCATTTAGGGCTCCAAAGCCTGGGAAATAACCAAAGAATGGTGTTCTGGAAGAACAAGTAAGCAAGGAGCAGCTGGTGAGAGAAGAGTGACAGGTTTGCAGAAGTGCTAAGGGTAGTCATGAGCTGTATAAAACCACCTGAAAACTGGAACTTAAAAATAAGCTAAAAATAAGTTATTTAGAACTTTTTACTGATTTCAGTGAGAGTAAGGGGGAGAGAGCGAGACAGAAATGTTGAGCTGTTCCTGTATGTACCCTGGTCGGGGATTAAGCCAGCAACTTCTGCGCTTTGGGACGATGCTCTAACCAGCTGAGCTATCTGGCCAGGCCAGTAGATACATGGAAAAATGCTCATCTTCGCTGGCTGTTAGAGAAATGCAAATCCAAACTACAATGAGATACCTCCTCACACCTGTTAGATTAGCTATTATCAACAAGACAGGTAATAACAAGTGTTGGAGAGACTGTGGAGAAAAAGGAACCCTCATCCACTGTTGGTGGGAATGTAAATTAGTACAGCCATTGTGGAAAACAATATGGAGGTTTCTCAAAAAATTAAGAATAGAGTTACCATATGACCAAGCAATCCCTCTTCTGGTTATCGACCTGAAAATTTTGAAAACATTTATTCTTAAAGACATATGTACCCCTATATTCACTGCAGCATTATTCACAATGGCCAGGGTATGAAAACAATCTAAGTGTCCTTCAACTGTTTGGATAAAGATCTGGTGTATACATACAATGAAATACTATTTGGCCATAAGAAAGATAAAATTTTGCCATTTGCAACAACATGGATCTTGAGAATATCATGCTAAATAAATCAGATGGAAAAGGACAAGAACATATGATTTCGCTCAAACCTGGGATACAAAACAAAAAGTAACAAGTGAACAAGCAAAACAAACTTATAGACACAGACAACAGAAAGCTGGTTACCAGAGGGTAAGGGGGATAGGGATAGGATGAAGAGAGTAAATGGGGTCAAATATATGGTAACAGAGGAGACTAGACTTTGGGTGATGAGCACACAATGGAATATAGTATGTTAGATGTATGAGAGAATTGTACACCTGAAATGTATATAATGTTACTGACCAATGAATTTAATTAAAAAATATACTAGGGTCATTTACCCACATGGCAAGAAAAGATGACACGATTTCTCCCCACTTCTACGCTGCAAACATGAAACTGGATAAGAAATGACACTGGCCAAGGTCACAGAATTTTGCCACAACCAGTTCCCTGCTTGGTGCTTCACTCACTAGAATCCTGTGGTACCATGGGCTTATCTACTCCAGCAACTGCCCACTGCTGACCACTCAGGAAACTATTCACTTTCCTCTGGCCCCATGGTCTCCATCTCCCATTCAGGGGTGGGTTTTCCCTTTCTGTGGAAATAAATGGCTTTAATTCAAATCACTTTCCTGCTGTTCTGCAAACAAAGTTACTTGTGATGTCATCCTTCATATTTCCACTGACCAGATTCTCTCTCCCTAGTGACTAATGTTACTCCTCACCACCCTGGAATCCAATTTTCATGAAGAATCAGCCAAAGTAGTCTTCCATTTACCTATAATAACATTCAATTCCTGTGAAGCCTAGAAGAAAGTTGGCTAAAAAGTGTCCCTCTGTTAACTCTAGGTGACCTCAAAAAGCTGTTTCTTTCAGAGCAAACTTTTGTGATGGGCCAATTTTGTATAGGAACCACTTTTCCCTCTTAACTCAGGTAACTGTATATTCCTATTTACAGCACCAACCTCCAGAATGCACATGTGTGTATACAGGTAAACAAGAAGTCATTCCATCACAGTTGAACCAATGTACAAGGGTTGTATTTATTCAAAAAACATTTCTTGAGCACCTACTATGTGCCAGACCTATTCTAGGTGCCGAGAAAAAGTTGTAAAGTATCAATAAAATAACTAAGATATTATCATGAAATACTTAGCATTAGAAAAAGAGTTAGAGCCAAAGAGAAAATATACATAGAAAAGACAATTGAGCCAATTCTCTAGGTGATTTTAGCCACCCTCTCCCAAACCAAAACTACCAGCACTTCTGATCACTTATTCATTATATGTGATAATAATTATGAACTTGAACTAAGCTGCTGAAACAGCAATTGAATGATTTCTCTCACTTAACTACTTAGGGGCCCTTCTCAAATTATTTCACATCCTTAGACCATGATATCCTAATCTGTAAAATCAAATTACTGATACCGCCTGCTCATGGAGCTATTGTAAGAATTAAATTTGTTTATGTTAGCACATGGTGTGGCACGTGATTATTTAGATAGCTAGCTCAATTGTTATATTTGTTTCTTATGATTTCAAACATCTTCCAAAGACTTCAACAACTGTATACAGATGTAAATTCAGAGGCAGCATAATACACTTAAGAAAGGATTAGTAGACTGACTGAGGATGAGAAATTCAGAAAGTCAGCTTGTTGGTCACCTATGGAAGTCACCGAGATAACTGTACTTTGTATTTTCTTTCCCTAGCAGCTCTTGTGAAATGATTGGAATGTATCAGGAACAATTTTAAACAATAGTAAACAAAATTTATCCTTTAAAACCATATCTTAGAAAGTAAGCTAAAGAGAGAATAAACAAAGGAGGCTTCTGTCCCTAAATATAATAATTAGCTTCTCTTTATCAGGAGTGGTTTAAATTAAAATAGAGAAAAATTGTTTAATGGTAAATATAGAAAAGTGCTATTTGTAATCCCTTATAAACTTTTTTTTAAGTTGAAGTATAATTGATATATAACATTACATTAGTTTCAGCTGTAGCACATAATGACTTGATATATGGATATACTGTATAATGATCACCACAATAAAGCCATCTCAACACATAGTTACATATTTTCATTTGTAATGAGAACTTTTAAGATCTACTCTCTTAGTAACTTTCAAATCTATAATAAAGAATTATTAACTATAGAGACCATGCTGTACATTACATTCCCAGGACTTAGATATACTGTATTCCCCATGTATAAGACGCACCTTAATTTTAGGGCCCGAAATTTGGGGGGAAAAATGTATTGCATAAAGTTATTGAATTCAAGTTTTATTCATCATAAAATTCATACAACTCATCACTGATCACTATCAAAACTCCCATCTATTGGTTTGTCCTCATCTATGTCTGATGACAAATCAATGTCTTCATATACCGCGTCCTCAGAGGTCGGGAAACGTTTGGGCTGAGAGAGCCATGAGCGCCACGTATTTTAAAATGTAATTCCGTGAGAGCCATACAACAAACCGTGTACGTTACACATCATCCAATAAAAATTTGGTGTTGTCCCGGAGGACAGCAGTGATTGGCTCCAGTCACCCTTAACCATGAACATGAGCGGTAGGAAATGAACAGATTGTAATACATGAGATTGTTTTATATTTTTAATGTTATTATTTTTTTAATTAAAGATTTGTCTGCGAGCCAGATGCAGCCATCAAAAGAGCCACATCTGGCTCACGAGCCATAGGTTCCCGACCTCTGATCTATGGCATTTGAAATGCTACAACCACTGTATAAGACGTACCAGTTTTTAAACCCCAAATAATTTGTAAAAGGATGTGTCCTATACATGGGGAAATACGGTAATGGAAGTTCGTACCTTTGACCACCTTCATCCATTGGGCCCACACCACCTCAAGCGATGAACCTATGTATTCTCTGTATCTATGAGTTCATTTTCTTTGTTTTTTAGATTCCATATATTAAGATCACATGGTATCTGTCTTTCTCTGTATGACTTATGTCACTTGGCATAATGCCCTCAAGGGTCCATCCACGCTGTCACAGATGGTAAGGTTTCCTTCTTTTTGATGATGGAATTATATTTCATTATATATATAATGCGGAATATATATATATATTCCACATTTTCTTTATCCACTCATCTCAGTGGTGGGATTTAGCTGGTTCACACCAGTTAGGCAGAACCAATACCTAATTTTTTGTTGAGTTCGGCAAACCGGTTGTCAAAATGGCACTTGTAATCAGGGTTCTCTCTAAGGTGGGCGCAGGGGCAGCCACCCAATGTGGAAATCACAAATTTACATCCTTTACTCTTTTTTAACATTCATCTGTGCAACAGCGTATTCTAAGCTCCCATAGTAATGTTCATTCTGTCCAGAGGTGAAATAAATTGATGGAACTATATTTGTAATATTTATTTATTCATTTCATAAAACTCATTATACCTTTGAGTGTTAATTCGCTCGCATTTGTTACTGCAGTAAACAAACACATAACGTAAAGAGAAAAAGTGCCAAACCAGGGGTGACAAGCTGTTATTGGAAATACCTTAAATAACAGTTTTATTGTTTTGTCAGGTATTATTTAATATTTTTTCATTAATATTTTAAAATTCTTTCTTATAATCTAGTTTTGTGTACCTCTTTTATTCTTATTTAAGTATTAAATGCATGAAATAATAAACTATCTTTCGGTATATCTTTTTTTATACTTAAAATGGTCATTAGGGCAGAGAATTGGCTGTTAAATTATTTCAATCCCACCACTGACTCATCTGCTGAAAACACTTAGGTTATTCCATGTCTTGGCTATTTTCAATAATGTTGCAGTGAACACGGAGTGCAGTTACTTTTTTGAGTTAGTGTTTTCATTCCCTTCAGATAAATACCAGAAGTGAAATTACTTGATCATACAGTAGTTCTACTTTTAAAATTTTTTTTGCAAAACTTCTATACCGTTACTAACAGTGCACAAAGGTTCCCCTTTCTCTACATCCTTGCCAACACATTTCTCATCTTTTCAGTAAAAGCCATCCTAACAGGTGTGAGGTGATAGCTTGTTGTGGTTTTGATTTGCATTTCCCTGGTGATTAGTGAACACCTTTTCATCTACCTGTTGGCCATCTGCATGTCTTCTTTGAAAAACATTTATTCAGATCCTCTTCCCATTTTTAATCAGATTTTTTTTCACTATTGAGTTGTATGAATTCTTTATGGTTTTTTGGACATTAACCCCTTATCTGACTTGCAAATATTTTCTCCCATTCTAATAGATTGCCTTTTCATTTTGTTGCTGATTTCTTTTGCTGTGAAGAAGTTTTTCAGTTTGATGTAGTCCCATTTGTTTATTTTTGCTTTCACTGTTTTTGTTTTCGGTGTCAAATACAAAGTATCATCACCAAGACCCATTTCAGGGACATGATCCCTTATGTTTCTTCTAGGGGTTTTATAATTTCGGGACTTATATTCAAGTCATTAATCCATTTTGAGCAAATTTTTGTGTATAATATGAGAAAGTGATCCAGACTCATTCTCTTGCATGTGTGTAGCTCACCAGTTTTCTCAACACCATTTATTGAAGGGACTGTCCTTACCCTATTGTATATTATTGGCCCCTTTGTCATAAATAAATTGACCATGTATGCAAAGGTTTATTTCTGGGCTCTCTATTCTGTTCCATTCACCTATGTCTGTAATTTTATAGTGCAAATTCTAGAATACTTTCCATAAGAATCAGCTAATAGTTTGATTTCTTGATAGTCTTCGGTTCCTTGCTAAGCCTGTAGCAACTCTCAGATGCTGTGATTGTGAGAAATTTTACAACATAATGAAAAGAAAGATCACATATTAGAAGAAATGTATTTTAGTGAGTTACTTTGAAGGGACTTAAAAGAGACTTAAATGTCACTCTTTAAAAATCTCTTATTGTGTACAATGCAGATGTTGCTGTAGTCCCATTTGTTTATTTTTGTTTTTGTTGCCTTTGTTTTCAGTGTCAAAGTATCATCACCAAGACCCGTTTTTAGACACCGTTGTATATACCCATTTGGCCAAAGGCAATAATAGTCTACTTGGATTAACGACTTTTTAAGGATATTCCAGTCTTGCCAAGTTATTTTTCCTTCTACCAGGAAAAATACATGCATTAATATTTCCAGAATAGTGAACCCTTCTAGCATATTGCTACTTGGTCACTGGCATTGGCAATCCTCAGTGCCAGCCTACTAAGCAACAAATTCTGGTTTTACTAAAACCTGGGCAAATATACATTAGTCATATCTTTTAAAAAAAAAAAAAAGTCATTTCCTTTCGCTTGAAATGAGCACATCCTGATCTTCCTGAGGACTGGTAAAGAAAAAAGTGCTTTTGAACCATCCAGGATTAAACAATTTACACACACATTCACACACTCAACTACTTGCATTCGCTATCACTAACTTAATTTCTGATTTTCAAATTTGCATACAGGGAGGAGGTAAGTATAGCTTGAAGTGTCCGTTTAGCACTGCTCCAAGCAATCATCTCTGGCAGAATGAAGCGGAAGTGATTGAGAAAAATCTCTTCCCCTCCCGGGCCTGGGCTCTCTTTCCCACTCGTGCCCCACCCCCAGTATCTCTAATCTCTAAACCCCTGGACAGTCAGAGGCGCCACAGTCCCCGCCCCCTCTCGCTGCCAAGAGTGGTTGGTCTTAACCTTTTTTGGGTTAGGATCTACAGAAAACTCTGGACCTTAGCACAGCTTCAAAGCTTTGCAAAAACTTTCAGGAGACCAGGGACTTGAAACACACTTCGAATTGCAATATTAAGAATCCCATCATTGGCCCTGGCCGGTAGCTCGGTTGGTTAGAGCGCCATCCCCCATGCCCGGGGTTCCATCCCTGTCAGGGCACACACAAGACTCAACCAATGAATTCATAAATAAGTGGAACAACAAATCAATGTTGCTATCTCTCTCCCCCTTCCTCTCTCTAAAAATCAATTACAAAAAAGAACCTCATCACTAAAATTCCTGAGTTAGGGCAATTAGACAACAAAGCTCATCCCCAGTGAGACACCAGGAACAGACGCGCTCCAGAACTGAGCACTTTCACTTGTAAGAAACCAAAAAGAGGGGTTAGGGGAAGAAAGAAGAGGGCTGCTGGGGAGGGGGGGGGGAGAAACAGAAAAGAGACAAAGAGAAAAGGAAAGAGAAACGTGACAAATTAGAGGGGTGCAGTGGGAGGGGAAGTAGAGACCGCAGAGGAGGTGGGGTAGAGGAAGGCAGATTCAGAGTGGCTTGGAGACAACGAGGAGGAGAAAGGAGAGATACGGAAGGGAGAACATAAAGGAGAGAGTAGACAAGAGACCCAGGGACCCAGAGAGAGGCGACGAGCTCTAGGAAAGAGACACCGTACTCTTTTCTCCCTCCCCAGGGCAGGGCGCCTCAGAAAAGCTAATTTCCACGAGGTGCTGTGGACCGCGACCCGCTGCCCGGGAGCTCCGGGTGCCTCTGGCCTCGGCCTCTTGAAGCCGAGAGTCCCGCACTGGCCGGACAGGCAGGGAAATGGTCTGGAAGGAGGCGGTCCGCACTCCGCTTTCTCCTCCCCTCTTCTCCTAGAGGCGGGCACCCGGGGTATTTGAGCGCCGGAGGACCCGCGGCCCCCCCGCCTCCGCCCCCCATTCAAGAAGCCACTCCGCTATCCCCGCCAGCACAGGGCGCCCGCCGCGCCTCAGAGCGCACGTTCCGCGCTTTCTCCTACACGTTCCCTGGACATTATGCGGCCGAGTAGCCGAGCCCCAGTCCTCCTACTGCTACTCCTCCGGCTCCTCCTGCGGCCCGAGCGGCTCAGCTCTCGGCAGGCGGCGGCGTTGCTCAGCCGAGCGCAGACGGGACCCTCGCGGCGAGACCTCAGCAACTCCTAAAGTCAAAAGTTGGCGGCGGGCGCCAGGCTTCGCGCGCTCTACGCGGCCGCTGCCTCGCGTCGCCGCAGTAGCCAAGGAGGACAGGAGGGAGGGGGTGAGGGCATCGGGGGGAGGGGTGGGGAGCATCATGCAGTTTGTATCCTGGGCCACACTGCTAACGCTCCTAGTGCGGGACCTGGCCGAGATGGCAAGCCCAGACGCCACGGCGGCCGTGCGCAACGGCAGGCTGCATCCGAGGCAAGGTAACGAGGTTCCGGCCCCCGGGACCCCTCCGCCCCTGTCGCCAGGCTCCGCGCCCGGGAGCGGGCACCCTGCAGCGGAAGCCTCTTTCCTTTTCCTAGAAAGAATTATTTCTCGCTTTGCAGCCTCTGACTTCTTTAGGTCACACCCAGCCAATTTCTAGAGTGACACTGTGGAAGGAACTTATCCCCCAAGCCCTTTGCTTTTAGCCTGATTTCTCCCCTTCTCAACGCTCATGCTCCAAACTACGATAACTGGTGGCAACGGCTAGCGGCGTTTTATTTTATTCAGAGTATTTGTCTGAATGTGCAATTACCTTATGTATTTTTACTTGTTCACTTTTCCGGCTCCTAATGATGTAGCCTCAGCGCCTAGCACAGTTCCTGGCTCTTCCTAGCACACAGTAGGAGCTCAGCAAATATTTGTCCACTGACTGAGGCTGAAGGGGTTGATTCAAATGGGGAAAAGACAACCTGCTGGGGCAAAAAGCTCAGGACAAAGCCCTTACCTTTATTTTAATTTAAAACTTGCGGATAAATGAATTACTGGTTTCTGTGTCTCTGCTTCTCTCTGCAGTGAAATTATTAGAGACTCTAAGCGAATACGAAATCGCGTCTCCCATCCGAGTGAACGCTCTCGGAGAACCCTTTCCCACGAACGTGCACTTCAAAAGAAGGCGACGGAGCATTAACTCTGCCTCTGACCCCTGGCCTGCCTTCTCCTCCTCCTCCTCCTCCACCTCCTCCCAGGCGCATTACCGCCTCTCCGCCTTCGGCCAGCAATTTCTATTTAATCTCACCGCCCATGCCGGATTTATCGCTCCACTGTTCACTGTCACCCTCCTCGGGAAGCCCGAGGAGAACCAGACAAAGTTTTATTCCGAGGAGGAAGCAGAACTCAAGCACTGTTTCTACAAAGGCCATGTCAATACCAAGTCCGAGCACACGGCGGTCATCAGCCTCTGCTCCGGAATGGTGAGTGAGCCCCCCCCCCTCCGCCTTCTGAAAGACTTAATTGCTCTCTAGCCTAAGACCCTCACTATGCCCAGTCACGACTGTGGCGTTAAGTTTGATATGGAAGTCGTTTGGTTCCTGCGCTTTGGGTGGCTGACGAGATCGTGTGCGTGCATTCGAGAGGAGCGCACGCGTCCGCCCTCAGGGGGTTCTGAATATTTGGAGCTTTCTAGGGTCCTAACCCAGTTTAGCTGCGCTTTGCCTGACGCCAGGTGGCGGCTTGGAAGTTGGTTTCCGAAGTCGGGGAGTTAGAAGCAAACTCAGCCTCCCAGAAGCAGCTGAATGCAGGGAGGACCCGACTTCTTATTGGTGCGTCTTGAGTCGGGGTATGGGCTAAGGATCACCAGGCTTGGGTCCGGGGAGTTCCTTCGGTGGTCATGGTGTGTTGGCGTTTTACTCAAGCCCCCCCCCTTTTTTTTTCACGCGCCAGGAACCCCGAGGCTGAACAGGATTGACAAGGAACAGGTCCCGTCCCCTGAACGGAAGGGTGGGCCTGGAGCTCCGGGGGCGGGGAAGAGGGCGGAGCCTGTCCCAGGCTTTGAATGCGGGTAGAGAGTGGTAGTGGGGTGCGGCGCAGGCCGACTCTGCACCCTGCTGGCGGGGTGGCACGGTGAAGCGTAAATACTGGGAGAGAGCCTGGAGATGTCGACTCCGAGATTTGGAGTTTTCTTGGGCGGCTGTCACCCACAGGGGTTCCCTGATAATCAGAGGACGAAGCCTGCGAGGCACGTTTCCCCAGAAAGGGAGGCCGAGGGGGCGGGGCGGTCACCTACCTGCGCAGCAAAATGCAGATTTAGCCGGGGATCCTACCTGGTATTCCGATCCCCTGCTTACAACTTCTCCACAACTTTGCCCTCAAGGAGTTCCTACACGGCATCCGCCCTCTCCCCCCGTGACATTTGAGGATCAACAATCAGATTCTGACCGGACAGACAGTCCTTGATTTTCTCAAGCGACGTGTGCTTTGCTGCCGCGCGCGTGTGACGCAGAAACTTTCCTGGGGTCAGGCTCTCCCAGCGCACGGCGCCCGAGTGATGCATTAGTCTTAAGCACCCACACTCCCTAATGTCACCCCCTTTTTTCTTAAGTGGAAGCATAGATACTTACCCGGGGTGCTCAGCTGCCCCCTCTGCGCGCTGCTGTTGTGGATCCGGAGATCCCCATCTGGATGTCGCATCCATCTTCGCCGCTCAACGGATGAGTCGGGAAGGGAGCTAGGCAAGCGTGGACGAGGGGAGAGGTTTGGCCTGCTGGAATGCGGGCACGGGAATGATCCCATTTAGCCCCTAGCAAAGAGCCGGGAGCGGCGGCGCCTCATTGAGATTGTTTGGGGGTGGGCGGAGACGGCAGTATAGCGAAGGCAGATGGGGTGCTGCGGCAAGTCATTGCTGCCTCTAGACCTAGGTAGCACGGGAGCCCAGGAATCCTGTTCTTCGAAAGGTCCGGCCGGGGTGGGCATAAATCAGGCTCCGGAACCAAGGGCATCAGAACGCCAGCAGATCCCCCAATTTCATAACATAACGGATAGGGCTGCGTCTGTACGTCAAGTTTGTAAACAGCCTTTACTCCTCCCCCTCCCCGCCTCCACACCCCGCTGAGTGGCCCTAGCAGTTGTAGGAATATTTTGCTGCGCAGGACCTTAATTTCTATTGGCAATTTTGGGTAGAAACTCGCATGTGGAACTCGAATGGTATAACTCTTAGGGAGCTGAGGGCCAGGACTTAAGAAACGAGACCTAGACCCTGTTAACCCAGTTTATATTGCATTTAATTTGCAATCTACCTTTTTTGGAGGGTGGTGGGGAGTTCTAAAACACATCTTAAATATAGACGCGCTTACCTGATCTAGCCTCCAAGCCCTCGCCCCTTTGTCTTCTTTCCGGAATTTACGTCTCCCCCCAAGATTTCCCCTTCCTGTTTTTGTAGCAGCAGAATTGTGAAATTTCTGGAGGCCCACCCAAGAAATTTTTCACTCTTCTGCGTGGGCCAGGCTGTTTCCCCTGTCGTCCCACACCTCCCTGAATTCCATCTCAGATGTGTGTCTTACCTTTTCTGAGCACCCCTACCTACCCTAATTGTAGCTCCCTTTACTTCCCTCCCGCTATCGTTAGGACTGATGTCTAAGAAATATTTCCATCCGGCTTTCCTCCAGCCTTTTCTCTCTCATCTCTGCCACTTACAAGTTAATGATGCTTGGATGCAAGATCACATCACCCTGCTCGCTAACTCTGCATAGCTTCCCACTGCCTAGTGAACAACTGTAAGCTCCATCTGGTACTTCAGACCATCTGCAGTATACCTTCTTGTCCCTGTTATGTCCACATGTCCAGGGTGGTCTCTCAAGTGTTTCCCCACAAGTCCTGTATTTCAGGAAATCTGCTTTTGCCTCTTTTTCTGAATTTCCTTTGCATCGTAATCCTCCGTCATTGCCTTTGAGCCACTGGTTTTATTTGTTCATCTCACCCAGTTTCACATGCTCAATTCCTTCCCTTCTTTTGAAGTGTCACTTACCTATCTTCTTTCCCTAAGAAACCTCTTCCTGGTCCTATAGACTGGTGTCATGTCTCCCTCTCCACCTCCATAGAAGCATGTCTGTGTTTTTCTCATGGTCATTAGTATGCTCTCCTTTGTGTTAGTTCTTGATATGGTATGTTCTGTCCTTTTCTCCTTGGCAACAGGGTCAGCATCAATTCATTTCTCTCCTGTTTGGAGTCATATATTGTAGGTACACAGTTCCTGTGTTTGAATAAGTGTTCACCTTGACCAAGCAAGGATTATCCTTTGGTCAGGCAACTATATTTGTGAATCAATAACATAATTAATTTGGTACCTTATAGATTTATCTATACCATTTAGATAAATGGTATAGATAATCTATACCATTTATCAAACTCTCATTATATGCTCTGTAATGAGTACTTTACATTTGCATTATCTCATGCAAAATTGTCACAAAAAGCCAATCCTTAACTCGCTTAACAGATTGGGACACTGAGGCTTTGAGTGCTGGAGATTTGACTAAGGTCTCACAGCTCTGAAGTGGTGGAATTGAGGTTCCCACCCATCTTTCTGACCTGTGCGCTTAACCATTCAGAGACTAAATCTATATTCCTAAAGAGAATTTTAGAGTTTTTTTTTTAAAGGCACTGAACCAAAGGCAGGATAACTGAGTTCTGGATTCAGCACTGGTACTGTTCAGTTGCTTCTGTGCCACCCAAGGGGAACTTTGGACAAGTCACTTCCTCCCTCTGGGCCTCAGTTTCCCTTTTTACCACAGGTGCCAGATCCTCCAGGTTCTTTTCCAGTGTGTGTGGCTTGTCTCAGGTGTGTTTTACATATTATTGTACATAACCTGTGCCTTGTTCAGAGATCAGAGGTATGTGTGGAAGACAGACAGAGCTGTCTGGGTGAAAATAAATATGTTAAATCACTTCTCAGGAAACCAGCTGTTCTGTTGCTTAGTCTGACCACACCAGAGCTGTGCCCTCATTGAGCCAATGAATCATGTGGAGAACTTTTTTAAAGCTATAGATTTAGACCTTACCCCTGGAAATCCCAAATTTGCAGGTAAGCGACAATGCCCCAAATCTAAATTAAAAAAAAAAATCTTCCCAGGCAATTTTGATACTTAGCTGGCTTTGGGAACCCTTGTCTTGGCATAATGCTTCACAAACTTTATCATGAATAAGAATACCATGGAGTGCTCATTAAAATTCCAATTCCTGGGCCCTACCCTGAGATTTTGATTCAGTAGAACAGATTTGGGGTGGAGCATGATTATTATTCAAATTGCTAACAAACTTCTGAATGATGTTAAATGATCTTTAAGGACAGTCATTTCCCTTGTGTCTAGAAGAAGATAGAGGGCCTCTGCTTTTCTTTATTCTTTTCTTTTCTTTTTTTTTTTTTATTTCCAGTTCAGGAAAGGAACAACTGAGGATGAGAGAAAGGCTTGATTTCTCCACTTAAACACTGCATGGCATGAGGCACTTTTTAGTGCTCTTGTAATGTTTGGTTTGGGTGGTTCAGCCTTGAGGCATCATCAGAACTTGTTGGTATGTGGGAAGGAGAAGAAAACAGTTCTTTCAAGGTGCTTGGCAAGAATGATTGGGAATAAGTTGTATTCTGGGGGTTAGATGCTAACACCACAACACAAAAAGCCACTAAAGCATTTTAAGCCCTTACAAGGTGTCACTTTGCAAAGCTCTTTAAATGCATTATCTCATTTAATCTGCAGGATGGCCCTTTGTAGTATTTTTATTCCTAATTGACAACAAGGAAGCTGAAGCTTAGCATTAAAGAACTTATCCAAGGTGGGAGGGTAAATGGTGGTGCAGAGACTGGAACCTAGGGCAGCCTAACTCCAAAGCCTTGTATCTTGTTATTCCCTGTTGCAAAGGGAAGGGCTGGTGAGAGACTTGTGCTAGTGTGACAGGTGGCATCACTTTGCATGCCTTATGGTCAACATATGCTTCCTGAATTTGAATTGCTGATAAGGCTGCCACCAGTCAGCTTATCCCTTGGAGGTTACACTCATCCCTAAGTTTGCAGGCTGTCTTCCCCCGGAAAAACACCCTCTCAGCAGCCTGTAGAAGGGAATATTGGGTTAGAACTTGAGCACCAAGGAAGTATTTTTTAGAGATAGATATTTGGGTAGAGGTGCAATGAAGTATAGTCAAATGAAGGATAAGGTACTGTCACGGCCGAGTATGAAAGTAAACTGTTTCTCCAATTGTGTCAGCATTTTCAGTTTAAGCAGCCGTCATGACAAAGGACAGGAGAGGGGGAGGGGTGGAGAAGCAGATGGGCGCTTCTCCTGTGTGCCCTGGCCGGGCACAGTCTCCACTTTGAAATATTTCATTGTTTATTAAATCAACGTATCATCTCTTCCTTTGCAGCTGGGCACATTCCGGTCCCACGATGCGGATTATTTTATTGAACCACTACTGTCCATTGATGAGCAAGAAGATGAAGAGGAACAGAACAAACCCCACATTATCTACAGGCGCAGTGTCCCCCAGAGAGAACCCTCTGCAGGAAGGCACATATGTGACACTTCAGGTATTAGATTTTGCGTCCTCAGACATCCTAGTTTAGACAGATGGGATCATTGTCATGCTACAAAGATGGAGCTCTTCATAGGCTACAAAGCACTACCACTCACATTGCGTCACATTTCATCTTCTGGTGAGGTAGTATGTTCCCACTGTACAGATGTGAAAGCTAAAGAGAGTCTTGCTAATTTGTCAAAAGTTGCACAGCTAATACATAACAGGCCAGGATTCAAACTCAGATAGCAGTGAAGCCAAGGCCACCATGGGCAGAGCAACGTCTTTTGTTGAAGTTGCTAAGTTTTTTATTAAGCTTTAGTAAAGTCTTATGCTATGATAGCCATATCCTCAGTCAGCAGTTCTTATGTTTCTTGTTTTCTATTTATTTTTGTAATATGTCAGGTTACAAAACAGTCTTACAAATGGAACTCATGGAAACATCTGTGTCTTTCTCAGACTTTTTCTTGTCAGCTCCGTTGAGCTCGTGCTCTGTGGCTATGTGACATATGCGACTGGGAGCCCTGGTTGCAGTTGGGTTCCTGTCCAAGGCGCATGCGCCGCAGCAGACTTCCTTCCAGCCTGGCCAGGCTCGTTGAGGCTTTATGCTGATATCTTTGGCCATTGTCAAGGATGTGTCTATAATTCTGGGCACCCTAGAAAGCTTTATGCTTGTTTGTGTTTCTCACCCTGCAGTCTTGAAGCAGCCCTTTACTGTCTTTGAAGCTTGGTTACTTTCTCTGATGATAGCTTATTATTAAAAATCATCTCTCAGTTGGGTCCTCAGTTTTAGAATGTATATTTTGAAAAAATTACTGGAATTACTGTTTCTAAAACTTTATCCTTCTTATTTTTTTAATTTTAAAAATTGCTTTTCTGGATTAAACAACTTTTCAGGGTCTTTCTGCCATCTCCAAATAAGACCAAATTCAAGACCAACAAGTAATTTCCTAAAACATTTCCCAAATGATCATATGTGTTTTTAACAAGATTGAATAATGACTTGTCGTCTAGCCCAGGAAATCACAAATGTTCATTTCCTCTCATATGTGTATCACAGTGATTGGCAAAATGCGGTTCCCAAGCCACATGTAGCTCTTTGGCCCCTTGAGTGTGGCTCTTCCACAAAATACCACGTGTGGGTGCTACCTCGATAAGGAATGTACCTACCTATAGAGTTTAAGTTTAAAAAATTTGGCTCTCAAAAGAAATTTTAATCGTTGTACTGTTGATATTTGGTTCTGTTGCCTAATGAGTTTGCTGACCACTGGGTTCATCCAATGTGACAGAGTATAGTGTCGTCTTCTCTCCTGGATTTATTATTTCTAAAGTGACTCCTTTAATGACAGAACATTGGCTCTCTATAACCTGAAGTAGCCAGGGAGCAGCGTCATATGATGTAGCATTATAGGCCTCTTGGCTTTATCCCATTCAATGCTGTGTCCTTACCACAGAGCTAGGCAGACTATAACTGAAATAGTCTGTCTGTTAGACTCTCTGGAGAGCCAAGGGGTGGGAGTAGGAAAATGTGATAGGTGTACTTAGAAACTATGTAGTAACAACAGCTTGATTGATGCCAAGAGTGCCAGCTCCGAGCAAGTTCATTGACAGGACATACATCACATTTTGCTGACAATGCTAATAAGAATGTCAACATTTTCTTCTTGACTTCCCAAATCAAAATTAGCAAGTGCATATTTTATATGTGTACATGAATATATATGTACGTACATCTATCTATGTACACACACATATATAGCATGTGATAGAAAGGAAATCTATGATTCCTCCCTTTCTATCTTAGCAGTATATGTTCAAAAGATACTCAAATGATATTTTTCTTGATCATTTTATTGAACAGTGGCACTTTGTGACATTCTTCTGCGTGAAGTAGCAAACCAACATATTTTTAAAACTACCATTTATTACGGTTCTATTCTCTATTGTCATTGTACAGAGCACTTTGTCTATACTCCTTCACTCAATCTTTCCACAACCCTGTCATATGGGTAGCATTCTAACTGCCACTGGACCTGGTAAAGGAGCTGAGGCTCTCAGAGAGGAAGCAACTTGCAGATTTACAACTAGACCATAATTGAACCCATGTTTGCCTGTCTTGTCCCATGATTCGTGTTCTCTGTTCAGGTTGTGTGTGTGCATAAGAGGGAGAGGAGACATAGTAACATCATTCAAAATATCTTCAAAGTTTATTTTTTTGATCAGTTGCCCAAATTAATGAACATTTGTGATTTCCTGGGCTAGACGACAAGTCATTATTCAATCTTGTTAAAAACACAAAGAAGAGGGAAATCTGAACAGGTAAAGACTGAGGACAGTGGAAGATACCTTTTTCAAAAAAGCTTATTTGAGTTCTGGTCATTATTAGTATTGGGGCCTGGAAGTACCACATTCCAAATCACCACTATCAACTGTTTTTCCTTCTGATTTTGGCTTGTCAGTGACCAGTATGGTGGGCCCTTCTTTCATCCCAGCAGCTTTGATTGTGTCTTCCAAAGGTGGCTGCTGGACTTGGCCACCTGATTTCCCCTTTCCAGCTGCTCTGCACCCCTTTTCTCAGTTCAGATGCAGGGAGCTCAGAATAGTTGGAAGAACCTCAGAATATGGCACAGTTAACCAGCAGCCCTTAGAGCAGGGTCCCCAAACTTTTTACACAGGGGCCAATTCACTGTCCCTCAAACCATTGGAGGGCCGCCATATACAGTGCTCCTCTCAGTGACCACCAATGAAAGAGGTGCCCCTTCTGGAAGTGTGGCGGGGCTGGATAAATGGCCTCAGGGGGGTGCCTGCATTAGAGGGATGGACCAGCAGGTCATGGAAACTTATGAAACCAGGAAGCCTTGGCACAGGGAGTAAAAATAAGTGGAGGATGGGAGGAAACCCTCTGGCCTGAGAGGAAAACATCCCCTTGGTAAATATCAATCCATTGACCTTCAGGGATTACCCCCAAGAGCAGTGATTGGTAACCAAGAGTAAATTTTAGAAGTACCCTTAAATGCCACATACAAATGCAGATTTTTGAAACAAATAAACAAACCCCTCTCTCAGCCAAAAAAGCTGGAGCAAGAATCAGAAGGTTTAGTTGAGTGTTCCAAGCAGTTCAGAAGCTCCTCTAAACAGGAGAATCCCTTCTAAAGTTGGATTTAAAGTACTAATTACTGTCCATAGCTCGTTGCGTGCTTTGCCCTTGGACTTGGCTTTCTCCGTTATTTTCTGTGTCTTCTCATAGGATGATAGAATATTATATTTGAACTAGAGGAAACCTTAGCAGTCAGCTCTAGTCCACTATGCTAATTCAGTGCAAATGAGCATGTAGCCTGGGATGTTAAGTTATCTATTTCCAGGAGTAATATCCTATATATTCAATATCAATCCATCAGAATTTGAGATACCTCAAGCCTGGGAACAGAGGCTTGTAGACCCCCTGTTGTGCTATGTATAACCCTTTATTTTCTGGACCAGGGGAGTCTGCCCAGGGCAGGGCACTGTGGCTCTGTACTACTCCCTACAGATGAAATTTGTCTTATTCATTTCTGATTTTTTGTATATGTTTAATTTTCAAAAATGATTATGCCACACCAGGCGGTGGTGCAGTGGATAGAGCATCGGCCTGGGCACAGAGGAGTGAGGTTTAAAACCCTGAAGTCTCCCTCTTGATCATGGGCTCACCAGCTGGAGCGTGGGGTCGCTGGCCTGAGCGTGGGGTCATTGACATGACCCCAAGGTTGCTGGCTTGAAACTTAAGGTGGCTGGCTTAGCCCAAGGTTGCTGGCTTGAGCCAGGGGCCACTCACACTGCTGTAGCCTCCCAGTCAAGGCACATATGACAAAGCAATCAATGAACAACTAAGATGCCATAACAAAGTATTGATGCTTCTCATCTCCCTTCCTATCTGTCAGTCCCTATCTGTCTCTCTCTCTGTCTCTCCCACACACACACACACACACACACAAAAGAGGATTCTGAAATAACATTAAAAAGAGTTGTGAGTAAAGAGCTTTATATAGTGAAAACTTCGTGGGTTTAGAAAGGCATCTACAACTTATTCATGTTGCATTTACTCATTGAGCCATGAAATATTTATTGAGTAACTTCTGGCCATGAGGGTAAAACCAGAATCCCTTAATCCAATTATTTATTGACCTCAAGCACATTGAGAGCATAAAGTAAGAATAGCATGTACCTTACAAGGGTGGGGTCAGGACTAAGTGAGTAAGGCTCCCAGAAGTGTTTAGAGGTGGTAGACAATCTCTGAATAGCAGATTTATTTATTTATTTATTTATTTATTTATTTTTAATTTTAATTTTTCTTAAGTGAGAAGCCAGGAGGCAGGAGGCAGAGAGACAGACTCCTGTGTGTACCCTGACTGGGATCCACTCAGCAAGCCACCCACCAGGCGATGCTCTGCCCATCTAGGGCTGTTGCTCAGCAACCAAGCTATTTTAGTGCCTGAGGTGAGGCCATAGAGACATCCTCTGCACCCAGGGCCAACTTGTAACCAAGCCATGGCTGCGGGAGGAGAAAAAAGAGAGGGGGGGGAGAGGAAGAGAGAGAGAGAGAGAAGGGAGGGGGGAGGGGTAGAGAAGCAGATGGTTGCTTCTCCTGTGTGCCCTGGCCAGGAATTGAACCCAGACATCCATATGCCACGCTGATGCTTTACCACTAAGGCCAACAAGCCAGGGCCAGATTTTTATTTTTTAATGAAGATTAGGAAGTAGAAATTAAAACACTATTGTGAGGGAAGGAAAATTCAAAATACTAAAAGCCAAAGTTAAATGGGTTGCTGTGATTAAGCTTAGAGTTTCTTGGTAACCTGGTCACAAGGGCTTATGGGCCTTGTCCAAGGTCACTTGTAAGCCAGTGTCAGAGGTGAGAGCCCCTTCTGTCTGCTTGTTTCCACTATACCTCCACAGCCTATGAAGACTGTCTTTCTGGCAAGTTTCCCTTGGCCCTGTGGCTCTCCTTCCTGTGGCGTCTCTGTTTTGCCCTCATTGGTTGTATGTGTGTGCGTTTGTGCCACTTGAGTATCTGCATTTGTTTGTGACTTTCATCCTGTTTGTAAGTTTCTCAGGATTCAAGTAGGTGTGTGGGGAATTTTCTTTTTCCTATAGCGTGCCCTTGTGACTACAGTGTACCCTACACAGTGGGTCCCCACTAGAGTTCACTGAGGTGATCCGCTTGCCTCACACCAGGGGCCTGCCCACGTGGAGGCCATGCGAGCCATGCAGGAGAGTCTGCTGCATCTGTCAGCCACTCTTTCCATCCTCACATTGCATTTCCAGAGGAGACTCCTAGTTCTGTCATGTAGACACTGTTTGACCCTGAGTTTTGCACAGGGGAATGTAATTGTTCTTATCAGTGAGATAGATATGCTTTCTGGTAGGTGTATGAGAATGGTCAGGGGAGTGGGCCAACAGGAAATAGATTGTTTTGTTTGCCTGGGTGTAAAAGAGCATTTTTCTGTTACTAAAATACCTCTTTCACCTCCTTTCTCAGTAAGGCCAGCTGACTTTTGTTTCTTAAGTCATTTAGGAATTTTATACTTACTGACCCATCAATGCCACTTCTAAGGAAATAATTGAATAATTTTGTAAAGGTGTGTATGGGAGAATGCATAGCACAGTGGTGTTTATCATAGAAAAATGCTGGAAATAGCCTAAGTGCCCATCGGTAGTAGGCATATCAATAATTTATGAGGTATGCATTTAATGGATTCTTATGCAGCCATTAAAAATGATGGCATAGGTGTATATTAATAAACAGAAATGTGTATTAAGTGAACAGGCAGTATATATGGTATGGTCTCATTTAAAAAAAACAAGTGTGTGTGCGTGTGGGGGTGCGTGTGTGTGTAAATAAAAACTGAAGCAATGTTCATGAAAATGTTAACAGTGATTATTTCCAGTTGGCAGGAGCACAGGCAGTTTTACCTTTGTATTTTGCCTGACTCTATAATAGCTTCATAATCAGAAAATGTAATTTAAAATGAAATGAGGGTAGCATGTAGTTATCGTGGCACTTGTCACCAGGACCAACAGCCAAGCCAAGATTCCATGCTTCCTTTTTCTTTTCCTTTATCGTGTTTTTTTTTGTGGGGGTCAGGGGGATGAGATAGTTTTAATATCACGTGGATAAAAGTCCTGCTTTGTAGCTACTTCTTTGCAACACTGGGGTTAGTCAAAGCTGACGGTTCCACTCAACACAGTTAAATTACCTTGTGTCTATTGGACTGACTTTGGGCTTACCATGGTTTAGTCTCCATTGGGGACTGAGGACTCTACCCATCACTCCCATTAGAATGTGCTGTCACTTCTTGGTTGGATTCCCCAGGATAAAATCAAAAGGTGAAAAGTATAAGATGAATAATTAAAGTTATCATTTGTTGGACTCATGTGTATATGGGGTTCCTGTGCTATGCAGGTTACATACATTATCATATATAATCTGTTCATCAACACAACAAGGTAGGTATTATCCTTTCTTACAGTTGAGAAAATTACAGTTCAGAAAGACTGAGCAATTTGCCGAAAGTTGCACAGCGAGTAAAGTGAGGCTGACGTGAACTCAGATCTAATTCCAATGTGCTACACTGTGGGCCACATTACCTAGAAAACACAGGTGGAAGAAACTGCCTTCTAGAAAATCTTTTTCACTTAAGATTTCCAAACATCTTTTTTTTTTTTTTAATTTTTCTGAGGTTGGAAATGGGGAAGCAGTCAGACAGACTTCCGCATGCGCCAGACTGGGATCCACCTGGCACGCTCACCAGGGGGCAATGCTCTGCCCATCTGGGGCGTCGCTCTGCCACAATCAGAACCATTCTAGCGCCTGAGGCAGAGGTCACAGAGCCATCCTCAGTGCCCGGGCAAACTTGGCTCCAATGGAGCCTCGGCTGTGGGAGGGGAAGAGAGAGACAGAGAGGAAGGAGAGGGGGAGGAGTGGAGAAGCAGATGGGCGCTTCTCCTGTGTGCCCTGGCCGGGATTCGAACCCAGGACTCCGGCACGCCAGGCCGACGCTCTACCACTGAGCCAACCGGCCAGGGCCTCTTTTTTTTTTACCTTCATCTAATCTAATCTAATCTCTAAGTGATACTGACAGTGGCTAACATGTTTGAACGTACCTTGTGTGGAAAGTGCTATTCCATGTGCCTTACACGGATTACGAATTTTAATCCTTACCGCAGCCTCCCTTTTTTATTTTTTATTTTTTTTACAGAGACAGAGAGAGGGATAGACAGGGACAGACAGACAGGAACGGAGAAATGAGAACCATCAATCATTAGTTTTTCATTGCGCGTTGCGACACCTTAGTTGCTCATTGATTGCTTTCTCATATGTGCGCGAGCCTTCAGCCGACCAAGTAACCCTTTGCTCGAGCCAACGACCTTGGGTCCAAGCTGGTGAGCTTTGCTCAAACCAGATGAGCCCGCGCTCAAGCTGGCGACTTTGTGGTCTCGAACCTGGGTCCTCGGCATCCCAGTCCGATGCATCTATCCACTGCGCCCCCACCTGGTCAGGCTCAGCCTCCCTTTTTGCAGTTGGAAAAACAGAGACACAGAGAAGTCCATAAAGTTGATTTACCAAGGTCCACAAAGCTCAGAATCATACCCTTTGTCCTGGTCAGTTAGAGGATTTTTTTTGCCTATCCTTTTGTTGATTCGATTGTTTTCACACAAATTACTTTTTCTAGTAGGACTTTTTAAATGCCTTCCTAGAATTGATTTGATTTGGGGGGGACTGCCGGGTGCCCAAATTCCTACCCAGACTTGAGTGACTCACAGAGGCCTTGTGTCTCCAGCTGCCTCTGTTGGAGTGTGTCCTTGTTACAGATTAACCTCTCGAAGCCATTAGTAATTTAGTATAGATCGGCTGATTAGATTAGTGGCTGCCCTTAGAGCTGGGCCCAAGTGGAGTGAGACAGGGTGCTCAGGAGCAGACCTTTGAGGGGCTTTGAGTAAACAATTCTGGGACAGCTTGAGGGTTCCCCGCAGTAACCAGAGCTTTGGCTGACCTCATAGTCCTGTCTGGGCCCAAGCAGGTCAGTGGTTGTTGGTAATTAGTGATTTCTGTGAGAAGCCAGCCTGCCTCTGTTTCCCACACTTCATGTCCTCCGACCCTGTCCCCTCAGCCTTTGAGCCCATGAACACAGGACAGGCGACATTCATGGAGCCCGAGACTGGGCAATGTGCGAGCACACAGTGGGCTGTCTCACCTGCTCCTGGAGTAGCTCGCTGGGAGGGAGATGCGTCAGGCACTCCCATTTTACAGATGAGACAGTGAACTTGTCCACAGTGTGTCAAGGAAGCAGTTGGCATGCCAACCCAGCACTGGCTTGACCTTTAAAGATAGCTTCTGCTATTTGGGATTTGTTGTTTTTGTTTGTTTGTTTTTTACAGAGACAGAATAAAAGTCAGAGAGAGGGACAGATAGGGACAGACAGGAACGCAGAGAGATGAGAAGTATCAATCATCAGTTTTTCGTTGTGGCACTTTAATTGTTCATTAATTGCTTTCTCATATATGCCTTTACCGTGGGGCTACAGCAGACCGAGTAACCCAGGGGTCGGGAACCTTTTTGGCTGAGAGAGCCATGAACACCACATATTTTAAAATGTAATTCCATGAGAGCCATACAACGACCCATGTACGTTAGGCATTATCCAATAAAAATTTGATGTTGTCCCGGAGGACAGCTGTAATTGGCTCTAGCCACCCACAACCATAAACATGAGTGTAGGAAATGAATGGATTGTAATACATGAGAGTGTTTTATATTTTTAACGTTATTATTTTTTTTATTAAAGATTTGTCTGCGAGCCAGATGCAGACATCAAAAGAGCCACATCTGGCTCATGAGCCATAGGTTCCCGACCCCAGGAGTGACCCCTTGCTCAAGCCAGCGACCTTGGGTCCAAGCTGGTGAGCTTTTGCTCAAACTAGATGAGCCTGCACGACCTCAGGGTCTCGAACCTGGGTCCTCCGCATCCCAGTCTGATGCTCTATCCACTGTGCCACCACCCGGTCAGGCTGGGGTTTATTGTTTTGACTTAGTTTCCTTTCATTTGCCCCTTTTTGTTCCTTATCAGTCTTTATACTTTTTTCTCTTTTTTACATTTTTCAGATACTTTATATAGTCAGTGTAAGCAATGACCTCTAAAATCCTTTGTAAAATATTAGAAAATCAGTTTTAAATAACTGAATTCTTGAGCTTATTTGCTAGGCTTTATTTTCTTTACGGAATTTATATAAAAATAGTGCTTTTTTTTCTAACACTGGAATCTATGGTGCAGTATTCCAACAAAGTCATTAAAGGATAACCATTCTAATACAAGAATGGTTTCTTCTTTCATTCATTCTTATTTATTCATTGATTTATCTTTTTTTTTTTTACTTTTTATCTTATTTTTTAAAAAGCATTCTAAAAAGTAGAGGCCATGGTAAAATAAATGTACCATCTACATTTAACAATGACAACTTCCACATTTGCTGCTTAGTTTTCCTTTTTGTTGGACTATTTTAAACTGAACAAACCCAGATATCATTATATTTCCTCTCTGAATATTTTTAATATACCTGTCTGGAAAATGGAGGTATTTTCTTGTGTAACTGTAACATTATTTATGATGGTGAGCAAAATCAACAATACTTTCTGCATATCACCTAAATAGTACCTACATTAAAATTTTTCTGCCTGACCAATGGTGGCACAGTGGATATCGTGTTGACCTGGGATGCTAAGGTCCCAAGTTCAAAATCCCAAGGTTGCAGGCTTGAGCCCAGGCTCACCAGCTTGAGCACCAGGTCAGCAGATGGAGCACACGGTCATTGACATTATCCCATGATCTCTGACTTGAGCTCAAAGGTTGCTGGCTGGAAGCCCAAGGTTTACTGGTTTGAGCCCAGGGTCGCTGGCTTGAGCAAGGGGTCACTGGCTCAGCTGGAGCACCCTGGTCAAGGCATGGTATGAGAAGCAATCAGTGAACAACTAAAGTGATGCAACTCTGAATTGATGCTTCTCATCTCTCTCCCTTCCTCTCTCTCTGTTTCTCACACACACACACACACACACACACACACACACACACACAAAGAGAGAGAAAGAGAGAACAGAATTCTAGTTCCTAAAATGCCTTTTTGTAGTCCTTTTGCTTAGATTGTGACCTAATCAAGGTCCACACATTGCAACTGGTTATGTCGGTTAAGTAACTTCACTTGTTGTGATTATTGGTGTTAAAATAGCTTTTTACTTCAGGTTTAGTTTTGCTCCTTGTGGCCCTTTTTTTCCTTTCTACTTCTAGTCTTTGATTCATAGTTATCATCATAAGGTTAAGCTGCATTTATAACAGTTTGAAAGAGCAGAGTCAGCCCCCATAGCCAGCGCAGGTACCAAGAACACAGCTTCCTCGGGAACAAGCCACTTAGTAGAATAATTTAATCAAATACAGAGGATGGTGTGACTGGGTGATTTTTGAACCTTTGTCTGGAGTACCTTGATAGTGCTTTTTTTTTTTTTTGATCTTCCAAGTGGAAAGATCTTTACTTTATAGTATTTATACTAAGCTGCCCTTATCTACCATTCAAGGATTTCACTTGTCTGTGTTTTAAAGCCCAGAAGAAACAGTTTGCAGTTGGGGATGGGAAATGGAAGTCAGGTATGGACCTGAAATCAGGACTCGTGGTATGGGACCTGCTTGCCTGCTTCACCTGCTCCAAAACCAGGGCCTTTCTCTGTCACCTGTCATCAGATTTTGGTTGTTCATGTCACTGCTTCAGAAACCCATTGTCTGCTAAGGAAAGGGGTCACACAGATACTTGCAGTTTGTTCATCTTCCCAGGAACCCACGAAGTAGGTGAAGATGCACATTCCCTAGAAAGAAGGGGTGTAAGAAACGGCCGAGACTGGGGCAGAGGGCTGGGTCGGGGGTGTCCAGGGTCAATCTGAGGGCCCTCAAACCCTTCATCTAAGGGAGCTGTCTTTTTGAAGTAAGATGTTATAGAATCTCTTGGTGCTCTTCATCTGAGAGAATAAACCCACTCATTTAATAAAGGGCTTTTACCATGCAATTAAGTTTAAAATTTTTTTTTTTTTCCTTTTTCATTTTTCTGAAGCTGGAAACAGGGAGAGACAGTCAGACTCCCGCATGCGCCCGACCGGGATCCACCCGGCACGCCCACCAGGGGCGAGGCTCTGCCCACCAGGGGGCGATGCTCTGCCCATCCTGGGCGTCACCATGTTGCGACCAGAGCCACTCTAGCGCCTGGGGCAGAGGCCACAGAGCCATCCCCAGTGCCCGGGCCATCTTTGCTCCAATGGAGCCTTGGCTGCGGGAGGGGAAGAAAGAGACAGGGAGGAAAGCGTGGCGGAGGGGTGGAGAAGCAAATGGGCGCTTCTCCTGTGTGCCCTGGCCGGGAATCAAACCCGGGTCCTCCGCACGCTAGGCCGACGCTCTACCGCTGAGCCAACCGGCCAGGGCTTAAGTTTAAATTTTTAAACTTTGTATCCATCCAAGTTAGGTGTTTTTTTTAAATAATAATTAGATTGTTTCAGACAGAATCACTATTATAGCTTTTTATGAGTGACCAATGTCTGCTTCTTTCTGGGCCAGACATCTGTGTGGATATTCGTAGAACTGAAAATCACTAATAAATAAGCATTCTAGGTATCTCGAAAAGAGCATGAGGAAAAGCAGGATTTGATGATGGTTTGTGTACATGTGGGCAGTGGGCTCTGAGAATGGATGAAATCAAATGGAGGGCAGATGTTGGCGAAATGCTTCCTTTTCCTCAATTCTCATCTCATATGACCTTGGAGTTTGAGTGGGGTGTACGGAAAGGGCTGTTGGCCTGGGCTGTGTGGAAAACCTTCAAGTTAACGTGCTTGGCCTCAGCATTTCTCAATTCAGAGTTTATTTTTTTTAGAAATCTTTTTATTTCCTAATGTTTTCTTTTCACGTTTCTATAAAGATATAATTGACTTCAGTAACAGTCATCCTCTATAGTGTACAGTTTTTTAAATTTTAGCAAATAGGTACAATAATGTAATTGTCATCACAGTCAAGATACAGAAGAATTCCTTGTCTTTTGTAGCCAGCTCTACTTTCTGTTTCTACAGTTTAGCAGTCTTTTCCAGGATGTCATATAAATAGAACCACTAAATGTAGTGTGTTTGAAGTTCATCCAGGTCTTTCCTGTATCAGTAATTCATCTTGTTTTATTGCGAGCAGTGTTCCATGCACGGGTGTACCACAGTTCATATGTTACCAAGTGGAAGAACAGCGTTTTTACAATTAAAAAGGAAACCACTATAAACATCTGCATATTTATGTTCATGGGGTGAACATAAGTTTTCATGTCATTGGGTCAACACTTAGGCTGTAGATTGCTGGGTTATAGGTAAGAGTATGTTTGACTTTATAAGATACTGCCATCTATTTTTCAAAGCGGCTGTACCATTTTGCAGTCCCACCAGCAGGGTCTCAAGGCTTTATTTTTACTGTATCCTCGCTAGCATTTGTTATTGCTGGTACTTTGTTTTCGTTTTTTACTTTTAGCTATTCTAATAGGTACCTAGTGGTATCTCGTCATAGTTTAAATTTGCATTTTCATAGTGACTAAGCATCTCTTCTTGTGCTTATTTGTCATTCGTGTATCTTTAGTTCATTGTCTTCATTTGGAGACACTTACTGCGTACATAGCTTCCTTCTTTTATTGAAAATCCTTCGTATACCACAGATGTCATGCTGCCGCAGAGCTACACGTCAGGAAGCACAGTGCAGCGTGCAGTATAGAGTTTGTTCAAGACACAGTGAAGAGAGGGCCTAGGAAAGACAGACTGAGGATTTGTTCTTCAAAGCCAGTGTCTGTGCCAACAGAAGAGCCATGCTGTTGTTGTTTTTATTTCTAAGTACTATACAGAGACAACTTTCTATTTCAAGCCAGCGTACTTTATGATGGGAATGTGTTCTCTTGACTCATAAGTGACACAGTTACAAAGGAAGCTTTGGATACCTACGAATACAACAGTATTCCTTCCCACCTAGCACACAGGAGAGGAAGAGAAAGCCAGAGGATAGTGAGACATAGAAGTGTTACTGATGTGACATTCAGCCCTGTGTAACCACAGGCTGCTGCAGGAAGAGGATCCCATTTCCCAAAATTCCTATTGTGTGCAATACAAGAGTTTTTCCAAACATTTCCTAATCCTCACACTTGCTGCTATTTCATTGTAACAAGCCTGATTAGAAAGAAGTGGTTTTCAGAAACCGTTAGCTGTTTTAGCAGGTCCAAAATGCAGGCTTCCCTATAAGTAGCGGAGGAGAGTGCATTGTGTCTCCCTGGATGTTTCTGAACATCAGATGCAGTGCACATTTTTTGTATTGGTTTCTGGATTGAGGTACTCTGTCTCCTGCCACCCACGCTGTCTCCTGTTGGGTTATTTCTTCTGTACTCTCTAAAGAGTCACAGTGGCAATGGGAAGAGAATGTTGGGTTTTGTTCCTTTTGAATATCAGGACTTCATTTTTCAGCATTATTCCCTTTTTTCTTATAAAATAAATGAACTCATACATTTTTAATAGTGGAGAGGATTTAAGAGAGAATGTCTATTCCAATTTGTCTCCATGGGTAAGAGGATCGAGGCTCAGAATTTTGAAGGGATTAATAATCTTGGAACCAGAGTGAATGGCAAAGTGGACCCTGAACACAGGCCTCCTGCTTGCCTGTCCTATGTTCCTTCCGGCTGCAAGTCGTGGAAAAGCTGTCTGTGACAGCAGTCATGGAAAAGCTCAGGTGAGGTGTTGAAAGTGCCACTGGATTGAAGTGTAAGAACAGGTAAGAAGAAATCAGTGAGATCATTTAAGTTATCTTAAAGCTATAGAGAAAGATGTTAGGTTTTTAATTCACTTAAAGAATTAAGTTGTCACAGCCAGAGCTGAATTTTCAGCAACTAAATATCTGAGCTGGGCGAGGTGATGCAGGAAAGTGCCTGTGGTTGGGAGGGCCCTGGCTGAGGCCCAGTGCCGCCCGAGTCTCCAGTGCGCTGCTGAAGCCTCTCACTGCCATGGTCTCTGGACATGCCATCAGGACGGGAAGGGGTTTGCACTGGGAGCTGCGGTGCACACACTGGTCCTCAGTCCTGTGGGAGCTGGGCGCCTTGGGTATCGAGGAATGTGGGAGGCAGGAATATGCTCTCCAGGAGCTGCTTAGGAGCCTTTTAGAGAGATCCTGCCCAACTGCTCTTTAATCTCTGATAAGAGAGTGATACCTAGACCTACCACAGGCATCTATCTGTTCAGCCACAGGGCCACCCAGGAGCTGCTGTCAGATAGCAGGCAGCCCTGGAGCCACTTCGTTCCAGCAGCCTCCAAAGGGTGCTCGCCCTGTGGAATGAGTCAGCATAGCCAGCACCGTGGAGAGCCTACTGTGCCCCAAGTCCTGGGTCAGACCTCATGCCTATTAAGGCATTTCACCCCCCCCCCCAAGGTATCCCATTTAACAGATGAGGAAACAGGCATAGAGGGCTTAGGTGACTTGCTAAGGTCAGGATTGGAATACAGGTCTCTCTGTATTCCAGGCCCAAACTCTTACCCAGCATATCATACTGCCTCTAATATTCACTTGGCAAACACTTAATGCCTGAAATGCACTGTCCTGTAGAGCAACCAGTAGCTCCATGTGGCTCCTGAGTCCTTGAAATGTGGCCAGTGCCACATGTTGAAATGACAATATGTTAAGTTATTTTGGGTTAAATAGAGAAGTGTATTATTAAAATTAATTTCACCTGTTTCTTATTACTTTTTTTTAATATGGCTATTAAACATTCTTAACTTCCAAGTCACAAAGGGGCCTGAGAAGGGCCATAGAAAGCAGGCCGCGGATAGTGCAGGGAGGCCTGTCAGAGTGGGCAGTTGGCACTCTGTCAGCCAGAAAGGCCTGTCTCATCTTATGCTGAGAGATATAACGAGTCAAAGCCAACATTTCCCAAGGAGTATTTTGCGGGCTATTAAGAGCAAAATCAAACAATCTCTTAGTAAAATAAAGGTTGGGATATGTTCAGCATTTTATACTACTTCAAATAGATATTCTTTAAATATTTTCTCCAGTTGTTTCAAGTGTGCCTCAGTTTCCTCATGTATGAAATGAAAGTAGTAGGAATAAACAGAGTATCTGCAGGAAGTGCCTAGGAGGCACCTGACATGGAGGAAAGTCCTCAGCAGTGGTTAGCCAGTGTTGCCATACCCGTCCTCACTGTCCTTCTTACTGCCTTTGGAGGAAGGAGCGGCCAGGCAGTGAGTGGGGGGCGCATCAGGGCCTGCGGGGGGCGGTGTACCAGCTTGCCGACCTAAGGCTGAGGTCCCCACCACTTAGGAGGTAGTGTGATGACCCTCAAACATGCCTCCCGCCTCCCACCACAGCCCCTTGAACTGCAAGAAGCTTCTCAGTTGTCTCCTTCCCTGAGAAGAAGCCCGTCAGTACTCATCCAGTTCTATGTCCCAGGATGGTTCTGTCTCCATGACCTGCCCCACATACTGGCCAAGATCCTGTAAGTTTCCCAGTTGCATGGTTAAACCAGTGTAAACTGGCTTTGTTGCTGCAAGACTTCTCAGAGCTCTTAAAATACTAACGTGCCTGGAAGAGGTCCCAGACGTGAATGCTGTCAAGTAGGTTTGCAAACCTACTTGATTTGTTTTTGGAAATATCTTCTGGGGCTAAAGTTCCATAAACCACTCATAGGGAAACAATGTTCATAAAGGCTCTGGCCAGCCAAAAAGAAGGGTTAGCAATATACTCTCTTTCTCCACTGCCTTTTACACGCATTTCATCAGTACTGAGCATGGAGCACTACCAGACATGGGCATCACACACACACACACACACACACACAGCTCACAGAGAGCGATGAGTTTGGGGCCTCGATCTAGTAAGTATCCAGGGATTCACTGTTGTTTTTAAAGCTAGCAGATTGAGGACCCTTTAAGCAAATTAAACCTTGGTAGTTTTCATTCATGCCCTTCAAAGCTTTATACACACAGAACAGCTCCTCCCCAACCCCACCCCCACCGGTGCCTTTTCTACCCAGTGTCTGGAAACAGATTGTTCTGTATTATTAGGACACTCAATGGTTTTATGGCTGTTTTTGTTTTTCTGTTTTACCTTTCCCCCCATATTGTGCTTGTTTTTCCACTTTGCACTGATCCCAGCAGACTTTCTCCTGTCCTGCCCTGCAGCTTCGCTGAGTAACTGAACATAGCACAGCACACAGGGAGCTGGCTTGGCTTCCACTCTTGCTCCTGTGGGTCATCTGCCCTTGGAGCCTGCTGAGAGGTGCAGGCATTTGTATTTGCTTACGTCTAATTGCATCTCAGACTGTGTCATCTCACTATCAGTCCTCCTGTGTTCTTACCTGGCTTGAGAGTTCAGTAGGGACTGGACTGGCCTTTTCTGCCTTTAATTCCTTCCCTTCCTCCCTCCAGCCCTCCTTCCTCCTTCCTCCTTTCTCCTTCTCTCTCCCTCCTTCCTTCTCTCTTCCATTCTTACTTCTCACTCTCCTTTCCTGTAGAAGGTTCCTCATAAAATAAAACTGTTTTGTTTGAGAAACCCTAATATCAACATATATTTGTGAAGAGAGGATATTCTGCACCCTACCAGTGAAACAGTAACAACTAGAAATTGTTATCATGTGAAATATTGAATGGCTCCTCCCTGTATGTCACACACGGCCCTAGGGTTTTTTTTTGTTTTGTTTTGTTTTTGTATTTTTCTGAAGCTGGAAATGGGGAGAGACAGTCAGACAGACTCCCGCATGCGCCCGACCGGGATCCACCCGGCACGCCCACCAGGGGGTGACGCTCTGCCCACCAGGGGGCGATGCTCTGCCCCTTCGGGGCGTCGCTTTGCTGCGACCAGAGCCACTCTAGCACCTGGGGCAGAGGCCAAGGAGCCATCCCCAGCGCCCGGGCCATCTTTGCTCTAATGGAGCCTTGGCTGCAGGAGGGGAAGAGAGAGACAGAGAGGAAGAAGGGGGGGGGGGTGGAGAAGCAAATGGGAGCTTCTCCTGTGTGCCCTGGCCGGAATCGAACCCAGGTCCCCCGCAAGCCAGGCCGACGCTCTACCGCTGAGCCAACCGGCCAGGGCCCCTAGGGGGGTTTTATGCGCTGTCCCTTTCCACCGTCACAGGGAACCTTTGAGGTGTGCGCTGGCATGCACAGATGCCAAAACTGAAGCTTAGAGGCAGAAAGGGCAGCTAGAGGCAGAAAAGACCGAACTGTGAGGCAGGGCCAGTCCCCGGAAGGACCAGATACAAGGCTAACGCTGTCCTCCTGGCTGTCGAGCGTGGTGGAGCAGCAGGGGACTTGCACTTGTCTGCCCTGTGGGCCCTGGCTGTGATTGCCCTGCTTGCGAAGACACGGAGGTTACAATTGGAGTAATGTCTTAGAAAGTTCAGTTAAATTTTGTTAAATCTTGTAAAAACAGAGGGCAATAATTAACTTCTCAGCTGTTAATGTTAGCATGCAAATCTTCTTAATCCAACGCCTGTTGGTGGGAAATGTAAGGTATTTTTTTCCGCCGAGGAAGAAGGAAAGGGCCGGAGCTACGAAGTGTGGGATAATAAAAGGCTTTATTGAGTACAGCACATCCCACCCAACAATGTTCCCTGATCCCGGGACAGAGGCCAGGGAATTCTCATGGGGTGACCCGCGTGGGGGTTATTTAAAGGGTCTCTAGGGTGGTCGAGCTAATATGACATGGTGAAACCTCACTGGGTGGCAGATGGTCGCTCTTTTCCAAGGGACTCCTGGGAAGTTTCTTTTGGCGTGCATGGATATGGGCGGTTCTAGCCAAAGTTCCTGGGTCTGGTGTCTCACGTGACCTTCCCCCATTGCTGACCACCTTACATTCCGATATTTTGTGTTAATTAGGGGCGCCACTTCATCTAGCTATTTCCTGCTGCTTAGGGGCATCATGGGGAGGGGAGATTGGAAGGTGGTGGCTTGAGGGGAGTCAGGAGGAACATCTGTTAGACCGTGACTGGAGAAACTTCGCGGATGCAGTCCTGTAAGGATTTTTTTTAAAAAAGAGGAGTAATAGGGGGATCTGCAGGGTCCAGCCTTTTGGTGAGCCAGAGATGGGTAGGGGCCAGCAAACTTGAGACAATACTGTATGTCAGGAGTGGTGTAAGAAGGAGAAAGGAAGGAGTCCCATCCACTCCCATAACCGAGACCTGTGAGAGAACTAGAGGTCCAGAGTGTGATGGCAAAATAAAGAAGGTAGCTCCCGTGTCCACAAGAAATGAGATGGACTTACCCGTTCCTGCAGCAGAACCCGTTCCTGAACTCAGGTTCTCCAAGTCCAGGTCATGTCAGCCGTCCATGATGTCTAGGAGTTTGAGTTGGTGGGCCCATCTGGCTAGACCGGCCTCCCATCTGAGCGGCTTGTCCTCCACGTAGAGATGCTGAGGATGAGCCTGCTGCCCAAAGGGGCAATCACTCCGCCAGTGACCGGGCTGCTTGCAGTCAGGGCAGGGCTCAGTGGACAGCCACGGGCAGGGGCCCTGCCAGGACCAGTGACCCTGCTTGCCACACTTAAAGCAAGCTGCTGGTGGGCATTTCTCTCTGTGGCTTGGACTTGGGTCGGGCACTTCCTGTGCCTTGCCCCTGTTGTTCTGCCGGCCTCAGGGCTACCACAAGAGCCTGGGTTTGGAGAGTTACCTTCTGCTGCATGCAGGCCTGGCGAACAGCCTTGCATAGTCTCCCACGGCTTCTCAGAGTAGCTCCATGACGGGGCTTATTTTTACTCACCTTTACCACAGGAGAAAGGAGGGTGAGGAGAGGCACTTACTTGACAAGGTAAAACAGAACTTGCAGCTTGCTCCCCGTAGGGTAGGGGATCTTAGAGCACTGGCTGTTTGTGGTGGTGTAAACATCATCACTTCCCCTTCAGAGTCATCAGGGCCAACCCTCAGAGTCATCAGGGCCAAAACACATTCTTGGAAAGAAATGTAACAACTGTAGTGCCTGCAACTTGTCATTAGGAAGCACATGACTGCCAGTTACAGCTTTTTAACAGGGCTAACTTTTGTTTACATGCACATGCGAGAGTTCAGATTGCAAAATAAGGCAACTGTGCATTTGATTTTCAGAGGTATCACATGTTTGTTTTTTTGTTTTTTGTTTTTAGCAAGAGAGACCCAGAGAAACAGAGAAGAACAGATAGGGAGAGACTGGACTGGAGAGAGATGAGAAGCATCAATTCTTTGTTGCAGCTCCTTAGTTGTTCATTCATTGCTCTCTCATATGTACCTTGACGGAGGAGGGAGGGCTCCAGCAGAGCCAGTGACCCCTTACTCAAGCCAGTGACCTTGGATTCAAGTCAGTGACCTTGGGCTTCAAGCCAGTGACCTTTAGGCTCAAGCCAGCGACCATGGGGTCATGTCTATGATGATCCCACGCTCAAGCCAGTGACCTGCGCTCAAGCTGGTGAGCCCGCGCTCAAGCCGGACAACTCAGGGTTTCGAACCTGGGTCCTGTGCATCTCAGGCCAAACGCTCTATCCACTGTGCCACTGCCTGGTCAGGCTCATATTATTTTTTTAATTCTTGTGTTTTAGAGCAGTTTTAGGGTCACAGAAACATTGAGACGAAGGTCCAGAAATTTTCCATAAAACCCCTGCCCCCATACATGTACAGCTTCCCCTGCCTTCAACATTCTTCACCAGGGGGATGCAGTTGTTACAACTCCTGGACCTACATTGATGCTTGATAATCACCCAAAGTCCATAATTTACCTACAATTTCCTCTTGGTGTCATGTTCTATGGACTTGGACAAATGTTTAATGACATGCATCCATCATTATGGTATCATACAGAGTATTTTCAGTACCCTAAAAATCCTCTGAATGCTATTACTATACATCCCTCCCTGAATCCAGACCCTGCCAATCACTGATCTTTTACTACTTCCATAGTTTTGCCTCTTCCAGAACGTCACACGATTGGAATTCTACAATATGCAGCCTTTTCAGACTGGCTTCCTTTGCTTAGTAAATGCATTTAAGTTTTCTCCAGATCTTTTCATGGCTTGATAACTCATTTATTTTTAGTGCTGAATAGTATTCCATTGTCTAGATGTATCAGTTTATTTTTCTATTCACCTACTGAGGGACATTTTGGTTGTTTCCAACTTTTAGCAATTATGAATAAAGCTACCATAAACATCCATGTGCAGGTTTTTAGTGGGCATAAATTTTTAGCTTTTTTGAGTAAATACCAGGAAGCATAATTGCTGGGTTATACATTCAGAATGTATCTACCTTATAAGGAACACCTAACTTCCAAAGTGGCTGCACCATTTTGCATTCCCAGGAGCAATAAAGGAATGACCATTTCTTTTTAGCATTTGTTCTGAATTTTGGCCAGTCTAATCAGTGTGTAGTGGTATCTTGTCATTTTAACTTGTATGTCCTTTATGACATATGATGTGGAGCACATTTTATATGCTGATTTGCTATCTGTATATCTTCTTTGGTTCAATTTGCTATTTTAAGGTATGAACTAGGTCAGGTTCCTTATAATGTATTTAATAAAGAAACATGATTAACTGTAAGAAATTCTTAAAGAAGAGAACCATAAAAAGATTGCCTATTTCTGAGTGGCACATTTGAACTTCAAGAAGAGGGATGAAAATGGTGTAGTCACCCTGGCCGGTTGGCTCAGTGGTAGAGTGTTGGCCCAGCGTTTGGATGTCCTGAGTTTGATTCTAGTCAGGGCACATAGTAGAAGTGCCCATCTGCTTCTCCGCCCCTTCCTCTCTTGGTTCTCTTTCTATCTCTTTCTTCTCCTCTTGCAGCCATGGCTCAGTTGGAGCAAGTTACCCTGGGTGCTATGGGTGACTCCATGGCCTTGCCTCAGGTGCTAAGGTAGCTTGGTTGCTGAGCAACAGAGCAACAGTCCCTAATGGGCAGAGCATCGCCCGGTAGGGTGCTTGCAGGGTGGATCTCGGTCGGGGAGCATGCAGGAGTCTGCCTCTCTGCCTCCCTGCTTCTCACTTAAGAAAAAAAATTTTAAATGTGTAGAAAAGGAAGATAAAAATATATACATACAAGCCCTGGCCGGTTGGCTCAGTGGTAGAGCGTCGGCCTGGCATGCAGGAGTCCCGGGTTCGATTCCTGGCCAGGGCACACAGGAGAAGCGCCCATCTGCTTCTCCACCCTTCCCCCTCTCCTTCCTCTCTGTCTCTCTCTTCCCCTCCCGCAGCCAAGGCTCCATTGGAGCAAAGTTGGCTCAGGCACTGAGGATGGCTCCATGGCCTCTGCCTCAGGTGCTAGAATGGCTCTGGTTGCAACAGAGCAACGCCCCAGATGGGCAGAGCATCACCGCCTGGTGGGCATGCCAGATGGATCCCAGTTGGGCGCATGCAGGAGTCTGTCTGACTGCCTCCCCGTTTCCAACTTCAGAAAAATACAAAATACACACACACACACACACAATTTGAATTTGTACTGTGCTTTCCACAAGGATGACATATTATTATGCAGCCAATTCTGAAAAAACTATTAGCAAATGACATTGTGAATTTGAAGCATTAGCCCTAATTTCAGTATGCTAAAAGGTCATTAAAGAGAAATGTGAATGGCTTTCTTTTTATCCTAACAGTGTGTATCACTTGGTAGTGATTATTCTCTGCTCAGAGGCAAGAGAGCTGAGTAGGTATAAAGGTATAATGTTTAGTTTTTTCAATTCTCTGTAAAAATTTTTATATTTGAAGTCATAGTGAATGTCTGAATCTTTTGTGTGTGTGTGTGTGTGTGTGTGTGTATTTTCCTGAAGTGAGAAGTGAAGAGGCAGAGAGACAGATTCCCACATGTGCCCAACCGGGATCCACCCGGCAAGCCCACCAGGGGGTGATGCTCTGCCCATCTGGGGCATTGCTTTGTTGCAACCGGAGCCATTCTCGCACCTGAGGCAGAAGCCATGGATCCATCCTCAGCACCTGGGCCAGCTTTGCTTCAATGGAGCCTTGGATGTGGGAGGGGAAGAGGGAGATAGAGAGGAAGAAGAGGGGGAAGGGTGGAGAAGTAATTGGGCGCTTCTCCTGTGTGCCCTGGTTGGGAATCGAACCCAGAACTTCCACACGCTGGGCTGATGCTCTACCACTGAGCAAGTCTTGCCAGGGCTGAATGTTTGAATCTTTAAAGCTCATACTATTTTTAATCCTAAACTCAAAATTGCTTTCTAAAATGATTAATGTGTAGAAATTAGTTAGGCTAATTAGGTAAATAAATCTGGTTCTAATTCATTAGGATAAAAGGTCACATGGGCAAAATCTAGGGAGATGTTACGTAATAGAAGAAGATATTTTCTGTTCAGAATTACTTTTATTCCTGCATTTTCATGCCACAGGTTACTTGCGAATGAAATGTCTTCCAGTATATTAGAATTCAAATGGGTTATTCTCTGATAGAAATTGGTTAATGCCTTAATTTTTTTCAACTTGCTATTTAAATAAGGGTTCTTTGTTTCCAATTAAGGTCTTAAATTATCCTATTGTTTTCACATGTCCAAATGATCCTCTGAGACTCCATTTCTTTCCCCTTAGTGGTCAAAAAGAGTGAATTCTGTATAGCATTTCTCAAGTGTTTTCCTCACTACAGGTATACCTTTCTCTAAATAACTTGTAAATCAAAATATTTACAGGTAACATTAAGGATTATTTACTTTTCACAAACTAAGTGACATATAATCTTTTAAAAACAGCTTTATTGAAATATAATTCACATACTTACTATTCTTTTATTTACAGTATACAATTCAGTGGTTTTTAGTATATTCACAGATATGTGCAACCAATATCAGAATCAATTTTAGAACATTTTTTTATCACTTGAAGAAGAAATCTTGTACCCCTTATTAGCTATCGATCCCCCTGTGTTCCCACTCCATCTCCATCCCTAAGCAGATTATCTACTTTCTGTCTGTATATGTTCTTATCCTGGACATTTCATATGATTGTACTCATGCAATAGGTGATCTTTTGTGACTGGCTTCTTTCACTTACTGATAGGATAAAGTTTATCAGTGAGTTTTATAATAAAAACAGTGTTAGGTCTTCAGGAAGATATAACAATTATAAACATAGATGCATCTCAGAATAGAGCACCAAAATACATGAAGCAAAAACTGTGAATAACCATTTGGTAGCTGTGTGTGACACACAGGAAAGGAGAAATCAACAATTCAGTAACGATAGTTGGAAACTTCAGTACTCCATATTCAATAATGGATAGAAAAGCTATGCAGAAGATCAACAAAGAAATAGGAAACTTGAACAACCTAGTAATTCAGCTACCTGGCAGATATCTATAGAACACTGTACCCAACAGTGGTAGAATATACATTCTTCTGAAGTGCACATGGCACATTCTCTAGAGTAGATATGGTAGGCCATAAAAACCTCAGAAGTAATACATAATATGTTCTCTGACCAAAATGTATGGAATTAGAAATTAATAACAGGAAAAAACTGGGAACTAAAATATGTGCAAAATGAACATCAGCCTTCTAAATAACTAATAGATCAAAGGAGAAGTCATAAAATACTTCAAGATGAAAATATGAACTATGGGATGCAGCAAAAGCAGTGCTTGAGGTAAATTTATAGCTATATATTCCTCCATTAGGAAAGAACAAATATCTCAAATCAATATTTTAACCTTCCACTTGAAGACACTACAAAAAGAAGAGAAAACTAAACCTAAGGCAAGCAGAAATAAGAAAATAATATAGATTAGGGCAGAAATGAATGAAATATAGAAAAATAAGAGAGACTTTAAATATTTGAAACATTACTGATTATAATAAATTGTATTGAACTTTTCTTATTATAATAAATTGTATTAAAATGCTTATAGAAAATGTTAAACAGGGATTATTTACTTTTTAAAAAATAAGTGACATTTTCTTACATATTTAAAAACATCAGTTTCAACATGGCCTCTTACATACCTGTTGTAAGAAGCTAGTCTTTTGTGAAAAGATCTACCAGGTGCTGTAATTTTTCTAATTTAGATTCTATTTAGAAACTATCAATCAAACCATGAGTCCATTTCAGTTCCTAGCTTTTCAGAAATCTTGCCTAATAGAGCATCATGCCTGATTCTTCATGCCACCATGCCCTGCTATGTGACTTTGGACAAGTTGCTCAATCTCCTTGAGACTGATTTTCCTCCTCTGTAAAATAGTGGTTAATTTTCTTAGTCTGAGTGGAATTGTAAAGTAACATGCACAAAAGAGCCTGGTTCAATATCTGGCACATATTAAATGCTTGATAAGTATCCTATAAATCATTTGATGATTTAAAAATGGAATGATAGCCGAATTACCCGTGGCATGAGTATACATATATGAATACACTTGAAGAAAGAGAGTTGAAGAAAAGAATGTTATGTTGACTCCTATGCACCAGGCTTTAGGTTAGTCCTGTTATCTGGAGTGAGACCACATGTAACTTGTTTGATAGTTTGGACTGATTTCACTGTTTTAATATTAATAGCTAAAACACTCAACTTGGGCAAAATATACATCCTGTTCTAAATTGATTGTTTTAGTAATAGGTTATAAAGGTCAGATATTAGCACCCTTAAAATACAAAACCACTTATAGTTTGACTTTTGTTGTCACTGTGTATGTTTAGTAGTATAATAAATTTCATTCCTTGTGTCTTAGGTAAGCATATTTCTTAATTGTACAGTTCTGTTGATTACTTTAGACTACTAGCTAGTGACATTTGAAGGGGTTCAGAACAAGCCTCCTGAGGATGAGCTGATGACAGTTGAGCCCCTGAAGGCTCCCAAGAAACTTTTACCTCTTCCTTATAGGACCTAAATTAAGGGTCTTGCACATATTAAAATGATCAGCAGCAATGACTTTATGACCTATGTACAGGGCAGTGCAAACACCTCGTTACTTAACACCTGCTTTTCTTATGGTCCTATGGATGTCTTTTTCCCCTTCTGGAGCCCCAAGCTTTTTACATTATCCATAGCTCAGAATGTCATGTATCTCATTTTACCTATCTCTGAACCTCTCATGTATGTGGGGTCTCTGACTGTCTATGTGGGGTTCCCATACATATGTATGTAACTGAATTTGGCTATTTTCTCTTGTTAATGTGTTTCATGTTGATTTAATTATTAGAGCAGCCAGAATAACCTAGAAGGGGAAAGGGACGTTTCTTCCCCCTATCCCTCATGTATTAAAACTTGAAAGCACATTTATAAACTGTAGGCAAGGTAACCGATTAGATTATGTTACTATTCAAAGTGTATTTGGCAGACACTTTTATGCTGATTCTGTTTATTGTGTGATTGATAGTGTTGAAATTGAATATTCTCACCAGCAATACAAGCTTCAAGCCAAGTTTGAGGCTAGTGCTTTTCAAAACATTAATATGAACATGAATCACCTAGAGATCTTGTTAAAATGTAGATTCTGATTCATCAGGTCTGGAGTGGGGCGAGTCTTTATTTCTAACAAGTTTCCAAAGGTTGCCAATGCTACTGGTCCAAGGACCACACTTGAGCAGGAAGATTGTATAGAACCTGGAGGGCTAGGCAGGAGTTGGAATAAGTAGAACTAATCTGTCGTTATACCTCATGGTCCCAACTGTCTCTTCATACTCTGAGTTTCATTTACTTCCTTAACTGAGCCCTGAAATAAGTTAATTTTTAAAAAGTCAGAGGCATTAAATAGCAGTGATTCTATTCTTAAATTTTTGCATATTATACTAATCAAATTCAGTAATATAATAATACCATGTCTTCCTTGTCATGCATTTTCTGTAGTTCCTTTGTATTGTCTATTAGGCTACCAATCTCTCAGACCTCTTTATACTGTATCTCACTGAATATCAAAAGGGGTGGGTATGAAACACCTCCATTTCCATTCTCTAGAGCTCTCTAGCTGCTGCTGGCCCTTACTGTATCTATAGCAAAGAACAACGAACATAAACTGTTTAAATTCAGCAAGACATTTGTTACCAAATGGAAAGAATCACTTGCAATTGTTTCCCTTAAACTCAGGCCTGATTTGTTTGTAATACCTTATGTGAGCATTTATGGAAACTTCCAGGGAAGCTGATTTCAAGTCCTTAGTCATTTAGATGAGAGTATAGATTGAGGTTCACCTGTAGAGTCCGTGGTGTGGAGAACTTGATTTAGTATGTAGTTTGACTTTTAGAGGCATCATTTTAAGATGTGTCCAATTCAGTTCTTAATACGAAATAGATGTGACTTGAAATGTAATGCATGCTCTCTGATTTGTTACAGAACACAAGAACGGTCACAGTAAAGGCAAGAGTAGAACAAGAACGAGGAGATGGGGCGGAAGGAGGAGCCTGGCCAGCGATGTGGCTGGAGTCAAAACCAGCTTAGCAACAGAGGCACTTGCTGCCTATGGCAGCAAGACGAACAGCACAAGAGAAAAGAGGACCCACAAGAGAACAAAACGTTTTCTATCCTACCCACGGTTTGTGGAAGTGATGGTGGTAGCAGACCAAAAAATGGCTTTATACCATGGAGCAAACCTTCAACACTATATTTTAACTTTAATGTCAATTGTAAGTACATTAAAAGGTGATTTTCGAGGTCCCTAAATGGGCCATTGGGGAATGGGCTTCCATGCAGTGCTTTGAAGAACCACTCAGGGCTGGCATTTCAACGATCCAGGCAAGTGACTTAAAAGAAGAGGCCTGACCAGGCAGTGGCGCAGTGGATAGAGCACCAAACTGGGATGTAGAGGACCCAGGTGTGAGACCACAAGGTCGCCAGCTTGAGTGTGGGTTCATCCGGCTTGAGTGCGGGCTCAACAGCTTGTGCATGGGGTCTCTGGCTTGAGCTTGGGATCATAGACATGACCCTGTGGTTGCTGGCTTGAGCCCAAAGGTCACTGGCTTAAAGCCCAAGCTCGCTGGCTTGAGCCTGACCAGGCGGTGGCACAGTGGATATAGCATCGGACTGGGATGTGGAAGACCTAGGTTTGAAACCCTGAGGTCGCCAGCTTGAGTGCAGGCTCATTTGGTTTGAGCAAAGCTCACCAGCTTGAGCCCAAGGTCGATGGCTTGAGCAAGGAGTCACTTGGTTTACTATAGCCCCCGGGTCAAGGCACATATGAGAAAGCAATCAATGAACAACTAAGGTGTCGCAATGAAGAATTGATGCTTCTCACCTCTCTCCCTTCCTGTCTGTCCCTCTCTCTGACTCTCTGACTGTCTCTGTCACAAAAATAACCACCAAAAAACACATGATATTTATTGGTTGCCATTTTATGATGACAATAGTGGTTATCAGTATTGAGTGTTTGTTAAACAATGAGCTTCTTATTAAGGGAATCATTTTTAATCCTTCAGGCAACTCTGCTAGGTAGGGTTATCACCTCGTGTTATAGATAAGTTAGGTCACTTGCCCGTGGTCCTATAAAGGCTTGGAGACTGATGTGACCTTTAGCTTGGCTTGTCCAGTCCCCAAAACCAGTGCTCTTTGTTTGACTTCTGAACTTGCACAGCCAGGTGTGGATCTCCAGTAAGACTTTGGATGCTGGTTATGAATCAGTCACCTGGGGATCTATTAAAGTGCCACTGTCCTCCTCCAAGCTCTTCCCCAGGACTCTAGCCCTGGGATGAGGCCTAGAAATCTCTCACTCTATTCTTTTCTATTCCCATTTTGAATTAAAAGAGCAATACATATGCATAATTTAAAAAATCAAACACTACAAAAGATCACTGATGAGAAAGCAGGGTCCCCTCCTGGAGCTCTGTGCCCTTCTCCAAGTCAGCTGCTGTCACGTTTTCTTCATGTGTCTAAACTAAACAGCTCTGCCCAGCAGGGATAACGTAAGCCACATATATAATTTTAAACTTCCCAGTAGCCACGTAAAATAAAACAAGTAGGTAAAATTAATTTTAATAATATACTTTATTTTATATTCTAATATTACTTCAAAAATTATGAATAAGATATATACATATTTTTTCATACTAATCCTTCAAAATCCAGTGTGTTTTATATTCACAGCACATTTCAGTTTGGACTGGCCACATTTCAAGTGCTCAGTGAGTGTATGTGGCAATGGCTACCGTATCAGACAGCACAAATCTGGGCATTTCTTAAGCATATATGTATGCACATACAATTTTTTATTTTCAAACAGAAATGGAGCATTGTTCTAGATTGTTTTACACACTTGCTTTTTTCTTGAATATTGGGGATTGTTTTCTATAGCAATCCTTATGATCTTGCCTACATTCATTTTAGGTCTCACCATAGCATTCCTTTTAATGCATTGACCTCAGTTTAGTTGAACAGGAATCTACTTTAATGTATTCCACAAATGAATTTGAAAACAGCCATGTTTGGGAACATTGCTCTGGAGTTTCTTCTTTCCTCTCCCTGGCCTGTGGTTCTCCTTGTCTTTTCTCTCACTGCTGTGAACTAGTCCCCCGTGCTCCCTCTCCTACATCCCAACCTGCGTGCCCTCCACCCTCTCGTGACTCCCCTTCTCCATGCTCAGTGCCATGTGCCCCAATCCTCACTTCTTGTCCTGGAGCAGGAAAGAAAGACCTAATCAGACCTGCACAGATGCAACTCCATTTCCAACCTATCCCTTCAGACCAGGTTTAAGAATTTCAGTTAAGAGCATGGACTTTGGGTCAAACTGATGGATGTTCAGAGTTCTGGCTGTGCTGCTCACCATTGTAGATGGTCTTGAATGAGTACTTAATTTCTCTGAGCCTTAATTCTGTCTGTTGTTGAGCAGAGGTTAGAATAATACCTAGCCTGGAGTTCTGCTATGAGAGAATGCAAATGCACGTGCAGTTTTCAGCAAGACCTCCCCACAGCAAGTGCCCAATGAATGTCAACTCTCATAATTGACAGTAATGATGAAAAACTAGGCTGGCAGGTTGTGGAGAACACGAATGGGTAGTATACTTGCTGAACAGCAGTATTAGCAAAGGCGTGGTCAATAGGAGATTCTGTCATTTAGCAATCTAGGACTTCAGCTGGGATCAAGGATCTTGATCAAAAGTTAATGTCCAGTATTTTTTCACAGAGAACGGTTAAGTTGCATAGCCATGCAATTTCCAAAGAAAACATCTTGAAATTTAAATTTGTTAGAACTTATTATTATTTAAAACTTCCATCTATGAATTATTTTACAGAGACTTTTAATAAATGTTGTTTGAATGAATAATTCAAAACTAAAAAATATGTCTGTTGCATGTAATGTGAAAGGAGGCAGAGCTCCACATAGGAAGTGAATTGCTTATTGCTTACCCAGAATTCACCATTAACTTTGAAACATTTATTTCGGTTGCAGGTAGCCTCTGTCTATAAAGACCCCAGTATTGGAAATTTAATTAATATTGTTGTTGTGAACTTAGTTGTGATTCATAATGAACAGGTAATAAAATTTTTTTCTTCTTTCTTCTATCTGTATTCGAAATGGCATATCTCACTGGTGTTGGTACAATGGACCAACCATAATTCTTCTCTGTATTTAGGAGGGACCTTCCATATCTTTTAATGCCCAGACAACATTAAGAAACTTTTGCCAGTGGCAGCATTCGAACAATGATCCACGCGGAATCCAGCATGATACTGCTGTTCTTATAACAAGGTACAAATTTCTTATTCTTTCACATTGCTCAGTTTCTGGTCAAATTGATGGGATGAGGTCGTATATCCCTGGTAGCCAGCCCCCAGTAAAGGGTTTTTCAGCCTCAGCTCTGTTGACATTTGGGACCAGATAATTCTGAGTTGTGAGGCTGTCTTATACATTACAGGATGTTTAGCAGTATCCTGGGTCTCTGCCCACTACATAAGCATTCTCTCTTCTCCATTGTGACAGCCAGCAGTGTCATCATCAGACCACATGGATTGCCAGATGCCCACTGGGGGTGGGATTGGGGGTAGGGGGAGGGGAGTGTGAAGCACCCCTGTTTGAGAACCACTTACCAATAGGCGCCAAGTAGACAGTAGAAGTGATAGGCAGGTCAGAAAGGAAACAGCCTTATACAGGGGCGGGGCCTCTTCAGATTGAACTGGTTGTTACCAGGCAGGGTATGAGTCCCAATGTTATCAACTGTTGCAATTTTACAAAAAGTTAGAGATACAGATTTTTCTTTAAAACGAACTCGCCAAATTTTTAAATGGTAGCTCTTAGCTCAAAAATATACTTTTTTTCTTTTAAAAAAGCTGTACTGCTGGCCTAGTGTGCTCCCTGGTGTGACCTTGGATCTGATGTCAGACACACACTTGTAAACATGAAAAAAAGTCATGTTTTCAGGAATCTTTGTTAAGAATCTAAGGAAAAATCCCGGCTGGAGAGGCTTGCCTATTCCGTGGCCACCCCTGAGGCAGAAGAAGACCTTTCAGTGTAGCTTTTTATCCTTAAAGCAGTGATTGCAAACTGTTTGAGTTGCGTGACCCTGGCCACGTTCGTTTGCTTTTTGTAACTCTCCGTCCGGAGGGAGTCGTGTGCATTCCTAGAAGACTACGGCGTTCACGTGTATGACGTTTTCTCTTTGGTGTTGTCAAGGCCCTAAGTCTGCTTTGTTTTCAGACAGGATATCTGCAGAGCCCATGACAAATGTGATACCTTAGGTGAGTCTGTTGCGTGTACTCTCTGTGGCTCCAACACTTTACTACATGTTTTTATTCTAAGCCATAACTGCTTTTTCAAGTAAATCCTTGTTTTTCTTCCTTTGAATAGGTCTTGCTGAACTGGGAACCATTTGTGATCCGTTCAGAAGCTGCTCCATCAGTGAAGACAATGGGTTGAGCACAGCTTTTACAATCGCCCATGAGCTGGGCCATGTGTATGTTTCTTTTCTGTATCTTCATTGACTTGAGAATGGCCTAACCCATTTGTTCCTTCGCAACAGTGAGCCTTTCCTTGACTTTAGGGTGAGAGACACTTCTTGAGTCGTTATAGAATTTACTTGCAGGATCAAAGAGCTTTGAACCTCACTGGGAGAAATGCCTTTGGTTTCAGAAAGCTGAGTAAATGCAGTGTGCCCTCTTGGGCCGTAGCTCGTGTGTATCTTTGGTTTAACTGCACAAGTTTTCTGTGAAAAGTCTAATAGTCTTCTTTCCTGCTGGGAACTGGAGGAAGGGGTCTTTTCCAAGTCATCCACTGAAGCAAAGGGTATGTCTGCTAGAGAACTTTTCCAACTTGACGTCTTTGTCTAATATGGTCCCCTATCATTGCCCAGGCTCACACGATGTTCACAAATCCAGATCATTCCTGGTTCTAGTTATATAAATCTATTATTCAGATGTTAGACTTTAAGAACAGTAATATCTCTCTTTTGAGAGAATGAACAAAGAGCAAAGAAAATCTATACTAGGCCCTGGCCAGTTTGCTCAGGGGATAGAGCATAAGCCTGGTGTGTGGACATACTGGGTTCAATCACTGGTCAGGGCACACATAAGAAGCAACCATCTGTTTCTCTCCCCTCCCTCTCTCCCTTATCTCTCCTCCTCTTGCAACCAGTAGCTCAGTTGGTCCGAGTGTCGGCCCCAGGGCACTGAGGATATCTCGGGTAATTGGAGCATTGGCTTCAGATGGGGGTTGCCATGTGGATCCCAGTTGGAGCACAAGCAGGTGTCTATTTCTCTCCTCTCACTTAAAAAAACAAGAAAGAAAAAGAAAAGAAAGATAACCTTTACTATTTTTATAACTAAATAGTTAATTATGAAATCAGCATTTCCTTTTTGTTCTTTTAGAGAGAGAGCATGATTAGAAAACGTGGCAACAGTAGTGTACATTTGATAGAAATTATTCTGATATTTGAGCTGCATTTTCTTTCTAGAATAATTAAATTACGTATACTATATCTTTTTGAAATGATTATCTCTGATGTCACTAATAACATATGTCAGTGTGCTGCACTTCATATAAAGCAAGGTGCATATAGAGGCTCTCCAAATTGGTTCAACATGTAATGAGTATATATTTTTTTAACTTCTTATTTTTATTTTTTTTGTAACAGAGACAGAGAGAGGGACAGATAGGGACATACAGGAAAGGAGAGAGATGAGAAGCATCAGTTCTTCATTGTGGCACCTTAGTTGCTCATCAATTGCTTTCTCATATGTGCCTTGACCAGGGGGGCTACAGCAGAGCGAGTGACCCCTTGCTCGAGCCAGCGACCTTGGGCTCAAGCTGGTGAGCCTTGCTCAAACCAGATGAGCCTGCACTCGCAACCTCGGGGTTTCGAACCTGGGTCCTCCGCATCCTAGTCCGATGCTGTATATACCTCACCACTACATGGTCAGGCATAATGAGTACATTTTAAAAATAGTACCTTTCAAACATATTTTAAGAGCACACCCCTTTTCTTTTCTCTAAAGGAAATGTTGTCTGATGCCCACTATTTATAGCACAGAAAAGATTTGGCTTTCATTGAACCAGTTGTGGTGGGCCAGGGTACTGTTAAGCATTCTCTGTCCTTTTGGTTTCTGAAATGCTATCATGAAACTCAAGGATTTCTTGGAATTTAATTTAAAAACTACTGATCCCACCAGTGTTCCTTAAAGCACAAGAGCTTTAACACTATTTTCAAAAGAATGGTCTGTGGGAAAAAAAGGGAGTTTTGTAGTCATGATTTTTTGTTTCAGTTAAAGTTTACACTCACTATTATTCTGTATTAGCTTCAGGTGTACAGCAAAGTGATTAGAAAACCATGTACTTTGCAAAATGGTTCCCCTACTGCTTCAAGTACTCATCTGGCCCCATACCAGTAGTCATGATATTTTTGAATATATTTCCTATGATATACTTTACATACCATGACTGTTCTGTAACTAGCAAGTTGTATTTCTTAATCCCTTCATCTTTTCCACCCAGCCTCCCAACCCCTCCGCCCGCCCCGACAGCTGTCAGTCTGTTCTCTGTATCTGTGGGTCTGTTTCTATTTTGTTCATTAGATTCCACATATAAGTAACATCGTTTGGTCTTTCTCCAACTGGCTTATTTCACTTAGCATAATAATATCCAGGTTTCTTTTTGGCCTTTTGGCTAAAATAAAGTGTAGTCTCGGTTGTTACCAGTTTTTCACTCAAATGACTTTTAAATGTTTTCCTTGTATACCCTGTTTGGAGTCACAAAGTAAAGGCTCTGATAAGTTCTGTATTAAACTGTGGCTTTGTTTAATTCAGTTTTCCCAAACTTATTTTAATAGCATCTTTTAGGGATTTTTGTTTTGTAAAAAATGTAGTAAGTTTCTTTAGAACTTTAAATAGAAGGGTAGATTTGACCAAGAAGAACAGGGTGACATTTCAACAAAACAGCCATTCCTTCCCTAGGAAGTAGAGTAGGAATGTTACAGAGACAGGGCTGCATTCAAAGGCAGAGGATTTTTATTAACAGACTAACATTTCTCCCTAATACATAGCTTAGAAAAGTATACCATTTAAAGAAATATAACTAATCTTCTATTAATGTCTTTCCAGTAAGAGCTTATAAACTTCTTTTAGACAACCAGTGTGTAAAGTTGACATTTTGACGTGAGAATTTTGAGTAGCAAAAAGTAAATATTTTCAGCTGTTGAGAAACCTCAATGCCTACTTATCAAACATCTTCACAGAACAGCTATGTTATTAGCATTGTTCTAGGAGCTTTCATTTACCTTATCTCCCTTAATCTTCATTATCCTCACAGGCAGGCTTACTGTTTCTCTGTTTGACTTAGCGACATTATATGGGGGTACCAGCTCTTAGACAGAAGTCAGCTGGCAGCCAGATACCAACTTCTGGACTGAATTGTTCCACATTCTGTTTGACTTGAGGAAAATGTATGCTCTGTCCCTACCTGTAAGGTGGGAGGGATAATGCATATATGCCCCATCTCAAAAGTGTCAGGAAGTGAAAGATGATATAACTAATGAATGATGTGAGTTGTTAAACAAAATGTATAATCCTAACCTATTAATGAGTTATTTTTGTTTTGGTGCTTTGTCTCATATAGTTAGGTTTGCTCACATTAAAGGAAAGTGAGAATCTGTAGGTTTTCTCACAGCCTTTTAAACATGTCAAGTTGTTCCAGTCATGAGCTGATAATGAAAACTTCGGGCGCTCCCGGGGGAAAGCGATCGATCTGGTCTGTTGAGCACCCCTGCAGCTTCATGCACAGCTGCCGCTTCTGGTGCAGTTTCTCAGACAGAGTCTAGAAGGGAGGGTTAGGGAGGTGATCAAGTCACTACTGGATATGGAACTATTTTCACAGTATCCTTGAGAAATCTTCCACATTTGTCTCATAGGAAGGAATATAGATAGTTTACATGTATTCCAAAACAAGTTTTAGAATCAGACTGAAGTGGATTCCCAGTTTCCCCCATCTAAGTAGCCTTATGCCCTCAATCAAGTAATTAAACTTCTACGACTCAGTTTCTTTGTCTGTAAAACATGGATAGTAATTGTATTATTTGTTGGGCCAAATAGGTAATTAAATGAAATAAAGCATCTGACACATTTAACACATTGCCCAGTGGGCTGTGAATGTAAAAAAGTTTTGGTTATTACTGTTTAGTAGGTGCCTAATGAATATTTATTATCACCTAGCCCCTGCTATGAGCAAATGAGCCTGACATTTGAAGGCAGTGAAGTTTTCTGTTTACACAATGAAATAAACTGGATTTTGTCAAGCTCTGGTGGGGGTGGGGAGTAGACACCAGTGCCTTTGCACCGGGCACCACAGAGAAACAAACAGCTAAACTGAGATTTGGATGCTTTCTTGTGTTGGGTTTATTGGGAAAAGTAGAATCCTGACCATGCCACTGGGAACCAGAGACCTGGCAGTCATTCGTTGTAGAAAATGGACTCATAAGCATTAAGAACCACTTTTAAGTTCAACCAGGACAGTTTGCATTTTTCCGTCTCCCAAGTTCTATCAGGCAATCATTCTATCTGGCAGTTATTGTGGGGCCCAAATTTTTTAAAGGAAAAGAAAACCAAACATAAGAGAAATCAGTGGATTGGACTTCACAGACTTTTATCCCACTTTTACTCTTTATGTGAAGCAAGTCTACACACTTCTGTCTGACTCACTTATTTCCATATTTCAAGATGGACTAATGAAGGAAATTCCTCCCTAAATGCTTTCATATACATCATATTTGCGATTGGGGGAAGTCATCCCAAGGGGACAGCCCCTCTAAGCTTGTTAACCAATGGATAGTTACTTAGGCTGAGAATGGCGTGTGGATCATACAATTGATGTTTCTGGATGGAGAAATGCTGCCTATCATTCCTCGTCCCACATCTTCTGGAAAATATGTGTTAATGCTGCTGCTGAGTTCTCTCCCAGGTCCAAGGGGACATTGAGACTCCATTACAGTATTTGGAGGACCTGGATTTAATAATTTAAGAATCATTTTGTGCCTAACTTTTCAGAAAGCCAGTACCAATCAGTTGGCATTGGCATGAAGCACGAAACTACTTGCCGTCTCTGAGTTAAGCTGATGGAATAGGGATGCCTCTGGTTTCCATGCTTGCGGCCTCCCTTACTGGATTTATTGTGCATGAACTTCGCATACCTTTATGATGCTATACCTACAGGGTTATGTCATTTGTCAACCTGACCCAAAAAGGAGGAGATGTCAAGACCCACAGTGAGCCTCTTATTAGGGAAGCTTATGGCTGCAAGTTTTGACACCTGACTTACTTTTTATATTCACAACATTATCATGACCTACCAAATTCTTAACTCTATAAATTGGCCTTTAGCTACTTATTAGGAATTCCAACTGCTGGAGTCTAGCACCAAAGTACAGCACATTCAGAGCCTCTGCAATTCCAAAAAGTACACTTAAGCCACATAATGGCCCAATCCACATCTTAATTTTATACATTAAAGGCACTTTGTATTCAATTGAGTGGAACTATGTTTTAGCAATACTCTATCTTTAATTGCCTAATAAGTTTTGTTCTGCTCCTTAGGATTCAGGTTTTTATCCACAATGCAGTAGTCAGTTAAAATTTTTTTAAAACAGGTACATTCTTGAAAGCAATTATAGTAGCTCGATCTCTTGGTATTTATTGACTTTCTCATCTTTGTTTTCTTGACTTTAGGTTTAATATGCCTCACGATGACAGCAATAAGTGCAAAGAAGAAGGAGTGAAGAGTCCCCAGCACGTCATGGCTCCAACATTGAACTTCTACACCAAGCCCTGGATGTGGTCAAAGTGTAGTCGAAAATATGTCACTGAATTTTTAGAGTAAGACTTGAACTTTCTTTTAGCACAGACTTCTGGTGTCTGGCCTTCATGTAGTAAAGTAATTGTAATTTTCATGCAGAGTCAGGCATTCTTTTTGAGTTGTTATTCTTGTTGACATTCCTTGGAGGAGGAAAAAAAAAATAGTCTGCCACCTGTGCAGTTCATGTCCTTGCCAGAGTTTAGAAGATTGCAGACCAAGCTAAGAAGTTTGAGATCTTATAGGAAATGTGTAAATGTTGCTTTTTTCCTAGTAACGATGAAGTTTGTTCAGGTTTTAGAGAAGGGACCACGGAGGTGATTACATGACGAAGGGAGGCCACCAATATTTATGAGCTTTAATGCACTAAGTTTGCTTGGAAGGAGTAGGATGTGAGGCAGTCCCACAGAAGGTTATCTGGGCGGATAAAAATTGCAGCAGACCTCCCTGTTATTGAATGACGGATCTCTCTCTCTCTCTCTTCCTTTCTTTCCTTGTTTTGTTTTTTAAGCTTCTTGCCAGGCTACTCAAAGATCCAATTACATTATACAATATTCCTGTGTCATAGATTTATTGCTTTTCTCTCTCAGAAGTATGAAAGGTTATGTGATTGTCCTGAGGTCATGAAGTGTATATTTCTGCAACCACAGGGAAGAGGGCTTTCTTCATCAGAACTTGTTGGGTGTGAATTTTCCAGAAGTGTTTGTGGAAAAATCCAAAATACTGGAAAGCTACTGCTTTTCCTCTTTAATTAGATGGCCTAAGGTGTTTCTCATGATAGTTGATTAACTCACTTATCTATTCAGCAAACATTTACTAAATATCTCTTGTATGGAAGATGAAAAAGACAGTATTTTGCCCCTAAGAAGCTTACAGTCTATTGGAGAAGAAAGTAAAAAAGAAAAAAAAAGATAATTGCCCCTAAAAATGATAAATGCTGTAACAGATACATATTTTCAGCTGGCTATGTTGTCTGCCAATTGTATAAACAAGTATACACCAAAATATTAATATATAACTTAAGCTCTAGAGCAGGGGTCCCCAAACTACGGCCCGTGGGCCACATGCGGCCCCCTGAGTCCACTTATCCGGCCCCCACAGCACTTCCTGAAGGGGCACCTCTTTCATTGGTGGTCAGTGAGAGGAGCATAGTTCTCATTGAAATACTGGTCAGTTTGTTGATTTAAATTTACTTGTTCTTTATTTTAAATATTGTATTTGCTCCCATTTTGTTTTTTTACTTTAAAATAAGATTTGTGCAGTGTGCATAGGGATTTGTTCATAGTTTTTTTTTATAGTCTGGCCCTCCAATGGTCTGAGGGACAGTGAATTGGCCCCCTGTGTAAAAAGTTTGGGGACCCCTGCTCTAGAGTTAACCTTGAATGAAAAGAATAAAACAAATAGAAGAAAGGAACTGTCCTCTACTGTTACAATGGCAGATGGCCTTCCCTGTCATCTGGAGGTGTTGACAAGTCATATGTCACCCACTGCTCTCACCATCTGTGCTTTTTGCTTTCCATAGCACTGGTTACGGCGAGTGTTTGCTTAACGAACCTGAACCCAGATCCTACCCTTTGCCTTCCCAACTGCCAGGCCTCCTTTACAACGTGAATAAGCAATGTGAATTGATTTTTGGACCAGGTTCTCAGGTGTGCCCATTTATGGTAAGTGTTTGAAGATTGATTCTAGACTTCTTTTTATTCATAGTTCTGCATTAGATTTTTACTCTACTATAAACTACTTGTGGAAAAGTTGAGAATGACCCATTGACTCTTTTTTTTTTTTTTTTTTTGTATATTTTCTGAAGCTGGAAACGGGGAGAGATAGACAGACTCCCGCATGTGCCCAACCGGGATCCACCCGGCATGCCCACCAGGGGCGACACTCTGCCCACCAGGGGGCGATGCTCTGCCCCTCTGGGGCATCGCTCTGTTGTGACCAGAGCCACTCTAGCGCCTGGGGCAGAGGCCAAGGAGCCATCCCCAGCGCCTGGGCCATCTTTGCTCCAATGGAGCCTCGGGAGGGGAAGAGAGAGACAGAGAGGAAGGAGAGGGGGGAAGGGTAGAGAAGCAGATGGGTGCTTCTCCTGTGTGCCCTGGCCGGGATCGAACCCGGGACTTCTGCATGCCAGGCTGACGCTCTACCACTGAGCCAACCGGCCAGGGCCTGAGAATGACCCATTGACTCTTAATGACAATAGTACTGATGATGGTGAGAAGCCGTCACAGTCCTCAGTGTTAGATGGTGCTTTCCCTGCACTTTCTCACTTCACTCTACAGCAGCCCGACAGGGAGAGCCGTTATTGTTTTCATAGTACAGGTGGGCCAGTGAGGCTCAGAGAGGACCCGTTGCAGAGCTGGTTTTGGCAGAGGTCAGCCTTTTCTTTCTTTGTCTCGTTTCATGCTCATTGACCTGTCCAGGTGACCTTTATTGTAGGGACTCTTCGAGAATCAGTAAAAGTAATTCATGAAACAAATCTGTTCCCCCTGTTTTAGCTCATCAAAGTTTTTTCCTGTGACCACCTGGGGCTTACAATCATTTCTGGTGGTAGCTCAGCTGGTGGGTGTGTGATATTTTGATGTGGACCAATGATATGATATGATCCAGTGGTTATTAGATTTCAGATGAGGAGAACGTGCTTTTTTGGGGGCCCTATTGTATCCCTTTGGGTGCATGTGTTAGTTTTTCTGGGAGAACTTTCAGAGATAACATGGTGCATGGGGAAGTATAGTGATTCCATGGAAATAATAAAATATTTTGAATAAAATTTATCCATAGTTATATTTATTTCTGTGTTACTCATGGTAGTGAACATTAGGGGTACTCCAAATACCCAGCAGGAGAATAAACAAGTTATGGTGTCTCCATTTAGTGGAATACTATACAGCAAGTAAAAATTAGCCTCACATGACAACATGATCCTGATATAGCTTTTAAGTTAAAATAATAAGATAAATAATTATTTTATAGAATATGTTCTCAACTGTTAAGGGTAGAAAACTGTAGGAAAGACTGGGTAGGGTAAGGCTTTTCTACTTTTTATAAAGAAATTTTAATATTTTCTGAAATTTTTTATCCTGAACATGGTTTAGTTTAGTAATCAAGGGGAAACAATGTCTTTAAAATGTATGCCCTAAAATAAAGCTAAATATATCAACTTGGGTAAATCTAAAAATACTGTGTGGGGGGTGGGGTGGGATGGGGGGGGTAAGCAAGTTGTAAGGTCTATTAGTATATCCTGAGATGCTGAATACTATTGTTTTTTTAAAGGGGAAATGTATATTATTGGTTGATACTTAAACATTTGGGGTCGGATCAGCAGGAGTGATGCAGTATTAACCACCACTCAGGACACTGGGCGTCCCTGGGAGACGGGAAGGCTGGGATTAAGGAGGGATGTACTGGGCCTGTGATGACTTTCCTTTCTTTAGTTGGGTGGTGAGTCCCTGGGTGTCTGTTATGTTATTGTTTGTACTTTTTGTACACCTGAAATATTTCACAATATTTTGTCCCTTTTTCCCTCTGGCCCCCAACACCCTAAAAACAGCCATCTTGTGGTTGTGTATTCTATGGCCTACAAGAAGAGAACTCTAGTTTTGCATTCAAACCAAATCTAAACTCAAATTACAGCTAATTACAACTTAAGTCCAAACCTAGTCTCCAATCTCAGCTCCTCACAGACCCAGGCTCTCATCACACAACCCCAGCATGCTCCTTCGCCTCTGCCCATGTTCTCTGTGGCCTGGGGATGGATTACTGAGGACCAGATGACACCCTGTGTGTCTTTGATGCACAGAAGTCCTTTTTTACACCATCACAGGTCCTACCAGACATAGAAATGTATATCATGGGCTGTTCTCTGTATCCCTTGGAATTTTATTCACTTATACCAAGAAGTGAAATCCTTTTCCAATCTGTACTATTTCATTGGTAAACACTAATTGGAAGTAAACCTTGCCGTATTTGATATCATCTAACAACATTGTTTCTGAACTGTCATTTCACTGAAATGAGCAGATGCAGTGTCGACGACTCTGGTGCAATAATGTGGATGGAGCAGACGGAGCCCTCAAAGGCTGCCGGACTCAGCACACTCCCTGGGCGGATGGGACCGAGTGTGAGCCTGGAAAGGCAAGTAACACCTCAGCCCTGCCTTCCACACTGGGGAAGAACTGGGCAAGATCTTAGCTGCAGGCTCAGTCACCACTGTTAAGAATTAGTGAGTGCAGTATGTTTTAGCAGGCGTAGTACTTTTTTGAGGCAAAAGGTTCGGCTTTCCTATTAAAAATTGTGAACACAACATTATTATATAATAGCGATAGGATTGACATGGCTGTCTCTATTGCCTCCATTTTAAGACCTACCTTTTCTCATTTTAACATTTCTGAAATTCCATTGAGCTATCCAAATTTATGGGTACATTTAATAGGAGGTAGCATTTCTTTTTCTTTTTTCTGTCTCTTCAGGGAATGGCAATGGAAGTCTATTATTATGTGATGAAGCATCTTAAAATCAAAGAAATATGGGAATACAGTAAATTTACTGTGTTCACAACTGGGACACAGGCTTTTCCCAATCTTTGTCCCTTTATAAAGCAATGATGTCACCTGGGATATACCCAAGTCCCAATTCTCAGTTGGTTATCATAGTTCACAATTATTCGTTAGCAACCAAACAAAATCTGCTAGTTGCACAGCCCAATGATAACAACATCCCATGCACCTGGGAATATGGTTAATGTAACCTACTTAACCTGGTGTCCATCTAAGAAATAAAAGGTACTATGTTTCTGATATCATCATCATCACCAAAATATATGGTTAAAAAATACTATAGATATAAATCCTGATTTTTTAAAATCCGTGTGGAAAATGGCACTCTGTTACTAACCAATAATATAATCCCTGAACAATATTCTAAGTCTTTTGTCTTTCTTACATATATTTTTCCTGTCTTCTCTCTTCTTGCCATTGTCTACTTTGCTCACCTTTAATATTTTATTTTCATCTTCCATTTTTTTCCACCTTTCCTTATAGAATCAATAGCACCAGAATGTTTCCATGAAGGGGGTCCTAAGGAGATAATAGAACTGAATTCTCTTGTCCCTGGTTTTATATATAGGAAACAGAAAAAAGAAGCAACTTGCCTAAGATCACACAGCTCATTAAAGGGCAGCGCCCCCCAACACCTTCGCCCCTCTCCCTAACTCCCTCCTTTGTCAGTGTGAAGGGGCCAGAGGGCACTGCAGTAGCCAGAACTGAGCTCTGTTTCCAGTGGTCAAACTGGAGGACCAGTGGTTTCTTCACCATCTCTCAGGGTGGTTATAAAGTTACATAAGTGGAGGGCATGAAAGTTACTTGAAAAACACAAAGTTCAATACAAAAATTAAAAATTACAATGAAGATGATTTTATTCTTGACCTGATGACTAAGTCAGCTCAAGTTACCACTACTTAATGGCTTGGACTTCAGCAATTAAGTATACACCTTTCCCCAGTAACAAGCTCACCAAAACTATATACAGACATAGGTATAACAAGCTTTCTACCTTTCAGTAGCTTAAAAGAGAAATATATCTTCTTGGTCAAAGTGGATCTTTTCACTTCTTGTAGAATATTTAACTCAGCATGTTGAGTGGGAATATGGTTCTTAGGTTTCCATGGCAACCATTAAGAATTCACTCATCATGCCTGACCTGTGGTGGCGCAGTGGAGAAAGCATCGGCCTGGAATACTGAGGTTGCCGGTATGAAACCCTAGGCTTGACTGATCAAGGCACATATGGGAGTTGATGCTTCCTGCTCCAGCTCCCTTCTCTCTCTCTCTTTCTCTCTCTCTCTCTCCTATCTAAAATGAATTAAAAATATATACTCATCATTAGGAAATGAAGTGTCCTCAGAATCTTTCTAAGCACAGTGACTCAGACAGCTGCTACCAGTTGATGGGCAATGACAGTAAACGTAATACCCAGTTGCCAGCTTGGTTAGTTGGCTTGACGTAGAGCCAGCCAACTATTTTACTTAAATTGAAACTGTTTATTCTCAGAAAAATCACTGGTACTGTGTTGTGGTTTTTAGTTAAACTGATGCACCCACCTAACAACTATTTTTGACTCATGCTATTGCTCAAAAAGCCATAACAAAGGCTACTCAGTAATATGATGAAGAGAATTATATTTAGGAAACTTGTCATGAATAGGCTGCCAGGTGCCATGTAGTGATATGGTATCCCAGTCCATCATGGAACATGGAAGACTGTGAGAGATATCTGTTGTGTCTTGCTCTAATCTTCTGTTGTTGCAACAGAAGCAGAAGATAAGGAACTTATTGCCCTTGCAGGGCAATCTTACACCTGAGGGGTGGGTATTTGGGAGATCTTTCAGAAGACTTTTTCACTGTATGCTTGAGTTCAGCAAGAGGAAGGGACTTCAAGGCACCCCAAAGGGCAAATTCAGACACCTTCAGAGAAGCACTCTGCAGTGAAAACATAGGTACATTTTTAGTTGGGTTTTAGAAAATTAAAAAAAAGAAAAGTGGCCAAGTCTAGTAGCTTTTATTAAAGATATGGTATATGTGTGTTTATTCTTCTGAAGGGTATTTATTTATGCATTTTACAAATGCCAGAGATGGTGGATATGTTGGCATAGAGATTCTTTGTGTACTTTCATTGTGTTTTCATAGGATTGGCAGTAAAACCATATGCTTTTTCTCTAGCACAGTCTGACTCCCTTTGCTGAGTGGTTCATTTTTTCTCTTTCTCTTCCTTCTGGCTCCTTCAGCAGCGATCTGTCTTAGGCAGCTGACAGAATGTTATTTTGATGAATGACTCTAATGTCTCTGTACTTTCTCTATTCTCTTGTTCAGTCCATTAACATTTGTATTTTAATCCTCTTTGTAAGTATCAGGTTTGAAACTTTCGTTTTAAGCCTTCTTGAGATGAAATTGATCCCCAAGTCCCTTTTCCAACCTGTCTCTCTTTTTAAAAAGAACTTGGGGATTATTTAGGTAAAATATCATTTAAATGGTTCTGGACACTTTTAGGAAAGGCTGACTATAGTTTGGCTGGGGCTCTGCTGGCCACTTAATGCTTTGTTATGATGTAATGGCTTTCCCAATATGTAATTATTGTTTGTCAAAGTTGCCTGGAAAAATAGATTATCTTGGTACATACTTGCTGAACAGCGCTGATTTCTAGCCTCTGTCACCGCAGGCCCTTCTGTTGCTCTGAGGCCTGCCTCTCCCTTGAACAACCGTCAGTGATCCTAGCAGTCAGATATGCTTCATTTACAGGTCAGTTTTAATTAGACTTTTTTTTTTAAAAGAGACCACGTGAGGACATTTGAGTGTAGTGCTGAATGCTGGCACTCTGGGCATGGTAGCACCCATGTCCTTATTTTGCTTTGAAGTCGATTGTTCTTATGTGGAAGTAAAGTTTGTAGAATACAGAGACCAACAGACTGAAGACTTAAGTGTCAAAAGGAGAAAATATATATTTGCAGGTAATTCCTCTTTATTAAACTCCATGAGTCATCATAGGAATTTTTTCCTTACTTTGAAAAATTTATAAGATGTGTATCTGGCACCTAGATTTGAAAGTTGAATTTGGGCATCAGCTATAACCTCTATTACATATGAATTAGGAATATTGTTGAAGGCCCTGGCCGTTTGGCTCAGTGGTAGAATTTTGGCCCGGTGTGTGGATATCCCGGATTCGATTCCCGATCAGAACACACAGGAGAAGTGACTATTTGCTTCTCCACCTTTCTCCCTCCCTCCCTCCCTCTCTCTCTCTCTTCTTTCTCTCAGTCTCTCTCTCTCTCTCTCACACACACACACACACACACACACACACACACTCACACACTCACACACAGCCATGGTTTAAGCACATCAGCCCAGCTGCTGAAGATGGCTCTGTGAAGCCTTTATCTCAGGTGCTAAAAATAGCTCATTTGCGAGCTTGGCCCCAGATGGGCAGAGCATTATCCCCAGACAGGGTTTGCCAGGTGGATCACAGTTGGGGCACATGCGAGAGTCTGTTTCTCTATCTCTCCTCCTCTCATCTGGAAAAAGAAGAAAAACAATTAAAAACATTTTTTTTGTTCAGGTCAGACCCAATTATAGTAGTATAAGCAAAGTGGCTCTTTTTTTCTGACACAAAAAACTAGCTCACCCCTGGGGGGATAACTTGGTTGGTTAGAGCATTGTCCTGAAGCACAGAAGTTGCCAGTTCAATCCTTAGGGCACATATAGGAACAGATCGATGTTCCTATCTCTGTCTCTCTCTGTCTCTCTCCTCCCTCCTCTACCTTCTCTCTCTAAATTTAATAAAATAAACATAAAAAATAAAAGTAGCCCAGAGTTAAACAGGTATGGAGCTGTTGTGGCAGCTCTACAAAATCATCAGAGACCTAGGCTCCTAATTTCTTTCTGTCCCACTAATATATATAAATGAGCTTCATCCTCAAAGTCACAAAATGGCTGCTGCCACACCAGTCATCAAGTCTGTGTTCCAGGCAGAATTAAGCCAAAGGGCAAGGAACAAAGGAGTAAAAGAACCCTCCTAGAATCTTACCCTGTGAATCCTGCTGACATCTCTTTGACCACTCTTATCTGTATAAGAATCTGGGGTAAATACAGATTTTGGACCAAGGATGAAAGGAAGAATGGACATCAAATGGGCAACTTAGAGTCTTAGCCTTACCTAACCATTTTAGTAATTTGCTTTTGTTATAAATGTCAGTCTTTATTTAGATGTCAAAATTGTTCCCATTTGCTCACAGTTGAGAGGTATTGTATGTCACAGTTAAGAATGTACTTGAGGCCCTGGCCGGTTGGCTCAGTGGTAGAGCGTCAGCCTGGCGTGCAGAAGTCCCGGGTTCAATTCCCGGCCAGGGTACACAGGAGAAGCGCCCATCTGCTTCTTCACCCCTCCCCCTCTCCTTCCTCTCTGTCTCTCTCTTCCCCTCCCGCAGCCGAGGCTCCATTGGAGCAAAGATGGCTCGGGTGCTGGGGATGGCTCCTTGGCCTCTGCCCCAGGCGCTAGAGTGGCTCTGGTCGCAGCAGAGCGATGCCCCGGATGGGCAGAGCGTCGCCCCCTGGTGGGTGTGCCGGGTGGATCCCGGTCGGCGCATGCGGGAGTCTGACTGTCTCTCCCCGTTTCCAGCTTCAGAAAAATACAATAAATAAATAAATAAATAAATAAATAAATAAATAAATAAATAAATAAAAAAAGAGTGCACTTGAGTCAGATTATCTAATGGTTCAGCTCTGCTGCCTGCTATGGTTTGTCCTTAACCCCTCTATGTAGCCATTAACTTTTCTGTAGAAATGTGGGTGATAATAGTATCTACTTCATAGTGTGCTATGAAAGTTAAGTTATATAAATATACATATACACATATGTATACAATTCTTAGAACAGTGCTTGACAAATATTAAGTGTAAATGCTTGCCATTATTATTACTAACGTTAAGTCGGGTCTACTGTGTGCTCAGCTGTGTACTAGGTGCTCTGGGATCTCATGTTATACTCAAGGCAACTTTGGCAGGTAGATCTTCATTTTTCATCTGTGAGAGCAGAGTTCAGTGACTTGCCCAAGGTCACAGAGTTAGTTTGTGCAAACTAGACTTTTGCCTGCTAAGCTTTGTCCCTGCACTGTCCAGTGTGGCAGCCATTAGCCACAGTGAGGGTAGTGACCACTTGAAATGTCAGTCTGAACTGAGATGTGCCTAAGAGAAAAAACAAACCAGGTGTTGAAGACCAAATATGAAAAAATATTTAAAAACTAAGTTATAATTCTGTATTGATTACATATAGAAATAATGTTTTAGATATTTTTAGCTAAATGAGATATACTAAAATTAATTTCAGTTTTCTTTTTACTTGTTTGAATGTGGCTCCAAGAAATGCCTGACTCAAGCGGCATTCTTATTGGATAGTGGTGCTCTAGACCAAGCTGTTTTTCTCAGTTATCTTCATGTGCTTGTGTTACAATGTTCAAGAACACAGTGGAGACGAATACACAGTGATTTCATGGAGTGGTGTGGCCACTTGTGCCTCTGCCTATATTTCTTGGGTATGGAGTTGCCCAGGATTCTTTAGAAGCAGAACCTTTAAAGCCTCAGCCAAATAGCCCAGGGAAGGAGACATGTCCTCAGGTACTCTAAGAGCATAATTACAAGGGAGAAGGCACAGCAGAATAGAGAAAGTTTAATTACACTCTTTAAATAATTGTTCACCAAGCCTGTGTCCCAGGACTAGCTGTTCAGACCGGGACCTTCATCTGCCTCTTCTCTGCCCACTTTCAGCTCAGTGCTGCCCGCCCCAGCTTCTGTGGCTGCATACCTGTGTCCTCCCTGTGGGTGACACACAGCAGAGCCACCAGCACTGCTTGGAGATCGGAGTGAGCCACAGGGTGCCACCCTCCTGCCGCCATGGCTGACATTCTTCCTTTGTCCCCTGCTCAGTGACCTCCGCTTTGTGTCAGGCCCTCACACCTCAACAATGGCAGAGGGCTGACCTGGGCTTCTGGACTCCCTTGTCCTGCTGAGGACTTTTTGTTTTGTTTTGTTTTGTTTTGTTGTAAACATCATGGCCTTTTTCCTGCTCCAGGCTGGAGTGTGAAACCATTAGGATCAAAAAAGCAGTAAAGTTTAGGGCTGTCTGTAATGTGTCCATTTTGCTTTGATTTGTCCCTGTGCCTCAGTGGAGTGAGTATATAGGACTCCTATAACTAGCTTTTATACTTCCTGTTTAATTAGAATTGGGTTTTCAAATCCGTGGGAGGCACTAAACATATTTTAACAAGCTTCCAACATGTCTGGGCCTTGTTAATAGAGATTTGCTATGCAAATCCAGCCACTCATTTGGCCCTGTCCACCGCCAGTCTGTGCATTTCCACCCTCATCCGCCATCACTGCAGAGCTGGCCCCTGGAGTTACCGTGGTGGCCCGGAGCCGACCCCTCACTGGCTAGTTTTATTCAAGCAAGTTATAAATGAAGACACAGTCTAAGATAAAGAAAGTATGATTTAAAATTCCTACAGTTTCCATTATTTACAAAGATGATGAAGTTGCTGCTTTTCACACCGGCGCATGGAAAACAATTAGAAACGTCTTTGAAAGACAGTTGGTCCCACAGTGTCTCAGGCACCAAGCTCTCCCTCATTGTTCCCCTTATCAAATGCAGCACTGCAAGTTTGGATTTTGTGTTCCCAAAGAAATGGAGGCCCCTATGACCGATGGATCCTGGGGAAGTTGGAGTCACTTTGGAACCTGCTCAAGAACATGTGGAGGGGGCATCAAAATAGCTGTTCGGGATTGCAACAGACCAGAGTAAGTCCTAGAGCTATAACTGTTATTACTGGGATAGTGGGAATAAAAAATGCTGCATGCGAATAATTGAGCTGGAGGCAGATGAGGAGTTCTTTCCAAGTTAAGAGAGTGAGTGGACTTTTAGGGCTCCTGCAGCTGATGGTATCCAAGCTCTATTCCTGGATGCTTCCCTTCTGTATTACTATATTTTACCATGATCTTTCATTATTAAAAGTTTTGTCTATCGAACAGTGGTGCTTTTATGTTGATTGATCTGTTTAACAATTTTGACAGTCAAAGCTCACTGCCACCCAGAGCTTGGGATAGCACGCTAACAAAGTGAACAGATAAGTTTTTCATGAGGAAACAAAGAAATCAGTCATTTTCATCCAGATTGTAAGTAAATAACACCCTCTTTGTTTAGCTTCTGAAATGCTGAAAAAGGCACACAGACCCCTGAGGCAGCATTAGCAGATCTCAGTGGACCTGGAACCCCAAGCCAGGAATTACTTTTTGAATTAATCTAGTTGTCTTACAGGTGAGACATCTGAGGCCCCTATTGCACAACCTGACAGTTCACAGATTTGAAGTGTCCTGCTCTTCAGAGTCATTCTCATTCTGTGACCAGCCTAACCTTATTCAGACTTCCATGTTCAAATAAAGTCAGTGAGTTTCCCCGGCAGCTATCATGGTAGACCTGTGTTTTCTGGGGAGGCTGTTTACAAGTAGGTTTTTAAAATTGCTATCTTCATTGTGAGGAATGACATCTAATTTTATGTAGCTATAAGATGTATCAAATTTAAAGGAATAGAAAATAATACATGATATTATTGCCACTGAACCTATATAGACTGGAGACCCCAGGAAGTCTTCACAGTTAGAGATAGCTTTTAGTTGTATAAAGCAACAACCATTTTTAAGAACCAGCTGCTTTGGGATGATGTAAAATGAATAATGAATTTGCCTATCAGTGCTCATTTAACTTTAAACAGCCTGCTTTAAGGATCACAGACTGGATTGTAGAGAGAAGCAAGCAGGTCAAGTAGCAGAGTGGGCTGCTTCAGTACAACAGAGATAGGCCCTCCTGCAGAGAGGAGGAGACCATGTGCAGTGTGCCCCTGGGATCTAGCCGACAGTTCATAGGTAGGAAAAGGGCCTATTGTTGACAAAGCTTCCAAATTCTTTTAAAGAAAAATCTGAGTTGTGTGAACCAAAAGAGAACATAGCTATAGGCCACTGTTGAAAGCCCTGGTCTAAATAAATACTCTGTAGCACAAATCACAGATGATGATCAATTTATTTTAATATGTTTTTGTTCACAGCCCAACATTTAGTTCACATCTACATATCATTACTCTCCATAGAAGATAACTAAAAAGCTATAAGATATAGACTGGTTTATAAAACTAACATGGTAGCTCTGCTTTTAAACTAATAACATTAGATTTGTCAGAATCTAATTTAGTATTTATTTTTAAATAATATAAAAATAGTACATGCTTTAAAAAATTCAGACTAGCCAGACCAGTGGTAATGCTGTGAACAGAGCATTGACCTAGCATGCTGAGGTTCTCAGTTTTGAACAAGGGCTCATCCGGCTTGAACGCAGGTTCACCAGCTTGAGCATGAGGTCTCTGGCTTAAGTGTGGGATCATAGACATGATCCCATGGTCACTGGCTTGAGCCCTAGGTCGCTAGCTTAAGCAAGGCGTCAGTGGCTCAGCTGGAGCCCCCTCCCCATCAGGGCATGTATGAGAAGCAATCAATGAGCAACTAAAGTGCTGCAACTAAGAGTTGATGCTTCTCATCTCTCTCCCTTCCTGGTTGTCTGTCCCTCTTTCTGTCTCTTCTCTGTCTCACTCTCTCTGTCTCTCTTGGTAATAAAAAACATTCAGACACTAACATATGATGTAAAAAATTACTATCATTGTTATTTCTAACCCCCAATTATCCCCATAAAAAATAACTGCCAAAAAACAATTTTAGGTATATTCCTTTGGACTTTCAAAGAAGATTATAGATGTAATATGCATTATATGAACTAAGAATAAAACAAAATAAAGATTGGCCCTGGCTGGTGGCTAATCAGCCTCAGGCATTAAAATAGCTCGGTACTCAAATATTGGGGTTGCCAGGTGGATCCTGGTCAAGGTGCATGTGGGAATCTGTCTCACTATCTCCTCTCCTCTCCTCTCACATAAAAAATAATAATAATAAGGATCACACTATATTTAGAGTTCTATAACTTTCTTTTTAAAAGTAATATATATCGTAGCTATTTGCATTGTTGAAACTATAATAAAACATTTTGGGCTAACAGCAAATATGATTTTTTTTTTGCACTTTTTCTGAAGTTAAAAGCAGAGAGGCAGCCAAACAGACTCTCACATGCACCCAACCAGGATCCACCCGGTATGGGCGATGGCTCTGCCCATCTGGGATGCTGCTCCGTTGCGGCCGGAGCCATTCTAGCGCCTAAATGTGGAGGCCATGGAGCGATCCTCAGTGCCTGAGGCCACCTTTGCTCCAGTGGAGCCTTGGCTGCGGGAGAGGAAGAGTTAGAGAGGAAGGAGAGGGGGAAGGGTGGAGAAGTAGATGGGTGCTTCTCCTGTGTGTCCTGGCCAGAAATCAAACCCGGGACTTCCACACGCTGGGCTGATGCTCTACTGCTGAGCCAACTGGCCAGGGCCGCAAATATGAATTTTTTTTTAAATAAAAACTATTGTGTGGTTCCATCAAGTCAAATTATTATTGTAGTAAGCTATACATGAGGGTATGAATATTGCAAATAGTAGGCACTTCTGAAATTTTGACTCAAGAATATTGTATTCAATAGAAGTGTTTGGTGGGGTTTTTTTTGTTGTTGTTGTTTTTTTTAAGTAGTGGAGCAATTCTAGAAGTTCTGTGGGAAGTGGGAAAGAAATCCCTCCATCATTGAAATGGCGAGACAAAGAAACTCATTCAGTTAAAAATCTCAGCAGGGAAGGGTCTAGAGCAGGGGTCCCCAAACTTTTTACACAAGGGGCCAGTTCACTGTCCCTCAGACCGTTGGAGGGTCGGACTATAAAAAAACTATGAACAAATCCCTATGCACACTGCACATATCTTATTTTAAAGTAAAAAAACAAAACGGGAACAAATACAATATTTAAAATAAAGAACAAGTAAATTTAAATCAACAAACTGACCAGTATTTCAATGGGAACTATGCTCCTCTCACTGATCACCAATGAAAGAGATGCCCCTTCCAGAAGTGCAGCAGGGGCCGGATAAATGGCCTCAGGGGGCTGCATGCAGCCCTCGGGCCCTAGTTTGGGGACCCCTGGTCTAGAGTTTCAAAACTAAGCGCAGATTCTCACATTCAGAAGTTAGGAACCAGTCATTAAAGACTTCAATTGGACATCCTTGTTCTTGCTGTTCGCTATGGGTGTTTTAAAGTGAAACAGTCCACCTAGGTGCGTGTCTGTGTTGACATCATCACTTCATTGAAACACCTCCAAGCTATTTGCATTTTGGGATGTCCCTGTGAATTACCGAAGGAGTGTGCCTCTGAAAACTGAAGGTACAGTGGCACGGGGGAAGTCTGTTTGACTAGGAAAGGGAAAATCAGATCCGAATCTCAGTTTAAAAGCCTGTCTGGAGAAATTTGCAGAGCAAATGGTTCGTTATGTAGAACATGACAATGGTTGCTGTCCTGAGTTTCCCAGGGAGCAGTCCAGCCTGCCCACCCCGTTGGAGGAGCTCCGAGGTTTTAATGTACCTTTAGAATCCGATGTTGTCTCTATTAAGAACACTGGATTGTTCTTACTTTTTCACAGAATTCATGAGATTAAAGAATGTATTTAGCACCCAGAGATGTTATGCTGTGCTTTTAGGTTTTTTCCCTTGAAAGTATAAAAGCCAAAACCGGAAAAGGACCCTTGCCATGCAAATGGATTGTTCCACACCCATGAGCAAGCCATATAAACAAAATGGTTTCTAATTTTAGTCAAAAAATGTTTTGGTCTCAATTTGTATATATTGCTATGGTTTGCCATTGTGACAATGGGGCCCTAATATTTTGTCTTTAAATGCTTTATTTAGTTTTCTTAATCCTATGTTTTGACCCATGTCCTACAGGTTAAAATGAGTATTTGTTCTGGTTTGTAAGGGTGGCCCAGTTTAGATCAGTTGTCCTGGAGAAATTTAATAGCTCCTTTTTTTATTCTCAAAGTGTCCTGGATTGGATAGTTAATTATATGGTCACCCAATCTATGAGAAATATGTAACAGGATAAAAATTTAAATCCGAATCACCAAATTATAACTGAGAGTATCAGAACAAGACCATCATTGGAACTAGAAGATGCATTATCAGGCCATTGGGCTCATACTTGTTATTTGTGCTCTAAATTTGGCCCTGAGCTTCCTGGTGACTGGAAAAAAAATGGTATATACAATTGTTACAATACATCAAAATAAAAAATCAAGCTAGGGAAGGCAAAGTATTTCCCTCTCCTAGTGCTTCTGTTTTGCTTTTAAATTAAGAAGCATGTTAAATTTAAAAGTAATATTCAACTCATATATTTGAGAAAAGACAAGATTATGAACTGGATATTTCTCACTTAAACTTTTTTTTTTTTTTTTTTTACAGAGTAAGAGAGAGAGATAGATAGGGATGGACACACAGACAGGAATGAAGAGAGATGAAAAGCATCAATCATCAGTTTTTTGTTGTGACACCTTAGTTGTATATTGATTGCTTTCTCATATGTGCCTTGTCCAGGGGGCTATAGCAGACCAAGTAACCCCTTCCTCAAGCCAGCAACCTTGGGTCCAAGCTGGTGAGCTTTGCTCAAACCAAATGAGCTCGCACTCAAGCTGGCGACCTCGGGGTCTCGAACCTAGGTCTTCCGTATCCCAGTCCGACGCTCTATCTGCTGCGCCACCACCTGGTCAGGCACTTAAACTTTTACCATAGCAAATCTTACATAAAAGAGAGTAGACATAAGTCTGTTTCATCTAAGAAAACCAGTCTTTTATTTGGCTATAATGTATTACAGCAAAGTTTTTTTGAGGCATTGAGTTGGATGAACTTATTTCAAAATGTCAAGAATTGTCTACTGTGGGAGAGTCATTAACTAATGAATTAATAATATGCAGCTCCACAGACTGCCCCACTTGGCAGGATCATCAGTGATGACTAGTACAGTTTCCTGGCTCATCCCATCTAAACCTTGAATAGCTTTGCAGCATCCTCTGCAGTTGGCCATTTGGCTCCTTTTAAAAACCCTCCAAGCTTAGAAATACTGTACCTTCAGGGCCTGGCTCTTGTATCATTAGAAATATCTTCCTTGTGCTGACCCTAAGTTGCCAGCCTAACTCATTGTTAGTAAACACAGAAGTTGAGATTTCTGTCAAAACACATTTGCAGACTAAAGATTATCTTTCCTTGAAGGTGGAATGCACCTGTGATTATCTTTGCAAAAATTCCATCATCTTTGGCCATGCAGCACTGCCAATTATCTTTGTTTGTATGAATAGACCTGGTAGTGTAATATATGCTTGAAAGAAAGAGATAGATTGGCTGTGCTGAGTATTGTTATTTTCATGGCAATTAATCTAGCAGTTTCCTTAAGTCCTTTCCATCCCTATTTGACATGCAATATTTTTAAAGGATATTAATAGTAGGAAAATGTGGTTAATATTTTTTCAAGTTGCATTTCCTCTAATTTGCAGTATTTTCCTACATGGAAAAAATATGCCTACCCAGCTACATTACTAAAGTATAAATGAATTTTTCCATGCTGAAAGGTGAGTGAAGTTGGCTAAGGCCTTCTCATTGCTCAATACATGCAAATCAGGCAGAGATCACATCGGCTAAGATATAAGATAAGTCATATATTTCAAAAGGACACACTTATATTTCCTGATCAGATATAATATATCTTTATATACAAAGCCAGTAAGAACAAAAGGTGAGTTCATTACTGGAAAGAGCCTGTTTCAGGAAGGGCAGTGTAGCGGGGAGGCGGGTCCTGAGTGAAGGTCAGGGAGATGGGGTTGCTCTCAGCCAGTGTGTCTCATGTACTCAACAAGTGACCTCGCTTGAATACTTAACATTGCTTAGCCCAGTTCCAACGAAGTTTCAGAAACCAGAATGTCACTGCCCACCTCAGAGTGTGTCTACACCCAGTCATAAGAATAGCTCAGGAGTTTTTCATAAACTTTTCATAGACTTCTTTCATAAGTGAATACTTTTTTCATCAATAAGTACTTTTTCTGTAAAATATTTCATAAGTATGTTAGACATTTAGAATCATGGAATCCCTGTCCCAGCTATCTACTAATCAGCCTTGCTGATATAGTAAGAAACACACATAGGCAATATGGAAAGAGTGGGTGTGATTGTGTTCAAATACAACTTTATGAACACTAAAGTTTGAATTTCACATTTTTATGTTTCTCAAGTTCTTAAAAGTTTTCCCTTAATTATCTTAAAATGTAAAATAATTATTTTCTCATGGATGTAAAAACAGACAATAGGCCAATTTTTGGCCTGCACACTAAAGTTGGTGCACCCTTGTAATAGCAAAACATTTACTGTGTGCCAGGCCTTGTTCAGATGCTTTGAATGTGTTAACCCCATTAACCCTCACTCAGCCCTATGAAGCAGACATTAGCATCACCTCCCTTTTACTGATAGTAGAACAGGCAACTTGCCTATGATTGCACTGCTATTATGAGGCAAGGCTGAGATTTAAACCCTCTGTTTTTAGGGTCCATCTTTATAACATTCAGAAATATGGCCTTTCACATAGAGTGTTTTCTACGTGGCTTTTATTTTAAAATGTCATTTATAAAAATAAATCACTACATGCTTATTTGCCATTTGATTGTAGTCAAAGCAAGCAAAGATGGAAACTGTCACCATCTTCAGGGAAGCCACCTGCAAGTGTTAGGTCTTTACAGCCCAAAGAACTGCTCCATTTGCTCAATACAAGAGTCAGCTAAAACTCATTATGTTAAAGAACCAAAAGAGAAAAAGAAATCAACTTTAAAAAATAATTTTCAAAGAGAAAGAAATGTGAATTACTTGCAGGCAACAAATAAATGATCAATCCACCATAGCTGGGACATTTAAAAAGATTCATAAAGTATGAGGAAAAGTTGAAGGGGGTCTTCCTTTCAACAGATTTAAAACAAGTTTCACCTGAACATCTATGTGGCCCTGATCTTTTATTCATGTATAACCTGATATTTTATGCATGAGACTGGGGTGCCTTGGTATTGAGAAAAGAGCTTGGTATCCAGGAAACCAAGGCTGTATCTCTAAATGGCATCAAAAAAAGAAAAATAAAAGATTCTGGACCATAGCTCAGGGATAATGTAGCAGAAAGAACATAGAAATAGAATCTGGGAAACTTGACTTCCAGTCCTGCCTCTACTGTTTCATTAGCTGTGTGACCTTGGGCAAAGTACTTACCTTCTCTGAACCACCTCCTGCTTGGTATGAAAGCACCTCTGCCTTTCTCTTGGGCAAAACATGAGTGAGTTTTGGCTACAGATGCACAGAGGGTTAAAGCTTATGGGTTAATTGTGTTTAATGGAAAAACAGTGAGGCAGACAATGCTGGGTTATATGGCATTCTGCGCCCTTAGACACAGTCTTCTTCATGATCCATATTTCCCAGACTCAGATCCATACAGGCCTTTCAAGGGTAATCATGTCTGCTTTACATGTGCAGGGCGGAGCTCAGAGAGACCAGGAAGGCAGCTTCCACAAATGTGTCCAACTTAAAACTGCAAGGCCAATGCTCTCACCCTACTCCACAAATCTTTGATCAAGGGAATATATTTATGGCAGCATCATAGTCCTTCCTGAGACTTGGGCACTCTTCAGGAGAACCGAGGCCTGCCTCACAGTACAAACCAAGTTGTAGCTCAGATTTAGTACTCAAAACAAGCCAACTGTTGAATTGGGTCAGAGTAGATTTGGAGTGCTCATGTACAATAGCATAGTAGCTAACGTTCCCGGCATCTACTGTGTGTGCTATTGTAGAGAAGGAGAGAACTGAAGTGTGGGGAGACGGAGACTTTGTCTAAGGTCACACAGTGAAGATAAGACCAAGAGTGGAACCCGGATCCACCTCTTACCTGCCTGTTGTGCTTGGATACCTCTCCCATCCCCCCAGGCCTAGTTTAACAAAACAAAACTAAAAACACTTCTTACATTCCAAATCACTCTGAAAGTTTCATTCCCGAGAAACAAGGCAGAGAGGTTTGAGAAGCGTCCTGGGGAGGCCGTGGAATCTGAGCTGCTCCGGTCCTGGCAGGCGAGCCAGACTTCCTAGGATTCTGTCCTCTTCCAGTTTCCATGATGAATTTGGCAAGCTGTTGACTGTTGGGAGATGTGTTGCATAATTGCCTTTCTGGGTCACATCTGGAAAATACATGTTTGAGTTGCATGCGGAGATTAAATTTGCACTGTGCTGCTTTGTAAGACGTGTCAGACTCTCATCACACAGGAGGTAACAAAGCCAGGATGCTCTCTCCTGCTTCTTCTAAGTTAGTCAAAATGCAGGCGCTCTCACTCCCTTTCTTCTACCTTATTTGTAAAACAAACAAAACCAGTGTTTGTTGGTGGGGAGATGGGAGAGTATGAATGGAAGCAGCATGCAAAGGTCTGGGATGGTTTCTCACGGGAGTGTCAGTGGGAAAGGTAGACAGGAAGCATTTTGACGACTCATCCATACCTGTCACTTTCTCCATTTTTGAAATCGAAGGGCATGAATGTTTGGAAGACAGAGAAGAGAAAATGGCCTAATAGATTCTAAGCTTTGTATTTTATATTTTAAGTTACACAATCTCAGACTTTATCCTCAAAACAGCCCTTCCCATTTTACAGATGCGAAGGACTGAGGCTCGAGGTTAAGTGAGTTGCCCCAGGTTAGACACGTTGAGGAAGGCAGCACGCACACCCAGGTGTCAGAACCCTTGCGCTGTACTCTCACGTAGGAGAAAGGAAGCCACAGATGAGAGAGTGATGTAGCAGAGATGCATAATAATCCAGTGTGTCTGTTCTTTACCTTTCTCAGGCCGAAAAATGGGGGAAAGTACTGTACAGGGCGTAGAATGAAATTTAAGTCCTGCAACACAGAGCCATGTCTCAAGCAGAAGCGAGACTTCCGTGAGGAACAGTGTTCTCAGTATGATGGGAAGCATTTTAACATCAATGGCCTGCTTCCGAATGTGCGCTGGGTGCCCAAGTACAGTGGAAGTAAGTGTGCGGGGCAATGCTCACAGTGAGCAGGCCAGGTGGGTCTGAGCATGAATGTCACACTGCATGTGTCTCTCCTCTCTAGTTTTGTTGAAGGACCGGTGCAAGTTGTTCTGCAGGGTAGTAGGGAGCACAGCATACTATCAACTCCGGGACAGAGTGGTAGATGGGACTCCGTGTAGCCAGGACACCAGTGACCTCTGTGTCCAAGGCCTTTGCCGGGTAAGTCCCAGAGGGTGCTTTCATCACTTGTTGTCTTGCTGCCAGGCTGTTGTTTGTGGCTTTCTTGACAGAGTAGCGGCTTATAGTACCTGTGCATTGTCTCTAGGGCAGTGGTTCTCAAGGTGGGGCCCCCTGAGCAGCATCGACACCCCCTGATTCTGATGCATGCCACCATTTGAGAACCACAGCCCTGGATTTTTTCTTGATATTCTGAGCCGCTCTGCACAAAATTTCTCTGTAAAGACTGATTACAATAAGTTTTTCACACACGCCTTTAACCTGTAACCTCAGTGCTTAAGGTTAAACCCGAATGCTTCCTGACAACGATTCCTAGATAGGATAGCTCTGCTCCAGAATGATCTCGTGAGAAAGAGCTGGTCTCACTCAGATGTGACTCTGATTTTAAGCAGGATAGCTTCTTAACTGAGACATGCCTGTTATATATGCTTCAATGGGAAATCAAGAGACTTTTCAAGGGCTTGATACCATTACACTGTGCTCACCAGTCAGAAATCATCCCTGCGCAGCAAGGCTATGAGATGATGAGCTGGTTCCTTGCACTTTGGAGTTCCTAATCAGGATGATCTGATTGGAAGACCCTGAGAGCGTCCCCCACCTCCCAACTCACAGCTGACAATGCAGATTTCCTTGTTGGTCCATTTTATAGCAATGCTTCAGCTTCCCCTCAAAGACTAGTTCACACAAAGGAAATGAATGGACAAGAATGTCAACTCTGGTTGTTGCTGGTGTCCTCAGACCTCGGTCTACACTGGGATGTGAAGAAATTCAGGAGGCCATTTGGAGCCTCAGGCCTGACCCCAGTGGTGTCTGCAGCCACCTTTATCCTCCATTCATAGTCAACATTTAAACATGGGTGATCTCGCATAAAATAAAATTTTCAACTTGTCTTGAAAAATTGGGATATTGTCAACACTGGGCTCCTGTGTCCACAGGGCAGCAGGAGCCTGGAGTGAACGCCAGCTGCTCCCTCGCGATGGGACAGGAGCTCTTTCATTGAATATAGTCCACACTGCTTCTTTTGTTCCAATCCCAAGTGATTTTTTTTTATTTAACCCATTTGTTTGTAGAATAGTGCTTCTCAAACTTTGATATGTAGAATAAGCACCCAAGGAAGCTTGTTTAATGTGCCAGAAAACCTACTCAGGTTCAGTGGGTCAGAGCGGTGCTCAAGAAGCTGCCTTCCTGACAGCACTGGGGCTGCAGGGCTCCTGGCCCAGGGACCGTGTTTCCATAACCACTCTGAGTTCTCCACCTCGCCAGTCTGGAGACTTGACGCCGTTGTTATTTTCAATGTCCATCATTCAGAGAAACACATCATTTGCTGTTTTGTCATCTTTATGATACTTACCATTTATTTCAAATGTTTTTAAAAGCAAGCTGGATGCGATCATGTGTTAAACTCAAAAGCCCGGAGAGATAAATGTGGGGTGTGCGGTGGCGACAATTCTTCATGCAAAACAGTGGCAGGAACATTTAATACAGTACAATATGGTAAGAGTCTATTCTTAACAACCATGAGAGGGAAAGTGGTCAAACTTTAAAAATTGTCCATCTGTACTATGTAAAAGTAATAATGCCAAGCATAAGGTCAGTCTTGTTAAGGTACATCACCCATCTGGCTATAAGGCATCTGATGCTGAGAGTTATATGATAGTCCTTTGTTGCCCACATTTTCTTTTTAAGTGAGAGGAGAGGAGATAGACTCCTGCATGGACCTTGACCGAGATCCACCTGGCAATCCCCATCTGGGGCTGATGCTCCAATCAGTTGAGCTATCCTCAGCGCCTGGGATGATGTTCAAACCAATCGAGCCACTGGCTGGAAGAGAAAAAGAAAAGGGGGAGAGGGGTGGGGAGAGAAGCAGATGGTTGCTTCTCATGTGTGCCCTGTCTGGGGATCAAACCCGGGACATCCACACTCCAGGCCAATGCTCTATCCACTGAGCAAACTGGCCAGGGCCAGCCCACCTTTCCCCATGCTTATAGACAGTGAACCGTGCTATGGAATACTGACTTTCTGTTCAATTCTTTTCAGGTTATAATCTTGTGGTCCGAATTCCAGCGGGTGCCACCAGCATTGATGTGCGGCAGCACAGTTTCTCAGGGAGATCAGAGGATGATAACTACTTAGGTGAGCTGGGGCCCCTGCTGCTTGCAGGAACCCTGGGGGTCTGCAGCACTTGGCAGGCACTAACGGTTTCCTTACCCTGCTGCGGGCAGGGAGCTTGCAGCTGTCATGTATTTCCATAGACATTGATCTTGAAATTTACTGTTTTATCTCTCCTTCATGTATACACATGTATACACCCTCAGAGTATCGATTTAAGAGCCATGCAGTTATACTAGTCAATATCAAGGGATTTACTCTGGATCTTAGAAAATAGAAAGCCCCTAAATCAAATTTTGAAAGTCCTTGCCTTATAAGTTTAGCATAAAATCATTGTTCGTTTTTAAAAATTCTGTCCTGTGGGTAACTGACTTGCAATGTTATATTAGAGGGATTACCTGACTTGATTTTTATGTTCTCTGCTCTAACCAAGAGCAGACCACTGATAGACTTGTTCAATATCTCATTATGTAAAAGATCCCATATTTTTCTCACGCCATTACTGGCATGGTGCACCTTGTGCCTTTATAGAGTCTTCATCCCTCTCTCGCCACACTCAGGTGCAGGACTAACTCGTATCTGTCTCTTAGAGTTAAGCCGCCACACACTAGCAACCTGGTGTTCATTTTCAGCAGTTTGTTCGGTCCAGTCCCACTTCAGTTCATCATTCTGCAAACTGCAATAAATTGTTAGGAAGTTTGCCAACCATTCTTAATTAAAAAAGGAGGTGGGGAGTGGGGTCATGACTGACCGGAATTCCGCTGGTCATTTTGCATGAGCAGACCCTTCTTGGCCGCAGAGCAAAGCTCAGCTTGCACGTGGAATGAGCAGAAACCAGGCCAGTTTGGCTGGGCAATCAGTTTTTAAAAGAAATAAATGTGCTGAATGTTCTAGAATGTGTCTTAGAATGTCCAGGCAGGTACTCTATTTATTCATCTGAATACAACCTCTGTTGAGGCCTACTTCAAACATTTGGGCATATTGAGCTAGTAAATGACTATTAGTTTAATCCAGTTAGAACCTGTATCTATCTTTTGGAACGTCTGTATGAAATTCTTCATAAAATAGACAGTGATCCTCTAGTCTAGCACGCTAATCAAGTGTAACATGACTCCATGCGAGCATTATTTTTTTCAGTGTATCATCATTCATTCTATCAGTCATTTATTAATACTGTATGTGCTAGGCACCATAACAAAACAAAATAAAAATTTAAAAATTTTCTGTTTTCTTGAAACTCTTTAGTAGGAGTAGATTAGCAATATTTCAACCTTCTCAACTCATAGCACCCAAAACAAATGGCTAAAATTCTGCAGCACACCCCAAATAATATATATTTTTGCTGGTCTAACAAAAAATTAGCATAAAATTTTGATTCGTTCACACCAGACAGCTGTCGCTGTGTTGTCATTTCTTTATTTGACAATCTAAGGGAAAAGAGGTCAGTGCCCCTGACTAAATAGTCAGGTATTGCATGTTTTAAAAATTCTTGTGGCACACTGGCTAGAAGTCACTGAGCAGATAGACAGTAACCTAATAGATGAGCAGACTACGTACTTAGAGGATGATACATGCTATTAGAAAACAGAGCAGCAGAAGGGAAATAGGGCTGGACAGTGGAGTTGAAATATTTGGAATGTAGCAAGAGACCACAAGACACTTGGGGGAACAGCATCCCGAGCAGAGGGGACAGCCAGTGCAAAACCCTTGAAGGAGGAGCATATATGGATGATTCCAAGAGTAGATGGGGGCCACTGTGGAGCTGAGTGAGCACAGGGGAGTCCTAGCTGAGGGTAAGCTGGTACTAGGACTAGATTATCAAGGGCCATGTAACCATTGAAAGGACTATACTGAGGGACCTGGGGAGCTACTGGGGGTTTTGAGCCGAAGAATAACATGGTATAATCATATTTCTTTTTCAAAGGAGCAGTCTGACTGTTATGTTGAGAACAGATGGTGGGGGAGGGTGCGAGGCAGAAGCGGAAAGACTGGTTAGGAAGTTACTGCAGTAATCCATAAGATGCTGATGGTTTGGCCCCAAGTGGGAGCAGCAGAATTATGGTACATGGTAAGATTCTGGGTTGCTTTTGAAGGCAGAGGCATCATGACTTGTTGATGGGTTGAATATGGAGTGTGGGAGAAAGAGAGGATGACTCCAAGGTTTGGTCCTTGAAAGCTGAGAGGGTGAAGTTGCCATCAACTGAGTTGAGACAACTTGTTTCTCATCTATCCATATGACCCCCAAGTTTTAAGGTCAGAGACTGTGTCTTTGTATCTCTAGCTCCTGTTATAAAGTCTCCACATGATGCCAAGTACACAATTGCTGAATTGTTGAACAACCACTGCTCATTCTGTCTTTATGGAGCACCTACTGTGTGAGATTACCAGGAAGTAGACAAGTCACCTCTTCTTTTATAATCATAAAGTCTTACTTGAAATCGATTTCTCAGTGGCTGAGTCAGCTTTCCTCATCCTAAGCATCTAAAGGCGTGGTGATTTTATAAGACAGTTAACAAAGTTCTTGAGGATTCTTTTCAAATTACTTTTTTGGCAATCTCACATTTCTCATTCCACCACTACAAAATGGACCACACATTTTTCTTCACATTCTGGGTTATAAATCTGAGCATGTGGCCTTAACTACTTCCCAATTAAATCCAGCACTATTACATAAACCTCCTTTATAAATTAATTTCCTGAGAGCTGAAAGCCATTTTGACCTCTTCCTTTATTTTCCTTGAAAGGGAGAAGGATTCTCCCTTATTCTTTTTCTTCTTGGAAAAATAATCTCCTTCCAAGTAGGGGCCTTAATTCAGTTCAACTTCATCAACCAGTTCAGGAGCCTGAATTGAGGAGGGCCTCCTGATACCTTTTATTCCTCACTGGAGGTTTCTTAATCTTTTTGTAAAGAGTAAAAGCAAAATTAGAGATTTGTCACCTGGGACAGGCAGTCATGGCTCTTTCGTGGAATATTATGGTAAAAGCATCTGTTAGCGAAGGGACGTCTCTGGGCGCACATGAAGAATGTGCACGCACAGGTGGCCGGTCCCAGTTCACTGAGTGTGAAAGCTGAGAGCTCAGAGCCTTTGAACCTTGCAGGAGTTTCCTATCAAGTTAGGGAGAAGATGATGTCATCAGACCCGGCGTGTGTTAAAGTGTGCCCTTGGACTGAAGGGAAGGCCAGTAAATGCTCTAAGAAGGCTTAAAACCCCACTGTTGAATCTGGCTCAAGTCCATTCACAGCTGTTCCGTCGCTAAGCAATCTTCATCCTTGTCCCTCCTGATTTTTCTAAGGTCAGCCCAGCTGCAGTCTTTCTGCATGTTTTGGTGAAGGAGCCATTTCCAGGAGAGAGGGGCCCTTTGTAGAAACCCAGCTCTGAGGGGTGAAATGGGGGGAAACGAAGCCAGGAAATTAGCTCCCCTAATCGCATTAGTGGGAGGTTGGGCAGTAGACTTGTTTTCAGGAAACTATTTCTTTCACAGGGAACTGAAGCAGAAAGTCTCCCTGTCAGAGGTCACCTTTTCACACAGACCCTCCCAGTTGGGGTAAAGCCAAGCTGCACCCAGCACCACCACATCTGTATTTCTTCAGGGGAAAAGGGGCTACTTCTGTGACACTTGTCTCCTTGTTTAGTTGTGGCCATGGAAGACAGGAATGCACTCAGTTCAAGGGGAAGTAGAAAGGTCATTTCACCTGGCAAGGCCCTTCTCCTTCCCTCCCCACCGTCTTTGGGATAAGGAGATGCAGTGAAGGGTAAAATGGCCAAGTCAGCAGGAGCCTGAGAGGAAGCCTGGAGACGTTGGAAAGGAGCCCCAGAGTTCACATAGAATAAATGATTGCTCTTTGAATACGAACAGGACTGGATTACTGCTTAGTTTACAGGCTGGCCTTGCGACATCTCATTTCCCCCTTTTAGTGAAACATCAGCTGGGTGGCTAGCAGGTGACTTCACTTGAGCGAACTGGGTGATTTTGTTGGCAGCATGTCCTGCCATCACCTTATAAGGGACCCACATTAAGAGGTATGTCCCAGGTGCCATAGAAACTACTTCATCTTCAGTCAGTGACCCCTTGAAACTTGTGCATCTTGCCTGCAGGTGGGTCTCGTGCTGCTGGAGCGGCAGGTGGGACATGGGTGTTGGGCTCAGGCTGACAAGGAAATGGTTAATTTTGGCTGGAGGCGCTCTATTCTCCTTGCTGTGAGTGCCAGGTTCAGTCAGTCTCTCCTTATTCCAGCATCATTGACTGAGCACCTACCGGGACTATTCTTGGCCTTATAAAAGTGCATTTTTAAATGGTCACTTTACAGAAGGGGCTCATACAGTCTAGCAAAACAAACTAAGTTTTTGAAAATTCGTAGCTAAATGTATTTGCTTTCTATTTGTACATAGGAGAAAAATACATGAGTTTATTTACTCAGCAACCATTTGTTGATGTCCTTCTTGGAAAACTTCAGTGGTTAACAGGTTAACAGGCAGACTTCCATAAAGAGGTCATCTGGCCATGGGAATGTATTTTACTGATATTTAAGTCATGCCTTCCTCATCTATAAATTAGTCATCAATAAAGGTATGATCAGGAGATCATGCACATAAATGCATTATTATCTGCCAGGAACGGAAACCTATGTACACTGTTGTGTTCAATGTTCTTAACAATACCATGAGAAAACCCATTATACAGAGAAGGAAACTGAGGTTTAGAGGAGTTAAGTAACTTATCCAATATCACACAAACAGAAAGGAAGAACTGGAGTCCTATTGATCTGACTTCAAACCCCACACTCTTAACCACTTGACTTTATTGCCTCCCTATAGAAAAACGTGTGGCTGACTGGGCCTGGGGAATGCTGACTGCAAATCGAGGTTTATCAGTGGGAGTAAATGATGAGACTGGAAAAAAATAGGTCAGGATGAGATTTATAAAAATACGGAAAATGATCCAAAGAAATTAAAACTAAACTCTGTAGGTAGTAGGGAAAATAGTTAAGAAGAAGCAGCTGTGATTTTGGAGGGTTTTTAATCTTTTTTAAGACTTTTTCCCTGTGTCACCATGTTCTTCCCCACCTTTTCAAATGAAGCATCTTCTTCCTTCAGGGCCCAGATGGGGCTTAAGGGGGTGGGAATTCTGGTAGTGAAGTGCGAGATTGGAGATAGAATTCAGTGATGTTAATGCCTGGTCCTCCGGTGAGGAGTAGTCTTTATATCAGGTCACCGTCCAGGTGAGTGAGCTCTGTGAGGTTCCTCTGTGCAAGAAAGCAAGCACCTGCTGCTGCTGTGCCACAGAGAATCTCCGTAGCTCGTCTCTGCCCTCGTTCTCCTCTACATACGGGTACAAGACCTCCTTTCCCTAAACCCTCTGTGCCTCTCCCAAGGACACGCTGTTCCTGCCCGCACAGTAAAAGGCAGTGCACTGCCTGCACCAGTGAAAGACAGATGAAGATCAGACAAACACTTAGGACATTTAGGCCACTCCTCATCCCACAACCAAGACAGATTGTCATTAAATATGCCAAGACATGAAGCTGCCGGTGACTCCTGTCCTGCACAGTTTCGTGGGCAGCAAATACCAATTGGTGGACATCAGTGCCCAAGAGAGAAACCTGTTTGCTACTTATGAGTTAAATTTCCGTGTTCTCTTTATTCACCATGTATTTACATGGCCTGGACATTTGAGGGTCCCCTGCTGGCTGAGATTTGCTCATCAGGAACAGTTTACAAAGGTAAGGGGCCTTTCTTCTAGTGTTTTGTTCAGAGTTTGAATGTTTACTAGCTCTGATTTGTTGCGTGCCTGTTTCATGTCCAGCCCAATTCATTCAAGGAGCTGGGCTCCTGTAAAGAAAGAAAACTGATACTTAAAACCAAATTTTTAATAATAAATACTAGGGGAAAAGATATTATTGGGATTTAATCTTGAGAAATGTATCAAAAAGTATGAAAATAATTGTTTTATGTTCAATAAAATTACATTTTAATTTCTATCATGCCCAGTTTTATAGAATGTAGAATAAAGCAATTGATATGTATTTTTGCCAAAGTTTTCCAGTCAAGTCACACGATATCTGAGTAGCACATTGTCCACTTAACATTTTAGTTTAACAGTAAACTCTGAAAGGGAGTCATTTTTAAAAATCTTTCTGCATCTTCACCTGACCAGGCAGTGGCACAGTGTCCACCTGGGAGGCTGAGGACCCGGGTTTGAAACTCTGAGGTGGCAGCCTGAGCGGGGCTCACCAGCTTGAGCGTGGGGTCATAGACATGACTGCATGGCTGCCGGCTTGAGCCTACAAGCCACCGGCCTGAGCCCAGGGTGCTTGGCTTGAGCAAGGCATCACTGGCTCAGCTGGAGCCCCCAGTCAAGGCACATATGAAAAGCAATCAATGGATAACTATGAGTTGCTGCTTCTCATCTCTCTCCCTTCCTGTCTGTCTGTCTCTCTCACTTTAAAAAAAAAAAAAGGGAAGGGAAGAAAGAAAATGTCTTTCTCTGACTTAATTCACTTTCTTAACAGTCTCTCTTGGCACTTTTATTAATTAATTATTCCTCTGAGGCAGCTATCATCTTATCTTCCCAGTCTGTTGAACAGCTTGTATTGTTTAACAAGTGATTTGAAAACCTATAACAGATACATACTGTCACTCAGTTTGTGCAGATCAAGAATTTGGGAGCAGCACAGCTGGGTATTTCTGGCTTGAGGTGTCTCATGAGATGGCAGTCAAAACTCCAGTTAGGACTGTGATGGCGTCTGAAAACTTGGCCGGGGCTGGGGGACCCAGTTCCCAGGTGTGTCACTCAGACACTGTTGGCAGAAGCCTGCTGTTCTTCACTGCTATTTTTGAGAAGCCCCTCCATGGGGCTACTCAGGCTTCCTTACAATATGGCAGCTGGCTTCTCCTCAAACCAGAGATTTAAAGTACAGCAAGGTGGAGCTACCGTGTTATTGACCAGGCCTTGGAAGTCACAGTGTCATTTTTGCCATGTCCTAGTGTTTACACAGTCAGGGCTATTCAGTGTGGGAGGGGATGATGTACCAGGTGAATTCTAGGAGGCAGAGGTCACCAGGCCCATGTTGGGGGCTAACCACCACCATGGGCCTCACTGAGGAAGTGATAGGTGAGCATTGTCCTGACCATGGATTTCCTGATTTCCACATCTGTCAAGCAAAGAAGACTAACAAGGGTTCAGTAAGCCCCGTGGAATCTAACGGAAAGTAGAGAGCGATATTTGTGTGGGCACCAGTTTTGTACACTGTACATACTTCCACATCATAATCCTTCTGCTTCCATCTTTGATCCTGTATAACAAAACTTCAGCTCATTAGGATGCTTTTATTTCTCTTAATTTTGAGAGGTACCTTGAAGGATAGGTGTTTTTACCTCTGTTTTAGAGAGAAAGGAATGGAGACTGAGCAAAAGAAAGTGATATTCCGCCTGACCAGGTGGTGGCGCAGTGGATAGAGCGTCGGACTGGGATGTGGAGGACCCAGGTTTGAGACCCCCGAGGTCGCCAGCTTGAGCACGGCCTCAGCTGAATTTGAGCAAAAGCCCACCAGCTTAGACCCAAGGTCGCTGGCTCGAGCAAGGGGTTACTTGGTCTGCTGAAAGCCCGCAGTCAAGGCACATATGAGAAAGCAATCAGTGAACAACTAAAGTGTCGCAACGAAAAACTGATGATTGATGCTTCTCATCTCTCTCTGTTCCTGTCTGTCTGTCCCTGTCTATCCCTCTCTCTGACTCTCTCTCTCTCTGTAAAAAAAAAAAAGTGACGTCCCAAAGCTGTAAGCCGGCAAGTGCAAAACTAGGATTTCAGTCCGCACCCGTTTGTCCGAAGAGTCCATGTTCTTGGCATTCTGACTCTGTCCGTCAAAACATTATTTCCTCTCTCAAACAGCAAGCCATTGGTAGCCAGTCAGTGTATTCTGTTTTCTCGTCTACAGCCTTATCAAATGGTAAAGGGGAGTTCTTGCTGAATGGAGACTTCGTTGTCACAATGTCCACCAAGGAAATCCGTATCGGGAATGCTCTGATTGAGTACAGTGGGTCTGACAATGCCGTGGAGAGGCTAAATTGCACAGATCGCATCGAACAAGAACTTTTCCTCCAGGTAGAATCTTGGCCATGTGCCCACAATCCCTTTCTTTCCCTTGGGATCACCAGTTCTGTAAACATCATCTCTATTTTGTCGGCCCACCCCAGGTGTTGTCAGTAGGGAAGTTGTACAACCCCGACGTGCGCTATTCCTTCAATATTCCAATTGAAGACAAGCCCCAGCAGTTCTACTGGAACAGCCACGGGCCCTGGCAAGCCTGCAGCAGACCCTGCCAAGGTACCAGCTTTTAGATGGACTGCAGGGGATTGGAGCTATTTCTCTGGCTTGTTTGGTTTTCTACCTGTATTGACGTGTAATTGACATTGTAACATTGTACAAGCTGAAGGTATTGAAAAATAATTACCACCATAAGTTTAGTTGTCATCCATCATCACACAGTTACAATTTCTTTTCTTGCTATGAGAACTTTGAAGATCTACTCCCTTAACAACTTTAAATACACAACACAGTATTGTTACCTATAGTGACCGTGGCGCACGTTACAACCCTGGCACCTATTTATGTCATAACTGGAAGTCTGTGGCCTTGACCACTTTCAGCTCACTTTGTTCACCCTTTACCCCTCAGCCACACCTTTGATCTCTGTGTCTATGAGTTTGGTTTTCTTTTTAGATTCCACCTGTAACTGAGATCATGCAGTTCTTTCTCTGCCTGATGTATTTCACTTTGAAGTGTTTGTGAGTAAAAAAAAAAGAATTGAGATGTTTTTAAATTTTTATAAGAAACAGCCAAATACATGCTATTTGTAAAACTTTCTAGCTTCACACATTCTCCATTTTCTGAGTTTATCTCCTTGCCTTTTACCGGCAAGACAAGCTTTCTCAGGACTTCGAGATCTGTTCAGTTTCCTCATCCTGAGACGTTCTTACACATTCATGAAGCCAAATGAATCAGCTCTGCCACTTTGACTTTCCAGAGACATTGATTAAGTATGACATGGTGCGTTGTTTACCTTGTTTCCTGTTGTCTGAATAGGGCTCAGCAATTCACAACTAGGGGCCAATTCTAGCACACTGCCTGCTTCTATAAATAAAGTTTTATTGCAACACAGGCACACCAATTTCTTCCACATTATCTATGAACAGCTGCTTTTGCCCTGTAATGGCAGTTGAGTAGTTGCAAAGGTCATATGACCCACAAAACCAAAAATATTTATTATTTAACCTTTTATGGGAAATGTTTGCCAATCTCTGGTCTAAATAGTTTATGGAATGGGTTACTCTCCCATCCAAGTACTAACCAGGCCCGACCCTGCTTAGCTTCCAAGATCAGACGAGATCGGGCGAGTTCAGGGTGGTATGGCCGTAGACTGGAATGGGTTTCTCTCTTTGACTGATTTTTCCCTCTTGCTTAGGGGAGCGGAAACGAAAACCCATTTGTACGAGGGAACCTGATCAGCTTACAGTTTCTGATCAAAGATGTGACCGGCTACCCCAGCCGGGGCCCATCACTGAACCCTGTGGCACAGACTGTGACTTGAGGTAAGGCCAGTGTTTCCTCGTAGTCATTACTGCTGAGCTGCGACGGTCTTGTGGGAGGTCTCTGCCTGTGAGGAGGAGCAGAGCCAGTGTCAGTCATGAGGCCCTGTCCCTGTGTTTCTAGGTAATGAAGTGTTTACCAATTTCCCATCCCTCTGAAACCAATTAGCCAACACACATACCTGTGAATTTCTTATTCCTCTCTTAAAAATTAAAAACAGCTAGTAAAGTATGGCACTTGCCAAAAGTTTTTATTTGACCCTAACAACTCACTTTGTAGGTATTATTATCATTGAGTCACATCTTTTGCAAAGGGTTAGTTTGAAAGCCAACAGAAAAGGGGGAAACTTTATTCCCCCAAATACTTGTAATATTCTTTGATCACCAAGAGTATATGCCCCCCCTGGTAACCTCTTATGCACATGAAAGTTTCAATGCACTAGGGTAGCGTCATAGAGGGAATTAGAAGAAAATCTGCATACAGATGTCTAAGTATCCAAACAATTCTGTATTTAAGAAAAGTCTGAAATCAGGCAAAATTTAAAAAAAAATGGTGGATGAGTGGAGATTTCTATAGCTTTTCCATTTCCCTGCAAGATTGTATCATGTTTGAATATTAAGTAGCCTGGGAATTGAATTTTCTCAGTTAAAGGCAGATAAGAGGAGTTAGTGTTTTATTCTCCTTTTACAGAAAAGAAATTATACAAAATGATATGGGAATTTGTTAAGGTGTCATCATTCATAAGCAAAATGGCCCTGGCCAGATAGCACCTTGGTTAGAGCGTCGTCCCAGTACTCAGAGGTGGCTGGTTTGATCGCCGGTTAGGACACATACAAAAACAGATCAATGTTTCTGTCTCTTTCTCTTTCTCACTCTCCCTTCCTCTCTCTCTCTAAAGCCAATAAATAAAAATTTTAAAAAGTGTTAAAAATAAAGAAGTAAAATGGATACTTAAGCCTTTTTCAGGTTCTACATCACCATGCCAAGTCCTATCAAGTGTTATAGGCAGGCCTGCAGCACTAGAGGGAAGATGAAAAGGCATGCTCAAGGTTATGAGAGAGAAGAGCAGTGCTGTGATCAGTCAGTCAGTCAGTCATGGGAATAAGAGGGAGACATGGCACAAGGGGCACATCTTTGCCAGTTGTATCTGAAATCTCTAGTTTAGAAACCCTGCTTCTTTCTACCCCACTGTACTTCCTTTCCACCCACTGTCGCTGACCGGCTCACGGGCTTGTCAGGAAGCATCAATAGAGGTCGTTATAGAAAGAAAGACCTAAGGCATTAAAAGCCTGACGTTTATACTAGGTAGTATTAATTATTGTTATAGGTAATGTCCACACAAACCCATTGCTTCAGCCAATTGAGTTAAAGGTCTTTTCAGAAAATAACTGGCTAGTTAATGCTGAACTGAATCACTAAAGTTTAGGGGGAAAACACTGAATTGATGGATAGATTACCTGAAGCCTAACCTCAATGAATTGGGAAAAATGACATTTTACAATTAGCCTTATATCGATTACACTGATAATATCATTATAATACTGATAATTAATAATTAATTAATATATTATTCAGAGTGATAACTACTCTGCAAGTAATAATAGAGTTGTCAACCATTTACTAAGGACTGTTTTTAGCAGCTATATATTGTCCTAGTTATAGTCTTATGTTAATAGGGTAGTTTCTATATATATAAAATCTTACCCTATTAATATAATTCATATCATATTATATTAATGTCCTATTATCTTATTAGTAACCTAAACAACATGGTGACGTAAGTAGTAGTAGTATTCTAAATTAACAAATAGGGAAAGTAGGGCTGTCAAGTGAAGACATTGCCCAAGGTCAAAAGAACCAGCTAGTGAAGGGGCAGGATTTCAATGTGCTGTCTGACCCTTTCACCTGCACTCTTAAAGATTTTGAAGAAAGCTGTTTTCATTTTTAATTCAGTCATAATGAATGAGACTCATTGTTGTGTAGCTTTTCTTCCTTTGTGGAAAAAAACAACAAAAACACCTCCAAAGAGATTTTTCCATTCTTGTTCCCTGTCTTACTTGGAACCCCGCATTGTCATTCCTGCACTGGTTGAATCAGACGAGGAGAGTCTGATGATGCAGGAGTCTCAAAAGATAACTGCAGATATTGTGGGACTCTTGACTGTAACACTAAGCATGCTCAAAACAAGAAGAAGATTCTTTAAGAACCCTGTTTAAGTTTACCTAAGGTGGAGGTAATGTTTGAACTGAAACTAAAAATATTTTACTTCATTCAGACTCCAAAATAAGCCACAGTATAGTTTGTAATGATGCTGGCTACTCCAATGTTCTCTAAAGTTTCTCCTGCACCAGAAGCTTTTAGATGTAAAATAAAAATTAAAGCAAGTTTTAAACAGTAAATGCATTGAAAGGTAGCCTCAAATCCATGGGACCTTAATGTAGAATTATATGAAAGATGTCATCTGTCACACTATGTTACTGGTTTATGTGGCATTACATGATACTTGAACTTGGCTGGAGAATAAAACAACAGGAGTAATAATAATAATATCTACTTTTCTTGAGTGGGTGCCCTCTGTCTAAAATGCCTCATAAATGTCCTCGTAGCCCTTGGGAATGGGTCTTTTTTTCCCCTTTCACAGGAGAGGAAGCTGGGCTTGATGAGGCTAAGTGACCTTCCTCAGGTCAATAGCTAAAAACATGTTAGAGCTTGCATTTATACCTAGGTCTTCCTGACTCCATAACTGATCCTCTTTTATTAAAAATCTTTTCACAATACCTATGGAAAACCAAGGCTTAGAATCTTTTCATTTCATCATATAGGAGGTGTGTCAAAGGTGCTATTCTTAATTCCCCTATCCAGAGAGAGTCAACTTTTTTTATACTTACCTTGTAAAAGAAATACTTAGACTACTGAGATCAAAGGAGGACAGCTGCTCAGGGAACAGGCTTGGATGATAACAGCACCTCTAATTCAAGAAAAGAAGGTGAAGGAATTATAGCCATGTCTTTTGGTAAAAATGTTTGGTAGAAAGGACAGCTTATGAGTAAGAATTAAAAAAATGAAATGAAGAAAAGTGGAGTTTAGGATTAGTTTATAAAACCTAATAACTGGAAAGGTACATGCTTATATCTAAAATTAAATAGAAGATTATGTTTATTTGTCATTATTCAAAGTCATATCTTCATGGCTTTTATGGATTGTTGGAAAAATAAAGTTGTTCACTGAAATATATACAAAGACACAAATCAAGCCTCAAGAAGGTGTTTTGTCTTTTTCTATAAACCTGACCGTTGGTAAGATTGTGATTTTTGCTTATTAATGCCAAGTGCAAAACTGAAAGACTGAAGAGAGGATTGTTACTGATTGGTCAAACTATAAAATAGTTTTTGCCAAAGCATGTTTGTGGAACTCTAGTTCCACAAGATGATCCATGGTGGACCAGTATGTATCTCCTCCCCTATGTGGACATTCAAAATGCTGATTAACATTTTGAAGGCCCTGGGAATTCCTGCAATATAGAACCCTGCTTCAAACAGTAGCTCCCCTAATAATGGCACACAGACCCACAGAGTCATCACATTTTTTTCTGTCTCCACTTGTTAACAAACACTTTGCTTTGCTTGTCTAAAATACAGAAATAAAATAGACTTGTTACATGAAATGAACTGGATGAATTCAGAACCCTGAAGTTGAGACAGCCTTCTAGAGAGAGATTGGGAAGCAAATGATAGCATTCTGAGAACTCTCCTGAGGCCATGTTGTGACCTTTCACACTCTTCCAGGTTCTGTGCTCAGATTCCAGGGATTGTGTGACTATCAGGGAGACTCTACTATTCTTTCCCCAGCCTGAGCTGTGGGGTGTTTTCTTGTGGGGGCAGGACTCTTGCCTCCCCCACCCAGGATGGAAAATAACCTTTCTACAAGGAAACAGTGAGGAAGGCAGAGAGCAGGTAGCCCAGAATCAAAGGGCAGATGAAAGTTCCAGATGCCTCTGCTGAATTGGTCCACATTTTTGCCGCACTTCCTTAGGGAAGTGTGGGTTCGCCCAGTTTAAACTTTGACAGGATGAGATAAAGCATTGTTTTTTACACTCCCTTATTTAACATGTTCCGGTCAGAGCAGATCCCCAAATAGTATCATGTCACTTGAATGGAAAAACTTCGGTAGTCCACTTTACATGCCAAATGTAAAAGTAGGTCAACTTTGACCTACTTTTTAGCATTTGTGGGGAATTCCAAGATAAGGGTGTGTCCAGCACAGCTATTTTCCTCCTGAATCTTTACCCTGGGCAGGTGTGAAAGGAAGAATTCATAGGGCATTGGTGTTTGCCAAACCACTGAATTTCGAACAATACAGAATTAGCAATCAAGAGAGAATCCAAATGAAGGTTATAAAGAAAGTAATCTTTTTCAATTGTTAGATTTTTTTTTTTGTATTTTTCTGAAGTGAGAAGCAGGGACGCAAAGAGACAGACTCCCACATGTGCCCAACTGGGATCCACCTGGCAAGCCCACTAGGGGGCAATGCCCATCCGGGGCACTGCTCCCTTGCAACTGGAGCCATTCTAGCACCTGAGGTGGAGGCCATGGAGGCATCCTCAGCACCCAGGCCAACTTTGCTCCAATGGAGCCTTGGCTGCAGGAGGGGAAGAGAGAAGCACAGAGGAAGGAGAGTGGGAGGGGTGGAGAAGTAGATGGGTGCTTCTCCTGTGTGCTCTGGCTGAGAATCGAACCTGGGACTCCTGCACGCCAGGCCGATGCTCTACCACTGAGCCAACCAGCCAGAGCCTCAATTGTTAGATTTAATCAACATAATATATTTCAAGTGTATTTACTTAGAATATTCTATATAAAAAACTTTAAGCATTTTTTTATTTTTATTTTAAGCACTGATCATGTTCCTGGGCATTAAAAGAACTAATCAATTTATTATCCTATTGTGTGCCAAGAAAGGCTCTTTAGAAGATACTAGAGATGTAAAGGTACTCTATGTCTATATGACCAAGATTTGTAGGTTCAAATCTAATTTTTAAAATGTTAACTGTGGAGCAGTAAGGAATGAATAGATGGAGCACAGATTTCTAAGGCAATGAAAAGATTCTCTGTGACATTATAATGATGAATACATGTCATTATACAGTTGTCTGAACCCATAGAATACACAACACCTAAAGTGAACTGTATCATAAACTATGGACTTTGGGTGATAACGATGTGTCAGTGTAGTCCATCCATTACAACAAATGTGCCGTCCTGGTGGGGGTGCTGGTGATAGAGGGGCTTTGTGGGCGGGAGAACGAGGGTGTATGGGAAATCTCTGTGCCTCCCTCAACTCTACTGTAGACTTAAAACTGCTCTAAATAAAATTCTCTTTTATTTAAGAAAAAATTGTATAACCAAATTGTGTAAAGTGTGGTCCTTGTCTTCTAGGAACTTAAGGTTTTTATTCACAGATAGAAATGTACACAGTTTAGCACCTTTGAAATTCACAATTACAGTCCAAATGATCTGTTCCTTGATTAATTGACAGAATGTTCACTGAGCACTTTCTAGCCCGGGCCCACACAGAGGAGGTTTCTGAGGGACAGTTTCCAACAATAGTGCTTTCTTAGAAGAAACCTGCTTGATGACTGAAATGCTGTGCAGCACAAACCTTTTAAATATGAAATTGCTTTTTGCTCTGTTGAGTTTGGTGGGGTTTTTTGTTGTTGTTTTTGTCTTTTTGGTTGCTTGAATCTTAGATTGACTATATCACAGGAGAATCTCCACAAAGAAAGAACCTCTAGTTATCACACTGTGACTTCCATGCACATTGACAGCCATGAAAAATACAGGGATATGTTGGTTTAAAATTAGGTTTCAGTCACTGATGATGGCTTTGGATTTTCTGGTATTTGAGTTAGGTGGTGGGGAGTGAATTCAACTCTTCGACGGGTTAAATATAGATAAGAGATGTTTTTAACAAAATGTGTGGTTTCTCCCAACTGTTATGCACAGGTGGCATGTTGCCAGCAGGAGTGAATGTAGTGCCCAGTGTGGCTTGGGGTACCGCACATTAGACATCTACTGTGCCAAATATAGCCGGCTAGATGGGAAGATTGAGAAGGTTGATGACAATTTTTGCAGCAGTGACCCCAAACCAAAAAATCAGGAAAAATGCTCAGGAGAATGTAACACAGGGGGCTGGCGATATTCTGCTTGGACTGAAGTAAGTTGGTTCTCTCTTAAATAGAGTCATTTTCTTGAATGCTAAGTCTGATTAGTTGAGAGTGATGAATCAACTAATTTATTTGTTAGGGCTGTGTTGAGAAGCCTCATTTAGTTGTATGGTTAAGGAGTACCGTGATTGATTTATAATGCCTAACCCCATTTAAATTCTGCAGAAAAGAGTACCATGATTAATTTGTAAAGTCTGACATGGCCATGGCATGGAAAATTGGAAGTGGTAGACCAAATCAACCAATTGCTTTTTCCATATCCCATAGGCTATTTCCAGTTTCATTTTTTTCGCCCATTTACTAATATTGACTTCTCTATAAACCTGGTAAGTAAATTGATAACATGAACAGACAGTTCCAAAATAACAACTAGAAATGGCCATGCTTGGTTGGTTGGTTGGTTGGTTGTTTCTTAAGGCCTGCCAGAGACAAGCCATCATAGCCAGAATCTTGAGCATGCTTGACAAGAAACTCAGTTTTATCTAGATTTTTGTCTTTTCAGTGTTCTGAAAGTTGTGATGGTGGAATCCAGAGGAGAAGGGCCATTTGTGTCAACACACAAAATGATATCCTGGATGATAGCAAATGCACACAACAAGAGAAAGTCACCATTCAGAGGTGCAATGAGTTTCCCTGTCCACAGTGGAAATCGGGTGACTGGTCAGAGGTGAGATGGGAAGGCTGTTATTTCCCATAGGTCAACTCTGATGCTCTAATTCTAAGTCTTCCTTGGGCTGTTCCAGGTTAAACCTGCTGCATCTTTCTCCCACTTCCTGTTGAGGAAGCAACAACTCTAGTCCTCTGTCCACTCCATCACTGTTATATTAGATGTGACCAGCCCACTGGCAACTTCAGAGGCACAGTGGGTTTAGCTAGATCACCCACCACAACAGCTTTTGTTGGTGATTTTGAAGTTCCAGCTCCTTACCTCCTCTCCTCTTTGAGCCCTAACTGACTGTGGAGGGACTCAAGGCTTGAGGAATTATAAAGCGGCCCTGGCTAGGATCTAAAGTAAATCATGAGCTTCCTCATGATTAAAAGCTTCCTCATCTTTAAAAGCCGAGAATTAGGCCCCAGTGAGGGACCGGTCTGATGTCGCCATCCTTTGCTAGTGGAAACATAGGAAGAAGAAGGACTGAGCCAGGTATTCCAGATTTATGCCTTTCTCATCCCTTACCTGATGAAATACCAAGGCTAAGCCTCCATTATTGAGCACAGGCAACCCCAGGATAGTGAAACAAAGAAGGTGGAGCCTCTTTCTTGCTTTTATGCTCATGTTAGCCCTCCTGATTAACATGACCAAGCAGGTGACTACTTCTACCTTCCTCCTGGAGAGCAAGTGGAATTCCCTTATTTATGGGGAAAGAGGTGTTTCCTGCTAACACTTCAGCATACATTCCCTTATCATAGCCACTTATGCACAGACTATTTTACTTTCAGTATTAAATAAAATGTGAATCTTAAAAGGATACTATTAGTGCCCCTTTAATGGCAGATGTGTAACAATGCATGTGGTTAACAGTGTCTGATTCCTAGACAAATTGACAACAAACCTAGTGCTTTCATTCTATGTTAACAAGCAACCTTAGCTTAAACTTCAGTTGTATTTTAAAAAAGATGAAAGAAGGTACCAGATTTTTAAATAGATAGCTAATATTAGCTAAAGTAGCATTTAAAATTAAGTAACAAACTTTTGTAAGAATGCTTGATAAGTAGAAGCTGGGAATATCAAACTATATTATTTATTCAGCATGAGCCAGCATTCCGTAGATGAGTGGACTGGGCAGAAAACAGCACAATGTTCATGACTATCCCTGGGCAGTGACATTTTTTTTGGTCACTATGTATTTTTCTTTTATGTTATTCTGTATTTTTCAAATGTTTTATAATAAGCATAGACAATAGCCATGATTATATGAAACATTATTAAATGAACATGTGGTGGGTACTTTTGGATTTGTTTTCATTCAGTTTTCACCATTCTTTGCAGTGGGCACTCTGTCCCCATAGTACAGATGAGAAAACGAAGGTACAGGGAGGTGACTTGACCTCTAGATTAAAACCCACATTGGTCTGAATCACGAATTCTCCATACTTAACTCCTATACTACATAGAAAACAATCAGTGCTGTTCTTTAATGTTTCAGAGCATGGTACTGTGTCAAGTTTACTCTGTACTTAAAACTGGCCCAGACCCTGGAGAAATACAGAATGGAAGGATGAATGAATGAATGACTGGAATGAGCTTTGATATTTTTACAGATTGCTATGAGAGAGAGGAATTGATTTGGGAAAAGCATACCTGTTCCTGCTAACCCCTGAATGACCTGGTACCCACAACACTCTGTTTAGAATTGAGACTGACTGGCTGTGCTTTTGTTACAGTGCTTGGTCACCTGCGGCAAAGGGCACAAGCACCGTCAGGTCTGGTGTCAGTTTGGTGAAGACCAATTAAACGAGAGACTCTGTGACCCTGAGAGCAAGCCAGACTCCATGCAGACCTGTCAGCAGCCAGAATGTGCGTCCTGGCAGGCGGGTCCCTGGGGACAGGTATTTTGAATGATAATGTTCTTAACTGCATTCTTTCCTTTTATCTGGAGAGGGCTTACAGCGGGCATTCCAGGCGGCAGGAGTTTCACTGCCATGTCTGGGACTTGCACTGTACCTTTATGGCTCTGTGTCAAACAGGAGAAACGCTGCGACCTTTTTGCCCCACTTCCCGGCATCACTGCTTGCCCTTCTGTGGCTGATTAACCCCTTTATAGACCCACGTGCATGTCTTCCTTCTTGGGTTAAAACCTCATTGAGACGTGAACATTTGAACAATCCAAAATAACCCTGGAGTCTGACTGATGCTATCTTCTAGTGTACTCCTGTGCGTCTGTCACAGGAAATGGAATCCAACCTCAGCGCCTTTGGCAGGATGGTCTGGACTGGGATTTGGACAGGATGTTTTGGCTCCCAATGTCGTGTTTCCAAAGCTCACCTCTCATAACTAAGTCAGACTCTCCAAACATTAATTAGATCAAAGTTTGCAGAATCATTTCACTTTGCAAGAATCTTTCCCAAGTCCCCTAGTTATAGTGTGTAGGTATTAAGCCTTAACTAGACCTCTTCTTAAAGGACAGAGTAAAAGTCTCCCTTGGGCTTGCATTAGAGAAGCCACTACTTTTGAAATTATGTCCTTTCCCAATATAGAAGCAAAAAGCATTCTGGTTCTACTTAAGTGGCTCCCCAGGTTCTCAAAGAAAGAAAAGCAGCTGTCTGCTGTGACTTACATAATTATCTTGAAGAACAACTCTCCCTCCACTCTGTCAGTCACAGCCTCAGCCACTTCAGTTCTCTCGCTGATGTCCTCATTTCCAATATGCCTGTGATAAAGGGAGCAACTTTATTGCTCCATCCTGACACTCTGTCAGCAGCTTTGACACTCTTCTGAATCCTCCTCATTGCACGGCACCCCAATCACTCGGCTTCAACATACACTTCTGATCTTGCCTTCTCTTGTCTCCATCTGCGTAAATTTAAGGAGTAGTAAGAGGAAAGATGCACAGCTCACGGTCACCAGTAAGATTTGACTATAACATCTTTTAGAACTGATGGACCTCTGTTTCACCCCTGTACACACCAGGCCAATCCTAGCCAGAGATTTGTTCTTCCTTTGCCTGAACATGTAATTCACGTTCAACAAACTTTTTATTTTAAATATTGTTTGAGTAATGCCTGTTCATTAGAAAAATTTTTGCAAAATGTTACTTAGCAAAAAGAAGAAAACCAAACATACTCCTCATAATCCTGATTATTGTCATCAGAAGCAGTGTCCCTACTTTCATTTCTGATTTTAATTATTTGCATTTTTTCTCTTTTTTTTTCCCTAGGTAAGGGTTTGTCAATTTGTTGAACTTTTTAAATTGCCAGTTTCTAGTTTAGTTGATTCTGCTGTTTTTCTATTCTCTATTTATCTCTATTCTACTTTTTATTCTTTTTTTCTGCTAGTTTTGGGTATAATTTGTTCATCTTTTTTTCAGTTCCTTAAGATATAAAGTTAGATTATTGATTTGAGAGCTTTGGTAATGTAGGTGTTTACAGATATAAATTGTCCTCTGAGCACTGCTTTTGCTGCATCTTGATCCTTATTGAAATGTAAATTTTGTGTTTTGCTTTTGTTTCATGTATCTCAAAGTATTTTCTATTTTCTTTTATGATTTCTTCTCCAAACCATTGGTTGTTTATGACTGCATAGTTTAATTTTCACATATTTTTGAATTGTCTAGTTTTTCTTCTGTTACTGCTTTTTATTGTAGTCTGATAAGATACTTTGTGGGGTTCAATTTTTTAAAATATTTTGAGACTTTTTTTATAGCCTAACATGGTCTAGACAGACATACCTAGGAGATATTGCCAGTTCATTCCCAGACAGATAAAATCACAGAACTCTATTTAAAGTACCTACTTCAGCCACATCATTCTGGTAACTATAGTGTGAAAGATGTAGAGATGATTAAACTGTACTTTCTTCCCTCCATGAAATCACAGTTAAGGAACCGAACACCTACAAATGTAATTCCAATAGAGATAGAAATAATTTCAAGTGCTATAGTGATAATCAGTGTAATTTGTGCAGAGCAAGATTACCTACTTTTACCTAATTTCTTTGGGTGCCTACCTTCTGGGCTACAATGATGAAAATACTTTTCTCTTGTAGAATGTTATGAAGAAAGTAAAGGAAAGAGAAGTGTTGTTGAATTGTATAACTTTTATTTTTTTTTCTTTCCCCTAGTGCAGTGTCACTTGTGGACAGGGATACCAGCTAAGAGCAGTGAAATGCATCATGGGAACTTACATGTCAGTGGTAGATGACAGTATCTGCAATGCAGCAGCTAGACCAACGGATACCCAGGTAAGTCTCCTTTGTTCAACTGAGTTGTTGGTTTTGGGTATGGAGATGCCAAAATTTCCCAGTGATTCAGTCAAAATTGAAGTATTTTCATAGGTAATTATGCAGGTAGAGAAAAACCATTGATTAAATTGTTCTAGATTTACTTATCTGTTACATTTTGAATCTAATAGTTTAATGTCCCAGTTTTGTTTTTCTCTGGTCATTTGAAATGTATATAGGTTTGATTTTGATTCTTCTTGGATGGCACTTGACATGGTTTAGTCTTGTTTTCTTGAACTTGTATGTTTTTCTTTTTTAAATAATTTCAATGTAGCATTCAGCAAACAGTGTCACATATGTTCAGACAGCACTTTGCTGGTGCTGGCTTGGCCCTATATTTTACTATGATCTGTACCCTTGAGGTGATTTATGTGTGGGTCTGTGTGATAGAAATACAATACTATATAATGGTGAGCTACTGCACATCTCTTCCCAACTTTACATCAGGTTGGTAGCTTGAAATTGGCTGTCGTAAGAGTGTTTATAGCACAGAGATCAGCAAATGCTCTATATTTCAGGGTTTATTGTATTTATATTTTTTTTGATTATTTAGATGTCAGATGGTGATGGAGAAACTGTTAATAGTGTAAATTAAACTCAAAAGAGTCTGGTGTCTATAGTTTTTCCATTGTGAATAGAACAAAAATTAAGGTAATATTTTTCCAGTTTTTGAAAATCATTATCTGGTTCAGTAAAGAAATCATTCATATCACTGGTGTGAATGAGTCAAGTTATCAACATGCATCTTCATCATGTCACTTTTACCTTACTCTTAAAAGTAAAGAAAACATCAACTAACATTTAGGTCAGAACTACACTTGTCCAGTAGTTACAACCATAATATGTCAACAGATTCAAGAGTTCATCAAAAATCAACAAGACTATTCTGTGAGAATTAATTGGCTATATGGAATTTTAAATTAAGGATTATATATTTCATTGTTATTTTTAAATTGTGTGATATGCATTCTTTATATCAGTGAAATTTATAAGCATGTATGTACATGTATAAACCTGTGTGTGTGTGTGTACATATCTGTACACACGAATATATGCTCACCTTCTTTCTCAAGCAAGCATGTTGATCTTCACTGACCAGCGTCCCACTTGGGCCGTAATTTCAGCATTGCTTATGTAAAGAGGAGACTTGCGTTTACACATTAGCTTTGCTAGTTGCTGAAGACATGACTGGAACCAGACTATGCCGAGAGCTTATGCGCTGAGGCTCCATCTAGTGATGCACTGCCTCTGTTCTGAGCACCCCGTAGTCTGCTGCATGTCAGCATGTGTTGTTTATGGGTAAAGCGTGTCAAGAAAGTAAATGAACATGGCACTCTTTTCCATGGTGTCATTGCTGATTGGTTAACCAAGTAATGACTTGTGAGTTGTGTCATCTTTATTTTTATTACTTTATTGAAATATTCCAAACCACTATATCATACATGCCTGGGAAATGTTAACTATTATGTTTGAGCAGTCACAAGGTAAGGATTTAGCAACTCCCTTAAAGATTCAAAACATAATTGCTTTCTAAACTGTTCTGTGATGTCTCTTGGAGTAGAGGGCAGCTCCAGAGTTGCAGCATATGAATTACTTCTTCCCTTTATGGAAAGATCCCTGTGGCTTTCTTTGGACCATGCATAGAGGAATAGGTGAGATCTGGAGCCAGATACCAGAATGTCCCATTCAGTGTGTAAGATCCCTAAAGTTGAGAATGCATCTTTTGTCTGGCACTCTATGCCATACCCAGTATTTCTCAGGTGTTTATAAACATGTCTTTAACCAAGGAATATTTGCTAACCACTGAGGCTGGGAATGATTGGGGGCAGGTGGTTATTTTTGTTTTCCCATTTGTAAATCTGGGAATATTATATACACATAGATGCTTCATTCATTGTAGAGATTTTTCTCTTAGTGTGATTGAGGGGTATTATATAAATTTAAGCATCAAGATGTTGACTGTACCTGTTATATCTAGATTTGACCTTCAGGGCCTTAGAAGTTTTCTTTAAGTAAGCTTGGAAAGCAAGTTTATTATCAACAGTGTCTGATTAGGAAACTAAAATTTGAGAACAGAGTTTGGCCTTCAAAATTTTAAAGAATTCACACTAGAAAAATTTTAAAGTATATTCTGCTCTTTCCCAATTCATCTGCCATTTTATTATAATATCTTTTCTCTTTCCATGTAAGAGATAAATAAATATGGTATTACAGATTATTAAGTAGACCCCTATCCTGTATCAACGTGCCCACAGTGACTCAGATTATATTCCATTTACAGTTAAAGAAATTGGGGCTGAGAGATACCATGTTACTTGCCCAAAATCATACACAAGTCTGAGGTCTTAGGATTTTCAGTTCTTATATTTTATATGCCATGACCATGAATATATGTATTAACATAAAGGTAACTGGCTTCCCTCTTCCTCTTCTCACATCTAGGACTGTGAATTACCAACTTGTCACCCTCTCCCAGCTGCCCCAGAAGCCAGGAGAAATATACACAGTGCACCTAGAACCCAGTGGCGATTTGGGTCTTGGACTCCAGTAAGAAATAGAATGGGAAGTTGAAGGGTAGAAGGGGAGGAAAATGCTCTCTGACATGGCCATAGAAAGTAGATTACTGTCCAGTTAGCAACCAACTCAAATAACATCTCTACATTATTTTACTCCAACACCCAGTGCTCAGCCACTTGTGGAAAAGGTACCCGGATGAGATACGTCAGCTGCCGGGATGAGGACAGCTCCGTGGCTGATGAGAATGCCTGCACAGCCCTGCCTAGACCAGTGGCAGAGGAGGAATGTTCTGTGACTCCTTGTGGCCAGTGGAAGGTTTTGGACTGGAGCCCTGTAAGCAAGTGAATTCCTTGGAATTGAGACAGGATTGGGACACAGTAAGGGGGATGAATAGTAGCAGGTCTCAGATGTCAATGGGTAATATTTTAGCATTGAATTTTAGACTGTGATTTAAATTGTTGTGCTTCATATATGTGCAGCTGGTATAAATCTTAGCCAGATATACAAGAAATGTATAAGGTACCAGAAGTGGCAAAGATGAAGGGAGTAGTAAGAAGACAGCTTTCACCTTGAGTCTGGGTACCTTCTGCATCCTGTGGTCTCTTGGAATCCAGGGGCTCTTACCTTTGAAGAGTAAGCAGTGAGAATCCACATGCAGTGCTGTGGACCCAGCTACTGTATACACCAAGCAACATCTGAGAGATTTTATAAAAGTAGAAAAACCTGTCTCAGGCAGCTCTTGCTTTCTGCTTTGCCAAAATTACAGAGTCCAGGAAATATAAAGCTTAAGAGAGGTCATAAGCATCATAAGGAGAAGGGAGACTAATATGTCAGTAGATGTAACATATATATAAAATTTGAGAGGTAGGTTCAAAGAGAGCTGTATAAACATCCAGACCTTGACCTTTACTGGCTTCATGACTTTGAACTGTCTGGTTAAAGTCTTTGAGCTTTAGTTTCCTCTGCTATTCAAAGGCGACCAAGAAGTACCTTCAAGGTTATTGTGAGGATTGAGATTATATATTAAATATTTAGCACAAATAGAAGCTCAATAAATAGTAGATAATCTCATTCTCTACTTGATCTGAACTTACATAAATAAATACACACATACATATGTTAGGTACATGTGCTTACCAGGTATTTGTTAAAGCTCACACTGTACCAAGAGCAGTGAGCAACAAATAATGAAGTCCTTGCCTTTCTGGAAATATTTCCCATGGAGTTCCCAGTCACTGAGAATATAAAAAAATAGATAAGTGATATAGCAACAGATACTGGTAAGTACTAGAGAAAAATCCAATAGAGTAATGGCACTGAGAGAGATGGGATGAGCTTTCAGTCAGGGTGGTCGGGAAGGAGCTGGCATTGATTAAGCAGGACTGAAGTGGAGTGAAGGAGTGAGCCATGTGGGTATTCACTGGCACAACAGAAGGTACAGCAGCTTCCCACACCTTAGATGAGGGTGTTCTTGGCAAGCTAAGGAAAAGGCCAGTGTGGCTGGAATTAAGTGAGTGGAGAGTGATAAGAGGTGAATACAGAGATAGCCAGAGACCATATCATGAAGGGTCTACCAGTTCAAGTAAGGACTTTGGACATTGAATAATTGGGGAGTCACCTGAGGGAATGACATGATCTGACTTATTTTTGCAAGGATCATGGTTTGTGACATGTAGATAGCAGACTTAGTGGGAGGTGGGATGCAAGGTTATAAGCAGGTGCTCAGATGAAAGGCCATTATACTAGTCCTGTCAAGGGATGGTGCTAGACCAGAGAGCTGATGATGGAGGTGGTGAGAAGGGGCTGAGGTATATTTTTGAATACTGAGCTGACACGATTTCTTGGTGAAATTGCTATGGGATGGGAAGAAAACGGAGGAATCAAGGATAACACCAAGGTTTTCTACCTTATCAACTGGTGGGTAATGGGCAATTTACAAAAATGCACTTTCATGAATTTATGACTGCTAAATAACCCTTTCTCTTTCTGAACATTAAATATAGTGTTCCGTGACATGTGGGCAAGGCAGGACGACCCGGCAAGTGGTATGTGTCAACTACAGTAACCATGTGATTGATCAGAGCGAGTGTGACCCAGATTATATCCCCGAAACTGACCAGGACTGTTCCATGTCACCATGCCCTCAATGGACCCCAGACAGTGGTCTGGCTCAGCATCCTTTCCAAAATGTGGGTTATCACCCCAGGAGCGTCAGCCCTAGCCGAACCCATGTGCTCAGTGGAAACCAATGGAGGACTGGCCCCTGGGGAGCAGTGAGTATTTACCTGAGGTCTTTTCCTAATCTACCTCTTCTCTTTCACTGGAGACAGCATTAGGCGGGGCAGGGGACAGACTAGAAACATCTTTGGAGCATATTTTCTCACAAGGGATTGACATGCATTTTCACTTGTTTTGGGGTGAACTGCAGTGGGATTTTTGCTGTCCCTGAGGGTGTCATAAGATGTCTGCATGCACCTGTAAGCCACCTTAACTGGGTAGAAAGGGGTATGTCACTACTGGGTGACATAATCAGGTGCCCTCCTGGAAGGTACTGTGAAGACCATGAGGCATGAACCTGGAAGCAGCCCTGGCAGTTCTTACCTGGAGGGAAATGGAAAGAGCTGACGAACTTTCCAGAAAGGGAGCTCTTAATGAATGACATTTTCCTCTTGCTATTTCCCGATGCATGCAGTGTCAGAGTGGCACACTTGCAGTGTGATTTGTGGCAGTAAATAATTGCCTTGAGTGGAGGTAGGGGTCATGAGAGGTCAGGGAAAATCTGTGCTCAGGAGAGAAGTACCAAACCTGCTGACTTTGGCAGGTCTCCTCTCCTCTCCCAGCCTCAGTTTCGTCATCTGTAAAAGTTAGCCATAACTCTGGCTTTCCTGGGTTGTAAGAATTAAATGCAATGATGCACATATATTGCTTGGCAGTCTGCCTGCCACAGAGTGAGACCTTAATAGATGTCAGCAATAATCTTTATCATTGTCCTTCAAATTAGGAAGACCCCCAAAAATATTCAATATACAAAGGAAAAAATATGCTTTTGAATGTTTTTTTATTTTTTTACTAAATAATTTTCCAAAAAATTACATTGTGGAATACTGGCCATGTCTAATGGAACTGCAGGAAAGGTGAGGAAGTGCAGGCTCTGGTCACTGTGCAGAGTTAGGGGTTTACTGCCACCCCGCGTCTTCTTTTTAATTATTTACTATCCAATCCTTCTAGTACTGCTAATTTTGTTTCATTGTTTCTGGACTGAAAGCACTAAAAGGAGGCTGTCTGTTTCTCACATGGTTGTTTCAGTACATCAGGCTGACTTCCCTGGGAATTCTGATCAGCCGCTGTGCATTCAGAGTGTCGGGAACACCCAGAGCATGGGCCACGTTGCCGGGACCTTCACGTCTCCTCCTGGCTGGCTTCCCACTTTGTCTTCCTTTGTCCGGCTCTGAGAGACTTTGGTTCTGAGAAATCAAAGGGTGACTAAGGGAGGTAATCACTGGGTGTCCCACAATTTTTCTGTATGTTCTAATAATAGTGCTAGAAATTTTTTTGAGAACATTTGAAAGCTGTTCTTATTTAAGATTGCATTCAGGAAAGATGCATTCCTTTAAGACTGAATGATTCTGCCCTGGGCAGAGTTCCCAATTAGGGAGGATTAGGTAACCTTTTTACAGCAATGGGCGACACCATTCTTTTCCCTATTGTGCCTGTTTTTTTGTTTGGGGACTTTTTTCTAAGTTAAGTGAGGCTGAAGCTGGACAATGTGATTTTTCAGGTTTCTCTTTGGGATGCCTGACCTGCTCCTAGTAGTGTGCGGAAAGTGCGCAGTCTAGCCATGGGGAGATACTCAAACTGTACGTGATCTTCCTGCCTCCTGTGGCAGAAAAGGCAGCAAAGAATCATAAACACTAGACAATGAGAATCTCAAGTCGACACTGGGTGCTGGAGAAAGACCCTCCTTTTGCAGTTGATTTCTGCATAAACTTGAACCTTATATGAGGTTTTCGTGTGTTATCAATTGGAGGTCTCTGATTGCAAGCAAAAGACACTGTCTCTTTCAAGTGAAAGCAAAACAAACAAAACTGTTCAGTTAGCCCCCAGTACAGGCAGAGACCAGAGCATATTCAGGGATCTAGCTCAGGGCTTGGCAATATTTTCTGCAATGGGCCCGATGATAATCATTTTAATCTGTGTGGAGTATACAGTCTCTGTCACAACTAACCCTCTCTGCTGCTGTAGCACAAAGCCAGCATAGTCAGTAAATGAATGGGCATGGCTGTGTTCCAATAAAACTTTATTTATAAAAACAGGTGGTGGGCCAGATTTTTCCCCCAGGCTGTGGTTTACCAAATCCTGATCTAGATTGAGCAGTAATTAAAGAGTAATTGTATTTTTCCAAAGCTGGAAATGGGGAGAGACAGTCAGACAGACTCCCACATGCTTCCGACCGGGATCCACCGGGCACGCCCACCAGGGGGCGACGCTCTGCCCACCAGGGGGCGATGCTCTGCCTCTCTGGGGCGTCGCTCTGCCGCGACCACAGCCACTCTAGCGCCTGGGGCATAGGCCAAGGAGCCATCCCCAGCGCCCGGGCCATCTTTGCTCCAATGGAGCCTTGGCTGCGGGAGGGGAAGAGAGAGACAGAGAGGAGGGAGAGGGGGAGGGGTGGAGAAGCAGATGGGCGCTTCTCCTGTATGCCCTGGCCGGGAATTGAATCCAGGACCCCTTGCACGCCAGGCAGATGATCTATCACTGAGCCAACCGGCCAGGGCAACTTTGAGGAGTTTTCTTAATGAATCCCTTTCACCTCTGAACCACCCTTAAGTTACTCTACTCAAGATTCAAATTCCTAGGAAAGTCTGATTGGTTCATCTTATTTCAGTTGCTCATGCCTTGACCAGGGAAAGGCAGAGTATCTTAATAGACAGTCCCACCAAGGTGGCAGCAATATTGGGGGTGGGATGGTTCTTTATAGGAGAATTGGACTGCCAAATGCAAGAGAAGTATATGAGGCTGGTAAGAAAAAGATGTCATTACCTCTTGCTTCTCTAAAGGCCATTTCCCCTTGTTTTGTCCAGTGGGGATGATAGTTGTAAGATTTGTTCAAAGAAATGTCTACCTAGAAAAATAAGTCACCCAAAGAGAATAGGAAAATTGTTAACAAAAGCTATGCAGGGTGAAATTCTGCAACATAAGCATTGACCTAAGAATCCCTGTTAATCAAAAAAAGGCAAAATTGGACCTGGATAAAGATCAGGTACACCACTTCACCTGTGTACGAGAGGATAAAGACCCATCCGAACCTGGTTTGGAACTGTGCAGTACCCTTTTAGGGCTGTGCAGTGCACTTGCTTGGCCCTAGCTGAGCACCATGTTCATCTCTTTGGTCAGCTCTGAGGAGGAAGCGTCTGATTGGTCACTGGGAAGCTGTGGATTAGTTGGCCTTGAATCAGGTAGCCATCCTTGCTCCAGTCAACCATATTGAAGAGAGGGGAGCATGTGGTTTATAGAGCTACTGCTTCCGGAAACTAATGGGACCAGGCAATCCTGTGACCAGTGCTGTAAACATTTTTGTCAGTTAACATTTTTATCTAGTACCTGGGAGTTAACAGGGACATGAGTTATGACACTGAGCCCTCCTTCAAGGAGTTCACCATTTTGTTGAGCTATAACACTTGCAAGAGATAAAATAAAAGAATAATACAAGATTTTATTGTGAAGGGGAAAAGTCAAGGGCCAAAACAAAATATATATCCCAAGTCTACTTATAATATGGAAGGTCCTTCTAAACATTTTAAATTCTGATTCCCAAATAAAGCCAATTAAAGGAATAGTTCTTTGTGTGTTTTTTGTGAACTAAGCTGTTTCAAAAGTAGAAGACAACTATTTTCTAGGTTAGAGTAAGTATACCAGAACCATCTGAGAATAGAGGTAGAATATTTTAAAACATTCTAAATTTACCTAAATCAAGAATTACCTATTTTCTCAGATGGAATTCATAAGTCTATTTTTTTGGTCTACATTTTTAAGGAAAAAATCAACTAAAATTTTTCTCAGAGTTCATAAATCATTTACCTAAGTGAAAAATTATCTAAATATTTTGTTAGGCAAAATTCATAAATCTTGTTTTCTTGGTCTATATTTTTAAATCAAAAATTACCTAAATAGTTTATCAGAATTCATAAATTTATTTTCTTGTTCTATGCATATTTTTAAATTAAACACAATATATTTTTATATCTGTCATAATTTGACAAGCTATATGTAGGGAAATTGAACTAAGGTCCAATGAAATAAGGAAAATATATTTACATCATTATATGGAAGAAGCTGACCAGCAAGAAGCAGCATTTGCAGGTATTTTGAAATAACAAAGGTATGAGCTAAAGTTAGAGTGAAAGCACAAATCAGCCATCAGAACCCGGAACTCAAAACATTGTTGCAAATGCATTTTGAGATGATAACTCTTGGGAATTGAGTTGCTTTGAGGACTTGGTGGTTATTTTATAGGTAAACTGTTAAGTGTCAGAGTGAAGGATACTAGCAAACACACTGGGTTTCAAAAGATAAGGAAATTGACCCTGGCCAGTTGACACAGTGGTAGAGTGTTGGCCTGGCGTGCAGGAGTCCTGGGTTCCATTCCCAGCCAGGGCACACAGGAGAAGCACCATCTGCTTCTCCACCCCTCCCCCTCTCCTTCCTCTCTGTCTCTCTCTTCCCCTCCTGCAGCTAAGGCTCCATTGGAGCAAAGTTGGCCCGGGTGCTGAGGATGGCCCTCCCCTTCTCCTTCCTCTCTGTCTCTCTCTTCCCCTCCCGCAGCCAAGGTTCCATTGGAACAAAGTTGGTCCGGGCGCTGAGGTTGGCTCTGTGGCCTCTGCCTCAGGCGCTAGAGTGGCTCTGGTTGCAACAGAGCGACGCCCCAGATGGGCAGAGCATCGCTTCCTGGTGGGCATGCTGGGTGGATCCCGGTCAGGCGCATGCGGGAGTCTGTCTGACTGCCTCCCCGTTTCTGGCTTTGGAAAAATACAAAAAAAAGATAAAGAAGTTATGGAAAGAAAAAAACACTCAAGATGTAGATAAATAAAAGAGCTATGAGAAACTTGTGTGGGAAATTAGCTGAAATGCAAGCATAATTCTATGAGAATCATGAGAGGGAGTGCTAGACCGAATGTCCATCTGAAGAGAAGTTTGTACATATGGAGTTCATTGGGAAAGAAAGAAAGAAAGAAAGAAAGAAAGAAAGAAAGAAAGAAAGAAAGAAAGAAAGAAAGAAAGAAAGAAAGAAAGAAAGAGGGAGGGAAAGAAGGAAAAAGAGAGAGAGAGAGAGAAAGAAAGAGAGAAAGAAAAGAAGAAAAGAAAGAAAGAAAAGAAATCTTGCTACTATTTGCCACTAAAGTAGACCCCATTATGAAGGAGAGAAACAAGAGCATTACCTGTGAGATAATGATGTCTAAGTGGACATTCTGTGTACATGAATGAGTTAATATGAAAGCTTAATTTCAACAACTGGCTATTCCTTAAGCTTATAATTTGACCTCTCTGTTGAAAGGGAAACGGGAATCACATGTTGGTTCTAAGTAAGCACTTAGAGTTTTTTTTAAAAAAAGAATTTCTCAGTAGACTCTGGTGTCAGTCAACACCTGTGTACCTCACATATGCAGAAAAGGCAAATGAGGACCATAAGCAGGGCTGCTTTGGAAATCACAACACATTATCACTCAGACATTTATTGAACACTTACTCAAGGCCTAAAGTGTGCAAAAGAGAAGCCATGTTTCTGCCCTCCCAGGCATTTATTGTAAGTCTTGGACATTAAGCAACTCCATAGAAGGGAAGTTCTCACAATTGCCTTCTGTCTTTTGTGGATGATTTCTGTCACATTTGCCTATGACCATCCAATCAGCTGTTTTGTAATCCTTAAATGGATGTGGAGGTCGGGCTAGCCTGTTGGCTGATGTCTGGTGTGTTCAGTGTTCTAGCACCTGTGCCGGCGGGTCCCAGCGGCGTGTCGTCGTCTGTCAGGATGAGAACGGCTTCACCGCAAGCGACTGTGTGGAGAGAATCAAACCCGACGAGCAGAGAGCCTGCGAGTCTGGCCTTTGTCCTCAGTGGGCTCATGGTAACTGGGGAGAGGTGAGGCTTCAGAGTCCATTTCATATATCCTTTGGGAAAAACACACAGTAATTTTGTTACTGTAATTAGTTTATTTATTGTTCAATAGTTTATTGGAAGAAGAATTAGTCCCAGTTAAAGCTTTTTAATTTGTGGTTAACTAGAAGACCTGGTTTAATGCTAGACTACTTTTTTTTTTTTTTTTTTTTTTTCATTTTTCTGAAGCTGGAAACAGGGAGAGACAGTCAGACAGACTCCCGCATGCGCCCGACCGGCATCCACCCGGCACGCCCACCAGGGGCGGTGCTCTGCCCCCCAGGGGGCGATGCACTGCCCATCCTGGGCGTCGCCATATTGCGACCAGAGCCACTCTAGCGCCTGAGGCAGAGGCCACAGAGCCATGCCCAGTGCCCGGGCCATCTTTGCTCCAATGGAGCCTTGGCTGCGGGAGGGGAAGAGAGAGACAGAGAGGAAAGCGCGGCGGAGGGGTGGAGAAGCAAATGGGCGCTTCTCCTATGTGCCCTGGCCGGGAATCGAACCCGGGTCCTCCGCACGCTAGGCCGACGCTCTACCGCTGAGCCAACCGGCCAGGGCTAATGCTAGACTACTTTAAAAGTGCATTTACGACCAATTGTAGGCAGCTTGATTACATAGGAGAGGAAAATTAGGAAAGAATGCAGATAAATGCTGATTTAAATTGTTTAAACTCTGCTAGTTAAAAAGCAAATCAGAAAAAAACAGGAACTGCATTATTCCATACGTAGGTGGGACATAAAAGTGAAACTAAGAGACATTGATAAGAGTGTGGTGGGGGGGGGGGGAGGGAGGAATGGGAGAGGGAAAGGGGGAGGGGGAGGGGCACAAAGAAAACAAGATAGAAGGTGACAGAGGACAATCTGACTTTGGGTGATGGGTATGCAACATAATTGAACGACAAGATAACCTGGACTTGTTATCTTTGAATATATTGAATATATGTATCCTGATTTATTGATGTCACCCCATTAAAAAATATATATATTATAAAAAAAAAAAGAAAAAAAAAGCAAAGCCTTTAAAGTGATTGAAAATATGGTTAAATTAGTTCATAGAAATTTTGCCATCTCCTTCCTAGTTTTGAGGTGTTTGTGACACACTCTTATTATCATGGAGTAATGTCTCCCATTATTCAAAGCCCTGGTGAAACCAGAATGAATAAGTGCTATTTTTCCCATCATAATAACTCATTTTAAACATAGAAGTGAATAATCAGTTGTATATTCTCAAATAATAAAATTCTCCAGCTGTTACCTTTTAGACCTTTTAAAGAGTTGCCTGCTATGACTGATGAAGAGCAATAAAGTATTTAGACCAGAGAAAATTGGGTACCATTTTCATCCTTGACTCTTATAAGCCATATGGCCTTGCTGAATAATGTAACTGCCAAACATCTATATCCTCTTCTATAGATGGGGATGATAATGGCATCAACTTCATAGTATTCATGAGATAATGCATGTCAAAGGCCTAACACAAAGTCTTCAAAGTTAACTGCTTTGATAAAAATCATTATTATTTGTTATCATTAGTATTACTATCATTTTTAAATAGGCTTTTGAGCCACTATAACATGTTGGGCTTATATACTCATTGTTCTTATTGTTTTGTGTTTAATTAATCAAAAATATATCTCTCTACTCTTGAATTTACAGGGAGATCACATATTTAAAGCTTCTTGAGTTTTTCTGTTTTGACTTTAAAATTTATAAAATAAAACATGAGGATTAACATCTTGGAGACCCCAGTGCCGAAAAGGGGGAAAAACAGATGAGATGGATGGGCACATTAGCACACACTCCTGGCTCACTGAAGTCATGTATCCACATTTCATGGTTGCATACACGTAACCCAGTAGTCCTAGGCAGTCATAACAGATTTCTGTTGACTTTTCTTGACAGTACGTCATTCTGGAGGGTTTGGCTGAAAAGCAGAAAGGAGGAGTCAGGCTTTGATAGTTGTGTGTTACGGTTTTCCTAAAACTCCTCAAAAAGTTTTGTCCCCTGGGACCCATGATTAAGCTTCTGTAACTGGATTGAAGCCAAGAGAGTCCATGCTTTCATTGGGATGCTTGCTGTCAGCATGGACCAGATATTCCAAATTCTGTGGGAGATCTGGCCTTGACCACAGTGGGAAAACAGAATGTCAGTGTTCCTGGATGTGAGCACAGCAGTTCTGTCCAAGAAATACAGCTTGTTCCTGCCTCAGAAGTTTGGGTCTAGCCAGAAGTCAGAACTTGATCCAGCATTCCCATCACACTGTTATTCATCCTTGGGGAAAGTCATAGTTATTCTAAGATTTGAAGATAACATAAAGTATTTTGACATCATAAAGGTCTATGGAGATTGGAGTTGCAGAATAGCCAAAGGCTGGTGACGGCTTCTTAGAAGTTGCCAGGAAATAAATCTGGCTAAGTCATTATTTCCTTTATGTGGTATTGGTGGTTTTTGAATATTTGATTTTGTATACTCAGAGGCAGATATTTAACAGCAGGCACATCAGGCACACGTCCTGGGCCCCGACTTCTGAAGGGCCCTGCAAACCTCAACTTTACACTTTTTTCTAATGATAAGGGGCCTAATATTTTTTTCTGTGCCCAGAGCCTCAACCGACCTTAATCCACCTCTGTGTGTACTGTAATCTTATCCTAAACACTGGCTATTAAGTTGACCTTGATCAAGTTAATTCACCTCCTTTAAACTTAGTTACCCCAAATATAAAATAAGGCAAATAATTATTCTCTCCTCTTTTTTTTATTTTTTTATTTTTCCAAAGTTAGAAGTGGGGAGGCAGACAGACTCCCACATGCACCCGACCAGGATCCACCCGGCATGCCCACCAGGGGGCGATGCTCTGCTCGTCTGGGGAGTTGCTCCCTTGAGGCCAGAGCCATTCTAGTGCCTGGGGCAGAGGCCACAGAGCCATCCCCAGCACCCAGACCAACTTTACTCCAATGGAGCCTCGGCTGCGAGAGGGGAAGAAAGAGACAGAGATGAAGGAGAGGGGGAGGGGTGGAGAAGCAGATGGGCGCTTCTCCTGTGTGCCCTGACGGGGAATCGAACCCGGGACTTCCACACACCGGGCCAATGCTCTACCACTGAGCCAACTGGCCAGGACCTATTCTCTCCTCTTGATGAGATCATGTATATTAGAGCCCTTAGGGTAGGGAAGGGGAAGCTCTGGGTAAACAATGCCCACTACTCAAGTAGAGAGTACCAGTCTGTTGTAGATAATTGCTTTGGGTAATTCAGCGTGGTTCTGTCTAGAGCAGTGTTTTTCAACTGCAGGTTTATGGAATGGTTTGCCAGAAATTTAGTGCTGCTCTGTGAAGGAGTTAACTACTCTGTTGTTGTATGAAGATTATAGACCGAATGATTTGAGTCAAATTCACTTATGCTCAGGGAGATTTCTGCCTTACTGTACCTCAAAATAATTCCATTTTCACTGCTCCCCAAGTGTAAATGGTTGAAAGCTACTTGGTCTAGAGAGTTACCTTGCCCTGTGCCATAATAGAGTTTGACTGAGAAATATTTCTTATGAGAAAAGAAAATTTGCCATTGACTGTTCAGACAAAGTCACTGCAGCCTTCCTTTTGCTCTCCACAGTGTTCTAAGCCGTGTGGTAGAGGCTTGAGAACAAGACTGGTGGTCTGTCAGCGACCCAGCGGTGAGCGGTTTCCAGATCTGAGCTGTGAAGTTCTTGATAGACCTCCCGATCGTGAGCAGTGTAACACACATGCTTGTCCTCTCGACACGGCGTGGAGCGCTGGCCCGTGGAGCTCGGTACGGCCCTAACTATTCATGTTCGTTAGCCAAACTATCTAACTAACATACCCAGTTCTGTGGTATTCCGGGACATTCCTCTGCAACACATCATTGTCACAAGAGCATCCCTGAAACTGTGCGATAAAGTCTATTATTTTCTTCAAAAAATAACTTTTTATGATATTGCCAAAGTGACTACAGACTGTATGTGCCTCTACAGGCCTGGTGCCAATACCAAGAAGTAGCTTCCTTTCTTAAAAGAACTAGACTATATATATTTGGATTTTTTTAAAGAAACTAAATAACTTAATGTAGTCATTAAGGTCCAAGGTGATTTAAGCAGACAACTCAACAACAGGCATTCTTACCTTTTCTAAGCTATGATTGTTTTGACTTTGGGAAAGATAACCTGTTTATTGAGGCCAGAGCAATATTTTCTCCAGTGACTGTAATTTGCTACTGTGTGACTCAGGTACACCTCTGAACACGGTCATGCAAATGTTGTACCCATAAAACAGACTGAAATCATTTGGAAAATGCGAAAGGCTGACAGTGGACACAGTGACCTGTTGCTTTTCACTGTGTCTGAAATGTTTTCTTCCACACAGACATGAAGCCCAGTTGAGACCATTGTTTGCTCTAGTCCTAGGCTTCCTTTGCTCTCTGTTTAGCTGATATCATGAGACAGATTTGTCATTCTAAACATTATGCAAATGCTGGGGCAGCTATTGGCAAACAGGAGGATCAGCCGTGTCAAAAAGTACTTTGGCTAAGTTGTGCCATAACTTGTGGCGTCATTAGGCCTATTTCATATAAATATCCTAAATGCTCCTGTAAATACATTAACTGCGCTGCAGCTAAAATTATATTAAGTCATATCTAGAAGTTTTTTTTTATATGGTTATAAGAAAAGTCTTAACCATTCTTAGGACCAGCCAAAGAGCAGATTAACTGGTGTGACATGGCTGATACCTGTTGACGCTTCTGACAGTCAAGGGTTCCAGTGTCTGAGGCTGTGTCTGCTGGTGAACACTAGCTAGAGATCCAGTGTGCTTTGTATTAGGTTGAAATCTAGAGGAATTTAGAGTAGCATCTCAACTGGTAATATTTAACTGGGCTCTAAGGATTTTTATTCAAGAGCTTGAGAAACGCCAGGGTCAGATGGATCGTTTCCCTGAAGCATCTTGTTTGTGGCGCTGGTACCCTTCCACAGTGAATGCTTGGGAGAAGGTCAGAACTAACCTTAGAATGACAGAAGCATCCTCTGACATTCTTAACTTCCCTCAGTCACCTAGTACATCTTACATGCTTCATGAAACTCTCCCTCGTGGGCCCCGTATATTCTCACCCTGTTCACTTAGCCAATTGCAACACCACAGCAAAGTTATGTTACAAAAAGTCCACTAGCTCTCTAAAAAGTTGTGTTTCTTGAATTTGACCAGAAAATACCTCCTAACTCTCAGAGGGTGTGTGTGTATGTTTATGACATAATACAACACAATAATATATATTATATATTGTGTCGTATATGTGTCATATGCAATATATATTAGTTTCCGTAGCATTCTCTTCCTTGAACACTTTCTAAATACAACTCAAGGCCTGACCTGTGGTGGCGCAGTGGATAAAGCGTCAACCTGAAATGTTGAGGTTGCTGGTTCAAAACCCTGGGCTTGGCCCTGGCCGGTTGGCTCAGCGGTAGAGCGTCGGCCTAGCGTGCGGAGGACCCGGGTTCGATTCCCGGCCAGGGCACACAGGAGAAGCGCCCATTTGCTTCTCCACCCCTCTGCCGCGCTTTCCTCTCTGTCTCTCTCTTCCCCTCCCGCAGCCAAGGCTCCATTGGAGCAAAGATAGCCCGGGCGCTGGGAATGGCTCTGTGGCCTCTGCCTCAGGCGCTAGAGTGGCTCTGGTCGCAACATGGCAACGCCCAGGATGGGCAGAGCATCGCCCCCTGGTGGGCAGAGCGTCGCCCCTGGTGGGCGTGCCGGGTGGATCCCGGTCGGGCGCATGTGGGAGTCTGTCTGACTGTCTCTCCCTGTTTCCAGCTTCAGAAAAATGAAAGAAAAAAAAAGAAAAAAAAAAAAACAACCCTGGGCTTGCCTGGTCAAGGCACATGTGGGAGTCGATGCTTCCTGCTCCTCCCCTCTTTTCTCTCTCTTTCCTCTCTCAAAAGTGAATAAGTAAAATCTAAAATAAAAAAATACAACTCAATTTTTTTACACAAGCTCACCACCCTCCCTGCAGTTATTTTAAGAGCTTCATTTTAAAAGATGATCTGATTTTTAATTTGAGTATAAAGACTTTAAGGTTTTTGTTGTTTTTGTTTTTGTTTTAGTATAGTTCTTCAGCCTGCACGGTTTTCTGAAACACACAGAAAGAAAAAGACACCGTAGATATTTTAATACTGTTATACACAGAAGCAAATACATGGATTTTTAAAATATTTTTGCTGCCTCTAATTTTAATGTTTCCTTTGTAAAGTGATCATTATTTGAATACATATTTAAATTCTTCTGCAGTCTAGGAGCAAGGCCACTCCTGCAAGACTTTTAATTGTGACTTTTAATAAGTTAAATCAAGAGCATTTTATTTAAATAGATACATTTGTAATATTACTTAAATATATGCATGTGAGGGCAGTCTTTCAGGTTCCTAATGTAGGGTTTTGGTTTTACTTAACGTCGATTGTTGTGGATGCTTTGGTATTTCCTGGAAACTCTAAATCTAAGCATACCTTAGTGAGTTGTGTTAATAGCCACAAAGTGGCTCCTGTGGCGCTTCCTCATTGTCACTGACAGGGAAACTAACAACAAAACGTACACTTGAGGTGCCAACATGTTGCTTTTAACAGAAAGCAAACTGGATTTATTGGAAATCTAGGGTAACAATTAGTCCTTCGGTGGCTTCCTTCTGTCCCCAAATACTCCCACGCTGGAGATAGTGTTGAGAAGCAGCTGCCACGGTGTGAATGGGCCTTCACAAGGTCACAATGAAGATAGGCATAGTTCAACAATGGTTACTAAGAAGAGTATTTAGGAAAGAAACTCCAAATCTCTGCGAGGATGGCTTCCAGTCTCTGAAACAAAGCTCCTGTGAGCATCGGGTTCAAGTCCCTGTTTTAATGAAGCTCCTGTGAGCATCGGGTTCAAGTCCCTGTTTTAATGAAGCTCCTGTGAGCATCGGGTTCAAGTCCCTGTTTTAATGAAGCTCCTGTGAGCATCGGGTTCAAGTCCCTGTTTTAGTGAAGCTCCTGTGAGCATCGGGTTCAAGTCCCTGTTTTAGTGAAGCTCCTGTGAGCATCTGGTTCAAGTCCCTGTTTTAATGAAGCTCCTGTGAGCATCGGGTTCAAGTCCCTGTTTTAGACCTTAGCTCTTCCTCAAGTCACTTTAGATGCAGAGTCCTGATTGTGAGATGCAGCCTCCGAAGCCTCAACCCTTTCTGTCCTCTTTTTCATGTATCCTTGCACTCTTGGTTGGTACTGTTTTGTTTCTTAAATCAGTTTCTACCATTGACATGCCTTTAGTGGGCTCTGCAGTGGCCCTACCAGCTGACTGTAGTGAATGTACACATCCCTGACAAGAGGGATAGCCCTGAAGAAGAGCTCTGTACTGTCAAATACAGCCCGAAGTAGGTTAAAAATCGCAGCCTTCTAGAGTCAGCAGATTCATCAAAGTAAGCCAAGTAAAAAAAGTGGCTAGGTGAGTGATGTCATCCATCCAAGCTGGTCCCATTGCATTCCTCTTCCACGTTGCTCTGGGTATCTGCTAGCTGGTCATCTTGCAGACTGGTCCTTCGTAGGAGAAATTGCTCGTTTGTGTCCTCCATGACAAACCTGAAACCATTCTCTGAGCCTTGCTTTAGTGTTTTGGAATAATGCTTGTCGACCTGAACAATGAAAATTTATGATTTCATGAAGGAACTGTGCTTTTGGTTCTGCACGGCCAACTGATAAATTTTGTCTACCTCATTTTCGTATTAAAGTTTGCAGCTCCTGTAGGTAGGAAGAGGAAATGTTCGACATCAGTTATTTTATCACCTCATTGCATCTCTCTCGAGCAAAAAATAAAGATTGTAAATATCACTGCCATATTTTCTCAATACAGCTAGCAGCCTAGCCTAGTATGATCTGAATATTTTGAGCAGTCCAGATTTCTATGTGTTTACATAATAAAATATAATTTATTTTTCCATGTTATTTAATTTTATATACAGTGTTTAAAAATCAGTGTTTATCAGCAGACTGTAAAGTCAAATAGGCTATGTGAATTAGAAATGCATTTGTATGTTTCTTTTAGTTTTAAAAGGATACATTTTCATTTTGTACATATCGCCTACAACCTGTACTATCCCTCTCCAAGTACAAGTAGCCAAATGGGAAACTTTATGTAATTGGATGTTTAAAATGTATATTCTAAAGGGATACTTTAGAAAATATTTTTGAATTGGAAATGATGCTTAATGATACAAACAAAAATATATGAGGCTTAACATTTGTCATTTATTTTATTTTCTAATACTGTTGTACTGATTCACTGAGTCTGAACTATGAAATAGGAATGCTCCATTTATTGAATTTATAGATAATGATAGAACATAGCCAGAAGACAGAAACGCATGATTAAAAGAAATGGTTCTACACATGTAAGTGGTGCTAGGTGTAGGGAAAAGCTCACCTAAAGTGCATAAATTTTAGCAGACTTTATTCTTTGTGTTCTGATAACTATAAAATACTTCAGCATTTGTCAGTTCTGTTATTTGTTCACCTGAAATTCATTTCAGAAAGCATTTCTTATTAAGGAAAATAAAGAAAATACTCTAACGATAAAATAAGCTTGCAAGTTTTAAGAGAGCCCGCATTTTCAAAAAAATTATATACTGTTCAGATGAACCCAGGTGTTTACTGGTTCCACATTCCCCTACGGAGCCTCCCATTTTCATTGTCATTTATTATGGTAATTGAAGGTGAAAGAGCCAACACGAAGGAGTCCCTGTACCCGTTTGATATCTTTATAAGGTGATGAATAAGTGAAAATAATAACTTTATGAACTTTTTAAGGCCAAACACGTAACTCCTGGAAGCATATATGATAGCTAACATTTACTGAGTACTGTCTTGCTTAACTGTGTACTAAGCCAAGTTAAGCAAATACGCGTTATGTTCAGCCCTCATGGTGCCTTGTGAGAGTGGTGTTTCTATGAATTTATCTGACTATGTGATGATTTACCTTAGTGATAAGACTTCAGTGTCACTATACTAACTATATTAATCCTGCTGATTTTGATAGAAACAAACAGCCCGTGTTCCTAATGAAATTTTTAAACGCCTGTTCATATTCAAGAAAGGATATGCCTAACACTCAAATGTCATCTGACCTAAGTATTGACTGTCCATTTCACTCCAATGACAGAACACCCAAATTTAGTAGTTATTGCTAAATTCCCATAGCCAGCAGGCAGGAACACTTCAACTGCTTGTGCTTAGGGAAGGGCCAAGCACCATTTCCCTTTCACTTTAAAGGCCGTGTTAACCAGACTAGGAGGAGGAGGTAAAGATTTGACCATGGGAACATCACATTAAATATGTATGCATTTCTTAGAAATTTAAGATTTTTTTTTACTAACAAAGACATAATCTTAATCATATGCTTAGTGCCTTTTTTAAAAATAAGATATGCATTGTTTGGCTTATCAATATGAACTATAGAGATAAGATAGTTTTTTCATTCCAAACAGTACAGCATATGAAATTGCTAAATTTGCTTGAAGTCAACATCGATTCAGACTCTGTAAACCATTCATCTAAAATGTATTCAAAACACACACCACCCTGGCCTGCATCTATTTCACTGGAGGTAAACTATTGCTGACCTTTATTTTTCTAGGCTTTTTAGTGATTGTATGCCTATCACAGACTCTGTTCCTGCGTTTGGACAGCTGACATTTTGTGATAGTTTGGCAGACTTCAACTTTGACAGTTTTAAAAAGTCCACAGGTAGGAGCAGGGTGGAGCAGAGGCTGGGGGGTGTTTAGGCCTCGAGGGGGGGTGAAGGTCCTGGTGTGGACAGACTCCCATCAGAGATGGGACAGAAAGGACGAACCGGAGTGGAGGAGGAGGCTGAGACCACGTCTGACGGGCTGGCAGGGGGTCCTGATTATGAAAGGCAGTTGAGGAAGATTTATTTTATGAGGAAGAAGTAAAAAGACTCTGGGTCATTCCTTAAAAAAAAAAAAAAAGTCATTTTTCAGCAAATATTTTGTATGTTCCTGCTGTGAGCCCGGCGCTGTTCTAGGTGTTGAGGTTATAGCAGTGAACAAGTCAGAGCTCTTCATGCTAGTGAGAAAGAGAACAGTTGGTACTAAAAGAATAAAATTACACATGTAATTAAAGAACCGACCCTTTTTTCCGGGCAGCCCCTCTACACCCATGAAAATAAAATGCTGTACATATTGCTAATAGGATATATATGCAGGGTTGGACAAAGGAAGGTTAGTAATAATAAATGATACAAGAATAAACTGTTTCATGGACCCATATACACTGCTCACAAAAATTAGGGAATTTTGTATTGCCTCATATTCATTTTGAAATATCCTCTAATTTTTGTGAGCAGTATATATATTTATGGCTGCTAATAAACTTTCATAAATATAAATTATCGATCCTATCTTTCCTTTTAAATGTGCAAGTTGCCCAATCATTTTCAGGGATCATTGCTCCCTGGCTGATAGCATGGAGACTTTAAAAACCTCCCAGCAGGGACCATCTTCTGTTCACTTTTATACTAGAACCCAGAAGAGAGGAGTTCTGAAAGCCAGGATGAGTGCAGGGGGGCCTTCATGCCTCTCCCTGCTGGGTTCTCAGCCTCTGTGTACATGTGGGAGGTTGTGGCCAGAAGCACATTTCCCCTTTGTTTTTCGGTGGGTTCCAATGAGATCTGTGGTGTACACTGCCACCCACCACCTTGGCTTCTTTTGTTGTTTCCTCTAAACTGGGATCATTTTCCTGGATGATTTTAATGACCACAACTTCCTTTTCCAGAAATTTATAAAATAGAGCATGGGCAGTCCAGATAAGAGCGTGCAAAAAATTGTATGGAAGATAATCAATATGGGCTGACCCTACAAAGCCACCATTCTTGGCCAGATCTACACCCTCTTTTCTTCTTTTAAAAAGAGGTTATGTCTTGGCCAGCACAGCCCAATAACGTTCTACCATGATGGAAATGTTTTCTATTTTGCTCTCCAATATGAAAATCACTAGCCACATGTGGCTAATATTGAGCACTTGAAATATGGCTAAGTTGAACAGGGAAGTGCATTTTGAATTGTATTTCATTTTAATTAGTGTAAATTTAAACAGCCACCTGTGGCTCAGGGCTACCATACTGGACAGGGGAACCTCAGTCAACAGCAATTAATAATAAAGTAGCAAAGAAGTCAATAAACTTATACAAATAAGTTGGGGAGAAAAGCTCTGTGTCTGCATGTGAGGGTCCGGATGTGGGGTGCTCTGCCCTGCAATGAGAGGCACTCTCTTGCCCTCTCTTGTTTTGTCTTTGTTCTGAAACTTCAGTGGGTGTTTCCTGACAGTTGGGCATTAGAAAAAACAGGACAATGAAAAAGAGAGGCTATCAGAACCAGCTGTCTTGAGAGTAGTAATTCCAGGACCTCAATGTAAAAGCAGCTGTTAAAACAAATGCTCCCCTTTTGCATCTCAGAGTTCAAGTTCATCATGGCAGTAAGTTCAGTTAAGGAGAAAGAATGTTTGTGTGTTCAGTGGGCCAAAGGGCAAGGCTCGACTCATGCTTTCTTTTTAGAAGGCAAAAATGGAAAACAGGTAGCCGCTATGTAGAAGCTAGTATTTCAAGAGATCACTTCTTTGAAGGAAGAGTTTCAGGAAGCAGCTTTTCAGATTAAATGAGCCCAGTAGGTGAAGACTGAGCTGATTAACTTTCAGGGTGCTGTTTCAAAGGTACTTCAGGAGAAGCAGAGTTGAGGCAATGTCTTCTCCATCACTGTAACTGTCATCATTTAACGTCCCAAAATGTAGCCTTCACAGTGTTATGAAAACCCTTGTGGATTTATTCACATCCCTAATCCATATTGATGCCCACCAGAAATTAAATTTTATGCAACAACATTGACTGCAAATTGACGGGTGATGTCATCCCTTCGCTTTTCCAGTGGCCAGATAAAATTGTTTGTTGGGCTTTTTTTTTCCTTTAGAGCAATGCCCTGAATTAAACTATAAACCATTCAGGTGGTTTGTTTTTTAGAAGCTCATGAATTTATTATGCTTCCTCTTAGGTTGTCCACTACAAAAGGAAATAAGTCAAAAAATTTTCCCTGAGCCACTGTCCTCTAAAATATCTCAGAATGTGGATGAATGGATAGCTTCAGTTATCCACAAAGAGCTGTTTTTCCCTCCTTTAATTTTGCACATTATATTTCCATCATTCTAGGAAGGACTTTGTTTTTTCACTGTAACAAACACATTTTGAAGTGTTTACTATTTTTATGAATTATGCAAAGCAGTTCACCCCATAATCTAATTTAACCCTCTCTATCTAGATGAAGTTAGCACCATCAGGGAAGTTAACCCGCTGGTTTTCAGTCATACTGCAGGGTAGGGGCCACAGCTGAATTTGAACCAGGGACTTCCTGACTTTCAAACCCATGGTTTTAACCAAGATACAGTCGCCTCATATTACCGTCTATTTGGTGAAATACAACCTCCGTGGAAAGGGGAGTTCTACCATTTAAGATTTTCTGTCTTAAAAAAAAAAAAAAAAAGATTTTCTGTCTTTCCAGGTGGTAACTACTTGGTACATTTTGGAATTATTGAGCCATTTACAAATTTTGCTCAGGGCACTAAGGGGATGAATAAGAGAAAATTGTTTCTCTTGAAATTAAACCAAGTAATAAAGGGCAGGAATTGGGCCTTCTAGAAGATTCTGAAGGAGAAAAAAGCATAAAGTATTGAATAAACAGACATTAAGTGATATGTCTGACTTTTTTTTAAAATTTTTTTTATTTATTCATTTTAGAGAGGAGAGGGAGAGACAGAGAGAGAGAAGGGGGGAGGAGCTGGAAGCATCAACTCCCATATGTGCCTTGACCAGGCAAGCCCAGGGTTTCGAACTGGCGACCTCAGCATTTTCAGGTCGACGCTTTATCCACTGCGCCACCACAGGTCAGGCTGACATTTTAATATACAAAGAGAAATACAGTAACTTGTGATCATAAATCTAAGTGTTTTCTTTATTTAGTAGATAAACAGATAATCAGGATGATAGATTAGGTTTGTTAAAGCCAGTTGGGGGATTTTCAGATGTTTATGGTGATAAGGTTTGTTGTAGAATGTGTTTGCTGTTGTGTGTGCTACAGGTAAATGCTGAAAAATTATGAAATTAAAATTTATTAAAAAGTTAACTTGCCTGACCAGGCGGTGGCGCAGTGGATAGAGTGTCAGACTGGGATGTGGAGGACCCAAGTTCGAGACTCCGAGGTCGCCAGTTTGAGCATGGGCTCATCTGGTTTGAGCAGAGCTCACCAGCTTAGACCCAAGATTGCTGGCTTGAGCAAGGGGTTACTCGGTCTGCTGTAGCCCCCTGGTCAAGGCACATATGAGAGAGCAATCAATGAACAACTAAGGTGTCGCAATGAAAAACTAATGATTGATGCTTCTCATCTCTCTCCATTCCTGTCTGTCTGTCCCTATCTATCCCTCTCTCTGACTCTCTCTCTGTCTCTGTAAAAAAAAAAAAATTAACAAGTTAACTCACGGCCCTGGCTGGTTGGCTCAGCGGTAGAGCATCAGCCCAGTATGTGGAAGTCTCAGATTTGGTTCCTGGTCAGGCCACACAGCAGAAGCACCTATCTGCTTCTCCACCCTTCCCCCTCTCTTTCCTCTCTATCTCTCTCTTCCACTCTGGCAGCCAAGGCTCCATTGGAGCAAAGTTGGCCTGGGCACTGAGGACAGCTCCATGGCCTCTGCCTCAGGCACTAGAATGGCTCTGGCCACAACAGAGCGACGCCCCAGATGGGCAGAGCATCGCCCCCTGGTGGGCATGCCGGGTGGATCCCGGTCGGGCACATGCAGGAGTCTGTCTGACTGCCTCCCCGTTTCCAGCTTCAGAAAAATACAAAAAAAAAAAAAAAAAAAGGTTAACTCACATTAAAAACTCTGTGGTTGAAATAAAACAAATTAAAGGCATTGAGGTATATCTTCCAAACTATTCCTGAGATAAAGCAAAGCCAAGGAGTTGAGCTCTTCTCCTGGCAAGTTCTCAACCCTCTGGCTAGCCAGGCAGCCCTCCGAGCCTGTCCTTGCCTCCTCTCCCTGGCTTCAGCCTCACTCCCCACTTTGCTGTCTCCCTCACGGCATGTGGCATGGGGGGGATAAGTCCTGGCTGTGGCTGGGAGCTGTGTAGGCTGAAGAAAAGGGAAATATGCAGGGAGAAAACAGTTCCCTTTTTCTCAGCTAGACAGAGTGAGGAATGGAAACACAGCCCCCATGTTTCAAGTGAAACGCCTGTTTTCTAAATCATTTATTTTATTCCCCAAAGGTGACTTCCCTTTGGGCTAAAGAGGCCCACTGTTCATACCTGCTGCCTTACTCAATGTGGGCATACCATGAACAATGCGGAAATGAATCCAGGAATGAGCCCATCCACTCAGGAGCTGAACTCCTCCTCACATTGGCTTAGAAATGTGGAAATAAAGGACTAAACTGTAGGAAAGACTCCCTAAAACATACATATTGGATGGTGGTGTGTCAATAGTGATTTCCTGCCTTGGGGAGTTGATGGTATTTATGGAGGAGAGTGTCCTTGATTTGGGGAAACTATTGTTTTGGAGGTGATAAAGTGTTATGCCTGTAAATTGCTCTCAAATTTGTCCAGGAAAAGATAAAAATAATGGTGTGTGTGTGTGTGTGTGTGTGTGTGTGTAAGAAATAAATGTGTGAAAATGTTGGAAGGTGGGGAGTCTGGATAACAGGGTGAAGAGTTCTCTGTGACGTTCTTGCAATCTCTTTTCAAGTTTGGGATTTTTCAAAATAGGTTATTCAAAAAGTTTTTTTAAACATAAATATGTTGGTTGCGGTTTTGTACGTAGCAGAGCAGCTCCCTCACTGCGATCTATTGAAAGTCAGCCCTCGACACAAGGGTTTGTAAAAAAATAATTAAAAAAAAAAAAAGAAAAGAAAAAAATTAAAAAAAAAACCCATAAATATGTTAAAAGTGTGTATTTTACTTCACAAGGACGTAAAGAGTAGATCTGGATTTATTCAGGACTTTAAAATTTTTGACACATTTTACGAAGCTGATTTTAATCTCAGATTTGCACTGTAACATCAGGATAGAAGTGGGTACTCTAGCCGGAGCTCGGCATAAACAGAAATTTTCCTAGTTTTTTACTGGCTTTTCCCCCATGGTTTTCTCTTCTCCTGTCTCCTCCCTCTCTCCAACTACTCCCTCCCCCACTCCACCCAGATAGCTAAAATGAAAGGCCTCTGGGAATGCTGTGTTTTTTTCCTCCCTTTTTCCCAGGGAAATACACACATTCACTGCAAGTCTTGTCAGTAAATTCCTGAAATACTTGGACATATACAGACTCTTCTATTTTCTATTCACTGCTCTTGGTCAAAACCCAGATTCCTTGAACAAGAAAATGTGTACTGTTTGTTTTCCTTGTGCTTAATAAAAACCCTCCTGCAACCAACTCACCTATTCTCACATGGCAGTTTGCCCTTTCTTAATGAAATCATTACTTCTTAATCAAATGTGAAATATCCGGGAACCCCTTAGCAACAACAGGTCACGGCCACAATGTCAGGGAGGAAGTGCTGTCCAGAAGAGCCTGTTTGTTCATGGTAGTGGGGATCTTTGTTGCTGTGCGTGGGAACTGATTGCACACTGTACATGTCATGTTCTCAAGGTTGCGGTGTGATCCCCAGTCAGGGCACATACAGGAGTCAACCAATGAATACATAAATAAGTGGAACAGCAATTTGATGTTTCTTTCTCTCTCCCACTCTAAAATAATAAATAAAGTAAATTTAAAAATCAATTCAGTTTTGAGAGCTTGTTGGAAAACTTTATCAAAACCGTGGGGTAATTCAGTTCTCAATTGGGAGTGATTTTTACCCCTACCCCCACCCCCAGTGGACACTGGGCAATGTCTGGAGATATTGTCAGTTGTCACAAATGGATTGGGGGTTCTACTGGTTTCTAGTGAACTGAAGCCAGGGATGTTGCTGAGCATTTTACAATGCAGAGTATAGCCCCCAACAACAAAGAATTATCTCACCCAAAATGCTGAAATAAGACCAAGGCTGAGAAACCCTGCAGAGACATCCGGTGAAGAGAGGAAGGACTCATAGTCAAAAGTCAAAGTTGAAGGCACAGTCATAAGCACCGTGGAATGACCCTGGTTAGCTATCAGAATGCAGTTCTCTCTAGAGAGTTAAATCTTCCATAAAGTATTATGTGGGATTCCAGGAAGCCATCAAGGTCAGTCAAAGATTCCCAAGGGTGAGCTAAAAATTCAAGGTTTCCAAGCTGCCTCACCAGATTGTGAATTTGCAAACCAACAAGAAGTGTCACTCATTCTTGTTTTGGAGGAGGGAGGGAGGGGATTTGTAAGGATGCACAGATGTGCCCAAGGTGACCTATAGGCACTCTGCGTGGCAGCTTTGGCAGGAGTAACCAACTTTGGAAAGAGGCATAAATGAGAATGGGTGTCTCTAAGAAAAGCAGGTGTACTCCAACATATTCATACATTTGGGTTGTTCTGATCACACTGATAGCTCATATGTATGTTTCTTTCAATTTTATGTTCTAAACAGATAGTACTTCCTTATTCTGTGATAGCATAAGTACATATGTAGTGGTCCAGCTGTATCTAGGAATTTGTATTGGAATTGAATATTTAGGTTTTGGGGGAGGTACTCTTTTAAAAACAGGACTAAACCTAGTTTGTATTTTATCTAAGGAACAGCAGACCGCATTTCTGATACAGGACTAAGGCAGTGAGGGGAACAGAAAGTATTTCCTAAATTATAAATAGGTATGAAGATAGGCTGCCCAATCTCAGTGCTACTGACATTTGGGCCAGAAACTTCTTTGTGGGGCTGGTCTGTGCACTGCATCATGTTGGCAGAGCTGTAGCCTCTACCCACTGGATGCCAATAGTGTCTCCTCTTTGTTATGATAACAAAAGATGTCTTCAGACATTGCCAAATGCCCCGAGGCAATAATATCCCCCCACCCCTATAGTTTTATGGATTTCTTACAGAACTTTTCTTTGCACGTTTTCGTGGGATAGTCCGCAGCATTTCCCAGATACATTTGATAACAATCCCTGTGTTTTAAATCGGAGAGTCTTTGAGATTATAAAGTTGTTTCCTTTCTCCTCTGAAGGAAGAGAAATCATCACATTGTAGAGATCATCAGGTTTTCCCCATCGTTATTTCCCCACCAGATTTTTCTTTAACCCAGTGGAAGAAGCTATACTTAGGTGGTCGGCTTTTCCAGATGTATGGCATTAATTTGGCTTTTCTGTACATGAACTTCTAGGGAAGAAAACTTCTGAAGTCCTGCCTCTCCATACCTCCCATTATCCACTTTCCAAATTGTCCCTGCTTTAGCAGATAGTGAATGGTTTATATTTAACTCAAGCCCCCACGCCACACAGACACACATATACTCAGAATAGCAGGCTTTGCTCTGAAATTGATAGGTCAGAGAACATTTCAGGTGATGCATCTCCTGGCCCTAGAAAGAAAATCAATCTCAGCTCTTTTCCCTCAGAAGGGTCACTAACAATGGTCATAAATACTCTAAAGCATTGGGACTGGAGGAGAACGCTGTCAGTGAAGGAAATGCAAGCAAAGTGAACCCAGGACACCACCATCAGCCTCAGAAGTTCTATGACAGGACCTCTAGTGAAATACTGGGTTTTTCTCACAATGTTTAAACTTTATGTGACAGAAGACCGCAGAAATTCTTATTAAAAGAAGACATGCACACTGGTGCCCAGTGTAGAAGAGGTCTTGGTTCTCCATCAGACAAGTGGGTACCACCTTCCAGAATGAACTGGAGCATTAAATTACTAATAGACTATGTAAAAGGCTCTTTAAAATTAGAAGTTGAGTGTTGCCTTTTACCTAATTATAAACTTTACGGTGATTCTAGGCTATAAATCGGACACATGCAAATCTTTAGTAAATAAGCAAGAAGACACTGCTGCCACTGAAAAGCTCGCTTCTCTACATGAATGAGCTTCTCAACATAACAATCACCAAACAATGGCCAGTCCTACATTTCTTGGTGTACACAAAAAGGTATCCATCTTCAGTTGGCCAGACAGATGTGACCAGCAGTGGAGACATAATAATAAAGACCCTTATTTACTGAGCATCTGCTATCAGCCAAGCCCTGGGCTGGTACTTTGTGTTGCTAATCTTCATGTAATCCTTGCAGAATAGACTTTTGTAGGCAGGTAGGAAAACAGCTGCAGGGAGACTAAGCAAGTTTCCCAACATCTTACAATCAGTAATTCTCGGGTCCAAATGTGATTGACTCCCAAGCCCCATGCTTTCCCACTTCCTCTTGGTAACACTGTCAAAATTTCTGGAAATACTGATTTTGATATGTGACATAAAAGGAATGATCTTGCCCAAGTGGAAACCAGTTCAGTGCTCCTCTGCATTTTAAAAGCTATAGAAGCTTAGTCGTTAGGATGTGAATGTTTTCCAAGGGTTTTTAGCCAGTTTCCTCATTTTGTTCATTCTTATCAAAAGTGGGAGGTAGCTGAATATTTGCATTTTTTAAATAGAACAATTTTAACACTGCACTTGGTTTTGAGTCATTTTCAAAGAAGCTCAGCAATTGGACTTGGTCACCCAGCATTCTTACATCAGAGCCTGAAGAGGCTTGGCTTCCCCTTGGACATTTACAGCACCCTAAAATGGTATAACTTGCTACATCCCTGTGACAGGTCTGCTGGACTTAGAAAACTAGATCTTCCTGGCTGTGGCATGGTCCTAAGAGGCTATGGTGGCTGGCCTGCCAAGAATGTACAGGCAAGCTGGCAATGATTCACTCCTATCAAATTGACTCTCCAGTTACCAAATCTTGGGCTGCATGGTGGTTTTGCAGGCCTGCATAGCTTATAATTTCAGGGACATTTTCTAAATGAAGGAAAACTTTTAAAAGAATGAGGATGAAACCTAGACACACTGTTTTGGAACAGAAATATGAGCCTTCTGTTTTTGCTTTCAGCAGTTTGCAGTCAGAATGAAAATATATATTACCTGTCCTAGATAGAGCCCATTCTTGTCCATTACATTTCTTTGTAGTCTATTTTAAATCTGTCTGTCTACATTTATTTCCATCTGGCAAAGGTATCATTCTAAGGTGATATCTTCAGGGAGGAGAAGTATTAGGTGACTCGGTATTGGTTGTGTCAGTGGTTTAGAGCCGAAGTTTTGATGTCAGACTTGGCTTTGCAGGTCAGTGTAGTGTTCCGAGTTCCTAGCTGCTGCCATTTGCCATCTATTGTATTACATTTTCAGATAACCTTCCTCGTAGATGCCCGCGGTGCAATATTTAGTTCTGTAACTATAAATTAAATATTAAACCACAGGGTACTTAGCCAGGTTTGGACTGAATAGACACAGGAGATAGGAGAGAGCAGGAGTTATTTGGTCTGTACAGTGAGCTAAGCATTGTGCAGACTGTTTACCTAATCCTTAAACATTCTTGTGATATAAGTGGCTTAGAGTCTATCTGATCCTGTTCATTTACTAATTCATGCCTTTATTGGTATATCCTTTAAGTGCTTTCTATACACCAGGTATCTTGCTAGCCATTGGGGATATAGCAATGAACAAAGGTCACAAAAATCGTTGAACTCACTGAGCTTACATTCTGGTGGGTTTAGGGGGATAACCTGTAAATGACAAACAAAATAAGAAAGGTAAGCTATATATTGTGAAAGTGATTGCTGACAGATTAACTAAATTAGAGAAGAGGGAGAGAAAATAGCAAGGAAGAAGAGCAAGGAACTGGAATCTGGAGGAGGTTAGACAAAGCCCCATTAAGAAGGTGGCATTTGAGCAGAGAATTGGGAAGTACAAAAGCAAGTCATGTGGGTTTTCCAGAAGAAGTGGATTCCAGGGTAAGACCCGGAGACAGGAGTACCCCAGGCATCAGTGATAGCAAGGAGGCCAGTGTGGCTGGGAGAGAGGGGGTAAGGATGGGATAAGAAATTAGAGATGGAGTTGAGGGAGAGGAATGTGGAAGCAGACCATGGGAGGGGAGAGGAAAGGTTAGAGCATTGAAGGGGTTCTTGTTTACATTCAGTGAGGTAGGAAGCCATTGAAGGGAGAAGAATGTTGAGTATGAAAATAAATTTGTTTTACAAGACTGATTCTGGCTTTTGAGTTTAGATGAAGCTACAGGAGGAGCAGATATGGAAGCAATGCAGTAACTCCGATGAGAATGTTCACAATGGAAGTGGTGAAAAGTGGTGGGAATCTGATATAGTTTTAAGGTTGTACCAAAGGGTCAGCCGAGTGCTAGGACATGGGGTACAAGAGAAAGAGAAGTCTGAATGACCCCAGTGCTGTGCACTGGGTAGTGGAAGGGTGGAGATTCCACTGATTGAAAGGGAGGAGGCTATAGGAAGAAGAGGGTTGTGGAGAAAGACCAGGACTTCTGTGTTGGACATGTTAAGTTTGAGATGCTTATTATCCATCATTTCATGCCTCCTGTTGAGCACACTTGGAAAGAAATGTTTGGTTAAGCATCTTACATAAGATTATAAAGGAAGAAACCAGGTTTGACTGATTCCAAAACCAAGGTTATGACTATTACCCTCTTCTGCCTCAAGCCTTGTATCTCTATTTGAATAAACTTCAGATTAGTATAGGAATAATTTAAGTTCACAGAAAACCATCAACACAATTTTAGCCACTTCTTATGCCAAGTCTTCCATGTCGTGAGCCATTTACACTTTAGCTGGGGATTTTTTTCCAGTCATTCTTTTATAGTGGTACTTTGAGCCATTTCTTTACCAAAAGCAAGCAGGAGGAAGAGACAAGAAAAGCCACAAAGAACTTGTATAGTGTATGCTGACAGTAGCTTGGTCTTGTCTGAACTCCCAGTACAGCAATGTGAAGTTGGAGGAGAAGTATCTAATTTAATCATGGTTAAAATGAGCTTTTTCCTTCCTGCTGAGCATGTTTCTCTGGACACAAACTCAGATATGTATAATATATACATCTTAGTTCGGTGATGGCATTAATATCTACATAAAAGCAAATTGATTACATGAACTACTTTCTAAAAATAAGTTATGAATTTTCATTGTTAAAGTATTTAACGTGTTGGCATGTAAAGATGTTTCTTTCACTCCAGGTTGATGGAGAAAGGGCCAGACAGGCAGAAAAAAAGCAAGACTGGAAAATGCAATTAAATAAACTCTGTCCTGGTACCTTTTCAAATGACTGAATGACACATAGACTAAGTCTTTGGTAGGAGGAAGCAATTCAAGGGATGGCCTTTGGTTAGGAGTGAAACTCCCAGACACCATGCATGGACTACTTTTCTACAGAAGCATTCCCAAAGGTGACTTAAGTTTTAGATGTGTTCCTGCTAATATCAATAGTAGCATGTCATGGGTGGGTGTTCCTGAGCACTGTCATATTCTAGCAGAGTGACATCTCCGATAGCCTTGAAGTCTCCTGGCTGGGCCTTCAGTCATGGTCCACTTTCAGAGTGCCAAGAAACTTGAGTCACCATTATCACCAGCCATAGCTTTTCCATTTCTTACTTACTCAGATGCTTCTTCACTTACCTTTGCAACAGCTGAGAACAAGGATCCTGGAACAGATGTCTCACCCTCTACCCACCCTATCTTCCGAATTGCCTTCACAGAGAATCCTGTGGCAAGCGCAGAGTGTGGGTCCTTGTTCCAGCTTCACCTCTTTTTTTGAAAATGACAATACCATTATTCAAATCGGTTACAAGTCATCATTCTGCACGACCTTGAAAGGGAAAAGAGGGTGTATACAAAGAGTCAATGCGCTTGGTTGGAATGGGGACTCGGAGGGCATAGAGACGACAGACCTGGTGACGTAAGATGCCCCAAGCTCCTGGACACACCACTGGATGTACTGCAGTAGAATTCATCAGCTGCCACTTGTGCAGATTTCCTTAGTTTCTGTTTTCTGCCTTTATAAGTAGAAAAACTGTAATATTTATACTGTTTCAGAACAAAAAGAACCCCAGCTAGGTTTTCACAGCTTGCATAGCTAATCTGATATGCTGTTATATTTCATGTTAAAATTTACTCCCCCCTCATATGAAGTTTTTTTATTATGAGGTTGGGAGGGGAGCTGGAGAGCCTGTGCCTCGCAGTTCCTGGGCTAATGAGCAGTGGTGGGCGTGAGCACCCTCGCAGCTCCTGGGGCCAATGAGCAGTGGTGGGCATGAGCACCCTCGCAGCTCCTGGGGCCAATGAGCAGTGGTGGGCGTGAGCACGCTCACAGCTCCTGGGGCCAATGAGCAGTGGTGGGCGTGAGCACCCTCGCAGCTCCCCGGAGCCAATGAGCAGTGGTGGGCGTGAGCACGCTCACAGCTCCTGGGGCCAATGAGCACTGGTGGGCGTGAGCACCTCCCCTGCGCCCACACTTGTCTGTTCCACCCTTTCCCTTGGAAGGCACAGGCAGGGCCACCTACTCGGCTAGAGCAGTGACGGCAGCCTCAAGTGTGTGCCAAGAGCTGACATGTGAATCGTAGTTCCTTTTCTCCCGCAGCCTCAGACCGTGTAGCATTGAAAAGGCTGGGGGTGTTGGGAGCTATGCGGATGGATAGTGGTCTAAAGTCCCATCTGGCTGGGATGACTGGGACTCTTGCTTTCTTCCATGGTGTCCCCTGCCAATCTCCTGCTTTCTCAGTTCCTTTTCATGGTGACAAGTGCCATGGTGGTCCTGGACCTCAGCAGCCATCAGGCAAGCCTGTCCACATGGGCTTTATGCCCTGAAGTCACAGCCCTTGCTTCCTGGCAAAGCTTTCTCTCCTTTCTCCTAAGTCATTTTGGTTCCCAGAGGCCCCGTACAGAGCCATTCTTGTATGTGAGAGGCCCTATTAAAAATACCCAAATCCAGGTGTCACACCTGCCAATAAGATGTTTTTTGACAAAGAACCGTGACCACTTCCACAGCCAAGCTGAGCAAAGCAGGGAAGTAAACGGTGTGCATTCAGTAATGGTGATCACTGGACGGTGCTGTGTTTTAGGATATGTAAGAAAAAGCGTAACAAAAACATGTGAAACGTATGTAGCTCTTGAGATCATCAATATGAGCAGGAAATGATGGAGCAGAAAATAGATGTGCCATTCCGATGTGGTCTTTCTTCCTCTTACTTGTCTTCCTGTCCCTTGTGGGTAGAGGGACCATATTAATAAGTGATCATCAATGAGAGTGGAAAGGGCACTGCAGCGGAGAGGGACTTCTCAACATTTATGTCTGCTCTGTGTGTTTCTTTGTGACCTTTGGAGAGGAAAGCTCTTCACCTAATCACATGGGTGGGTGTTTGCCAGTTTAAGTCCCTCCTTCAACCAGCAAATCCTGTGTTAGAACGTTAGCCTTAGGTTCCATTAGTTAACATATATTTTTTAAAAATACATTTTGCCTGACCAGATGGCAGTGCGGTGTATAGAGTGTTGGACTGGGACACAGAGGACCCAGGTTTGAAACCCCAAGGTCGCCGGCTTGCGTGTGGGCTCATCTGGTTTGAGCAAAGCTTACCAGCTTGAACCCAAGGTCGCTGGCTTGAGCAAGGGGTCACTTGCTCTGCTGTAGCCCCCTGGTCAAGGCACATATGAGAAAGCAATCAATGAACAACTAAGGAGCTACAATGAAGAATTGATGCTTCTCATTTCTCTCCCTACCTGTCTGTCTGTCCCTATTTGTCCCTCTCTCTGTCTCTGTCACACACAAAAAATATACTCACATTTTTATACACGCATTAGGAGATAGTCTAAAGACTCCACTGAATAGAATTAGTAGTCATAGTGATGGTGAATGTGTTAATTTTTTTTAAGTGTGCTGGCATGTGCATGTCCACCCCTTGGACTTTGTTCTCAGCGGATACCACTAGACAAGAAGTATTGCACTCACTCTGATTCCTGCTGGTGTGTACTGTCTGTCATAACCAAAGGCCATGCCTTCCTCTCTAGTTCCTGTCCATCCTACTAGCTGTTATGAGCATCATGGACTTAGAATAGGAACTGGACAGGAGCTCAAAGTCCTGAGCCTGCAGGTGACCTTGAGCAAGCCTGGCCCCTTTTCTCTAGGGTTGCATTTGTAAAACAAAGGGAGGGACTGAGTAACATTTGAGCTGTTCTACAACTCAGACATTTGAGTGATTAGTCCTTGGTGAATCAGCAACCCAGTGTTCTTCAGCAGTGAATAGAAATGACCATTCACTGGGGGGCATCGGGCAGGCCCCAGAGGGAGAACAAACCCTGAAAAATGGCTGAGAGGAAATCAGGGTGTGGCTTTGGCTGAAGGCAGCTGTGGTCTTTTCCTGATGTGATTGTGTATTTGCTTCATAGAGTGCTGTCTTCCCAGGGTGCTAACAATGTTGTGCAGTATGTGTTAAAGTCAAAGTACTAACATCGCATAGCTACTTTCTTCTTGGATGACCAAGAAATCAGAGGTCTCTAGAATAGTCTTCAGAAACATTTCTGAGACCCTTGCTTTCTGGTGTTGCCATAGGTAAGCAGGGGTGAGCGCCTGTTTTCCTAACCGGGCCCTGTCTCCAGTATAGCATGAGGAAGGAAATGGTGGCCAGGAACAGACATGCTGGACTTGAAGCCTAACTAACTCTGTTGCTTCCTCTCTGTGAACCTAGGCAAGTGACATCACCTCGTTAATCCCTTATCTGTAGAAAGGACCCTAGCAGTGCCTGAGTCACAAAGTTGCTGTTGGGATTAAGTGAAGCCAGGGTTCTTCACCCAGTTCCCCGCTAAGGGTGAGTTTAATAGAAGGGTGCTAGTGTGATTTCTAAGTCTGCTCCGAGGGGAGGCGTGCGCTTAGGAGGCCTCTCTGAATCTAACCCGTGCCAGGTCAGTTCAGCATTAGCACTGTGGGTCAGAGTCTAGGTGGTTTTATCATTGTGACCTTTAGGAAAACATGACATTTTACTTATAGTATCTTCTGCGATGGCTACAGGTCTCATGTGTTAATCTGTTTCCATACATACTCACTGACTGCCTGCAGTGTGCAAGGCAGTAAATAAACCTGTGTGAGCTGTAGCTATCTTTTTGCCACGTGACAAACCCATGTGGTTTTCCAGGTCTCGCACTGAGTAGAATCTGAATCTTTGACCCCTCAGTCTATACCAGGGGTCCCCAAACTTTTTACACAGGGGGCCAGTTCACTGTCCCTCAGACCGTTGGAGGGCCGGACTATAAAAAAACTATGAACAAATCCCTATGCACACTGCACATATCTTATTTTAAAGTAAAAAAACAAAACGGGAACAAATACAATATTTAAAATAAAGAACAAGTAAATTTAAATTAACAAACTGACCAGTATTTCAGTGGGAACTATGCTTTTCTCACTGACCACCAATGAAAGAGGTGCCCCTTCCAGAAGTGCGGCGGGGGCGGATAAATGGCTTCAGGGGGCCGCATGCGGCCCGTGGGCCGTAGTTTGGGGACCCCTGGTCTATACCCTTGTGTTCACTTTCTTTTCTCAGTGTAAAAATACGTGCAGGCTGGCATCATATTGCCTTTCCTGGTGGGTGACGCTCGTGAGGCCTCACTTCGTTCATCACTGTCGTAGCAGAGGCAGCCCTGAGCCCGGTGGCAGCACTCCCTCCCTGCTGGTAGCATGCTCTCCAGAGAGGTTTGACTCCTTTTTGTTAAACAAAGCCAAAATGAGAATAGAATCAGGAAGAGCTGGTTGTTTTATGAGCAGACACAACTGAGCATTTTTTAAATGAAGTGATTTAGATGTTATTTCTTATTTCAGAGAATCACAGAGAAAGGCCTTGAATGATAATTAGCAAGGTCTCCTGTCTCAGAACTGAACTTGGCCCACCAGTCTCAGAGTAATGGTTAGCTACCCAGTGGTCAAAAATCCTTAGACTAGTAGATACCTTGACTGAATAGCTTCTGGTACATAACCTTTCTTGTGACCTTTCATGCTTCCTGATTTCTGCCTTGCTGTCAGCCTGTCTGGGGTTGGTAACATGGACTAGTTGATCAGCATCCTCTGAGACACAGTTCATGTAACAGACTCTCATGTCTCTGGGTTACCTGGCAATGATAACACCTAGATATGCAGAACCATGCCCAAACGCTCTACCAGGGCCTTTCTCCTGACCAGCTATTAATCCCTGAGTATTAGGCACGGCTGTAATCCAGCCAGTCCTGATTCACACACCACCCACTCCCCTCAGCCTCACTCTCTGCTAGTCCCACCGAGAACCAACCTTCTCGTCCGATTTTGTGTTCATGGCTGACCTCCGCCCTCCTTTTCATTCCTCCTGTGGAGTCCTTACCAGTCCAGGGAGCTCATTCTCCTTAGGTCTCAGCCCTTCTCTTCCAGGCAGACACCACTGGGGCTGTTTGTTGGCTGCTTGCTGACTCAGAGACCATGCACCTCAATATAAGTGAAAGGACAATGCCCGCAAGGCCCGGACCACACCAAACCCAGATCCACACTGGAGCTACCATTTGAGAGCAAGAAAGCCCTTAGCCGAGGTTGTGAGCGTCTTTTTCCCCAGAGGAGCTTAAATGCAAGGATTTCAAACTCTTAGAACTTAGTTTGTGGAAAGTGTTCAGGCAACATGTGAACAAAGTGCCACATTAAACATCTCCTTTGAAAGGCCTCCCACAAACGAAAGCCTGCAAGCCTGGGCATTTGAGATGTGGACCTTGATGTTTCTAAGTAACAAGCGGAGATTACATTGTTTGGGAATCTTGCTGCAAGTTGGGGGTAGGGAAATCATTCCCCTAAACAACTTGGGCTGTTTCCCAGGGAAAAAAAGGTCACATTTCTATTGGCCAACTAGAAGGCTATTTTAGCTGCAAATTTAAGGAATAAAATATTTCCCAGAGCAAGAACCCTCAGATATGTAGTCAATAAATAACATGTGACGTACTAAACTTAACTGTTCTCTCAGTGACGAATGTCTATGCAAAAGTCAGTGCCAGGAAAGGGCTGGAAGTGATCAGATGGAAGTTTCCCTCAAATATAAGAGCTGAAATCTGTTTATTTGGTTATCAAAATAACAGCTTCTTTATGAAGTCATAAAAGACTCATTAATAAACTGCTGGATATGAAAATTTCCATGAGCAGCTGTTTCTCTTCATTGGTAAGTCTGAATAAAATCAAAATTGTTTTTTATCAGTAGATGCCTAGAGAATTTTGTAATTGCCTTCTTTTTTCCAAGTTCCAATCAGGCCCCCCAAATAAGAAAATGCCCTAGGAATGGGTGGGATGTAGCTAATTCAGATCGTTGATGATCATCAAGGCAACATACTTAGAAACTACTTTCATCTTCATTTCATGGGCAATAAGATGTTGGTTGCACCCCAGATGAATTGTCTTGATGTTGGTAGTTCAGCTGTTTTCATTGGGCTGTAACTGTAACTGACAGACCTCTCCACTTGTACTGGAGTCATATGGGCAGAGGTATATATAAAGCACTGTGGTTACACCATTTTGAAAACACTAATTGTCTAGAATAACAGTGACTATCTCCATGGTTATTGGGATGATTAAATAAGATCATATATATACTTCAAGTCTTAGAGAAGTGCCTGGCTGATGAGTAAGAGGAGAACACCATGCCCTTTCTAATTCTGCCTCTGAAGATTGCTGCCTACGTTCAGGCTATCTCTTCTGATGACTGCTACAGATTACTATATCAGTATTTCTATCAATGCCCTGTATCCTCTTGATAGTAAGGAACAGTTTGTTTGTACTGTCTGTGTATTGAAATGACTACCTCTAAGCATAGACTTGCTTTAAGCTCACTCATGGTAATCTGTAACTATGTCGGTATCTTCACCCCAATTAACCAAATGTTACCACCCACAAGTTTATAGCCTTTAATCCCAGCCTAGTTCCTACAAATAAATATATCCTTGACTCCCAATGCTGTTTTCCCCATCTCGATAAATGTCATTTATCTAACTAGTTGCCCATACCAGAAATTTGGGAGTCATCCTTGACTCCACTTTCTCCCCTCCACCCCACAACTGACCCATCAGCTACTGTCATTTGTACCTCAAAAAACCATGTCTTAAATCCACCAACCTCCCACCTGAACACTCCGCACCCTAATCTAACCATCACCTCTTATCTAGAAAAATGTAATCACTTCCTGGGCAGTTTTATTGTTTCCACTCACACTTGTATTCCTACCCATTATTTACTCAGTAGTCAAAGTGAAAATTTTAAAACCAAAATGAGAACATGTCTTGCTCAACTTAAAACTCTTCAGTGATTTCCCACTGCATGCAGAATAAAATCCAAATACATTATTATGACCAGTGAGCTCTGCCTGTACATCAGGGAATGTCGCTGGGAGCCCTTTTTCCAACAACTCCACATATTTCTTTCATAAAATTCTCATCTCAATTAATAAGCATATGTTTATTTTTTGTCATCACTTGATTGGTGCTGGTCTCCTTTTACTGGTTAATCTATATACTTTATGAGGACAGGGATTACATTAGTTTTGTTCATCACTGTATCCCCAATGCATTGCATAATTCTTGGAATTTAGTAGATGCTCAATAAATGTTCGTGGAATAAACAAATGAACTCACCCCAAATTCTAATTGTGCCCTTATATTCTTGTGAAAGTAACATTTTTAAATATTAAAATTAGTTACTAATAATAGAGAATATCTGCATTTAGAACACTGGTTTGTAGGGAGATGTCTAGGAACTTCATCTTAAAAACCTTCTAGAATTATATTCCACAGTCTTAAAATACACATCAAAACACTATCGGTTGAATGATGGATGTTTGAGTTTGTTATAGATATTCAAAGTGGGCTCCTTCCTTCTACCCATTTCTCTGTTAAGATTTCCAGAATGACTGCTCCAAAACAGAGTGCTCAGAAGATGAAAGCCCCAATGAAAACAGATGTGCCTCCATTTCCTAAAGTAAAAAGTTATAGCCAAGCCTGTTAAGATACATATTTTAAATTTTTGTCTATCAGCTACTGCTTGAAATTTTTATAATGGTTTGTGTGTACTACAAAAACATGTCTGGCAAGTTTATGAACGGTGTAACTTTGAGCTTACTTGATTGGTAATAGTGGTTGAATTGATACTAGGCTGCCTGTTCTACATGGTACTATTTATCTATTAGGCATAAAAGGGCGCTTTGGTAATTTAAGTGAACAAAATCACAGTTACTGGAGGAAATAAGAAATATTGAATAAAAGGAAATGACACTTGAAATCTATTTTCATTGCATTTTCACATTTTTCCTTCATTCTTAAACTCATTTCCTTCTAAAAAACAAGAATGCTATATTGAGAAATAGTGTGTCTTGAAACCTGAGCCAGCAAGCTTATGATCCGAGTGGTAATGACTTCTATAATTGCTAATGAGGCACTGGAAGTTGCATATCTGAGTGCACTCACTGGGGCAGCCTCTTGTCTGTTCCACAAGAAGCTGTCATATCAAATTTTTGTACTGCCTCCGTGTGCACTTTGATTCCTAAACCTTTCTGAGAAACCTAATCTGAAATCAAAGTCAAGTTTCTTAGATGTGGTCAGACAAGGTCACATTTAAAACAGTTCAGTGAACCTGCAGACCAAAGTTGAAAGGTAATGCCTCCCTCCTGGAATTGGCAGACTTACCTGCTAGCTTACCTTTCGATTTCTAAAGTGCTTTTTCTCCCCCTTTTTCTCAATGAACTGGGAAAAGAAGAGCTTATCCTCTGAAAAATGGTGAAGAGTTTCCTTAAATCATTTAATTAGGAAATTGGACACAGTTGTATTTTGGAAATCAACTTTATCCAATCAGTGACTGACGAGGCATTTTGTTGAAGAAATATCTTGGTCAGAGATAGCATGAAGTAAGATACAAAAAGAAGTCCTTATTTCATAGTCAGAGTTCTTTAAATCAGAACTGCATGGTAATTTCAGATCCATGGACTTCATTCTTGACCTAAATTATCAAGATTGACCCACTCTCTTGAGTGACCGAAAACACTACCCAGGATTGCAGTGGTAATGCCAGAGACATTTTTCCTCCCGTGCTACCTTCTCTTCATGTCGTCTTTGAGATGTTATCCACAATGGTGCTGGAAAAGGGGGAATGATGACTCTGGTCAGGCATAATCTTAACATCTTCCAACACAGGTTTTTTATCAAATTCCATGTGATTAAAAAAAACAAAACAACAACAACCTTGCCATTGCTTTATATTTCAGTGTTCTGTCTCTTGTGGTCGAGGGCATAAACAACGAAATGTTTACTGCATGGCAAAAGATGGAAGCCATTTAGAAAGTGATTACTGTAAACATCTTGCTAAGCCAGATGGGCACAGAAAGTGCCGAGGAGGAAGATGCCCCAAATGGAAGGCTGGCGCCTGGAGTCAGGTGAGCAATGCTTCTCCTCTATGACTGCTTTGTTACCTTCGGGCACGTGGCTGACACCAGCGAGTGGGCTTGTGTTCCAGTGCTCAGCTCTGAGTTTTTAGAGGGTAGCTCAGGAGGGAAGACTCTTTATGTCAGGATGCTTACTAGCTGGGCAAGTGCCTTCAGCCCTTGGCACTTTGAATATTATCTGCAGTAGGTTGTGAAGATCCATTCTCAGCGGTAGCAGATGGAGCCATCAGACGTCTAGTGCAGAGCAGCCCTCAGAACTTCACTGACAGCATTTGTATTATCATTCACCACTCAAAAAAAACACTGCTTCAGATTGCAGTGAGATGAACTCTGGTCGCCTGGCAGGAATTGAGTCTGAATTTAACTTTGAGATTCCTAAAGAAAGAGCTGTCAATATCAAATATTAGAGAATATTTCTCTGCCATTTACTTGCATACACGAGAGGTAGGGGGCAGACAGGCAGTGGTTCTCTGTCGTTTCTAGTGTGCGACCGTGGGCAATTTCTGCCTGAGCCGACTTCATATGGTTCTTATGAGGATTTAATGCAATAATGAATATCATGTACTTGTATCTCATAAGCTCTCAAGAATAATAATTTGTTCGGATAAGTGTGATGTGTGTTTCAGGGAAACAGGTTAGTACCCAAGAAACTGATTATACTTAGACTCCACTAATTCTGAACATTTGGTGATTTATTCAGAAATTAGGTATGAGCGTTTTCCTATTGAATTCAAGAAAGAACTCTTGAAAGTTCTGTTTAATTATAAACAGAACTAAAGCCACTGGCATTAAGTTGACCTTGTCCCTCCACACTTGCACATTTTCTCAGTGGCCAAAGGCACTTACTCACAAATAGTAAGGCTAAGCTTGTCTTCACATGCAGCTCCTTCTCTCCAGTGCCGTGATTCAGGGAGGTCAGAGTGAATTTGTAGACTTCCTGTGCAGCGAAGAACTATGCAGATACTCCTGAGGATCAATAAAAAACTAGCTTCAAGGTTGGCAGCCTCTAGATTGATTATTCCGGAGCCTGGGTCTTGATCCTTAAGCACGAAAGAGGTGGCTGTATTAATATGGGGAGGAGCTGAGGCTCCTCCATTTCTACATGACTAATAGAAAATTCCTCTAGAAATGTGAATTTTTCTTAGCTGCTCTGAGCTGGCTTCATTGTCCCTGATCCTCCCAACCATATTTCATTTCCCTGCATTGTCCCCTAGCAGAAAAGCCTGAGCTAGCTCAAGACCTTTTTCATAATGAGCATGTTAGTTTGTTTTTCTATTAATTTAACCCTCAAAGCATCTGTGCCCAGCCAGAGCTCGTTTCCCCTTTGGTTGCCATTTCAAGGTGGTGTTTCATATGAGTCATCCTTAATGGCTGTCTGAGTGACGAGTGACGACTGTCATCTACAACTTCTAGGGCTTTTATTTTGGGAGCGCTTCAGTTCACAGGGAAGCTTGCAGCAAACGTTGTTTAAGATTACACACTAGCCCTGGCCGGTTGGCTCAGCAGTAGAGCGTCGGCCTAGCGTGCGGAGGACCCGGGTTCGATTCCCGGCCAGGGCACATAGGAGAAGCGCCCATCTGCTTCTCCACCCCTCCGCCTGGCTTTCCTCTCTGTCTCTCTCTTCCCCTCCTGCAGCCAAGGCTCCATTGGAGCAAAGATGGCCCGGGCGCTGGGGATGGCTCTGTGGCCTCTGCCTCAGGCGCTAGAGTGGCTCTGGTCGCAATATGGCGACGCCCAGGATGGGCAGAGCATCGCCCCCTGGTGGGCAGAGCATCGCCCCTGGTGGGCGTGCCGGGTGGATCCCGGTCGGGCGCATGCGGGAGTCTGTCTGACTGTCTCTCCCCGTTTCTAGCTTCAGAAAAATGAAAAAAAAAAAAAAAAAAAAGATTACACACTAATTAGCCTGTCCTCTTGTCAGCTCTTCCTCCTCTCTGTGTTCCTTAGCCTGGACTTATCTGAGTGCACGTTGCCCTGCTTAGTAAGTTCAGAGCAAGGAAAATCATGCTTATTTTAAAGTCCAATTCATTCAATAAAAAGATGATTAAAAGAATCTTTTGCTCTTTATTGGTAAACACTGAGTTTTACTTAGTGTCCTGTTATCTTGATGGGAAGTCTTAAAATTGCTCACAAGCTGTGATGTTTATGTTTGAACTCTGGGTTTTTTTCTTTTTTTTTTCAAACATAAGGTAATACGATTATCAGAATGCTTCCCCAGGAAAGACCGCACCTATTCAAAGTGATTGCTTAGAAAAGTCTAGTTACCTTTGGATAAGATGCAGGAAAACACAACTATGTAATGGTCTGTGGCCAGCTTTATAATACCGTGGTTTGATTTGTAGAAATGAATTATAAAGGCAGGCAAAACAAGGTGCTGCATCAGTAAAAATCCAATTTGTGCAATTTAGAAGTATACCTGAAAATAATCAGAGCCAGTGTAGTTGATGGAGAAAGATGACCTGCATGATTAGAAATTACTGACTTACTAATGATCCAGTGGTAAACGGGAATATCCCCAAGGCAACAATATTAAAGCAAGAGTAATGATTACCCATTTGCAACAGATTTAGAAGATTTTATATCTAGTCCCTTTGTTTTCTGCTAGTAGCTATTTTCTGTTCATCTTGTCTTCTAGATAGGAAAAATAATTGGTGCAGTTTCTCATCATGTCAAAATGTCTGATGATAATAAGATATAGAATATTGGGCTAGGGGACTGCAGTAGCTGTACTAATCTTCAAAATCTCTCTGTCAAAGTTGGTGTTTTCAGCTTTAAAGTGGAATGTATTATTCAACCTACATCTTTTGAAAATCTTGAAATTGTCAAGGAAGTTTCTCCAAAGAAAGGAACACTTTTCTTGGAAACACATCCTCTCTATTGTGTTAAAGCTTTTTTTTCCCAAAAAAATTTCATGTTCAGTTTGTTTAGATGATTTTGATCAAGAGCTAAGGTTAGATGCCTATAAAATTTTAAGACAAAAAACAGTATCAAATTCCTGATTCAGCTTGGTACACGTGAAAGATCTGTTTTGCCACAGTACAAAAGCAGTCCAGAGTGATTTTCTAACTTACCCTATTCCTATCAAATGGCTTTTTAAAAAATCAACATCAGAAATATGAGTTGCCTATTCAGTTTGTATTTATCAGTCATGAATTTGTTCAGTGGATGCATTCGTCAGGCCTGAGTTACCCGTCTTTTTGACATTTGACCCATCTCATTGGTCAGGATAGGCCCAGCAATCAATGGAATGCCATGATTTAACTAATAGCCCTTACTTTCTTTCCTACTGATATAAAATATAGGCCATGTTTGCAATCAGTTGTGTCTTAGATTCATGGAAATAATTCATTTTTTCAAGCTCTTTGACACAAATGCCGAAATAGAAACTGGTGCTTGCATTATGCATCTACCAACCATTTTGGATTAGAACTTTTGTCATAACTACAATGAGAATAGCTTGGCTATGGTGTCAGATTCTGAAATAATTTGCAAGTGTTTAAGGGAGAAACATGGCAAATATATATTGTGTATCTTTTAAGAAAAAAAGAAAATTATATGCATGTGGTCAGTGTTGAGAAATATAGTTGCTTTAGAGAGAGATGTGTGCTCCCCGACTGTGTGTATTTGAACTGTAAGCATTGATGTTGAATTGTTTGAATACAAGCTTCTCACCCATACTCTAGCTGACGCTGTGCAGAAGACTGTATCCTATTAGAACTATATTTTAAAACTGGAAGGGACATTCTAATCCACAGTAGCTACAGTGGGTCCGTTGCCTGGGACAGAATTTACTTTATTTTTTTTCTTGTTTTTGCTTGAGTTAGAATGACTATCTCTGTTTGTTGCTTGATTTATTTGTGAAATATTTCCACCTAAAAGTTTTACTAAAACCTGACCTGTGGTGGCGTAGTGGATAAAGTGTCTACCTGGAACACTGAGGTCGCCAGTTCTAAACCCTGGGCTTGCCTGCTCAAGGCACATACAAGAAGCAGCTGCTATGAGTTGATGCTTCCTGCTCCTCCTCCTCACCTTCTTTTCTCTCCTCTCTCTAAAATTAATAAATAAAATCTTTAATTAATAAATAAAATAAATAAAGGTTTACTAAAAAATACAAAAGGTTTTTTATAAAATGCTCAGCATAAAGCTAAGCTCTCAATCAGAATGCCTCTGTGCCTCTTGGGCAGTTGGCAGTGTCTAAAGACAATTTTGGTCACTACAGTTTGGTGGAGGAAGGGACGTGTGCCTGACATCTAGTGGGTAGAGGCCAGGGGTGCTGCACAGGCCAGCCCCCAACAAAAAGGAGTTATTAGATTGAGAAACCTCAGTTTAGAGGCTGGTACATAGTAAATGCTTAGTAAAAATTTGCTGTTACTGTTATTGCTAGAATATATTTTTATAGCTGGTGCATATAGTTATTCTTCAAGCTAGTCTCTCCTTTAAATAATGTCACCACAAAATACTGGAAGAAAGGCTCTAAAATTCATTGCAGGTTTTCAGGTATATATTAATGATTCCCCAAACATCTAAACTTCCACAGAGATTCTTTTTATCTGTGGAAATAAATAAGTGCCAAGCTCCCTCTTTGAGTCTGTGAGTTCTGCATACTAGCTCTGCACAGCAGAGAGTACAGAAAGATGAAACATAGCTCCCGGCTCAGCAGTTCAAAACTAAAAACATCAACTTTCAAACCTGCACAAATGGACAGCAGTACCGGCATGGTGGATTGGGGAGAGGACACATTAATAGAGACTACTTGACTTTCTTTCTCCACAAACTATCTAAAGGGTCTACTAAGTAGAACAACAAGAATTAAACATATGCACATGCACATACTACCAACTTCTCCATTTTCAAGGTCATGCCGAGGACTTTTTGATGCTGTTTTATTCATGCGGTTTCTGCACAAATCTCTCAGAATGTGCCAGGCCAGGCGAGCCTGGCTGCGTGTATGCAAATTGTTGTGACCCTGAGATAGCACAGGCAGTGACCTGGAGCACAGAGAAGGAACTGAGGCAGTGCACTTCATTGAAACAAAGGTGACCGTGATGCAGAATGCAGAAAGGCAGAGCGTGTGCCTTGCTGTACATTTAAGTCATGTCAAGACTTGAGTTATTTCAAAACTGGCTTTGATATAATAAAAATCAGAAGCCACAAAGATACATTATGTAACTGAACTTTCCTTTGTCTTTGTCTTTTTTAAAAACTATCAAACATTATAGGAAGTGGTATTTTTTTAAATGTTGCATACTTAGGGCTCTTAATACCTGGCCTTTGTTGAACCATAAGTAATATACTCAATAACAGTAGCATTAAAAAGAGGTTTCATTGACTTAGAGCCTGAGTAGTATGTTCTCTGAAAGTCTTTAATGTTTCCTTTTTCTTTAGGCCATTAATGCACTGTAAGCTTTCGAATGTATATCAGCCCTGTGCCCAACTCAAACTTGTTTATGTAACTGTTCTTTTTCTTTCTTTGTATTTCCATTTGGATATATTGTTCTGGAAATGAACAGTTGTATATTTTAGACCCCAAATTCAAATAGCCAGAGGGTTTTTGATTGTTATTTGTTGATGATGACAGGATTTGAATGTTTCTGTCATTCATGTGGTAACTCTCTCGCTTTAACATTCATTCATTTCCAGTGTAATCAATGGGAAATATTTTACGTGTGGCTCCCATAGCATTATCTGGCCATCCTCTGTAGATAAGGCAGTCCCTGGTATTCAGGCACTCCACGTTCCACCAGGATATAATGACTTCGAAAGTCTGTTTTTTTGTGGGTCACAAACTCATTCAATCCAATTAATATAATTAAACCCAAACAACAGTAGCTATGTTGCTCTAAAATACTTCCTTTCTTCAGCTAGCTTTGATGCAAACATTTGAGCTCCTGTGTAGAACAAACTCATCTGAAACAATATGATTTCCTGAGCTGCCTTCTACATAGTATTACCTATTTTCTTAAAATCTGAAATGGCAATGGCATTAATATTCATCAGAATCCAACTGGTATACTTGATAGTAAATTTCCATTAGGTCAGAGTGAGATGAGTCATTCTGCAGGTTAATTGGACAAGAATTGCCTTCTAATTTAAAAGAGCATAATTCACCCTGGCCAGATAGCTTGGTTGGTTAGTGCATTGACCCAATATGCAAAGGTTGTCAGTTCGATCCCTGGTCAGGGCACATACAGAAACAGATGAGGGTTTCTCTCTTCCACCCCTCTTCCTCTCTCTCTAGAACCAATCAATAAATTAAAAAAAAACTATTTATAAAACCCGATTCTATCTTTATGAAGACTCCCTCTTAGGAGTATGACTTCAGTTTTCTCAGTGCCAATTAATGGAGTCTGGGCTATCCCCAAAACTTGGTATCATTTTTAAATAGCTAAGTGTAATAATATGTTATTCTTTTCCATCAGATGATGCCTTTAATTTCTGGTTATCAAGGTTCTAATAAAGACTATGATTTTTGGCCTGCCCATAAGTGAGATTATAAAATCCAGCAATTAGGAAACCATTTAAAAATTAATTTGGAGGAAGTTAATTGCAGATTTAATGTGCTGTTTTTGCAACTTGGTCAACCAAATGTTTCAGCCTGATTAACAGTACTTTTCAAGAGCTGAAACATTATGCCTGAGGAATGGTTTTTCCTTGTCAGCTTTTATTCTTATATATTCCTCTTAGGTTGTAGATACACAAAACTACTTCAGTGAATTCCACAATTTAAAAAAGTGTCTCCATCTCCAGGAATAGGAGGAAAAAAAGAAGAAGCTGGAGAAAATAATTCTATTTACAAGGTCCTACAAGTTTCAGTGATTTATTCTTCTTGGGTTTATACTCTTAAACTTACCAAGAAATTATCTTTTAGAAGACTGTAGCTCCAATTTTCAAAGAGCCTCAAATCCTCCAGGACAGAAGCCATTTGGGATTTTCATTTCATGTGGCAGCTCTGTTTCTAGGTTGTACTAAATGTTTCCTAATGTTCCTCCCAACCTCTCCAATTGTCCTAAAAGTTTTGTAAACTTGAGAGAGTCCTGAGACTCGAATACTTTCCTCATTCACCAACATTGATAGGCAGTGAGTTTGCAGATTTCAGACCTCCCCTGGGGTCCCTTTCATTAGAAATTAGAAACCTCTATGAGAGCTGTGAAAGGGATTAGGGGTGATTCCCAGGTCTGTGAGTCTCCCCCGCACCTCCCTCCAAAACTTCCACTTACACACTCTGTCTTCTCAGTGCTCTGTGTCCTGCGGCCAAGGCGTGCAGCGGAGAAATGTGGGCTGTCAGATGGGAACACGCAAAGTAGCCAGAGAGACCGAGTGCAACCCGTACACCAGACCAGAGTCGGAGCGCACCTGCCGGGCCCCACTGTGTCCTCTCTACGCTTGGAGGGCAGAGGACTGGCAAGAGGTAAGTAGAGCCATGAAGTGGGCACCTGCCAGGCATTGTGCTCAACCCCTTTTCTATCATCACATCCATCCCTGGGAAGCCTTCAAGCACAGTGACAAGGCTGGCTCTTTCCCAAAGGTTTGTGGTCAGAGGCAGGCAGCTCACTCCCCCGGGGTGGAACGGCTCCTCCTTTTCCCACAATTTCTCTGTGTGCGACCTTGAAAGTTCCTAGGTTGGCTGCCTCCAGAGACACTTTAACAGGCCTGAGGCAGAATACATACCAATAACTCACAGGAGGAGGGGAAATGGATGAAATATTTGAAAACTGTGTATCCAGACTTGGTCATCCTGTATTAGCCACAGGCAGACTGGGCTAGGACTGCTCTGCAGTTTTCCTCCATCCAGGACTTTGGCTCCAGGTAGGAGACAGGCCCTCACTGGAAACTTGAGTTAATTAGTGAAGGATTTCAGCATTAAGAAATGAAGGAATCAGAACTGCTCTGTCGATGCAGAAATAGACAGACTTGTCTCCCACTTAATGTTTGGTTAAAGAAAATGTTAACGTTTAATGTTAATTTTTACTTAAAAAATACACAAAATGTCCCTGGGGAAAAGTCTGGTTGCAAGGTAAGACATTAGTAGAAGGTAACCTCTGTATCCAGAGCAGATTAGACTGTAGAAAAGGGGGCGAAGAGCCTTAGGAAGCAAGACCATGTCTGCCAACATTAAAATGAAATAGAAAATGCATGCTGTTTTCACAATAACCAAGATGAGGAAACAACCCAAGTGTCCTTCAACAGGTGATTAGAAAAAGAAGATGTGGTACATATACAGGGGTGGGCAAAAGTTGGTTTACAGTAATAATACAAATAAATAATACAATCATTAATAAATAATAATACAAGAATAAACAATTTTGCATACTCACAACTGTAGACCTACTTTTGCCCACCCTTGTATATTCAGTGGAATACTACTCAGCCATAAAAAGATGAAATACTGCCATATGTGGCAACATAGTTGGAGCTTGAGAGTATCATGCTAAATTAAATGAGTGAGGCAAAATAAGTGAAAGTAAAAGAGCCATGTGATTTCATGCCTATGTGGAATATAAAACTGAAAACAATGAACTAATAAACAAAAATCAAACTCACAGACATGACACGGTGGTGTTTACCAGAGGAGAAGGGGGGCAGGGAGAATGAAGATGGTAAAGGAGGTCAACTCTATGGTAACAGAAGGAGACTAAACTTTGAATTGTAAACACACAATACAATATACAACTGCCAGATTATAAAGTTGTATACCTGCCCTGACCGATTGACTCAGTGGTAGAGCATCAGTCCAGCATGTGGAAGTCCCCAGGTTCGATTCCTGGTCAGGGCACACAGGAGAAGTGCCCATCTGCTTCTCTTCCACTCCCCCTTCTCTTTTTCTCTTTCTCTCTCTTCCCCTCCCACAGCCCTGGCTCAATTGATTCAAGCACATAGGCTCCAGGTGCTGAGAATGGCTCCATGGAGCCTCCACCTTAAGTGCTAAAAATAGCTTGGTTGCGATCATGGCCCCAGATGGGCAAAGCATCGGCCCCAGACCAGGGTCACCAGGTGGATCCTGGTCAGGGCACATGCAGGAGTCTGTCTCTTTATCTCCCCTCCTCTTGCTTAAAATAAATAAATAAATAAGAAAGAGAGAAAGAGAAGAAGAAAGGAACGAAGGAAGAAAGGAAGGAAGGAGGGAGGGAAGGAAGGGGAAAGAAAGGAAAGCTGTACACTTGAAATTTATGTAACATTATTAACTAATGTTATCCCAATAAGTTTAATTTTAAAAAAAGAAATTGAATACTGTAAAAGGTTCAATAATATGAATAATGAAACAGAAATTTCTTACCAGGAATGGTTTTTAGAATGGGGGTGGGGGACATGCCTGCATTGTGCTAAGTGCTTAATGGTCATCACCTCACTTAATCTTTTTAACCTCTAGACAAAGTGGGTATGATTTTTATGACCCCATTTTGCAGTTGAGAAAAATGAGGTTTGGAGAGCCAATGTCATTGGTCCAAGTGCCACATATCTAACAAGTGGAAAAGCAAGACTTGATCCTAAGTTTATTCTATTAAAGCATTATGAGACATTTCACTGTATTTTTTATTATTATTACTATTTTATACAAGTATTATGGCAATGTCATTTTTCCCCAGTTTTATTGAAATATAACTGACAGATAACATTGTATTCATTTTTGGTAAAAACATGGTGATTTGATATATCTGTGTATTGTGAAATAATTACCATAGTAAGTTTAGTTATTGGTAACAATAACTATTTTATAGTTAATATCCATCAGCTCACATATTTACAGATTATTTTTCTTGATTAGAAGTTTTAAGAGCTACTCTCTCAGCAAATTCTAAATATACGATATGGTATTGTTAGCTATAGTGACCATGCTGTCCATCACATCCCTGGACTTACTTGCCTCATCACTGAAGCTTCTGCCTATTGACCAGCTTCACCCATTCACATACTTCCTACCCCCACTCCCCACCACATCTGGCCCCACCAATCTGTCTCTATATTTATAAGTTTGGGTATTCTTTTAAAGATTCTGCATTTAAGTGAGATTATATAGTATCTATCTTTCTTTGATATATATTACCCTGAAGGTTTATCATGTTGTCACCAATGGTAGGATTTCCTTTTTTATGGTTGAATTATATTCTATTGTATATATATGGACCATATTTTCTTTACCCATTAATCCATCAATGGACACTTAAGTTGCTTCCATATCTTGGCAATTATAAATAATGCTGCATAAACATGGGGATGCAGGTGTCTCCTTGAGTTAGTGATTTTGTTCCTTCTGATAAATACTCAGAAATGGAATTGCTGGGTCATATGGTAGCTCTGTTATTAATTTTTTGAGAAACCTACACATTGTTTGCATTAATGACTGCACCAATTCACTTTACCACCAACAGTGCATGAGGCTTCCCTTTTCTCCACATCCTCACCAACACTTATTATTTCTTGTCTGATTGATGATAGCCATTCTAACAGGTGTGAAGTCATATCTCACTGTGGTTTTGATTTGCATTTCCCTGATGATTAGTGATGTTGACTACTCTTTCATATTTCCGTTAACCATTTATATGTCTTCTTTTGAGAAATGTCTATTCAAGTCCTTTGCCCAATTTTAGTTTGATGTATTCCTGCTTGTTTGTTTTTGCTTTTATTTTCTTTGGTTTTGCTGTCAATGCAAAAATCATTGCCAAGACTGCCGTCAAGAAACTTATCCCCTATGCTTTCTCCTAGGAGTTTCATGAATTCAGACATTATGTTCAAGCCTTTAACCCACTTTTAGTTGATTTCTGTGTGTGGTGTAAGATAGTAGTCCAGTGTCATTCTTTTGCATGTGGCTGTCCAGTTTTCACAACACCACTATTGAAGAGACTGTCCTTTCCCCTTTGTATATTCTTGGCCCCTTTGTCATAAATTAACTGATCATATATTTATGTGAGTTTATTTCTGGGTTCTCTAGTCTATTCCATTGGTCTATGTATCTTTTTTTTATGCCAATACTATATGGTTTTGATTACTACAGCTTTGCAGTATAGGTTGAAATCAGGAAGTGTGATGCCTCCAGCTTTGTTCTTCTTTCTCAAGATTGCTCTAGCTAGTTGGGGTCTTTTGTGGGTCAATTCCCACACAAATTTTAGGATTTTTCTTTATCACTGTGAAAAATGCCTTTGTTATTTTGATAGGATTGCGTGGAATCTGTAGCTTTCTCGGTGTAGTGTGGACATTGTAACAACATTGCTTCTTCCAGTCCATGAGCATGAATTATCTTTTCATTTATTTATATTTTCTTCAGTTTTCTTTCTTCAGTGTATTACAGTTTTCAGGGTATTAATCTTCTATTTCCTTGGATAAATTTATTCCTAGTTGTTTTATTTTTTATTTATTAAATTTATTAAAATGCTGTTTTAAATGGGTTTTTTTTTAGAACTGCAGTCTTCACAGGTGTGTGGATTCACCTTCCAACCCTGTGCTTCTCCCTCACTCCCTACTATGGGTCCATGTTTGTGGTCAGCTCCTATTTAGGGCTGGTGCCTTCTTTCTTCCTCCACCTGCTCTCTCATCCCTCACTCTGCTACATCCTACCTGATACCTGCTTGGGGAAGGCATGTGTCTTGACTTTATTCCCTGTCTCTAGTGAGACCTTGACCTGATGTCAGGGAGCATGCAAGGCACAGCTTCAGAGCTCACAGACCGGGCTGTGCTGGGTTTCTCCACCCCACCCCATTGCCGAAGTTCTCTTCCTCCTAGAAGTCCTTGGCAACCAGCTCAGAGCTTTTGCTTGCTTTTTGAGTGTATATTTTCCCCTTTGTTTCCCCCCTGGTGGACTCACCTGTTTGTTGGCAAGATGTATATCATGCAAGGCACATAGCCAACGGCACTCTCGCTTTTTCAAAAATAATCTAGGCATCCACCTTGAGAAGCAGAAGTTCTGCATGCTCATCATAGCATCATCATATTTTATACAGCCACACATGTTGTACACTGCACGACTCTGGGAGTATTGTTCCCACAGGCTGCAATGTCAGGAGCGTCCCCTAGAGTTGTATAGCACAGTACTGATGATGACAAAAGAAAGGTCATATGTCTTATTGTTTATTAAGCAGTGGACCGAGCACTATGTGGAGAACCTCATTTAACCTTTTCAATAACTCTCTAATGTAGTAATTGCATTTCTATCTTCACTTAGAGATGAGGGAACTTAAGGCTTAGATAGGTTAATTCATCCAAGTTCTTGCATTTACCAAATAATAAGGCTGGGATTTGAAGCCCAGCAGCCTGAACTCTGGAACACATGCTCTGAATCTTTATGTTCTGCTGCCTTCCTTGCACCTAAGGTGAATAATTTCATTTCCCTTTTAATGGCTCTTCCAGCCTTTTACTTGCAGAGTTGGCATCAAAGTAGAAGTCGCTATAGTGGGTGACCACCCACTTGCTTTTAAAAATGAAATTCTTGACCCAGTTGGTTGATGATCAGACCTTAAGCCATGTGGTTGGGGTGAGTGGTTATTGATGATGTTTGAGTGCCTTGGTGGACCGCTTTTGTGCATTATGAAGCCTGTTGGTTGTGTGGGCAGAATGATATCAGTGTGCCTTCATGTGCCAGAGGGTAGACGTAAGGCACAATAAATGGAGAGAACAAAAATGCTCTGTGCAAACATTTGTGTCTTGTTTGTTTATGTCCCAGAGCACCAGATTGTGAATGAAAGACAATGTATTGCTCTGGGAAATTGACTTCAAATCTCTGAACTCCATATAGCACCTCTGCTAAATAGGGGTTCCATGGTGGGCTTTTCTGAAGAGTCAGACTGAGGAGTAAGTGAGGGACTCTGCACATTTTGGACTTCCACGGATGTGGCTTCTCCTCAGGATAGTGGCCTCCTGACGGAGAGTCAGGTGACAGCCAGCACTGCAGCTTCGCCCCCATGTCACAGTGCTGGGATTTCAGTGTCACCTGCTGACTGGGCTGGATATTTGGCCTCTCAGTGATAGGTTTTACCTACTTTAGATTTGTAATGGTCATGAAACAGTCTGAATTTTTACAAAGAAACTTTTTAATTCTTTTGAAAATTATGATCATAATTATTAATAGTATTGTAATCTGACATAAAAATCTTCTTATAGCAGCAGAGGGCTTCCAATCAAATTTGAACTGTGAGACACATCTCTCAGCATTGAAATCTGAGAATAAATCTCCCAGGACTTGAAAGTTCTCTTTTCTCTTTTTTTATCTCTACCTTGATAACTCTCACCTCCCTAGTAACTCTATCTCACAGCAAGGCTGCCCTTCTCCCTCCCTTCCTTCAGTCACCCCTGTTTATCCTTTATACCTCAACCAAGATGTTACTTCCTCCCTGAAGCCAGCTGATGACACCTCTACACCAGTGGACACCGGGCTGTGAGCACTCTCATTGTTGTTGCCTGTTTTCCTCATCTGTGTGATCCACTGTTTGGGGTCAGAGAACCTGTTCACCAGAGCTTTCCCAAGCACTCAGCACAGTGCCTAGAGCAGTGAAGACACTTGTTGAAAGAATAAAATGGATGGAGGAACAAAAAGATAGTTGGAGGGAAGGAAAAGGGAGGGGAGGGGAGGAGAGGGGAAGGGAGGGGAGGGGAGGAGAGGGTAGAGAAAGTGCTTGCTAATTGATGGCTTTTTCTCTTTAGAACTTCTTTTTTTTTTTTCCTTTTTGTGCTTTTCTGAAGCTGGAAACGGGGAGGCAGTCAGACAGACTCCCGCATGTGCCCAACCGGGATCCACCCGGCACGCCCACCAGGGGCGACGCTCTGCCCATCTGGGGCGTTGCTCTGTTGCAACCAGAGCCATTCTAGCGCCTGAGGCAGAGGCCACAGAGTCATCCTCAGTGCCCGGGCAAACTTTGCTCCAGTAGAGCCTTGGCTGTGGGAGGGGAAGAGAGAGACAGAAAGGAAGGAGAGGGGGAGGGGTGGAGAAGCAGATGGGCGCTTCTCCTGTGTGCCCTGGCCGGGAATAGAACCCGGGACTCCCACACGCCAGGCCGATGCTCTACCACGGAGCAAACCGGCCAGGGCGAGCAATGGCCTTTTCTCTTTAAATCTTTAGAATGTCTTTTAGAACAGTCAAGCAAATTCCTGTTTTCCTGTAAGGACAGCTGTTTTATTTTATTGTCACATTGCCATGGACAAGCTGTACTGGGTACATCTGGCCTTTGCAGAGCTGCCCACCCCACAGCTGTTTGGCCCAGGGAAGGGACTTGGTCCACTCTCATACATATTTGGATTCTAAGAACTTTTATTGAGATCAGCTGTGGAGTGATTCCCAAATTTATCTCTGTAGCACAGAAAAGTTAGAAATGAGCAGCAGGTCCTTGGTCAGTTGGTTACAAAGATTTTAATCAAGTTCCCAGTAGGGAGTGATCAAGTTTTGATGTGTATACAAGAGCCAGATATTAACTCTTTATTATTCATTCAACAAGTCCCTATGAAGCACCTGCACAGGCACTAGGCACTAGGGATGCAGCAGAGATTGTGGAGTGGCCACGATGGGGTTGACAGAGAGAACAGCAAACGTGTCACATGAGACTGCCAACTGTGAAAAGTGCAGTGACGGGAAGAAATGAGCCCTGAGAGAGACAGAGAAGGCCAGGCCAGGCCTCCCTCTCCAGGGTGGTCAGGAGGCCAAGGGCAGGCGAACGGGGTTCCAGGTGGGAAGAGGGAGGAAAGAGCCCGGCACCTTCACACAGAAAAGCAGAGCGTGGCGGGAGCACAGGGAGTGGGGACCTGATGCTGATAGGATTTGGGACACAGAAGTGACCAGGTTAAGGACCTGCCCTGTAGCCCAGGGCATGGGTTTGGGTTTTCTTCAGAACAGGTTTTACAAGCCCCTTCATGACCTGACTTCTGCCACCTTCCGGAATCCCTATCTCAGACCAGAGGTTCTAACAACCCCAGTTGCTGTGTGCATCCCCTTGGCAATCACCTCGAGCCCCCATGGCTGCAGAGCCCGTCCTGGCCTGGTTTGCTCATGTCCTCCTGCAGCCCCTGCCTTGTCCCTCACTACCCAGCACTGCTCTCAGCACTGTGGGCATTCCTGCCTCTTGTCCTCTCCTGCTGTCACAGTGTGTGTCTCCTCCCATTGTCACAGTCTCTGTTGGGAATCCACATCTGCTCACACAGCCACATAAACCAGGGGTCCCCAAACTTTTTACACAGGGGGCCAGTTCACTGTCCCTCAGACCATTGGAGGGCCGGACTATAAAAAAAAAAAAATTATGAACAAATCCCTATGCACACTGCACATATCTTATTTTAAAGTAAAAAAACAAAATGGGAACAAATACAATATTTAAAATAAAGAACAAGTAAATTTAAGTCAATAAACTGACCAGTATTTCAATGGGAACTATGCTCCTCTCACTGACCACCAATGAAAGAGGTGCCCCTTCCGGAAGTGCGGCGGGGGCTGGATAAATGGCCTCAGGGGGCCGCATGCGGCCCGCGGGCTGTAGTTTGGGGACCCCTGACATAAACATTAAACCCCAGGGCCAACAGTATGTCTGCTGTCTTGACACATAGACCCCAAGCTGGGAGAAGCAGCCAGCCTGGGTGTCACAACAGAGACAGAAGGGGAATAGGAAGGTATCAGGGCTGTACCTCAGCACCTAGCATAGAACTTGGCTGATTGAAAACGTTGGCCAAAAGCATGAATGACTTTAAAGTCATGAAATGTCTCCACAGTTCTGTGTCTACCTTTTTCTCTCGCAAATAGACAATTTTGGGATAAAAGTACCCAAAAAGCTCATTCCTGAATTTAGTGTGAGCTTTGAGAATAGAACCTATTGATAATTTAAAGACTGCTTCTTTTTTAAATTTAAAGCAATGTTGGCTAGGTTGGTTGTGCAGCACATAGAACACAGAGCTGTTCCGTTCGTCCTGTGCATACAGTGGTGGCCTGGCCCTAGAGACAGCGGGACTTTCAGCCATGGAGAAAATCAACAACCTTACAAGGCAGAGTACGTGAATGTGAAGTGATTTCCTCCCCCAATACCCTCCCCCCAATCCTGTCCCAATGGTTAGGGAATGTCACCAAAAAAGTGCAAAGCACCTTTAAAGTGCAAAGTACCTTAAATGTTTATCTTAGGTCTTACTCTCAAATTTGGAAAATCATCCCCTGCCCCCACCCTGGTAACTGCAGCATATTTAGAGACAGCATGTTGCCTGTGACATGATGGGTGTCCACCAATTCGTCCCAGTGCTGTGATGATTTGCTTTCTGAATCAGTGTGGTGGGAACTGCAGGAGGTTGGTGGTGTGACTGAGATACGTGGTGTACTTTTTCCTAAAAGCTGTAATGAAACTTGAGAAAACCTTTGGAATTAAAATGAGGGTAGTTGACCTTTCCAGCTGTTTTTTTAGGACAATTCTAGGTCATTTTCCAGGAGAAAGGAAAAGAGTTCATAAATCACAGTGAGGGGAGAGATGATACCGAAGGCTGATGATAGAATCCAAGCACAGGCTGGGTTTGCTTTCCGACCACTCCGCCTCGTGCTCTCCAAGCGTCCAGAACTGCCAGAGAAAAGCTTGCTTTGTGATTTCAGAATGCCTGTTGACTCATTCCAAAGCACTGAGCATGTCAGTTCCTTATTTACCTTCATTTCTCATGAAGTTATACTCAACTGTGGACAAAAAGGGCCACATACTAAACCTGACAAGCTTGGAGGAGGCCAACGTGGTGAGCCCTACAAACTCCAAGACCTAAAGTAGGCACATAGGATGATCTGATCATAAAAATTCCTCCCTAAAATACAGTCATGAGGGTAGTCACGTCCTGGGCCTGCAGGTTCCTTGACAAAGGTCAGTGTTTACCCTGAGTCAGCCTGTCTATTTTCCTTCTGCATCTAAGATAACATGCCTTTGAAATGTCAGTGTAATCTCCCATTTCAGAGCCCTCAGGGCACACCACACACCAGAGCAGACACCACAGAATCCTCACTGTTACCTTGTTCCCGGAATGCTCTGTGCTGGAAATGTTAGCCGTTAGCCATCCTGTACCCGTCAGTGTTAGACATGTGTCTCTCCATTTTACTTTGTATCCAATCCCAGAGACTTCCCAGTTTTGCTCTCTCTCACCCCTTAATCAACCACCCTTAGATTTCACGCAGCCCTCTGTACATCTTTCCCTTTGATCCTGATGTACAAAATAAGATGCCAAACTGCCATTCTCTGGAGCCTTTTCTCAATCTGATGAGATTTTGCTTCCCAGCAATTGTCGGTTTGGCTCAAATAAACTCATAAAAAGTTTCTACAGGTTTGGATGTTTCTGGTAAGGTTTCCCAGCTCCCTTTTCCACCACTGACAAAAGAGTTTCTATGGTAGTTAAACATTCTTCAAAACCAAGAGAGAAACACATAACAAGTAGAAAGTATTTAGTAATCCTTGCATTTCTGCTCTAAATGGTTACTCATTGACACAGATTTAAGCCCTGGGAGTGAGAGGAAGTGATGAGATGCTGGAACGTTAGTCCAGGTTGGCGGCTCAGTCCTGATCTCTGAGTCAGGGTCCCCATTTCTGAGCCACTCCTTTTTCTAAAGGGAGTTAAGTATTTCTTCTGCATATATCTACATAATACAGATTAACCACGTTTTGTTATATTCAGTGACTTCCTAACTTAGTTGGCATTTTTAAAATAAAGACATTATTACTTCACAGTCATTCCTGGCACCCTCCAGGGGCACAGAAAACTCCCAAACCGTAGAGCCAAGATTGAGCTAGGCGCCGGACCCAGCCAACCTCCTGCACCAGGTGAAAGGGATTTGCTCCTCTGTGCTCATCTCATAGTGCTTTAGGTTCATATTGGTGCCCCCGAAAAATCACAAATAACTTCACTTTCTAGATATCGAGGTTTTCTTCCAAGCAGCAGAGATTTTAAAAAAATTGTTTTTCCAAAGACAAATTTTGAGTTAAGGTTGCAAATGATAAGGGACTACCAGAACACACCATATATTCCTTCTACTTTGGCTCACAGAAGATACGGTGTATCATGTGACCCAGCATTTTCACTCCTAGGGATGTGCCCAAGAGAGTTAAAATTAGGTGTTAAAACTTACACATGTATGTGCAAAGCAGTTCTAGTCAAAAGAAGGAAACAACCCAAATGTCCATCAACATTCGAACAAAATGTGGTATAGCCATACAAAGGACTCTAGTTCAGCAATAAACAGATACATGCTTAACATGGAAGAACCATGAAAACATCTTAAATGAGAGAAGCAGTCACAAAAGGACACCTACTGGATAATTCCATTTATATGAAATACCCAGAACAAGCAGATTCACAGTGACAGAGAGCATACTGGTGGTTGCCACAGGCTGGGAGGATGAGGGACCACTTAACAGGTACAGGGTTTCTTTTTGCAGTGAGGAAAATGTTTTGGATAGATAGTGGTAATTATTGCACAACATTGTGAATAAGTGCTACTGAATTATACACTTTAAAGTGATGAATTTTATGTTATGCATATTTTACTACCAAAAAAGAGGAGGGGAAAGGAAGGAAAGGAGGAAGGAAGGGAAGGAGGGAGGGAAGGAGGAAAAAGAAAAGAAAGAAAAGCATGAAGCTTATCAGGGAAGAATATCTTTTTTATTTTATTTGTTTATTACAGTTTACTGTTGATATTTTATATTAGTTTCAAGTATACAGCATAGTGGTTAGATAATCAAATGCATCATATATAGTTATTACAATATTATTGACTATAGTCCCTATGTGTACTTTATATCTCCATGACTGTTTTGTACCAATTAGTACAGGGTGTCCTCAGGTTACAATAGTCTTGACATATGACATTTTGAGTTTATGATGCTCACTCCCATAAAAAACTTTAAAAAGTTGAGACGTGAGTGTTTCGGCCCATGCTGTTAGCACCCTACTTAAGGACTACAGGGGAACTAGTTGGGTTCCATGGCAGAGGAACACGCAGTGAAGCAGCACGAGTGAGGGAGTTGACATCCCCCAGTAGCTTACCGATGCCATTTTGGACTGTTAAAAGCACAAGTGTTACGTTTGTGTTGGACTCAGGTGTGTTTCAACTTACACCAAAACTCAGGTTACGTCACTGTTGTTGGAACCAAACTGTGTTGTAACCCAAGGACCCCCTGTACTAATTAATCCCTTCATCTTTCTCACCCAGTCCCTAACCCTCCCCTCATCTGGCAGCCCTCAGTCTGTTCTCTGTATCTGTAAATATGTTTCAGACTTTTCATCCACTCATTTATTGATGGGCACTTGGGTTTCTTCCAAATTCTGGCTATTAGAAGTAACACTGCAATAAACATAGGAATGCATATATCCTTTCGAATTAGTGTTTGGGGTTTCTTTGGATATATACCCAGAAATAGTTATAAGGCAGATCCATTTTAATTGCTGAGGAATCTCCATACTGTTTTCCACAGAGGCTGCACCAGTCTGCATTCCCACCAGCAGTGCAGGAGGGTTCCCTTTCTCCACATCCTCGCCAGCACTTGTTTGTTGATTTATTAATGATAGCCATTCTGACACATGTAAGGTGATATCTGATTGTAGTTTTAATTTGCATTTTTTTGATGATTGATGATGTTGAGCATCTTTTCATATGTCTATTAGTCATCTATACGTCTTCTTTGGAGAAATGTCTATTAAGATCCTCTGCCCATTTTTACTTTTTTTTCTCCTTAAGTGAAAAACAAGGAGGCAGAGAGACAGACTTCCACATGCACCCCAACTGGGATCTACCTGGCAAGTCCCCTATGGGGTGATGCTCTGCCCATCTGGGGATGTTGCTCTACTCCTCAGCAACTGAGCTATTTTAGCACCTGAGGGGAGGCCATGGAGCCATCCTCAGCACCCGGGGCCTACTTGCTCCAACCAAACCATGGCTGTGGCAGAGAAAGAGAGAGACACAGAGAGAGAACAGATAGGGGGAGGAGTGGAGAAGCAGATGGTCGCTTCTTCTGTGTGCCCTGACCGGGAGTCAAACCTTGGACATTAACAGGCTTGGCCGATGCTCTACCACTGAGCCAACTGGCCAGGGCCCCTCTGCCCATTTTCAAATGGTCCTGTTTGTATTTCTGGTGTTGAGCTATATGAGTTATCAATTTTTAATTTTAGCCCCTTATCAGCTATGTCATTAGCAAATGTCTTCTTCCATTCAATAGGTTGTCTTTTTGTTTTGTTGTCAGTTTTCTTGGCCATACAAAAACTTTTTAGTTTGATATAATCCCTTTTATTTATTTTTTTCTTTTGTTTCCTTTGCCCAATAAAATATATCAGAAAAAAAATATTGCTAAGAGAAATGTGAGAGATTTTGCTGCCTATGTTTTCTTCTAGGTGTTCTATGGTTTGGAGTTCTTAGATTTAAGTTTTTTTTTTTGTTTTTTTTTTTTTGTTTTTTTTGGTATTTGTCTGAAGCTGGAAACAGGGAGAGACAGTCAGACAGACTCCCGCATGCGCCCGACCGGGATCCACCCGGCACGCCCACCAGGGGCGACGCTCTGCCCACTCAAGAGGAAGTGACTAAATAATAGTTTGAAAACCATCTGGTCATAGTTTTGAAAAGATTCCATGCTTGAGTGGGTGATTGAATTAAATAGAACTTCAGGTCCTTTCCAGAGCTGAAATTCATTCATTCCTGACCCCTTCCTGCATTCACACAGCCACTCACTGAGAGTTTCTCGCTGCGCCAGGAGTGGTGTTGCAGGAATGAGTTCTCTGATGACACCAGCCTGCAGAGATCTCAGTCTTAAAGGTGCTATAGACAGGAGAGCAAGTAATTACAACAGGATACTACTCTTCCATATATAATAGATAACAGGTATCATATATGTAACAGGATACTATTATTCTATTATTCTTTCATGTCAACACTCATTCTTTGTCTGTACAGTGCACCAAGAGCTGTGGCGAAGGCTCCAGGTCCCGCAGGGTGACGTGCGTGCAGGAGGGCGGCAGCAAGGTTCCCAGCGTGCACTGCGACAGGAGCAAGCGGCCTGCTGACCACGAGAGCTGTCGCTTGCAACCCTGCGAGTACATCTGGATCACAGGAGAATGGTCGGAGGTACATCCTGGGGATTGTGTTACCGCCTTCAGGTCAACAGTGGCCTGAGAAAAACAAAGTGATGAGGCAGGACTGTGGGAGACTTGTGCACCTGCCAGTTCTGCCCCTGAGCTCTGAGTTCTGACAAGTCCCTCAGCCTTCTCCACCACAGTCCCATCTGTGCATATTGGGGGAGGTGCACAAGGTTGTCTGAGCTCCCCTCAACTGTTTTTTTGGGGGGGTTGTATTTTTCTGAAGTTGAAAACGGGAGGCAGTCAGACAGACTCCCGCATGCGCCCGTCCGGGATCCACCCGCATGCCCACCAGGGGGTGATGCTCTGCCCCTCTGGGGCGTTGCTCTGTTGCAATCAGAGCCATTCTAGCACCTGAGGCAGAGGCCACGGAGCCATCCTCAGCGCCCGGGCCAATTTTGCTCCAATGGAGCCTTGGCCACGGGAGGGGAAGAGAGAGACACAGAGGAAGGAGGGGGGGAGGGAGGGAGAAGCAGATGGAAGCTTCTCCTGTGTGCCCTGGCCAGGAATCGAACCCGGGACTCCTGCACGCCAGGCTGACGCTCTACCACTGAGCCAACCGGCCAGGGCCCTCAACTCTATTTTGTGATTCACCTTGATGTCCTGTTCAATGATTTGGAAGAAGTTAAGACAGAGGCTGCAAATTTTTAAGATGCCTCTCTGTGCCTGAAGAGAGTGAAGTGTAAGAAAAGGTTTTAGTGTCAGGGAGACAGTAGGGAAAGGTGGAGGCAGGGAAAAACCAGTACATGGTGTGTAATGAGACAGGCTCTCTCCCAGTCTGGCTGAGGCCATTTGGAAATGTGGGTCCAGTCTCATGGAAACCTGACTTCTCAAGAGAGGACAAAAATCTGGAATTTTATGTCTCCTAATTTAAAAATATGGAAACAAATTATTTGTTAAAAACATTGTGTGGGGCATGCCAAACACATTCTTGGGCCAGATGTTGGTTACCCATTTAACAACCCTGACCCAGAGTAACAAAATAATTTTCCATAATAGACAAGGAATCTCAAGTATCTATTCTCTCTTCTCTCCTCCTGGATACTTTTTATTATTAATCCAGCAATAGTAATAATAGTATGATTATACTAATTTCAAACCTCATGATATTTTCAAGTACTGAACGATCTATAACATCAAAACCAGTTGTCATTTGCCCAGAAGAATTTAGAGATGTGAAAGGGAAGTGCCTCGTTCAGAGTAGAGGAGCTGCTGAATCAGGTCTCTTCAAGTGTTTAAGTGTGTTGAGCGTTGAATTGTTTCTGTACTAAAGGTTGTCCTGAAGACTTTTCTAACTCTGCCTCTCCATCTTTCTCGGTCATTTTGTCTCCCTTTCCTCCCAGAGGACATTTGGCAATGTCTGGAGGCATTTTTAGTTGTCACAACTTGGGGGAGTGGGATGCCTCTGGCAGCTACGAGAGGCCAGGATGCTGCTAACCCTCCTGTCAGGCACAGGACAGGCCCAGTTCCCTCTGCCAGTCCTTGGTGTGATGTGGGCATTCTGCTAAAAAAGTTTTGGTCTCTTTCTAAGACTTGAGTCATGTTACTACTATAGCTTTAATAAAACCTTAATCTTAACCCGAAAAAGATGAGATAGCGAGAAGGTTTAAAAATAAATAAAAACCTTCCACACATCTGCAAATTGTATCACAGATTGAAAAAATATGCAGCTATACTGACCAAGTTTAGAGGGCTGGAGACAGGACTTTCACAGAGATACAAGGAACATGGGGGAGGGACCCTAAAAGTGGAATGACGCCAAAGGGACGGGACCAGAATTCCCTCTAGAAGAGCCCTGTTACCTGGGACTCCCGGTGCTCCTTTCTGTGCTCAGCCCATTGACTGAGGACACACTGCTCTCCCTCCCTGGAGATGAGCCTCCTGTACTTCGGAACTGTGGTCTGCAATGGATGGAGGAAGCCAGAGGCGATGTGTGTTCTTTCCAGAGTCTTGTCAGCGATGTGGAGGTTTCCAAATAAAACCTGACTGTATTTGGGCTCAGCTCCATCAGCAAATGCCTATCTGCCCCTGCGTCACCACAGTCACAGCCACTGAGCTGCTTTGGCTTCTTGGTGGGGGTCAAGTTTGCATACTTGCCTTCTCAGACACAGAGCCTCGTTGAAATTTGTACAGACTGAGGTCACTGCACACCGGCGCTGGGGTAGACGCTCTGAAATCCCCGCAGCTTGGACAGAGCATTTGTGAAACTCCTCAGGCTAGCCTCCCTCTCCTGACCTGGTGTCAGCTGGGTCTTCGGGCACTTGAACAGTAACAGCCAAAGAAGGAAGAAACGGACACAGAGTGTGTACAGGTCTTGAGCCAGCTGGAAGGACTGCTCTGCATGCCTCTGCCTGGGCCTGTTCCTTTCCTGCCTCTGGGATATCTTCAAGGAAAGCCTGCTCCCTGGACAAGTTTCAGGAAAGGAAAGCCACGTGGCTTAATGTAACAAAGCTCAGGAGACACTAGGAAAGGGCAACACTACGGCTTTTTGTAGTAAGAACTAATGGAAGCTTTGGTCCCTTAGCTCAGAAAAGCATCACACACCACAAGCTGCCTGCTCTCTCGGGCTTAGTCTGGCCCTCCTCAGAGAGCCTTTGCTCTCAAGACTCTTCATATTCCACCTTAAGTTTTGTGGCACTGTCATGGAGGATGACCAGTTATTTGATGACTTGAACTAAAAATATCATAAAAACAAAATTTTTAAAATCAGCTTTATTTTTAAATAATATATAAAATACTTAAATAGTTAGCAGGAGAAGTTGAATAGATTATAAAATAAAGAACCAATTAGATGGCCCATCACAGAAACAAACTGGGACACTAGTAATATATTTGTTTCTTCTCCTTTTGTGTATCTTTAATTTTTTTCTTTATTTTTATTTTTTCTTTTTTTATAAAAAAATAGGCAGTCAGCAGACTCCCGCATGCGCCCAACCAGGATCCACCCGGCACGCCCACCAGGGGGCGATGCTCTGCCCATCTGGGGCGTCGCTCTGTTGCAACCAGAGCCATTCTAGCACCTGAGGCAGAGGCCACAGAGCCATCCTCAGCGCCTGGGCCAACCTTGCTCCAATGGAACCTCGGCTGCGGGAGGAGAAGAGAGACAGAAAGGAAGGAGAGGGGGAGGGGTGGAGAAGCAGATGGGCGCTTCTCCTGTGTGCCCTGGCCGGGAATCGAACCCGGGACTCCTGCACGCCAGGCCAATGCTCTACCACTGAGCCAACCGGCCAGGGCCTAGTTTGTGTATCTTTAAATACATTCTAATTATGGGCAAAGGGTTAAATGGCTGACAGAGAGAGAGAGGGAGAGATTTCACACTCAACTCAGATGGGCTTTGGCTCTCTCTCCAGGCCACTGGGTCAGTATCTGATGTGGTCATTGTAGGTTTGGAAAAACATGATTTGCCAGCCGGTGCATGGGCTTTGGAGGTTGTAAATTGAACCAATGACATCTGGATCTCCCCCCACAACACCCACATGCCTTCATCTCCCCCTTTGAAATCCAGAGAAGAGACTTGAGGTGCCCCCAGCCTCTGTGGAGGGGTAGTGGGAGCACCAGACCCGGAAAACGTTGCATAGGGTTGCCTGTCTCCTGTGTGCTGGAAATGTGTGAAGCTAATAAACTGAGAGCCTTCCGCAGCATAGCCCCAGGTGTGGCATGCAGTGGAGGGCAGGGGTTTGTTGTGGCTTCCCCCAGGGCCTGCTCCAAACTCTCCCCTCACCCCTGTCTCCTTAGTGCTCAGTGACCTGTGGCAAGGGCTACAAGCAAAGGCTCGTCTCCTGTAGCGAGATTTACACTGGGAAGGAGAATTATGAGTACAGCCACCAAACCACCACCAACTGCCCGGGCACCCAGCCCCCCAGCGTCTACCCCTGCTACCTGAGGGAGTGCCCTGTGTCGGCCGCCTGGAGAGTGGGCAACTGGGGGAGTGTAAGTAGATCACTGAATCATCAAGTAGTAAAGCTTTGGGATCGAAAGTCCCCCTTAAACACATCCTGCCTGACAACCCCAGGTCGTTTTTCCTCAAGAGACCCGGTGAGAAGCAGCAGTCAGCATCTTGAAATGGGCTGGTTGGGCAGTGGGACTGGCTGGCCAGTGTTCAGTGCCTGCATTCTGAAGCCAGGCAGCCTCTATCTGATGCCTGCTTTGGCCACTTCCCAGTCGAATGACCTTGGGCAAGTGCAGAACTTCAGGGTCTCAGTTCTCTCCTCTGCAAAATGGGTAGTTGTCAAGATGATAGGGGTTAATAGAGAAAAAGCACTTATGTTATAATGACACATCTTGAGTTGCATATATTTTCCACAATTTAAAATTATTTATTTTTTTTTAATTTAGTGAGAGGAGGGGAGGCAGAGACAGACTCCCACATGCACCCTGACCGAGATCCACCCAGAGAGCCCCCTATGGGGTGATGCTCTGTCCATCTGGGGCATTGCTCTGTTGCTCAGCAACCAAGTTCTTCTTAGCGCCTGAGGCAGAGGCCAGGGAGCCATCCTTAGCACCTGGGGCCAATTCACTCCAGTTGAGCCTTGGCTGCAGGAGGGGAAGAGAGAGAGGGGGAAGCAAGAGGAGGAGGGGAGGAGAAGCAGGTGGGTGCCTCTCCTGTGTGCCCTGACTGAGAATTGAACCTGGGACTTCCACATGCCAGACTGATACTCTACCACTGAGCCAACTGGCCAGAGCCACAATTTAAAATTAAACAGCACCTAGATATTTGTCACTTAATAAGAGTTTCAGAAGTGTTAGTTGTTGCTTCTATTGCTAAGAAGTCTGTATTCTAGTCCTGTGATGGGAATCCTTCATTGTGTTAGGGGCACTAGTGAGAATATTTTAAACTGGAGCAGCCCTGGGAAGTCACCACAGTGCCCCTCCCAGCTCCTTATCACTAAGTGTCACTAAGTGATTGGGCAAAAGTATAGTACCAGTTGAAAGTGGTTAGCCTTGGACCTGGCTCCACCATGACCTTGAACAAATTTCTTAACATTTGAGTCTTAATCTCCCCTCTGTAAAAAAAAGAATAATGGAAATACCATTTTAGGGTTATTGTAAAGCTTAAATGAGATTATATATAGCTATAGATGATATAGATATAGATATATGAATACATATGTAACTATGTAGGTAGGTAGGTATACATAAATTTGTCTATATAAAGCTCAGCACAGAATGGGTCCATAGTAAGTGCTCAATATGTCAGTTATTTGTGTCAGCAACAGAGGGTCTGAAATGACTCCCTGTACATACCGTCAGGCCCTGAGCACCATGACACAGCAATGGGAGCCTCCTGGGGCCAACGGCCACATCACTGACTCTGCTCTGCCTTGTAGTGCTCAGTGTCCTGTGGCATTGGCGTGAGGCACAGGTCTGTGCAATGTCTAACCAATGAGGACCAGCCCAGCCACTTATGTCCCATCAACTTGAAGCCAGAAGAGAGGAAATCCTGCCATAACATCTATAACTGTAAGTTGGCCAAATTAAGCCGTCTGTCAGGAGCATGAAGAATGGTGTTTCTCTGTTCATTTGTTTGCCTGCCCATTGACAAGTACAAAATTTATTCTAAAGACATTCTCCCATTTACCAAAGAGCTGTAGTGTGAACAGTTAATTCACTCCTCAGGAGACACGGCCCCCCTGGGGACATCACACGCCATTCTACCTCTCATGTCTTCTAGGTAAGTTACCCCAGAGCTGCAAGGAAGTGAAAAGAGTGAACAGTGTCGCTGAAGACGGTGAATACTTCCTGACCGTCACAGGAAAGCCCCTGAAGGTGAGCATCAGGCATCAGTCCTTCCTGCCCCACTGCCTTTTGAGTGAGTGACCCTGGTTCTCCCCACCTATTTCTGACCTGCCCCCCAGTTGTTTCCGGTCTGCCTTTCAGATATTCTGCGCAGGGATGCAGTCTGACCACCCCAAAGAGTATATGACCCTGGTCCACAGCGACTCTGAGAACTTCTCTGAGGTTTATGGGTACAGGTAGGAGAGCTCAGGCCCAGGGGAACCCCAACTCCTGAGGTCCCTGAAAGTGCCTTCCCATCCTCACCAGAACATTCTCTCTGTAATTTAGGCTGCACAACCCAACGGAATGTCCCTATAACGGGAGCCGACGCGATGACTGCCAGTGTCGGAAGGACTACACAGCGGCTGGCTTTTCCAGCTTCCAGAAAATCAGACTAGACTTGAGCACCATGCAGATAATAAGTAAGTTCAGTGGGGTGTCGTGTGGGGATACATTCATTAGTCCCATTCAGTTAGCATGGTGGCTGCGGCGAAGCACTGAGGATGCGAAGGAGGAGGAGGCTGGTTGAGGCTGAGGCTGCTCCTCGCTGTTCCCTGCTGTGACCTGGCCTGGAGAGAGCCTGGCACAGGGCGGTGCCACCCTCTGCTGTGTGATGAATGAGTGAATGGATGAATGAATGAATGGAGAAGATGGAAGCATATTAAAGGGGCCCCATTGCAGTGGCGAAGTCAGGGAGCATCCCCAAAATAGGACATCAAAATTGAGGCCTTGGTCCTGGCCAGTTGGCTCAGTGGTAGAGCATTGACCTGGCATGTGGATGTCCCAGGTTCAATTCCCGGTCAGGGAACACAGCAGAGGTGACCGTTTTCTTCTCCCCTCTCCTCTTTTTTCTCTATCTCTCTCTTCCCCTCCTGCAGCCATGGCTCAATTGATTCGAGCTTGTCAGTCCAGGTGCTGAGGATGGCTCTGTGGAGCCCCACCTCAAGCACTAAGAATAGCTCAGTTGCAAGCATTGGCCCTAGATGGGCAGAACATTGGCCCCAGACAGGGGTCGCTGAGTGGATCCCAGTTGGGGTACATGCGGGAGACTCTCTCACTATCTCCCCTCCTCTCACTTAAAAATAAATTAATAATTTTAAAAAATTGAAGGCTTGATGTCAAGTAGGAGTTAGCCAGGCACAGGGTACCTGGGTGGGAATAGCAGGATGGTAGCAAAAGTTTCTGAGGGAGAAGAAATAGCTGATACGAACCCCAAAACTGAGATTCGTGTGGCACGGGCACACATACATGGGCATAAAACTCCTTTCATCTGACTGTTGGTTTACACAAGAAAAACGGTGCACAGAATTCCCTTTTTTCCTTTTTATTTTTAAGCTGTACTGTGTCTGGGCTGGTTTTATACTCTGGCCAACACTGCATTTTTGTAAAGACATTAATCATAGGAGTGGTTAAAGACAGCTCAAATAGCCAAACACATTCCCCTGAATAGAGGGAAAACAGAAATAATGAATAATTAATTTTTCCTTATTAACATTATACCCATAATTTTGCAGTGCTTTCCTCTTGAGGTACATTATACTTGATTTGTACCAAGGTATTTTTAATTGCTCTTAGGTAGACTGATTAGGGCCAAAGGCAGAAGGTCTGTAGTTTCTCACCGAGAAAAGGCCCCCCCCCCCCCCGTCCCGCAGCTAAGATCCAGGGTGCCCGCCAGGGCCCTTTCCTGTAAGGACCAGGGGACTCAGACCTCCCTCCCACCAGAATGTGGGGGACTGCAGAAGGATTCCAGAAAAGCAAAGCAGGAAGGTTAAAGCTGCCTCTGGCCCCCGGTCTCAGCAGCAACGGCTTCTGCAGCTTCTCAGGGAGTCCAGACCCTCCTTCCGCGTGCGTGCGCAGGGCCGGTCTCGGGAGCCACCAGACCGCTGAAAACACTAGCGCTGTTTTTATTGGCTTCTTTAAAAAAAAAATTTACAAGTTAGCCGCAAACTTGAGAAACTGTCATTAATACTTTCAAGATGTGGGTCCTAATTGCTCCACATTTTGGCAATAATAGTGCCTAGGCCACGGGAGGACATGGGTGCCTCAGGAAAGAAATCGAGGTAGGTGGGGATGCTGTCCTGCCTCCCTTCCTCGTCCTGCAGCCCAGAGGCGTGGCAGGGAGGTTCACAGTCGTCCCGTTTCATGACGCTTAAGCAAGGAGGTTCACATATTTATTTATATAGGAACTGATTCCAAAGCATCTTGAATCCCTCTTTGGCTTCCATGCTGTGAGGAGACAGTCAGGGCTGGTAAAACCCAGGGAGACACTCTTAGAACCACAGTATAATGAGGAAAAAGCCAAGGCCCATCTGGATCCATTTGCTCACTAATCATACTTTGTTTTTTTTCCCTCTCCAACTCCTCATCATTTCCCTGACCATTCTTCTTCCCTTCTTTTTCCTTGCTGTATCCTGATCCTTCCCTACTTCTTTCTCCTATGGCCACTTCTCATCTCCCTTTAACCCTTCTCCAAACCTCACAGCCACTGACTTACAGTTTGCAAGGACAAACGAAGGGCATCCTGTGCCTTTTGCCACTGCTGGGGACTGCTACAGCGCCTCCAAGTGCCCACAGGTACGTGCGGGAGCCCGTCCCCGGGGACCCTGGGCGGCTCTGTCCCCTCTCCGGGAGCACTTGGGCCCTGCATCGAGAGCCCCTCAAATGAGAGCCCCTCAAATGCTCACACTTCTGTGAGCATTAATCATAGGAGTGGTTAAAGACAGCTCAAAGAGCCAAACACATTCCCCTGAAGAGAGGGAAAACAGAAATAATGAATAATTAAGTTTTTCTTATTAACATTATACCCATAATTTTGCAGTGCTTTCCTCTTGAGAGGAATGTTTCTTAAGGAAATGGTTGTAGCTACATGTCAAACGTCTGCATTCAGTAAAATGCATCTATTACAACAGTAAAAATTAGAAACAAATTAGATGTTGGATAGCAAATGGCTTGATTAACCAAAAGATGGTGGCTAATAAAATTAATATTATGAAGTCAGTGACATGCTGGTAAATGTTTAATGACTGACTCTCCAAGAGAAAGGAATAAACAGCCTTGCTTTGTAGCATTTGCCTATTTCCATGGTGTAAATATCTTTCCCTCACCCTCACAACTAATTATAAGCCATCAACATTATGTCACTAAATGGAGAGCTGGGAAGAGATACAATTAGCTTTCAAAAGCGAGTCCAAGTGTACTCCGACACACCATTATCAGGCAGAGAAGGAAAAATATGTATGATCTCACATATATGTGGAATCTAATGAACAAAGTGAACTGAGGAACAGAATAGAGACAGAGACGGGGTCACAGGGAACAGAGGGACAGCAATTAGAGGGAAGGGGGATGAGCGGATGGGATCAGAGAAGGTGAAGGGATTAGTGAAATTATATATACATAACACAGAGATATAGATAACAGGACAGCAAATCCTAGAGGGAAGAGGAGGAGAAGCTGGGGGGAGGGGTGCAAAGGGGGTATAAAAAGGGACACGGGTGTGGGGTGAGGGAGTTATATTCAGTATTCAGTCGGACACTTGAATCCATGTAAACACAATAAATTAAAAATTAAAAAAAAATAAAATGCAACTTTTATAAAGAGAAAAAAAAATCCTTGCCAATTATGTGCTATAGAAAAGCTCTCACCCTGACTTCAGATATATAAACCATGCAGGGTTCAAACCAAGGAGTACAGATTTATCCTCTTCCACTGTATTCGCTCCTCAGCACTCACTGGCCAGCAGCCCTCCTGCGCACTCCGCAGCTCCACACTTTCTGGCCTCTTTAGAGGTGTGGCAGGTGCCGGGCTAATTTGGTAAAACAACACTCAGTCTTTGCAAGAAGCTTCTTCACTGAGAAGTCAGGACAGGCAATGAGTCAGGTCAGAATTATTCAATCTGTTTCACCTCATGGCACGCGTAAACTAATGACTAAAATTCTGCGGCACACCAAAAAATATATTTTTTGCCGATTATGACAAAAAAAAAATAAGTATGCTTTTGATTCATTCACACCAGACAGCTATTGTTGTGTTGGCTGTTGTCATTTTTAATTTGACAACTTAAGGGAAAGAGGTCAGTGCCCCTGACCAAATAGTCAAGTATTGCATGTTTTAAAAGTTCTTGTGGCACATCAGTTGAAAATTGCTGAGTGTGGTGGTTCCGGACAGGAGGACCTGGGCCCGTTTTTTCTTAGGTTTTCATGAGGTCTTCACAAGGCTGTTGTTAAACTGTGTGTCTGGAATTTTCCAATCTGTCTGTGCACCTTAAAGGTCTGGGGGTTGGGACTGGGCAATGCCTTCCGAATCCCAGGATAGATCTGTGCCTGCCCAGCCACAGGGGCCATCAGAAGACAAACACATCTGAATTTTCTTTCAAGGAAGTGTTTTCTCAGCCCCAAGCTTTAGAAAGCTTTGCTAAATGTCTTAGAGAAGTGAAAAGGAAGCTCTCAGGGGAGAAAGAAAATAAACAAAGGACATAATGGTAAAAAAGGACCTTTTCTCCATGACCCAGGAATTGAAAACATTGAAGTGTAGTTTCTTTAGAGCAGTTGATGACTTCAAACACTCCATTGGTAAGGGTTGCATTTTAACAGCTAATAGATTGGCCCTGTCCTACCTTTTTCAAATTGGTCAGGGTCCTTTCCTTTCTACATAGGCATCTTTGGGGAAGCTTAAGTAAATGAGTTAATTTGCATTCATTTATTTTGATAATTCAGAGACAAATGAATGGATTGATTTGCTAAATCCTCACACTAAAGCAGTACTGAGAGAAAACCCAAAGCCAGTGAGAAGCTCATTTGTATTTTTTCCAACCCATTCTTCAAAGCGTATTGGATGAAGAATTTTTTTCCTTAGACTTGCATTGAGCACCGACTGTAAAGAGGAGAGAGTGAATTTGTCACGTCAGTTGCCCCAGGAAGGCCCTACTGAGGGAGCTGTTCGATGCTGTAGCCTCCGACCTGGTGACTGCACAGAAATCAAAGCAGAAGGACGTGCTCACTGACAGTCTTTTTCTTCCTCTGCTCCATTGCTGTGGCTTTGAGTATTTATTTCTCAGTAGGGGTGGGTTTCTCAAGAACCCTCACCTGAAGTTATGGGTCAGAATATCTTTTTTAAAGAAAATCCTGATCACAGTAGATACAGCATTATTGTCCATTTTTGTGATGCTGGCCTGAGTAGCACTTACTGAGCATGCACTTAGGCTTTAGGCCGCGTGCTCCGGGTCTCTAAGTCAGCCTCGCATTTACTCCCCAGGGCATCCTATGAAAACGTCCTCTGGTTACAGATGGGGACACTGAGGTGTAGATGGGTTGTGTAATTTGTCAGACTCACACAGCTGGTGCTCAGTAGAGGTTGGATGTCACCCCAGGTGTCTGACTACAAATGAGAGATGTAGTTGCCTGGCTGATCTTGTTTCCAGGCAAAATTTCTGCAGTGTTCACTCTTGTCTGAGCAGAGAACAAAATCTCTGTGCAACGCACATCTTCCCCAAACCTTTCTGGGTCATTCAGTGTATGTGTGACTCATAATTACTTTTTCTCTTTTTAATCAGCGACAGAAGGCTGTAGATAAACCTAGCATGCCCTTTACACCCTGAAGATAAGGCCTTTGGGGCAAAGATGTGCCAGACTAGAGCTATCCAGAACAAGTGGTCTTCACCCCTCTGTCCATACTCAACCTTTAGAATGCTGATTGTCAGCTAGGACACTTACTGACCATACAGTTCCCTGAATCAGAGAAGGAGGAAGGAGGAAGATGTGTTACAACGCAGTGTGTCACCGGCTGGGGAAGGGCAGATCTGTGTGTGTGTGTGGGGGGGGTGCTGACACTGGACACCCAGGTCAGGGGCTGTTAGGCTAGAAGCCAGGTCAGCAGCCTGGACCTTCTAAGAGCTGACATCTGAGCAGATCCAGTCTACCTCCTGCAGTGCAGATGGAGCAGGTGGTGTGCCTGAGAAGCAAGGTGGGGAGATAGAAGTGAGAGGGGTCCTTGGCAACAGTGTGGCCCTAGCATTGGGGAGGGGGTGGATGCCCCCCTCAGGGCAGGGATAATGGAGACATAAGGGGAGTGACCTCGTCGGTGATCTCACTGAAGCCATTATGGAGGTAGCAGGGCAAGGAGTGTTTGTGCCTCAGTAGGCCACAGTCAGGGACACCTGGGTATTGAGGCTGCTGAAAATGAACCACCACCAACACTGTCGAGTGCTGTCATAGAATAATTTCCAGAACACGTTTAAAAATATCAGTTACTCTCTGGCAGATAATGAGTTTGGTATATTACGCCTTCTATCTAACCCCTCTTATTCACAGGTTAGATCAAATAAAGTTAATTTGCATATCAGGACCCATTAAATGGAGGCTGGCCCTGTGGCCTGGCTGATGTCACAAATCTAAACGGAATGCAGCCTGGACTTAACTGGCAGCCCCGTCAGAGGAGCAAGCCCGCCCCTCACGGCCCTGCAGCCCCGCGGTGGCTCGCTTACTGCCCCAGAGAATAGGGCTCTCCTTACCTTACGTTTCACAGAAGACTCCGCGGTTCTGAGAGGCTAAAGAATGCGCCCTGGGTTCTCGCTGCCGGTGACAGAACTGAGCTTTCACTTAGGGCTGATTGGCTATGCGTCCCCAGCTCAGGTCCACCTTGCTTATTAAAGCCTTTTGACAAAGGACTCGGTTGTGGGGTGCAGAGGGGAAGCATTCACACTGAGCGTGCTTGTGCGGAACGTTGTAACTCCGAGACTGCCCGTATGGGGTAAAAACCTCCAGGAGGGAGTATGGCAGGTGTCACTGCAGAGTCATTTCGAACGAGCGAGGGAGAAGACAGAGAAAGATGGGGAAAGGGAGAGAGAATCTCTGTTGCACCGCCTCCTTAGAAATAATATGGAAACAGCCAGGCCACGTTTCCAAAGGAGCCCTAGAGCGGCCTAGGAGGCGAGGGTTTTCGGGCCGGGAGGGGGCGGCGCGTCCCAGGGTCCTGGAGCCGGCCACGCGCGCGCCCTGCTGGCCATCTCGGATGCGCGCCTCCCCTTTGAAGTCTCGCCCTGCTGTGCTTAGTACGCGGAGTGCCCCGCGCCGCAGGGAGCTGGAGCCCAGGAAGCTTTGGCAGCAACATCTTGTTAGAACAATTATGCTGTGGCATTTTGTTACTGAAGGAATCTGATAATTATGAGCAACATCAGGATTGCTGTGTTAGGTTGAGAGCGAAGACTTTGAAGTCAGGAAAATGTGAGTTGGACTCGCACTCCATCCTGAAGAAGTTAATCCCCTTTGCTGGGCCTCAGTTTCCCCATCTGTAAAGAAAACTTCCATAGAGGTCTCGCGAAGATGGATGAGACGATACCTGTAAAATTCCTGGCCCTGACCTATGCCCCTACCCCACCCTCCAAAAAAACCCTCAATAATTAGTAGCTATCGTTATTAATTACTACCCGTCTCCCTTCCAAGTTACCTTTTGTTGTATGACCTTTGTTGGGGATGTTGGCACATGGACTAAAGATCTTTTTCGTTGGCCATTTTTCCAGGGTCGTTTTAGCATCAACCTTTACGGAACAGGCCTTTCCTTAACCGAATCTGCCAGATGGATATCACAAGGGAACTACGCCGTCTCCAACATTAAGAAGTCACCGGTAAGGTTGCTGGATAGCTGAGGGATGGGATTTGTTCTCTTTTCCTTGCACTTTCCCTCCCTCCCCTCATTCTCTGCAGCGGTGCAAATGTTCTGTCCCACTTCCTCAAACCATTTTGCAAAGTGTCAGAAAATGTAGGAACTAAAGCAAAGGCGAAGGATGTATAGGTGAGCGGAAGGGAGAGACCCTGTGTCACTACTGGTGAACTCTCCCTGGAGCCATTAGCCTGGGCACGCAGGGTCATTGGAAGGAGCTGGGCCAGGGAGCCGAGAGCAGCGAGAAGCCTAGGGGAGTGTGCGCATCGGATTCCTTGCAGTTAGCCAACATGGGATTCACTTTTATGAACTAGGGGAATGAATGTTGAAGAAAACCTGAAATACATATAAACGGGGCTGAAAGCAAAGGATAATGTCGGTGAAATTTCTGGAAAGAAAGACACTATGGGCTCTAAAATCTGGCTACTCAAGTTGCAGCACGTGCAGATGGGGCATCAGGACCACCTGAGGGCCTGTTGAGGATGCAGTTTCCGGGGCCTCAGAGCCTCTGCAACTGGACAGAGTCGCCAGGTGGCTTGTTCCCAGGAAACAGCATGAAGAGCCCAGACCTCAGTCTGGGTGCATGTTGGAATCACCTGGGAAAGTTTAAAATGCTTATGCCCTGGCCCTGCCAGTCACTGATAGGGAATCCCTGAAGCAGGGTTGCGTTCCAATGTTCAGGAAGGGCAGGAACCACCGCCCTTCACCATTTCCCTCAGAGTTCTGAGAAGTGGGCCAGGAGCCCGAGCTGTGGACAAGTGAGACACTTATAAGAATCTCTGGCCCCAAGACTGCACCAGTCCCAGCTCAGCTGTGACCCCTGCTCAGGGTCCCCTTAGGAATGTGAGGCAAGGACAGAAAAAGGAGAACTGGAAAGACCAAAGTAGGGTTGCCAGACACATTACAAGATCCCCAGTTACTTTTGAATTTTAAATAATGTAATAATGCACATTGGATTGGGGCAGATGGTAGAAAAACTGCGGAGCAGGAAAGTGTTAAGCCCTTCCGTTTAATAAAGTCTCACAGGGGCACACAAGCACACAGGCAGGGAAAACCACTTCTCAGGCAAACAAACAGCAAAAAGGTCCCTCACAGTGATGGGCAAGGCAGTCTACAAACCCCCTGAGTGCAAGCACCGACAGCCTTATATAGGCCATGCACACGTGGCGCTGCCACGTGCTTACTCACTAATCAGGCAAAAAGAGCTTGCAGCCAATAAACCAGTGAGCAGCCTAACACAGCTGCTCCGCAAATAAACAAGGAACATTTTTGACTATGTCTTAAATATCACATGACACACATTCTAAAACATATTTGTTGTTTATCTGAAATTCACCTCTGCCTGGGATTCTTGTATTTTTATTTGCTAAACTCTATCAAGATCAGACTATAAAGAAGCGGATCAATCTGTCCCTCTCCCCCAGAAGAAAAAGAAACATCTGGTTGCAACTTCCCAGGAAAATCCCAGTTTCCTAATCCCTTGATTTAAGATGCCAGGGTTGTATCTGTGTCTGTTAAAAAAACTCACTCCTTGTCCCTAAGCCAATCAACTCTCTCTAATCTGGTTGATTGCTTATAAATTAATCATTTTATATTTTTGCTTTCACGGAAAGGTATAGGGGACAGCCGAGAGACAATACACGTGTTCTTCAGAATGTGCCGTGAAATTTTACCACGCTTCCCTACCCCTGCCCTCCAGGGTCCGTACATTGTTTCAGTGACCGAGAGGGACAAAAACATAACTTCTCAAAATATGGTCAGACAGGAAGTGTGATTATGTAGGAAGCCATGATTATGTAGGAAGCCATCTCTAAACTGTAACATAAGTTTCAGTTCTTTGGCAGCCAGAGTCAATATTGCAGTTTTACTTGCTGAACTAAAAATAATTACAGCCAGGAGCTCCACCTTGTGGAGGTAATGATTACTACCTGGGCCAACATCATCTGGCTGTTCCCCAGACCTTGGGGGAAGTTTCTCTGCCAGAGGGAGTTGGTTCCACATTTGCCTGTCAGCATTTTTTTTTTCTTTTCTAAATCTTGGTGTTTTATGACAGCTCAGAGAGCCTGAGCTCAAAATTAATCTCCAGGGTGTGTGAAGCATTGTTTACTCCTCCCCTGGAGCCAGGCCTGAGAATATCAAGCTGCAGGCAGCCCCTGAGATGCAGCTCTTTGTCTCTGACCTGCTATGCTGTCTGTGGTCCACAGAGCCCCATCCCCTAGGGATAGCCATGAAAATAGGCCTCCACAGCCAAAGGTACTTGGAAGGAAAATTATATTTTATTTATTTTTTTCTTGAAAAATCACATTTGAATATTAGAGTTTGGGATAAAGTATAGAAGATGGGAATTTTTATGACTTTGTTCAAACCAGCATTCCCCTAAATCAGTGGTTGTAAAACCTGAGCCTGCAGCAGCGCCCCCTCCAGGACTGACTGAGACACAGCCATGGGAAGGGCCCCAAAATGGACACTTCCAACAATGTCCTAGGTGATGTTGATGTCCCTGGCCTGGGACCATACTTTGAGGACCGCTGATGTTAAGTTAAACCAACCTCCTTTTCAAACTTGCACCTTTTAATTGATGCAAACAAGCAGTGTCCCGTGAAACAATCTCCGGGGAACGTGCTCTGTGCCCCCTCCCACCGCCACCTTCCCCGTCCTGCCCCTGAGGGACAGGCTCACCAGAGGTCACAGTCCTCTCCAAACAGCCCTGCGTTGAGTGTGCTCTCAGATCGTCGTTCCTCATTTTCCTTCACTTTTCTACTGGGAGCTGCAGAGGGAAAAACAACGAAAACCTCAATTTTCCAAACCTGGTTGGCAATAAAACATTTTCCCCAAGCAAAACTAAAGGAAGATTCTATTAATAGCCATTCAGGGTAAAACTCAGTCACTAGAACTACTTGGAGAGCAGAGATGCTGTCTCACCCTTAGGAACAGAACTGGTACACATAAGTCTCTGTCAAGTTCACTGTTGGCTGCTGTATGTGGAATGCAAATTCTCATATTCTTAACTAACAAAAATAATTATTTTGTAGTTGCAATAGCTACTATTTATTGGGCACTTTACATGCATTAAATCCCATTCCTCCAGCCTTCTCATCAGCTTCTCAGAGGGTAATCTGAGAAAGTGGGTGGAGGGTAAGTGTGTGATGATTTGGTGGTGGAACCTGTGGTCCCCACCAGCAGCAGTCCAGCCCTCGGTGCTGACATGGCCCAGACCTTGGCTCTGGAGCACGCAGACTGCTAGCTCAGATCGCATGAGCACACGCTCTCTTAGCTCTGCCATGTTGGGCAAGTTTTCTTGGGGGACTCGATTTCTTTATACGGTAGGGATATTGGTGGCCCTGGTCCCATGGTGTTTACTAATAAGATCGGGATGCAAAGCTGTTTGCATGTCGGGGGAATTAGCAGGCCGACTACTGGTATTAGCTATTGATGTTCCAGCACTCCCACAGCCCTGCGGCTTGCCATTGGTTGTAGACGTTGGTCAAGGTGACAGAGGAAGCAGGTCTTGCTTCAGATAAAGAATGGAAGGCAGGGAACTGCCATATGAGCCAAGGCTGAGCCTGGACCCAGCTGGTACCCACATGGTTTGTCCATGTGGGCTCCCACCCCTCCCAGGAGTGGGGCTTGTGGGGCTCCCCACCCCTTGGCCGAGGGGTGAACTTCTAGGCAGAGGTTTCAGCTGTACCTGCATGGCTCAGGGGATAATATATTTCTGCTCTGCTTGTGTGTCAAGGACAGATGGACAGAAAGGGGACATGGCCCAGATCAGATAGGAGAGATGTTGAAATCTGAACTCCTGCGCAGTATAATTCTGTATATGCTCACACATGGCTGTCCAGGATCCAGCCCGGCCCTCAGCCCCAGCCCACCCCCCAGCAGGGCCCTGCAGCTGGTGCTGCTCTCAGAGCAGCTGTGTGGCCCTCTGTCCAGGAAGGGGCTCTGGAATGGACCTCAGAGACAGGCGCTTCACTTCAGGCTGAATAGGAGAGGCACCCTCAGGTCTTTGAGCGCCTGGGGACTGTGGGGCTGGAGGCTTGTGTTTCTAAGACCGGGCAGCCTGGCCCCAGAGCCTCCCTGACATTCCTTGTGCTGAGGGGAGAGCTGTGAACTAAAGAATTGTTTGGAAATTAAAAATGAGTGAAAGGTGTACCGCCATGGAGGAGATGGGCTCAGCGCTGACCGCTCCGCTCCTTTACAGCCAGTGGAGTGGAGGCGACAGGCGCTGACCGCTCCGTTCCTTTACAGCCCGTGGAGTGGAGGCGACAGGAGGTGGATGTGTATGTCCCTGGCCCAGAGTCAAGTCTGCCATAGGCACCACAGACTGCCTTCTGAGCCGTACTTCACTTATGAGAATCCAACTGTCCACCAAGTGTAAAGGTCGTACTGCAGACCAAACCAGTAAAATTAGATCTTATATATACAGACTTTTTATTCTGTGCATTCCTATAGAAACTAGGCAATGTTTAAACGTGTATTCATATGTCCGTAACTATCTAGGACATTGCAAAAGTGTACACACATGCCGTGCTTGATGGGCTATTTCTCACCAGCACACTGCGAAAAAATGTAAATAAGCACTCTTTAGGCCAAGACGTGCTGGCTTTCCTAAGTCCCATGGAACCTCCCCTTTTGTGCTGAGGGAGAAAACAGAGAAATTAAGAAAGAGCCTGAAATCTAAATTATTCTTAATAGAGCAGAGAGTCATTCATCTTAATTACATGTAAGAGCCCAAACCAGGCTGGCTAACAAAATATTCATTGAAAGATTTGTGGGCTTTATTTTCAGAAAACCTCACTTGCTTTAATGAAAAAATAAAAATGATTTATAATTACTGTTTTATTGTAGGTGAAGAGGGTACTTCTCAAATGCTGAAAAACAGATCTTTTTCTCTCATCCAAGTACAAACCAGGCCCGACCCTGCTTAGCTTCCGAGACCGGGCCGTTCAGGGTGGTATGGCCGTAGACAGATCTTTTTCTCTGAAATAGACACTGTTTCCATGACGATCATGTCTATGCCATGCATTTTCTCAGTGTGTTTTGTTGTTGTTGTTGTTGCTGTTCTGTAATCAAAATAAGTTTTGGGTCAGCTTTTACCTAAATCAAATCAACAGAGTCCCAATGAATGAAATAACATGAAAATTACAATGTCATTATCAGCTATTTTATAATTACCCAGACTATTCCTCATTTCCTTGAAAACAGGCAATGATAGAGATCAACAGATAAAATATACCTCTATGATAAAAATAGCTAATATTTATTGAGCACGAATGTTAGGCTAAGTACTGGGCTAAGCACTTTACAAGCGGAGAGAGTCTAGGTAAAGCATAAGCTTTGAGGAGACGGAAGACATCTGTAACATGTTGACATCCTTAAAAGACCACCAGACCAATACTTCAGCCTGGGAGGAAGGTTCCTGGCTAGAAGGCTGTTCTGTCATTAAATCTAGTTGGTGGTGTCAGACTAGCTCCAAAACTAGCATGGCCCCTTAAAACCAGGACCATTAAGGTGACAGAAAACTCCCAGCTCAATCTTACTCATAATCTGAGGCATGCAAATTAAAAAGAGAGAGAAACTATTTTGTTTTCCTTATTTGTTAAATTGGCAGAGTTCTTTTTCTTTTTCTTTTTTTTTTTTTTGTATTTTTCTTAAGTTGGAAACAGGGAGGCAGTCAGACAGACTCCTGCATGCGCCCGACCGGTATCCACCCGGCATGCCCACCAGGGGGCGATGCTCTGCCCATCTGGGGTGTCGCTCTGCTGCAATTAGAGCCATCCTAGTGCCTGAGGCAGAGGCCACAGAGCCATCCTCAGCGCCGGGCAAACTTGGCTCCAATGGAGCCTTGGCTGCGGGAGGGGAAGAGAGAGACAGAGAGACAGAGAGGAAGGAGAGGGGGAGGGGTGGAGAAGCAGATGGGCGCTTCTCCTGTGTGCCCTGGCCAGGAATCGAACCCAGGACTCCTGCATGCCAGGCCAACGCTCTACCACTGAGCCAACCGGCCAGGGCCAGAGTTCTTTTTCTAATCTTATTAGAAAAAGAACTCCATTATTTGCAAGAGACTTTCCTAGCTTGGCCGTAAGAATGAAATCTTCATGCCCTTTGACCTGGATCTGGGATTATAGCCCAAAAATATCCTAAAATGCAGGCACAAATATGGTCCATCACAGTGTCATTTCCAGTAGTAGAATATGGGAACCATCTAAAATGTCAAACATTGTGCAAGAGAGGAGGGGTGGGGGGTCTCCACCGTGCCATGGTGCATTTACACAGTTGGATCCAATGCCACAATTAAACAAGGAGTACTTCATTGCATGGTCAAATGTTAGGAAAACTAACTAGCAGAGCATTCTGAATTGCAAGTCAAAAAGAAGCGTGAACTTCAGCTTCATTCATTCATTCATTCAAAAATTTGTCTTTAGTATCACTCTGAGCCATAAAGGGTAAGGCAAAAGTAAGTTTAGAGCTGTGGGTAGGTGAAACACAGTTTATTCTTATATTATTATTTATTAAATATTGTATTATCTTCCATACGAACAACTGTAGACCTAGTTTTGCCCCACTGGGTGCCTTGCCATCGTGGGGCTTACATTCTGGCAGGAAGACAGATATAAAGAAAGAATTACCTAATTTTACTGGGTGCTGTGTAGCAGGTAACTGAGTCAAGAAGGTATCTAAGAGGAAGTGGCCTGTGGGCTGAGTTCTGAAGAATTTACCAGTCAAGAGTTGGGGTAGCCCAGTGCACACAGAGAGGGCGAGGGAGAGAAAGAGAGTTCCAGGTAGAGGAATGACATGTGCAAAGGCCCTGTGTTGTAAAGGGAATGTCAGAAAAACAACACAAAGAAATTCAGAGATGTGGGGAAGGGTAGAGGGAAACAATGGTGTCTGAGAGACCACACAAGACTTTAGATCAAGGGCTAGAAAACTTTTTCTTTGAAGGACCAGACAGTAAATATTTTAGACTTTGCCGGCCGACAGACAAAAATCAATGATATTATATATGTATTTATATGACAAAAGTTAAAAAAATTTCCACAAAATTCTTATTGATTAAATTTAAAATGATAATAATTCATTATATTATTTAATGTAGATATACTGAAGAGAAGAATGGAATAGTGAGAGGGTAACATTTTGCTTAATTAACGTTCCCTATTCTCAATATTAGTTATAAATATTTACCTGTAAACGCTGATCAGAAGTGAGATCATCTTTATATAAATATTTTTCTTACACCAGTATGCATTGCCAGCTCTGCTACAGTCTGTAATTATGTAATTGTAATAAGCATATTTATGCTTGGCAAGCACTATGGAATTCTGTTAGACTTTTCTCTCTGTCTGTTAGCACGTCTTCACGTTGTGGGTCAATCACCTGCCAGTGAAGGGGAGACGCACCTCCTCAACTGCCTCGTTAAATGGGTGTTGAAGTTCGAAACTCTCTTCCCACTTACATCAAAGTCTAGACAACACTGCTAGACTGCGGCCGGAGCTCCAAAAACATAGATAGTATCTCTACTACAAATGAATGTGGGACAGAGACAGAGACGTGGCTTCTTGTTTTAACTTAACAGAATGGAATGTTTGTAAAATGGCCTCTTGTTACTTATGTTTCAAACAGTATTAGTTGTTCCTGAAGTGACTTTACCACAGTATGAGTTTGTCCTATAAGTGGCAGTTTTGCCCCATAATTTTAGGGTCAATTCATTAAGAAATGCTGTCAAGTCTGTAGCAAAAGTAAGTGTTCAAAGCCACGGAGTCTTCAGTTACAGTGATAGAGAGCAGTTCTTGTTCCAAAAATTTTCATCCTAGCCCCAATCTCAAACATTCACAATAAAGCTTAATCACTGTCAAGTCATCAAACTGCTGGATGGTAGGACAAGTCAGGGTGTTCAGTTGCTAGATCTAATGAAAAATTTACAAAACCAATGATAGTTAATTACATTCATGAAAGCAAAGGAGTTAATCATGAACCCTGCTGGTTCCAGACCCCTCCTAGAGACTCGAATAGTTTCTACAAAGCCCTGACTGGTGGATAATGCAGTGAGTCATCATAAGCTTTGAACATCTGACATTTCATAAGCTTTGGATATCTGATCAATCAAAGATTTTTCTGCTCCCAAAGATTTTTTTCCCCACTATCAGTTGTCAGCCCAGCTTACAGGTTTCACCCTGTTGCTTTCCACTTGTGTTTCTCAACTTCTTTGAAATGTGCTTGCCCAAATTTGTCCCACACAGACTCTTTATAGAGGAGAATTATTTAGTCACATCCGACTCGGCACTGTCTCCTCCAGTAAACAACTGAATAGCACCCATAGGATCTGTCAGTTCATGAGAGTGAAAGAAAACCACTTGAAATTATTTGCCTCTTCTTTCATTGGTTGGTTAATTTTGCTGCGAATGTCATTAACTTTTCAAGTAACTGTTTTTGCCAAAAGGATAATAAATAGTCTTAAACAGGTTTATTTTCTCTGGACATATTTCTTCATCTGTTGCAATAAAACAAGATTTCATGAACTTACCATGGGTAAACTGTTTCCATTGCTTGACTAACAGATGAGCCAGTTGGAAACTCACTTATTCATTTCATTTACTTTTACTCATTTTTATTTTTGTAAAGAAATGATCCTATGGTGAGATGTTCCTTTATAGTTTTCTGAACTTCTGGCCATTGCTTTCCTGTGAGTGGCAGATACTGGGCTACAGCTGGGTCTGGTGACGTGGGTGTGGACTGTCCTCTTCCAGCACAGCTGACATCATTGTGTGGCACCCCCAGTGCTTTGCCCTCTGAGTTTGATATAAGAATAACCCACACAGCACTGTACCTTAAAGGTGTAACATTCAGAGTCTACTTTTCTTGTTTTGACACAATGGTCACACTGATAATGAAACAGTGTTGTGATACTGCAATGCAATGGCATTCAAGACGACTGAAAGTGTCACTGTGGTCTGAAGTGTGCTCAGTAGCAGTAGAAGTAAGGTGACTGTCGCAGCTCTCAGCCCTGACACTGTGGCACACTAGCAGCTCTAGATACTAGGTAAATGGATGAATGTGGCTCTGATCCAATGAAGTTATAATTCTGTAAAATTTTCACATGTCAAGAAGTATTATTTTTTATTTGTTTCTTCTTAATCATTTAAAAACATTAACACCATTCTTGACATGTGGGCCCTACAAAGCAGGTGGCAGGCTGGACGGAGCATGCCAGCAGTCACCCCTGCTAAAGCAGGGTGAGCTCAGTGGGCTTCGCTTTCATTCAGAAGGCCTGCCTCCTGTGTGTGCAAGAATGACTTCCTGAAAAGCCAGTGCAAGCCCTGGAAACACTAGCTAAGCAGGTAGTTTAAGATCATAAAATCATGCATCTCCTTGCAGGATGGTACTCGAGTCATAGGGACATGCGGTGGTTACTGTGGAAAATGTACTCCGTCCTCGGGCACTGGCCTGGAGGTTCGAGTTTTATAGTTAAGGTAAGCAAATTCTGTGCTTTCTTCCTTTCCTTTCCCTTTCCCTTTCCCTTTCCCTTCCTTTCCTTTCCCTTTTCTTTCCTTTCTGTTTCCTTTCCTTTCCCTTTCTCTTTCCCTTTCCCTTCCCTCTCCTTTCCTTTTCCTTTCCCTTTCATTTCCTTTCCTTTCCCTTTCCCTTTCCTTTCCTTTCCTTTCCCTTCCCTTCCTTTCCTTTCCCTTTCCTTTCCTTCCCTTTCCCTTTCCCTTCCCTTCCTTTCCTTTCCTTTCCCTTTCCTTTCCTTTCTCTTTCCCTTTCCTTTCCCTTTTCTTTCCCTTTCATTTCCTTTCCTTTTCCTTTCCCTTTCCCTTTCCTTTCCTTTCTCTTTGCCTTTCCTTTCCCTTTCCCTTCTCTTTCCCTTCCCTTTCCCTTTCCTTTTCCCCTTCCTTTCCTTTCCTTTCCTTTTCCCTTCCTTTCCCTTTCCCTTTCCTTTCCCTTTCCTTTCCTTTCCCTTTCCCTTCCCTTCCTTTCCTTTCCCTTTCCTTTCCTTTCCCTTTCCCTTTCCTTTCCCTTTCATTTCCTTTCCTTTCCCTTCCTTTCCCTTTCCCTTTCCTTTCCCTTTCCCTTCTCTTTCCCTTCCCTTTCCCTTCCCTTTTCCCCTTCCTTTCCTTTCCCTTTCCCTTTCCTTCCCTTTCCCTTTCCTTTCCTTTCCCTTTCCTTTCCTTTCCCTTTCCTTTCCCTTTCCCTTCTCTTTCCCTTCCCTTTCCCTTCCCTTTCCCTTTCCTTTTCCTCTTCCTTTCCTTTCCCTTTCCCTTTCCTTTCCTTTTCTTTCCCTTTCCTTTCCCTTTCCCTTTCCTTCTCTCTTCCTTCCTTCCTTTTTTTCCTTCCTTCCTTTTCTTTCTTTTCTTTTTTCTTTCTTTCTTTTCTTTCTTTCTCTCTCTCTTTCTTTCTCCCTCCTTCCTTCCTTCCACTTTCCTTCCTCTCTTTCTCCCTTTCTTTTTCTTTTCTTTCCTTCCTTTCCTTTCTTCCTTCTTCCCTCCCTCGCTCTCTTGCTCCCTCCCTCCCTCCTTTCCTTCTTTCCTCCTTTCCTTCTTTCCTTCTTTTCTCCCTTCGTATCTTTCTATCTTCTATCTCATTGTTTCTATAGCCTGATGATTAAAAAATGTAGCCTTGGCCCTGGCTAGTGGCTCAATTGATAGAGTGTTGGCCCAGTGTATGGACATCCTGGGTTTGATTCCCAGTCAGGGCACACAGAAGAAGTGACCATTTGCTTCTCTCCCCTCCCTGTTCTTCTCTCCCTCTCCCCTCTGGAGTGGCCTGACTGGTTCAAATGTGGCCCCAAGCACTGAGGATAGCTCAGTTGGTCTGACTGCATTAGCCTCGGGCACTAAAAATAGCTCCGTTGATTCTAGCATTGGTCCCAGATGGGGTTGCTGAGTGGATCCCAGTCAGGGCACATGCGGGAGTCTGCTTCACTATCTCCCCACCTCTCACCTAAAAAAAAATGCAGCCAGATTCATTGCCCTCAGACAGGTGGCTGTTAAGCGTATTGTAGCTTACTCAACACTATTTTACCTTTTTTATTCCTACTCATCTGTCCTGCATCCTTGAGGTCCCTAGGTTTTCTGCATCAGATTTCTCTGCAATGTTTATTATTTATTAAGAATGTTGCTTGCTGGGCTCCATTTCTAGATGTCCTGCTTCATTTGGTCTCTGGTGGATCCAGGAATCTGTATTTTTAGTATAGAGAATTCTGAAAGAGGTGACTCAGATCAACCTTTGTGAACTACTGCCTAGAAATATTACAATAACAGTAAGGCTGTTCACTGAGGCATGACTGTGTCATGCACCATGATAAGCCTGTTGCAGGCATTAGCTCATTGAATTCTCATAAGATAGGGCAATAGTAACTTGCCTAGGAGCACAGTGAGTTCCCTTGGCAGGACCCAGGCATGTCCTTTACCAAAGCCACTGCTCTCAGGTACTACATACACTGCTGCACACACTTTGAACATATAGTGGGAACTTGTTCAAAATACAGACTCCCAGGCCAAACCCTAGATCTGTGGCAGCAGAGTCTGCATTTTAACACATCCCCAAGAGGGGTGTATGTGTTAGGGTTTGGCAATCCCTGGTCTAACTACACTTTGCCAGCAAGTACTCAGCAGAGGACTGAATTGGTCATTCTCTCTCGATCCAGTGCCTTCTGCTATAGGGGATAAGCTCAGCATACTCCCGCGACCACCACTACAACTGTCCTCAAGTTTCCATAGCCCATTACCCTACAAAGCTCGTCAGGATCCTGATACAGGAGTACCTAGTTGACATTTACAAATCCGTATTTTGATTTTTTAATTAAACATCTCTATTCAAAATTATGACCTTAAGTTAGGATTATTTCCATTGCAAGAGTCAAAAGGAAAAAAAAAAGGAAACATTGTTTTAAATAACAGCTGTCCAGCCAATGGGCTCGCTTCAGGCCTGGCTGGATCCAGAGGCTCAAACAGAGTCATCAGGACTTTTTCTTCATCAATCAGCAATGCTTGTCTCATAGGTGGCTTCATTCTCAAGAAGATCATCTCCCCCACATTACAGTCCCTGGCAGTACTAGGCTCACATTATCCTTACAGCTTATAGTCCCAAGTAAATGCTTACCTTCAGCATCCATTCTGCACGAGATCTCTGGCTTTGATTTTGTCACGTGGCCACTTCTGAACCAATCACAATGTCCAGGAAATGGAGCTCATGTACCCACATACAGTCAGGTGATTGACAGCTTCTTCATTAGGGAGAGACATAATTCCCAAAGCACAAAAAGGCTTTGTCAGAAATAGGGAAATGGATGAAGGCAGGTGAAGTCAGCAAGTATCCACTGGAGATACCATTATATGTGTATTTTATATATTTTGTATCTGGCAAATAAACTTTTTATGTGTTTTATATAATATTTACATGTATGTATAGAAAAAAGACTAGAAGGAAAGATAACAGTATTTGAAGAGCCCAGCTGGGAATTTCAAGCTAGTGGTTTTTTTATTTATTCCCTCCTGAAATATACGTTTCTGATAGCAAACATACATTACTTGTAAAATCTAAAGAAAATAATGTGTTATTTTAAAATTCTATATGTAAAAATATATGGATTACTACTCTTGACTGATAGCATTTGGGACAGAAGATTTACCTTTCTTGGTTGGTTTATTTTCAGGTGCTCTGAAGAGGAAGCCATGATGGGATGGATGAAGGACAGTAATGCAATACCTCCACCTTAAGTTTGCGCGTGTGTGTGCGTGCGTGTGTGTGTGGACTTGTATGTTTGTGTGTGTACATATACATATGCATATATATATATACACAGATACACACACATGTGCACAGATATGTGTGTGTATAGATGTGGAATATCCTAATGATGTAAAGTTTAATATTTATGTTTGAGATTATTTATTGTGATGTAATATTTTTGTACGTAAAATGATTCTATTATGACTGCTTTTTGCATTATTTTGTTGTTTGCAGTCAGACCACTGCATTTTACGTACTCTACATTATATGTAGTATTATGACAAAAGTGATTCTTCATTATCACGGTACACTATTGTTTACTTTCTATCTGTAAATGTTTTATTGTTAATTTTTTTTAAATTGCAACTTGTTTTTTAAAACAATTAAGCTGTCATCAAGGTGCTACAGCGCATTTGTGGCATCTCCATGAAAGCATCTTTAGCCAAATGAGGAATTAGGTGATGTCACAGACTGTACCGGCTGTTAATTACACTAAGTATTTACTTGGTTTCATGTGATCTCTGGGAACAAGATTTCTGCCTTGGTGCTAATATTATATTCATTTAAGTGATCTTCAGACTCTGAAATGTAAACACTTCTAACAAAATGGAGCAACTGAAGGGCGTTTCCGGTGAACAGAACCATTTGGATAAGATAAGACTAGCTGTTTACTCTTATTTTTGGACAGGGCTTTTTTTGGGAGAGAGTTGTACTCTATTCTTTTTATTGTTGTTGTTATTAATATGCTTTGCTTCAATTCATGGTGCCTCAGTCCCTCTGTGGTTAAACGGAGGGTCCCACAAGCAATTTCATTACAGAGTAACCTTGAGAAAGTGAGATCTTCTCAGCATTTTGCCAAGATATTCTGAAATGATGTCTAAGTTTACCAGTTGCAAGACAGAGAATGCACGGAACAAGGGTGACCTTCAGTATCCCTGGAATCCCTGGAGGAGTTCAGAACCAGGTTCTTAGTCATTGCCTTTTGCATGAAAACATTAACTGGTGACAGGACTTCTCTTCAGGCCGTGAGCCTAAGACCTGCCAGTGTTCATGGCTGCTGCAGTAATTAGTATTTGTGACAAGAAATGAACTGTGGAGTACAAGACACCCGATTCTTTCTGATGGTCCATTTATTCACTCTGTTACTTCTTTCAAAAATGGAAGTGCCAAAGCTATGGTCTATCTGCCCTTCCAACCTGATCGAAGGGAAGTTATTGCCAATACCTCGGCAGATACTTGGTTTGAGAAATCCTGCCTACTTCCAAAAACCAAAGAGATTAGAAAAATGTGGCAGTATTCTCCAACCCCCCCCCCGAAACACTCCAGAGTGCTCCAGGAAAAGTTATGCTCATGTATGAATATGTGCTATTCTCCATTATTAACACATTGTGAAAATATACTATGAATAAATACCGTGACCACATCTAAACATTTGTGTTTCACATGGTTTCTGGACTCTTGATTCAAGTTTGAGGGAAAATGTCTCTAGTTTTTAAGAATGCTAGATTGAGCCTGGCCTTTGGTGGCAGTGCAGTGGATAGAGCAGTGAGCTGGTAATGCTGAGGTTGCCGGTTCTAACCCTGGGCTTGCCAGCTTAAGGCACTTCCACAAGCAAGCAATGAACAACTAGAGTGAAACAACTATGAGCTGATGCTTCTTGCTACGACTCTCTGTAAAATCAATAAATAAAATATATATATTTTTTAAAGTGCCAAATTGAGAAGAAACATTTTATTTATTTATTTATTTATTTTATTTGGTGACAGCGACAGAGAAAGGGACAGATAGGGGCAGACAGACAGGAAGGGAGAGAGATGAGAAGCATCCATTCCTTGTTGCAGCTCCTTAGTCTCCTTAGTTGTTCATTGATTGCTTTCTCATATATACTTTGCCCTGAGGCTACAGCAGAGGGAGTGACCCCTTGCTCTAGCCAGTGACCTTGGGCTCAAGCCAGCAACCATGGGGTCATGTCTGTGATCCCACTCTCAAGCCAGCGACCTCATGCTCAAGCCAACAACCTTGTGTTTTTGAACCAGGGTTCTCTGTGTCCTAGTCCAACTGCGCCACCACCTGGTCAGGCAAAACACAGATTTTCTTAATCCCATCAATTATAGTTGTTATTTTAGAGACAGATAAGAGATGGGGACTGTCCCCAAGCCTGCCTTTTATCACTCAAATCATTGGAAGTGTTTCTTCTGAAAAACAGAGATATAAACCTCTTGTTTGTGTGATGGGAACCAAGTGAGCTAATAAACCATATTGAAGTGGGATTTGGGAACTTGTTATTTTTTTGTAATAGTAGTTTCTACACTACCGGCTGATGGGGTCCAGAGAAATGAGAGCTTCCCAGAGAAGTCTAAGAGTAAGTGGACATTCACCGTATCACAAATTTTTTATTGAACTGTTTTCGCTCACCCTCACAACTGCCAGTAACACAGGTAATAGATTTTCCTCATTATATGGATAAGGAAACAGCCTTTGAGATGCAAATAGGCCCACATTCACAGGCAGTGAATAAATGGCAGTCCCCAAAGAGCTCTGTTTGACTGAGTTACATGCCACTTCTGGACCCCTCACATTGTCTAGGTGGGTGGGATCAAGTACCCGGTGGGATTGTGTCCAGTGATTGACAGCTTCGGTTGGAACAGGGACAGTTCCCAGAAGAGAAGGGTTTTGTTATCAGAAAAGGGCCAATGATATGAAGACAAACAAAAGCAGCAGGAATACACTCTAGATTCCAAATGTGTGTGTGTGTACACACATATATGTGAGCATTTGTATGCACACATGTGCGTATGAGCATATATGCATGCACATGTATGCATGTGTGTTTGTATGCATACACATAAGTGCATGTGGGAAGTCTCCCAGTCCCATAACTTACACCACAGTCCCAGTCCCATCCCTTGTCATCATCTCTTAGTATCATCAGAAACCATGGTTCTTGTCCTTTCCCTAACATCTGCTACTAAATGGTCCTGAGCCTTGGTTTCTTCGCCTGTAAAATGAGGTTATTGATAGTCCTCCCATCTGCCCTGCAGGATTAGGTGTTTTCTGAAGACCCTGAGCCTTGCACCAGTGGTGGCAAAAGAGCTGCCCTCAAACTGTGTTATTAACAAGTATAAGCTGAAGGCAGTGTAGGGATGGGTTCCTGTCAGTCAGGAACTGTGTGTATCTGTTCATTACGAGGACTGACTGCAGGGCTTCAAAATTGAAAAGTTTATTTCACTGTTGTGAAAAGTACTCCTGGTGAGAGGCTTACCAGGGCTGGTGTGGTCGTCCGGCAAAATCATCAGGAACAGAGTTTCCTTTTTTTTGTATCTACTTCTCAATCTTCCACATTTATTGTGGCTGCTAGAGCTCCAGCAATTGTTCCCAGATTTCAGGCAATAAGAAAAAAGAAGTGTGAAAAGTGGTCCAGTCCCAGATCTCTAAACCTCCTCTTAAGAGGTTTTCCAGAAACCTTACCCAACAGATTCTACTTCTAGCCCCTCAGCCAGATTTAGTCCTGTGGCTGCACCCAGGCTGTCAGAACCATGGGAGATAGGGCTGTTTCACAGGATGCACTGTCAAACTGCATACAGTGGCGGATCTGTTCCTAGGAAAGAAGGCAACTGGATTGGCAAGAGGCATAAGTCTCTGCAGCAGGTTCAGGTACAGAGACCGGAGAGGAAATGGTTTGAAAGCAATTATCAAAGTAAGCAAGAGATCGTAGACTCTGAACTAGAGCTCTGACCATTGTAATGGTAGAAAAGCACAGCGATATGGATGGTAAAATGAACAGGCACTGACGGTGGAGGTGGTCAGGGTGGGCTGTGAGAGAGAAGGTGCTGACCAGCACTTCCAAGTGCAAACAGGGTGTTGGGAGGGTGACCAGGTGGGTGGAGGGACCGATATAATCTGCCAGAATCCGTTAATCCTTTTCATTTTTATAGCACTGTACAAATTATTGTCTTTGTATTCTACTTATTCATTTATCCAAATACTTATTGCATCTCCACTAATTTCTGAGCTCTGTTCTGGGCGCTGGAGGCACATCAGTGCAGCAGGGTGCAGACTAAGAGTCTGCCCTCTAGGGCTGCCATGTCAAAGGCGCAGATCAGCCTTACTCTACAGAAATGTATTTTTTCACAGGCTGAAGTCCACGATGAAGGTGCTGCTAGAGCTGGTTTCCGGTGAGGCCTCTCTTCTTGGCTTGTAGACAGCCCTCTTCTTGCTGTGTCCCCCATGGCCTTTCTTCTGTGGAAGCACAGAGAGATCTAGTGTCTCTTCCCCTTCTTATAAGGATCCCCACCCTATTGGATTAGGGCGCCTTCCTTATGACCTCATTAACCTTGATGCCCCCCTTATAAGCCCTAGCTCCAGATACAGTCACATTAGGAGTTAGGGTGCCGACATAGAAATTTTGTAAAGATAATGCAGTTCACAAGAAGACCCCAAAATAAGATGGGCACTTTGTTCCTCTCTCACTTTCTGTGCAGAGGCCGACAGGCGGTTGGTTGGGCGGGGGAGTGACTCGGCCGACAGGCGGTTGGTGGTCGGTTGGGCCAGGGAGTGACTCGGCCGACAGGCGGTTGGTGGTCGGTTGGGCCAGGGAGTGACTCGGCCGACAGGCGGTTGGTGGTCGGTTGGGCCAGGGAGTGACTCGGCTGACAGGCAGTTGGTTGGGCCGGGGAGTGACTCGGCCGACAGGCGGTTGGTGGTCGGTTGGGCCAGGGAGTGACTCGGCTGACAGGCAGTTGGTTGGGCCGGGGAGTGACTCGGCCGACAGGCGGTTGGTGGTCGGTTGGGCCGGGGAGTGACTCGGCCGACAGGCGGTTGGTGGTCGGTTGGGCCAGGGAGTGACTCGGCTGACAGGCGGTTGGTTGGGCCGGGGAGTGACTCGGCCGACAGGCTGTCGGCGGTTGCTTGGGCCGGGGAGTGACTTGGTTTCACATGGCATCAGAGGACTCTCCGTTTTGTAGCTTGGCCATCCTCACAGGTGTTGTCCTTATATAGCTCATCCTCGTCATGTCTGTGTCTAACCTACAGGAAAGAGACAGTCATTTTACAGCAAGACCTGGAAGTTAAAGAATAACTTTTATTGACAAATTATTGGCAATTGTTTAGATGTATAGCTTCATGTAGCTTCAAGAGAGGCTGGGAAGTGTACTCTCTAGTTGGCAACCATGCACACTACTACTGCCAGGTGGAGGTGGAGCTTCTGTTACTAAGAGGAAGGAGGGAAGATTGGCTATGGGCAGCTGCTTCTGCCACAGGCAGTGAACAAAACCTACAAAAATCTCTTTCCTTTGGAGCTTACATTTTAGTGGTCACAGACAAGAAAAAAATAAGCAAATAAAACACTCTGCAGTTCTTTTCTTGTAATAAACCTGCCCATGTTTTCCACAGTGGCCATCCTGTACCATGGCAGCATGTCATGTCATTCCCTGAGCACCAGCACCTTGCGTTCCCAAAGCATTCACACATGCTGCTATTCACTTTGCCTTTGGGTGTTGATTTTTCTTTCTTGATGGATACAAAAGTAATAGCAAGCCAAAACATACTGTTTGATGGTGAGAAGGACTAGAGAAAGAAATAAAGCAGGAGTGGGAATTGGGCATGCCCAGCACCCTGGGTGAGCATGTTTTAAACAGAATGGTAGTAATTTCCTTCTTTATAAGCTTCCATAGCCAAGAACGAAGCTGAGGATCACCATAGAAGCCTGCCACAACCACAGTGGGCTTGGGAAACTCTCTCTGTCACCAGCAGAGGTCAGGAGAGGTCCTACTCTGTCAGTTGAGTCTCAAGTCTGAGCCATTGCAATGTTAAACCTGCAGGTTTTTGCTTATTTTATTTTAAAAAAAATTAATGTGATAAAATACACATAACATAAAATTTAACATCTTAAATATTTTTTTCAGTCTGACATTTTTCTCCTTTTTAAATTTTTTCTTTTTAATTTATTGTGTTTACATGGATTCAAGTGTTCCACTCAATATAACTCCCTCCCCCCACCCATGTCCCCTTTTATACCCCCTTTGCCCCCTCCCCCTAGCTCCCTTCCCCCTTTCCTCTGGGATTTGCTGTCCTGTTATCTATATCTCTGTGTTATTTATATATTTTGTAGTTTCACTAATCCTTTCACCTTCTCTGATCCCATTCTTTCATTCCCCTTCCTTCTGACAGCTGTCCCTCTGTTCCCTGTGACCCCACCTCTGTCTCTATTCTGTTCCTCAGTTCACTTTGTTCATTAGATGCCACATATATGTGAGATCATACAATATTTTTCTTTCTCTGCCTGGATTATTTCGCTTAGCATAATAGTTTCCAGGTCCATCCATGCCATCACAAAAGGTAAGATTTCCTTCTTTTTCACAGCCGCATAGTATTCCATTGTATATATGCACCATAGCTTTTTAATCCACTCATCCACTGATGGACACTTGGGCTGTTTCCAGATCTTGGCTATTGTAAACAATGCTGCCATAAACATGGGGTTGCATTTCTTCTTTTGAATCAGTGATTTGGCATTCTTAGGATATATTCCTAAGTGTGGGATAGCTGGGTCAAAAGGCAGTTCCATTTTTAGTTTTTTGAGAAAACCTTATACAGTTCTCCACAGTGGCTGCAAAGTCTGCATTCCCACCAGCAGTGCAGGAGGGTTCCCTTTTCTCCACATCCTCGCCAGCACTTATTCTGTATTGTTTTGTTGATGAGCGCCATTCTGACAGGTGTGAGGTGGTATCTCATTGTGGTTTTAATTTGCATTTCTCTGATAATTAGTGACATTGAACATTTTTTCATATGCCTATTGGCCATCTGTATGTCCTCTTTGGAGAAGTGTCTATTCAGCTCTTTAGCCCACTTTTAATTGGATTAATTACCTTCCTGGTGTTGAGTTTTAGAAGTTCTTGATAAATTTTGGTTATAAACCTCTTATCAGTCATATTGGTGGATATATTCTCCCATTGTCTGGGTTGTCTTTTTATTTTGTTCATGTTGTCTTTTGCTGTGCAAAATCTTCTTAGTTTGATATAGTCCCATTTGTTCATCCTGTCCTTTATTTCACTTGCCCATAGAGATAAATCAGCAAAAATATTGCTACGAGAGGTATCGGAAAGTTTACTGCTTATGTTTTCTTCCAAGATGTTTATGGTTTCACAACTTACATTTAAGTCTTCTATCCATTTTTAGTTTATTTTTGTAAATGGTGTAAGTTGGTGGTCTAGTTTCATTGTTTTGCATGTACCTGTCCAGTTTTCCCAACACCATTTATTAAAGAGACTGTTTTCACTCCATTGTATGCTCTTCCTTTGTTAAGTATCAACTGACCATAAAGGCATGGGTTTATTTCTGGGTTCTCTGTTCTGTTCCTTGATCTGTATGCCTGTTCTTATGCCAGTACCAAGCTGTTTTGAGTTCAATGGCCTTGAAGTATAACTTAATATCAGGAACTGTGATATCTCCCACTTTATTCTTCATTTTCAAGATTGCTAAGGCTATTCGTGTTCTTTTTTTGGTTCCATATACATTTTTGGAATATTCTATATCTTGAAGTGTGCCATTGGTATTTTAATAGGTCTTGCATTGAATTTATAGATTGCTTTGGGTAATATAAACATTTTAATGATGTTTATTCTTCCTATCCATGAACATGGTATATGCTTTCACTTGTTTGTATCTTCCTTGATTTCTTTTATCAATGTTTTATAATTTTTTGAGTACAAGTCTTTTACCTCCTTGGTTAAATTTACTCCTAGATACTTTATTTTTTTTGTTGCAATAGTGAAGGAGATTGTTTTATTAATTTCTCTTTCAGACAGTTTATTGTTGGTGTATAAAAATGTCTCTGATTTCTGAATATTCATTTTATATCCTGCCACCTTGCCGAATTCATTTACCAGGTCTAGTAGTTTTTTGAATGAGACTTTAGAGTTTTTTATGTCATCAGCAAATAATGATAGTTTTACTTCTTTTCCAATTTGTATACCTTTTATTTTTTTTTCTTGTCTGATTGCTGTAGCTAGGACTCCCAGAACTATGTTGAATAAGAGTGATGAAAGGGGGCACCCCTGATCTTAAGGGGATTGCTTTTAATTTTTGCGCATCGAGTATGATGTTGGCCATGGGTTTGTCATAGATGTCCTTTATTCTGTTGAGCTATGTTCCCTGTATTCCTACTTTGCTGAGAGTTTGGATCATAAAGGGGTACTGGATTTTATCAAATGCTTTTTCTGCATATATTAATATTATCATAGATAATATTAATTCCTTTTGTTTATGTGATGAATCACATTTATTGATTTGTGAATATTGTACCAGCCTTGCCTCCCCAGAATAAATCCTACTTGATCATGATATATGATTTTTTTCATGTATTGCTAAATCTGGTTTGCTAATTTTCTTTTTTTGTATTTTTCTGAAGTTAGAAGTGGGGAGGCAGTCAGACTCCTGCATGCACCTGGCTGGGATCCACCCAGCATGCCCACCAGGAGGTGATGTTCTGCCCATCTAGGGGGTTGCTCTGTTGTGTCCAGAGCCATTCTAACACCTGAAGCAGAGGCCAGGGAGCTATCTTCAGCACCCGGGCTAACTTTTGCTCCAGTGGAGCCTTGGCTGCAGGAGGGGAAGAGAGAAATAAAGAGAAAGGAGAGGGGGGAGGGTAGAGAAGCAGGTGGGTGCTTCTCCTGTGTGCCCTGATCAAGAATCGAACCCAAGACTTCCACACATCGGGCCGACGATCTACCACTGAGCCAACTGCCCAGGACCCCGGTTTGCTAATTATTTGTTGAGAATTTTAGCATCTAAGCCTATAGTTTTCTTTCCTTGTAGTGTCTTTACCTGGGAGTTTTTTGATAACTGTTTCAATTTCATTTGTTGTAATTGGTCTCTTTAGGTTTTCTGATTCTTCCAGATTGAGTTTTGGACTATTATATGTTTCTAGGAATTTATCCATTTCACCAAGATTGTCCAAGTTTTTGGCATACTAATCTTTATAGTATTTTCTTACAATTCTTTGTATTTCTGTGATATCAGTTGTTACTTCTTCACTTTCATTTCTAATTTTATTTATTTGAGTCCTCTCTCTTTTTTTCTCGATGAGTCTGGTTAAAGGTTCATCAATCTTTTTTACCTTTAAAAAAAAAAGCTCTTGATTTCATTGATCTTCTGTATTATTTTTAGCCTCTATATCATTTATTTCTGCTCTGAGCTTTATTATTTCCTTCCTTCTACTTCCTTTGGGCTTTATTTGTTGTTCTTTTTCTAGTTCTTTTAGATGTAGAGCTAAGTTGTTTATTTGGGCTTTTTTTGCTTCTTTTTTTTTTTTTTTTTGTATTTTTCTGAAGCTGGAAACAGGGAGGCAGTCAGACAGACTCCCACATGCGCCCAACCGGGATCCACCCGGCACGCCCACCAGGGGGCAATGCTCTGCCCATCCAGAGCATTGCTCTGTTGTGACCAGAGCCATTCTAGCGCCTGAGGCAGAGGCCATGGAGCCATCCCCAGCACCCGGGCCATCTTTGCTCCAATGGAGCCTTAGCTGGAGGAGGGGAAGAGAGAGACAGAGAGGAAGGAGAGGGGGAGGGGTGGAGAAGCCCTGGCCGGGAATCAAACCCGGGACTTCCGCATACCAGGCCGACACTCTACCACTGAGCCAACCGGCCAGGGCCTTTTTTTTGCTTCTTAAGGTATGCCTGTAATGTTATGAACTTCCTTCTCAAGACTGCTTTTGCTGTGTCACATATATTTTGAGTTGTTGTATGTTCATTTTCATTTGTTCAAGGAAATTTTTTATTTCTTCTTTGATCTCATTGTTAACCCATTCGTTATTTAATAACATGCTATTTAGCCTCCAAGTCTTTGAATGTTGTTCAGTTTTTCTATTGTAGTTAATTTCTAGTTTCATGCCATTGTGATCCAAGAAGATGCTTGATAGGATTTCAGTCTTCTTAAATTTATTGAGATTTGTTTTGTGTCCTTAACATGTGGTCTATCCTACATAATGTACCATGAGCACTAGAAAATAATGTATATTCTGCTGCTTTGGGTTGAAAGGTTCTGAAGATATCTATTAAATACAATTGACCTAGTGTGTCGTTTAAGGCTGCTGTTTCTTTTGAGTCCCTTTATTATTAATTTTAATGACGTGACATTGATTAATTAGGGTACATAGATTCAGAGAAAGCATCTCCAGGTTATTTTGACATTTTATTTTGTATACCCTACACCCAAAGTCAAATTGTCTTCTGTCACCTTCTATCTGGTTTTCTTTGTGCCCCTCACCTCCCCCTACCCTTCTCTCACTTCCCTCCCCCCCCCATAACCACCACACTCTTGTCCATGTCCCTGAGTCTTTTTTATATCCCAACTATGTATGGAATCATATAGTTCTTAGTTTTTTTCTGATTTACATATTTCAGTCAGTATAATGTTATCAAGGTCCATCCATGTTGTTGTAAATGATCCAATGTCATTATTTCTTATGGCTGAGTAGTATTCCATAGTATATATGTACCACATCTTCTTTATCCAGTCATCTATTGAAGGGCTTTTAGATTGTTTCCATGTCTTGGCCACTGTGAACAATGTTGCAATGAACATGGGGCTGCATGTGTCTTTACATACCAGTGTTTTTTAGTTTGGGGGGTATATACCCAGGAGAGGGATTGCTGGGTCATATGGTAGTTCTATTTTTAATTTTTTGAGGAACCACCATACTTTCTTCCATAATGGTTGTACTGTACTACTTTACATTCCCACCAACAGTGGATGAGGGTTCCTTTTTCTCCAAAACCTCTCCAACACTTGTTATTACCTATCTTGTTGGTAATAGTTAATCTAACAGGTGTGAGGTGGTATCTTATTGTAGTTTTGATTTGCACTTCTCTAATAGCTAATGAAGATGAGCATCTATTCATATATCTGTTGGCCATTTGTATTTCTTCCTGGGAGAAGTGTCTGTTCATGTCCTCTTCCCATTTTTTTATTGGATTGTTTGCTTGTTTGTTGTTGAGTTTTATGAATTCTTTGTATATTTTGGATATTAGGCCCTTATCTGTGCTGTTATTTGAAAATATCTCATTTAGTTGGCTGTCTGTTTGTTTTGTTGTCAGTTTCTTTTGCTGTGCAAAAGCTTCTTAGTCAGATGTGGTCCCATTCGTTTATCTTTGCTTTCACTTCCCTTGCCTTTGGAGTCAAATTCATAAAGTGCTCTTTATAATCAAGGCCCTTGAATTTAGTGCCTATGTTTTCTTCTATGTAATTTATTGTTTCAGGTTTTATATTTAGGTCTTTGATCCATTTTGAATTAATTTTAGTACAAGGGGACAAACTATAGTCGAGTTTCATTGTTTTGCATGTGGCTTTCAAGTTTTCCCAGCACTATTTGTTGAAGAGGCTTTCCTTTCTCCATTGTGTGTTGTTGGCACCTTTATCAAAAATTATTTGACCTTATATATGTGGTTTTATTTCTGAGCTTTCTATTCTGTTCCATTGGTCTGAGTGTCTGTTTTTCTGCCAATACCATGCTGTCTCAATTATCGTGGCTCTATAATATAATTTGAAGTCAGATATTGTAATGCCCCCAGCTTTGTTCTTTTTCCTTAGGATTGCTTTGTCTATTTGGGTTTTTTTTATATAATTCCATATAAACCTGTTAATTTTTTATTCCATTTCTTTAAAAAATGACATTGGAATTTTGATGGAAATTACATTAAATTTGTATATCACTTTGGGTAATATAGTCATTTTGACTATATTTATTCTTCCTATCCAAGAACAAGGAATATTTTTCCATTTCATTGTAGCTTTTTTGATTTCCTTTAACAATGCTTTGTAGTTTTCATTATATAGTTCCTTTACATTCTTCGTTATGTTTATTCCTAGGTATTTATTTTTTTAGTTGAAACCATGAAGGGGATTATTTTTTTGAGTTCATTTTCTGATGTTTCATTGTTGGCATATAGGAAGGCAATAGACTTTTGTATATTAATTTTGTATCCTGCAACCATACTGTATTGGTTATTGTTTCTAGTAGTCTTTTTGTGGAGTCTTTGGGTTTTCGATGTATAGGATCATCGCAAAAAGTGAAACCTTTACTTCTTCTTTCTCAATATGAATGCTTTTTATTTCTTTCTCTTGTCTGGTAGCTCTGGCTATAACTTCCAGCACTATGTTGAATAAGAGTGGAGAGAGTGGACAACCTTGTCTTGTTCCTGATTTTAGAGGAAAAGTCCTCAGTTTTATGCCATTTAATATGTTAGCTGATGGTTTATCATACATGGCCTTTATTATGTTGAGCTATTTTCCTTCTATACCCATTTTGTTGAGTGTTTTAAACATAAAATTGTGTTGTATTTTATCAAATGCCTTTTCTGCATCTATTGATAGGATCATATGGTTTTTGTTCTTTGTTTTGTTGATATGGTGCGTTACGTTAACCGTTTTACATATGTTGAACCATCCTGGTGATTCTGGGATGAATCCCACTTGATCATGATGAGTTACTTTTTTAATTTGTTGTATTCAATTTGCTAGTATTTTGTTTAGTATTTTAGCATCTGTATTCATTAGAGATAATGGTCTGTAGTTTTCTTTTTTGTGTTGTCCTTGCCAGGTTTTGGTATGGTGGTTATGTTGGCCTCATAAAATGTGTTTTGCAGTATTGCTTCTTCTTCAATTTTTCGGAAGACTTTGAGTAGAATAGGAACCAAGTCTTCTTTGAATGTTTGAAGAATTCACTAGTATAGCCATCTGGCCCTGGAATATTTTGGGGGAGGTTTTTGATAGTTGTTTCTATTTCCTCCCTGCTTATTGGTCTGTTTAGGCTTTCTGCTTCTTCATGACTCAATCTAGGAAGATTTAATTGTTCTAGGAATTTATCCATTTCTTCTAGATTGTTAAATTAGGTTGCATATAGTTTTTCATAGTATTCTACAATAATTTTTTGTATATCTATGGTATATGTGGTGATTTCTCCTCTTTTACTTTGGGTTTTGTTTATATGAGTCCTTTCTCTTTTTTCCTAGTGAGTCTTGCCAAGTGTCTGTCAATTTTGTTGATGTTTTCAAAGAACCAGCTCCTTGTTTTATTGATTTTTTTCTACAGTTTTTCTGTTCTCTATTTTGTTTATTTCTGCTCTGATTTTTATTATTTCCTTTCTTTTGCTGGTTTTGATTTGCCTTTGTTCTTCTTTTTGTAGTTCCTTAAGATGTGAAGTTAAGTGGTTTACTAGGGCTCTCTCTTGTTTGTTCATATAGGCCTGTAGTGATGAACTCCTCTCTTATTACTGCTTTTGCTGCATCCCAGAGATTCTGATATGTTGTATTGTTATTTTCATTTGTCTGTATGTATCTTTTGATCTCTGCTTTTACTTTTTCTTTTCCACTCATTTTTTAAAAGTATGTTGTTTAATTTCCACATTTTTGTGGGTTTGTTTACCTCTTTTTTGCAGTTGAATTCTAGTTTCAAGGCTTTATGATCAGAGAATAAGCTTGGTATAATTTCAATCTTTCTGAATTTGTTGATGTTATTTTTTTGGCCAACATATGGTCAATTTTGAGAATGTTCTATGTACAGTAGAGAAAAATGTACTCTGTCACTTTGGGATGAAATGTCCTGTAGATGGCTATCATATCCAATTGTTCTAGTGTTTCATTTAAGGCCAATATTTCTTTACTGATTTTCTGTTTGGATGAACAACCTAGAACCGTCAGCAGTGTATTGACGTCTTCAAGTATAATTGTATTTTTGTCAGTTTTTGTTTTTAGGTCAGTCAGTAGCTGTCATATATTTTGGTGCTCCTTGGTTTAGTGCATATATATTAAGAAGTGTTATGTCTTCTTGATTCAGTATCCCCTTTATCATTATGAAATGACCGTCTTTGTCTCTGAATGCCTTTGCTGTCTTGTGGTCAACATTGTTAGATATGAGTATGGCTAAACCTGCTTTTTTTTGGATGTTATTTGCTTGGAGAATTGTTTTCTATCCTTTTACTTTGAATTTCTTTTTTTTTAATGTTTTTATTTTTTTATTAATTTATTCATTTTTAGAGAGGAGAGAGAGAGAGGGTGAGAGACAGAGAGGAGAGAGAGACAGAGGGGAGAGAGAAACAGAGGGAGGAGCTAGAAGCATCAACTCCCATATGTGCCTTGACCAGGCAAGCCCAGGGTTTCGAACCGGCAACCTCAGCATTTCCAGGTCGACGCTTTATCCACTGCGCCACCACAGGTCAGGCAAAATGTTATCTTTTTATATATATAGATACATTTTTTTAATTTATTTTTTTTATTTTTTACAGAAACAGAGAGAGGGATAGAAAGGGACAAACAGACAGGAACGGGGAGAGATGAGAAGCATCAATCATCAGTTTTTTGCTGGGACACCTTAGTTGTTCATTGATTGCTTTCTCATATGTGCCTTGACCGTGGGCCTTCAGCAGAGAATTTCTTTTTATCCTTGTAGCTTACATGTGTTTCTTGTAGGCAGCATACAGTTGGATTTTCCTTTTTAATCCATTCTGCTACTCTGTGTCTTTTTTTTTTTTTTTTGTATTTTTTCTGAAGCTGGAAACGGGGAGAGACAGTCAGACAGAGTCCCGCATGCGCCCTACCGGGATCCACCCGGCACGCCCACCAGGGGCGATGCTCTGCCCACCAGGGGGCGATGCTCTGCCCCTCCGGTGCGTTGCTCTGCCGTGACCAGAGCCACTCTAGCGGCTGGGCCAGAGGCCAAGGAGCCATCCCCAGCACCCGGGCCATCTTTGCTCCAATGGAGCCCTGGCTGTGGAAGGGGAAGAGAGAGACAGAGAGGAAGGAGGGGGGGTGGAGAAGCAAATGGGCGCTTCTCCTATGTGCCCTGGCCAGGAATCGTACCCTGGTCCCCCACACGCCAGGCCGATGCTCTACCGCTGAGCCAACCAGCCAGGGCCTACTCTGTGTCTTTTTATTGGTGAGTTCAATCTATTTACATTTAGTGTAATTATTGACACTTGAAGGTTTCCTATTACCATTTTATATATTGCTTTCTGATAGTTATTTTGTTTGGGTCTTCTCTTTTGTTTTTCTACCATTTGTTTTTGTTTGGTTGAAATCCATCCTTCTTTCCTCTGTTACTTCTTTCTTAAAGCCATGTGCTTCTGTGGTGATTTTTTTTTTTCAGGGGTGGTTACCATTAAGTAATGGAAAGGATACATATCATGTTCATTATAGTACATTATCTCATGACTGCTTCTGCACTCCATCCTCCTTTGCTACTGTTAATCTTCGTCCTCTCCCATTTTTTTGTTTTTGTTGTCACACATTAATCTTGATTTTATTGTGATCTTGATGGAGCTTTTTACTTGTAGTTGTGTTTTGTTCTTTGTATCTGGTTGGAAAACCCCTTTTACTATTTCCTGAAGTGGTGGTTTTCTGGTGATAAATTTCCTTATCTTTTCTGTATCTGTGAATGTTGTTTTTGTTTTTGTTTTTTTGTATTTTTCTGAAGTTGGAAGTGGGGAGGCAGTCAGACAGACTCCTGCATGCACCCAACCGGGATCCGCCCAGCACGCCCACCAGGGGGTGATGCTCTGCCCATCTGGGGCATTGCTCTGTCGCAACCAGAGCCATTCTAGCGCCTAAGGCAGAGGCCACAGAGCCATCTTCAGCACCTGGGCCAACTTTTGCTCCAGTGGAACCTTGGCTGCAGGAGGGGAAGAGAGAGACAGAGAGGAAGGAGAGGAGGAGGGGTGGAGAAGCAGATGGGCGCTTCTCCTATGTGCCCTGGCTGGGAATCGAACCCGGGACTTCTGCATTCCAGGCCGACGCTCTACCACTGAGCCAACCGGCCAGGGCTTCTGTGAATGCTTTTATTTCTCCTTTGTATTTGAAGGATAGTTTTGATGGGTATAATATTCTTGTTTGGAAGTTCCTCTCTTTCAGAACTTTAAATATTGGGGTCTGCTCTCTTCTAGCTTGTAGATTGTCTGCTGAGAAATCTGATGATAATGGGCCTTCCTTTATATATTGTATTCTTCTTTTCCCTGGCTGCCTTGAGAATTTTTTCTTTGTCATTGGTTTATATCAATTTCATTATGATGTGCCTTGGAGTAGGTTTGTTAGGATTAAGATAAATTGGTGTTCTGTTTGCTTCTTGAATTTGAGGCTCTAATTCTTTCTACAGGCTTGGGAAGTTTTTATCTATTATTATTTTTTTTTTCTGTATTTTTCTGAAGCCGGAAACGGGGAGAGACAGTCAGACAGACTCCTGCATGCGCCCCACTGGGATCCACCCAGCACACCCACCAGGGTCGATGCTCTGCCCACCAGGGGGCAATGCTCTGCCCATCCTGGGTGTCACTATGCTGCGACCAGAGCCACTCTACCGCCTGATGCAGAGTCCACAGAGCCATCCCCAGTGCCCGGGCCATCTTTGCTCCAATGGAGCCTTGGCTGCGGGAGGGAAAGAGAGAGACAGAGAGGAAGGAGAGGAGGAGGGGTGGAGAAGCAGATGGGCGCTTCTCCTATGTGCCCTGGCTGGGAATCGAACCCGGGACTTCTGCATTCCAGGCCGACGCTCTACCACTGAGCCAACCGGCCAGGGCTTCTGTGAATGCTTTTATTTCTCCTTTGTATTTGAAGGATAGTTTTGATGGGTATAATATTCTTGGTTGGAAGTTCCTCTCTTTCAGAACTTTAAATATTGGGGTCTGCTCTCTTCTAGCTTGTAGATTGTCTGCTGAGAAATCTGATGATAATGGGCCTTCCTTTATATATTGTATTCTTCTTTTCCCTGGCTGCCTTGAGAATTTTTTCTTTGTCATTGGTTTATATCAATTTCATTATGATGTGCCTTGGAGTAGGTTTGTTAGGATTAAGATAAATTGGTGTTCTGTTTGCTTCTTGAATTTGAGGCTCTAATTCTTTCTACAGGCTTGGGAAGTTTTTATCTATTATTATTATTTTTTTTTCTGTATTTTTCTGAAGCCGGAAACGGGGAGAGACAGTCAGACAGACTCCTGCATGCGCCCCACTGGGATCCACCCAGCACACCCACCAGGGTCGATGCTCTGCCCACCAGGGGGCAATGCTCTGCCCATCCTGGGTGTCACTATGCTGCGACCAGAGCCACTCTACCGCCTGATGCAGAGTCCACAGAGCCATCCCCAGTGCCCGGGCCATCTTTGCTCCAATGGAGCCTTGGCTGCGGGAGGGAAAGAGAGAGACAGAGAGGAAGGAGAGCGGGAGGGGTGGAGAAGCAAATGGGCGTTTCTCCTGTGTGCCCTGGCCGGGAATTGAACCCGGGACTTCTGCACGCCAGGCCGAAGCTCTACCGCTGAGCCAACCGGCCAGGGCTGATATACCCATTATTTTTATGTTGCTCTTTCTGATGGAATCAGACAATTCCTGTAGGACTTTCTCTTTTTTAAATTTGTAAGTCTCTCTCCTCTTCTCTCTGTAGTGCCTCTAGTTGCCTGTCTTCTATGTCACCAATTCTTTCCTTTATCAGACCTGTTCTATTAGGTAAGCTTATTACTTCGTTTTTCAGTTCATGCATTGAGTATTTCATCTCTGTTTGATTCATTTTTATAGTTTCAATTTCCTTGGTGATGTATTCTTTCTGTTCATTGAATTGTTTTTGAGCTCCCTAAATTGCCTTTCTGTGTTTTTTTTTGTATATCCCTGAACATTTTTAGGACTTCAACTTTAAATTTTCTGTCGATTACAAGTTTTGCAAGCTATTGAAATTTTTTTCTATAGATTTTTCCTCATCTATCTGAGCTACATCTCTGTCTTTTGTATCCATGATATTTGATTTTTTTCCTTAATGACATTTGAGAGTGGTATTGTTAATAACACTAATAAGAGTTGATTAAAAATTTTAAAATAAAAATTTTTTTTGAGAAAATACAGTGAAAAAATGAAAATTCTATTGTGCTAAGTGGAACAAAAACTATATAGAATGGAGGGCCTGAGTTGGTGGGAAGTGGCAAAGAGACAAAAAACAAGGTAAGAACCCATGAAGTGTCACAAGGAAAAAATTTGAATCAAGTATAAAATAATTTGTAAATGAGAGAAATAGTGAAAGAAAAAAGAAGAAAAAGAGAAAAAAGAAAAATAAATCCAGTGAAAAATGAAAATTCTGATGTATTATATGGAACAAAAACTACATAGAATGGAGAGCCAGAGTTGGAGGAAATGCTGAAGAGATAAAAAGCGAAGTAAAAAGCACATAAAATGTCACAAAGAAAAAATTTGAATCTAGAATAAAATAATTTGTTTGTGAGTGAGGATTAATGAGAGAAAAAGTGAAAGAGAAAAGAAGAAACAAAAAGAGAGAGAGAGCCTGACCAGGTGGTGGCACAGTGGATAGAGCGTCAGACTGGGATGCTGAGGACCCAGGTTCGAAACCCTGAGGTCGCCAGCTTGAGCATAGCCTTATCTGGTTTGAGCAAAAGCTCACCAGCTTGGACCTAAGGTTGCTGGCTAGAGCAAGTGGTTACTTGGTCTGTGGAAGGCGTGCAGTCAAAGCACATATGAGAAAGCAATCAATGAACAACTAAGCTGTCACAACGAAAAACTGATGATTGATGCTTCTCATCTCTCTCCGTTCCTATCTGTCTTTACCTGTCTATCCTTCTCTCTGACTCTCTCTCTCTGTCTCTGTAAACAAAAAAAGAGAGAGATAAAAGGGAGAGAATTAAGGTTTTGGGAATGTAACCCTCATAGAGAAAAAACAAGAATGAAAAATGTAACACTATGCATAATGAAGTTCAAAATGAAAAGAAAAGAATTAAAATGGAAAGAGGATAAAACAACCAAGGTGGGGGAAAAAAGATAAAAAATACAAGAAAAACAATGACTACTTATAAAGATTGTGGATTTTTCCTCGGTTTGAGAGGTTATCTTCTTCCTTTTTCTTTTCTGTCTCTCTGGCTGGTGGCGCTGTCCCCCAGGTTCTGCCCCTGTGGTACTCTGAGGCAGAGATTTGCAGTTAATGTGTTGCTATGGCAATGACATAAACTAGGACTCAGTCCCATTGGTAGGCGGGGCTTGTTAGCATTTGCAGTCTCAAACAATGAGTCTGTTTTCCCAGAGCTTCTCCCCAAGTCTCTCCTTCCTGAACCACAGCCTGGGGACCCAGCTGTGAAGTTGCCTCAGCCACTGCCTGGAAAGCAAGAGGCTCTAAGAGCTGCCATATCCTCCCTCTATCCCTACTCAAAGCAGGGTTCTGGGTAAAGTTTTGCCAGCCAGAGCTGCCAGTGTAATCAGGCAGGACTGGGAGCCAATTGTTTTTTAGAGTGGTATTTTGTTTTTGTTTTTGTTTTCATTTTTCTGAAGCTGGAAACAGGGAGAGACAGTCAGACAGACTCCCGCATGCACCCGACCGGGATCCACCCGGCACATCCACCATGGGGCGAAGCTCTGCCCACCAGGGGGCGATGCTCTGCCCATCCTGGGCGTCGCCATGTTGCAACCAGAGCCACTCTAGCGCCTGAGGCAGAGGCCACAGAGCCATCCCCAGCGCCCGGGCCATCTTTGCTCCAATGGAGCCTTGGCTGCGGGAGGGGAAGAGAGAGACAGAGAGGAAGGTGCGGCAGAGGGGTGGAGAAGCAAATGGGCGCTTCTCCTGTGTGCCCTGGCCGGGAATCGAACCCGGGTCCTCCGCATGCTAGGCCGACGCTCTACTGCTGAGCCAACCGGCTAGGGCTAGAGTGGTATTGTTAATAACACTAATAAGTGAAAAAATGAAAATTCTATTGTGCTAAGTGGAAAAAAAATACATAGAATGGAGGGCCTGAGTTGGGGGGTTTTATGAGCTTCCGGGCATGTCTAGTATGCCTCAGCGCTCTGTGGGTCTACTCTCCCCAGGCTTTTTGCACTTTGTAACCTGTATCAGCTGGCAGAAGATGCCCCAGTTACTGCCTCCAGAGCAAGAGGTCCTAAAAGCTGCCAAGTCCCTCCTCCAGGTCCACTCAAAGCACAGCTCTGAGTAAGAAAGCTTTGTAAACCAGAGCCACCAGCTTAGGCAGGCAGAGGAGTGAGCTGATTTCTGGTCAGGCTTCTTACTAAGGTTCCTCGGGTATGTCTAGTTAAATTTGCCTCAGCGCTCCACAGGTCTGCTCTCCACAGGCTTCTCCCTTGTTGGAAAGCCTACAGCCCAGCCCGCCCAAATTCTGCAGTGTTCTCTGAGGTCTGCTCTGTGGGAATGTGCTTTTTAACCTGTACCAGCTGACGCAAAGTTGCCCCAGCCACTGCCTGCAGAACAAGAGGCCCTGAGATCAACAAGTCCCTCCTCTGGGTCAGCTTAAATCGCAGCCCCGGGAAAGAACACTTTGTTAGCCAGAGCCACCAGCATAAGCCGGCCAGGCAGTGAGCAGACTGCAAGTTAGGCTCCTTTCTAAAGGTTCTGGGGCATGTCTAGTTTGCCTCAGCGTTCCACAGGTCTGCTCTCCAAAGGCTGCCTGCTCCAGCAAGCTGCCTGCATGCCCAGCCCCCAGCACTTTCACAGTTCTCTTTTGCGAGAATGTGCTTTGTAGCCTGTGTCAGCTGGTGGAGGCACCCCTCCCGGACAGGTCCGGGCATAGGGAAGCCAGCTCTCACAAACTTCCCGTGCGCTGTTGTTCAGGGAGCCGGGATTGCACAGAAACTCTGGCTACAGCCCATGCAGAAAGTCACTGCTGACAGTCTTTGACCCAGCCCTTTTATCCAGAAACATGGGCGCCCATGCCCGAAGTGCCAGGTGGATCCACTCGCACACTGCCCACAATCACAGACCAGGAGACCAGGAGTAAACAAAACTCAAAGCCGCTCTGGTATCAGCCTCCGCAGGCAACCCACTTGCCCACCTCTGCCTGGGTCTGCCACTGGTGTTAGCTCCATGTTGGCAATCTCAAGCTGAGCCGCAGGCACACTCTCTCCTCAACTTGAAAGCCTCCGCCCTAGCCAGTTTATTCCCTCTTTCCTAGCACTCCCTTCCTCTCAGTTCCAAGTGAAAGCAGCCCTTCCTCAGGTCAGTGAGGAAAGTGGAATACTCAGTTCTCCATCTTATTTCCTTCAGAGTGGATTATATATTCAGCCACCTTTCCTCCCAATTGTACCTTTGTTTGATGTATGTGTATTTCAGATGCTCCCAGGATTGTATTTCTGTCTCTAGTTGTTAAATTTGTTGAAATTTCAGGAAGAGGTATCAGGAGCACCCCTCACTGTGCCATTTCTCTGATGTCACCTAAGGCTGCTGTTTCTTTATTAATTTTCTTCTTGGAGGATCTATCCACTGATGTTAGTGGGGTATTAAAATCCTCTACTATTATAGTATTGCTGTTGAGCTCTCCCTTTATGCCCATCAAAATCTGCTTTATATACTTAGGTGCTCCTATATTAGGCGATTAGATATTTATAACGGTTGTATCTTCCTGTTGGATTGCTCCCTTTATCATTATGTAGTGACCTTCTTTATCACTTACTATAGCCTTTGTTTTAAAGTCTATTTTGTCAGATATAAGTATTGCTACCCCAGCAATTTTTCATTTTCATTTGCATGAAATACTTTTTTCCATCCCTTCACTTTTAGTCTATGTGTATCGTTTGTTCTGATGTGGGTTTCTTGTAGACAGCATATGTACAGGTCCTGTTTTCTTATCTATGAAGCTACCTTATGTCTTTTTGTTTTATTTTATTTTAATTATTTTTATTTATTCATTTTAGAGATGAGAGAGAGAGAGAAGGGGGGAGGAGCAGGAAGCATCAACTCCCATATGTGCCTGGACTGGGCAAGCCCAGAGTTTGGAACCAGCAACCTCAGCATTCCAGATCGATGCTTGATACACTGTGCCACCACCAGTCAGGCACCTTATGTCTTTTGATTGGATCATTCAATCCATTTACATTTAAGGTTATTATTGATATGTAGTTGTTTACTGCCATCTTATTCTTTAAATCTACAATCCTCTTTTCTCTATTTTTTTTTTTACCTTGCTCTTTTTACAGTATGCCCCTCAACATTTCTTACAGTACTGGTTTGGTTGTAATGAATTCCTTGAGTTGTTGTTTTCTTTTGTTTTTGTCTGGGAAGCTTTTTATTTCTCCTTCAATTTTAAATGATAGCCTTGCTGGATAAAGAAGTCTTGGGTGTAGGTTCTTGCTTTGCATCACTTTGAATATTTTTTGCCAATCCCTCCTGGCTCCAAGTGTTTCTGTTGAGAAGTCAGATGTCATCCTTATGGGGTCTCCTGTGTAGGTAATTAATTGCTTTTCTCCTGCAGCTTTTAGTATTCTTTCTTTGTCACTTTATTTATGATGTGTCTTGCTGTAAGCCTCTTTGGGTTCCTCTTTAATGGAACTCTCTGTGCTTCTTGAACTTGTGTGAATTTTTTCTTCATCAATTTAGGGAAAGTTTCAGTTATGATTTCTTCAAATAGGTCCTCTATTCCTTGTTTGTTCTCTTCTCCTTCAGGAACCCCTGTGATACGGATGTTTTTTCTCTTCATGTTTTTACAGAACTCTCTTAGAGTTTCCTCAGACTTTTTGAGCCTCTTCTTTTTGCTGCTCCACTTCCATGCTTTCATTTATCTTGTCCTCTAAATCGCTTATTTGATCCTCTGCTTCATTTGCTTTCTATTAATTCCTTCTAGTGCAGTCTTTATTTCTGATATTGTATTTGTCATTTCTGACTGAGTTTTTTTTTTATGATTTCAATGTTCTTTTTGATGCTTGCTATCTCTTTATTTAGGTGCTCATTATGTCCATCCATTGTTGCTGTAAGATCTGTGAACATCCTAAAAATCATTGTTTTAAACTCTGCATCTGGTATATTGGTTTCTTTCATCTCATTCAGTTCATTTTGTGGGGATTTCTCTTGTTGATTCATTTGGGTCACATTTCTCTGTCTTCCCATTTTGTCTGTGTATTAGGTAGCACTCTCTGACTTTGAAATATTTGTGTGGTCTTTATGAAGAAGATGGGCTCAGTGGTACTGACCTTCAGGCCACTTGTTTTCCTTGTTTTAGGAAAGCTTCTTGAGGGTACTATTTCCCTCTTGTTGTATGTGAGTTTTTGATGCAGTTGATCTTTTCGTGGGTACAGTTATTGCTTCAGACTGGCTAGCTCTAAGGGTCAACTTTGATTATGTGCAATGTGCAATGTCTGTCCTGTTGGGCATATTCTCCACAGAGTCTGATGCCTGATAGACTCCACCTTTGGGTGTGCTGCTTGTGTAGGTAGTTGAGTGTAGGGTTGATGCTATCTGCCACCCTCTACCAGTAATGTTGGCTCTAGTTCTTCTTGGGTTGGTGTCAGCTGTTGTTTGTAACCCACTGTGGGCTACCAATCTGCAGCTACTGCACTTTTTGCTGTTTGTGTCTGTGTTTTCTGTGTCTGGGTACTGTGTGTGAGAGGGGCCTTTGTATAAGGATCAGCTTCCTTCTGCTTAGATATGATAAGAGCTCCATAAAATTCCCAAGCTCTGTAAGATGTCTCCACTTTTTAACTGCTCCACCTCCTCTTGCAGCTGCCTGGTCTTCCCACAGAGTCTTCTGTAGTAAGACTGTAGTGTGGGCTCAGACCGGCCTCATCCAACCAACCCCTCTACAGGTTGCACGCTTGGTGGGTTAGGGCAGTTGAGGTTGTGAATACAACATTTGTGGGACCCCCTACTTCGGGAGTCTCTTGGTCAGGAGCTCAGTACAGGGAATGTGGTCCCTACTCCAGAGCTTGATCCCTCAGCCACTGCTGGCTGGATACTCAAATTTTATTTCTCCCCAACAAGGTGAGCAGCAGTTTCAGACCAAGTGTGACTGACAATCCCCTCTACAGAAGTTCTTTCAGCTGTTGAGCCCCTCCCCCCCAGTCTCAGGGAGGAAGACTGAGAGAGTCCTATCCTGGGGCTGACTGTGCCCCTCCCAAAGGTGGCTAAGCCCCTCAACCAGATCCAACAATAGACTCACAGAGACCCACACATTAAATGTCCATGCTCCAAGCCTCTCTCCCTTCCCCCTGTGGAATCTAGCCATGCAGGGCAGGATATCCAGGCCCCAGGCAGGCTGCCTATGAAGTTCCACCCTATCCAATGCACATGAGCCATTGTGCCAGTGCTGATCACAGAGTGGAACTCACCTCAGCTGGGCCCAATGTGATGAGCATTTCTTTAGGATACCACTCTAGCAAGGGTTGTTAGGTCCTGAAACTATGCCTTCTGCAGCTGGCCCCTGGATGTGCTGGCCCTGGGCCTCTCAAGCAGGAACCCAGCACAGACCAGTGGGAGACACTGCCTGTGACTGGCCCTCAGCAACCTTCTTGGAGCTACAAGCAATTCAGAGTTTGTGGCTGCCTCTGCTGGGCCCAGGTGTACATGGAAATACCAAGCTGCACTTCTAGGCTGGTTTTTACCCACTCTGGTCCTGGGGGAAAATCTGTTCAAATGGCCAAGTTTCCCAGAATCCCACCTCCTGCAGCCTCTGTCTGCTGGCTGCTTGTTAGGATCAGCGCTGAAAAAACCTCTGCCAGAGTCTAGAGCAGTGTTTCCCAACCTTTTTTGTGCCATGCCCCACCTTAACCTTTCTAAAATTTTTATGTCCCCCTCTATGTAACATACATAATTTTTAACATTAAAAACAGAGCTCCAGGGAAAAGCAACCTGGTCTCAACTCTCCAGGCAGAGGAGAACAGAAGCTCCATATCCACGCATGCTGCAAATGGCTTTTTCCAGTCTACCTGAATCATTACCAGCTAGAAGCAGCGGTCATTGGGACTTGGACATGAGCTGCAAAGTATAGAATGGTGACAACAATTCCAGTGCCATACGGACTTTTCCTGTGGGGAACTTTCCTGGAATCCTGCTCCCTGTGACAGCTCCTAACAGACTGAACTGTGGTTGGGTTGCATTTTTCAGGGATTTGGCATGGTGAGGGGGCCAACTTGGACTTGGGGAACATGTTAAGGACACTACTCATTTATGGATTCTTGCTGTATTGGCCAGGAGTTTGCTTAAAGGCTTTTAATCACTGTAAAAAAAATAGAGGACTAGATGAAGAAGATGGGGCACATATACACCATGGTATATTATTCAGCTAGGAGAAATGGTGACATTGGATCACTTATAGCGGAATGGTGGAGTCTTGGTAGCATTGTGCGGAGTGAAATAAGCGAATCAGAAAAAAACAGGAACTGCAGGATTCCATACATTAGTGGGACATAAAAGCGAGACTGAGAGGCATGAACAGGAGTGTGGTGGCTATGGGGGGTGGGGGGAGGGAAGGAGGGAGAGGGGGAGGGGAGGGGGAGGGGTACAGAGAGAACTGGATGGAGGGTGGCAGAGGACGATCTCTCTTTGGGTGATGGGTATGCAACATAACTAAATGACAAGATAACCTGGAAATGTTTTCTTTGAATGTATGTACCCTGATTTATTGATGTCACCCCATTACAATAAAAATTTATTTATATATAAAAAAATTGATTTGTTCACTTAATAAACATAAATGATAGGTTCTAGGAAGAAATCACTATGAAATTGTTAACAAAACACAGTAAGTAAAATTTCAAAACATAATGAAAAACAAATTTAAATTCCAAATAATTTTAATACAGATTTTTCTATATTAATTTATTATTTTAATTTAGTGTGATCCTTGCGCTTGATGCTTGCTGCACAGAGATTTTATATTAGGTTCCAATTTGGTTAGCTTTAGTCTCAAGTCTCCACGTTGTGTTATATCAGCCGATTTCTTTTTTTTTTTTTTTTTTTTTTTTACCAGTAAATCATTTACAGCACCAAATCCACATTCAGCTAAAAATGAAGATGGAAACGGTAGCAATAGTTTTCTTGCACATTTGGTTGAGTTTGGGTATTTGATTTCTGTTTCCTCACAAAGCCATGCCATCGCTCCTTTGATATTAAATAAAGCTTTAACTGACTCATCATTTTGCAATTCTGTGAGTTCTTCTTGATTCTGCATATTTGATATATCAGACAAATCCACTAACATTGGCTGCATCATCCATGTTGGGAAATCAATTTGTTTTAAATCAGAAAATCTTTCTTTTAAATCAGCCGATAGAATATTCAAATGATTGACAATAACAAGTAAAGCAGTATCAGTTACTTCACATTTTTGGAGCCAATGAAACTGTTTAAAGTTTTTGTTGTTAATATGTTTCTGACATAACTCAATATTGGTAATGAAACCAAATATCTTTGCTTTTGCATCGACAAGAGTTTTATTTGTTCCTTGAAGTTGCTTATTTAATATATTTAGTTTTTCAAAGATATCGGCTAAATAACTCACAAATGCTTTACCATCTATTGTTAACAGATACTTCATTTCAGGTTTGTTGCTTAAAAAATCACTAAGAGTATCAAACAGTTCCATAAATCTTTTCAAACAGTTTCCTTTAGATAGCCATCTTACTTCAGTATGAAGTAAAAGTCTCACATGGTCTTCATTTTGTTCTTCACAAAATAGCTTGAAAAGACGCTCACACTGGGCACTAGCTTTAATAGCATTAACACACTTTATTACTGTATGTAATACTTCATTCAAAACAGGAGAGATGTTTTTAGCTACCAAGTTTTCCCTATGAATAACACAATGCACAAGAATCATTTCTAGATTCACATCTTTCATCAATTTTAAGCAGCCATTTTTCTTGCCCATCATATTGGGAGCCCCATCTGCAGCACAAGATGTTATATTTTTCATTGATATATCATTGACATCTAAGTAGTTTTTTAGCTTATTATATATATCTTTGGAGGTAGTGGTGCTTTCTAATCTTTTACAGAACATTTCTTCAGCAAAATGTCCTTTATCAATACATCTTACGTAAGTTATCAATTCTGCCTCACTGTCTCTCAAAGTTGATTCATCCATTTGCAAGGAGAATTTTCTTGTTTTCAGCTTTTCAATAAGTTGTTTTTCAATATCCTCACTCATTTTGTCTATTCTTCTGCTAATAGTATTGTCACTGAGTGGCATAGCTTTTACATCTTTGTCATCTTTTTCAAGAACCGTTTTAAGAAATGCTGATATTGACGGTTTTATTAAATTCTCTCCTATAGTGTGATTTTCTCCAGTTTTAGCGATGAATAAAGAAATTTGATAACTAGCCTCAAGAACACGATTATTAGTTGAAGTATGAGCAGTAAATAGAGACTTTAATGTTGTTCTTTTTTCAAAATTTTTCTTTAAAGTTTTAAAGTAACTCAAATCTGAATTAATATGAGCACTATGTTTCGCCTTCAAATGCGCCTGAAGATGACCTCGTTTCATTGATTCGTTGGTCAAGCATTGCTGGCATAAAAGACAAAAAGGAATCCGCTCATCGTGAACAGCAGGTATGAACCCAAATTTTAAATATTCCTCCGAATATTGATCAGTTTTTTTCTTGCTTGCACCATATACTATGGGCTATAAGAAATAAAAATAAGATCAATTAAAAACTAATGTTAAAATATATTCAATGTGACATAGAGTAAATGTATACAAAAAATTCATATTTATTTAAATGTATGTAACACATTTACTATACTATCACCGCAAATCAAAAGGTATCTATATTTTTTCCACTTGACAAAATTTTCTGGAAAGTTATGCTTCTAAAATTAAAATTGTCGTGCATGCACTATTATAGCCCCAATAATATTTATAAAATATTAGTGCTTTCTAGCCCCGATGCAACAAGTACTTAATAAAGAGTTTAATATTGATAAAAATAAAATCAAATACTTACCAATTATATCTATGCAATATATATATTTATATTTATTAAATCAATGAGCTTTTACAACAGTTTTGACTGATACTTATTTCAAATTAACACCAACTGAATGATGTGAAACACTACAGAAGTTGCGATGGGCCAATTAGGTGAGAATAACTGCGTTGTTTAGTGAATTTTTAAAACGTCCGGGGTTCCCCGCGGTAGACGGCATGCTCCACGGTGAACCCAGGACGAAGTTTACTTGATGACGCCAATCACCCAGTTGATATTTTGGTCTCGTCAAACGAAATTATACTTAATAATTATTTACCGCAATTATTTAAGAATTGCATTTTTTGTTAAATTTGGCACCAATATCTAGCATTGCATTTAAATGGCCTGGGGCAAAAGAGTTAAAGTCGTGTGGAGTCCATTTTCAAATTGCCCCCCTTAACTTTTGAATTGCCCCCCTATGGGGCATGGGCCCCACGTTAGGAAACACCTGTGGCAATTCAGGGATTAGGAAGGGTGGTTGAGTGTGGCTCTGCCCCTTGGCCCCAGGTATCAGTCTGTCCAGACTTTTCACAGACCACAGTAGGGTGAGGGCCCAAGAGTCTGGTGGGTGTGGCCTCTGAGATCCAGAGGTGAGGTCTGCCTCCCCACAGTTTCAGCTGAGTCCCTTGTGAGGTGGTAGCACCAGTCATAGACTCGGGAGAGGGGAGAGGGGAGCCCCAGTCTCAACATCAGAAAACTGAGTCACTAATGTGCCCCCTGCTTCCTGGCCTCTCAGAACGAGCCCTCGCCATGACTGGGGTAGGAGACGCTCCTAAGGGCAGAGCAGCTGCTTTTCCCCAGGCTGATGTCACCCTCTGAGTGGCATCCACTCAAGAAAGACGGCAACTTGCAGTACTGGAGAGTAACTCAGCACAGGGTTTCTTACGGCCATCCCCCACAGTGTCTCTCCTTGGGCCTCCAACTTTACACTCTCCTCCCACAACTCCAGTTCTCTCAGCTCTTCCCCGCCAGAGCCCTGGGTAAGTGGCTGTGAATGAGGTTTTCTGCGCAGGCCCTTTAAGACGGAGTCTGCATCCGAGAGCTGTGTCTCTTTCTCTCAGACAGAAACTGGGCTGTTTTCACAGCTAAATGTTGTGTAGGTGCCTCTTCTAGGCTCTGGGACTCTAGGCTGGGGCTCCAGGCCTGGAACTGAGGACCCACAGTGAGAGTCCTTCCGAACCCTCAGCAGCCTCTCCCTCCTGGGAGCAGGGCAGCCCTTTCCGTGTGTCCACCAGTCTACATATGGCTTCTTCCGTGATCCTTGGTTATAAACTCCTCTTAGTTTAATCTAGAGTTGGTTTTTCAAGATGATTGTTCTTATATTAAGAAAGTGGCAGTTGGAACATCTGCCCACTCTGTCACCATCTTTCTTCTCCTCTCTCATCTTAACTATTTTTTAAGTACACAGATCAGTTGTGTTAAATACATTCACATTGTTGTGTAACCATCACCACCATCCATCCCTAGAATTCTTTTCCTCTTAGGAAACAGAAACTCTGTGTCCTGAACAATAACTCCCCTTCTCCATCCTCCCTCAGCTCCTGGTGACCACCATTCTACTTTGTCTCTGTGAGTGTGACTACTGTAGGTCCCTCGTGTAAATGGCATCATACACTATTTGGCTTATTTCCCTGAACATGTCCATGTTGTAGCATGGCTCAGAATTCCCCTTTCTTTAAAAAAAATAAAAAAAGTATTTTTCAATTACAGTTGATATATGATATTACATTAGTTTTAAGTACACAACCCAGGGATTAAATATTTATATAATGTATGAAGTAATCACCCTGGTAAGTCTAGTACCCACCTGACACCAGGCATTGTTATCACATTATTGACTGTAGTCCCTGTGCTGTGTGCATCCAGGACTATTTTTATAACTGGCAATCTGTACTTCTTCATTTCTTTCACCTTTTTCACCCAGCCACACCCCCTTCCAGCTGGCAGTCATCAATTTGTTCGTTGTGTCTGTTTTTTTCTGCTTATTTTAGAGATGATTTTGCAAAAAACTTTTGAGGTCCTAGTCCCTGAAAAGATTATGTTACTCCCTTCAAATATGTACCTCAAAATTAAAAATAACTTTAGACCATGAATTTAGGTTTTTCTCTGATGACTTTTTTTTTTTTTAATTAAAAAACTGAAGCCTGACCAAGTGGTGGCGTAGTGGATAGAGCGTCCGACTGGGATGCGGAAGACCCAGGTTTGAGACCCCGAGGTCGCCAGTTTGAGCGCGGGCTCATCTGGCTTGAGCAAAGCTCACCAGCTTGGACCCAAGGTTCTGGCTCGAGCAAGGGGTTACTCGGTCTGCTGAAGGCCCGCGGTCAAGGCACATGTGAGAGAGCAATCAATGAGCAACTAAGGCGTTGCAATGAAAAACTAATGATTGATGCTTCTCATCTCTCTCCGTTCCTGTCTGTCCCTATCTGTCCTTCTCTCTGACTCTCTCTGTCTCTGAAAAAAAAACAAAAACCCCCCAAAAACAAAAACAAACAAACAAAACCCCTGAAGACACCTTTGCGGCAGCTCTAGGAACGTCTGTCCGCTCAGTTGGATGGCACAGCTAGTTTTGCATTGTTGGTCCCAGTGATGCCCTTTAAGGGCAAAAGGAGCAAATATTCAAAGTGCTAATCACAGGGGCATCTGATTACAATGGGAAAGGAGAGAAAGTATAACTTGGCACAGAAATATACCTTTTCTACGTAGCTTGTATCACCTGTCACTTTGTTAGGACTTAGGATCAAATACATTACAGGTTGCTCATGAGTGTCAGTGTGGTCAAGGATGGTGTTTGTGTGTAGGAAAGATGTCTAATATCAACTTATTTCCAGGTAAAGAAACCTAGTTCTTAGGCTTTGAAGTACAGTCTATCAATCCTATTATTTTACTTTTCAGCCTTGTTTTTAATAATTATTAATTTAAAACTTTTGAATGTTTGTTCCATTCATAGTTAGTCAATTTAAAAAGCCTTCTAACGGGTTCGATTCCCGGCAAGGGCACACAGGAGAAGCGCCCATCTGCTTCTCCACCCCTCCGCCGCGCCTTCCTCTCTGTCTCTCTCTTCCCCTCCCGCAGCCAAGGCTCCATTGGAGCAAAGATGGCCCGGGCACTGGGGATGGCTCTGTGGCCTCTGCCCCAGGCGCTAGAGTGGCTCTGGTCGCAACATGGCGACGCCCAGGATGGGCAGAGCATCGCCCCGTGGTGGGCAGAGCATCGCGCCATGGTGGGCGTGCCGGGTGGATCCCGGTCGGGTGCATGCGGGAGTCTGTCTGACTGTCTCTCCCTGTTTCCAGCTTCAGAAAAATGCAAAAAATAAATAAATAAAAAGCTTTCTAATATTTTACACAGTATTTATACATTTCATGAATTTTATATCTGTCATACATAAGTCCTTCAATTATCTAATGTTAAGGAAGTCTTTGTAAGTATTTAATCTTTTTTTTAAGTGAGAGGAAGGGAGACAGAGAGACAGACTCCCCAATGTGCCCCACTGGGATCCACCTGGTGAGCCTCCTCCAGGGCGATGATCTGCCCATCTGGGGCCTTGGTGTTTGCACAGCAACCAAGCTGTTTTTAGCACCTGCGGTGGAGGCTCCATGGAGCCATCCTCAGTGCCTGCTGACAATGAAATCACACCAGTTGAGCCATGGCTGGGGAAGAAAGAGAGAGACAGACATAAGTGGGTGGAGGAGGAGTGGAGAAGCAGATAGTCACTTCTCCTGTGTGCCCTGGCCAGGAATTAAACCTGGAACATCACACACTGGGCTGCCACTCTACCATTGAGCCAACTGGCCAAGGCCTCACATATTTCATAACACACAAATTTTAATATAATAGTTCTAATTCCACAGAACATTTACCTTAAATTAACTGTTAACATCAATAAAAGTTGTGTGCTCATCCAGCTGCTACAGACTCAGAGATTTCCTGCAGGCACAAGTTTGGGAGTGGCAGATCAACAGGGTGTATCCTCTCACTCCAACTCTGTATTCATTCATTTCTTACTGCTGCTGCAACAATGTATTTGCTCAAACCAAATACATTATGTTTCATTTCTGGAGGCCAGCCATCAGCAACTCTTTCTCCACCTGCATTATCTGGCTAATGGCCCCTTCCTCGCTCTTTGAAGCCAGATCTCTTTCTCTTTCTCTGATCTCTGCTTCTATCATCATGTCACCTTTTTCTAACTTTGACTCACTTGCCTCCTTCTTATAAGAATGAGTGTGATTGCTCTGGGCCCACTAGATAACCCAGGATAGTCTTTCTATAGTAAGAGCCTTAATGTAATCACACCTGCAAAGTCCCCTCTGAAATATAAGATAACATATCCCTAGGCTTTACAGATTAGGATGTGGACATCTTTGGGAAGTCATTATTCTGTCTACTATAACTTTTCCACACATTTGAGGACCAGAGATAGTGGTCAAATGCTGATATGATTATCCAAGTCCCTAATAGGTCACTCTGACCTTTATGTCACTGACCCTTAATTTCAAGAGAAGGCTGTTCCAATAGCCCATGTGCCTGGAATAAAATTCCACATATAGCCCAATTTTTGGACTACATTCTAAAGTCTTCAACAGTTCGATTCTTGATTGGATTTTGTATATTGTTTTTATATATAAATGTCTTCCTATCTTGGTCCAAAGACTTTGAACTTGACAAAAAATTTCGTTTTTACATATACTTCCAAGGACATGGAATCCTTATGGTTCTCAAGTAGTGGCCTGGGATCTCTCATGCCTGATGTCTCTGTCCTGCCACCAAAGCTTATAGGATCCTTTTAAGCTTATGACAGCCTTTTCAGGACATGAGCCATTATTAACTACAGAACCTTTCTTAGATATTCTTGATAACGGTGCTTTCTCCGTCTTTGTTGATAAGCCAGGACACTTTGTCACTGCTTCATGCTCACTTCACAATGCCCCTGGACAGGTGGCTCTGGGGGCCTTCTCTGCTTCCCGCACAGCCAGGGAAAGGAAGGGGACTGAGGTGGATCCTGTGTGGACCCTGGACATACCTTGAACTTCCTCAGTCAGTAGTTTTAGGGTTGGGGCCTGAGAATTTACCATTTGACCAGGCTTCCCACGTGATGCTTCTGCACACTGGGAAGACCCAACTCCCGAGACCACTGCTTTCCGCCCAGCAGCAGTCTCCGGGTGGCAGCACCGCCCCTTCCCTGCAGCCCTTGTGCTTCCCGCACAGCAGCAGTCCCCGGGTGGCAGCACCGCCCCTCCCCTGCCCCTGCTTCCCGCACAGCAGCAGTCTCCGGGTGGCAGCACCGCCCCTCCCCTGCCCCTGCTTCCCGCACAGCAGCAGTCTCCGGGTGGCAGCACCGCCCCTCCCCTGCCCCTGCTTCCCGCACAGCAGCAGTCTCCGGGTGGCAGCACCGCCTCTCCCCTGCCCCTGCTTCCCGCACAGCAGCAGTCTCCGGGTGGCAGCACCGCCCCTCCCCTGCCCCTGCTTCCGGCACAGCAGCAGTCTCCGGGTGGCAGCACCACCCCTCCCCTGCCACTGCAGCCCTTGTGCTTCCCGCACAGCAGCAGTCTCCGGGTGGCAGCACCACCCCTCCCCTGCCACTGCAGCCCTTGTGCTTCCCGCACAGCAGCAGTCCCCGGGTGGCAGCACCGCCCCTCCCCTGCCCCTGCTTCCCGCACAGCAGCAGTCTCCGGGTGGCAGCACCGCCTCTCCCCTGCCCCTGCTTCCCGCACAGCAGCAGTCTCCGGGTGGCAGCACCGCCCCTCCCCTGCCCCTGCTTCCGGCACAGCAGCAGTCTCCGGGTGGCAGCACCACCCCTCCCCTGCCACTGCAGCCCTTGTGCTTCCCGCACAGCAGCAGTCTCCGGGTGGCAGCACCGCCCCTCCCCTGCCACTGCAGCCCTTGTGCTTCCCGCACAGCAGCAGTCTCCGGGTGGCAGCACCGCCCCTCCCCTGCCACTGCAGCCCTTGTGCTTCCCGCACAGCAGCAGTCTCCGGGTGGCAGCACCGCCCCTCCCCTGCCACTGCAGCCCTTATGCTTCCCGCACAGCAGCAGTCTCCGGGTGGCAGCACCACCCCTCCCCTGCCACTGCAGCCCTTGTGCTTCCCGCACAGCAGCAGTCTCCGGGTGGCAGCACCGCCCCTCCCCTGCAACCCTTGTGCTTCCGGCACAGCAGCAGTCTCTGGGTGGCAGCACCGCTCCTCCCCTGCCCCTGCAGCCCTTGGTCATGGTGGGTGCACTAACAGTACCCACAGGCTCTAGACAACATGGAATGGCTTGTCTTCGTGCCTCTACTCCCTAGCTGTGTAACCTTGGCCATGACTCTTAACTTCAATGAAATGAGGGATGATAATGTCCCATGGTTGCTGTGAGGGTCCAAGGGCTCACACCTTGAAATCATTTAGAACACTGCCTGGCATGTAGTAAGTGCTCAGTATCTCTCAGTGATTAGAAAATACATGTAATACAGGAATGAATGCATGTATGATTTATTCTTTAATCTGGGAAAGCCTACTGTGAGGCAGGTATGAGGCTATTGGCCCCAACTTTAACCTCAACTTCATGTCCTATTGGTGAGGAAATGAAGGTTCGCATGTGGGCCCTCCTCAGATTTCATTTGCTTACGAAGAACTGCCAGTTTTTATCTTTTCCAAAATGTGAGTGAAAGTGTGAATCAAAGATGATGTCAAGACTAGAAGGGACCTGAAAGGGTATTTAGGCCAACAATAATAATAACTTCATCACCAGAATACTAAAAACTGTATTTACTGTATTTACTATGTGTGATGGTTAATTTTGTGTGTCAACTCGATCAGGGAATGGTATCCAAGTTTTAATCAAACATTAGTCTAGATGTTGTGAAGATATTTTTAAGTGTGATTAACATTTTAATTGGTAAACTTGGAATAAAGCAGATTACACTTCACGCCTGACCAGGCGGTGGCACAATGGAGAGAGCGGTGGATTGGGATGCGAAGGACCCAGGTTCAAGACCTTGAGGTTGCCAGCTTGAGCACGGGCTCATCTGGTTTGAGCAAAGCTCACCAGCTTGGATGCAAGGTCACTGGCTTGAGCAAGGGGTTACTCGGTCTGCTGTAGCCCCACGGTCAAGGCACATATGAGAAAGCAATCAATGAACAACTAAGGTGTCGCAACGAAAAACTAATGATTGATGTTTCTCATCTCTCTCTGTTCCTGTCTGTCTGTCCTTATCTATCCCTCTCTCTGACTCTCTCTTTGTAAAAAAAAAGAAAAGAAAAGAGAAAAAAAGATTACACTTCACACTGTGGGAGGGCTTCGTCCAATCAGTTGAAGGCTTTAGGGAAAAGACTTAAGTCCTCTGAAAAAGAGGGAATCCTGCCTCCAAATGCTTTCAGACTGCTACATCAACTCTTCCCTGGGCCTTCAGTCTGCCAACTGCCCTACAGATTTCAGACCTACCAGCTCCCACAATTGTGTGAGCCAGAAAATAAATCTCTTCTTTAAATAAATCTTTCCATAGATTAGATAGATGGTGTAATAGAATGTATTCTTATCCATATCAATATAGATAATATTCTATATACCTATACCTATGCCTTTGTCTATGTTTATATTTACATCTAAGTCTGTATCTGTGTCTATCATATATACAGACAGCTCATATCGGCGGTTTCTCTGGAGAACCCTAATGCACTCTGACCAGGTAGAGCCACTCCAGAGGGTGCCATTCGCTCTGAGCCCTACATGCTGTACATGTGTCCTCTCATGGGACCCTCACAACAGCTGTCAGGGGGAGCCACTCTTTTTATTTCCATTTTAAAGATGAGAAAACTGAGGGTTAAGAGAATCTGCTAGCCTGAGTCCAGGGTCTTCACCACAAAGCTAGGGGAGATGCCGAGCAGCTTTGTCCAGAACAGTAAGTTACTTAAAGGACGATGCTGAGAATAGAGCCAACAGGCTAACTTCCCACACCAGTGAGCTTCCACACAGAAGGAAGAGAAAATCAGAACCTTGCTACATGTGAACAAGCAGGCAAAGAAAGCAAGACAATAGAAATGTATCCTGTGGTTGCTCAGCTATATTCTAGACTGGACAGTTAAGAGCCACAGGCCCAAGGTTGTGATGAAGTCGCTTTCAAGTTAGACTTTCCTCTTCTTCCATTTCTCTTGGTGGCTCAACTTATAACATGACTGAGAAGCATTTAGAAATGCCTTCCTCAGTGTCCCTGGGTAGCTGGCCATGTTCCAAATAGGAAAAGTCGGGCAGGAGGCACTAGGTTCACCTGCAACCACACCTTCATCTTGGGTCTGCAATTAAAACTCTGTCCAAGCAAACAGCCAAGCTCTTCACCCAATAGCTATTTGGTGCAGAGAGACTTGTGGCTTTTAAGAAGCCCTATGTTGTCTGAAAGGAGGTTTGTTTTCCTTTTCTCCCCAGATATTAGTCCACTTAGGAAATAAAGTGTTAAAAGCAATTGCTTGACCAGTTTGGGCTAACCTGGGGGTTGGCAAATCCATGCTTCTCGTGCAATTTACAAAATATTTTCTTTATAGTTATCCTTGAAGCCCAAGTGGAACTAATGGCTTTAACTAGCAGCCTACTATTTCAAAGTGATTTCCACATCAGGAAGCCATTGTCAGTTTCCCCAAAGACTTAATTGGGATAGGATGTGAGCAATTCTGAAAGGCCATGCTTCTGTTCCAGTCCCGGTTCCCTGCTTGGATCAGAGCCGGGATTCAGCAGCAATTTCCATCTCTGGCTCTCTGTGTGTGCTAAATCGTTGATGGCTCCACTTTTCTACGCAGTGCAAGGCTTCCTTGGTAATGAAAAAGCATTTTAATCATCCCCAGCACCCAAGAAACAGAGTTCACTTTGCAGTCACAAAGACCTGCTCTCTGTTTTGGCATAAACTCATGGAGGGACAGCATCGGAAACAGTCTTTGTAAGTGTGTGGTGACTACGGGTGCAGTTTCCAAAATCGGCACAAGCAGTTCACATCTCTGAAACCTGGTTTCCTCATTTCTGAGTCAGAACACCAAAGACATCTATGTTGCAAGGTAAAGAAAGGGTTAGATGACACAAAGCACATGGGGCCACTGGAGCGGAAACCAGCACACAGTGACTGTTGTTCATCACTCCTTCCTCCTTCCCTCAATTTACACCATCACTGTCATCATCCTTCTCATCGTCAACATCTTTAAGTAAGATTATCTTCTTGGAACTGACATGAACCCAGAAAATTTTAAGGAGAAAAATTAGCAATTTAACCACATAAAAGTGAAGAATTTATATATGAAAAAATAAACAAGCAACACCATAAACAGGGTCTAAAGCTAAACTAGGAGAAAAGTATTTGCCAGATTAAGGCATTACTCCCACTAACAAAGATGAGTGTATGGCCAGTATCCGCAGGCACCATTACAGCTGCCTGGCCAATGCGGGTTCAGGTTTAATTGGGACCAATGGTAATGAAGCAACAGAGCCGAAAACTGGCAGTCCATTTTCTTTCATTCTAGCTCACACCTGGCAGGCAAGAAAATACACACAGCGGGAAATACTTCCCTTTCCATTCAGGGCTCTCAAAGCCACTGACTCATTTGAGTTTTCCTAAAATCAAAGGCTTCCACCTTACCAACTTATTCACCTCTGTTCCCCATCTCCTTCTCCTCCATGAACTGGCTTCTCCTTCCCCATTCTGCCATTTTGACTGCCTCCTCCATGTGGCTTCCCTGCCCTGCTCCAGCCTGGGCTCCTCCTCCCTACAAGAACGTGATCACTCTCCCCAAATGTCCTCCTAGCTTCACCTTTTAAAACCTTTTGTGCAAAGCCCTTCTCCAACACATATTAGCATAACCACGCCCATTTCAAGCAGGAAGGGCAACTAGCTGTGTCTCAGGTGAGAACATCACTACCTGAGAGCAGCGGCCATCTTTAACAGGGTTAGAAAAAATAACTATCTGTTCAACAACGAGCAACCTGTTAAAAAATGTTTACTGAAAAAAAAAAGAAAGAACAAAGAAAAAGAGAAAGAGTGAGAATGAAAGAAAAATACAGAAAGAAAAATGGTGAAAAGGCACAAACAGGTAGAAAATTTAAAATAAGTGACAACCAAATATTGGACAAATGCGCAATTTATTTTATAATCAATTAAGTATAAATTAAAGCATCAGTGAGATTTTTTTTCATTTGACAAATGAAGAAAAAAATGATAATACCCACTATTTGCAGACTTGGCTTCTCCCTCACACACAACACTTTTAAGCTGTGTTGATGAAACAATCAATCGGTGACCTTTCAGGAGGACAATTCAGTAACTCTCAAAAGTAAGAGTGTACCTTAAGAATACTTTCCTAAAGGTATGACAGGACTAATATATTTATATTGAGGTATTATTTATCATAGCAGAAGTCTTGGAAATAGTTTAATTGCCCCTTGACTGATTTGTTAAGTGAATTATGGTAAATCTATATAATGGTGTATTTTATTAGATAGATATTTATCTATATCAATATTTTTCTGCCTGTATAGTTATCTAATGATGGATAACAAATCTCCCCAAAACTTAGCAGCATAAAACAATACACACTGATTTTATCTCACAGCAGTGTCTGTGGGACAGGTCCAGGTATGGCTTTGCCAGATCTGGGACCTCTCCAGGGTCCAGTATAGGTACATTTGCAGGTGGACCTAGGCCTGTGATGGCAAACCTATGACATGCATGTCAGCACTGACATGCCTAGCCATTTTTGATGACACGTGACCGCATACCAGAGAAGTATGGGGCCTCATGCCGAGAAGGACGTTTCATCCACAGCTCCTGAACAGCCAGGTGCAATAATTGAGGATAAAACATTTGCTGTAGTGTAGACACTGTGCTGGAGGTCTGTAGGCCAAAACAACAGAACTCTGGCACAGAGCGTCTAGTTCTGGGACTTCCAGTTAGGCCGTTAGGGGATCTTTGACCTCACTTCCAGCTGGCAGAGCAGGGAGCAGCAGAATGCCACAGGGATGCATCTCTGGGGGCCCTGTGATCGCCATTACCAGCAACCACATAACCACAGCCACCATCATCCAATCTACTGTTCTGGGGTGTCGTGGATTTCTAATTGACCATCATTACTGAGATAAGTGAGGGGGAGGCTGGGAGAGGCGAGGGCCTGTGCTATGGGTGCCGTTTTCCGCCATTAGGAATAGCGACAGCCATCTTAATTTACATAAGATGCAACTTGTAGAATTTCAAGACAGCATCTGGGCTCAGGTGTTTGTGGACTTGAGGTCAAAGCTTGAGAATCTGGAAAAGTGCCGCTTGGAGAATCAAGAGGAGTGCCACTATGAGCAGGAAATTTGGAGTGCCTGGAACCGATTACCAGACACTTTTAGCACCCTGAAAAATATAGCATTGGCTTTACTCACAATTTTTTTCTCTATATACTTTTGTTAGACCTTATTCTCAGCGTTAAATAATATCAAAACCAACAAAAGAAACAGATTGACAGATGAAGTTAGTAGCGCTTACTTGGGCTTGAACTGTACAAAATACCAACCTTCAATTGAAGATTTAGCCAATGAAATTCAGCAACAAAAAAGTCATTAATAGGCAGGTTAGTTAAAGAACTTCCACCCCCCCCCCCACTTATCTTAGTTCACGACACCCTGCACAAGTCAAATAATATCAACATAAGAAACTGATTGACAAATGAACAAAGAAGTCACTAAGCAAGTAAGTTAAATAATTAGTTTTTGGTTTATTAAATACAGTTATATATTACAATTATACATTTTTGTTATTTAAACTATAAATATCGCGAAACTATGGTTTTTTTCTTGAAGTGACACACCACCAGAGTTATGCTTGGTTTTTGGCGAATTTTGACACACCAAGCTCAAAAGATTGCCCATCACTGGGCTAGGCTATGATCATCTCTAGGCTGTGTGGGAAGGGTTCTATTTTCAAGTTCACTGCCATGATTGTTGGCAGAATTCAGTTCCTTGCAGGCCGTTGGGGAGGAGCTTCCCTCAGTCCTTGCCCAGTGAATCTCTCCCTAGTACAGCTGATGACGCAGCATGTTGGGGAGCAGCTTCCCTCGGTCCTTGCCCAGTGACTCTCTCCCTAGTACAGCTGATGACACAGCATGTTGGGGAGCAGCTTCCCTCCATCCTTGCCCAGCAACTCTCCCTAGTACAGCTGATGACGCAGCATGTTGGGGAGGAGCTTCCCTCAATCCTTGCCCAGTGACTCTCTCCCTAGTACAGCTGATGACGCAGCATGTTGGGGAGGAGCTTCCCTCAATCCTTGCCCAGTGACTCTCTCCCTAGTACAGCTGATGACGCAGCATGTTGGGGAGGAGCTTCCCTCAATCCTTGCCCAGTGACTCTCTCCCTAGTACAGCTGATGACGCAGCATGTTGGGGAGGAGCTTCCCTCGGTCCTTGCCCAGTGACTCTCCCTAGTACAGCTGATGACGCAGCATGTTGCTTCATTTGAGTAAGTGAGTAGAAAGAGCCAGACAGAGAGTAACAGCAAAATGGAAGTCATGGGGCTTTTACAAACTAATTTCAGAGGTGACATCCCATCTCTTTTCCTATATTCTATTTGTCATAAGCAAGTCATTAGCAAATTTCAAATATCATGAGTTTTTACTCTTAAATTCTTAAATTTTCATCTCTTAAAAATGAGCACTTTCACCTCCTTATCCACAATGACTTACAACATCCAAAATGGCTTTTTACCATTTTTATAAAGTATCGTTTTGTTGGGTTTATGTAGAGACACCAAGTACAAATGAATTTTTAAGGAGTTTTATTAAAAGGAGGAAATCTAATATGCTGGCTGCATATGGCTAACATGGGGCATAGCTGACCCAAATCATGCCACCGTGCACAGCCCTGAGGCAGGTTATATACCTTTGATCACACACAGATTGGTGGGAAAAGGGGGAGGAGGAGTGATGACACAATTCATTAGCAAGCTTATAACACTCATCTATAGGATTTATAAAAAAAATTTCTATATGTTAAAACTTATAAGGTAACACAATAGCGAAAATGTTGTTCTACATATTAAAAGATACTCCCGCCCTGGCCGGTTGGCTCAGCGGTAGAGCGTCGGCCTAGCGTGCGGAGGACCCAGGTTCGATTCCCGGCCAGGGCACACAGGAGAAGCGCCCATTTGCTTCTCCACCCCTCCGCCGCGCTTTCCTCTCTGTCTCTCTCGTCCCCTCCCGCAGCCAAGGCTCCATTGGAGCAAAGATGGCCCGGGCGCTGGGGATGGCTCTGTGGCCTCTGCCCCAGGCGCTAGAGTGGCTCTGGTCGCAACATGGCGACGCCCAGGATGGGCAGAGCATCGCCCCCTGGTGGGCAGAGCGTCGCCCCTGGTGGGCGTGCCGGGTGGATCCCGGTCGGGCGCATGCGGGAGTCTGTCTGACTGTCTCTCCCTGTTTCCAGCTTCAGAAAAATGGAAAAAAAAAAAATAAATAAATAAAAATAAAAGGTACTCCCAAATTTTTTAGTATTTATTTGCCATTCCTTTGTTTATATACATCAATTACACGTTTTTGGGAGGGGAGGAGTAATTTACATGGTGCCAGGGGATTAAGCACCTGCAAATGGCCCACTAAAGAAGTAAGAAAGAGAAAGGAAAAATGGCTTGCTTATCTATCCCTAGCATCCCCACACCTGGCTAGGTATTTACCCTGTTTCTCACAGAGGTGGAGGAGGGGGAGTCTAAGTCTCCCCAACACAAAATCTCTTTACAATACAATACTGTTGTCTATCCTGAGTTGGTGCAAATCACATAAGTATAAAAATCATTTTTACAAAATCTCTATGTATGCCTAGCCTAAATTACAGAATGCCCTTTTAAGCTTCCTGGTAAGAATGGTTTCCTACACAGTATGTCTCTGCAAGCTAGGAAGTTTTCACATTCCTTTACTTTCACTCATTCCCTACACAAAGGAGAGAACTAGAATCCTATTTTCCCTGAAATATTAATATTAATTTTCTATTCTTTGGTACCTTACCACACTATTACCTAAGATTGTTTCCACCATAAAATGCTTCCTGTTGTCCCCAAAGTGTCTCTTAAAGATGGTTTATTGGAACCACAATCATCTAAGACAGTGTTTTCAACCAGTGTGCTGTGGCACACTAGTGTGCTGTGAGACATGGTCAGGTGTGCCGTGGGGAAATTAAACATGGGTCCCCAAACTATGGCCCGCATGCTAGATACGACCCATGGAGGCTATTTATCCAGCCCACCGCCAGCCGCCTCCATCCGAACATAAACATTCCCCTCACAATCCCTCCAACTATCAGCGACAGGAAGAGTGGAGGCACAGGGAACGCTCACTGACCAATCACCTTCTAGGATTCATCCCAACCACTAGCAATGAGCCAATAGTAGGCTGCCTCTAATCCACATCCAGGAAGGTCCCCACTCGGGCTGCGTGCACTTGTCATTGTGTGGCCGCAGAGAGTAGTTGAAGCTGCTACTCCTCCCCATGGTCCTGATTTCTAATCCTGGTCAGGACTGGAGGTAAATGTTGCCACCACTAGATGAAGCCTCAGCCTCAGCTGGTTATGTCTATCCTGATGGTGTATATAGATATTTGACCTTTTTCTTTTTAAAAGAGGCCCCCGCAGAGGGTGATATACAATGCATCACAATGTTATCTAACTTTAAAGCTAAAGTTTGCTGATCTTCCTTTGGACAGTTTTTGGTTATCTGTTGCCAAGGAGTTCCCCATTCTGGCCAACAAAGCTATTTTGACATAGCTCCCGTTTTCAACCATATATCTTTGTGAGCTGAGGTTCTCAAGCTTGACTGCAATAAAAACTAAAAACAGAGAGAGACTGAGAACTGTTGAGGAAGAGCTCCATGTGTGTCTTTCTACCATTCTTGCCAGGATATCCCTTTTGTGTTCATCGAAACAGGTCCAGGTTTCACACTAAGTGAGTATAAATACATTTAGAAACTATATTATTAACTATATGTATAATATGTACTGTGTTAGAGTGTCATTTTGTGTCATTTTGGTAAGTGGTGTGCCCCAGGATTTTGTAAATGTAAAAAATGTGCCGCGGCTCAAAAAAGGTTGAAAATCACTGATCTAAGAGCCACATAGTATATAAATTTGATTGTGATATCTTTAAACTCCCATTTAGTCTAAAGCACCCCCTCCCTTTTCTCACGCCACTGATTTGTTGAAAAGAAAGGCTTCCAATCGTCTCACCTGCATTTTTCTGAGTGCTTCCTTATGATGTCCTTGAACTTGATCCTCCATCTCCTATAGTTCCTATAATTAGATGTTAGATTTAAAAACTGAATTATATTCAGCAAGACTATTTTATCAGTGATGCTGTGTCCTCCCATTTTATTTTATTTTATTAGGAGGCGAATAATGGCTACTACTAGTGATTTTAAGATTGATCAGAGGTGTCTTTTTAAAATGTTCATATCACTTCTCTGCTTAAAACCTTTTACAGACTACCCATCACCCGAAGAATAAAATCCTACTTTCTTACAATCCAGCTCCCAGGTAATTCTTTCCCCATTGGTCCCTATACCTCAACTACACTGAGATGCTGTTCCTCAAACTTGCCACGCTCTTTCTCAACTTAGGCCTTTGCACTCGTTGCTTGGGATGTGTAACCTCAGAACTCTGCATGGCTGATTACTGCCCACCCCTTCCCAGCAGCCCTCCTTCCCAGACCACTCTCTAACCCATAACCTTGTTTTGTTTTTTTTGCCATTTATCACAAACTGAAACAATTTTATTTCCCATGCTGGACTGTAAATGCCTCAAGTTTAGGGACCTTTTATGATTGCTCAATGCTGTATCTCAAAAGCTTGGAACAGTGTCTGACACTTAGTAGATGCTCAGGAACATCTGTTTGTTTGTTGAGCAAATAAATGAACCTTACCAGACTTTTTTCAAGGTGGTTTGTGTTAAGATACTGCCTCTAAGACATGTACCTGATGAGAATAAAAGCAGCACTGATCGCAGTCTGTACTTCTGAGTTTTGGGGGCTGTTCTGTTGTACAATGTTTTTGGAGGGGTGTATACGTAATGTTTTCATACCATACACCATTGCTCTTAAAAGTGCATCTGCAGACCAGCAGCACTGGCATCCCCGGGGAGCTTGTTAAATGCAGAACCAACCCCAGGCCCACTGAGGCAGAAGCTGTATAAATAAGATGCGCAGGGGAGTGGCACGCGATTTAAAATTTGAGAGGCCCTGGGCTGAAATCCTGCTTTATTCCATTTCCCCTCCCTGCTCTCCAGCTGTGCCCTCCCCCCACTTGCTAAGTTCAATGTCCCCTTCCAGGAAGCAGCTTCTGGTGCCTCCCAAACTATTTACCTAAAGGCTTATCTTCTCTGAGCTCCTTCCTTCCAGATTTCCTTCTGTTTACAAATATGTAAACCACACTGAAACTCTTTTCCCAAAGGCCTGCATGTCCTAATAAGTCTTGACATCTTCAGGTATCTACTGACATATCTTAAGCAAATAATTGTAAATGTTTCCACTGGAGTCCTGAATCTAGCTTTTCCTTTTATCTTACCTGGTAAGCAGATTGAAGCCAGCATTTGTTTTTAAAGCCTAAAGAATTCTCAATATTTTTTAAACATGGGTTGAAGTCAGAGGGATTAGATCCTATGCAATCTGATTGCAAAGCCTGGGTTATTAACCTCTGCAGCATCAGTGGGCACAAAAATGCCATTTGTTTGTTTATCCATCCATTTATTTATCCACCCACCCACCCACTCATCCTTCTGTCCATGGTGTAACACAGTGGTCCCCAATCCCCGGGCCACAGACCGGTATCGGTCTGTGGGCCATTTGGTACTGGTCCGCAGAGAAAGAATAAATAACTTACATTATTTCCGTTTTATTTATATTTAAGTCTGAACGATGTTTTATTTTTTAAAAATGACCAGATTCCCTCTGTTACATCTGTCTAAGACTCACTCTTGACGCTTGTCTCGGTCACGTGATACATTTATCCGTCCCACCCTAAAGGCTGGTCCGTGAAAATATTTTCTGATCTTAAACTGGTCCATGGCCCAAAAAAGATTGGGGACCACTGGTGTAACATACTCTTCATCCAGTGGGAGACTTTACGGAGGAGGCAGTATAGATAGCCCAGAAAGTTAGGGTCCCAGGGCTGTCTTTGAAGCCCTCCACCTGACTCTATTCAGGATCTTGGCCATTGTCCATAGTGTCACTGGACTTCAGTCTCTTTAGAATGTACTAAGAACCTGAGGTCCTTTAGGATCTCGGAGCAGAGAGTAGTCATCTTCGCCCACTCAGCATTTTCCTTAGCTCTTACTATGTGCTAGAAACAAGCCCATCAGCATTTTCCTTAGCTCTTACTATGTGCTGGAAACAAGCCCATCAGCATTTTCCTTAGCTCTTACTATGTGCTGGAAACAAGCCCATCAGCATTTTCCTTAGCTCTTACTATGTGCTAGAAACAAGCCCATCAGCATTTTCCTTAGCTCTTACTATGTGCTAGAAACAAGCTCATCAGCATTTTCCTTAGCTCTTACTATGTGCTGGAAACAAGCCCATCAGCATTTTCCTTAGCTCTTACTATGTGCTGGAAACAAGCCCAAGCACTGAGAATGCAGCGCTGGCTTAACATACAATGTGCTATTTTAGTGGAGCCTGGATGCTAAAGAGGGGTAAATGTGATAATGTTTGAAATCCTCCATGGTTGAAGGGTGCAGGAAAGACTATTCTGAAGTGTATCTTGGTTTTAGAAATTAATGATTAAGTTATTAAAGTCACTTGGTAAAAAAGCTCGGGTTTAATTTCAGCCTACACATCTACTTAAGGGCCATTTGAAAAATGTTTGATTGCATTAGCAAACTTAATTAAACTACATTTATATATTCTGAGTATTCATTTTTATTTTTTAGTAGTTCATTTGTATTATTGACAAATCTTCCTAGGTGCTTAAATAATTTTTATAAAGCTATTAAATTAAGCTAATAAATATGGTAATCCTTGAAGTGTCTTCAATGTTCTAAAACTATATATAAACTTAGTAAGATTTTAAATTAAAGTCCTAAATCAAGATAAATTATTAACTCAATTATATATTTTGAATAGATGTTACTTGGCTGATCTGTTCATTTTAACAAACTAAATTCTTATAAACAAAATAAGTAATTAATATTAAAATATTGAATATGTAAATATTACTACTATGGATTGATTGTCCTAGGTGTTTTTATAATTAATTATAAATTTCCTAAGAATTGAATTATACTTAACCTTTAAGGAAACAATGATATCAACCCTTTCAGGTTTGGGCGTTGCCTTTCAGGCTTACTGAGTTTAATAACCAGATACAAGCCGATCTTTGAGATATCAATTACCACCTGAACCCTTTTACAGAATCACCTAAAGAAGATGGTAGCTTCGCCCATATCCCTTGGATTTACATGTAATTCATGACTCTTCCCCCAGATGGCCATACTCTTGGTTTTCACATTTCTTTCACTCTGTAGATAAATCCACCTATTTCCAGGTCTAAAAGAAGCCTGACCTTGTCCAGAATCTGGGTTTTTTGTGTGTTTTTTTTCTAGAATTTTAGGACCACAAACTCTTACAGATTTTTCATTAAGTTGTAGATATCTCTCAGTAAGTGGGGGGAGGGGGTAATTTTTAAGCACAATGTCCAAGGTCATTCTGTTCACAAGACATGATATGGAAAGAAGAAAACAGAGTGGAGCTGTTAGATAGTGTTGGGGGGATGCTGTTCCACAGAGCAGTCAGAGTCAGCCTCTCTGACGAGCTCACACAGAATCAGAGACTGAATGAGGGAAGGACAAGGCCATGCAGATATCTGACAGGTAGAGAGAGCAGTAGTTGCAAAGGCCTCCAGGTAGGAGGGTGCTTGGCATTTTGAAAGAACTAGGAGGACAGGATCTGAGCTGTGTGAGTGGGAAGAATGGGAAGAGATAAAACTGGAAAAAGAGGGGGCAGGATGAGCAGAGCGCACAGTTTATGCATTACTGTACGGACCAGGGCAAGGGTCGTGAATCCCATTCTAAATGAGATAGAAAGGTATTTGACCTAATTTAGGTTTTAAAATTTTTTCTCTGGCTGCTAGTTGGAGAATAGGATGGAGTGAAATGGGAATAAAAGCAGAAAGATCAGTTAGGAAAAAGCTGTTGAAATAGTCCAGTCTAGAAAGCACAGTGGTCTATGGTGCCAGTGGAAATTGGACAAAGGGTCTGGATTCTAGGATATTTTCAAGGTACTGCAGTGTGTGTGGATAAGGGGTGTGAGACCGGGAGAGGAGCAGAGAGCAGGGTAACTAATAGAGTGGCTAGTTCAGAGGTGGAGAAAACCGGTAAGGTAGCAGGTAGAGTGGGAAACCAGGCGTTCACTCTGGGGCATGTCAAGGACCAGTAGGACATTTGAACCAGGAGCTCAGGGTGGAGGCTGATGCGATTCTAGGTGCCAACTCTGATCCCCACTAAGCTACACATGGAGCATCCAGCTGCTCTTCGGTGCCTGCCCTGCTGTCTGTGGGTCTCTGACTCTCAGCAGAAAGCAGTTGTTCTCTGTAAGCACAACCTGCCGTGTGTGGCTGGTGGGGGCAGGGTAGAGGATACTTCCTTGGTATCTTCTTCAGGAAAAATATGAAGTGTCATCTGGGTGGCTTTGCAGGGTGTATTTTTTCTTGTAATGGAACTTCAAAAATTAACGTGCCCCGAGCCAAACACCCAGTTCTTAGTTGACCTAACTTGGGTGAAATGCTTTGGGTGTATAGTGGAGTCCAAAACTGTGATGGCAAATGTGAGTCAGAATCCCCTCCCTTTGCTCTTCCAGTGTTTGTTGAGTGTCCCCCATGCTGGAGGGCTGCTGTGACAGATTAACACAAATGGGGTGGCTTAAAACAACAGGCATCTCTCCCAGGCCTAGAAGACAGAAGTCAGAAAATGAGGTGTCAGCTGGGCCAAGTTCCTCTAGAGGCGCTAAGGAGGAATCTTTTATTTTGCTCTTCTCGCTTCTGGTGGCTCCGTACTCCCTGTGGTTGCATCACTGCAGGCTCTGCCTCTGTCTTCACGGGACCTTCTCCTCTGTTTCTGTCTTCTCTTGTCTCTCACAGGACACTTGTTACTGGGTTTAGGTCTGCTACAGACTGAATGCTTGTATCCCACCCATTCCCAAATCCCCGTATGTTGAAACCTAATTCCCAATGCGATGATGTAAGAAGGCGGGGCCTTTTAGGGGTGATTAGGTCAGAAGTGGTTGATTCAAATATTTTAACAACTGGTTCTCTGCCCTAATGACCATTTTAAGTAAAAAAACGATATACTGAACAGTAGTTTTTATTATTTCATGCATTTAATACTTAAATAAGAACAATAAAAGAGGTACACAAAAGTAGATTATGTTATGAGTTTTAAAATATTAATAAAAATATTAAATAAACCTGACAAAAACCAATAAAATTTATTATTTAAGATATTTCATATTGATTCTTGATTAGAGTCCTCACTTGCAATTGTTTTCACCTATGGATGGAATGAACGTTACTATGGGTGCTTAGAATACGCTGTTGGGCAGATGAAAAATAAAAGAGTAAGGAAGTAAATTTGTGATTTCCACATTGGGCAGCTGCCCAGGTGCCCACCTTAGAGAGAACTCTAATTACAAGTGCCATTTTAACATCTGGTTCACCAAACTCAACAAAAAATTAGGTATCGGTTCTCCCAAAACGGTGCAAACCATCTGAATCCCACCACTGATTATGAGGGTGGAGACCTGAGGAATGAGACTAGTGCTCTTAGAAACCCCAGAGAGGTTCCTTGTTCCTTCTGCCCTGTGAGGACCCAGCGAGAAGCCAGCCATCTCTGAGACAGGATGTGGACCCTCACCAGATACCAAATGTACTATTGCCTTGCCCTTGGGCTTCCCAGCCTCCAGAAAGGTGAGGAATAAATGTTTGTGATTTATAAGCCACACAGTCTATGGTGTGCTTGTTATAGCAGCCTGATTAGACTAACACAGGTCCACCCAGATAATCCATAATGATTCATCTCAAGATTCATAAATTGCTTGACCTGTGGTGGTGCAGTGGATAATATGTTGACCTAGAATGTTGAGATTGCTGGTTCAAAACTCCAGGCTTGCCTGGTCAAGGCACATATGAGAAGCAACTATTATAAGGTGCTGCTTCCTACTCCTCCCTGCTCTTTCTCTCTAAAATCAATAAATAAAGTCTTTTTTTTAAAAAAAAGATCCTTAAATGAATAACATCTGTTACTACAGGTGCTTATTCTGTATAGGGTCACTCACATACCAGGCTCTGGGGGTTAGGATGTGGACCTTTTAGCCTACCACCATTCCACCCACCACAGCTAGCTAGTATTACAGACAGGAAAAGATATCACTCATTTCAACTCTCATACACCTATTAATTAATTTAACAATTCCTTATTGAGCACAAACCATGAAAGAAGGTCTGTGCCTGGCACGCCAGGGCTGAGGGGAAGATAGCAGGCAAAGGCCTAGCGGAGCCCTCACAGCCTTGTTAAGGGAGCCGTTTAAAAGGGACTGAGCCCTCATGGGTATGCCCACGGTGTGCCCACCTACGTTATCCAGCTTAGTCCAAGGGGCTCTACTCTGTGTCTTATCACTTATTAGTATGTGGGGCTCTCACCTTAATTATATTATTCAATCCATGATATTCTCATCTATATTATATTATTTCATCCTACCAGTTCTGGGAAGTAGCTGTTAGTGTTTCCATTCACAGGAGTGGACACTGTGGCTCCAGAAGTGAATGGACTTGCACAGGGAGACACCTGGTGATAGAACAGGCGGGATTTAACCCAGCCCGCCCAGCTGTGCACTGGCACCACCCCCAGAGCGGCACCCACTAAAACACTGTGTGCACATCCTGAAGTGCTGACGTCTGCAGCACAAAGTTCAAAATGGGTGTAAACAGATATTTTTAATTGACCCTATTTATATGTACAAAGGAAAATATTCATGGAATCTTCCAGTAAACCCTGTATGAGCATGCTCACTTTTTAACTCTGCAAAGCTAAGTGAGCTTTAAGAGCAGTGATCTTAGAGACCTGAGTCCCGTGAACTAGCGGGAGAATGAGGAAACATATATTTGTCTGGGCCTCAGCACCTCAGGCCCTGTATTTCACAAGACAGTGATATCCTCAAAATGTTTTGCTTCCACAAAATGACAGAAAACTGTGTCTTTGATTATTAGATGCAACACAGAGCTGCTACTTTTCCAAGACTATGGAAAAGCAGCCGTTGTATGCAAACCAAGTGGTTTGAAAGTAGTGCTCACTTGTACTTACTACCTGGTAAGAAAGCCAGCATTCACTTCTGTTATTATTTTTTCTTCGTCTGTTCTAGCCAATGGGATCACTAGCTCCACAGGTAGGAGACCTGGCTAACCTCTCAGCAACGACACCTGTGAGCTGAGTGACCCAGGGAACATTGCTTCCAATCTGAGCCCCACATCCTGCATCACTATGGTAAAATTATGTTCCAGGTGATCTTCCCGGTCCCTTCTGTCTCTGAAATACTTTACCTGTAAAGGTATTTGGGGCTAATTATATTTGCTAGGATGTATGTTCTATAGGGCTAGGCTTAATTCACTTATTTTTTTTTTAACAGAGACAGAGAAAGAGAGTCAGAGAGAGGGATAGATAGGGACAGACAGACAGGAACAGAGAGAGATGAGAAGAATCAATTCTTTGTTGTGGCACCTTAGTTGCTCCTTGATTGCTTTCTCATATGTGCCTTGACCGCGGGCCTTCAGCAGACCGAGTGACCCCTTGCTCAAGCCAGTGACCTTGGGTCCAAGCTGGAGAGCTTTGCTCAAACCAGATGATCCCGCACTCAAGCTGGCGACCTCGGGGTCTCAAACCTGGGTCCTCCACTTCCCAGTCCGATGCTCTATCCACTGCGCCACTGCCTGGTCAGGCTAATTCACTTTTTTTATGGGACAGATGAATGAGATTAATAAGAATAAGTAATTAAAAAATATTGAATTTCCAGAAAACATTTTGCTATGCATTTAATTATGGAAAGTGATAATTGCATCACTCCAAGACTTAAAAGTTGTCCAACTGTTCCATACACAGAGTAAGGGCCAGTGTCTCTGGAGTGGACCTCAGCTCTGAGCTAGTACCAGAAATGTGGAGTAGCTTGCTTTCCTGCTACAGGAAGAAAGAGAAAGCAGCAGAGCCAGGCAGCTAAAATAATCAGCTTCTTTTCTGGTCTTTGGCAATTTCTATAACAGACAAGAAATGTACATTTTTAAATGTAGTTCTACTCTTATTTACCTACTGTGTGTTCTCAACTAGGGCTGCCCCTTAGCCGGTATGGCACCTTCATTGCAAATTAGCAAAAAAAAAAACCTTTCAGAAAATGCAGCTCCACAATCAGTTTGGTAAGCAGGTGGCTGACCCTCTCTCTGCACCAGGGCATAGTGTGGCAAGAGGACTGGGTGTGAATTATAGTCCATGCTTCACCTTGGCTGAGTGTGCAGTGCACACTGTCCAACAGAACAAGGCAGCTTTTCCTGGTTCACTCATAAATTCTTCCTAATCCTCTCAGAAAGTGGCCTTTCTGTTTTGAAAAAGTCAGTGATCACTGCTTGAAAGATAGCTTTACTTGAGGGTGCAGACAGAGGGTCTGGAATATTTGAGGGCCCTGGAGGTAAGAGAGAATGGCATTTTTGAAGAATGGAGATAAAAAAAAAAAGCCACTGTGGCTGAAATTAACAAGTAAGGGATATGAAGTTAAGAGACAAGGCTCTAGAGATGGACAGGGGTTGTTCTACAGTGTGTTCGTAAAGTCATGGTGCACTTTTGACCGGTCACAGGAAAGCAACAAAAGACGAAAGAAATGTGAAATCTGCACCAAATAAAAGGAAAACCCTCCCAGTTTCTGTAGGATGATGTGGCAGCATGTGCGCATGCGCAGATGATGACGTAACACTGTATACAGTGGAGCAGCCCACGGCCATGCTAGTCGAGATGTGGATGGTACAGAGGAAAGTTCAGTGTGTTCTGTGGCTCGCTAAATTCAAATCCATGACCAAAGTGCAACGTGAATATCGGCGCGTTTATAACGAAGTGCCACCACATAGGAATAACATTACTCGGTGGGATAAGCAGTTGAAGGAAATTGGCAGTTTGGTGGAGAAACCCCTTTCTGGTAGGCCATCAGTCAGTGATGAGTCTGTAGAGGCTATACGGGATAGTTACCTAAGGAGCCCTAAAAAATCTGTGCGTGAGGCCCTGGCCGGTTGGCTCAGTGGTAGAGCGTTGGCCTGACGTGCAGGAGTCCCGGGTTCGATTCCTGGCCAGGGCACACAGGAGAAGCGCCCATCTGCTTCTCCACCCCTCCCCCTCTCCTTCCTCTCTGTCTCTCTCTTCCCCTCCCGCAGCCAAGGTCCACTAAAGCAAAGTTTGCCCGAGCACTGAGGATGGCTCTGTGGCCTCTGCCTCAGGCGCTAGAATGGCTCTGATTGCAGCAGAGTGACGCCCCAAGATGGGCAGAGCATCGCCCCCTGGTGGGCATGCCGGGTGGATCCCGGTTGGGCGCATGCGGGAGTCTGTCTGACTGCCTCCCGTTTCCAACTTTAGAAAAATACAAAAAAAAAAAAAAATCTGTGCATGAGCCCATATCGAACTGTACTGAATAGGTATAAAACTGGGAGAGTTTTCCTTTTATTTGGTGCAGATTTCACATTTCTATCATCTTTTGTTGCTTTCCTGTGACCAGTCAAAAGTGCACCATGACTTTATGGACACACTGTATAATCCCGAGGCATTGGTGAAGGGCTTTTTCCTAGAACAATGGGACTCTGTGAGTCCTTTTCACCATGTAAGGTTTAAAAAGATCAAACTGGTTTATCTGTAGAGAGTGAATTTTAGGAAGTCTTTATCATAGTCAAGAGATGCTGGAAGCTTGGGCATAGGGAAAACAGCTGTTAGGCTTGCATACTTGCACTTTGCATGATTAGTGTGTGAGCATGTAGCAGTGTATAACCTATATAAGTCTATGGGTACTTTTCTCTGGCACAGATCACTGGCCCACCACCGTGAGGGACAGTTTTTCTGATTGCTGGCCTGCCACCTTGAGAAGCGGTTTTCTGCTGCCTGTTAGCCAGCTGGTCTCTGCGAGAATCCAATAAACAGAAAGGACTGGATACCTTTTCTCCGTAGTTCATCTGTGTTCTGCCTGAATCTAACATGAACCTGCCTGGCTTTGACCACCAGGATTACAGTTGGGCAAAGGTGATGTTGGAGAAAGGTGAATGGATTTTACAGATATTTACAAAGTAAAGTTATACAGAAACAGTGAGGGATTAGATAGAGGCATGAGGAGTAATTTCAGAAGTAAGAATAATGGCTAATATACTGCTGCTGGCCACAGGCAGTGTTTTCTGATGCCTAGGATTCTGCCTTAGACAACTGAGTTACCAAGATGACAGGAAGACCACTGTGAGAGACCTCTCTCTCTTCCAGGAAAGATGTAAAGCTCCTCACAGTAATAAAGAATAAACAACAGGCCATAAATGTTAAAAGTGGGACAAAAGAAGACACTAACCTGAGGAAGGAGACATAGGGTGGAGCCAACCACAATTCAGGCTGCGGCAGGGCAGTTGTTAGGATGTCACTGGACCCCACATTTTCTCCCTGCTGCCCACCCCCCAACCTGTGTCTTTCCCCGTCTCCTGCAGATGAACCCTGAGTCCCATCTCCTGGCCTCTCTGAAGCAGAGAAGAAAACTGGGTATGTTTACTGTCTTTGAAGTCCTGGTACATGACAGGTGAGCAGTAAAGATCCGCTCAGAGGCTCTCTGGGGAGCTGCCTCCCTGATGGGGGAAATCAACAAAAAAGAGGAAGGTGGCCCTGGCCGGTTGGCTCAGCAGTAGAGCGTCGGCCTGGTGTGCAGGAGTCCCGGGTTCAATTCCTGGCCAGGGCACACAGGAGAGGCGCCCATCTGCTTCTCCACCCCTCCTCTCCTTCCTCTCTGTCTCTCTCTTCCCCTCCTGCAGCCAGAGCTCCATTGGAGCAGGGATGGCCCGGGTCCTGGGGATGGCTCTGTGGCCTCTGCCTCAGGCGCTAGAATGGCTCTGGTTGCAACAGAGCGACCCCCCAGAGGGGCAGAACATCGCCCCCTGGTGGGCGTGCCGGGTGGATCCCGGTTGGGCGCATGCGGGAGTCTGACTGCCTCCCTATTTCCAGCTTTGGAAAAATGAAAAAAAAAAAAAAAAAAAGAGGAAGGTGCTCATGGTCTTGTTTTTTATTAGATAACTTAAGAAAATAATTTTCAGGTGTTACACATGCTATAAAGAACAAAAACAAAAAAGGAGTCCATAAAGAATGAGAACTATGTTACATGGTGTGCTCAGGAGACCTCTCAGGAGGTGATACAGAAGCCATACCCAAAGGACAGGAAGGGCCAGTAGGCATAGAGGGGGTCAGGGTGTTCCAGGCTGAGGACAAGTGTGGGAGAACACCCTTGTATAAAAGAGCCTTGGCCCTTTGAAAGAAAAAGCACCCTTGTTGCTTCATGGGATATGGATTAAATGGCTAGAGACCCAGCACCATCTTGGACTTTGAAGTGACCTTGGAAATGGAAGCCAGGGATGGAGATGCCACAAGCTAGACAGAGCCTGATTCTGACCCTATTGAGCTGCCATACCAGTCCTGGATATCCCAGCACCAAGTGCTTCTATGAGAGAGAGAGAGAGAGAGAGAGAGATCTAAGACACTGTTAGTGTGTTACCTGTCAGGTGTTGATAAGAAGGGGTTAAAAACTGTAACTGTGAAGACAAGTGGACATGAAAAGAGCCATTATACAGTTGTTCTAGCTTGTTGTGCTGATGGAACCAAGCTGCCTCCTATGCTAATTTTCAAACACAAAACAATGCCAAAAGCAGACATTCCTCAAGGAATGATTGTCCACATTCATGACAAGGGTTGGATGGATCAGGGTGGGATGAAGATCTGGTTTGAGAAAGTTTGGAAGAGACCAGGTGGGCTCTTATGCAAACCTGCCCTATTGGTGCTTGATCAGTTCAGGGCACACATAACTAAAAACACAAAGAAGATTGCTGCAGAGCACAAAACAAAACTTACCATCATACCTGGAGGCTTAACATCCCAGCTCCAACCACTTGATGTCAGCATTAACAAACCCTTCAAAGCTGCCATGGGAGACAAATGGAACCAATGTAGAAGTCTTCTGGGGACAATTTGACACCAGCAGGAAGAGTGAAGAAGTTTGTACCTGGGTGAAATATCCTGGGATAATATCAAGATTGAAATCATTGTCAAGTCATTTAAGAAGTGTGGCATTTCAAATGCCATAGATGGAACTGAGGACAAGACAATATATGAAGACAGTGATTCATCATCAGACACAGATGAGGACAAACTAATGGATGGGAGTTTTGACAGTGATGAGTTGAATGAATTTTATGATGAATAAAACTTGAGTTCAATAACTTTATCTAATACACTTTTTTATTCCAAATTTCGGCCCCAATGCCCTGGCCAGATAGCTCAACTAGTTAGCAGTGGTCAGCAAACTGCGGTTCGTGAGCCACATGCGGCTCTTTGGGCCCTTGAGTGTGGCTCTTCCACAAAATACCACATGCGGGTGCTACCTCAATAAGGGATGTACCTACCTATGTAATTTAAGTTTAAAAAATTTAGCTCTCAAAAGAAATTTCAATCGTTGTACTGTTGATATTTGGCTCTGTTGACTAATGAGTTTGTTGACAACTGGGTTAGAGCATCGTCTCAAATTTTGGGCCCCCAAATTAAGGTGCTTCTTACATATGGGGGAATACAGTAATCTTCATAGCTCTATAAGGTGGGTGCTGTGAGCATCCCCACTTTATATATACTCAGAGAGGGTATATGTCCACTGTCACCCAGCTAGTTGTGGGTAGAGTTTGGTTCTCCAGCCTGTCTGACCCCAAAGATGTTGGCCACTTCTGTCAGGAAGGCCAGATTCCCCAGAAGCTCCTCCTTGTCCCTGGTGCTATTCTCACTTTTACTGTGTGGACTATGCCCTTGCAATGAGCGCCACCTCTGAAGTCAAACTCCCATAGTTCTGCTATCCACTTACTGTGTGGTGATGAGAAGGTAACTTAGCCTCTCTGTGCTCAAATTTCTTCATCTTTAAAGCAGGGTGAGATGTTGGGGAGGGGATATTGTGAGATGGTCTTATATGACAGACCTAGAACCTTGAACAGCCAAGAAGACATGCTCAGTTAATGACAGCTTTTCTGCATAAAATGATTTTCCAGGAGGTAGAAACAGCTCTGGAGGGTCTAGTACTTTGCTGTTCAACAGTAGTTTCTGTGAGAATGGAAATATATATTTGCTCTGTGCAAAATGGCAGTCTCTAGCCACATGTGGCCACTGAGCACTTAACAACATGGCAAATTTAAATTTTAGAGAATTCATTTTAAATTTTATTTAATTATAATAAATTTACATTCATTTATTTATTTATTTATTTTACAAGAGAGAAAGAGAGAGAGAGACTGGAAGGAAGAGAGATGAGAAGCATCAACTCATATGTATGTCGCTTTAGTTGTTCATTGATTATTCTCATATGTGCCGTGACTAGGGGGCTCCATCCAAGCCAGCGATCTTTGGGCTTAAGCCAGCAACCAGGGGTCATGTCGATGATGCCACGCTCAAGCCAGTGACTGCGCACTCAAGTTGGAGATCCTGGGACCTCAGCATCCCAGGTTGACACTCTACCCACTACACCACCACCGATCAGGCATATAATACCTTTAAATTTAAATAATCACATGTGGTGAGAGGCTGACATACTGGGCAGTGAAGGTCTCAAATGTGCCTGAGTTCAAGGTCTGTGCATTCTTTGAAAACTCTTTGGGTAATAAATAAAAATTTTAACTTATAGAGCCTGGCACACAGCAAGTGCATGATGAATTTGAGTTCGTTATTGTAAAGCCAATAGCCACGGCCACCATCACAGCCGCCTGGCCCATGCAGGTTTGCATTTGATTTGGACAGATGGTAATGAAACAGTGGAGCCAAGAACTGGTGAGCCATTATCTTTAATCCTACTTCGCACCCAGTGGGTGAGAAATATACAGTGGGAAAACACTTCCCTTTCTGTTCAGGGTTCCCAAAGCCACTGACTCATTTAAGTATTCCTAGAATCAAAGGTTTCTAACCTCACCAGCCTTATTCACTGTAAAGCCAGTATCCAGGGCCACCATCACAGCAGTCTGGCCCATGCAGGTTTGCATTTGATTCAAACAGTTGGTAAAGAAACAATGGAGCCAAGAACTGGTGGGCCATCATGTTTAATCCTATCTTGCACAATGCGAGCAAGTAAAAACACACACTGGGCTATAAAACTCACTCATTCAGTGCTCACAAAGCTACTGACTTATTTGAGTTTCCTAGAATCAAAGGTTTCTAGCTCACCAGACTTATTCACCTCTGTTCCCCATCTCCTTCCCTCTCCCTGCACAAACTGGCTTCTCCCTCAGCACTCTACCATCTTGGCTGCTTCTCCTGGCCTCCTCCATGTGGCCTTTCCCTGCTCTCCTCTCCAATGCTAATCTCAGGAACCGAGAGAGCAGGCAAGCTCCCGGTCTGCCCCACTTTATAGTGCAGAAATAAAAACCTTTAATCTAATATGCAAAATAGGGAAGTCTCTATTACAAAGTCACTTATCAGAGGCATGATAGGATTGCACCACCCACATCAGAAAGGGTGGGAAAAGCATAGTCCTAAACCCAAGCCCCAGGCTACAAGGATCCTACCTGCCCACAGCCTGCCCCCAACACACAATACCTGGGCAATGGGATTCCAAGTGGGCAGCGCCATCTTTAACAAAGTGAGCATAATATATTTTACCTGCCCAACATTCACCTCTGTTCCCCATCTCCTTCTCTCTGCACAAACTGGCTTCTCCTTCAGCAATCCGCCATCTTGGCTGCTTCTCCTTGCAATGCTAATTTCAGGAACCGAGAGAGAGCAAGTCCCTGATCTGCCCCACTTTATAGTGTAGAAATCCAAACCTTTAAGCCAATATACAAATAAGGAAGTCTCTGATACAAAGGCACTTATCTGAGGCATAAATGGGATTCCTCATAAGAGTTCATCACCCCTATCATGCAACAGTCAAGGGTGTGGGGAAAAGCTTAGCTTTGAGAAGATCTTAGTATCAGAAGGGAGAGAAAGGCTTAGTCTTAAAACTAAGCCTTAGGCTATAATGATTTTGCCAGTTTATAGCCTGTCTCCCACACCCAATGCAAACTATAAGCAAGCAAACATATATATTATATTTACAAACTTATTTGACTGACAGTCATAAAGAAATATGGGATGAAGGAAAATTAACAAGCTAAGTCATGTTCTGCATTTGACAAATTTTGTTAATTTGGGGATTGGACTCTCAGAATTCCCCAAAGAATAGATCCCAATTAAGCTAGAATTCTTTATATATTTCTTAGACATATATTTAGTGGGGATAAAAACAAACATGGTCTACAAAATAAAGTATTCAGAACAAATTCAGGACTCATTCACTTACTAAAGAAACCCTTTATCCCTTTCTGTTGGGCAGATAAAATATATTATGCTCACTTTGTTAAAGATGGCGCTGCCCACTTGGAAGCCCATTGTCCAGGTGATTATATTAGTTGCCCTTCTTGCTTGGGAAGGGCATGATTATTAATGTGTGTTGGGGGCAGGTTGTGGGCAGGCAGGATCCTTGTAGCCTGGGGCTTGGTTTTAGGACTCAGCCTTTCCCACGCTTTTTGATGTGAGGTGGCGCACTCTCATGAGGAATCCCATTATGCCTCAGATAAGTGACTTTGTATCAGAGACTTTCTTGTTTGTATATTAGATTAAAGGTTTTGATTTCTAAACTATAAAGTGAGGCAGACCAGGAGCTTGCTCTCTCTCGGTTCCTGAGATTAGCATTAGAGAAGAGAGCAGAGAAAGGCCATGTGGAGAAGGCCAGGAGAAGCAGCCAAGATGGTGGAGTGCTGAGGAGAAGCAGGTTTGGGCAGAGTTTGTGCAGAGAGAAGGAAATGGGGAACAGAGGTGAATGAGACTGGTGAGCTAGAAACTTTTGATCCTAGGAAAACTCAAATAAGTCAGTAGCTTTGTGAGCACTGAATGAGTGGGTTTTGGAGCCCAGTGTGTGTTTTTAGTTGCCTGCCAGGTGCAAGCTAGGATAAAGATGATGGACCACCAGTTCTTGGCTCTGTTGTTTCATTACCGTCTGTCTGAATCTAATGTGAACCTGCATGGGCCGGGCAGCTGTGATGGTGGCCGCGCCTACTGGCTTTACATTTTTCATGCCCTTCTTTTATATTTCCTCTTCCAATGTTATTAACCAGATGTTTTAGAAAGTTTTTAAAAAGCTGTATGGCCAGGAGCCACCATCGTGGCCATTCACATGCAGGTTCCCATTGGATTCGGGCAGACAGTAAAGAAATGTCAAAGTCGGAGGATGGGCTATTCTGTTTATTGGTGTCTCACCAAGACAGGCAAGCCACAAGAGAAGACAAGGGAAAAGCAGAAAATCAGCTTTTCCCATGAAGGACAAGGGATCAGGGAGGCCCCTGCAATGGTGATAGCAGGAACTGAGAGAGCGAGCTCCCAGTCTGTCCCACTTTATAGTGTAGAAATCAAAACCTTTTAATCCAATATACAAACAAAAAAGTCTCTGATACAAAGTCACTTATCTGAAGCATAATGGGATTCCTCATAAGAGTGCACCACCCACATCATGCAATAGTCAAGGTTGTGGGGAAAAGCTTAGTCTGAAAGGCTGCCTGCTTACAGCCTGTCCCCTGCCCCCCCCCCACACACACACAATGCAAACTATAAATGAGCAAACATATATATCAATTTGCAAACTTATTTGACCAACATTCCACCCCTTTTGCTCCCTTCACAATCTAAACCACAGGTATCTCCCGTGATGGTCACTGTGCAAGGAGTGGGGTACATTGCATAAACAGAAACAGTACCAACTACAGCAATAGAATTAACAAATCAAAAGCTATGGGCAAAATGAGAGAGCTGTCTGCGGCACCAAGAGAGGCAAATCTTTTCCCTCTGGCAGAATACAGGCCAGAGTTTTGTCTACAGACAGCACCTAGCTGGTACCAGAGGCCACCCTGAGTGGGCATACCAAACCTTATTGGCCAATACACCAGCATCTGCTGTGTTGGGCAGATAAAATGTATTATGCTCACTTCATTAAAAATAGGCGCTGCCCACATGAGGCCATTGCCCAGGTGATATTAATGTGTGTTGAGAATTGTTGTAGCCTGAGGCTTGGTTTTGGGATTAAGCCTGTCCCACCCTTTTTGGTGTGAGGTGGTACAATCCTATCATGCCTCGGAGAAGTGACTTTGTATTAGAGACTTCCCTATTATGTATATTGGATTAAGGGTTTGGATTTCTACACTATAAAATGGGAACGGAGCGGGAGTTTGTGGCTCTTGGTTCCTGAGGTTAGCATGAGAGAGCAGAGAGAATAGAGCCAGCAGCGGGAGGAGGCCACGTGGAGGAGGCCAGGAAAAGCAGCCAAGATGGTGGAGTGTTGAGTGAGATGCCAGTTTGTGTAGAGTTTGTATCTGGGATAAGGAAGGAGATGGGGAACAGAGGTGAATAAGTCTGGTGAGTCATTGAGCCCCTTTCCCCATGGTGCCAACAAGGCCACCCATCTCAGATGGGGGCATGTACAGTCCAGGGCCAAGTCCATTGAAGCCACTGGTCTTTAAGAAGGGCTGTTGGAGCAGGCAAGAGCACACTGCCCTGCTGTCCAAAACCTCGCTTGAGTAAAGTGTCCTTGGTGCATATCTGCAACTGAATGGGGGCAGCTGCCCAATGCAGGAGGGCCTCTACTGGAGTTGGGTTCCCCTGTCGAGGTCTCTCATTCAAAATCCAGAGTACTGTCCATAAGCAGCGTGTCCATCCAGTAAGGGAGCCGGTGCTCCTGTCGCAGTCCCTGCTTTAAGAGTCCATTATACTGCTCAATGATACCAGCAGCCTGGGGGTGGTAAGGAACATGGTACTTCCTGTCCACCTCCAGCTTTTGAGCCCATTGCCTCACCATTGAACCAGTGAAGTGGGTACCATTGTCACTTTCAAGGACCAGCGGTCGCCCATATGCAGCACTCAGGTGGTCCAGAGCCTGTATGACTGCCCTCTGGTCAGGGTTATGAGCGGGGTAAGCAGCAAGCAGCCCAGTGGCAGTATCTACACAAGTGACTGCATACTGGTACCCTTCTGACTTTGGTAAGGGTCCAATGATGTTTATCTGCCATCGTGTCAGTGGAACATGACCCTTCTGGACCTGTCCAGGTGACACCAGTGGTCTCCGAGGGTGTTCCTTGGAACATACTGCACATTGCTCACAGGCTGCAAGTACCTCTGCATAGCACACAGGCAAGTTCCAAGCCTTAACTGTAGCCCACATAGTTTTTCTGTCCTGTCAGTGGAGCCACTGTGCCATGTCACCTGCAGGCACAGTCTCCAACCATTGTGGGTGGAGCACAGAGCGCATTCCTAGCAGCTGTGGCTGATGCAATGCTGTGAGAATACTCCAGCTCTCAGAACCCTCCTGGGCATACCCAGGAAGGGAGCTCACCCACTATAAGGAAGTGACTTAGCGCCAACCACGCAGCTCCCTGATCTTTTCAGCCATTGGCTATGAAGGACACGCTGTAACATCCTATAGGCTGAACCCACGTATATAAGCTAGCTTACTTCCTGAATAAAGTGGATCTGCGTCACTGAACCTGGACCCTGGAGTCGGGTCTTTGTGTCTCTGTTGTCCTCACCCTCGGTAGGACTTGTCCACAACTGGCGCCCAATGTGGGGCAAGAACCTAACCAGCATCCAAGGGATGGGTGAGTGACCCTCTGCAATGGAAAACCTTCTCCCCCACTCTCGAGCCCTGCAGGCTCAAGCCCTGCACGCCCTATTGCAGAGTAGGCAAGTGAAGTTTGTAAAGAGGATCTCTGTACTTACTGGGAGATCCTCTCTGGTCTCAATCCCTGGTTGAGGATGCACCCTCTGGGGCCCAGATACTTGGGCCCGAGCTCTCCAATGTGTTCGTTCTGCCAGGGTGCATGGGGGGCAAACCTTCCCTCTCAGCCTCACTCCTGCCTTATTGGCATTACACGCCTGCCTGACTGGTGCTTCTGCTGGGGACCCTCCGCCGGTCCCTAAGGTCCCACAGGCTACTCCTCTTTCAAAGGAACCCCTACCTTCCTATTCGCCCCCCTGCACTGAGGAGGAAAGTAGTTTAGCCTCCGAGTTTGACAAAATCGCGGCTGAGCGCTCAGAAACGAAACCAACTGAATTGCTAACTGCGCCATCAGCTCTGCCGCCGGAAAAAGCAAAAGTCACTACTTCTGCATTCCCTGCCGGGGCTCAATGACCCACCCCAGCCTCTCAGACATCATTTTCTACCCCAGCTTTAACTGTCTCCCCTGCCCCTCTCTTAAATGATGCTGGAAGGACCCAGCCATGGCACAGTGGCAGGGATCACACCCCCTTCTAACACAAGGGAGAGGTTATGCTTGTGTTTTTCAGCCAATTTGGATCCCAAGAACACCCCAACCTGCTTGACAGGGTTTCTTGGGCACCCACTGAATGATTCAGTCTTCACCTGTCCAAACCACAGCCCTGGCCTTCTACACACTGACTAGGCCTGAGGGAAGAGGTACTTAGTGCTCCAGAAGAAGAACTCGCAGCTGGTGTGTGCGCCCCATCACCTGGGGGGATGTGGAGGCTTTGGCGGTGCAGGCCCAGAGAATTGCCCCTGATGGGCCCCCAGGCCCTGGTGCTCTGTTCTTGCTTATGTGTGCTATAGTAACCACTGACTCCCAGATGCAGGCAGATCCCCACGTCTGGGCTGCTTTTCCCCACCCTGGCATAATTATGCCTGTTGAAGTTAATAGCTCACAGTTTCTAGCAATATGTTCCAGTAACTGCTCCCTTAGTCTTCCTTGTGACAATAGTGGCCGAGAATCTCAACAGTGGAATAGCACTATATGGGGTAACCTCAGTGACCCAATGCTACTTAAGTTTAATAACACCATCCCCTTAGAGGGGTGGGTCCTCCTTCGAAATCATACTACAGGGGATTTTGCTGAAAATGGTACTACCAACCAAGGCTCAGCACTTGGCCTACAAGCCCTCCTCCCCCTAGCTACCAACAGCTGGGCCTGCCCCCCTAACCTTGCCTTCCCAGGGTCACCTCTTTGCCTGTTCCTGTATGACGAACATCTAAGAACACTCCTGAGAGAAAGAATTCCCTGGAGAAACTGCCGCATTGTCTCTGGCCCAGATGTACAGACCATCAACCTTGGAGTTTGGCACCAGAAGGTGAGAGACGGAATGCAACCATATACAGTACGCAGCCCACGGAAAGCCATCCATTCCATGTTTAGACGCTGGGACCTTTGTGGGAAGGGAGCATGCATGGACCTACATCCATTTTTTACAATCAAAATGGAACTGTGTTTAAGGCACCTGGAAGGTCTCTGTAATACAATGGGAGGGAAATGACATCCTGACCCCTAAAAGGAATCCCCAGTTTAAGACTCCCGTTCTATTTCCTAACTAGTCAAACATTACAGAAACTTGCCTCATTGTTAATTCCAGGTAATCTATTAGCATACAGTATAAAAGGTATTATAGTTGTTTTAGTTTTACTAGGGTTCTGTTGCATAATGCGTAGCATTCAGAAGCTATACAACAGCAAGCTGTCATTCATCAAGTCCAATTGGCCTTAATTAAAAGAGAAGAGGAAGATGTGGGTGGAGCACAGAGTGCATTCCTAGCAGCTGTGGCTGATGCAATGATGGGAGAATACTCCAGCTCCCAGAACCCTCCTGGGCATACCCAGGAAGGAAGCTCGCCCACTATAAGGAAGTGACTCAGCACCAACCACACAGTTCCCTGATCTTTTCAGCCATTGGCTATGAAGGACATGCTGTAACACCCTATAGGCTGAACCTGTGTATATAAGCTAGCTTACTTTCTGAATAAAGTGGATCTGCATCCCTGAACCTGGTCCCCGGAGTTGAATCTTTGCATTTTCATCATCCTCACCCCTGGCAGGACTTGTCCACAAACCATCGCAGCCTTGCCAACATATCTGCTTCATCATTTCCAGGATGGGCTAGAAGGGCATGCCCCATGACATGGTATACTGTCACCTGCTTCTTGTGTCCTGTTTCCCATAAGTCCTACCACATGGCCTGACCCCGTAGTGGACAGTGCATTACCATCCACTGGTTAGTGTGCCAAGTAGCAATCCAAAGGGTCAGTCCACAATAGACAGCCCAGCTGTCAATACAAATCACCAGAGGTAAAAGTTCATTATGGGCAACTAGCCAAATAGCTCTTAAATCTGCCCATTGGCTGCTTTGGCCTGTACCCATGTCCATCCAAATAGTTTCAGTGGCCAGATGGAAGTCTATAGCCATCCATTTGGCAGGTTGGCCCCTGCTGCGACCATCAGTATACCAGGCATCCTTGGGGATGGGCACCCCCCCCTCCTGGTAGAGACTGACTTCAGGTTCTGCCTCCTGAGCCCCAGCTGCACCTGATGCTAAGGTCACATAGGTGACTGGACCCAAGACTTCCTGCAGTTCTGTTCTCAATGGGCTGATGCTAAGAGCACAGTGTTGTTTCAGGTAGGCACCCCACTTGGCCAGGGTGGACATTTGGGCCATACCACTAAGTGTATTTGGGCCATACCACCAAACGGTTGCCCAATCTCTCACCCATCCTGCAATAAGGTAAGATGTCTTGACTATAACTGATATTGTGGTTCTAATACTCTCAGTGGCCAGGAGGGCAGCATACACAGCTGCCAACTGCTGCTCCACTAATGAGTAACGAACTTCAGCACCTTTCCACAATTGGGACCAAAACCTAATAGGTGGCCGTAAGCACTCTGTCCATTGCCACAAGCCCCATCCAAACCCCTCAGGGGTTACATGAACGTCCAGCTCACAGGGCCTGGCAGGATCAAACACATTCAAGGTTTGTGCCACCTTGACAGCTCTCTTAGCAGCTGCAAATGAACCTTGTGCCTGCTCAGTCCAATTCCAACGAACCCCCTTCCGAATAAGGTTGTACAAAGGACATAGTAACTGAACCAAATGTGGCATAAATGCTCGCCAATACCCCAACAAACCTAAGAATTCCTGTAACTGTTTTACTGTAGTGGTCAAGGGGTAAGCTTGGATCTTATCTATAACTGCGTCAGAGATAACTTTTGTCTTACAGACCAGACAACTCCCAAGAATTTAACAGATAACCCAGGTCCTTGTAATTTGTTCTTGTTGACTGCCCAGCAACATGCTTTCAAATGGGATAGCAGGGTAGGGACTGCTTGCTCCAATTCTGGAAGAGAATCACTAGTTATCAAAATAACATCAATATAATGATACATGCAAACTGCCTCTCACTGTTTCCATTTAGCCAGGTCAGCAGCCACCAGCCCATGGCACAAGGTGGGGCTATGCAAATAGCCCTGTAGTAATACTGTAAAGGTCCATTTTCTCCCTTCCCAACTGAAGGCAAATTGGTCTTGACTCTCTGCAGCTAGATCAATAGAGAAAAAAGCATTGGTCAAGTCTACCACAAAGTAGTATGTCCCCAACTCATGGCTTAGCCAATCCATCATGTTAGCTATCAAGGAAACAGTAGTGTGCAAGGGGGAACAACTTTATTAAGTTCTCTGTAATCCACTGTCATTCTCCAGGTTCCATCTGGTTTGTGCACAGGCCATGCTGGGGAGTTGTAAGGACTATGTGCTGGCCGGATGATCACCACCTTTTCTAGTTTGAAGACTGTCCTTGTGACTTCTTCATAACCACCTGGCAGGCGGAACTGCTTGGTGTTAGTCACACGCTGATGAATGAGTAATTGCAAAGGGGAATGTGATGTGTGTCCCCGCAATACTGCTTTCACAACCCTGATCCACAGCCAGAACTCCCCAGCTGTAGTTTCCAACCACAGTCCTTGCAAGACATCTACCTCCAAAATATATTCAGGAATAGGAGATACATACACCTTATATGGCTTGGAAGGCAATCTTCCTCTCCCCAGTGGAATAGTTATTGGCTTCACTTGAACAATTTGGCCCCCATAACCGTCAATGGCCACTGTGGTCCCAGCAAACCACTCTGGGTTCCCATAAAGGAGGAAACATTCTGCACCTATATTCACCAATGCCAACACCCGTTGTACATTGGAAGGGAACCAGTGGATAGCCAGTTCCATGTGTGGCTTCCAGTCCCTGCCCATCCCTGTTAGATGGGTCCCTCACTCCTTTTCCTATTCAAACTGTTATAATGGGTCTTGGGAGTTCTCCTCTCCCTCAGCCGTCTCTATCATATAATCTTGTAACCGAGCTGCCTGCACACCAAACATTTTATTGGTAGCTGCTGGGGCCTTTCATCTCGGTGGCTGGAACTTCTAATATTTCTAGCTAAAATTAGCAGCAGGTCCCAGCCTACAATAGGTATGGGGCATTGAGACAAGAGGAACAAAGAAGACACTATACATCAAATAAATAAAGCAACAAAAATCAGATTGTCAATACCCACAGTAGAGATCTTCAAGGGATAAATAAAACAAGAAATGAGATCAGTTTACTTGCCACTTAGGCTCATCCATGGTGATGTGAGATGAGGCCAACAGGCCTGGACACTTTTTTAGCCTTCAGTGGCAAGTCCCAGCATGCTGGGCAAGGTCAGGTCACAGGTAGCTGGAAAGGGTTGGAAGAGACTGAACCCTCCCTCCATGGAGCAAGGGGGCAGCTTACCTTCTCATGTCCCTTTTTCTTACAGCAGAGGTATGTCCCCTGGTGGGGCTGAGAAGCCTGGCAGGCCTTCGCTTAATGACCTTTCTTTCTACTCTTGAAGCAGAACCCTGATGAAATCCTATGAAGCCCCTTTGCAGCACTGGAGCTTTTAAGGGTGTATGCTAACAACTGGTATTTTCCTGATCTCTTTCGGGCTCCATTTGCCTTTTCTGTTACTATCTTGGTCATTATAGACCTTAAAAGCCATGCTCAGAAGATCTCACTGAAGGGCTTGAGGATCCTTTTCTGTTTATATAACTTTTGTAAAAAAACAAAGGCATCATTGTTAGATGGATCAAATCAAGAAAAACAGGTTTTGATGTCTCCTTTAGGATTCCAGAGTATCTCTGCTGCAGAATAACTCAGTACATTAGCATTCAAAAGAAATTTTAAACAAAGAACATGGAAAAGATAGATTTGTAGGAGTTCCAGAATATGACTCCTTTTCTTATATTTCTTAGTATTGAACAATATTGTTTCAGAATGACAATAAACTAAATATTACATAAAAAGATATTATTAACAATTATTACATATTTCCTAATATCTAAACCAAGATTTCAATATTATAGGGTCATGACACAGCAAATAAAAAGAATTAACAAGGCCCTGGCCGGTTGGCTCAGCGGTAGAGCGTCGGCCTAGCGTGCGGAGGACCCGGGTTCGATTCCCGGCCAGGGCACATAGGAGAAGCGCCCATTTGCTTCTCCACCCCTCCGCCGCACTTTCCTCTCTGTCTCTCTCTTCCCCTCCCGCAGCCAAGGCTCCATTGGAGCAAAAAGATGGCCCGGGCGCTGGGGATGGCTCTGTGGCCTCTGCCCCAGGCGCTAGAGTGGCTCTGGTCGCAATATGGCGACACCCAGGAGGGTCGCAACATGGCGACGCCCAGGATGGGCAGAGCATCACCCCCTGGTGGGCAGAGCGTCGCCCCCTAGTGGGCGTGCCGGGTGGATCCCGGTCGGGCGCATGCGGGAGTCTGTCTGACTGTCTCTCCCTGTTTCCAGCTTCAGAAAAAAAAAAAAAAAAAAAAAAAAGAATTAACAAAAGACCTTTAAAATAACATATACATTTTTAACATGGAAAATACTTTTTACACAATAAGGTATTCTTGGTACAAACTATCCAGCTGACAAAGAGATATTAACCTTCTTTTGACCTACAGTAATTTATATTATTAAGTCAATATGAGGGTCGGGGTACCTGAGATTCTTGGTTCCTAAGGGGTTACTATGATGGCTAAAGCAGTGCTCCCCTGTGAATCCCATGCCTTCCACAATAGACACCAAACATGCCACACAAAGGAACTGGGGAAGGGTAGGGGAAACTTAGAGAGGACCCTACACCTGCTTCGGTCCCGCAGGAGAGTCGGAACCCTTCTCCCAGTGCTAGTCTTGTTCATTTTACATTTATTTTTTCCTTGTATAATTTTCTGTACACCAGTGGTGGGCAATAAGCCATTAATCCCAATCCATGAGGGGCTCATGTGACCCCTATGTCCTAGGGAGGAGAAGGGTAGAGGCAGCTGGAGGGCCTGTCTCTGATAATCCCATTCCCTATAAACCTGTTACTCATGATCCCAGTACTCCTTCTGGACTGTTCTGATAACTCCATTTCCTATAATCCTATTACTTATTCTGGAATTGCAATTCATTTCAAAGAACTGATAACCAGCGAGTTCCACACCTGTGGTTTGTAAATTTCTAAATTCTTATACCTGGGCCCTGTTCTTTTTCTTTTCTCTAAGAATTTTCTAAAGCAAAGTTCCAATTTTAATACTATTCTTACCCTCTATTTTCCAAATGGGTAAAACTTCTTTTGGTCAGTAAGTGGATATCTGAAACTAGTTTCTATTCTATATTTTCTTTAGTGGCTTCACCCTTAGTTGTCCCTGCCATTTTACTCTAGCGTCCTTCCCCCACTGCTTCGCCCACAGCACATCCTGGCCCTGCTTTTCTCTCACCAGACCACTTACTTGTCAGCCCTTCACCCCATAGGCTGGGAAAAAAACACTTCAAACTGTCCACAGAGAAGGCAGGAATTAGCACACTAATAAAAAAGCAAGAAAGATAAGACAGACAATTAACTAGCACCCAGAATAAAGGGTGTTTGACTATAGAGGACACAAGACAAGAAGTAGGAACCTACAGAAGAGGATAATTTATTCAGGGGAGAAATCAGACAGAGCCCTGGAGCTAGGGGTCTTGGATTCAAGAGATTTTATATTTTGGGGGCTTGTTTTACAAATTTCCTTTTACTTTTACCCAGAAATTTTCAATTTTGCATGCAAAAATTCAATCTAGGCCTTAGAAACAGACATAATTACACATTAAACAAAGACTTCACATACACAAATTATAAATCAAGAAATTTAAATGAGCGCACTTTACTTATTCCAATTAAAATCATACTAGAGATATTTTCTGACAAAGAGACAAAATACATAACCACACAGCTCAATAGACAAAGGAAGGAGCTCCACTTTCAGGGGCCTCTCAGGTGTTCTCCCAGCCACGTCCCCGGAACTTTGGCTTAGACATCAGAAATCCCCACTCACAGACCAATAATTACTCAGGCCTCTCAAATGTTCTCCTAGCTGTTTTCCGGAACTTCGGCTTAGGCACCAGAGATCCTCACTCACACCACACCACACAGCTCAGGGGTTTCAAACAGAAACACTAAAAACAAAGGCTGAGATCTCAACAAACACAAAGGTGTCCCTGAAAGTCCTGAGACAAAACTGATCAGCTCAGTATCAACTCAGTCCCTACTCAGGTCTCTTCCCAAGAACTCTACCAAGCGTGGAGACTAGTTTCAAATCAACAAAGCAGTTGGTTCTACCTACACACCGGAGTTTCAAATCAGCAAAGCAAAAGATTTGTTCCACCTACATCTCTGGAGTTACAAATCAGTAAAGCAAAGGGTATGCTTTACCTACACCTCCAGAGTTTTAAATCAGCAAAACAAAAGATTTACCTCACCTACACCTCTGGAGTTACAAATTAGCAGAGCCACAAATCTAGATTGGCCATAATTCTAGATTGACCTTACCTACAAGATACCAGAGTTTCAAACCAGCAAAACAGGAGATCTGCCTTGCCTACACACTTGAGTTACAAATTAGTGAAGTCACAAGCCTACTTTACCTATGCCTAATCCCAGACCAGTCCCAGTCCCAAACAGAAAAGCGAAAGACAGAAAGCAAGACAGGCTAGTTTCAAATCAACAAAGTAGAAGAGTGGTTCTACCTACACCTCCGGAGTTTCAAATCAGCAAAGTAGAAGATTTGTTCCACCTACACCTTTGGAGTTACAAATCAGTAAAGCAAAGGGTATGCTTTACCTACACCTCCAGAATTTCAAATCAGCAAAACAAAAGGTTTACATCACCTACACCTCCAGAATTACATATTAGCAAAGCCACTCTGAAGGTCCTACCTACATACTGAAGTTCAACATCTCCGGAGTTACAAATCTGCAAGGCCATAAATCTACCCTACTTTCAATCTAGTCCTAAACAGAAAGCAAGAATTCAGAGAAAAGCCAGAATTCAGTAAAGCCAAAGAGTTGCTTTACCTACCTCTTTTATCTCTCTGCCAAATTGTCCAAATTGTTGAATTTAGGAACTGAGAGGCGTCTGCTGAGGAACTGTCCGGACCCTACAGGAAGACTGGGAGCCCTGAAACGTCTCAGGGGGCACCTCTCCTTGAGATTCAAGCAGGGTCGGGCAGCTCCCCAGAGAGACCAGCCGATTCAGGGTGTCTCTACCCAGTGACACAAAACACCGGATCCTGGATGAACCCCCAAATGTTATAAAGTACTGCACTCCAGATTCTGAAAGGCACTGTACCTCACTTCATTGAGTCCATGTAGAGACACCCAGTCCAGATGAATTTTGAAGAGTTTTATTGAAGGAGGAGATTTCTTAAATATGCCAGCTGCATATGGCTGACACGGGGCAAAGCAGACACAAATGATGCACACCAAGTATATTTCAGAGGCTGGTTATATACTCTTTGATCACATACACGTTGGGGGAGGGCATGACAGCATGACAAAATCATTAACAAGATTAACATTTGACAAGATTTATGTTACATTAACAACATTAATATTTGACAAGATTTATGTTACATTAACAAGATTAACATTTGGTCTAGGGGATTTACAAAAAACGCTAAAACTTTCAAGGTAATACAATCAAAGACATTCACAAATCCTTTCAGTATCTATCTTTTCTCCTTTGCCTAGAGGTACACATTAATCTCAGGATTCCATGAAGGGAGGTAGAGCCAATATCAGTGTAGGGTTGTATGTGAATTCTGTCTCTTATTAAAAGCCAAAGGGAGTTCTTCAGATAGCCTTAATGCTTTTAGAGAACTTAAAACCAAATGACTCTAGTCGTCCTTGTAAGTCAGGAGACTTCTATATATTTTTTTCCATTTTCCAAAGAAAGGACAGGAAAGCCTGACCTTTTCCTCCTAGAATATCAATATTAACTTTGCAGTTTTTTGGTACCTTACAACACATGAGGCTGTTGTCGGTGTATTAACTTATAACATGTAACAGATATTTAACAGACAGCATTAATAGTAATACAGTTCACTAAAGAAACAAATGTTACTGATCAATTTCTTATAAAGTGCACAAACCTTTTGCAACTTACATAGAACTAATTGGCTTTTATAATAAGTCACTTTTAGTTAGAACTCTTAATTTTTAAACCTTTAACCTTTAGTGACATTTAAGTTGACTTTTTGTTTTGCCCTAGTTTTCCTTTTCCCCAAAGTCTGATTAAAAAGGAGTCCTTAGTAAGTTTCGTCATTTTTCAGCAGTATGTAGACCAACCAGCTTCTGGTTTGTGATTGGGGTAAGGCATGCTTTCTACCTCAATGGGAGTAGTCAGGATCATAGCGTGTGGACCTGTCCACGTGGGAATCAGTCCTTGGGTGATGTACTGGATCTCCTGGCAATGCTGGAAGCACCTCTCGGACAGTCTTTTGAACAGTTTGCTGTATAACCTGCAAACCCTATAAGTACTCAAGGAAGGAGTGGTCACCTTTCCTTTATGATTTGATTCATATGTTTTACTTGCTCTGAGCCTTTTGGGGGTCTGTGTGCACAATGTAACTTTAAATTAGTTTCTAATTAATATTCAGTTGCTTTCCAACAAGCTTGGAGACAGTGGACACAAATGCAGGCCAAACACTAGAATGGGTGAGCTAAACCTTGAAAGAATTTTATATAGCAATTTCCTTATTTTGCTTAGTATTCACTTGGACACAAACTAAATACTCAGATATTATGCCTTTTGTAATAGATTCTAAGTCTGGTTTTTCTAATTATCCCTTCCTTGTTGGCAAAATCTTTTTCTAATTGGTTTTGAATAAACTTTTGGCCATAAGGGTCCCAAAACCCCACTGGTTTTGGGTGGCACTTACTCATTTGAATTACTATGTTCCGATTTTGAGGCAAACTGGAAAAAAATATATATATATAATAAACAATAAAATTCAAACAGCTAATGTTAACAAATACTATAATAAGTGTCCTAATACAATAAAGTGACCAAAGCCTACTAGATTATCAAACAAAGTTCTAACCAATATAACAGGATTCAAAATAAAATTCTTACAGTCTCAAATGTCCTTCACATGTTAACATAATTTCACTAAGTCTATGTTGACACCATTATTGCTCTATATTATTTGCAAATGTCATTCTGCTGGGGTCCAGCCCCGGGGGAGATCCAGGGGTCCCACAGGAGGAGACGGCGTCGGCGAAAATGGAGTGAGAGAGCCGAATTCTTTTCTTTCTCTTTATTCTCTGGTTAGCATTTACTGCCAGGCATCTCCGCCAATGGCTGGTCTAACTTTCTTTTTATGCACACACACTAAGTTACAGTCACATGGTATTTTGAATACATCATTGTTTTAGTTTCACTATGGTTACATATTTCCAGATAACAGTTAATTCATATCTATAAACTACAAGTCAGGTGGTAAGTTATTCAAAGTACAATTATACAATAACTTGAATAGTAATAACAATATTGGTACAAACTTCTAAAAGATTAGTACTAATTAATAACTCTATTTTACTGTTGTTGTGAGTCGAAGGCGCAGAAAGAGATAGCAGACGAAATCATCAAGGACTAGCAAAAGGACCACCGCTTGCTCAGGCAAATGGCCCCGAGTTCATGCAGTGTCCCAATTCTTTTCCCACGAGACTACAAAAGGCCTGCTATTTAAGAAACTGACATAGTATCAAGAGTAACTTTCACCCAAAGATACATAGAGCGCATCTGCAAGATAGCTAGCAGCAACATAATATTAGTTGCTATTGCTGCTATGAATCCCACCACATTCCTCTCCTTATCCTTGGAAAATACAAAAATCTCATGAGAATGTTTTACTGAGAAAAGCCCAGCAACTGCCTTCAGTGACAAAACAAGTCTTTTAACAAAACATTCTTTACTTGCCAGCTGCACTCCTATCCAAGGCCGCGCAACAGGCCACTCCACTACACTTTACCTAAGATTCTAATGTCTAGTTAAACTTTATTCATTTACTATATTCATACACTAGTTAAGTTCTAACTTTATTCTTTCTAACATGATTATTAAGAAGAAATTCTCCTACAAACTTAACCCTTTATGAGGGATATCATAGCCAGCCTCTTATGTTTATGAGCCCAGTTCAAGGAGCTTACAGGCTTTTCTGTGGAACTTACACCTTCTGTCTCATTTCCAAAGAAATTACTACAAATCTACAGGGAAAGCACAGTACTATTATCCCTGTGCCATAAATAATAGCACACACCCAGAAAAGGGGGGATATAAGGCCAGATTAATTCAAAAAGGTCAAAGGGGGAAGTATCATTGTGCCTTTCCTTTGCGGTGACTTTGTCACCCTGCAGCCATTGGTCTTCACTGCAGTGACTTTGTCACCCCGCAGCCATTGGTCTTCTCTGCTGTGACTTTGTCAATCAGCAGTTTTTGATCTTCTTCTGCTGCAACCTTGTCAGCCAGCAGTCGTTGATCGGCTCCCAACATCATTCAATTTTATTTCACTTTTAGAAATGTCCCAAAGAGTAGGAGTCACATATGCAGGAAAAGTCTATAAGGCACTGGAGTTGTGGTCACATTCCACACACTGTAGCTAAAGTCTATGTCATAATGATTACTGCTTTGAACTGGAATTTGGAGCAGATTCCAGCCTACAATAGGCATAGGGCACCGAGACAAGAGGAACAAAGGAGACACTATCCATTAAATAAAGCAACAAAAATCAGATTGTCAATACCCACAGCAGAGATCTTTGAGGGATAAATAAAACTCAAATATTCAGGCAAGGCATAGTAAATGGCCCTTTTGTTCACAAGAAATGAGATGAGTTTATTTTCCACTTGGAAGAAATTCCCTAGGCTCATCCACGGTGATGTGAGATGTGGCCAACAGATCTGGGCACCTTTCAGCCTTCAGTGGCAAGTCCCAGTGTGCTGGGCAAGGTCAGGTCACAGGTAGCTAAAAAGGGCTGGAAGAGACTGAACCCTCCCTCTGTGGAGCAAGGGGGCAGCTTACCTTCTCGTGTCCATCTTTACCACAGCAAAGGCATGTCCCCTAGAGGGGGCCAAGAAGCCTGACAGGCTTTAGCTGAATGACCCCTCTTTCCACTCTTGAAGCACGGCCCTTATGGAATCCTATGAAGATCCTTTGGGGCGTTGGAGCTTTTAAGGGAGTATGCCGAAAGCTGGTATTTTCTTGATCTCTTTTGGGCTCTATTTGCCTTTTTTGTTACTATCTTGTTCTTTATAGACCTTAAAAGCCATGCTCAGAAGATCTCACTGAGAGGCTTGAGAGCCCTTTTCTGTTTATATAAACTTTTGGAAAAAGACAAAAACAGCGTTATTAGCTGGATCAAATAAAAGAGGGTAAAAGCTTGCAGAAGGAACAGATTTGGTGTCTCCTTGAGGATTCCAGAGTCTCTCCACTGCTGAATAACTCAGGACAATAGCATTCAAAGGAAATTTTAAACAAAAAGCATGATAAGGTAGATTTGTAGGAGTTCTAGGATATGACTCCTTTTCTATATTACTTAACATTGAACAATTTTGTTTCAAAATGATAATAAAATAAACATTACATAAAGACATTATCAACAATTATTACATATTTTCTAAATATCCAAACCAAGATTTTAACATCACAGGGTTATGAAATAGCAGATAAAAAGAGAATTAACAAAAGGCCTTTGAAATAACATACATTTTTATTTTTTTATTTTTTTAATAATTTTATTTTTTTAATGGGGCGACATCAATAAATCAGGATACATATATTCAAAGATAACATGTCCAGGTTATCTTGTTGTTCAATTATGTTGCATACCCATCACCCAAAATCAGATTGTCCTCTGTCACCTTCTTTCTAGTTTTCTTTGGGCCCGTCCCCCTCCCTCTTTCCCTCTCCCTCTCCCCCCCCCCTCATTACCACCACACTCTTATCAATGTCTCTTAGTCTCGCTTTTATGTCCCACCTATGTATGGAATAATGCAGTTCTTGTTTTTTTCTGATTTACTTATTTCACTTCGTATAATGTTATCAAGATCACACCATTTTGCTGTAAATGATCCGATGTCATCATTTTTTATGGCTGAGTAGTATTCCATAGTGTATATGTGCCACATCTTCTTTATCCAGTCATCTATTGACGGGCTTTTTGGTTGTTTCCATGTCCTGACCAATGTGAACAATGCTGCAATGAACATGGGGCTGCATGTGTCTTTACGTATCAATGTTTCTGAGTTTTGGGGGTATATACCCAGTAGAGGGATTGCTGGGTCATAAGGTAGTTCTATTTTCAGTTTTTTGAAGAACCACCATACTTTCTTCCATAATGGTTGTACTACTTTACATTCACACCAACAGTGGATGAGGGTTCCTTTTTCTCCACAGCCTCTCCAACATTTGCTATTACCTGTCTTGCTAATAATAATAGCTAATCGAACAGGTGTGTGGTGGTATCTCATTGCAGTTTTGATTTGCATTTCTCGAAATAACTAAAGAAGATGAGCATCTTTTCATATATCTGTTGGCCATTTGTATTTCTTCCTGGGAGAAGTGTCTGTTCATGTCCTCTTCCCATTTTTTTATTGGATTGTTTGTTTGTTTGTTGTTGAGTTTTATGAGTTCTTTGTATATTTTGGATATTAGGCCCTTATCTGAGCTGTTGTATGGAAATATCATTTCCCATTTAGTTGGCTGTATGTTTATTTTGTTATCAGTTTCTCTTGCTGAGCAAAAACTTCTTAGTGTGATATAGTCCCATTCATTAATTTTTGCCTTCACTTCTCTTGCCTGTGGAGTCAAATTCATAAAATGCTCTTTAAAACCCAGGTCCATGAGTTGAGTACCTATGTCTTCCTCTATGTACTTAATTGTTTCAGGTCTTATGTTTAGATCTTTGATCTATTTTGAGTTAATTTTAGTACAGGGGGACAAACTGTAGTCCAGTTTCATTCTTTTGCATGTGGCTTTCCAGTTTTCCCAGCACCATTTATTGAAGAGGCTTTCTTTTCTCCATTGTGTGTTGTTGGCCCCTTTATCAAAATTATTTGACTATATATATGTGGTTTTATTTCTAGGTTTTCTATTCTGTTCCATTGGTCTGAGTATCTATTTTTCTGCCAATACCATGCTGTTTTGATTGTCGTGGCCCTATAATAGAGTTTGAAGTCAGGTATTGTTATGCCCCCTGCTTCATTCTTTTTCTTTAGGATTGCTTTGGCTATTTGGGGTTTTTTATACTTCCATATAAATCTGATGATTTTTTGCTCTATTTCTTTAAAAAATGTCATTGGAATTTTGATGGGAATTGCATTAAATTTGTATATTGCTTTGGGTAATATGGCCATTTTGATTATATTTATTCTTCCTAACCAAGAACAAGGTATATTCTTCCATCTCATTATATCTTTTTCGATTTCCCTTAACAATGGTTTATAGTTTTCATTATATAAGTCCTTTACATTCTTTGTTATGTTTATTCCTAGATATTTTATTTTTTTTTGTTGCAATCGTGAAGGGGATTATTCTTTTGAGTTCCTTCTCAGTTGTTTCATTGTTGGCATATAGAAAGGCTATTGACTTCTGTATGTTAATTTTGTATCCTGTGACCTTACTGTATTGGCTTATTGTTTCTAGTAGTCTTTTTGTGGATTCTTTGGGGTTTTCGATGTATAGGATCATATCATCTGCAAAAAGTGATACCTTTACTTCTTCTTTTCCGATATGGATGCCTTTTATTTCTTTGTCTTGTCTGATTGCTCTGGCTAGAACCTCTAGTACCACATTAAATAAGAGTGGAGAGAGTGGACAACCCTGTCTTGTTCCTGATTTAAGGGGGAAAGCCTTCAGTTTTGTGCCATTTAATATGATGTTAGCTGATGGTTTATCATATATGGCCTTTATCATGTTGAGATATTTTCCTTCTATACCCATTTTGTTGAGAGTCTTAAACATAAAATTGTGTTGTATTTTATCGAAAGCTTTTTCTGCGTCTATTGATAAGATCATGTGGTTTTTGTTCTTTGTTTTGTTGATATGGTGTATTACGTTAACCGTTTTTATGTATATTGAACCATCCTTGAGATTCTGGGATGAGTCCCACCGGGTCATGATGTATTATTATTTTTTTTCATTTTTAAAGAGGAGAGAGAGGAGACAGAGGGAGAGAGAGAGAAGGGAGGAGGAGCTGGAAGCATCAACTCCCATATGTGCCTTGACCAGGCAAGCCCAGGGTTTTGAACCGGCAACCTCAGTGTTTCCGGGTTGATGCCTTATCCACTGAGCAACCACAGGTCAGGCTGTATTATTTTTTTAATATGTTGTTGTATTTGATTTGCTAGTATTTTGTTTAGTATTTTAGCATCTGTATTCATTAGAGGTATTGGTCTGTAGTAGTCTTTTTTTGTGCATTCCTTGCCTGATTTTGGTATGAGGGTTATATTGGCCTCATAAAATGTGTTTGAGAGTATTGCTTCTTCTTCAATTTTTGGAAGACATTAAGTAGAATAGGAACCACGTCTTCTCTGAATGTTTGATAAAATTCGCTGGTATAGCCGTCTGGGCATAGACTTTTATTTTTGGGGAGGTTTTTAATGGTTTTTTCTATTTCTTCTCTACTAATAGGTCTGTTTAGGCTTTCTGCTTCTTCTTGACTCAGTCTAGGAAGGTCGTATTGTTCTAGGAATTTATCCATTTCTTCTAGGTTGTTGAATTTAGTGGCATAATGTTTTTCATAGTATTCTACAATAATTCTTTGTATATCTACAGTGTCTGTGGTGATTTCTCCTCTTTCATTTTGGATTTTGTTTATATGAGTTCTTTCTCTTTTTTCCTTGGTAAGTCTTGCCAAGGGTTTGTCAATTTTGTTGATCTTTTCAAAGAACCAGCTCTTTATTCTATTAATTTTTTCTATAGTTTTTCTGTTCTCTATTTCATTTATTTCTGCTCTGGTTTTTATTATCTCCTTTCTTTGGTTGGTTTTGGGTTGTCTTTGTTCTTCTTTTTCTAGTTCCTTAAGGTGTGAAGTTAAGTGGTTCACTTGGGCTCTCTCTTGTTTGTTCATATAGGCCTGAAGTGATATGAACTTCCCTCTTATCACTGCTTTTGCTGCATCCCATAGATTCTGATATGTTGTATTGTCATTTTCATTTGTCTGTATATATCTTTTGACCTCTGCACTTAGTTCTTCTTTGACCCATTCATCTTTTAAAAGTATGTTGTTTAGTTTCCACATTTTTATGGGATTTTTTTCCTTTTTTGCAGTTGAATTCTAATTTCAAGGCTTTATGATCAGAAAATATGCTTGGTACAACTTCGATTTTTCTAAATTTGCTGATGTTTTTGTGGCCCAACATATGGTCAATTCTTGAGAATTATCCATGTACTATGGAGAAAAATGTATACTTAGTCACTTTGGGATGAAATGTCCTGTAGATGTCTATCATATCCAGGTGCTCTAGTGTTTTGTTTAAGGCCACTATATCTTTGTTGCTTCTCTGTTTGAATGACTGATCTAGAGTCATCAGCGGTGTATTGAGGTCTCCAAGTATGATTGTATTTTTGTTAGTTTTTGTTTTAAGGTCAATAAGTAGCTGTCTTATATATTTTGGTGCTCCTTGGTTTGGTGCATATATATTAAGAATTGTTATATCTTCTTGATTCAGTGTCCCCTTAGCCATTATGAAATGGCCATTTTTGTCTCTGAGTACTTTTGTTGTCTTGTAGTCAGCATTATCAGATATGAGTATTGCTACGCCTGCTTTTTTTTGGATGTTATTTGCTTGGAGTATTGTTTTTCAGCCTTTCACTTTGAATTTGTTTTTATCCTTGTTACTTAGATGAGTCTCCTGTAGGCAGCATACAGTTGGATTTTCTTTTTTAATCCATTCTGCCACTCTGTGCTTTTTTATTGGTGAGTTTAATCCGTTTACATTTAGTGTAATTATTGATACTTGTGAGTTCCCTATTGCCATTTTATATCTTGCTTTCTGTTAGTTTTGTGTCTTGTTTGATCCTTCTCTTTCATTTTTCTATCTTTTGTTTTTATTTGTTGTATTCCATACATCTTTCCTCTGTTGCTTTTTTTAAATCATGTGCTTCTGTGGTAGTTTTTTCCATGGTGGTTACCTTTAAGTAATGAAAAGGGTTCCTACCCTGTTCATTATAGTGCACTATTTTGTGATTACTTTTGCACTCCATTGTCCTTTGCTACTGTTAATCTCCATCCTCTCCCTCCGCTTTCTTTTTGTTGTCACAGTTTAAATTTGGTTTTATTGTGTTCTTCTTGCAGCTTGTACTTGTGGCTTTGTTTTTTTATTGTTGTTGTTCTTTGTATCTGATTGAAAAACCCCCTTTAGCAATTCCTGGAGTGGCGGTTTTCTGATGATAAATTCCCTCATCTTTTCTGTATCTGTGAATGTTTTTATTTCTCCTTCATATATTTTTTTTCATTTTTCTGAAGCTGGAAACAGGGAGAGACAGTCAGACAGACTCCCGCATGCGCCCGAACGGGATCCATCCGGCACACCCACCATGGGGCGACGCTCTGCCCACCAGGGGGCGATGCTCTGCCCATACTGGGCATCGCCATGTTGCGACCAGAGCCACTCTAGTGCCTGAGGCAGAGGCCACAGAGCCATCCCCAGCGCTCGGGCCATCTTTGCTCCAATGGAGCCTTGGCTGTGGGAGGGGAAGAGAGAGATAGAGAGGAAAGCGCGGCGGAGGGGTGGAGAAGTAAATGGGTGCTTCTCCTGTGTGCCCTGGCCGGGAATCGAACCCGGGTCCTCCGCACGCTAGGCCAACGCTCTACCGCTTAGCCAACCGGCCAGGGCCACTCTCCTTCATATTTGAAGGATAGCTTTGATAGGTATAATATTCGTGGCTGAAAGTTCCTCTCTTTCAGGACTTTAAATATTGGTGTCCACTCTCTTCTAGGTTGTAGAGTTTCTGTTGAGAAATCGGATGATAATCTAATGGGCCTTCCTTTATATATTGTATTCTTCTTTTCCCTGGCTGCCTTGAGAATTTTTTCTTTGCCGTTGGTATGTGCCAATTTCATTATGATGTGCCTTGGAGTAGGTTTGTTGGGGTTAAGGAAACTCGGAGTTCTGTTTGCTTCTTGAACTTGAGGCTTTAGTTCTTTCCACAGCCTTGGGAAGTTCTCATCTATTATTTGTTTTGAGTATGTTCTCCAATCCATTTTCTCTATCTTCTCCCTCTGTAATACCTATTATTCTTATGTTATTCTTTTTGATGGAGTTAGATAATTCCTGTAGGGCTATCTCATTTTTTAAAAAATTTTGAGTCTCTTTCTTCTTCTCTCTGTTGTGCCTCAAGTTGCTTGTCTTCTATTTCACTAATCCTACCTTCTATCTGGCCTGTTCTATTAGCTAAGCTTGTTACCTCGTTTTTCAGCTCGTGAATTGAGTTTTTCATCTCTGTTTGATTTGTTTTTATAGTTTCAATTTCCTTGGAAATATATTCTTTGTGTTCATTGAGTTGTTTTCTGAGCTCCCTAAATTGCCTTTCTGTTTTTTCTTGTATATCTCTGAGTATTTTTAAGATTTCTACTTTAAATTCTCTGTCGTTTAACTCCAAGGTTTCCAATATATTAAATTTTTTCTGCATAGATTTTGCCTCATCTATCTGTGTTACCTCTCTTTCTTTTGTATCCATCATATTTGATTTTTTCTTCCTTAATGGCATCTGAGGGTTGTTTTGTTGATAGTATTAATGAGATTTAGTAAAGAATAAGAAGTTAAAAAATAAAAATAAAAAATAAAAAAGAGTTGTTTTTTAAATTAATAATTAAATAAAGAAAAATAAAATAAAATAAAAATTAAAAAAAGAAATTATTCCTCCCCCTCCTTTTTTCATCTCCTCTCCTCTCCCCTCTTTCTTGAGAAAATCTTTTGGTGAACTGTGAATTATATTGTACTAAATAGAACAAGCAATGCCTGTAATGGAGAGCCTAAATTGGGAAGAAGTAATAAAGGGGCAAAAAAAAAAAAAAAGAAAAAAGAAAAAGAAAAAAAAAGAGGGGGTAAGGACCCACAAAAAGCAAATAAGGAAAAAATTTGTGTCAAGAATAAAATGATTTGCTTTTAGGTGTTGGTTGACTAAGAGTTATGATGAGAGGAATAAGAGGGAAACAGGAAAATGGGGGGACAAATTAAAAAATTACTATTGTATTTAGTGGAACAAGAACTAGATAAAATGGAGAGCCAGGGATGGGAGCACTGCTAGTGAGTTAAAAAGGTGAAGTAAAAATCCCCCAAAATGCCACAACCATAAGTTTGAGTCCCAGATAAGATCATTTGTTTGTTATTGAGGTTTGAATGAAAGGAGACGTAAAGGAGAAAGGAAGAAACTAATATAGAAGGAGAAAAGAAAGAGAGAGAGAGAAAAAAAGAGAAAACCACTAAAAGAAGAAAAAAGAAAAAAGAGGAGAGAGAGAGAGAGAGAGAGAGAGAGTTAAGGGTTTTGGAGTACAACCCTCATAGAGAGAAAGGAAGAGGAAAGAAAAGATAATGGGAGATGTAACATTTATGGGTAGTGTAGTTCAAGGAGAGGAGAAAGTAAGACTGGCAGAGAGTTATACAACCAAATTGGAGGAGGAAAAAAAAATCAAGAATGAAGATAAGAGAAACAAAAGAACAAATATAATAAAATGGGATAGGTTATAAAGTCTGCAGTTTATTCTTGATTTTGAGAGGTTATCTTGCTTTTTCTCTTCTCTCCCTCTTCCTGGTCGGTGACTCTGTACCCCAGGTTCTGCCCCTTTGGCACACTCAGGTAGAAGTTTGCAGTTGATAACTCTTTATGGCGATGTCATGTATTGTGTTTCAGTCTCATTGGCAGTCGAGGCTCATTAGCATTTATAGGCTCTGACAGTGAGAGAGTCCGTGCTCCTGGAGTCTCTCTCCTCGTCTTTCCTTCCTCAGTTAGTAGCCTGATAATCCAGCTATGGGGTTGCTGCCTCCTCTGCCTGGATAGTAAGAGGCTCAAAGAGCTGGCAAATCCCCACTCTATTCCCACTCAGCACAGGGCTCTGGGTAAGGCTCAGTCAGTCAGAGCTGCTAGCATAATCAGGCGGAGCTTCCACCCACTCAAAGACCTCGGGCTCTGCCACTCTGTCCGGTAACACGGGTGGGCGCCCACTCCTGGGGCACTTGGAGGAAACTCTCGCTCACTATCTTGCGCAGACCAGGATATCAGGCCGCAGTCTCACACTCTGAGTGAAACCCCCGCTCGCATGGAAAAGTTTCAGTGTTGGAATTGGCTCTTGCTCCCTTCCCATGCGTGGCTTTTTCAGGGCACTGGGGTGGCCTGGAGATTCCACTTTTGGCCCACACAAAAGCCCCTGACTCTGCCTCTCTGTGGGGTAACACGGGCGCCCACTGCTGAGGCACTCGGAGGAATCTCTCGCCCTCTATCTGCACGTGCCGACCACGAGATTGGGGAAAATGGCTGCCCCACTTGTCTTTCTTTGTCTGGGTTTGGTCAAGTGTTAGCTTGTATTGACTGGGTTGCCACAGGCACAGTTTTTCCTCGGCTTGGATATCCGTGCCACAGCCTGGTTTGGCCGTTTGAGCCGTGGCCTGGATCTATTCACCTCCTTTACCCGCCTCAGTTTCTATATTCTCAGTTCCCGGTGAAAGCAGCCCTATTTAGGTTAGTGAGGAAGGTGGAGCATTTCTTACTCCCTATTTCCTTTGGGGTTTGATTATATATTTAGCCAATTTTTTGCTCGACCATACCTTCGGGTGTATTGCGAAACATCTGGAGGCTCCAAGGATAGGTTTTTCTGTTTCTGGTTGAAGATCTTGTTGAGTTTTGGAGGAGATTTATCAGTATTGCTTCCTACCGCACCATTACTCTGACGTCATCTCCAAGAAACAGCATACATTTATTTTTTTTTATTTTTCTGAAGCTGGAAACGGGGAGAGACAGTCAGACAGTCTCCCGCATGCGCCCGACCGGGATCCACTCAGCACGCCCACCAGGGGCGATGCTCTGCCCACCAGGGGGGCAATGCTCTGCTCCTCCGGGGCGTCGCTCTGCCACGACCAGAGCCACTCTAGCGCCTGGGGCAGAGGCCAAGGATCCATCCCCAGCACCTGGGCCATCTTTGCTCCAATGGAGCCTTGGCTGCGGGAGGGGAAGAGAGAGACAGAGAGGAAGGAGGGGGTGGGGGATGGAGAAGTAAATGGGCGGTTCTCCTATGTGCCCTGGCCGGGAATTGAACCCGGGTCTCCCGCACGCCAGGCCGACGCTCTACCGCTGAGCCAACCGGCCAGGGCCACAACATACATTTTTAACATGGAAAGTATTTTTATACAACAAGGGAACCTTGGTACAAAAAGGAAGTCTTTTGGATTTGGCAGGCTATATAATTCTATATGCCTTATTATTAGTAATATTTTAGTACAGTTTACAATAAAAGGATTGTAAACTACTACCCCAATGAATTATTGATTGAGAAAAATAAGGAATGGTCAAAATGCATTCACTATTTCGTAACTACCCAGCTGGCAAAGAGATATTAATTTTCTTTTGACCCACAGTAATTTACACTATTAAGTCAACATGAGGGGTGGGATGCCTGGGATTCTTGGTGCCCAAGCGGTACTGTTATGGCTAACGCAGTGGGTCTTCCCATGAATCTCATGCCTCCCATATCAGATAACAACCATGCCACATGAAGAAACTGGGGAAGGGTAGGGGAAAGTTGGAAGGGACCCTATACCTGGTTCAGTCCCACGGGAGAGAGTTGGAACCCTTCTCCCAGTGCTAGTTTTGTTCATTTTACACTTATTTTATGTTTTATAACTTTCTACACATCAGTGGAGGGCAATAAACCATTAATCCTAATGCATAGAGGGCCCATGCGACCCCTATGTCCTAGGGAGGAGAAAGAGAGAGGCAGCTAGAGGACCTGTCTCTGATAATCCTATCCCCTATAATCCTGTTACTCATGATCCCATCACTCATTCTAGACTGTCCTGATAATCCCATTGTCTATAATCCTATTACTTATAATCCCATCACTTATTCTGGAATTGCAATTCATTTCAAAGAACTGATAACCAGCAAGGTCCACACTTGTGGTTTGTTATTTTAAATCCTTTTACCTGGCTCTGTTCTTTTTCTTTTTCTCTGATTTTTGTAAAGCAAAGTTCCAATTTTTAATACTATTCCTACCCTGTATTTTCCAAATGGGTAAAACTTCTTTTGGTCAGTAAGTGGATATCTGAAACTAGTTTCCATTCTATATTTTCTTTAGTCACTTTACCCTTAGTTGTCCCTGCCATTTTACTCTAGCATCCTTCCCCCACTGTTCTGCACACAGCACGTGGCAGCCCTGCTTTTCTCTCACCAGACCACTTACTTGTCAGCCCTTCACCCCATAATCTGGGAAAACACTTCAAACTGTCCACAGAGAAGGCAGGAATTAGCACACTAATAAAAAGAAAGATAAGATAGACAATTAACTAGCACCTGGAATAAAGAGTGTTTGACTATAGAGGACACAAGACAAGAAGTAAGAACCAACAGAAGAGGATAATTTCTTCAGGGGAGTAATCAGACAGAGTGTCCTGAAGCTAAAGAAAGGTCTTTGGATCCAAGAAAATAGATTATATATTTTTCGGGCTTGTTTTACAAATTTTCTTTTACTTTTGCCCAGAAATTTCCAATTTTGCATGCAAAAATTTAATTTAGGCCTTAGAAACAGACATAATTACACATTAAACAAAGACAAATTATAAATACACAACATACACAAATTATAAATCAAGAAATTTAAATGAGCGCATTTTACTTATTCCAATTAAAATCATACTAGAGATATTTTCTGACAAACAAAGAGACAAAACACATAACCACACAGCTCAATAGACAAAGGAAGGGGCTCCACTTTCAGGGGCCTCTCAGGTGTTCTCCTAGCCATGTTCCCACAACTTAGGCTTAGGCACCAGAGATCCCCACTCACACCACACAGCTCAGGCGTTTCAAACAAAAACAAGGAAAGCAAAGAACAAGATCTCGAACACCAGCAAATGTAATGTGGCACCACCAAATATCCCTACTCAGGTTTTTTTTTCTTTGGGAGCGTAACTAGCTTCCTCTGGAAGTTTGGGGTCTCTACTCAGTTTCCTTTAATTATTTTTCTAGAGAAATGTACAAATGTGCTAACACAAACAGATGTCTCTGAAAGCCTGAGACAGAACTGATAAACCTGGTCACTTCAGCTCCTCCAAATTGTCTTTTCAGAGTACAACTAAATGTGCAAACACAAAACCGTGATAGAATCTGATGGACCCAGTCACTTCAGCTCCTACTAATTGTCTTTCTAGAGTACAACTAAATGCATCTCAGAGAATCCTAATCGGGACCAATGGACCTCCTACTGACATATCGGTCTTTGGAGAGTCCACAGCAGGACTAGTTTCAACTCAGTAATACTGGAAAGCTGGCTTTACCTACATACCTCCAAAGTTTCAACTCAGTAAAGCAGACGATTTGTTCTACCTTGTTGGGCAGATAAAATGTATTATGCTCACTTTGTTAAAGATGGAGGTCGTCGCCCAGGTGATATTAATTTGTGTTGAGAATCTTTGTAGCCTGGGGCTTGGTTTTGGGATTAAGCCTTTCCCACCCTTTTTGATGTGGGGTGGTACAATCCAATCATGCCTCAAAAAGTGACTTTGTATTAGAGACTTCCCTATTTTGTATATTGGATTAAGGGTTTTGAATCTACACTATAAAATAGGGGTAGAACGGGGGCTTGTGCTCTTGGTTCCTGAGATTATCATTAGAAGAGAGAGCAGAGGAGAGCAGAGAAAGGCCAGGTGGAGGAGGCCAGGAGAAGCAGCCAAGATGGTGGAGTGCTGAATGAGATGCCAGTTTGTGTAGAGTTTGTATCTGGGATAAGGAAGGAGATGGGGAACTGAGGAGAATAAGTCTGGTGAGCTAGAAACCTTTGATTCTAGGAAACTCGGATAAATCAGTAGCTTTGTGAGCACTGAATGTGATTGGGTTTTGGAGCCCAGTGAGTGTTTTTACTTGCCCGCCGGGTACAAGCTAGGATTAAAGACTATGGCCCACCAGTTTGTGGCTCTGTTGTTTCTTTACCGACTGTCCGAATCCAATGCGAACCTGCAAGGGCTGGGCTGCTCTGATGGTGGCCCTGGCCGTGCCTGCTGGCTTTACATACCTCCACCACCAGAGTTCCACACTTCTGGAGTCACAACTCAGCAAAACAAAAGATCTACCTCACCTACAAATTTCTGGAGTTTCAGCTCAGCAAAGAAGCTTTGAAGGCCCTACCTACACCACTGGAGTTCCACATCTCTGGAGTCATAACTCAGCAAAGTCCCCAAATTACCTACATTCTAGTCCCAAACAAATTTGACTAGTACCAGTTCCAAACAGAAAAGCAAAAGCAAGAATTCAGAGGAAAGCTGGAAAAATGTGGAGACTAGTTTCAAACATCAAAGCAGTTGGCCCTACCTACACACCATATTTTCAAATCAGCTAAGCAAAAGATCTGTTCCACTTACACCTCCAAAGTTTGAATTCAGTAAAGCAAAAGATTTACCTCACCTACATCTCCAGAGTTACAAATTAGCAGAGCCACAAATCTAGATTGGCCACAATTCTAGATTGACCTTACCTACAAGCTACCAGAGTTTCAAACCAGCAAAACAGGAGATCTGCCTTACGTACACACTGGAGTTACAAATTAATAAAGTCACAAATCTACTTCACCTACATGTGGTCCCAGACCAGTACCAGTCCCAAACAGAAAAGTGAAAGCAAGAGTTCAGAGGAAAGCCAGAAAATTCAGTAAATGAAAAAGAGTTGCTTTACCTACTACCTTGATTTTTCTGCCAAATTATCCAAATTATTGAATTTGGGAACCGGGAGGCATCTGCTGAGGAACAGTCCGGACCCCACAGGAAGACTGGGAGCCCTGAAAAGTCTCAGGTAGCTCCTCTCCTCCCAGGTCAATCCATAAATTCAAGTGGGACCGGGCATTTTAGTGGAGAGTCCATCCAATTTGAGGTGTCTCTACCCAGTGATGCAAAACACTGGATCCCGGACAAGCCCCCAAATGTTGTAAAGCACCGTACTCCAGATTCTGAAAGGCACCGTACCTCACTCCATCGGGTTGAAGTAGAGACATCCAGTCCAGATGAATTTTGAAGAGTTTTATTGATGAAGATTTGTTAAATAGGCCGGCTGCATATAGCTGATACAGGGCATACCAGTCCCAAATCGTGCACGCCAAGTACATTTCAGAGGCTGGTTATATATCCTTTGATCACATACAGGTGGAGGGGGCATGACAGCATGACAAGATTAACTTTACAAAATTTGTGTTACGTTTAACAAGATTAATATTTGCCAAGATTACAATAACAAGATTAACATTTGTCTAGGGGATTTACAAAGAACATTAAAACTTTCAAGGTAGTAGGATCAAAGACATTCACAAATCCTTTTAGTATCCATATCTCCTCCTTTGCCTACAGGTACATGCTAGTCTCAGGATTCCAGGAAGGGAGGGAGAGCTAAGATCAGTTAGGGTGGTACGTTAATTTTGTCTCTTATTGAAAGCGAGAGGGAGTTCTTCAGATAGCCTTAATCCTTTCAGAGAACTTAAAACCAAATGACCCTAGTTGTCCTTGTAAGTCAGGAGACTTCTATAATCTTTTTCCTCCATTTTCCGAAGAAAGGACAAGAAAGCTTGAGTTTTCCTCCTAGAATATCAATATTAATTTTTCAACTTTTTGGTACCTTACAACAAAATTGTGCCCCCAACTTCACTCCATCAGCTCTTCCTGGGTACAGGGCTGGACCACAGTGTTCCATTACCTGGGCAGGAGTCTGTGGCTGCTCCTGAGGGACTCTGCTGGGTTTTTACCTTCTTGGCAACCACTGGTCGGGCTCTCAGTGTGTGTATAGCAGCTTCAGCCTGAATCTTCTCATCCTCAGAAGAGGGGTTGCAAGTGCCTGCTCCGCTGATTCAAAGCCAATCTACCTGCACAGGTGCTGCTGCTCCTTTGGTGACCGTTTAGTCTCCTGTGGCTGCTGGCTTTTGGCCAGAAGCTGAGACTCAAGCTCCTGAATCCGCAGTTGTTTCTCCAACAACTGTTGGTGCAAATGTTCAGCTTCCAGGGCAAATTGCAACTCCGGAACCCGTAATTCCTTCTCCAGTGCTCGCTCTAATTCCAGCCTTTTCTGCCATCCAATTTGCAATTCATACTGAAGCTTTTGACCTTGGGTGACTTCTCACACAGAACTCCTGGTTTCCTCTTGAGTAAAGAACACCCAGCCCACGGCCCCTAAAAGGACAACCATGAGGAGCCAGAACAGCAACCAGTCCTCTATACCCCACTTCTCAAGGGTGGCGGCCCCATATCGATCTCTGAATCCTGCCGACTACATCAGTTGTATGGCCAGGAGCCGCCATCGTGGCCATTCACATGCAGGTTCCCATTGGATTTGGGCAGATGGTAAAGAAATGGCAGAGTCGGAGGATGGTGGGCCATTCTGTTTATTGGTGTCTCACCAAGACAGGCAAAACACAAGAAAAGACAAGGGATGGGAGGCCATAAAGGGCAAGGGATCAGGGAGGCCCCTGCAATGGTGACAGCAGAAACCAAGAGAGCAAGCTACCGGTGTGCCCCACTTTATAGTGTAGAAATCAAAACCTTTTAATACAATATATAAACAAGGAAGTCTCTGATACAATGTCACTTATCTGAGGCATAATTGGATTCCTCATGAGAGTGCACCACCCCACATCATGCAACAGTCAAAGGTGTGGGGAAAAGCTTAGTCTTAAAACTAAGCCTCAGGCTATAATGACCTGGCCTGCTTACAGCCTGTCCCCCCCCACACAATGCAAACTATAAGTGAGCAAACATATATATCAATTTACAAGCTTATTTGACCAACAAAGGCTTAAAATGTAAGTAAAAAAATGAGTTCCCAGTGAACAGCACTACATCATGCATTTCTTGATTCCAGAATTTCATCTATTTACTTATTTTTTTTTTTTAATTTTATTTTTTTAATGGGGTGACATCAATAAATCAGGATACATATATTCAAAGATAACAAGTCCAGGTTATCTTGTCGTTCAATTATGTTGCATACCCACCACCCAAAGTCAGATTGTCCTCTGTCACCTTCTATCTTGTTTTCTTTGTGCCCCTCCCACCCCCTATCCCTCTCCCATTCCCCCCTCCCCCCCCCCGTAACCACCACACTCTTATCAATGTCTCTTAGTTTCACTATTATGTCCCACCTACGTATGGAATAATACAGTTCCTGTTTTTTTCTGATTTACTTATTTCGCTTCGTATCATGTTATCAAGATCCCACCATTTTGCTGTAAATGTTCCGATGTCATCATTTCTTATGGCTGAGTAGTATTCCATAGTGTATATGTGCCACATCTTCTTTATCCAGTCATCTATTGATGGGCTTTTTGGTTGTTTCCATGTCCTGGCCACTGTGAACAATGCTGCAATAAACATGGGGCTGCATGTGTCTTTACGTATCAATGTTTCTGAGTTTTGGGGATATATACCCAGTAGAGGGATTGCTGGGTCATAAGGTAGTTCTATTTTCAGTTTTTTGAGGAACCACCATACTTTCTTCCATAATGGTTGTACTACTTTACATTCCCACCAACAGTGGATGAGGGTTCCTTTTTCTCCACAGCCTCTCCAACATTTGCTATTACCTGACTTGCTAATAACAGCTAATCGAACAGGTGTGAGGTGGTATCTCATTGCCGTTTTGATTTGCATTTCTCTAATAGCTAAAGAAGATGAGCATCTTTTCATATATCTGTTGGCCATTTGTATTTCTTCCTGGGAGAAGTGTCTATTCATATCCTCTTCCCATTTTTTTATTGGATTGTTTGTTTCTTTGTTGTTGAGTTTTATGAGTTCTTTGTATATTTTGGATATTAGGCCCTTATCTGAGCTGTTGTTTGAAAATATCATTTCCCATTTAGTTGGCTTTCTGTTTATTTTGTTATCAGTTTCCCTTGCTGAGCAAAAACTTCTTAGTCTGATGTAGTCTCATTCATTAATTTTTGCCTTCACTTCTCTTGCCATTGGAGTCAAATTCATAAAATGCTCTTTAAAACCCAGGTCCATGAGTTGAGTACCTATGTCTTCTTCTATGTACTTAATTGTTTCAGGTCTTATGTTTAGATCTTTGATCTATTTTGAGTTAATTTTTGTACAGGGGGAGAGACTGTAGTCCAGTTTCATTCTTTTGCATGTGGCTTTCCAGTTTTCCCAGCACTATTTATTGAAGAGGCTTTCTTTTCTCCATTGTGTGTTGTTGGCCCCTTTATCAAAAATTATTTGACTATATATATGTGGTTTTATTTCTGGACTTTCTATTCTGTTCCATTGGTCTGAGTGTCTATTTTTCTGCCAATACCATGCTGTTTTGATTGTCGTGGCCCTATAATAGAGTTTGAAGTCAGGTATTGTTATGCCCCCAGCTTCATTCTTTTTCTTTAGGATTGCTTTGGCTATTCGGGGTTTTTTATAGTTCCATATAAATCTGATGATTTTTTGCTCTATTTCTTTAAAAAATGTCATTGGAATTTTGATGGGAATTGCATTAAATTTGTATATTGCTTTGGGTAATATAGCCATCTTGATTATATTTATTCTTCCTAGCCAAGAACAAGGTATATTCTTCCATCTCATTATATCTTTTTCGATTTCCCTTAACAATGGTTTATAGTTTTCATTATATAAGTCCTTTACATTCTTTGTTATGTTTATTCCTAAGTATTTTATTTTTTTTGTTGCAATCGTGAAGGGGATTATTCTTTTGAGTTCCTTCTCAGTTGTTTCATTGTTGGCATATAGAAAGGCTATTGACTTCTGTATGTTAATTTTGTATCCTGCGACCTTACTGTATTGGCTTATTTTTTCTAGTAGTCTTTTTGTGGATTCTTTGGGGTTTTCGATGTATAGGATCATATCATCTGCAAAAAGTGATACCTTTACTTCTTCTTTTCCGATATGGATGCCTTTTATTTCTTTGTCTTGTCTGACTGCTCTGGCTAGAATCTCTAGTACCACATTAAATAAGAGTGGAGAGAGTGGACAACCCTGTCTTGTTCCTGATTTAAGGGGGAAAGCCTTCAGTTTAGTGCCATTTAATATGATGTTAGCTGATGGTTTATCATATATGGCCTTTATCATGTTGAGATATTTTCCTTCTATACACATTTTGTTGAGAGTCTTAAAAATAAAATTGTGTTGTATTTTATCGAAAGCCTTTTCTGCGTCTATTGATAAGATCATGTGGTTTTTGTTCTTTGTTTTGTTGATATGGTGTATTACATTAACCGTTTTACGTATGTTGAACCATCCTTGAGATTCTGGGATGAATCCCACTTGATCATGATGTATTATTTTTTTAATATGTTGTTGTATTCGATTTGCTAGTATTTTGTTTAGTATTTTAGCATCTGTATTCATTAGAGATATTGGTCTGTAGTTTTCTTTTTTTGTGCCATCCTTGCCTGGTTTTGGTATGAGGGTTATGTTGGCCTCATAAAATGTGTTTGGAAGTATTGCTTCTTCTTCAATTTTTGGAAGACTTTGAGTAGAATAGGAACCAAGTCTTCTTTGAATGTTTGATAAAATTCGCTGGTATAGCCGTCAGGGCCTGGACTTTTATTTTTGGGGAGGTTTTTAATGGTTTTTTCTATTTCTTCTCTACTGATAGGTCTGTTTAGGCTTTCTGCTTCTTCTTGACTCAGTCTAGGAAGGTTGTATTGTTCTAGGAATTTATCCATTTCTTCTAGGTTGTTGAATTTAGTGGCATAAAGTTTTTCATAGTATTCTACAATAATTCTTTGTATATCTACGGTGTCCATGGTGATTTCTCCTCTTTCATTTTGGATTTTGTTTATATGAGTTCTTTCTCTTTTTTCCTTGGTAAGTCTTGCCAGGGGTTTGTCAATTTTGTTGATCTTTTCAAAGAACCAGCTCCTTGTTCTATTAATTTTTTCTATAGTTTTTCTGTTCTCTAATTCATTTATTTCTGCTCTGATTTTTATTATCTCCTTTCTTCGGCTGGTTTTGGGTTGTCTTTGTTCTTCTTTTTCTAGTTCCTTAAGGTGGGAAGTTAAGTGGTTCACTTGGGCTCTCTCTTGTTTGTTCATATATGCCTGAAGCGATATGAACTTCCCTCTTATCACTGCTTTTGCTGCATCCCATAGATTCTGATATGTCGTATTGTCATTTTCATTAGTCTGTATATATCTTTTGATCTCTGCACTTATTTCTTCTTTGACCCATTCATTTTTTAAAAGTATGTTGTTTAGTTTCCACATTTTTGTGGGATTTTTTTCCTCTTTTTTGCAGTTGAATTCTAGTTTCAAGGCTTTATGATCAGAAAATATGCTTGGTACAACTTCAATTTTTCTGAATTTGCTGATATTGTTTTTGTGGCCCAACATATGGTCAATTCTTGAGAATGATCCATGTACACTGGAGAAAAATGTATACTCAGTCACTTTGGGATGAAATGTCCTGTAGATGTCTATCATATCCAGGTGCTCTAGTGTTTTGTTTAAGGCCACTATGTCTTTGTTGATTCTCTGTTTGGATGACCGATCTAGAGCCGTCAGCGGTGTATTGAGGTCTCCAAGTATGATTGTATTTTTGTCAGTTTTTGTTTTAAGATCAATAAGTAGCTGTCTTATATATTTTGGTGCTCCTTGGTTTGGTGCATATATATTAAGAATTGTTATGTCTTCTTGATTCAGTGTCCCCTTAGCCATTATGAAATGGCCATTTTTGTCTCTAAGTACTTTTCCTGTCTTGTAGTCAGCATTATCCGATATGAGTATTGCTACACCTGCTTTTTTTTGGATGTTATTTGCTTGGAGTATTGTTTTCCAGCCTTTCACTTTGAATTTGTTTTTATCCTTGTTACTTAGATGAGTCTCCTGTAGGCAGCATACAGTTGGATTTTCTTTTTTAATCCATTCTGCTACTCTGTGCCTTTTTATTGGTGAGTTTAATCCATTTACATTTAGTGTAATTATTGATACTTGTGAGTTCCCTATTGCCATTTTATATCTTGCTTTATGTTAGTTTTGCGTCTTGTTTGATCCTTCTCTTTCGTTTTTCTATCTTTTGTTTTTATTTGGTTGTATTCCATACATCTTTCCTCTGTTGCTATCTTTTTTATCTCATGTGCGTCTGTGGTGGTTTTTTCAATGGTGGTTACCTTTGAGTAATGAAAAGGGTCCCTACCCTGTTCATTGTAGCGAACTATTTTGTGAGTACTTTTGCACTCCATCGTCCTTTGCTACTGTTAATCTCCGTCTTCTCCCCCTCTTTCTTTTTGTTGTTGTCACAGTTTAAATTTGGTTTTATTGTGTTCTTCTTGGAGCTTTTACTTGTGGCTCTGTTTTTTTTTGTTCTTTATATCTGATTGGAGAACCCCCTTTAGTAATTCCTGGAGTGGGGGTTTTCTGATGATAAATTCCCTCATCTTTTCTGTATCTGTGAATGTTTTTATTTCTCCTTCATATTTGAAGGATAGCTTTGATGGGTATAGTATTCGTGGCTGAAAGTTCCTCTCTTTCAGGACTTTAAATATTGGGGTCCACTCTCTTCTAGCTTGTAGAGTTTCTGCTGAGAAATCTGATGATAATCTAATGGGCCTTCCTTTATATGTTGTATTCTTCTTTTCCCTGGCTGCCTTGAGAATTTTTTCTTTGCTGTTGGTTTGTGTCAATTTCATTATGATATGCCTTGGAGTAGGTTTGTTGGGGTTAAGAAAACTTGGAGTTCTGTTTGCTTCTTGAACTTGAGGCTTTAGTTCTTTCCACAGGCTTGGGAAGTTCTCATCAATTATTTGTTTAAGTATGTTCTCCATTCCATTTTCTCTCTCTTCTCCCTCTGATATACCTATTATTCTTATGTTATTCTTTTTGATGGAGTCAGATAATTCTTGTAGGGCTATCTCATTTTTTTTAATTTTTGAGTCTCTTTCTTCTTCTCTCTGTTGTGCCTCAAGTTGCTTGTCTTCTATTTCACTAATCCTCTCTTCTATCTGACCTGTTCTATTAGCTAAGCTTGTTACTTCGTTTTTCAGCTCATTAATTGAGTTTTTCATCTCTGTTTGATTTGTTTTTATAGTTTCAATTTCCTTGGACATATATTCTTTGTGTTCATGGAGTTGTTTTCTGAGCTCCCTATATTGCCTTTCTGTGTTTTCTTGTATATCTCGGAGGATTTTTAGGATTTCTATCTTGAATTCTCTGTCATTTAGCTCCAAGGTTTCCAATATATTAAATTTTTTCTCCATAGATTTTTCCTCATCTAGCTGTGTTACCTCTCTTTCTTTTGTATCCATGATATTCGATTTTCTCTTCCTTAATGGCATCTGAGGGTGGTTTTGTTGATAGTATTAATGAGATTTAATAAAGAATAAAAAGTTAAAAAAAATAAAAAAATAACAACTCGAAAAGAGTTGTTTTTTTTAAAAAAATTAATAATGAAATAAAGAAAAATAAAATAAAATAAAAATTTTTTAAAAAAAGAAAATTATTCCCCCCCTCTTTTTTTTCCTCTCCTCTCCTCTCCCCTCTTTCTTGAGAAAATCTTGTGGTGGACTTTGAGTTATAACAAACAATGCCTGTGATGGAGGGCCTGAATTGGGGAAAAGTAATAAAGGGGCAAAAAAGAGAGAAAGAAAAAAAAAAAAAAAAAAAGGAAAAAAAGAAAAAAGAAAAAAAAAAGAGCGTATGGACCCACAAAAAGCAAATAAGGAAAAAATTTGGGTCAAGAATAAAATGATTTGCTTTTAGGTGTTGGTTTTCTAAGAGTTATGATGAGAGGAATAAGAGGAAAATGGAAAAATGGGGGGACAAATTAAAAACTTACTATTGTATTTAGTGGAACAAGAACTAGATAATATGGAGAGCCAGGGATGGGAGCACTGCTAGTGAGTTAAAAAGGTGAAGTAAAACCCCCCAAAATGCCACAAACATAGGTTTGAGTCCCAGATAAGATAATTTGTTTGTTATTGAGGTTTGAATGAGAGGAGATGTAAAGGAGAAAGGAAGAAACTAATATAGAGGGAGAAAAGAAAGAGAGAGAGAGAAAAAAAGAGGGAACCACTAAAAGAAGAAAAAAGAAAGGAGAGAGAGAGAGAGAGTTAAGGGTTTTGGAGTGCAACCCTCATAGAGAGAAAGGAAGAGAAGAGAAATGATAATGGGAGATGTAACACTTATGGGTAGTGTAGTTCAAGGAGAGGAGAGAGTAAGACCGGTAGAGAGTTAATCGGCCAAATTGGAGGAGGAAAAAAAAGTCTCAAGAATGAAGATAAGAGAAACAAACGAACAAATATAATAAAATGGGATAGGTTATAAAGTCTGCAGATTATTCTTGATTTTGAGAGGTTATCTTCTTGCTTTTTCTTTTCTCTCCCTCTTCCTGGTTGGTGACTCTGTACCCCGGGTTCTGCCCCTTTGGCACGCTCAGGTAGAGGTTTGCAGTTGATAAGTCTCTATGGCAATGTCATGTATTGTGCTTTATTCTCGTTGGGAGTTGAGGCTCATTAGCATTTATGGGCTCCGACAGTGAGAGAGTCCGTGTTCCTGGAGCCTTTCTCCTAGTCTTTCCTTCCTCAATTAGTAACCTGATAGTCCTGGTATGGGGTTGCTGCTGCCTCTGCCTGGATAGTAAGAGGCTCAAATTGCTGGCAACTCCCCACTCTATTTCCACTCAGCACAGGGCTCTGGGTAAGGCTCAGTCAGTCAGAGCTGCTAGCATAATCAGGTGGGCTTTCCGCCCACTCAAAGACCACTGGCTCTGCCACTCTGTCCGGTAACACAAGCGGGCGCCCACTTCCGGGGCGCTTGGAGGAAACTCTCACTCACTGTCTGCAACCAGGATATCCGGCCAGCAGTCTCACACTCTGAGTGAAACCCCCAACCGCAGGGAAAAGTTGCAGCGTTGGAATTGAGTCTCGCTCCGTCCCCGTGTGCGGCTTTTGCAAGGCGCTGGGGCGGCCCGAGATTCCGCTTTGGCCCACACAAAGGCCCCTGACTCTGCCCCTCTGTGCGATAACACGGGCGCGCACTGCCGAGGCACTCGGAGGAATCGCTCACTCCTTATCTGCGCGCGCACACCAGGATATGAGGCCGGCCGCGGTTCCCTCTGAGTGAAACAGCCTCCAGCACGGAAAATCTCCACCTTTGGAAGTAGTTCTCACTCCCTCCCGTGCGTGGCTTTCCCAGGGCGCTGGGGCTGCCCAGAGACTCTGCCCTCAGCCCACAGAAAGGCCTCTGACCCTGCCTCTCCGTGGGGCAACACGGGCACCCACTTCCGCGGCTTAGGAAGAAATCTCTCTTCCACTAACTGTGCACCGACCAGGAGACCGGGTGAAATGGCCGCTCCGCTTGTCTTTCTTTGTTTGGGTTTGGCGCGAGTGTTAGCTTGTATTGCCCGGGTTGCCACAGGATCAGATTTTCCTCGGCTTGGATCTCTGAGCCACAGCCTGGTTCGGCCGTTTTTGCTGCAGCGGCCTGGATCTATTCACCCCCTTTGCCCGCCTCAGTTTCTATATTCACAGTTACCAGAGAAAGCCGCCCTGTTTAGGTTAGTGAGGAAGGCGGAGCATTTCTTACTCCCTATTTCCTTCGGGGTTTGGTTATATATTTAGCCAATTTTTCACTCAATCATACCTTTGGGTGTATTGCGAAGAATCTGGAAGCTCCAAGTATAGGTTTTTCTGTTTCTGGTTGAAGATCTTGTTGAGTTTTGGGGGAGATTTATCGGTATCGCTTCCTACTCCGCCATTACTCTGACGTCATCCTCCTACTTATTTTTTAAAATGTTTTTATTGATTGATTTGAGAGAGAGAGAGAGAGAGAGTAAGAGAGAGGAGGGAGAGAGTGAGAAGTACTTTCATTGTTCATTGATTGCTTCCCATTTGTGCCTTGAGGTGGGGAAGGAGGTGGGCTCAAGCTGAGCCAGTGACCTCTTGCTCAAGCCACTGACCTTGTCCTCAAGCCAGTGAATTTGGGATCACATAGATAATCTTGTGCTCAAACCTGCCACCTTATGCTCAAGCTGAAGAGCACATGACTTTGGGGTTTCAAATAGGGACCTCAGAATTCCCACTATGACACCACTGGTGAGGTCAGAATTTCATCTATTTAGACCAGGGGTCTCAAACTCGCGGCCCGCCGAACAATTTTGTGCGGCCCGCAGACTAATCCACGGGTTTACTTAATTTTATCCAAAATATTTTGAACTTCGTGGATTAGTCTGCGGGCCGCACAAAATTGTTCGACAGGCCACATGCGGCCCGCGGGCCGCGAGTTTGAGACCCCTGATTTAGACTTTGCCTTTAAGCAATGGTCAGGAGGTAAGTCTACAGAGGCCAGGAAAAAATTTCCTCCAGAGATTAGGTCTGCATTGGTGGACAATGCCAATTGTCTCTGCCTGAGGGTAATTCCTACTCTGACAGTATTAGGACCAATTTGCATTCCAGCCAGTTGTGTAAGAAAACCTGTGTTAAGGGACAACTTATTTGCAGTGTTCCAGAGATAGCTAGTGTTCCTAGTGGGGGGGCACCCTCATTTGCTGTCCTGTCCCCTCTGCTATCTTTAACCCAATATGACAGAAAAGCCCTGTCATCAGGGCACTGTATGCTCACAGGAGATCCTCAGCTGAGGGAGATCCTTCCTTCATCCTCATCATCCCAAAGACAGGTCCTCTCTCTGCGTGCCCTAATTTGAGGCACAGGACTTTGAACAGGACCTGTGGTTTTAGCAACAAACAGCCCAGTGGAAGGAGTTATTTTTATTTTTTAACCTTTCCTTTACTACAAATCAGACCCCCCTAGAAGCACAGAGAATCTTCTGCCAGAATGATGGAAGTATAATGGACATAAAACATTGTATTAGTTTCAGCTGTAACAACATAATGATTTGATATCTGTATGTATTGTGAAATGATCACCACGAGTCTAGTTAACATCTGTTACCATGCATAGTAACAAAAATATTTTCCTTGTGTCTTTTTTCTTCTGTCTTAACTATTTCTGAACATAGCTCATTCACAACACTGTCACTAAGGTGCATTGGGAGTGTGGTCCAGATATGATGAAGGGCTCCCCCTTAACTGTCCCTGTTTCTGACTCTACCCACACTCTTCTCATCTCTCCATTTCCCCTGGCTCCCTGAATGGTTGGGTGTCCCTCTTCCAAATAGCCATTTCCAGCATTCCAGCAACACAAGTAGCTACTAATACAGGCTCTTTAAAGGCCTGTGCTACATGGTATCTGTTAGGTAAACTTCTGCAGGGTTCATGAACCCACAGAGGCCATGAGCAATTGAGCCAGGCACTTTCCTCCCAGGGACCGAGGACAGGATTTCAGGCTAAGTTATTATACCTTTAGCATCAGAGCCCGTCTGCACTCTGGGCTCCCTCCTACCCCTCCAGCAGCCCTTGGCATCTGATTCTAAGTAAAAGTGCTGCCTTAATCTTCTGAGCTGGGCATCTGGACTTCCTGCACAAACTCCCTCCTCTGCGTCCGGTGCTGACCATCTGTCACAGGGGGCCTGTGCACTTTGGCCTCCAGTTGGGTTCAGCCAAAGCAGAGCCCCCAGCAGGAGGTTGGAGGGAAGCAGAAGGTGCAGCAGAGATTTCCTAGGCCCTTCCTTTCAAGGTCACCTTGGCCAGGCTGTGTCTCTAGATGAAGGTCTCCCCTCCTCTCAGGCTGCCTTCTCTGAGAATCAGCAAGGTGCTGCTAATAGCTCCCTTCCCCTCAGAGAGAGAGCATGTCCTTTGCTGCTCCTAGCCCTGGTTATTGCACTGCCTTTACCTTCCTCTGCACATGCTTCTCAGTAAACAGTCTCTTTCTAAACAAGCCTTCCTCCAATTGTCCTAGCTTGAGTGTGTCATCTGTTTCCACTAGGCTTCTGAGGACACACCCTCCTTGCACATAGTGTGTGCATTCTGGTTTTGCTGTCTTTATCCTCCTGGTTGTTCTGTGACCCTCACTGCTGAGATTTACATGCGCCTCCAAACACTGCTTGGGTTCAAGATGTTTGCTGATTGTTCCAAAACAGTTCTGGTCTCTTTCAACTGATCATCAATCAATCATCTTCCTTCCTTCTCCCTCTCTGCCTCTCTGCTGGGTAGTTATGCACGTACTGCCTTGGTTAAAATCCCAGCTCCTCTGTCTATGGATTATGTGACCTTACTTCTCTAATCTTCAGGTTTTTTTCATCTGTAAAATAGGGATAAAAATTGGGTTGCCATGACAATTAAATGTGATCTTAAAATGGTGTCTACACAGAATGAAATGCCACTATATCTGTTGACCGTGCCATTCCTATGTCCAAGACCCTCTGGAACTTCCACCTTCTTAAGTTCCTCAGGGCTCCCTTTCTTGCCTCCTTAGCCCGTAGCTCAGGGGTCTCCAAACTAGGGCCCGCCGGCTGCATGCGGCCCCCTGAGGCCATTTATCCAGCCCCCACCACACTTCCGGAAGGGGCACCTCTTTCATTGGTGTTCAATATCTACATCCTGTGCTCCTGCAGTACTGTCTGTGGCGGCAGCGGCGCCGCAAAGCGTGGCCTCACTCACATACAGTACTACTTCCAGTGACGCGGGCCGCATGCATCACGGCTCCTGAAGCACGTACAGTACTACTTCCAGTGACGCGGGCCGCATGCATCATGGCTCCTGAAGCACGTACAGTACTACTTCCAGTGACACGGGACGCATGCATCACGGCTCCTGAAGCATGTCATATCACTTGTTATGGCTAGCAGTGACAAATATGGAACCGGGCATTGACCATCTCATTAGCCAAAAGCAGGCCCATAGTTCCCATTGAAATACTGGTCAGTTTGTTCATTTAAATTTACATGTTCTTTATTTTAAATATTGTATTTGTTCCTGTTTTGTTTTTTTATTTTAAAATGAGGTATGTGCAGTGTGCATAGGGATTTGTTCATAGTTTTTTTTATAGTCTGGCCCTCCAACGGTCTGAGGGACAGTGAACTTGGCCCCCTGTGTAAAAAGTTTGGGGACCCCTGCCGTAGCTGACTTCTCCCCCAGCACCACCGGTGATCATGAGATGGCCTTTTGATTACTGGTCTTTAAAAAAATCTTTAACTTCCATGAGTTGAGTATAGTCAGAGAACACACTTACCTAATTCTTATAGTTTAGTTTGCATATTCCCCATGGTTACTGGTAAAGAATAACAAAAAGGGGCATTACACTGTATTATTTTTAGTATGTTCCATGAAGCATGGGATATGAGAAAGCCTGAGAGGGAGGCATAAAGAGGGGAGGGAACCTTCTCCTGCAGAGGACTTGGGCCTGGCAGAGGGAGAATTGACACCAGTTCTATCAGGCGGAGGGAAAAGAAAGTGGCGCGTGCTTTACAAGCCAGACCACAGAAGTATTTGTGGTTATGTGCTGGATTTGATTAAGGTTGTGGAGGAAGTAGTGAGGACCAATGGTTAGCTCAGAGATTTAGGAAGATCTGTGGCTGTAAATTCTCCATTACATGTCTGAGCCATTGACACTTTACGTGTTGATGATATGAGTTTTCACCTCTCAGCTCCTGAGAGTCGTAGGAAAGGGATTAGGAAGGAGGTGTGTGTATGAAGGTCACCGAGAAAGGGAGGGGACGGGACAGTTACAACACACTTTCTTGGTACTCTGTTTATTTTCTATTTTTATTTTCTCAAGAGTTTCCCAACATAGTGATTTATGCACATTTTGTCTTTTCATCTAATTTGCTTTAACAATAGTTGGGAAAACACCACCAGATGCTTTCTTTAAAAAAAGAAGTCTATGTGTTGATATCAATGTCAAAATTAGGACTCAGTCTCCAGAAAGCCTTTTTTTTTTTTCAGTTCAGTTAATAATTAAGTTGGCCAATCTGCCTTAAGTTCTGGGACTGGGCAGTTGGGGGCTGCCCCCGACCTGGCCTCAGGAAAATGCGCCAGCTAAACTCTCTCCTGCAGTTCCCCAGAGAAGCGTGCTCTAAGCCAGGTTTCCTATTTAAACAATTAAACAGTAATTACCCAAGTAAGAGATGAACCCCTTCTCCTTTTAGAAGACTTAATACATCACAGAAGAGGCTCAGGTTCTTCTGGACTACCACTGCTCATCACAAGCCTGCTCCTCTGTCTTAGAGGTTACAAGGTTGGGGTGATCTGCTGACCCGTTCCAGTGCCTTTTCCTATTCTGGCAGTGGGAACACTCACAGCCAGTACTCGTGGGGAAGGCAGTCTGAAGCTGCTTTATATGACTAGGCTTTGGGACTGGAGACTCCTTCCCCCAGCGGGTATCTCCTTTTGCACACACCAGACCTGCAGGCATCCCTTCTCCTGGGCACGCCCACACGCTCTGCTGCTTGCCCCTTCCTCGGAGACCTTTCCATGTGTGTGGAGCCTTTGTGCCTGATTTTGAAACATCAGTCGTGGTTTGTCATGCCTCCTAGGGGCAACCCGCACATACCCCGTGTAAGGAGGCAGCAGATCATGTGATCCACAGCCTCACCTTCCCCATCGATGATGAATCAGGGTGAGCACTTGACCTTCAAGGTCATAAGGTAGCATTGGGACTGGTGCCATCTTGGGTCCCATGCAACACTAGTAAACAGATGAAAAGCCTGAGGGAGACAGGGAGGTCTCCTCTGACCCTGGTTTTCCAGTTCTAGTGCCTATGGCTACTGGCTGAACTGTTTCCTATTCTTTTTTTTTTTTTTTTTTTTCATTTTTTCATTTTTCTGAAGCTGGAAACGGGGAGAGACAGTCAGACAGACTCCCGCATGCGCCCGACCGGGATCCACCCGGCACGCCCACCAGGGGCGACGCTCTGCCCACCAGGGGGCGATGCTCTGCCCATCCTGGGCATCGCCATATCGCGACCAGAGCCACTCTAGCGCCTGAGGCAGAGGCCACAGAGCCATCCCCAGCGCCCGGGCCATCTCTGCTCCAATGGAGCCTTGGCTGCGGGAGGGGAAGAGAGAGACAGAGAGGAAAGCGCGGCGGAGGGGTGGAGAAGCAAATGGGCGCTTCTCCTGTGTGCCCTGGCCGGGAATCGAACCCGGGTCCTCCGCACGCTAGGCCGACGCTCTACCGCTGAGCCAACCGGCCAGGGCTGTTTCCTATTCTTGATTCCACAACCTATTTTTTTTAGGGGGGCGGAGAGAGGCATCAACTTGTTGTTTCACTTAGTTGTGCCACTGGTTGCTTCTCACATGTGCCCTGATCACAGCTTCAACCAGCAACATCGAGGCTGAGACAGCCGCCTCTGGATCCAGAGCCTGGGGTTTAAGCCAGAACCCTGGCTGTCTGGGACAACGCTCTATCCACTGTGCCACCGGCCAGGGCTGGGTTTTTGGGTTTTTTCTTCCTTCTTCCTCTCCTTCCTTCCTTTCTTTCTTCCTTCCTTCTTTTCTTTTTCTTTATTTTGTCTTTCTATTTCTTGCTAGAGTTAAACTCAGTAAGGTTTGTAACATGTGGATCTAGAAGAGCTTTTGCTGGTTACTTCCTAACCAGGTAATCAAACCCTTTGAGGCCATAGGCCCCATTTGCCTCTCAAAGCATAAGGAGCTGCCTACTATATTGTATGTATTCAATAAATACTTGTTTCTTGACAATGGAGATTTTATAGAGTGAGAATTACCTAGATCTGTGGATTTGGATCATATTTTGTCTTGAGAAAGAGAAGCCATGCAGTAATAATAGAAATTATTTATTTGTTCATCCAAAGGCATTTATTTTAGATAACAGAATTTAGAAAGTATAGTAAGTCCCAGGTCCTGACCTAGAATGCTCCCTGTCCAGCAGGGCAGATAGCCACAGACAACACATAAGTTACGGTTTGATTGGTTAGTTTAAACTAAACAAAGTGTTCCCTCCCTACATCTGCTGTGATTGTTGTTTCTTCTTGCAAATGCCACGACTGGCAAGCTCAAATGTAAACACTGGCACTCTCAGCAGCCAGGTCTACCCAAGCATCTGTGATTAAAGGGGCAGCCTCATGGTGATAGAGTAGGTGCCAGTCGGCCCCTCTAATGCTAACCTAGAATTTCTTCCTTCTGCATTATCATTGTGCACGTGAAGAGAATCACTGATGCTTCTCGTTCATTTGAGGCTGCTAGTCATGTCTGAAGTTCAAGATTGGTTCCCAATAGTCTCTGATTGCCTGTGAAGGACGTTTTACAAAATGCTAGAATGTCTTTCAGTTCCCTTTCCCAAATTTCACAATGAGTTGGAATATGCCAAGAGTCCTAGGAGTTCTGTCCTATTGCCATGTCCTCACATGGTGGGCCGGGTGATGCTCTTGCTGCCAACACCTCTGTACCCCTATTCAAAAACTCACCTTATTTTTCATGTAGAATGGCCAAGCTTCTGTCACTGATTAATGGATTTTTTAAATTACCTGTATTATGAATTATTAAATAATGAAATCCTAATTAACACCTATTTTTAGTTATCTACCATGTGCCATCCCTCAGGCTTGGTCCTGGGCATGGTGGAGAATAAATTTGACACAATCAGAACCTGTCCTCTGGAGCTTGGGGTCCAGTGGGGCAGATGACGGCCAAGGGACAGTTACACAGATAATGAGATGACTGACAGTGTCATATGCGGTAGGAAAACAATACCAAGTAACATGAGGGCATATTACAGAAGGGTCAATGGATTTCGGGTGTCTAAAAAGGTATCACCAGTCCCAGCAGGTAGGGCTCTGAGGAATGAATCAGGTGAAAGGGAGGGGACAGTGTGAGGATTGGGGGGGAAGAATGGTCTGAAGGCCCCAGCAGGGAGGAAAAGCCTGAAAAGCTTGGTGACCATGCCTGGAAGGCAAAAAAAAATGAGAATGACCAGGTGTCATATTGTCACCTTTCAGAAAACAAATACTGTGCTTTGACCCAAGGAACTGCTGAGCATGAGAAACCCTCTACCAAAACAAACAACAAATGGCTCAGTTATCACTGAATTGGAAACTGTTTTATGGACACCAAGATGTTTAAAAGGATGAGTGGCCATTCTAAAAGAGCCCTTCCCTGCCTCCCTCCCCTCCTCTCCCAACTAGTCATGAAAGTTCACACAACCCCTGGGGCCGGAAGTTAACACTTCCTAGCCATTCCTCAGTGCCAGGTCATGCTAAGAACTGCACATGCATCATCTCACCCAATCTTAACAGAACCATGTAAGGTGGAAACTATTAGGTTGAACAATGTAAAATTATCAACATTTAACCATTTTTGACCTTTAAAAATGATCATTTCATATGGTTGTACTGGGGGATCTATAAGTGGAGTCACACCCATGTGCGTGAGGGCCAAAGGGGAAGGGAGCAGGCAAATGCCATAAAGGTTCTCGCTTCTCTCTTCCCTGTCCTCCTTTCCTGCTCTGTGCCTCGTGCGTTGGAGAGGAGAGAAATGTCAGCAGATGCTGAAGTCTGAAGATGCTCCAACAATTCCTACTCATTTCTCTCTGCTGCCCATCCCCTGCCCTGACTGGTTTCCCCACGGAAGGAAATGATTGGCACATTCTAGAAAAGTTTGGGGAAGTGAATCCAGCAGCCAGGTCCTCACAGGGCTGATAAAAATCAAATCTGTCTCTGGATGTCTCAGAAATCCTTTCCACTAGTGCTCTAGACCCACATTTCTAGCCTAACACCCCCACCTGGGGGGCAAAGGAAGGGGAGTGGAGGAGAGAGAGAGAGAAAGAATATTCCTTTTTCAGCACTTTCAGTGAAATCCAAGCAAAGATTCCCATTGGTTAGGATATGTCAGGTGCTCATGCCTGTGATGGTCTTAGCTGTGTCTTGTTGAGGATATGTACTGTGTTCTTCATGTGCATTCTCTTAACTCTTCCTCATAACCACTCTATAGATTTGGGGCTATGATTATCATCCCATTTTACAGATAGAAAGACTGAGGCACAGAAATGGTTGGGTAAGTAGCTCAGGGTCACACACCCAGTAGGCTCTAGCTCCAATAGGCTGTGTGCCTCTCTGACTCAGGTCATAGACTACAGGAATGGCCAGCTCACGCCTAGGGTGCAGAGCTGGGGTGCCGAACAGCTATGTCCCACCTCAGTCACTGGGGCTAAGGGTTGGGAAAGAAGGATTCCCCAAAGGAAACCTGGGTGCTCCTTATGAGAAGAAGAGAGTTTGGGTGCTGGGCAGAAGTAGCCACTACTGCCCTCTACAATGAGCCTGCAGAAAAGGTTTCTCAGAAAGGAGATTTTCCTCTGCAGTCTGAGGTTGGGCCCCAATTTCAAAGAACAGGAGGCTATAAAAAAGGACAAGAGAAGGAAGCACTAATTAAAAGGTCCCTGTGGGCTCTGGGTTGGAAAGAACAAAGGGTGGCTCCCAGCCTGGTGTTAACTGCTTGGGCTCCAGGGCAGGACCTTAGGTAGAAGACAATCCTCTCTAACTTCATCAACCTAATTTGTAAAATGGTGACAAAATACTAACCTCTCAGGTTTCTTGTATATGTCAATTGTTAGCCCCCTGCTTGGCACATGGCTGGTTCTCAATAAATGGTAATCGTTGGGCCTGACCTGTGGTGGCGAAGTGGATAAAGTGTCAACCTAGAACATTGAGGTCTACTGTTCAAATCCCTGGGCTTGCCTGGTCAAGGCACATATAGGGGTTGATGCTTCCTGCTCCCCCCTTCTCTCTCTCTCTCTCTTTTCTAAAATGAATAAAGTCGTTAAAAAATGGTAATGGCTGTAGTTAATGTCATTGCTAAATCTACTCAAACATCAGCATCCTTATGACCCTTCCTCTAAGGCGGTGTTTCCCAACGTGGGGCCCACGCCCCACAGGGAAGCAATTCGATAGTTAAGGGGGGCAATTTGAAAATGGACTCAACACGACTTTAACTCTTTCGCCCAGGGTCATTTAAATGCAATGCTAGATATCGGTGCCAAATTTAACAAAAAATGCAATTCTTAAATAATTGCGGTAAATAATTATTAAGTATAATTTCATTTGACGAGACCAAATATCAACTGGGTGATTGGCGTCATCAAGTAAACTTCGTCCTGGGTTCACCGCGGAGCATGCCGTCTGCCGCAGGGAACCCCGGACGTTTTAAAAACTCGCTAAACAACGCAGTTATTCTCACCTAATTGGCCCATCGCAACTTCTGTAGTGTTTCACATCATTCAGTTGGTGTTAATTTGAAATAAGTGTCAGTCAAAACTGTTGTAAAAGCTCATTGATTTAATAAATATACATATATATATTGTATAGATATAATTGGTAAGTATTTGATTTTATTTTTATCAATATTAAACTCTTTATTAAGTACTTCTTACATCGGGGCTAGAAAGCACTAATATTTTATAAATATTATTGGGGCTATAATAGTGCATGCACGACAATTTTAATTTTAGAAGCATAACTTTCCAGAAAATTTTGTCAAGTGGAAAAATATAGATACCTTTTGATTTGCAGTGGTAGTGTAGTAAATGTGTTATATACATTTAAATAAATATGAATTTTTAGTATACGTTTACTCTATGTCACATTGAATATATTTTAACACATATTTTAATATTAGTTTTTAATTGATCTTATTTTTATTTCTTATAGCCCATAGTAAAATGAGTGGTGCAAGCAAGAAAAAAACTGATCAATATTCGGAGGAATATTTAAAATTTGGGTTCATACCTGCTGTTCACGATGAGCGGATTCCTTTTTGTCTTTTATGCCAGCAATGCTTGACCAACGAATCAATGAAACGAGGTCATCTTCAGGCGCATTTGAAGGCGAAACATAGTGCTCATATTAATTCAGATTTGAGTTACTTTAAAACTTTAAAGAAAAATTTTGAAAAAAGAACAACATTAAAGTCTCTATTTACTGCTCATACTTCAACTAATAATCGTGTTCTTGAGGCTAGTTATCAAATTTCTTTATTCATCGCTAAAACTGGAGAAAATCACACTATAGGAGAGAATTTAATAAAACCGTCAATATCAGCATTTCTTAAAACGGTTCTTGAAAAAGATGACAAAGATGTAAAAGCTATGCCACTCAGTGACAATACTATTAGCAGAAGAATAGACAAAATGAGTGAGGATATTGAAAAACAACTTATTGAAAAGCTGAAAACAAGAAAATTCTCCTTGCAAATGGATGAATCAACTTTGAGAGACAGTGAGGCAGAATTGATAACTTACGTAAGATGTATTGATAAAGGACATTTTGCTGAAGAAATGTTCTGTAAAAGATTAGAAAGCACCACTACCTCCAAAGATATATATAATAAGCTAAAAAACTACTTAGATGTCAATGATATATCAATGAAAAATATAACATCTTGTGCTGCAGATGGGGCTCCCAATATGATGGGCAAGAAAAATGGCTGCTTAAAATTGATGAAAGATGTGAATCTAGAAATGATTCTTGTACATTGTGTTATTCATAGGGAAAACTTGGTAGCTAAAAACATCTCTCCTGTTTTGAATGAAGTATTACATACAGTAATAAAGTGTGTTAATGCTATTAAAGCTAGTGCCCAGTGTGAGCGTCTTTTCAAGCTATTTTGTGAAGAACAAAATGAAGACCATGTGAGACTTTTACTTCATACTGAAGTAAGATGGCTATCTAAAGGAAACTGTTTGAAAAGATTTATGGAACTGTTTGATACTCTTAGTGATTTTTTAAGCAACAAACCTGAAATGAAGTATCTGTTAACAATAGATGGTAAAGCATTTGTGAGTTATTTAGCCGATATCTTTGAAAAACTAAATATATTAAATAAGCAACTTCAAGGAACAAATAAAACTCTTGTCGATGCAAAAGCAAAGATATTTGGTTTCATTACCAATATTGAGTTATGTCAGAAACATATTAACAACAAAAACTTTAAACAGTTTCATTGGCTCCAAAAATGTGAAGTAACTGATACTGCTTTACTTGTTATTGTCAATCATTTGAATATTCTATCGGCTGATTTAAAAGAAAGATTTTCTGATTTAAAACAAATTGATTTCCCAACATGGATGATGCAGCCAATGTTAGTGGATTTGTCTGATATATCAAATATGCAGTATCAAGAAGAACTCACAGAATTGCAAAATGATGAGTCAGTTAAAGCTTTATTTAATATCAAAGGAGCGATGGCATGGCTTTGTGAGGAAACAGAAATCAAATACCCAAACTCAACCAAATGTGCAAGAAAACTATTGCTACCGTTTCCATCTTCATTTTTAGCTGAATGTGGATTTAGTGCTGTAAATGATTTACTGGTAAAAAAAAGAAATTGGCTGGATATAACACAACGTGGAGACTTGAGACTAAAGCTAACCAAATTGGAACCTAATATAAAATCTCTGTGCAGCAAGCAGCAAGTGCAAGGATCACACTAAATTAAAATAATAAATTAATATAGAAAAATCTGTATTAAAATTATTTGGAATTTAAATTTCTGTTTTTCATTATATGTTTTGAAATTTTACTTACTGTGTTTTGTTAACAATTTCATAGTGATTTCTTCCTAGAACCTATCATTTATGTTTATTAAGTGAACAAATCAATTTTTTAATGTTAAAAATTATGTATGTTACATAGGGGGGGACATAAAAATTTTAGAAAGGTTAAGGTGGGGCATGGCACAAAAAAAGTTGGGAAACACTGCTCTAAGGCCAAAAATCTCATTTGCTGTTCTGAGATCTTTGGTTTTCTTTGTTTGTTTGTTTGTTTGTTTGTTTGGATCATAAGATGAAAGACATTCTCTGATATTTACAATCCTAGAAGTCCTTATGGCTCTTTTCCACAACCTTCTTCATTCCTACATCGAGGATGAGTAGCATGGCTCGAATCGGTGTGGCCCACTCTGGCACTCTGTGTCAGTTTCTGTCAGATGCTGGAGAAACAAGAGCCCTTTCATCCTTTGATCCTGAGTGTTCAAATGGCAGTGCCTCCTTCCCACAGTCTGGCTTTCTAAGGGCGCCTGTGAAAGGCTCCATCGCCCATGTCCAGTGGCCTCTGGCAACCAGTCTAGGCTCAGCCTTCAGAACCCACTTGCTCCATCTTGCCTTTCCGTTGAATCCTGCCACACTCTCTGAGTTTTCTGACTGATACAGATCGGTCAGGTAACTTTGTTGCAAATGACAGAAACCCAGTTGAAAGAGACTTAAACAATTATATAAATGAAAAGTCAGGACGTGGCAGGATCCAGGGACTGATCAATAGTGTCATGTCTCGGCCTCATCTCTTGCCTTTGCTGTCCTATCTGTTGGCTTCATTCAGGCAGACTGGTCTGATCTGGTGGCAAGTCGGCCACCAGCACAAGTGGCTTATATCACGTGACTGAGTGTCTGAATGTCCCCAGTTCTTCACCCCTCCTGCATACATGCCCTCTGGCAGTGACTGCAGCTTTTCCGCAGTAGGTGGAATAGATGCTACCCCGCTGATATTGGGCATGGCCGTTTGACCTATTTCAGTCAAGGGAATATGGCTGGAAATGACAGTGTGCCAGTTCAAAGCCGAGCCCTTAAGAATGCCCTGTTTCCATTTGCCTCTCCCCTGCGCTGCTGGAATCACTGTGAGAATAGACTCCAGGTGGCCTGCTGATCCCCGGGAAACAGCAGATGTTTAGAGCAGAGCCACCCCATGAAGCACAGTCACTAACCCACAGAACTGCCTGCATTTATGGTCAAAGTTACTGTCATGCGCACTGTGAGGGAGGGTTCGTTACAGAGCTTGCTGTGGCCATGCCTGAAGGGTGCACTAACTGTTCTCCCACAACTGCCACCAAGGAGCTTTTCCTTTCTTATCATTCCAATGAGAATCCTCAGGTTGATTTTAACTGGTCAGACTTAGATCTATTCCTCGTTCTGGGGTGATGGAGAAGTAGAAACATCTGGAACCAAGACCTAAGTGCTAAAAGCGAAGACGTGGCTCCCACAGGAAAGTCATGGTGCTGTTACTAGAAGACGCCAAGCATGCAGAATGACCAACTCTCATTACAGCATCCTTGAAGGGGGTGGAGAGGCCTGTGTCCCATGGCTCCATATTAAGCCAGGAAGCAACCCTGCTCTTGTCTCCACCAGTCAGCTAGGCTAGAACTCAACTGGAGCTGAGAACCAGTCACCAGAGGGCCAGGTAGGGAGGCCCACTACATAGTGTTTGGTGTGCTACCCAAATTAGAAAGACCTAGCTCCTAACTTCTCTCTCTTTCCAAGCCAGAACAGATAAGGTGGCTTTGGCTGACTGGCAGGCCACGACTTGGCAACTATCCATCCTTCCACACAGTGCTTGGAGACAAAAAAAAAAAAAAAAAAAATAGTGGTTGGAATGACTGCTGGGCCCACACCTGGGGCTGTAAGACTGACTTAGGGCAGTCCATTCTCAGCTCCTGTCCTCAGTTGCACTCATGGGGTTTAATTCCAGTGAGGTTTGTGTTCTGCCGCCTCTGTCATTGACCTGAATTGGAAGCATGGTGTGTAATAAACGTAACCTTTTTGCCCTGTGCCATGGGGTCACTAAACTTTCTGCTGAACATAATTTAAAAATTGAGTTAAATTAAGAACTGTGATGGCTCTATTTTGCTTTCTCACTGCAAATCCCACCTCTTGACCTTGACCTTTTCCCTGCTGTATTTACAGCTGCTTCCTTGAAGGAAGGTGGTTTAGTTCCAGGATGTCCATAGGGCATTTTCGATGGACAGTGCACTGGGAAAGGGCAGATTTCTATCTCATCCTCAGAGTGTCATAACCCGAAGATGCATGGCAACCTCAGGGCTCCCAGCATGTAGGAGCATTTAGAGATATGAGAGAAGGCTGTATTTCTCTATTTCTGAGGTCACACTCCATCCCCCAACCCCCTTTAAGTGCCAAATGCCCCCCATGGAGCTGGGAGAACCTGTTGGGAGCAGGCACAGAGAGTGGTGGGGGGGGCGGGGGGTGAAGCAAGCACTGAAGAATGCATCTGGTCTGATTACACCGTTCTGGACGAGACAATAGCTACTGTGAGCACAAGCAGACAGCGCTCAATGCAGCTTTCTTCCCCTCCTCAATGCGGCTTTGATCCAGCCAGGATACCCGGAGGAATTTCTGTCTAACTGGGGCAGCCCAAACTGTGAACCATACCTCGTTCTGTGGGGTGGCTCCTATCATGAATTGGGGGTTATCGGGACTCAGCTTGGAAAGTTCCATGACATGGGCCACCAGCGCCTTCATACATTAACCTGACTAAATTTTTAGCACATATTCTAGGCATAGGGATGATTGCTGGTGCCCGTTGTTAAACTGTTGTCACTTAAATCACGCTGTTTTGTGATGCTGTGGCCCTAACTGCCACTTCTCCAGTCAGTGGTGCCACGTCAGATTCTGCCACTAGGGCGCACTAGAGGGAGCTTCCCAAGCCGGAGACTGGAGAAGGACTTTTCCCCAGTTCCCACCAGCTTTGTTCTGGTCTCGCGGTTTTCAGTGTCTAGCTCCTTTCAACACTCCCTGTACCAGACTTTTACTCGTTTCTCTACCCCATGATTTACCGGATTACCCTACTGAAGAAACAACGGCTGGGCATTAAAACCATCCCCGCTCTTTGTGTTCAGTTTCACTTACCGCCAAGAAGAGAAGCATCCGCAGCTGCTGCGATGCGGGAGGGTCTTACTGCCGTGGATAAGACTAAGAAGATTAAAAAAAAAAATGACCTTTCACCCCGTGGAACAGTAATGTCAGATTAATTTGAGGCTTTGACACTAATGAGTTGGCTCATTCCGGAGCTGCACCCCTGTGAATAACACGGTATCTGCAGAGCCAGCAAGCCAGTGATCTTCCTTCCTCAGTGGAGTTTGAGAGGGAAGAGGAAGGAGAAATAGACTCACTTTTTAAAAATAATCCTCAGAGGAGAGATCTGCTAGGTCCCCATAAAGCTGGTATTAGAGGAAGGGAGAGAGAGATAACAAATTATGTTCCCTTAATCTGCTTAACTTTACACTGTCGAGTAGCTGAAGGGCTCAGGCACGCCAGAGTATTGTCAGGTGGTTAAATCCATGAGGTCGGAGTTAGATCTCTTAGGGTTCAGGCCTGATCTATGCCTTTCTAGCTGTGTGATCTGGGGCATGTTTTTCAACTTGTGTTTCCAGAAGGTTTGAATTAGATACACATGGAAAACACTTATGTTCAGGCTAGGAATCTGGTTATTTTTGCATTTTTGATGATGATTGAGGGAGGCGGGAGCAACTGGAGGGTGATTTATCCACAGAGCGGGAAGTCTGAGGTTTCTGCTCCGACAAGAGGAAATGTCTAACAGCAGAAGACAAAAGTAGAACCAGGCTGATGCGAATCATAGGGAAATTGGGTTCAGCACAAGCCAAGAGAGAACTGTCTCACAGGATAGCTGATAGTGAAAATGGCTACTTGGAAAGACAGTGAGCACCCCATTCCCGGGAGTATGCAAAGAGAAGCTCTTTTAATTATATAAAAGGATGGGTTAGATTACTTGTAAGGATCCTTCTCCCTGATTATATCTGGCTCTCCTATTTGCTGAATGTGTTTCCTGGAGTCAGCATACCTTTTGGAGCCTGAGTTGCTTCATCCATGAGTGAAGTTAATGGTGCTACTGGCCTCCCTCTTAGAATTTCTCTTCCTTTCCTCTTTACTCCTTCCTTCCAACAAACTGACACTCATGATGGGCCGTACACAGTGCCCAGTTCTGGAAATACCAAAAGGAAGAAGATGGCGTATAGACACCGTCTCAGAAATAAACGCTGATGTGTAGTGCGGGAGACAGAAAGATGAACGGAATAAACAGTACAAAGCAATTTTAGAGATGCACTGATAAAAGCATGCATTGAGCACTCCGGGAGCACAGAGGAGAGATATCTAACTCAGCAGGGGTATATGGTTGTGAGGGTAGTCAGAGCATGCTTCCTGGAGGGGGTGGTACAATAATTGGATGGTGGGACTACATGCTTTGGAAGAAGAGCAAATAGTATGATCAAAGGTTCAGTAGCAAGGAATAGCATGGTGAGCAGGGAAGGAACCACACAAAACGTCATGCTGGTGGGATGCGAAATGTGAGGCGACGCTGAAGGCAGATGAAATGAAGAGGTGAACAGAGGCTGGATGGTGGAGGCCCTCATCTTCCATGCTAAGGAACATGAACTTTGATTCTATAAATGAGATACACTGGCTGATTTAAACATGAAGTGGCACATTCTGGTTTCTGTTTTCGAGCGATCTCTCTGGAGCCTGTGTGGTGGATGGATTAGGAAGAGACAAGGCTGGACCACCAGTTGGCAGACTGTTGAAGTCATGAAGTCACAAAGTCACGCAGTCATCTGAGGCAGAAGTGACAATGCCATGAACCAGGCCTCTTGATGGAGTTGCAGTGAGAATCTGATGGCAGGATGCCCAGGCAAGTTCATAGTAAAACATGACTGTTTCCCAAATGTAAAGAGTTGTTATAATTATGGTCACTCTATAAAACTTTGGTTTGAGGGACCATCATATAAATTGGGTCCCCTCATCACTTACCCAGGCAGTGGCAATAAAGTTCATACATGCAGTCCAAACCAGTATAAATGGTACTTGTGTTTAACCAGAGACTTTAAAAAGGTAATGAAACCACTGGCTTGAGAAATAATTTTGCAGATGCCTCTGGGATACAAGTTTTCCATTCAAAGATGAATTTTGGTGCTGCTGGGAAGGATGGAGGACAAAACACAGCATTAGATTTCATGCAGGCAAATTAAGATGGCAGATAATGCTCTTTGAATAAAACTTCTAATAGATTTGGCACAAGAGGGCACTGGATATGGGCCCAAATGTGTCAAATTTGCTCAACTGTTTTTGCAGACAGCTGATAATTTACTAGTATTATCTTTTTTTTTTTTTAACTAGAATATTTTGGACCTTATAGAGGTGTGCCTGGGATGCCTCATCTCAGGAGGGTAAGAGGAGTCTCTCTTAAGGAAGTGTGGTGTCTGCTTCTGGTGCTGTTTATGGCAGAGCTGGAAACTGTCTTAGGAATTAACAATAGATGCGCGTAAAGCAGGGGTCAGGAAACTTTTTGGCTGAGAGAGCCATGAACGCCACATATTTTAAAATGTAATTCCATGAGAGCCATACAACGACCCGTGTACGTTTCGCATTATCCAATAAAAATTTGGTGTTGTCCCGGAGGACAGCTGTGATTGGCTCCAGCCACCCACAACCATGAACATGAGCAGTAGGAAATGAATGTATTGTAATACGTGAGGATGTTTTATATTTTTAACACTATTATTATTTTTATTAAAGATTTGTCTGTGAGCCAGATGCAGCCATCAAAAGAGCCACATCTGGCTCGCGAGCCATAGGTTCCTGACTCCTGGCGTAAATCTTCTTCAGTTACCTAGAAAATAATAGGAGACAACACAGAGGTTCAGAGGACTGGGGAGAGGTAACCTGTTTTAGGAATACCTGGGAGGATTTCTATAACATCTGAGAATTACAAAACTAATTAGATGTTTGCCTTCCTTCCTTCCTTCCTTCCTTCCTTCCTTCCTTCCTTCCTTCCTTTCTTCCTTCCTTCCTCCTTTCCTCCCTGCCTCCTTCCCTCCCTCCTTTCCTTCCTCCTTCATTCCTTCCTTCCATCCTTCTTTCCTTCCTTCCTTAAAAATTGAATCATGCCTGGCTCTGGCAGGTTGGCTCAGTGGTAGAGCGTTGGCCTGACGTGCAGGAGTCCTGGGTTCGATTCCCGGCCAGGCCACATAGGAGAAGCACCCATCTGCTTCTCCACCCCTCTCCCTCTCCTTCCTCTCTGTCTCTCTCTTCCCCTCCCGCAGCCAAGGCTCCATTGGAGCAAAGTTGGCCCGGGCGCTGAGGATGGTTCTGTGGCCTCTGCCTCAGGCGCTAGAATGGCTCTGATTGCGGCAGAGCGACGCCCCAAGATGGGCAGAGCATTGCCCCCTGGTGGGCATGCCGGGTGGATCCCAGTCAGGTGCATGCGGGAGTCTGTCTGACTGCCTCCCCATTTCCAGCTTCGGAAAAATACAAAAAAAAAAAAAAAAATTGAATCATGCCAGACCTGTGGTGGCACTGTAGATAAAGTATCAACCTATAAAGCTGAGGTTACCAGTTCAAAACCCTGGGCTTTCCTGGCCAAGACACATATGGGAGTTGATGCTTCCTACTCTTCCCCACCCCCTCTCCACCCTCTAAAATGAATAAAGTCTTAAATTTTTTTTTTTTAAATTGAATCAGATAACAAAACCTTTTCCTAAATCTCTGAGGTTTCTGGTGACAGTAAGTGTTTACAAAGACTTGATTATTTCTGAAGCCCCTTCTAAAACTACAGTATTGGGCTATAAACTAGAGGTGTTGTCTTCATGGGTAAAATAAGAGGTCAGATTAGAGAAATTATAAAATTTTATCCACATTTCTGCATGTGTGTGGTAATAGGGTTTTCCGACCTCAATTTTGTTCAGTCAAAGGTATGTCCAAAGTTAAAACAGATTTTTACAAAGGAAAAGTTGATGAAATACTGTATTTCCCCATGTATAAGATGCAAACTTTTTTGAAAAATTTAGGGTCTAAAAACTAGTTACATCTTATACAGTGGTTGTGGCATTTCAAATGCCATAGAAGAAACTGAGGACAAGGCAATATATGAAGACAGTGATTCGTCATCAGACACAGATGAGGACAAGCTAATGGATGGGAGTTTTGACAGTGATGAGGAGTTGTATGAATTTTATGATGAATAAAACTTGAGTTCAATAACTTTATCTAATACGTTTTTAAAATTTTGGGCCCCAAAATTAAGATGCATCTTATATCTGGAAGCATCGTATGCATGGGGAAATACGGTAATCCAAGAGGGATATAGAAGGGGTCCTCAGGTTATGAAATGATAGTGACGTAACCTGAATTTTGGTGTAAGTGGAAACACACCCTAGCCTAAGCCACTTACCTATCCTAACACAGTTGTAACATCATAATCTAGATCTAGAACATTAAAAACACAACTAAGCCTCAGAAAAAGGAAAAAGACATAAATCTACTATACTGTACACTATACTGTAGGGACAGAAAGAAAATGACAAAAAAAATGAGTGTAAAAAAATCCCTTACCTTTATTCCTGTGGTTGGCTCGCACACTGGAAGGGGCATTGCAAGGTGAGAGAGAGTGATCTATTGGGAGGAAGAAGCTGGAGAGGCAGGAGAACCTGCAGAAGGTGCTGGAGACACTGGGTCAGGTGAATCAGGATTGTCTAAGGAACACGCTGGAGGCGCTGAGGATGATTCTACCTGTACGACAGGTGTTTCGTTTAGAGAAACAGCTGATGTAGAGGGGACAGGATCTGTTGCAGGCCTCTCTACCCTCTCAAAGAATTGTTTCAGGCTAGTCTGGAAGGTTGATGACTTCTTCTCTTCCTAAATCTGCCTATAGCATTGCAATAAAATCCATAACAGCTCTGTAGACCTTACTAAATTGCTGGGGTCCTCAGCCTGAAATTTTGCCAACCCATTCTCTACCACAGAAAAACCTTCTGCCAAACCCTTGGTAGTAAATCTCTTGGGTTCTAGGTTTTCCATCTCTTCCTCTTCAATCAGCTGCTTCTCCAGCTGAATGAGGTCCTCAGCAGACAGCTTCTCTCCAGGAGATGCCAGTAGCTCTGGCATCTTCAGCCTCCACCGCCAAATTCAGCTGTTTACCCGTGGCAACAACCTTTGCTATTACAGCCAATACTGACTCCTCAAAGCCATGGAAGTCATACACAAACTATGGACACAGTTTCTTCCACATACCATTTAAGTTTGTTCGGCATAAGCTGAAACACTTACTTCTCAATTTTTTTAAGTTTTTCTGGGAGCGAGCATTGTAAACTTGAAATGTTGTATGTTGAGAGTGTCATAACCCTAGGACTGCCTGTATACACATATATACATGTTTACATATACTACATGTTTGTGTGTGTGTGTGTGTATTTTCTACTTACAAAAATTAATTTATGAATTAAAGCTTGGGTTACAAATTCAAAGCAGGTGACACAGATGGGCTCTGTGCACAAGGACCACAGTGAGCCAGCCAGTGGGCCCCTGCTGCTCAGCCCTAGCTGGTTGTAGCCGCGAGAGCATGGGCCCGGTGTTTCTGTTTCCATATCTTCTGATTTTTCTTTTCTTTTTTTTTTTTTTTTCTTTTTTTTTTTTTGTATTTTTCTGAAGTTGGAAAAGGGGAGGTAAGTCAGACAGACTCCCGCATGCGCCGGACCGGGATCCACCCAGCATGACCAGGGGGTGATGCTCTGCCCATCTGGGGCCTCGCTCTGTTGCAACCAGAGCCATTCTAGCACCTCAGGCAGAGGCCACAGAGCCATCCTCAGCGCCTGGGCCAACTTGGCTCCAATGGAACCTTGGCTGCTGGAGAGGAAGAGAGAGACAGAGAGGAAGGAGAGGGGGAGGGGTGGAGAAGCAGATGGGCGCCTCTCCTGTGTGCCCTGGCCGGGAATCGAACCCGGGACTCCTGCACGTCAGGCTGATGCTCTACCACTGAGCCAATCTGCCAGGGCCTGATTTTTCAAAAAGCCAGAAAGCCAGAATTTGTGTAAAATCTCCTATTTTAAAATATTGACAAGTAATTCAAAATTTTATAAAACATTGTGTGGGCTAAGCAAAAGTTCTGAAAAAACAGTTCTCTGGATAATAGTTGGATGGGTGCTCACAACTTTTTATCGGACAGGTGGAGATAGAGTACCGGCAGGCTACTGGCTAGTGGGGGCCATCCGCACCTTCTGCACACTGTGCGGGATGCTTTCACATCTGCCGTGCTCCGAGTCCTCCCAAAGGCGGGCACTGTTTATCACAGGAACCCTGATCCCTGTGTCAAAGCTGAGGACGCTGAGGCTCAGACATGTCAAGGTCATGCTGAAGATAGCTCAGCTCCTGAATCCCGGAGCTTCCTTCCTCTTCAGTCCCGTCTCTGACTCCAAAGCTGCCTGCTTATGTGGGGTGGCCTCCCCTGGAATAAAAGGGGGAAAGGTTTTTTGTGGTTTTGGGTTTTTTTAGGGGAAAAATAATTTTATTTTAACAGCCTTTCTACGAAGAAGTGTTGGGGAGCTTTATTAATATGCTAGGGCTGTCGTACAGCGTATCACAAACCAGGGGCTCAGACAACGGACATCCGTCTGCTCAGATTGTCGGGGCAGGAAGTCCGAGCTGGGAGTGTCTGCAGGGGGCTCTCTCAGGCCTCTCTCTTTGGCATGGAGATGACCGTCTTCTTTCTGCATCTTCACTTGGCTTTCCCTCTATGTGACTGTGTCCTGACCTCTTCTTGTAAGGACACCAGTCAGATTGGATTAAGGCTTACGATATGACCTTATTTTGTCCTAATTACCTCTGTAAAGATTCTATCTCCAATAGTCACATTCTGAGGGGCTGAGGGATAAGGCGTCAGCATACAGATTTGGTGGGGGGTGCATAATACAACCCATAATAGAAGCCATCCATTTTCTCGTCACCTCCTGTCCCTTTAGTAACAGCTGTAGTACTGGAGGTGCTGACAGAGGCTTCCTGGGTCAGGCACCTGAGTGTCAGGCAGGGCGCGAGAGCACCTGAGGGTGCACGCTGTGCTCCCCTCCCACAATGCTGAGCCAGCACCCAGCACCCAGCAGCCGAAGCCCACCCTGGAGCTTTATGCTGTGTTTGCATGCCTGAAACAGTTAACCCAGTCCCAAAGCATGGCCTCGATGTTTTAGAATTAATAAAACATCGCTTCTCGGCCTTTTGGCTAAGATCAAGTGTAGAATTAATAAAACATGAGCCATTTAGCAATGCCATCATTTTACTTAGCTCTGTCAGTTTGCTTAGCATATCTGTGTCTTGATTTAAAATAATATTGATATGGACAAGTGACATTATTTATTATATCAAAAATTGGAAACAACCTCAATGTTCAACAAGAGGGTTTAATCAGGTTCTTTGCAGCCTTTGGAAACTATGTTGTGGAAAAATATTTGTAATGTGAGAAAATTCTTGATAGGTGAAGCAGGTTACAAAGAAATATGTACAGTTCAATTCTGTTTCTTTTTAAAAATTTTATTACACATATATATGCATGCCTGTGTGTGCATGAGCTGGGCCATCTGGAGGGTGGAGCCCAGTGTTTAAAATAACCCTCTCTCAGTGGTCAAGTTCTAGCATTTCATTTGTTTCTTGTTTTTCTAAATGTTTCATGTTTTCTATCATAAATACGTTCTATTTTTGCAATAAACAGAAAAACATTACAAGTGCAAATCTTTTTTTTTTTTACAGGGACAGAGAGAGAGTCAAAGAGAGGGATAGATAGGGACAGACAGACAGGAACAGAGAGAGATGAGAAGCATCAATCATTAATTTTTCATTGCGACACCTCAGTTGTTGACTGCTTTCTCATATGCGCCTTGACTGCAGGCCTTCAGCAGACTGAGTAACCCCTTGCTCGAGCCAGCAACCTTGGGTCCAAGCTAGCGAGCTTTTTCCTCAAGCAAGATGAGCCCGCGCTCAAACTGGCAACCTTGGGGTCTCGAACCTGGGTCCTCCGCATCCCAGTCTGATGCTCTATCCACTGCGCCACCGCCTGGTCAGGCACAAATGCAAATCTTGATACAGAAAGATGTAAAAATGTAAACCCTGAAACTTCAGGTTATAGAAAGATTCTTCCAAAGCCTTTTTCTAAAGAAACTCCCTTAGAGCTTTTCACACAGGACTGTGTTTACAAAATTTAATTTATTTGACAATCTCCAAATACAACTCTCAGCTCTGATTACCTGGATTCCAAAATAATGCTGTGACAGCCTGAGAATTTCTTCTGTTTTTTATTTGTTCATCTGATGCTCTATTCCCATGAAAGGGGCTTGTGGAGTGAATTCAGAGAAAGGGTGGGCACCCCAGAGACCTGGATAAAGGGCACTAAAAATAAACAAGTGGGTTAGTTTAATGTGTCCAGAGTATCATCCAAGCAGACCCCAAGAGATGCAAGATGTGACTTCATAGGGACTTTATTCCTTCTCCTTCTTCCCTGATATCCATATGGGGGGATAGTAAACAGTGCCTCTGCACCGCAGTGACTCATAGTGAGCACACACAATGCACGTACAGGCTCAGCTCTGCATCAGCCAAATCTGGCTTTTGATCCCTGCTCTGCCCTTTACCAGAACTACAAGGAATGGAGTATTGCACATCAATAATGTCATTGGTACAAGGCTGCCCAAGGGCTCCTCTGTGTCTGTGCTTCTGCACTTCTTCCTAAGCACAAACCTAGTTGACACTTTCTAATCCTTTTATAGTAAAGAGGGTCACATCTTAAATTTTTTCCAATAGAATTGGGGGGAAATATGTTGACCATTCCCATACCGGACTTGAACACTTCTCACTGACCCACAGGCCAGATGCGGACAACCCAGTGGAGGACCCTGAAGTTTAGAGCAAGCTACCTGATAAAATTTTCTGGAATAGTAGAAAACTTCTATTCTGTCTTGTCTAATACAGTAGCTACTAGTCACATGTGGCTATTGAGTACTGAAAATGTGGCTAGCGTGACTTTGGAAGTAAATTTTTACCTTTAATCAATTTAAATAGTTGCATATGACTTGTGACCACCGTCTTGGTTGGTACAGTTCTGGAAGTTGGCAGATGCAGAAGTTAAAAGTATCACAGGCTTGGCAGGGCACCCTCTCCCTTCTGTCTCCCTTGCTCCACTTGCATTGCTTTGTGATGTGAGCAAGAAATGAACGGCTCTTCAGATAGGCCCAACCAGTGAGAGCGAGCTAGGCTGCCCTCACATAGACACATGTCCTGGCTACCGCTTTTATGAAGAAAAGACAATGCAGTTTACTACTCACCCACTGTACAAGCTCAGGGAATGCCAAGGGCCTCTGCTGAGATCTAGTTTTCAACATAATCTGTGGCATTGAGTATTCTGTTTAAAATACAAAGCGGTGTCTTTATGGTTCAGAAATAAAGAGCTTCACTTGATGACGTAGTCATGCTGAGCCCAGCTTTAAGCTGGGTAGGAAGGTTCTGTTCCATTCAACAAAAGTTCTAATTGTATTTTGTAACCATTTTAAAGTGTACATGTCCAACCTATGACAGAGAAAGGGCCATCTGGTTTAATGATTTTTGGCTTAGGAGAAGTAAACATGAAAGGAATGTATACGTTTTAATCCTCAAGAGGTTGGCTTCTCTGCTGAAGAGGAAATGAGCCCCATGTCCAGGAGGGTCCGCCAAGAAGAGGCCAAACAGTGTGCTCTCGGGGGTTCTCGCAGAGCCAGGAACAGCACTCACCATCCCTCTCCGCCATTTCCATGGTAAGATGGTGATGATGACTCACTGCAGCAGCAGGACACCTGGTGTCTCTGGTACCAACAGTGAGAGAGGGTCTTTGAAGTTTCCATCCAGAGCAGGAAGGGCTAGGATAGCAGGAGCCACCTTACCTGCTCTCTGTGCCCATCTCAGGGCAGAGCTTGTGACACCTGTTTCATTGTAAAGAGAACCAGTTTTGGAGTCAGACAGACCTCTACCAAGATCCTGAACCTATCATTTAGCAGCTTGAACAAGTCACTTCACCTCCCTGAGCTTTGTTCTCTTTCACTGAGGGATAATAATAGACCCACCTCACAAAGCTACAGCAAGGACAAGATGAACTGGTATCTAAGGAGGCATTTAGGACAGGACTTCATGAAGAGTCTGGACCTTGGGGAACAGAGCGTTTGGAGCACATCATTCCAACCCTGGCACATCACAGAGGATCTCTAGGGTGGTCCGATTATGAGGATGTGGGCTCATGTGTTAATGAAGAAGCGCCCCTCACACTCTAGTGTGCATGCATATAACTGGAACTTTTATTTAAATGAGATTCTGAGTTAGTAGGATTATGTAAAATAAGTGAGTTTCCAGGTAATTTGAAGGCTGCTGGTCACTGACCTCACCTTTGAAGAGCAAGGAATTGGAGGTCTTGTCCTTATCTGGGTTTCCCTCTTCTGTTGCCCACACAGAGGCCATACATTGTCAAGCCATTTTAGATTCGAGGCTTAGCAAAAGGCTAAGTTCTCCCCCCTCCCTCCATCTCCAGATTTGGCTTTGACGCTGAGTATTTGCACCCACTCCACTTGCTTCCTTGAGTTGCTGGAAGCAATATACATGCCCTTCCTCTGACTCTTTGTTTGTTTCAGATGTTGGTAGATTTCACTAATGTATCCTGTTTTTGCCTTGGGAGAGTTCCTGTCTTAGCCTTGGAGGTGCAACTTTGTATAAAGGTCCTTGATTTGCATATGGCTATATAATATAGCAAACTGGGGCTATGGGGCACTTGGATACTGCCAGGCATTTTGAAGAGTCCTCCCAGTCCCATCGTTTTTGTTTTGATAAGTGTGTTTCCTTAATTCCACGCCGCCGTTAGGAGCTGTGCTGGTCCACGGCAGGCTGCACTGTGTGGGGATGGTGGGGACATGTGGGGCAAGGACCATGCAGAGTGGGCAGCCAGAGGGAGAGGTAGGCAGATGAGTCAAGAAGTTGTGGAAAGAGATGGATTACAGGTTTCAACTCTGATCAGACTTTAAAGTCACCTGGAGAGCTTTAAAAAGTATCCATTGTCATGTCTCACCCCAGGAATACTGACTCAATTGATTGGGATGGGGCCGGTCATGACATATTAAAGAAAAAACTCCCCAGGTTATCCACGTGTGCAGCCAGGGCTGAGAATGGCAGGGCTAGACACGAGGCAGCTTTCCCAGGTGGAAAGAATCAGGATGGGATCTTATCAAGATAACAGATCAGGCTTGGTTTTGGTTTGAGAGGCTGATGGCTCGGCAGGGCAGGAGGGGAGAGCCTCATGGATATTACAAGTAACAGAAGGCAATTGATTAAAACTTTGAAAAATCAGATCCTTTTGGTCAAGCTGTTAAAAAACAAACAAACAAAGAAACAAACAAAAAACACTAAATCTCTGCTTTACCTGAAATGACAACTTAGCTTGTGGGTTATTGGAGTGATTTTTTTGTTAAGGAGCTGAGAGTAAATGGAAGATGTGAAATCCATGCCATTCATTGGAATTAGAGGCTCCTATTTTCTCATTAACATTGTGGATTTGATTGTACTCTATGTTCACAGAGGTTACTACTGCACAATATGTTTATATATCAGAGAACAGAAATCAGCCTTGACTGCTAGCATTCACCAGGTACCGCGGCAATGGGTCTCTATTCAGGGTGCCATGAGCCCAGCACAAGCACTTCAACAAATTGTGACCAGTGAACATAATTAGTTTTACTGTGATTGAATTTATACTCTTGAAGCCCAGGTGTGGGCTGCCACTTGTCACCGGAAGCCAGCTCAGAGTTGGCCCTTTTCCAGCCTTGACGGAAAGCTCAGCATCCTTCTGAGAGCTAGGCATGCCAAGCAGCTTTGAATGTCGTGGTTTTATGGAAGATTCCTTATGTCTTGGGGTGGGGGCTACATGAGGCACAGCACATTTCACTTAAGCAAATCCCATTAGCCACGTCTCTCCCCCGTGCCTGTGCACCCAGCCAACAAGGGGGTTTTCCTCTCACGCCCCACCCCCAAGTCTACTTCCTGGGAGCAGAGTGTGGCTCTGTCCTCGTTGCTCCATTTGTGGCCGCCTAGACCAGGCACAGTAAACACAGGTCCTCTAGAAACTTGGACCCACCCCCTTTACATCTATGTCATAAACTGTTACCTGGATGTTGAGCAGTTTATTCTGATGTGTGTGCAAATCTAGGCACAATTTCTGGAAGGAAGAAATCACAGCTGAAGAAGCTGTCCAGGAGAGGCCTTTGCCTAAAGAGTCACACAGTCAACGGTTGCTCATGACTGCATGTTGAAATCATAGGGAGAGTTCTTACAATGCTAATGCCTACATCACAGCCCAGAGACTCTGATTTCATTGTCCTAGGCATTGGGATTCTTAAAACTTCCATAAATCATTCCTCAGGTTCAGCCAATTGAGACACACTATTCTATACAAATTGCTTAATGCAAAAAGACAAGTGAATGGACACACGATTTTTACATTATAGTAGCAATTGCCTCCTACTGATTGCTGACCTATTTAGTCTTGTCTTGAGTATTTTAATCCCTTGAGTATTTTAATCCATCCAAAATTCTATCATCAGAAAGTACAGTAGTTCTCTCTTATTCACAGGGGATGCATTCGTCAGTTAATACCAAACCCTATATTAACTATAATATGTTTTCCCTCTATATAACTATAATAAAATTTGATTTATAAATTAAATTAGGCACAGTAAGAGATTAAGAACAAGTTATAATAAAATAAAACAATTATAACAATGCACTGTAATAAAAGTTGTATGAATGTGCTCTCTCTCTTTCTGATAACCAAGATGGCTGCTAGTGACTAATGGGTGGGTAGTCTATACAGTGTGGAGACACTGGGCTGGATGGGGTGAGACAGTGCGAGCTTTCATCACACTACTCAGAATGGTGTGTCATTTTAAACTTATAAATCATTTATTTTTGGAATTTTCCATTTAATATTTTTGGCCTGAGGCTGACTGCTGTTAACTGAAACCGTGGAAAATGAAACCTTGGATGGTGGGTGGGGGGGGACTACTGTATATACAAAGAATGGTTGAGAACTACTGAGTTATTGTGCCTTGGTAAGACAAAGAGGCCATTATGGCAGAGAGTGAGAGAGAGGGAGGTAAAGAGAGAAAAGGAGGAAGCAAAAGAGGGAGGAAGAGAGAGAGGGAGAGAATATTTATTTTTGAACCAGGATTGAGAAGAAATATCAGCTCCTTGTGCCAAACCAGTAGCCCTGTAAGCATGGTGCTCCTTCAGCATAGATGAGGACACTGGGTGCCAGGGAGCTCTAGTGTCTCTCCTTTTCATGGTTTCTATTCACTTGACAGAAAGCACTGCAGAAAAATTAGAACTACAGAACCAGCTCAAACTGGTCTTCTTCTGTATGTAAGGAGACCCAGAACCAAAGCTACAGCACTCAGAAGTTATACTATGAACCCTTACCTACTCCCCACAGGAGACCAAAGGACCATACTGAACACTGAAACCCTTTCAGAATGAAGGCTCTGTTGTCTAGGAAGATCTGGAGCTGAAACCTTTTCAGATTCTGCTCCTGGGTCAAGGAGATAGGTTTGAGTGGTGCCTCCTATCTCCCACAGGTTGACATAGCTGTAAAAGCTCTTACTTTTCTTAAAAGTCAGCACCATGGCATGGCTTCTAGGCACATCAGGCAGCAGTCCTTTTGGCAGCCACGAAGTTAAATTCAATCTTGTGACCACCTGCTTGAGGCACTGTAGTCCCCATGGGGGGCTCTGTGGCCACCCCTGAGAGGCCACCTTGCGTGGTTAGTCTAGAGCCTCGCTGCTGGGACCTGCCCAGTGCCCCAGGCTCTTTGGCACCACTTTCACTTTGGGGAAAAGAAACAGCTTCTGGATCAAACTTCTTTTGGGTGAGAAGCCTATTAAAACACGCTGTGCCTAAAGTGCCTAACAGCCTCGTCAGAATCGTGGGTTAGAGCCAGACGGTGGGCAGATTTTGTTTGGTTAGAATCCTGAATCTTAGGGCTAGGATTGTGGGTTAAAGTCCTATCTTAAGGGAATGGGAGGGGGAGAGGGGGAGGGGGAGGGGCACAGAGAGAACAAGATGGAGGGTGACGGAGGACAATCTGACTTTGGGTGATGGGTATGCAACATGATTGAACGACAAGATAACCTGGACTTGTTATCTTTGAATATATGTATCCTGATTTATTGATGTCACCCCATTAAAAAAATAAAATTATAAAAAAAAAATAAAAAAAAAGAGACACAATATAAAAAGTTACAGCCATCCTGGTACTCAAAGGATTGGATTAGAGTCCTGAACCTTGGGTTAGAGTCCCAGGTTTTGGATGTCTTTGTGTGTGTGTGTGTGTGTGTGTGTGTGACAGAAACAGAGCGAGAGAGAGACAGATAGGAACAGACAGGAAGGGAGAAAGATAAGAAACATCAATTCTTTGTTGCGACATTTTAGTTGTTCATTGATTGCTTTCTCATATGTGCCTTGACTGGGGGGGGGGGCATACAGCAGAGCGAGTGACCCCTTGCTCAAGCCAGTAACCTTGAGTTAAAGCTGGTGAGCCTTGCTCAAACCAGATGAGCCTGCACTCAAGATGGCGACCCCGGGGTTTTGAACCTGAGTCCTCTGCATCCCAGTCTGATGTTCTATGTACTGCACCACTGCCTGGTCAGGCTGAATGTCTTTGTTTATGTCTGATTGTTTTATCTGTTAAGAATTGGTTAATAAGGTTTAAAAGGGGATAACCACAGAAAACTTTATTGAATCTGCTCTTTGTCATTTTTGTTCTGATAATCGTGAGAAATCTTTCAAAATGAAGAATGCTAATATTTTATTTGACTGTAGTCTTTTGGGGTGTAGTCTTCAAAACTAGTCAATATTTAGCTATGAGCTTACTAAGAGGAAAATGCTTTGCTTTTGTCACACCGCCTGGTCCCAGTATCAGTTGGAGTTGGGAGAAATGGTCCTTAACCTATAATATTATTTTACATTTAGGCCTGCTTTGCAAAAGAAAGGGGAAATGGGAATAAATCCCTTAGGTACAACCATTTATGTCTTTATATCAGAATAAATTTTGCAGAAACCCTCCACGGAAGCCTGTCTTACCTAAGTCAGAGCCAAATGATGATCCTGATGTACTAGGCCTGGCTCCTCCTTCGGCCCCTCCCATAATTCCCTGCTGTGTGAAGTGGGAATTCCTGTGAGTAGCACCGAGGCTTCCAACAGTTCTCCAAGGGTCACAGGTCCAGCCCTGTGCCCTTCCTGCCAGTAGGTCAGAAGGGGACTGTCTACCTCCCTGTATTCCCTGGTGGACTCAATTCAGCCTCGGGGTTACTCTTCCTCAGGCAGGGAAATACCTGTTGAGACAAGTTCCTGCAGATCTAGATGACCAAGGTCAACCTAAAGGATTTGTATACTTGTACTACCCCTTGTCTAACTCTGATTTATATAATTGGAAGAGTAATATTCCATCCTACTGAGATAATCCTAAAAATGTGGAGAACCTCTTTGCCTCTATTTTTGCTACTCATCATCCTAAGTGGGCTGATACCAAGTCCTCATGAATAATTCCTCACTCCAGAGGAATGTAGGATGGTACTAGAGAAGGCCCACCAAAAAGTCAAGAGGCTCCAGGAATTACAACCAAACAATCCAGTCAGGACCTCAGCAGTGCAGCCATCTCTGGAACAGAACCAGAGTGTGGCCACAATGAACTAGGAGACTGAGAAAAGTTAAACCATCATAAGGAATGTCTGATAGTGGGACTTCACAAAGGGATCCCAAAACCAGAGGTCTTGAATAAGATCCAGGTAGTGCAAGGTCCCAGGGAGAACCCACCCACATTCCTTGAAAGCATTCTTGAGGTTTCCCAACAATATACTGATATTGATCGTGAACACCCAGATAACATGAGACTGTTTGATATGACCTTTATCAACCAGAGTATTTCAGACATAAGGAAAAAAAGGCATACAAAAACTGGAAGGGGTCTGAGGATAGCAGTGTTCAACTGGTTGAGTTTATTTTAAAATGTTAATAGCCAAGATCAAATTCAGGAAAGGCTAAAGCTACATGATGTGAGATGGATGACACACTGCTCTGCTCACAGAAGCCTCAGCTGTGACCAGCCAAGACCCAATGCAATGTCCATAGGAAAGAACAGACAATGATAGGTAGAACCCGGGACCGACAACTAGGCCACAAAGGTCATCCATCTCTTGGACCACAACAGTGTGCCTTTTGTAGTCACAAAGGATTCTGGAAATGGGTCTGTTGCAACCTTCTTTGGCCAGAAAGAAAAGGGACTGTCTGCAAAACGTCCCACCAGATACCATAACTCTGATTGTGACCAAGAATGACAGGGCTTGGGACTCCTTTAGAGACATTAACCAAATTGTAGACATTCATTGGCATTTACAATTTTATCTGGAGACTTTTTCTGGCTTATAGTTCTGGACTGAAAAGCTGCATTTTACTGATATTCCTGAGTCCCGAGTCCCAAGACCTTCGTTTTTTTATGAGAAGAGGGGAGATAGTGGAACAGACTCCCACCTGTGCCCCAACCTGGCTGCACCCTGCAGCTGCTGTCTGGGGCCAGTGCTCGAATCCACTGAGTTATCCTCAGTACCCAGGGCTGATGCTTGGACCACAATGGCTGCTGGAGGAGAAGAGGGAGAGAAAGGGGAGGAGAAAGGGGAGAGAAGCAGATGCTCGCTTCTCCTGCGTGCCCTGATTGGGAATAGAACCTGGGACATCCATATGCTGGGCCGAAGCTTTATCCACTGAGCCACTGGCCAGGGCCAGGAACTCTTTGCCTTAGAACGGGGTGATGCAGAGACAAATGTGAAACAACAAGGTTGCTGGATGGTGCTCCCACAAGGATTTTAAAATGCCCCCACATTGCTATTGAATGGGTTTAGACAATTTTTTACTTTCCTGATCTTTGGGGAATTTCTTGCTTCATGGAAATCTCAGTCTACAAGAAAGGCTGAACAGATGAATACATCAAGAAACCAACTTAACTTTGAATAAGGTCTTATCAGTTGCCCTGCTTAGGGTAAGAGTAGCTCCTGGAAGCAAGCTTTAATTGAGCTCATATGAAATGTTACCTGGGAGGCCCTTTCTTAAACATACTGTAAACAAATTATATGCCATAAATGTGTGCAGTCTCTAGGTGTTTCTTTATCTGGTCCTCAAGACTTGGAAAAATCAACAGTGAGGGTCAGCTGCAACGCACATGGAATGGACCCTATGAAGTCCCTCTTGTTAGTTACTTTTCAAAAGAAACAAGATGACAGACCCCACCTGTCCAAATAGAGAAGACACAGATATCTCAAAAGAAGACTGCTCTACCTCAAGAGTCTGAGATAGGCCTGTATGAACCTCAGTTATCTAGCTTATCTTGCTACGAATGGGTTTAAATAATTGTTTCCTTTCCTGGTTGCAATATTTGCTTGTATAGTCCCAGTCCTGACTTAATTTGCCCCCTATCAGCAGGAAGTGGCTAGAGCAGTCATCACCCCTAGGGATTTGTAACTGCAGAACCAGCTCAGACTGCTTCTATCCTGTTTCAATAAGACCCAAAACCAACGTTTCATCGCTCACAAGTAACACTTGTGAACCCTTAACTGCCGCCCACCATGGAACTGGAACCTGAACACTGGAAACCTTTCAGAAGCGGATGCTCTGCTGTCCAGGAAGATGTGGTGCAGAAACCTCTTAAAATCCTGCCCTGAACTCTGGGTCAGGGAGACATTTGAGCGATACCTCCTGTCTCCTGCAGGCTGACTCAACAATAAAAGCTCATGGTTTCTGTTGAGCAGCGGGCCCTTGCTAGGTAACAAAATAATACAACAAAGACGTTAAGAACTGAAGGAAAGGGGAGGAGAGGCTGGGGAATATGGGGAAGCAGGTAGTCAAGGAAGATGTCTGCTGCTCACTCACACCCAAGCTGTCCTGCAAGTGCACCTGTGCGCGCATTAAAAGGTGCCCAGCTGGATGCACTCAGCTGCCACCCCAAGGTACGTGGGGTACCTGGAACACTTCTGTGTGTGTTTTGTGTGTGTGTGTGTGCAAGAGAAACAGAGAGTTCGTGCCTTAATAGCAAGCTATCCTCAAAGGCAGTAAGGGATCATGAAAACTGGAACAATAAAGCTGGGCTTCATCTCTCCTGGAAACACCTCTCGCACAGGATGTGAAGCTGATCCCACCACAGCAGTGAGCTTTGTTTCCCCTCTGACCTTCCTGTGACTCTTGGGGTTCAAATACGTTACTTAAGAATGTACTTTGCTGTCAGAGTAATGGCGGGGTAGGAAGCGATACCGATAAATCTCCCCCAAAACTCAACAAGATCTTCAACCAGAATCAGAAAAACCTATACTTGGAGCTTCCAGATGCTTCGCAATATACCCAAAGGTATGATTGAGTGAAAAATTGGCTAAATATATACCAAACCCCGAAGGAAATAGGGAGTAAGAAATGCTCCGCCTTCCTCACTAACCTAAACAGGGTGGCTTTCTCTGGTAACTGTGAATATAGAAACTGAGGCGGGCAAAGGGGGTGAATAGATCCAGGCCGCCGTGGCACAAACGGCCAAACCAGGCTGTGGCACGGAGATCCAAGCCGAGGAAAATCTGATCCTGTGGCAACCCCGGGCAATACAAGCTAACACTCGCGCCAAACCCAAACAAAGAAAGACAAGCGGAGCGGCCATTTTACCAGGTCTCCTGGTCTGTGCGCAGTTAGTGGGCGAGAATTTCTTCCTAGGCCCCGAGAGTTGGTTCCCCTTGTTGCCCCACGGAGAGGCAGGGTCAGAGGCCTTTCTGTGGGCCGAGGGCAGAGTCTCTGGGCAGCCCCAGCACCCTGGGAAAGCCACGCATGGGAGGGAGTGACAACTAATTCCAACGGTGGAGATTTTCCGTGCTGGAGGGTGTTTCACTCAGAGGGAAACGCGGCCGGCCTCATATCCTGGTTTGTGCGCGCAGATAAGGAGTGAGCAATTCCTCCGAGTGCCTCGGCAGTGCGCGCCATGTTATCGCACAGAGGGGCAGAGTCAGGGGCCTTTGTGTGGGCCAAAGCGGAATCTCGAGCCGCCCCAGCGCCTTGCAAAAGCCGCGCACGGGGACGGAGCGAGACTCAATTCCAATGCTGCAACTTTTCCCTGCGGTTGGGGGTTTCACTCAGAGTGTGAGACTGCTGGCTGGATATCCTGGTCGCAGACAGTGAGTGAGAGTTTCCTCCAAGCGCCCCGGAAGTGGGCGCCTGCTTCTGTTACCGGACAGAGTGGCAGAGCCAGAGGTCTTTGAGTGGGTGGAAAGCCCGCCTGATTATGCTAGCAGCTCTGACTGACTGAGCCTTACCCAGAGCCCTGTGCTGAGTGGAAATAGAGTGGGGAGTTGCCAGCTCTTTGAGCCTCTTACTATCCAGGCAGAGGCAGCAGCAACCCCATAGCTGGATTATCAGGCTACTAATTGAGGAAGGAAAGACTAGGAGAAAGGCTCCAGGAACACGGACTCTCTCACTGTCGGAGCCTATAAATGCTAATGAGCCTCGACTGCCAACGAGACTAAAGCACAATACATGACATTGCCATAGAGACTTATCAACTGCAAACCTCTACCTGAGCGTGCCAAAGGGGCAGAACCCGGGGTACAGAGTCACCGACCAGGAAGAGGGAGAGAAAAGAAAAAGCAAGAAGATAACCTCTCAAAATCAAGAATAATCTGCAGACTTTATAACCTATCCCATTTTATTATATTTGTTTGTTTGTTTCTCTTATCTTCATTCCTGATACTTTTTTTTCCTCCTCCAATTTGGCCGATTAACTCTCTACCGGTCTTACTCTCTCCTCTCCTTGAACTACACTACCCATAAGTGTTACATCTCCCATTATCTTTTCTCTTCTCTTCCTTTCTCTCTATGAGGGTTGCACTCCAAAACCCTTAACTCTCTCTCTCTCTCTCTCCTTTCTTTTTTCTTCTTTTAGTGGTTCCCTCTTTTTTTCTCTCTCTCTCTTTCTTTTCTCCCTCTATATTAGTGTCTTCCTTTCTCCTTTACATCTCCTCTCATTCAAACCTCAATAACAAACAAATTATCTTATCTGGGACTCAAACCTATGTTTGTGGCATTTTGGGGGGGGTTTTACTTCACCTTTTTAACTCACTAGCAGTGCTCCCATCCCTGGCTCTCCATATTATCTAGTTCTTGTTCCACTAAATACAACAGTAATTTTTTAATTTGTCCCCCCATTTTTCCGTTTTCCTCTTATTCCTCTCATCATAACTCTTAGACAACCAACACCTAAAAGCAAATCATTTTATTCTTGACCCAAATTTTTTCCTTATTTGCTTTTTGTGGGTCCATACACTCTTTTTTTTTTCTTTTTTCTTTTTTTTTTCCTTTTTTTTGTCTTTTTTTTTGCCCCTTTATTACTTTTCCCCAATTCAGGCCCTCCATCACAGGCATTGTTTGTTATAATTCACAGTCCACCACAAGATTTTCTCAAGAAAGAGGGGAGAAGAAAGGAGAGGAAAAAAAGAGGGGGGGAATAATTTCCTTTCTTTTTAAATATTTATTTTATTTAATTTTTCTTTATTTCATTATTAATTTTTTTAAAAAAAAACATCTTTCGATTTTTTATTTTTTTTATTTTTTTTTAACTTTTTATTCTTTATTAAATCTCATTAATACTATCAACAAAACCACCCTCAGATGCCATTAAGGAAGAGAAAATAGAATATCATGGATACAAAAGAAAGAGAGGTAACACAGATAGAAGAGGAAAAATCTATGGAGAAAAAATTTAATATATTGGAAACCTTGGAGCTAAATGACAGAGAATTCAAGATAGAAATCCTAAAAATCCTCCGAGATATACAAGAAAACACAGAAAGGCAATTTAGGGAGCTCAGAAAACAACTCAATGAACACAAAGAATATATGTCCAAGGAAATTGAAACTATAAAAACAAACCAAACAGAGATGAAAAACTCAATTCATGAGCTGAAAAACGAAGTAACAAGCTTAGCTAATAGAACAGGTCAGATAGAAGAGAGGATTAGTAAAATAGAAGACAAGCAACTTGAGGCACAACAGAGAGAAGAAGAAAGAGACTCAAAAATTAAAAAAAATGAGATAGCCCTACAAGAATTATCTGACTCCATCAAAAAGAATAACATAAGAATAATAGGTATATCAGAGGGAGAAGAGAAAGAAAATGGAATGGAGAACATACTCAAACAAATAATAGATGAGAACTTCCCAAGCCTGTGGAAAGAACTAAAGCCTCAAGTTCAAGAAGCAAACAGAACTCCAAGTTTTCTTAACCCCAACAAACCTACTCCAAGGCATATCATAATGAAATTGACACAAACCAACAGCAAAGAAAAAATTCTCAAGGCAGCCAGGGAAAAGAAGAATACAACATATAAATGAAGGCCCATTAGATTATCATCAGATTTCTCAGCAGAAACTCTACAAGCTAGAAGAGAGTGGACCCCAATATTTAAAGTCCTGAAAGAGAGGAACTTTCAGCCCTGAATACTATACCCATCAAAGCTATCCTTCAAATATGAAGGAGAAATAAAAACATTCACAGATACAGAAAAGATGAGGGAATTTATCATCAGAAAACCCCCACTCCAGGAATTACTAAAGGGGGTTCTCCAATCAGATACAAAAAACAAAAAAAAAACAGAGCCACAAGTAAAAGCTCCAAGAAGAACACAATAAAACCAAATTTAAACTGTGACAACAACAAAAAGAAAGAGGGGGAGAAGATGGAGATTAACAGTAGCAAAGGACGATGGAGTGCAAAAGTACTCACAAAATAGTTCGCTACAATGAACAGGGTAGGGACCCTTTTCATTACTCAAAGGTAACCACCATTGAAAAAACCACCACAGAAGCACATGAGATAAAAAAGATAGCAACAGAGGAAAGATGTATGGAATACAACCAAATAAAAACAAAAGATAGAAAAACGAAAGAGAAGGATCAAACAAGACACAAAACTAACAGAAAGCAAGATATATAAAATGGCAATAGGGAACTCACAAGTATCAATAATTACACTAAATGTAAATGGATTAAACTCACCAATAAAAAGGCACAGAGTAGCAGAATGGATTAAAAAAGAAAATCCAACTGTATGCTGCCTACAGGAAACTCATCTAAGTAACAAGGATAAAAACAAATTCAAAGTGAAAGGCTGGAAAACAATACTCCAAGCAAATAACATCCAAAAAAAAGCAGGTGTAGCAATACTCATATCGGATAATGCTGACTACAAGACAGGAAAAGTACTCAGAGACAAAAATGGCCATTTCATAATGGCTAAGGGGACACTGAATCAAGAAGACATAAAAATTCTTAATATATATGCACCAAACCAAGGAGCACCAAAATATATAAGACAGCTACTTATTGATCTTAAAACAAAAACTGACAAAAATACAATCATACTTGGAGACCTCAATACACCGCTGACAGCTCTAGATTGGTCATCCAAACAGAGAATCAACAAAGACATAGTGGCCTTAAACAAAACACTAGAGCACCTGGATATGATAGACATCTACAGGACATTCCATCCCAAAGTGACTGAGTATACATTTTTCTCCAGTGTACATGGATCATTCTCAAGAATTGACCATATGTTGGGCCAAAAAACAACATCAGCAAATTCAGAAAAATTGAAGTTGTACCAAGCATATTTTCTGATCATAAAGCCTTGAATTCAACTGCAAAAAAAGAGGGAAAAAATCCCACAAAAATGTGGAAACTAAACAACATACTTTTAAAAAATGAATGGGTCAAAGAAGAAATAAGTACAGAGATCAAAAGATATATACAGACTAATGAAAATGACAATACGACATATCAGAATCTATGGGATGCAGCAAAAGCAGTGATAAGAGGGAAGTTCAGCCCTGGCCGGTTGGCTCAGCGGTAGAGCGTTGGCCTAGCGTGCGGAGGACCCAGGTTCGATTCCCGGCCAGGGCACATAGGAGAAGCGCCCATTTGCTTCTCCACCCCTCTGCCGCGCTTTCCTCTCTGTCTCTCTCTTCTCCTCCCGCAGCCAAGGCTCCATTGGAGCAAAGATGGCCCGGTTGCTGGGGATGGCTCTGTGGCCTCTGCCTCAGGCGCTAGAGTGGCTCTGGTCGCAATATGGCGACGCCCAGGATGGGCAGAGCATCGCCCCCTGGGGGGCAGAGCACTGCCCCTGGTGGGCGTGCCGGGTGGATCCCGGTCGGGCGCATGCGGGAGTCTGTCTGACTGTCTCTCCCTGTTTCCAGCTTCAGAAAAATGAAAAAAAAAAAAAAAAGAGGGAAGTTCATATCACTTCAGGCATATATGAACAAACAAGAGAGAGCCCAAGTGAACCACTTAACTTCCCACCTTAAGGAACTAGAAAAAGAAGAACAAAGACAACCCAAAACCAGCCGAAGAAAGGAGATAATAAAAATCAGAGCAGAAATAAATGAATTAGAGAACAGAAAAACTATAGAAAAAATTAATCGAACAAGGAGCTGGTTCTTTGAAAAGATCAACAAAATTGACAAACCCTTGGCAAGACTTACCAAGGAAAAAAGAGAAAGAACTCATATAAACAAAATCCAAAATGAAAGAGGAGAAATCACCACGGACACCGTAGATATACAAAGAATTATTGTAGAATACTATGAAAAACTTTATGCCACTAAATTCAACAACCTAGAAGAAATGGATAAATTCCTAGAAAAATACAACCTTCCTAGACTGAGTCAAGAAGAAACAGAAAGCCTAAACAGACCTATCAGTAGAGAAGAAATAGAAAAAACCATTAAAAACCTCCCCAAAAATAAAAGTCCAGGCCCTGACGGCTATACCAGCGAATTTTATCAAACATTCAAAGAAGACTTGGTTCCTATTCTACTCAAAGTCTTCCAAAAAATTGAAGAAGAAGCAATACTTCCAAACACATTTTATGAGGCCAACATAACCCTCATACCAAAACCAGGCAAGGATGGCACAAAAAAAGAAAACTACAGACCAATATCTCTAATGAATACAGATGCTAAAATACTAAACAAAATACTAGCAAATCGAATAAAACAACATATTAAAAAAATAATACATCATGATCAAGTGGGATTCATCCCAGAATCTCAAGGATGGTTCAACATACGTAAAACGGTTAATGTAATACACCATATCAACAAAACAAAGAACAAAAACCACATGATCTTATCAATAGACGCAGAAAAGGCTTTCGATAAAATACAACACAATTTTATTTTTAAGACTCTCAACAAAATGTGTATAGAAGGAAAATATCTCAACATGATAAAGGCCATATATGATAAACCATCAGCTAACATCATATTAAATGGCACTAAACTGAAGGCTTTCCCCCTTAAATCAGGAACAAGACAGGGTTGTCCACTCTCTCCACTCTTATTTAATGTGGTACTAGAGGTTCTAGCCAGAGCAATCAGACAAGACAAAGAAATAAAAGGCATCCATATCGGAAAAGAAGAAGTAAAGGTTTCACTTTTTGCAGATGATATGATCCTATACATCAAAAACCCCAAAGAATCCACAAAAAGACTACTAGAAACAATAATCCAATACAGTAAGGTCGCAGGATACAAAATTAACATACAGAAGTCAATAGCCTTTCTATATGCCAACAATGAAACAACTGAGAATGAACTCAAAAGAATAATCCCCTTCACGATTGCAACAAAAAAAATAAAATACTTAGGAATAAACATAACAAAGAATGTAAAGGACTTATATAATGAAAACTATAAACCATTGTTAAGGGAAATCGAAAAAGATATAATGAGATGGAAGAATATACCTTGTTCTTGGCTAGGAAGAATAAATATAATCAAGATGACTATATTACCCAAAGCAATATACAAATTTAATGCAATTCCCATCAAACTTCCAATGACATTTTTTAAAGAAATAGAGCAAAAAATCATCATCAGATTTATATGGAAGTATAAAAAACCCCGAATAACCAAAGCAATCCTAAAGAAAAAGAATGAAGCTGGTGGCATAACAATACCTGACTTCAAACTCTATTATAGGGCCACGACAATCAAAACAGCATGGTATTGGCAGAAAAATAGACACTCAGACCAATGGAACAGAATAGAAAGTCCAGAAATAAAACCACATATATATAGTCAAATAATTTTTGATAAAGGGGCCAACAACACACAATGGAGAAAAGAAAGCCTCTTCAATAAATGGTGCTGGGAAAACTGGAAAGCCACATGCAAAAGAATGAAACTGGACTACAGTCTCTCCCCCTGTACAAAAATTAACTCAAAATGGATCAAAGATCTAAACATAAGACCTGAAACAATTAAGTACATAGAAGAAGACATAGGTACTCAACTCATGGACCTGGGTTTTAAAGAGCATTTTATGAATTTGACTCCAATGGCAAGAGAAGTGAAGGCAAAAATTAATGAATGGGACTACATCAGACTAAGAAGTTTTTGCTCAGCAAGAGAAACTGATAACAAAATAAACAGACACCCAACTAAATGGGAAATGATATTTTCAAACAACAGCTCAGATAAGGGCCTAATATCCAAAATATACAAAGAACTCATAAAACTCAACAACAAACAAACAAACAATCCAATAAAAAAATGGGAAGAGAATATGAATAGACACTTCTCCCAGGAAGAAATACAAATGGCCAACAGATATATGAAAAGATGCTCATCTTCTTTAGCTATTAGAGAAATGCAAATCAAAACGGCAATGAGATACCACCTCACACCTGTTCGATTAGCTGTTATTAGCAAGTCAGGTAATAGCAAATGTTGGAGAGGCTGTGGAGAAAAAGGAACCCTCATCCACTGTTGGTGGGAATGTAAAGTAGTACAACCATTATGGAAGAAAGTATGGTGGTTCCTCAAAAAACTGAAAATAGAACTACCTTATGACCCAGCAATCCCTCTACTGGGTATATATCCCCAAAGCTCAGAAACATTGATACGTAAAGACACATGCAGCCCCATGTTTATTGCAGCATTGTTCACAGTGGCCAGGACATGGAAACAACCAAAAAGCCCATCAATAGATGACTGGAAAAAGAAGATGTGGCACATATACACTATGGAATACTACTCAGCCATAAGAAATGATGACATCGGAACATTTACAGCAAAATGGTGGGATCTTGATAACATGATACGAAGCGAAATAAGTAAACCAGAAAAAAACAGGAACTGTATTATTCCATACGTAGGTGGGACATAATAGTGAAACTAAGAGACATTGATAAGGGTGTGGTGGTTACGGGGGGGAGGGGGGAATGGGAGAGGGATGGGGGTGGGGAGGGGCACAAAGAAAACAAGATAGAAGGTGACAGAGGACAATCTGACTTTGGGTGGTGGGTATGCAACATAATTGAACGACAAGATAACCTGGACTTGTTATCTTTGAATATATGTATCCTGATTTATTGATGTCACCCCATTAAAAAAATAAAATTATAAAAAAATAAAAATAAAAATAAAAAAATAAAAAAATAATAAAAAAATAAAAAAAGAATGTACTTTGCAGATATTAGACTGTGACATAAGTGTAAGAGATTATTAAAAGTCACCTTTGCATCTGTGCTTTTTATAGGGAAGCTGGGAAAATAAGGACACAGTATTATAAGGCTTTCAGGTGTTATGGGTGAGGTGTGTGGCAGAAGAAGGGAACACAAAATTTTTTTTCTGTTATTACAAAAAACATATGTCATAGGGGAATAAAAACTTAGAAAATTGCAAAGAAATAAAACCTTAAATTTCTTCTTCCAAAAGAATACTAATATTTGCCTTAGAAAACAATTATTTATGCATATTTAAATCATTTATATTTTTGAATTTTAAAGTTTCTTAATTTAAAACAATACATAATTCTTGTAGAAATTCTTGATAGATAAGAATAAGAAAAAAATCATCCATAGTGTATATATTCCACCATTTAGGATCTCCTAAGTCGTTCAGATCATTAAAAAGTTAAATAATTATTTAGATATTTTATAATTTACCTTGATTTATTACACAAGGAATATACTTTTTTTTTTTTTTTTTTTTGCATTTTTCTGAAGCTGGAAATGGGGAGAGACAGTCAGACTCCCGCATGCGCCCGACCGGGATCCACCCGGCACGCCCACCAGGGGCGATGCTCTGCCCACCAGGGGGCGATGCTCTGCCCCTCCGGGGCGTCGCTCTTTTGCGACCAGAGCCACTCTAGCGCCTGGGGCAGAGGCCAAGGAGCCATCCCCAGCGCCCGGGCCATCTTTGCTCCAATGGAACCTTGGCTGCGGGAGGGGAAGAGAGAGACAGAGAGGAAGGAGGGGGTGGTGGTGGAGAAGCAAATGGGTGCCTCCCCTATGCGCCCTGGCCGGGAATCGAACCCGGGTCCCCCACACGCCAGGCCGACGCTCCACTGCTGAGCCAAGTGGCCAGGGCCGGAATATACTTTTTAAAAATAAAAATGAGATGAGCAAAAGGGAAATTATTAAGTCACCTGTAATTCAAACTCAAAAATAATTTATCACAATCTATAATATTTTTATTATAGTCTGAACATTTCAATATTCAAATATACGTGTATTTTTGAAAGCATGACAGGTACCCAAAATCTTTTCCAAATGTGAACTCATATTGCTATTTTGTAACCTACTTTCCAAATGAAATAATATTTATACAAATATCTGTATATTCTGCAAGATTATTTTTAATGTCTGGGCAGAATTCCATTGGAATTATGCACCATTATTTATTTAACAGGACTTATAATTATGTCAAGTAGTTAGATCATTTGTAATTTTTCTTTTTTTTTCTTAATTAAAATTACTGGGGTGACATTGGTTCACAAAACCATGCAGGTTTCAAATGTACAACTCAACAAAATATCACCTGCACATTAGACCACCAAATTACACCATATATAAGAATAAACTCAAAATGGATAGAAGACTTAAATGTAAGTCGTGAAAACATACAAATCCTGGAAGAAAATAGAGGCCATAAAATTTCAGACATTTGTTGTAGCAATTAGTTTTGCTACTGTATCTTTTATGGCAGGAGAAATAAAGGAAAAAATAAATGGGACTATATCAAACTAAAAAGCTTTTGCACACGAAAGAAACCCATATGTCATAGGGGAATAAAACCATCAACAAAATGAAAAGGGGTCAACTGCATGGGAGAACTTATTTGCCAATGATACATCTGATAAGGGTTTAATTACCAAAATATATAAAGAATTTATAGAACCCAATACCAGGAAGACAACTCAATTTTTAAAAATGGGCGAAGGACCTGAATACACACTTTTCTAAAGAGGACATACAGATGGCCAATAGACATATGAAAGGATGCTCAATGTCACTAATCATCAGAGAAATGTAAATTAAAATCACAAAGAGATTTCACCACACCTGCTAGAACAGCTATAATCATAAATCAACAAACAAGTGCTGGTGAGGATGTGTAGAAAAGGGAACCCTCCTGTACTGTTGGTGGTAATGCAGACTGGTGTAGCCACTGTGGAAAATAGTATGGGATTTCTTCAAAACATTAAAAATGAAACTACATTCTGACCCAGGGATCATACTTCTGGGAAGATAACCTAAGAACCCTGAAACACTAATTTGAAAGACCATATGAACCCCTGTGTCCATTGCAGCATTATTTACAATAACCAAGATCTGGAAACAGCTCAAGTGCCCAACAGTGGATGAGTGGAATAAAAAAGCTTTGATATATTTACACAATAGAATACTACATGGCAATAAAACAGAAGGAAATCTTACCTTTTGCAACAGCAAAAATGGACTGGAGATTATTATGCTAAGAGAAATAAGCCAGTAGAGAAAGACAAATACCATAAGATTTCACTCATATGTGGAACTTAATAAACAATATAAACTGAGGAACAAAGTAGAAACGAGGCAGGGATATGTGAAACAGACCGTTAGAGGGGAGGAGGGAGGGGGGCCTGGATGAAAGGAGGAGAGGGAAACTGACCGTGCGGTGTGCAGGGGATAGAGCAGGGTCCGGAACCTAGGGCTCGCGAGCCAGATGTGGCTCTTTTGATGGCTGCTTCCGGCTCGCAGACAAATCTTTAATAAAAGTAATAATAACTTTAAAAATATAAAACATTCTCATGTATTACAATCCACTCTTTTTTTACCGCTCATGTTCATGGTTGAGGGGGGCTGGAGCCAATCACAGCTATCCTCCGGGACAACACCAAATTTTTATTAGATAATGCATAACATACATGGGTCATTGTATGGCTCTCACGAAATTACATTTTAAAATATGTGGGGTTCATGGCTCTCTCAGCCAAAATGATTCCCGACCCCTGGGATAGAGTGCCAGACTGGGACACAGAGGACTCGGGTTCAAAACCCCGAGGTTGCCTGCTTGAGCGCAGGCTCACTGGCTCAAGTGTGGGATCACAGACATGACTCCATGTGGCTGGCTTGAGCCCTGAGGTTGCTGGCTTGAGCAAGGGGTCATTTGCTCTGCTGTAACCCCTCCCTCCCTCCTCAAGGCACATTTGAGAAAGCAATCAATGAACAACTAAAGTGCTTCCCATCTCTCTCCCTTCCTCTCTGTCTGTCCCTATCTGTCTCTGTCTCTGTCACAAAAAAAGGAGAAGGAATTAGCCATATATGTGTGTGTGTGTGTGTGTGTGTGTGTGTATGTAAAACACTTAGACACAGACAACAATGTTGTGATGGCCAGAGGCAGAGGGGTGTGGAAAGTCTTTTCTTTTAGAAGCAATGTTGTCTTAACTACCCTTCAACCACATATAGTGTGCTTCTTCGTTATTTAATTTTTAGGGTAAGTTGAGTCAATGGCTCTGCAGAATTCTAAGGCTTTTTTCAAAGAGAAGAATGTCTCCTCTTTAGTGTAGTACTTTTATAATTTCAATTTTTTTGCTTGAAATATATTTGAATATGGTAATAAATTTGAGATAGTGTAATGCCCTGTGAACTATCTAGCCTACAGTGAGTCTTTATTTCAGTTCTCTTCTGATTTAATTTTTTTATTTAGACGATTAAATCTAACAGGGTGACATTGGTCAACTAGTACATGATTTAAATTTTCTGATTATATATGCTGCATTCATGCTCATATTAGAGAATTTGTGGACTATAGAATCATGTGCATGGGATGAAAGAGAAACATCCCCATACTCCTCCACTGAGAGAGAATCATTGCTCCAGTCACCCTGTCCACTCCCTCACCACCCATGGCTTTACACACTCTTGTTTAAAATACCACGTGTCAATTTCTGATTAGGAGGATGCTCTGATGAAGATTCTACGTGTTGGCTGCTGTTAGGATGGTTTACCCCTTTTGCAACACTTAGAATTATTCTTAATAGGTAAGAGAAAGAAATACGCACTTGGGCCAGGCTGTGCTGAGATAACAGTAGGTCCTCACCTAATGCTATCCACAGATTCTGTGACTTTAAGCAAAACAATGTATAAGGAAACTGATTTTACCCTAGGCTAATGGATATAAATAAGAGTTAAGTTCCTAAGGCATCTCATCAATGAGATAAAGTGATATGGAACCAAATGGCATTATTCGAGAACCTGCTGTACTGTGTTCTTCCCTGTTCTAAAAAGCACTGTGCAGATGCATCCCGACAGTTTGTGGCAGGTGTGTGGGAACAGAGCATCAAAACCCTGGCTGGTTAGCTCAGTGGCAGAGCGTCGGCCTGGCGTGCAGGAGTCCCAGGTTCGATTCCCGGCCAGGGCACACAGGAGAAGAGCCCATCTGCTTCTCCACCCCTCCCCCTCTCCTTCCTCTCTGTCTCTCTCTTCCCCTCCCCCAGCTGAGGCTCCATTGGAGCAAAATCCCCCCCCCCCCCCCCCCCCCCCCCCCCCCCCCCCCCGGCACTGAGGATGGCTCTATGGCCTCTGCCTCAGGTGCTAGAGTGGCTCTGATTGCGGCAGAGCAACGCCCAAGATGGGCAGAGCATCGCCCCCTGGTGGGCGTGCCAGGTGGATCCCGGTTGGGTGCATGTGGGAGTCTGTCTGACTGCCTCCTGTTTCCAGCTTCAGAAGAATACAAAAAACAAACAAACAAAAAAACAAACAACAAAACAAAAAAAACCTCTGCCAGCTTAGTAGTCTTATTTATATAAGAAAAAATAGGAAAGACAAAATACAGAAGATAGGCCTATATAGGCCAAGGAGACGGGAGACACACAGCTTCTTGCTATGATCCAGATTTGATGTTAGAAGACCTCAGAGAACAAGGGCACACTTCTCAGTTTAGATAAATAATTTTACATTTATGATTATAAAATGAACATATTTATTGTAGGAAATACATTTTAATGGTAAAAAGACAAAAACTGAACACTTTGCCACCAATCTATTTTAGTGTTGTGTGTGTTTCCAATTTCTTATATTCTGGTCTAATTAAAGCCAAACTGCCTATACTGCTTTTTTTTTTTTTTACTTCACTATATAGCAAAGGCATCATCCCATGTGTCGGTAGCTGTGTATGAGAATTTCTTCAAGTTTCCTTAGTAACTGCACTGCCTTGAGAGAGGAGGACAGAACATACATCACAAGTGTCTATGAGGAGCAAAGGCAATGATTAAGCTGAATTTTCTACTGTCCCCCCACAGCTGACAGCAAACATATGCTTTACGTCGGGGTTACTAGGCTTTCTCTTCCTAAGAAGGATGGAGTGGTTGCTGGATAGATTAGTAAGATACTGCTTCTCATACATGAGCCTCCGTGGAGACAGACCAAGGGGGCCATGCCCAGGAAGGGGTGCTTTTATGGCAGGTGTCAGGGAAACACTGTTGGCACCTTGTTTGTGGGGACTGGGCCTCGTGTACATGGCTCATTCAGAGAACATGTAGAGACCATTTACATCTTCTTGGCATCTCCTCTGAGACAACGGACCAAATTTAAAGGCCCAGATTAGTCAAGCTGTGTTCCCAATGGCGTTACTATAGTTGCATCCTTCAGCAGTCACACATATCCAGAGATGGACATAGGACAGGATTACAGCCACCAGCTGTTGTTTCCAGGGCATTTGAAGAAAGTTCTGCTTCCTCAAGATACATTCCTTCCATCTGTTAGAAACTTGTAATACACTGATTTTGTTACTGACCTTTGATAAAATTTTCCATAATTAAAATACAAATAGGCAATGTCTACAATGAGAAGACTGCCCTCCTGACCCACTTCTGCCAGCTACAGGGCCATGTTCAGCTCACAGCTGGATGCAGTAGCTCTGCTGAGATGGCCAAGCAAGCGTCCTCTACCAGTGCTGATTACAGCTTGGGATTTTCACTGCTAATGCCCCCTCCCCCCACCCCTGTGGAGGCTACTGCCTTCTACTGAATCATCTGACACAGGTTTGTTGAGCATTTGAAATAACCCAGACCCTGCATTAGGCCTAGGCCAATCAAGGGATGAATAAGCCCTAATGTTTACTCTCTGCAAGTATATCAACTACTGGGGATGGAGAGTGCTGGGTAAACAGAGAAATGCACTACAGGGCAGTCAACTCTTTATTTCACTGAGTTTGGGAGCAATTTTTTAAAAATCAGGACTAGGGTTAGGGTGTGGTGAGTGAGGAAGACAAGTGTAGATGTAAGGTAGGATTCTGTCTTCAGTTAACATGTTGACACTAGGCCCTGGCTGGTTGGCTCAATTGTGGAGCGTGGCCCGGCGTGTGGATATCCCAGTTTCTATTCCCGGTCAGGGCACCAGAGAAGCGACTATCTGCTTCTCCACACCTCTCCTCTCCCTTCTCTCCCTTCTCTCTCTCTACCTCTCTGTTCCCCTCCCATAGCCATGGCTCAGTTGGAGCAAGTTGACCCCAGGCGCTGAGGATGGCTCCATGGCCTCTGCCTCAGGTGCTAAAATAGCTTGGTTGTCAAGCAACGGAGCAACACTCCAGATGGGGAGAGCATCACCAGGTAGGGGGCTTGCCAAGTGGATTCTTGTCAGGGTGCATACTAGAGTCTGTCTCTCTGCCTCTCCACTTCTTGCTTAAGATAAATAAATAAATAAATAAATAAATAAAATGTTGACACTCTGGCCCCAGCAAGATGGCTCGGTTGGTTAGAGCCTGCCCAGAGGTGCAGAGGTTTCCAGTTTGATCCCTGGTAAGGGCACACACAGGAACAGATTGATGTTCCTGTCTCTTTCTCCCTTTGTCTCTTGCTAAAATTAATACATAAATTAAAAAAAATTGATATTTTGTTCATGATGGATATTTTGCATTAATTTCGATTCTTTAAAATATTGCATGAATTTCTGTTTACCTTGGTTACTGAGTGTTTTGGTGACCCCATAAGTTTTTTTACTTTTTATTTTTTTTGTATTTTTCTGAAGCTGGAAACAAGGAGGCAGTCAGACAGACTCCCGCATGCGCCCGACCGGGATCCACCCGGCACGCTCACCAGGGGTCGATGCTCTGCCCATCCGGGGCGTCGCTCTGTCGCGACCAGAGCCACTCTAGCGCCTGGGGCAGAGGCCAAGGAGCCATCCCCAGCGCCCGGGCCATCTTTTGCTCCAATGGAGCCTTGGCTGCGGGAGGGGAAGAGAGAGACAGAGAGGAAGGAGAGGGGGAGGGATGGAGAAGCAGATGGGCACTTCTCCTATGTGTCCTGGCTGGGAATCGAACCCAGGACTCCTGCACGCCAGGCCGACGCTCTACAACTGAGCCAACCGGCCAGGGCCGACCCCATAAGTTTTGCTCCCAAGTTGGAGACCTTACTGGCTTTATCCTAGTTCTAGCCTGGAACTCAAACCAAAGCTTACTTTGTGGGCACTGAACACTACCAGCCAGCACTGACCACAGGGGCGTCTGAGCTGTGTCACTCTGTTCTTCGGAATTTGAGCAATAGTTAGGTTGGCCTTGCCACCAGTTTGCTGTGTTACCCAAAGTGAGCCGCTGTTCTTCACTCAAATTCAATGTTTTGTCTGGGAAAGTGCTGAGCTGGGAGAACCATCTTTTCTACAACGACGAGAATTTCTTCCTTTGACAAATACTTATGGAGTGCCTACTGTGTGCTGACACCGTCATAGGTTCTAGAGCTGTGGAAGTGAACAAGCAAGATTGAGTGAGGGCAAATAAATGCGTAAGATCATTTCTATGTACGCTTCATGTGAGATGAGAGAGTGTGAGAGATGCTGCAATAAAGGGTCAACAAAGTCCTCTCAGGGAAGGTGACATTCGAGCTGAAACATCAATGAGAAGTGGACACCATGGCTTGAACCTTTCAGATTTGAAAACTTTTTTTTCTGACAGCTAATCTTTAATGAGCCCTTCCTTTGTGTTTGTTATAATATGTATAACAACTGTAAGTGTCTCAACTCATCTTCCTCTACAACGCTGTGAGATAAGAACTGTTATATAGCTGGCCTGACCAGGCAGTGGTACAGTGGATACAGCATTGGACTGGGATGCGGGGGACCCAGGTTCGAAACCTCGAGGTCACCAGCTTGAGCGCAGGCTCATCTGGTTTGAGCGAAGCTCACCAGCTTGACCCCAAGGTCACTGGCTTGAGCAAGGGGTCACTTGCTCTGCTGTAGCCCCCTGATCAAGACACATATGAGAAACTAAGGTGCCACAACGAAGAATTGATGCTTCTCATCTCTCTCCCTTCCTGTTTGTCCCTATCTGTCTCTCTCTCTGTCTCACACACACACAAAGAACTGCTATGGCTGTTTTTATTGATAAGGACACAGAAGCACAAAAGTTCAGTTAATCTGCTAAGGTCACTAGCTAGTGAGTGGTGGAAACAGATGGGCAGGTAGGCACTGGGGTCTCAAATCATGTGTTCAATCATCCAAACGTTACTTAATGAACATCTACTGTATTCCAGGTATTGTAAGCTTAGGGACATACTTCCTTTTCTCCTCCTCCTCATTTATCAGCACTTAGTGAATACGGAGTAGATTACTGCGAGGTACACACTTTGGGGGTGATGGGACTGCTCTATATCTTGGTTGTGGTGGTCGTGATGGTTACAGGTCTGTATGAATTTCTCAAAATTGGCAGAATTGTGCACCAAAAAAGGTAAGTTTTATTGGATGTGAATTATACCTTAACTTAAAAGCACTTAACCCCATGCCTCCACCCCCAGCTACAGCAGCAGGGGGCCTGAAGTGGTCTCGTCCCTAACTTCTGAGACGGGGTGCTGGGCGAGCCTTTGGGGGCGGGGCGGACCCAGGCGCCGGCAGGGAGCTGGCCCCGTGGGCCGGCGTGGAAGCAGCGTGCGGGAGAGAGTAGGCGCCGCCAGTGCGGGGAGGTATGGGATGGGCAGGGCCGGTGGGCCGCGGGGGAAGCCGCGGAGGGCGGGGGGATGCCGGGAGAGAGGGAGGGACCTGCGGGCGGAGAGTGGGAGGCACAGGGAAGGGAGGAGGGGGAGTCGTGCGCACCGCAGCCAGCCGGGGGCTGCGAGGCGGAGACTGCCAGGCCACTGGCCGCCGAGGGTACCCGCCCAGGCCACCCGCCCTCTCAGCCGCGGAGCGGACAGACCGACAGACCGCGCTGCGTGGAGCAGGCACCGGGCCATGTTCAGCCGGAGCTCCCGGAAAAGACTCTCCAGCCGCTCGGTGAGTGTCCCCCACCAGAGCAGGGCATATCTCCGGGTGCCCCTGGGCCGCCGCGAACTCCCCAGCCGGGTCTCCCCGTGCCCTGCGGCCGCGCACCTGTGGCCCCAGGTAAGCCGGCCACTCTGGTGGGCGGGGGTGCGTCCGGAGTGCGCGAGAGGACTGCAAGGGGAGGAAGGGTTAAGTCCGGATCCCCACTACAGGCGATAGGGCGACCAGGAAATGTAGCCCCCAATGTCACAGTTTGGGGGCTCCCCTGAGGGCCCCTCCCCTCGCCTCTTCCTTTGAGGCAGACCATAATCCCACCACTCACACACCAGTGTCCAGATTCTTGGAGCTCTAGCCGCGGTTTTGACTTTGGGTCTGTCTTTTGGGGTGTCCTGTGCTGCCCCCTTCCTGGGAGCACAAGCCTGTTCCAAAGCGAGCGCAAGCCACGGTTGCTTCTTGGCGACTGTGGGGAAAATTCTTGCTTTTGTTTCTTAGAAACCTGTGACCAAGGTGTCTCAGGGAGACAAAGCCCCAGCCATGGCCATTTCTTGGTGGCTTGGTGCCCTCACCAGAGGCTGTCCGCCTAGGTCGCAACACCGTTCCCCATGAAGAAGACCACCCCTGGGACACCAGCAGCACCCTGGCCCAGGTCCCTCACCTCTGAGAGGAACATTGGAGTCAGTCAAATGAGGTGGGGGTTTGAAGAGCAGGGCATCCTGCCTTGGACACTAGTGGGGCTTTGGAGGGAGCCTCTGTGGTAGAAACATATTGTGTTGTCTTTTTGTTTTGAAGGTGACTGGACTGGGGCGGATAGAGAGAGGCCAGCCATGTAACGCCTGTGGTGACCAGTGCCCTGGGTTTGCCTTGCATAAATGGAGGTAGGACCCTTAGATCTGATTTCTAAAGGCACAACGCTTGGGGGCATGGGGCGGGGGTATATATGTGTGTGCCCACATGAAAAAAATATATGCACAAACATCTATTTTTCTTTTTGTAAATCTCACTTGTAAGCCACATGGAAAGAATGAAAAGGCTATTCCTTTAAGAGTGGGATTACATTTGCTACAAATATTGATTGTGGAAGTGGTGGCCAAATACTGGGGGATACAGGGAAGTATTTCCATGATGTGGGAGTGCTGGGTCCCTGGAACCCACGCTCTGTGTATGTAAGTCAGTCAGCCCCAAACAGTTCAACTTGGCATGGAATTGTTTCCAAGAGCCACTGGCTGGTGTTTTCCAATTGTGTTTTTGATTCAGCCCCTGTAATTCTGGGTCCCAACCGCAAATCCACCACTGCCCGTCTGCGCTGTGTCAACCCTCTTTGGTGGCCAGATGTTTCTTATTAAAGTGCCGTGAATGTCGACTTCCAGGCAGCCCCAGCCTGGATTGGAATGATTATGTTTGGGAGACAAGGGATCTCAGTGCCCTCCCAATGCCTCTGGCTGCTGGGGCTCTGCCTGGGAAAAGTTGGGGTACAGGCTTCTGGCTCTCAGTTTGACGATGTGAAGAGGAGAAGTGGATCCTTTTTGGCAACTGCATGAAAAGAAAAAAAGCAGTGACAGGAGAAAATTCTCCAGCATCATAATCCAGTTCTTCTTTGATTATTGTATCTTTCCCCACTGCTCCTGTGCCCCTTTGAAGAGGGCTGTTTCTGGACACTAGGGAGAAGAGCCTGCTTTGATCTTTTTCTCTGGTTTAGTGTGTGCTTCTCTACTTTCTCCCAGTTGGTAATGTGTGCTGGGCACCCAGTTATAAGGAAACTTCCAACTCGCTCCTTCAGAAATAAAATGCTTTTGTTCCTGTCTCTGATGGGTCCAGCAGCCTCTTTGCCTTTGTTTCAGGGCACCGAGTGCAGCCCTGTGGCTCCCGAGCATTTAATAACTTGTGTGTCAGAGGCAAGGCTGGGGGACCTTATAAATATTGTAATGGGCGATAGGCATCTATCTGCTGTGCCAAATAGGTGTGTTCTGGGTTACCCCTTGTATGTCCCAACTGTGAAAGTGGGAGGAATGTGGGAATAGGTGTAGAAGTTTTATTTTTGTCAACTAAATCCAGGACCCAGAACTACTGATCACATTCTCTTCTACCCATCCTGTACTCAAATGGCAAGGTGGGGTGGCCAGTGGTGCGCAGGACAGTGATTTTCAGCTTCTCCCGATTCTGCAGTATTGGGGTCTACTCCTCACTAGAGGCCTGGCGAGGTGTACCTGGCTCCCCTCCTCCGTTCTATGTGATCTGCCCTCTAGTCAGTCACTTACCTTCTCTAGTTCTTCGTTTCCTGAACTGGTAAGTGGGAGCAGTACCTTACTTCATGATGGGATTGTTGGGAGTTAGTGAGATCCTGAAAGCATGCTGTTTGCCCAGGACCAGGCACCCAGTCAAGGTTTGTTCGTTATTTTTAGCTTCCTCTCAACCAATGCTCGGGAGGAAACATATCTGGCTTGTGTGAGGCTGCTGGGTGCCCAGGTCACAGAACTTTCAGAACCACAGCTTCTCGGAGAACCTGAAGCCATTTTAGCCCAGCTGACGTCGTGATGGGAGAACAAGTGTTCCATTTTCAGCCCATTCTGGAGACTTTCTTTTGGAAAGAGACCCTTTCATTCGGATGAGATAGGTTTTCATGTGAAGCCTTTTCCTTGCTCGCTGCAGAAAGGCTTCCCTTTGGCTCCATGAATGGGGTTTTTATGGCGTTTCCACCCATCGCTGGAGAGGAAGCAGCTCCTCCGCCCCCTCCTTTTCCCCAGTGGGCATGCTCTTGGGTGACCTTTTGGAGAAGAAGGTTACAGTACATACTCTTTTTGGCAGTTAGAAATCTTGTCTGCTCACTTTCCACTTCTCTGGAGAGACAGTTGGGTGGAACAGGCTGCCTAACAGGCTGCCCCACAAAAGCGGCACCCCTCTTCCCGGGGAGTGCCAAGGCACCCTGGTGTCACCCTGGGCTTCTCGGCTAGCCTCTTTGCTTCCACACACGGTCCCTCTGAAGTCCATTGTCTCTAAGGCACGCAGGCACCTCCTCCAAGCAGCACAGAACTGTGTGATTGCCTCTGGCACAAAGGCACTCAAGTTCTAGGGAGGAAGTGTGCTGTAAACAAACTTTGCTCCCCCTCTGGTGAGAAGGGGGAGCTGGGGCTTTGAAGTCCAGACAGAGCCAGGCTGGTGTCTTGCTGTGGCTTTGACAAGCCCTGGAACTTTGGGCCAATGACTTAGGCTCCCCAAGTTTTATTTTCCTCCGCTGTCAAACTGGGCTCTCTCTACTGAACAAAATATTTGAGTGCCTGCTTTGTGCTGGGCACTCTGCTGGTGCTGGGGTACAGCAAAGAACAAAACAGCCGGGACTCCTGCCCTCATTCAACAAATAATTTCCTTTTAGATAACTTGGTCAGGCAAGGACTCTAGGTGACATTTGAGCAGGGACCTGAGTGAAGCCAGGGAGCAGGATCATGCTGAACTGTAGGTGACATTTGAGCAGGGACCTGAGTGAAGCCAGGGAGCAGGGTCATGCTGATTCAGACTGGGGCAGGATCTTTCAGTATACCATCTCCTGGAAGCTTGTTACAAATGCAAAAGTCAGCCCGGCCCCAGGCTCTGGAGCCTGAGCCCAGCTGGTGTGTGTTGGCAGAGACTGAGCAGCCTTATGGAGCACACCCCACTCTGCTCATGCGGGGCAGCCCCCACACTCGGGGCTCCCTCTGTGTGCAAAAGAGTCCTAAGGTCCTGTGGAAGTCTGCCTTATTGTATGGGGATTTGACATACTCTCCCCATTTTTGTCACCCATGCCTTTAGTGGCCGATGTGGGGATTTTTTTTTTAAGATTTCTAAAAACACCCACAGAGATTTTGTGTTTTGGAGAGCAGAGGCTCACAATGTCCTCCACCCAATCTAGGGCAGCTGGGGAACTTGGTGGGCACTGCTCCGGACAGGTGACTTAGCCCTGAGGAAAGCACCTCCAGGCAGCCTTTGGTGAACCCTGCCATTGCTGGGTCATGGAGGGAGTTTTTATTAAAAGGAAGATTAAGGCATCTTCATGAATAGTGGCCAGAATAAAATTAATAACTAAGCACTTAGATGATACAGCATTCTGAATGGGGTTTAATTGGGCTTGCTTGTTTGCTACCAGATTGGGCAGGGAGAGAAAAACAGCCATTTTTTTACAGTGAAAATTTACCCTTTGAAGGCCTAAGTACTGACGCATCACAAACAATAATACCAAGACAACAACAGCAGTAACGGAGAGTACTGACTCTGTCCAGTGTGCCTCCATGTTTTACGTACATTTCTCTCTCTCTCTCTTTTTTTTTTTGTATTTTTCTGAAGCTGGAAACGGGGAGAGACAGTCAGACAAACTCCCACATGTGCCCAACTGGGATCCACCTGGCACGCCTACCAGGGGCCACGATCTGCCCACCAGGGGGCGATGCTCTGCCCCTCCGGGGCGTCACTCTGCTGCGACCAGAGCCACTCCAGCGCCTGGGGCAGAGGCCAAGGAGCCATCCCCAGCGCCCGGGCCATCTTTGCTCCAATGGAGCCTTGGCTGCGGGAGGGGAAGAGAGAGACAGAGAGGAAGGAGGGGGTGGCGGGGGTGGAGAAGCAAATGGGCGCTTCTCCTATGTGCCCTGGCCGGGAATCGAACCCGGGTCCTCCGCACGCCAGGCCGACGCTCTACCGCTGAGCCAACCGGCCAGGGCCGTACATTTCTCTTTAATCGTCACCAAACCCTGTGAGGTAGATGTGATGATTTTCCAATGAGGAAACTGAGGCTCAGCGCTGCTGGGATGTCACTTTAAAATCCAAGCTCATTTCCTTGTGACTCATCTCCTCTGGTTACTTCTCTATTTTAATGCAAAGGTCACAAACTAGAGAGCCTGGGATCACATCCAGCCCACAGATGGGTATTGTTTGTTCTGCACAGTGTGTTCAATAAAGGGTTTTTTCCTAACCTTAAAATCCAGGTTCCAGCTTCTGTTGGAAAATTTAAATGTGCGGTAAAACATGGGGACTGTTGCTTCATGACAGTAACTAGCAGACACCTTTGGAAGGTGTGACCTGGTATTGCAGTAGTCTCCAACATTCCAGTTGCATTTAAGGACTGCTTCAAATATTTAGGTGACCTGTCAGGTCCAGAAGTGATTGAAGCTTGCAGATCCTGAGTGATCATTCTCATCTCTCCGCATATGACTTTAAAAAGAGTAGACTTCTGTAATATTATCTACTATTCTTAAAGTATTGACAATGCCACATAGGTGTTTTATCTCCTTCCTAACTTTCACTTACAACAATCCTTGGAGATAACCAGTTGCAGTTATTTATATTCATTTTAAGATATAAGGAAATTGAGTTCCAGAGAGGTTGAACAACTTGCCTAATAGTCAATGGTTATTTCCATCCTGTCTGACTCCCAAATTCTGTTTTCTGGACTAGGACTTCTCACTTGGCTTGTATATGAATTACCAAGGGATCTTGTTCAAGTGCAGATTCTGATTCAACAGCAGGCTTGAGGCCGGGACTAAGGTTCTGCATTTCTAGCAAGCCCTCAGGTGATGCTGACTGCTGCCAGTCCAGAGGCCACACTTCGAACAGCCACAGTCTAGACCAGGTGTTGGCAAGCTACATTCCACGGGCCAAGTCCAACCCTTCTCCTGTTTTATATGGTTTACATGACATTTTTAGTGGGTAGGGGAAAAAAATCAAAAAGAATAATATTTCATGAGATATGAGAATTATACAAAATTCAATTTTCAGTGCCCATAAATAGTTATCTGAGCAAAGTCACACTTCTTAGTTTTACATTATTGTGAATGGCAGTTTTCCTGCCATAACCATAGAGTTGAGTAGTAGCAACTGACCTATTGGCCAACAAAGCCAGAACATTTACTGTTTGACCCTTTATAGAAAATATTGGCCAATCCCTGTTCTCTACCTCTGTCTAGGGAAATATGCAAATAGCTTCTTTTAGTTTTAGAGGAAAGGACTACAAGAAGGATGCTGAAATAAAAAAATCAAAGGCAACCAAAGAACCAGGGAAGAGACCAAAGCCATTTCTAAAGGGCATGTGGAGATGAGGTTTGCAAGACCAGATCAATTAACTGCCAGTGGATTCTAAGCTCCTTGTAATCCCTTTAACGGTCCAGCTTTGCTGATAAATGTATATTCAACTCTAGCAGTAAAAGGCGGGCTTTCAGAACAAGCCTCCAGGAGCTGCACTTTCAGAAGCAGCTGACATGGGAAGCCCAGAGCAGTGGTAGCTTTGTGAGATCGTTTTAATTATGCAGAGTAGTTTGTCTCTGGACAATGGCTGTCTCTCCAGGCAGGATGCTTTGGCGCTGTGCAGTCGCTCTAGAGGCTGCGCTTGCTGGGTCAGCCAAGACTGGGCCTTGAAAAGCATCTTTCCTTAGTTGCCCTAGCAATTCTGTTGATTGATGACTGGAGCAGTAATTCAGGGAGATGCTGGCCTGGTTTCCCTAGTGGATTGCAATTTGGTTAAGAAATGGATCCCCCTCTGCTTGTTTTTGCTTGGGAAAGAAAACCACTCTGTCTCAGATATGCCAAGAAAAGGGAGGAAGGAAGTGTGCATGCATATAAGACATGCCTGGAACCCTCAAGGTAGGGAATATACTGGTAGCTAAGGAGGTTGCTGGTTGGCTCACCTAATGCTGTTGGGATTTGACAGTATGCCTGCTAGAAGTTGAAACACTTTAATAGGGTTTTTCTCTTGAAGAAACGTATCAGTTCTTTACAATACAGGATGTAGTAAAAGTAGGTTTATAGTTGTGAGTACATGAGACACAGAGGTTATTCTTTTATTATTATATTTATTCCTGTATTATTTAATTTTTTGTGTGTGACAGAGACAGAGAGAGATAGAGAGAAGGACAAATAGGGACAGACAGGCATGAAGAGAGAGAGATGAGAAGCATCAATTCTTTGTTGCGGCTCCTTAGTCTCCTTAGTTGTTCATTGATTACTTCCTCATATGTGCCTTTACCGGGGCGATGCAGCAGAGTGAGTGACCCCTTGCTCGAGCCAGTGACTTTGGGCTGAAGCCAGTGACCTTGGACTTCAAGACATTGACCTTTGGGCTCAAGCCAGTGACCATGGGGTCATGTCTATGATCCCACAATGAAGCCAGCGACCCCGCACTCAAGCTGGTGAGACCGCACTCAAGCTGGCGACCTTGGGGTTTTGAACCTGGGTCCTCTGTGTCCCATCCGACGCTCTATCTACTGTGCTACCGCCTGGTCAGTCTCTTGTGTTATTTTTCATACAAACAACTGTAAACCTACTTTTGGCCCACCCTGTATATTCATATTCATATCGTTGTCTCTGATTTTAAATTAAGCTATGCCTATTATAGAAGATTTAAAAATCATACACAAACATACACACACATACACAAAGCACAGAGGAGAAAACCCTTGATTGTACCTTTGAAAGCAAGGGAGAGCAAACCACAGCCAGTGGGACAAAATCAGCCAGCTACCTGCTTTTGCATAGCCAGCTGCTAAACATAATTTTTACATTTTTAAATGGTTGGGAAAAAAATAAAAATAACAACATTTTGTGGCCCATAAAAATGAAATGAACTTAAAACTTTAAGTCCATAACTCAAGTTTTAATGGAACACGGTCATGGCCATTTATTTATTATCATCTGTGGCTGCTTCTGCTCTAGCAGAACTGAATCATTGAGCCGGTACTCACGGTCCACAAAAATGAAAGTACTTACTACCTGGCCCTGTACAGAAACAGCTTGAGACATATGTTTATGTCATGGTGTTTATTTCCTCAGATTCATTCAAATTATGGCTTATTAACAAGGTTTTACAGAAAATGTACATTTTACTTTGAAATATTTTTTGGACATCTTTACATTTCAGGCAAAATATATAATTTATTAGTTTTTAGAATCTAGTATAGGGGTTATTATTGAATTAGAGTTTTTCTACTCATGTCCACTTTGGTAGTTCTCCATTGTTCCTCATTATATACTATATGACAGTTTTTTTTATGCCACAACATGCCTGTTGAGTTCTTGTCAAATTGTCTTCCAAAAAGATGATGCCAACTTTCACTTCTATGCCTTAAAAAATTTGGGTATATATATTTCTGGGTCCATTGGGCTGAAACTTTGAAACATCCCAGCTCGTATGGTGACCTCATAATTCACCCTTGTGTAAGCACCCTGCGTGACAATCAGTGCCTGATGAACAGTGAGAAAACATGGAGCATTGATGTCAATCCTCTTGTTTGCAAAAGACACATTATTTGTCTTTAATTTCAAAAGTGACACCCACATTCTATTGAAAAATGGTCATTCAGTTTTATGTTTCTGTTGTTTAAAGTTAGTAGGATGAAGGGGGAATAATAAATTTGTTATTTTGTGGTCTCTCAGTTCAAAGAGCTAGAAGGTTATCCTTTAACTGTGCATTAATGAGTACCCAGAGGGAATTCCCTGTGGACAGGGGAACATTTCCTAAACAAAACGATTCCCAGATCACTGAGCATTCTGAGATCTAAAGGATTCTACCCTGCCTTATGTATGGGAAAGCCATGGGGGGTGATCTTTGGGGAGAAATGTGTATTTCCAGTCAGTGTCACAAAAACTTCTAGGAAGCTTGTGAAGGCTTATGTGGGAGCATTCTAGTTGAGTGATTAAAGGGACAGGCTTTGAAGACATGGTGCAGGGATTGGAGTCTTGATTCTGCCTTATACAGACTGTTCTTGGGAAAGTGACTTACTCTTCCCCAGCATTTCTTGACTTTTTGTTTTTCCACCTGAAAATGGAGATAATTTTACTTATAATTCTGAGATTATCTTAGAAGTTGTTAAGAGGATTAAATGGGGGTAATACATGCGATGTGCCTCTATGTGTATGGCTTAATATATGTTTGTGCTTGCAAGAAGGTTTAATGGAAAAAAGATTGGATAAAAAGTAAGACGACCTGCTTCATGGCTCTGGAAATTATAGGTTCTATGACAGACAACAAGTCATTTTCCCAACATGAGCCGTACATGTTAAAAGGGGATGATGATTCTTAGGGATTTAGCTCAGAAGAGATACTAGACTGCTCCTTTATGTGGGGGTTTAGGTTCTAAAGGAATGAGGCTGATGGAATAGCAGACTCATGCAGCCCATCCCACACTCACCTGGGGCCTTATACATTTCAGATGAAATGGAATTTAGTAAGATTGGACCCTATACTCTCACAATCTTTTTGTTTAAGTGAAGTGTGCATATGATGATTGTAAACACAGTTTACAAACTCTAATAGGAAGACATTTAAAGTCTGCCGCTGGGTTCACTATATAAAAGAAGGCTTTTTTTGTGCTTTGTGCCCACCAGCTGGACCATGAATATTTATGTCCAAGATGAAAATGACACAGCATCAAGGCGATACTTACCTGTTTTTCCTAAGCTGGCTTACTAAGTATGAGTTTTTGTGGGCTCTAGTGTATATTGCTGAACACTTTCATTTATAGGATCACCAGTCCTTACATGGAAGCTCCCTCTTTTGGCCTGTACTTATATTTTGTGGACACTGTACAAGATTTAAAATTTTAATTTAATTGCCAACATTTGATATTTTGTGTAAAAAATCAGCATTGGGTGTTTCTCTGGAATAATGAAAGTCTTAGGCAACTCTGGGCTTGTATTCCTTTCTTCCTTTTAGCTAGAACATGTGTTCAGCTTTTCCACAGTCCCCACCATTCTCTCTCGCTTACACCTGGCCTGCACACTCTTTTACATCACTGGCTGGCTGCTGTAGACATCTGATTTGAAGAAGTAAATGAGTGGATATACACGACTGGAAAGATATTGTGAATGGCAGGGACAACTATGCTGAGCAAGTCATCAAAGCCGCTAAATCCTCCCTGTAAGGCCAGAGGCCGCCACCATTGTGACCATGCACATGCGGGCTCTACTGGAGTTGGGCAGATGGTAAAGGAACAGTGGAGCCAAAAAATGGTGGGCCATTCCTTTATTCAAGTCTTGCACCGGCCGATGAGCAGACACATAGGGCTCCCAAAGCCACTGACGTATTCTCCAATTCCACAACCTGGAGAATTTTCTCTGGTTCCTCCTAGAATCAAAGGCCCCACCATTCTCAGCAGAGCTCACAAAGCCCCTCACCTCTGGTTCCCCATCTGCACACCTTCTCTCTCCCTGCCAACATGGCTTCTTCTTCAGCACTCTGCATTCTCTCTGCAAAACATGGTTTCTCTTTCCCTCTTCTCCTTCTCTTCTCTGTTCTTTTTAAAAGTTTCTGGCAGGGCCCTGGCTGGTTGGCTCAGCGGTAGAGCGTCGGCCTAGCGTGCGGAGGACCCGGGTTCGATTCCCGGCCAGGGCACACAGGAGAAGCGCCCATTTGCTTCTCCACCCCCGCCACCCCCTCCTTCCTCTCTGTCTCTCTCTTCCCCTCCCGCAGCCAAGGCTCCATTGGAGCAAAGATGGCCCGGGCGCTGGGGATGGCTCTGTGGCCTCTGCCTCAGGCGCTAGAATGGCTCTGGTTGCAACAGAGCGACCCCCCAGAGGGGCAGAACATCGCCCCCTGGTGGGCGTGCCGGGTGGATCCCGGTTGGGCGCATGCGGAAGTCTGTCTGACTGCCTCTCCCTGTTTCCAGCTTCAGAAAAATGCAAAAAAAAAAAGTTTCTGGCAGGAAAACCTCTCTTCCAACACACATTAGCAAAACAATGGCCCTTCCCAAGCAGGAAGGTAATTTGCAGTTTCACAGACCATATATACCTGGTGCTGCCCCCAATGCAAACTATAAGTGAGCAAACATAAAAATCATATTTTGCAAATTTATTTGACCAACACTCCCACTCTGGGAGATCCCCATGAGGGGAAAGGATCACCCATGTCATCCTCTAAACAGTTCGCTGAGGGATACGTTTTATCTTCTATTTTTAATTATGAGGAAACTGAGGCCCAGGGCGGTTAGGTGAACATGCTCTAGGTCACATAGGTAACAAGTGGTGGAGTCAGGATTTGAAACCAAGTCTAGGGCTCAAGATCACAAGTTTTTAACCAAGCATTTTGGCATTTTGACTTTTCTTGTCTAAATGTAAAACTATACATTGGAGAAAACAATCTTATATTCTCTGTGGCCTGGGGATGAGATCATACTGTTGTCTACAATGGATGAAACGTCTGAAGAGCCCTGCGCTAGTTGGTTTACTTGAGGCTGGGGTCTCAAAGGTGAAACTCCTTGACAATCAGAAGGTGTGGTGTTAAGCTTACTGGGATGTCTGAAAGGTGAGAAATTGAATCACTTTCAACAGGGGTCCCCAAACTTTTTACACAGGGGGCCAGTTCACTGTCCCTCAGACCGTTGGAGGGCCAGACTATAAAAAAAATATGAACAGGCCCTGGCCGGTTGGCACAGTGGTAGAGCGTCAGTCTGGCGTGCGGGGGACCCGGGTTCGATTCCCGGCCAGGGCACATAGGAGAAGCGCCCATTTGCTTCTCCACCCCTCCACCGCGCCTTCCTCTCTGTCTCTCTCTTCCCCTCCCGCAGCCAAGGCTCCATTGGAGCAAAGATGGCCCGGGCGCTGGGGATGGCTCCTTGGCCTCTGCCCCAGGCGCTAGAGTGGCTCTGGTCGCGACAGAGCAGCGCCCCAGAGGGGCAGAGCATCGCCCCCTGGTGGGCAGAGCGTCGCCCACGTGCCGGGTGGATCCCGGTAGGGCGCATGCGGGAGTCTGTCTGATGGTCTCTCCCCGTTTCCAGCTTCAGAAAAATACAAAAAAAAAAAAAAAAAAAAAGAACAAATCCCTATGCACACTGCACATATCTTATTTAAAGTAAAAAAACAAAACGGGAACAAATACAATATTTAAAATAAAGAACAAGAAAATTTCAATCAACAAACTGACCAGTATTTCTTTTTTTTTTATTTTTTATTTTATTTTATTTTTTTAATAAATTTTTATTAATGGTAATGGGATGACATTAATAAATCAGGGTACATATATTCAAAGAAAACATGTCTAGGTTATTTTGTCATTAAATTATGTTGCGTACCCCTCGCCCAAAGTCAGATTGTCCTCCGCCACCCTCTATCTAGTTCTCTGTGCCCCTCCCCCTCCCCCTAACTCTCACCCTCCCTCCCTCCCATGTCCTCCCTCCCCCCACCCCTGGTAACCACCACACTCTTGTCCATGTCTCTTAGTCTCATTTTTATGTTCCACAAATGTATGGAATCATGTAGTTCTTGTTTTTTTCTGATTTACTTATTTCACTTCTTATAATGTTATCAAGATCCCACCATTTTGCTGTAAATGATCTGATGTCATCATTTCTTATGGCTGAGTAGTATTCCATAGTATATATGTGCCACATCTTCTTTATCCAGTCTTCAATTGAAGGGCTTTTTGGTTGTTTCCATGTCTTGGCCACTGAACAGTGCTGCAATGAACATGGGGCTACATGTGTCTTCATGTATCAATGTTTCTGAGGTTTTGGGGTATATACCCAGTAGAGGGATTGCTGGGTCATAAGGTAGTTCTATTTGCAGTTTTTTGAGGAACCACCATACTTTCCCCCATAATGGTTGTACTACTTTACAGTCCCACCAACAGTGAATGAGGGTTCCTTTTTCTCTACAGCCTCTCCAACATTTGCTATTACCCGTCTTGTTGATAATAGCTAATCTAACAGGGGTGAGGTGGTATCTCATTGTAGTTTTGATTTGCATTTCTCTAATAACTAACGAAGCTGAGCATCTTTTCATATATCTGTTGGCCATTTGTATCTCTTCCTGGGAGAAGTGTCTGTTCATGTCCTCTTCCCATTTTTTTATTGGATTGTTTGTTTGTTTGTTGTTGAGTTTTATGAGTTCTTTGTATATTTTGGATATTAGGCCCTTATCTGAGCTGTTGTTTGTAAATATCATTTCCCATTTAGTTGGCTGTCTGTTTATTTTTATATCAGTTTCTCTTGCTGAGCAAAAACTTTTTATTCTGATGTAGTCTCATTCATTTATCTTTGCCTTCACTTCTCTTGCCATTGGAGTCAAGTTCATAAAATGTTCTTTAAAACCCAGGTCCATGATTTTAGTACCTATGTCTTCTTCTATGTACTTTATTGTTTCAGGTCTTATATTTAGGTCTTTGATCCATTTTGAATTAATTTTAGTACATGGGGACAGGCTATAGTCGAGTTTCATTCTTTTGCATGTGGCTTTCCAGTTTTCCCAACACCATTTGTTGAAGAGGCTTTCTTTTCTCCATTGTATGTTGTTGGCCCCTTTATCAAAGATTATTTGACCATATATATGTGGTTTTATTTCTGGGCTTTCTATTCTGTTCCATTGGTCTGAGTGTCTATTTTTCTGCCAATACCATGCTGTTTTGATTATCGTGGCCCTATAATATAGTTTAAAGTAAGGTATTGTAATGCCCCCAGCTTCATTCTTTTTCCTTAGGATTGTTTTGGCTATTTGGGGTTTTTTATAGTTCCATATAAATCTGATGATTTTTTGTTCCATTTCTTTAAAAAATCTCATAGGGATTTTGATGGGAATTGCATTAAATTTGTATATTGCTTTCGGTAATATGGCCATTTTGATTATATTTATTCTTCCTATCCAAGAACAAGGAATATTTTTCCATCTCATTGTATCTTTTTCGATTTCCCTTAACAATGCTTTGTAATTTTCATTATATAGGTCCTTTACATTCTTTGTTATGTTTATTCCTAGGGATTTTATTTTTTTTTGTTGCAATCGTGAAGGGGATTTTTTTTTGAGTTCATTTTCTAATATTTCATTGTTGGCATATAGAAAGGCTATGGACTTTTGTATGTTAATTTTGTATCCTGCGACCTTACTGTATTGGTTTATTGTTTCTAATAATCTTTTTGTGGAGTCCTTCGGGTTTTCGATGTATAGGATCATATCATCAGCAAAAAGTGATACCTTTACTTCTTCTTTTCCGATATGGATGCCTTTTATTTCTTTGTCTTGTCTGATTGCTCTGGCCAGAACTTCTAGCACCACGTTAAATAAGAGTGGAGAGAGTGGACAACCCAGTCTTGTTCCTGATTTAAGGTAGAAAGTCCTCAGTTTTATGCCGTTTAATAGGATGTTGGCTGATGGTTTATCATATATGGCCTTTATCATGTTGAGATATTTTCCTTCTATACCCATTTTGTTGAGAGTCTTAAACATAAAATTGTGTTGTATTTTATCAAAAGCCTTTTCTGCATCTATTGATAAGATCATGTGGTTTTTGTTCTTTGTTTTGTTGATATGGTGTATTACGTTAACCGTTTTGCGTATGTTGAACCATCCTTGAGATTCTGGGATGAATCCCACTTGATCATGATGTATTATTTTTTTAATATGTTGTTGTATTCGGTTTGCCAGTATTTTGTTTAGTATTTTAGCATCTGTATTCATTAGAGATATTGGTCTGTAGTTTTCTTTCTTTGTGCCATCCTTGCCAGGTTTTGGTATGAGGGTTATGTTGGCCTCATAAAATGTGTTTGGAAGTATTGCTTCTTCTTCAATTTTTTGGAAGACTTTGAGTAGAATAGGAACCAAGTCTTCTTTGAATGTTTGATAGAATTCACTAGTATAACCGTCTGGGCCTGGACTTTTATTTTTGGGGAGGTTTTTAATAGTTTTTTCTATTTCCTCCCTGCTGATTGGTCTGTTTAGGCTTTCTGCTTCTTCATGACTCAGTCTAGGAAGGTTGTATTGTTCTAGGAATTTATCCATTTCTTCTAGATTGTTGTATTTGGTGGCATATAATTTTTCATAGTATTCTACAATAATTCTTTGTATATCTATGATGTCTGTGGTGATCTCTCCTCTTTCATTTTGGATTTTATTTATTTGAGTCCTGTGCCTTTTTTCCTTGGTGAGTCTTGCCAAGGGTTTGTCAATTTTGTTGATCTTTTCAAAGAACCAGCTCCTTGTTTTATTGATTTTTTTCTATAGTTTTTCTGTTCTCTATTTCATTTATTTCTGCTCTGATTTTTATTATCTCCTTTCTTCGGCTGGTTTTGGGTTGTCTTTGTTCTTCTTTTTCTAGTTCCTTAAGGTGTGAAGTTAAGTGGTTTACTTCGGCTCTCTCTTGTTTGTTCATATAGGCCTGAAGTGATATGAACTTTCCTCTTATTACTGCTTTTGCTGCATCCCAGAGATTCTGATATGTTGTATTTTCATTTTCATTTGTCTGTATATATCTTTTGATCTCTGCGCTTATTTCTTCTTTGACCCATTCATTTTTTAGAAGTATGTTGTTTAGTTTCCACATTTTTGTGGGTTTTTCCCCCTCTTTTTTGCAGTTGAATTCTAGTTTCAAGGCTTTATGATCAGAAAATATGCTTGGTACAATTTCAATTTTTCTAAATTTGCTGATATTGTCTTTGTGGCCCAACATATGGTCAATTCTTGAGAATGTTCCGTGTACACTAGAGAAAAATGTGTACTCTGTCGCTTTGGGATGAAGTGTCCTGTAGATGTCTATCATATCCAGGTGTTCTAGTGTTTCGTTTAAGGCCATTATATCTTTATTGATTCTCTGTTTGGATGACCGATCTAGAGCCGTCAGCGGTGTATTGAGGTCTCCAAGTATGATTGTATTTTTGTTAGTTTTTGTTTTAAGGTCAATAAGTAGCTGTCTTATATATTTTGGTGCTCCTTGGTTTGGTGCATATATATTAAGGATTGTTATGTCTTCTTGATTCAACTTCCCCTTAATCATTATGAAATGACCATTTTTGTCTCTGAGTACTTTTTCTGTCTTGTAGTCAGCATTATTAGATATGAGTATTGCTACGCCTGCTTTTTTTTGGGTGTTGTTTGCTTGGAGTATTGTTTTCCAGCCTTTCACTTTGAATTTGTTTTTATCCTTGTTGCTTAGATGTGTTTCCTGTAGGCAGCATATAGTTGGATTTTCTTTTTTAATCCATTCTGCTACTCTGTGTCTTTTTATTGGTAAGTTTAATCCATTTACATTTAGTGTAATTATTGACACTTGTGGGTTCCCTACTGCCATTTTATAAATTGCTTTCTGTTAGTTTTGTATCTAGTTTGATTGTTCTCTTTTGTTTTTCTATCATTTGTTTTTGTTTGTTTGTGTTCCATACTTCTTTCCTCTGTTGCTACCTTTTTTAAGTCAAGTGTTTTTGTGGTGGTTTTTTCAAGGGTGGTTACCATTAAGTAATGAAAAGGGTACCTACCATATTCATTGTAGTACCCTATCTTATAAGTATTTCTGCACTTCATCGTCCTTTGCTACTGTTAATCTCCATCCTCTCCCCCCTTTTTTTCCTTTGTTGTCACAGTTTAAGTTTGGTTTTATTGTGTTCTTGGTGGAGCTGTTACTTGTGGTGTTGTTTTCTTTTGTTCTTTGAATCTGGTTGGAAAACCCCCTTTAGTATTTCTTGGAGTGGGGGCTTTCTGTTGATAAATTCTCTCATCTTTTCTGTATTTGTGAATGTTTTTATATCTCCTTCATACTTGAAGGATAGCTTTGATGGGTATAGTATTCTTGGCTGAAAGTTCCTCTCTTTCAGGGCTTTAAATATTGGGGTCCACTCTCTTCTAGCTTGTAGAGTTTCTGCTGAGAAATCTGATGATAATCTAATAGGTCTTCCTTTATATGTTGTACTCTTCTTTTCCCTGGCTGCCTTGAGAATTTTTTCTTTGTCATTGGTTTGTGTCATCTTTATTATGATGTGCCTTGGAGTGGGTTTGTTGGGGTTAAGAAAACTCGGTGTTCTGTTTGCTTCTTGAATTTGAGGCTTTAGTTCTTTCCACAGGCTTGGGAAGTTCTCATCTATTATTTGTTTGAGTATATTCTCCATTCCATTTTCTTTCTCTTCTCCCTCTGATATACCTATTATTCTTATGTTATTCTTTCTGATGGAGTCAGACAATTCCTGTAGGGCTTTCTCGTTTTTTATTATTTTTGAGTCTCTTTCTTCTTCTCTCTGTTGTGCCTCAAGTTGTTTGTCTTCTATTTCACTAATCCTATCCTCAATCTGGGCTGTTCTGTTAGCTAAGCTTGTTCCCTCGTTTTTCAGCTTGTGAATTGAGTTTTTCATTTCTGTTTGATTTGTTTTAATAGTTTCAATTTCCTTGGTAATATATTCTTTGTGTTCATTGAGTTGTTTTCTGATCTCCCTATATTGCCTTTCTGTGTTTTCTTGTATATCTCTGAGTATTTTTAAGATTTCTATTTTAAATTCTCTGTCATTTAGCTCCAAGGCTTCCAATATGTTAAGTCTTTTCTCCATAGATTTTTCAACATCTATTTGTGTTACCTCTCTTTCTTTTGTATACATAATATTCGATTTCCTCTTTCTTATTGGCATCTGAGGGTGGTCTTGTTGATAGCACTAATTATAATTAATAAAGAGTAAAAAGTAAAAAAAAAAAAAAAAAAAAAGTTAAAACACCCCACAAAAATAAACAGTAATAATTTATTATTTCCCCCTTTTTTTCTTTCTTCTCTTTCCCTCCTCTCCCCTCCTCAGGGAAATATCATGCCTATAATGGAGGGCCTGATTTGGGGTGAAGAGTTCAAGGGGCAAAAAAGGGAGTAGGGACCTACTAAATGCAAAAAAAAAAAAAAAAGGGAAGAAAATTTTAGACAAGCATAAGATGATTTGCTTGTAAGTGATGGTCAACTAAGAGATATAATGAGAGGAATAAGAGGGAACCAGAAAAAAGGACCAAAAAAAGAATAATAAAGAAGAAAAAAATAAAAATAATAAGTAAAAATCTGTTGTATTAAGTGGAGCGAAGACTAAATACAATGGAGACCGTGGGTTGGGAGGACCCAAAATGCCACAAAAATAAACAAACAAGAAAAAAACAAAAACAAAAACAAAAAAGAAAAATAAAGCCAAAAAAAGCCTTGAGTCCCAAATTAACTAATTTGTTCGTGATTGAGGATTAAATGGGAGGAAAGTAAAACGAGAAAAGAAAAAACGAATAGAAAGGAAAAAATAAGAAAAAGAGAAAAACGAAGGAAGAAATAAAAAAGGAAGAGAAAAAAACAAAATAAAGCAAGACAAAAAAAAACAAAAGAGGAGAGAGTGAGAGTTAAGTGTTTTGGAGTATAACCTTAAAGGAGGGTGAGGATGAAGAAGAGAAATAAAATGTAACAGTTATGGGTAGTGTAGTTCAAGAAAAGGGAAGCATAAGATGGGCAGAGAATAGAAGGACCAAGGTGGAGGAAATAAAGGCAATAAGATAGAAGAAACAAACAACAACAACAAAAAAATTAGTGGAACAAGTTGTAAAGTCTGTGGATTTTTCTTGATTTTGAGAGGTTAACTTCTTCCTTTTTCTTTTCTCTCCCTCTTCCTGGTCGGTGACTCTGTACCCCAGGCTCTGCCCCTGTGCCACACTTAGGTAGGGATTTGCAGTTGATGGGATTCTATGGCAATGTCATATAATTGGCTTTAGTCTTGCTGGTAGTCAAGGCTTGTTGGCGTTTGCAGGGTCCAACGATGAGAGTTTGCTTTCCTGGATTCTCTCTCCTAGTCCCCCCTTCCTGAATTAGCAGCCTGGTGGTCCAGCTATAAGGCTGCAACTGCTTCTGCCTGGGGAGTAAGAGGCTCAAAGAGCTGGGAAATCCCCACTCTATCCCCACTCAGTGCAAGGCTTTGGGAAAGGCTCTGGCAGTCAGGACCTCCAGTGTAATCAGGCGGTGGTGGGAGTCAATTGTTGTCAAGGTGACTGTTCAGCGCCTAGCATTCAGTTGGACCTCTCAACCCAGGCTTTCCACACTTTGTAGCCTGTTTTGGCTGGGAAGAAGAGGCACTAGTCGCTGCTTGCGACTAGTGTAGTATAGATCTTATTATCTGCCAAGTCCCTCTTGTTAGCGTTTATCCCTGAATATGGAGGCTCTATCAATCAGAAGTTGCCCCCGCCCCTTTAGCGAGAGGCACTAAAAAATATCACGCCTCTTGTCTTGGATCGCTGAACTGAGAGAGATCTTATCAATTAGAACCGAGGGTGCGCAGATTTCATGGGTTAAGCTAATTTCAGTGATTGGGTCGCAGCTGTGCTCCCGAAGGTATTTTAGGCTGCCTGCGCGCGCCCCTCCCCCAACGCTTGATTGTTAGCTTGAATGGCTGGGTGAGGTGCCCCGCCCACGGAGAGAATCTCCCAAGTAGAAGACCACCCTGGTGCCTCTCCCGCTCGCCCTGCCGCTGGCAGCTGAATCACACCAGGTGCAGGATAATGGGGCACCCTGGGTGTGCGGGCCAGTAAGGCGCTCTGGGCGTGTGGAATGCCCAGGGCACGCGCATGAATGGGGTGCTCCGGGCACCAGTGGCTGGCGACTCTCACTCGCAGTGCGCAGGCCGCTGGGAACGTTAGCGGTGCTCGCTCTGCAACCGGACCGGGCGCGCGCCGGCGGCTGCTCGCCGCTCCGGAGTGTGGGCGGTGCTCTCTCTGCAACCAGACCGGGCGCACACGGGCGGCTGCTCGCTGCTCCCGAGTGTGGGCGGTGCTCGCTCTGCAACCCTACCGGGTGCGCGCCCGGGGCTGCTCGTGGCTCCCGAGTGTGGGCTGACTCACCACAGGCGCACTCCCTCGCGGCTTGAATGAACGTCGCTGCGGTAGCTTCCTCCACACCCTCGTCTCTCAGATTCAAGTGATAACAGTCCTTTCGCTTTCAGTTTGTGTGGAACTCCGGAATGCTCCAAGGATAAATTTTTCTGTTTCTAGTTGATAAATTTGTTGTGATTTAGGGGAGATCTGTCGGACGCGCTGCTCACGGCGCCATTTCCCTGACGTCACTGCTGACCAGTATTTCAATGGGAACTATGGGCCTGCTTTTGGCTAATGAGATGGTCAATGTGCTCCTCTCACTGACCACCAATGAAAGAGGTGCCCCTTCCGGAAGTGCGGTGGGGGCCGGATAAATGGCCTCAGGGGGCCGCATGTGGCCTACGGGGGCCGTAGTTTGGGGACCCCTGACTTACAATGTGATTTCCAGTAGGAGGTCACCGGGAGTTTGCTAATTGGATCTGCCTGCACACATTAAAGATGGTGCCATTCAACCTGTTTACAGCTTTGGTGTTAAGTTGAGCAATGTGGCCAGTTTGTGAAGGGGGTTGGGTTGGTCAGCAGAAATTTCATTTGCATGCATTCTGAAGGAAACCTCCACAAAGGGATCAGCCAAGTAAGGGAATTTACAGGTCATCTTTTCAGCAGCATCTTTTCAGTCAACACACTAAAAGGAAACACAACGGTCATTATCCAGAGTTTGGTCTGGTGCTTTTCAGCTATTGCTCCCTGATGCTTTCCTGATTCGACACCATGTTGCAAAACAGATGATGCAAGCACATTTGAGGGTTGGAAATCATTTAATGCGAGCGTTATTTGATTTTATGTTTGGTCAACTCCTTGATGATGCAGAAAGTGCTTTCACTGGTCTTAAAAGCTGGCTTATTATGCGTACATGTAACACCCAGAGTGGGTCTTCCAAGTTTAAGTACTGAGGAATTAGGCCTCCAGGGGGCTTATTAAAAGAATGCAGGTGTTTTCTTTCTTCAACCCACTATGAAATTACTCTGATAATATAATTTCTCAGCCTTTTGTTCCCAATCAGGCCCAGGAGCGCTGCTGTCATTTGCATCCTCGAGGACTGCCTCTGGAGTTTCTCCAGCAGTTTGTTGAGTTGTTTGGAAATCATGACAAGCTCCTTTCATCTTTATGAAGCCCCAAATTTGGAGACAATAAATAACAGGGGAATATCTTTATCATCTTAGGTCTGGAATATTTGATGCGATGGGAAGAATTCTGGGAGGTGGAACAATTTAATAGATGTTTCCAACTGTGAATGTTTTAGATAATGTTTTTCTCTTAAATCACAATCCTGGTGATAAGAGCATTTTGAGACAGGTTTACTTCTTATTTAAAATTAATTTTAATTAAATTTTTGGATGATAAATGTGCAGTGTAGATAATTTAGAAAATTCCGTTTGGAAAGACAAATGATTAGAAGAAAATGCCTTCACCTCCAACACCCATAGAGCCGTACTCTTAGCATTAGGGTGTGATTTCCATCTGGTTTCTTGACTTAGAATTTTACATAGTTGTATTAGTTTTCTAGAGCTATGAAACAAATAACTGCCAGTCGGGTGGCTTCAAGTAACAGAAACATCTTCTCAGAGTTCCGAAGGCTAGAAGTCCAAGGCAGGGAGGCAGCAGGGCTGTTCCCTCTGGAGGCTCCGTCCTCTGCCTCTGTCTTAGCTTCTGCTGGCTCTTGGCACTCCTGGGCATTCTTGGCTTGTGGATGGACCACTCCCATCTCTGCCTCTGTCCTCACACGGTGTTCCCCTTCTATCTGTCCCTTTCCCTGCTCTTCTCTTATAAAGACCTGCCATTGGATTTGGGCTCTTCTTAGTCTTGGGTGATCCCATCTCAGAGTCCTTAATATATCACATCTGGAAAGACCCTTTTTTCAATAGATCACATTTAAAGATTCCAGGGAAGTCTTTTTTGGGGGAACCACTATGCAACCCATTATAATCATTATGGTAATAAAGCATACACAGTGTTATATTCTTCAGCAGGGTACCCAGTTAGGGCTGTCTAAATGTGTTCTTTGTAAAACAACAGTGGCACAGCAGGGTTGCGCCTTGACTTTGATGCACCTTTCGGAATACACTTTACTTGTCTTTTCTAGACACTGTTAGATGCTTGCAACAGGAGGGGACTGTAACAAGCTGCTATTAGTGGATGGCATTTCCTGCTCATATTGATGAATTCAGCTGTCTGAATCAGTTGACCCCCCAGGTCATCCTGTGAAGTCCATCCATCTTCTTTTAGCTTTTGTTGGGCCTTGCCAGGGAGATGTATAGGAAATGAACTGGTAGTTTGTGGACAGTTATTTGTGGGAAGAGCTTTTGGCCCTGGGGCCTTTTAATTAATGTCTAGGTTATATAATTGATTCACTTTCAAAGGCAAAAAAGAAAAGTCTCTTTTAGAAAAGGAAATTCTTCATGATTCTAAAAATAATTCCCATCTCCACAAAATTGTACTAGAGCTAACTCGTTGCTCCCCTCTCCCTGCCCCCCACTTCTCTGTAAACACAGCCAGAGAAAGATAACATTAATTGTACTTACCCCATTTCCTGACTTCTGTTAAATCCAGCATGAATGCATCTAGGCTATTCAGGATAAATTATTGAAATAAAATGGAAGCAAAGTATGAAATTTTTATCCCCATCATCCTCATCATTCTCATGCTAGCTATCATTAATTGAACATTTACAACATACCAGGGCTATTAAATTCTAAGCATGTTTCTTATAGTCTCTTACTAAATTATTTAAACCCTTGATGAGAGAGATACAATATCAACATGGTTTCATGAAGAAACCGAAGTGCACAAGTTATAGTGACTTCACCAAGGTCACACAGCTAGTTAGTATTGAAACTAAGGTTAAATCTTAGGATTCTGACTGTGATTTGGGCTCTTAGACACTATATTACATTTCTGGCTCTGGAAAGATCTCATAGACTCAAAACTGTTGTAGTGCTGTTCACCTCCGCCCTCAGAGTTTGCCATTCATTAGATCTCAGTTAGTGATTAGAATTTACATCTAATGAATTAGGTGCTGCTGCTGCTGGTCCAGGGAACATAATTTGAGAACCACTGTTCAACACCATAGCCCAGCCCTCCACGAGTTGGCAGTGACATCAGGGAGACCAGATGAACATGATTTAAGTGATCGTTCAGTTTAGCAGTTCACAAGCTTTTTCACCACAAAGTACAGGGGGTCCTCGGGTTACGACACAGTTCCGTTTCTACGACTGACCTAACCCGAATTTTGGTGTAAGTCAAAACACATCCTAGCTTAAGTCACTTACTAATTCTAACACAGTTATAAAATCATAATCTAGAATATAAAATCACAACTAAACCACAGAAAATGAATACTGAGTATTCTTCCACTGTAAAAAAACAACTAATTTGCCCATGTAGTCTGTAAATCAACGCTAATGGCGTAATCCGAAACACTCATATCTCAGTTTTGGGGGGTTTTCTTTGTATTTTTCTGAAGTGAGAAGCGGCAGGGGTGGGGGATGGGGTGGGGCTGACAGACTCCCGCATGCACCTGACCGGGATCCACCTGGCACGCCCACCAGGGGGGCGATGCTGTGCCCATCTGGGGCGTTGCTCCGCTGCAGTTGGAGCCATTCCAGTGCCTGAGGTGGAGGCCATGGAGCCATTCTCAGCGCCTGGGCTAACTTTGCTCCAATGGAGCCTTGGCTGCAGGAGGGGAAGAGAGAGATAGAGAGAAAGGAGAGGGGGAAGGGTGGAGAAGCAGATGGGTACTTCTCCTGTGTGCCCTGGCCAGGAATTGAACCGGGGACTTCCACATGCTGGGCTGATGCCTACCACTGAGCTAACTGGCCAAGGCCATGTCTCAATTTTTTTTTTAAGTTTATATGGGAGTGAGTGTCGTAAACTCGAATTGTCATATATTGAGACTGTCATAACCCGAGGGCCCCCTGAAGTTCAATGTTGAAGGCTAGAAGTTTAAATTGGAAAGAGAGGCCCTCACCTCACACTTAAGCTTTAGTACACTCTTGGCGTTCTCCTCTTTACTATCACTTAGAGGACATAGAATTTTATAAAATGGTTTTTTTTTAATTTTTTAAAATTTATTCATTTTAGAGAGGAGAGAGAGAGGAGAGAGAGACAGAGAAAGAAGGTGGGGAGGAGCTGGAAGCATCAACTCCCATATGTGCCTTGACTAGGCAAGCCCAGGGTTTCGAACCTGTGACCTCAGCATTTCCAGGTTGATGCTTTATCCACTGCGCCACCACAGGTCAGGCTAAAATGGTTTTTAAATTCTTTCACCAGTTGGAAAGTAGAAGCAGCCAAGCTCTGGTGTCTATGAAGACGACTAAAGATTAATTCAAGGTTCTAGCCCCACCAGGTAGTAAAATACATTGTAAAGCTATACAAATGAAAAGAATATAGTACTGGAACAGGAATAGATTACTGTGACAGATCAGCACATCTTCCAAACCAAATTGAAGTCCTTGTGGCAAAATGGTATATGATAAAGGTGACATGTAAGAGCTGGGGGAACAAGTCAGTGAATGGTGCTGGGACAAGCAGCTTTCCATTTGGAATAAATAAGTATTAATTTAAAACTTTTAAATAAAAGTATTAAATTTTTTTGTGGATGAATGCTTGTACAAATTTGGAAAGTGAAAGATATATCTAAATTGAAATCTTTTTTCTTTCTCTTTCCTCCCTTCGCTCCCCACCCTGTAGCCACACTGGCCCCCTCTGGTCACGTGACTCAGCAGGCATGCGCCCACCTCACGGCATTTGCTTTAGCTGGGGCCTCTCCCAGAACTGCCCCCCAGATATCCACAAGGTCTGGGCCCCACTTCTCTCCTGCCCTCTGCCCAGCATTGTTTCCGTGGAGCAGGGTCCCCGACCACCTGAAATAGTGATGCAGCCGCTGCTTCTTCCCCTCCTCCCTCTGTCTTGTCAGAGCACTTCTCTGTACCTGACCTGATATTTCCAGGGCTTATGTGGCTTTCTCTGTGCCCTAAAATTAATTACTTTAGCCTATACAAGGATTTAAACTTTATGAGGATATTTTTCCCCTGTCTTTTTTGTTTGGTTCCTCACCCCTCCCCCCCCCAGATACCTGGTGCATAGCAAAATCCTGACAGCATTTGTTAAAAGAATGACTAAACAATGGACGATAAGACATTCAGCCCTGGCTGGATCACTCAGTTGGTTGAAGCATCGTCCTGAAGCACAGAGGTTGCCAGTTTGGTCCCTGGTCAGGGCACATACAGGAGCGGATCGATGTTCCTGCTTCTCTCTCCCTTCCTCTCTCTAAATCAATAAACATTAAAAAATGAAGGAATAAGAAATTCAGAAGTCATAAAGATGGATTATTTTGACACAACTAACTTAATTAAAATTGTCAAATGACAAACTGAGAAAATTATTTGGAACACGTATGATATACAGAAGCCTAATTTTTTAAAATATGAAAACAGCTCTATACAAAAACATGAAACAACTCATTAGATAATTGGGCAAAGGATCTCATCTGGAAGATGCATGAGCAGGTATCATTTGTTTTCTTAATGGTGCTACCATTTCTAATGTTCCTGTTTACTTGTGAGTCAAATATAAATAGCAATTAGAAAATATATTTGTGTAGAATGGAAAAGCCTATGTTCCTTGGATGAGAGTGTCTCTTTTGCTAGAAATTATTAAAATAGTGTGCATGCTAACATTTTGGGCTAAGCTTTGTTCACTTTGCTGAGGAGATTAAAAGACCTCTTAATATTCCTTAGGATTTGGAGTTGCTCATGTATGTACACAAGACCTATAGCGATGATAGTGTGATTATAAAGATGACAGAAAAACAATCACTATAAACCTATAACATCTACAAAGTTTAAAAATAACTTATATATCCAGGGACATGGGCAGTTACCACTCATAGCTGCATTTCTGTTTTCTTGTTACAGTGACTTGGAAGTGCTGCCACCGGCATTTAATGGGCTGGGGACAAAGATGTGAAATATTCTGCAGACTCTGAGATAGTGCCATTGCCAGGATGGTAGCCCTGCCCCAAATGCCAAGAACATTCTCACCCATGAATGAGAGGCTGTGGAAGTGTTGAAAGAAGCAAATGCGTTGGGAAGTGCATGGTGTACCTCTGATGCTTGGGAACACTTCCCTGGACCTCAGTGTCCCTCATCTACAGATTGAGGCAGATACATGATAGAGTCGGAAAAGGCCCCATTATCATCAACACTGTGAAGCATTGCCAGGGCTTTCCTGCTTAAACAGCCACTGAGCAGATTTTGTCAAGAAGTTTGAGAGAACAGAATGCTTCACTCAACCCCCTTGCTGAATAAGCCCCAGCTCTCCATTTCATCTGCAGAACATCCAGTGAGGAGGTGCTCTGGGGTGCGCTCCCTATTCCCACCCCTCGGGCTGTGCTGTAGAGTTGTGTATTGACCGAGAGGGAGTTCATTTGGTCCTCAACCTGTTTTATACCTGCTACTGTAATTACATAAATACCTTCAGAAACCCATGAAATATAATGTGAAAAGAACAAAGAGTTATTTCTTTTGAAAAACTAAGTTGACTACTTGAAAATGCCCCAGGAATGCATATTAAGAGCAAACCTATTGAGTTAGGTTCTGGGCAAACAATTTTAAGAGATTGGGAATGAGACAAATTGTAAAAGGCCCTAGATTTCTTGAGAACATCTTTAAGGTCTGACACTACTCTAAAAAATCCAAGCTGGAGCCTGACCTGTGGTGGCACAGTGGATAAAGCGTCGACCTGGAAATACTGAGGTCGCCGGTTCGAAACCTTGGGCTTGCCTGGTCAAGGCACATATGGGAGTTGATGCTTCCAGCTCCTCCCCCCCTTCTCTCTCTCTCTCCTCTCTCTCCTTCTCTCTCTCCTCTCTAAAAATGAATAAATAAATAAATTAATTTAAAAAATCCAAGCTGGAAATTGGAGATGCATTATAGGTGTGTTTTATGCAGGAAATAAAGGATACTCTGATCTGTAAACCCATATGCAAAATCCCCTCTTTTGCTTCAAATGAATGAATGGTTTTGTATGTCAAGAGAAAAATTGAGATATGTTTGTATCATTATTTTATGATTTCTCAGTGTGATAGACACTGCTTGTTGTCCCCATATTTACTGTCTACTTCTTCCTTAGAAATACCTTTCAGTATATTGCCTGGCTCAGAGCCTGAGAATTCAGACCGTATTTCCCAGCTCTCCTTGCTCTTAGGGGTTGCCAGTTGACTAAGTTCTTGCCAAAGGCATAGTCAAAATAGTAAGTACATCTGATAGAAAGTCCTTTTCAAGGGAAAGCATGTGTACCTTTGTTTCCCTGCTTCCTGCCCAGTGGAATATGGATGTGACAGTTGGAACCCAAGCAGCTAAAATGGACCATGAGATGGAACCTGTGTTGAAGAGCAGAACCAGTGCCTGGGTCCCTGGTGCCCATAAAGACACTGTAACCTTGGCCTCCATAAATCCAGGCTGTATTTATGTGAGAATGTAATTAATTTTTATCTTATTTAGGCCACTATTATTTTGGATATTTTAGTCATCTACAGCTGAATTTTATTCCAACTGAACTATACTTGTTGAATAAGGGAGGCTCTATTATATTGCCTACTGCGCAGGGGTCAAGAATTAATTTTGACTATTTCAACAGATTTACTAGAACTGTCATTTCTAGCAATAGGATACCCACTGTGTTCTCAGTGGTTGAAAATCAAAAATAGCTCTTTTACTTTTAGGAGCACTTGCTAATGGCAAGTGTGCTATTCCGGAACATACTGTTCTGAGGAAGGTATGACTTCATCGGGAACCTTGACTCTTCAGAAGTTATTAGGGCAAATTGAATTACATGTGGTTAATAGGTATTAATTTCCTATTGTTCAACTTCTCTATGAATCTGCGCTTTTATCTATTGAGGAATAACCTGGAACACTTTTCAGGAATGTCATCATGTAGCACAGATTTCACCCTCTACAGAAGGGCATGTGCTGTTTTGGAATGCCTTTAGCCTGCTTATTTTAGGATTAAAGGGTAGAGAACGAGGGGATATGATGAATGCCTCTGATAGCCCCTCTCATTTTACCAGCAGACGAAGCAGGGGGTCGGGTTCACATTACATATGTGGAGAAGTATGCCACAGTACTACTCTCTGCGAGTGTGCAGCACCCAGACCTTCATCGCCTGTGTGTGAACAGAAAAGGGCGTGTGCCTTTTTAGTCTCTTCATTAAATAATGGCCAGACAAAAACTTCCTTGCTGGAAAGCCTGCCTCGTTGGTTCTATACCAGGATAGTTTTGTGTGAAAGTCTTTAGAGAAGAATTACCTTTCTGAAAGTTATTCCTGACCAACTTTCTCAAATTATCTGGGAAGAATGTTAAATTGATAATAATAAATGCCTAAGAACAAAACTGGATGACATTTTGGGGTCAAGTTTTCATAAGCAAAAGAAACAGTGGGAAATTAATTTATAAAAACTTAGGGGGAATTTATTTATTCAAAAAAATGTACTGTGTGCCTACTGTGGCCTCATATGCCTTGAAATAAAGTTCATATATTTTAAATTAGTTGGATGAATGTGAACATGTTGTGCACATGTGCATATGTGCATGTTTTGTTACACAAATGACACGCCATAGATACTTTCTCTTTGTTACTTAACATATATCTTTTTTTCTTTTTAAGTGAGAGGAGGGGAGATAGAGAGACAGACTACCGCATGCGCCCTGACTGAGATCCACCTGGCAACCCCTGTCTGGGCTGGTGCTCTAATCAACTGAGTTATCCTCGGTGCCTAAGGCTGACTCTTGGACCAGTTGAGCTCTCCTCAGCACCCAGGGCCGACCTTGAACCAGTCGAGCCACTAGGTGTGGGAGGGGAAGAGAGAGAGAGAAGTAGAGGCAGGGAGAGAAGCAGATGGTCACTTTCCATGTGTGCCCTGTCCGGAAATCGAACTCAGGACATTAGCAAACAGGGCTAACACTCGATTCACTGATCCAACCAGTTAGGGCCTTTTTTTTTCAATTACAGTTTCTTTCCATTTATTTCATATTAGTTTCAGGTATAGAGCAGAGTAGGTAAGAGTTATATACTTTACAAAATGTCCCCCCCCCAAATTTTCTGGTACCCACCTGGCACCATACAGAGTTATAACAATATTATTGACTGTATTCCCTAAGCTGTACTTTACATCCCATGACTATTTTGTAACTACCAATTTATACTCCGTAATGCCCTTACCTTTTTCACAACTTCCCCAACTTCCCTCCCCTCTGGTAATGACCAGTCCACTCTTTGTAGCTATGAATCTGTTTCAATTTTGCTTGTTTATTTTATTCTTTAGATTCCACATATAAGTGAAATCATAGTATTGGTCTTTCTCTGGCTCACTTATTTCACTGAAGATAATACTCTTTAGGTCCATCCATGCTGTTGCAAATCATAATATTTCATTCTTTTTTATGGCTAAGTAATATTCCAGTGTGTGTGTGTGTGTGTGTGTGTATATGTGTACATACTCATATACCACAGCTTTTATACTCACTTGTTTATTGATAGGCACTTTGGTTGGTTCTTTGTCTTGGCTGTTGTAAATAACACTGCAGTGAACATAGGGGGTTTGCATATTCTTTCAAATTAGTAACAAAAAAAGATCTTGAAGAGCTTTTAATATCAGTATATATAAATAATCTTCTAAAAAAGACCATGTAAAATTCCATTATACAGTTGTACCACAGTTTATTTTACCACTTCTCCACTCATCATTTAGGATGTTTAAAATTTCTGGTTATAGCAGAAGGTGCTTCAGCAGACATTCTATAGATCATCATTGCCTTTGTGTGTGAAAAGATCTGTAGGATGAATTCATGGAAGTAGAATTGCTGAGTTCAAGGGTATATGCATTTTAACAAATGAATTTTGCCAAATAAAAAAAAAAAGTGATTTTCAAAGCTTTCTAGATCTATCAATGTGTAGGAAGGTAGAAGGCTAATTTTAAATCACTAAGCACTGCCTGACCAGGCGGTGGTGCAGTGAATAGAGCATTGGACTGGGATGCGGAGGGTCCAGGTTCGAAACGCCTTGGTGGCCAGCTTGAGCGTGGGCTTGCCAGCTTCAGTGTGGGGTTGCTGGCTTGAGTGTGGGATCATAGATATGACCCCATGGTCACTGGCTTGAGCTTAAAGGTCACTGGCTTAGAGCCCAAAGTCGCTGGCTTGAGCAAGGGGTCACTTGCTCTGCTGTAGTCCCCGGTCAAGGCACATACGAGAAAGTAATCACTGAACAACTCAGGAGATTAAGGAGCCGCAACAAAGAATCGATGCTTCTCATCTTACCAAAAAAAAAAATTAAGCATTTAACTTCAAGAAAGTTTTGGCATGCCATTTTAAAAGTTTATCTTTAATGTGGTAAAATGTGCATAACTACAAAAGAATGCCAGTTTTGTTTATTACTTTGAGTTGCCAACCTCAAATTTTTGCAAAATCACTGAAGTCGATTTAACTTCCTTGTGCTAAGACAGGAGCTGTTAAATAATTTTATCCTGACAGAGTCTCTATAGGAGTGAGGTGCACCATTTTTTCTCTGACACAGACCCAACATGCTGTCCACATTGAGCTCCTGACACTGCATGGGACAGAATTCTGGTGTCAGAATGTGTCCATCTCCAGCCACAGGGCTGGGATCACAGCGGCAACAGGCTGGGTGTTAACGATCTGGATCCTGGTCTGTGCCATCTCTAATTTTTTTTTATCTCATCTCTGTGTCTTGAATCACACTCTGTAAAAATCAAGAGGTGAAGTAAATTAGGACTAAAACCCTTCTCCCTCATTCTTGCCTCTCCAGAAATGATGCTTTAGGTTAAAACTTGCATCCTCTTTCAGAATTCCAGGTGAACTGTGCCTTTTCTTCTCTCCGTCTCCTCCACATCACTGTGCCCCTCCATGCCATGGTTATTTTTGCCTCAACAGCTGCCCTCTTCTCCTAACAGATGTCCCTCCCTCCGCCTTTTCACCCCTCTTATCCATTTTCCACATAGCACTCGGGTACAAAGAAGTAGTTCTCATGAAATATTGATAAAACACGTGTAAGGCACAAACAGTAGGGATAGGAAGGAGCCTACCACCTGGCTTTAGAAAAGGGAACCGCTTATTATGATTCTATCCTCTTCCTCTTCAGAGGTAACCACTACCCTGAATTTGGAGCTGATCGAGTCTCTGCTTTGCGTACAGGTTTGCCACAGCGTGCCGTCCCCAGTACCCGGGTGCTTCTGCAGGTGTTTGGGCACAGGTGCGAGAGCTCCTCTGGAGCCCCTTCCCCAGAATGGCCTTGCCGGGTCAGGGCTTGTCGATGCGGCGTCACTAGATAAGGATGTGCTGTTTTCCAGAGAGGTGTGTGTCACTTTATACTCCCCTCAGCGTTAGCGTTCTGCTTGTCCCCATCCTACCTCCTACTTTTTGTCACATCTCCCCTTTGTCCTCTGTATACCTGTGGTTTCCTCTGCCTGCAGTGTTGTTTTCCATCAGTCCTGGCACTGCTGGCTTCTCCCTCCTCAGCTCTCAGGTTAGACATCACCTTCTCAGAGCATTTCTCTGACCACAGCACCCTTGTTCTACAACTAGAAGTTCCACAAGGGCAGGGCCCGTGTCTGCTGGGTCATTGTTGTACTCGCCAGGGCCCGACATAGTGACTGGCACATAGTAGGTGCTCAATAAATAGATGGTGAAATGAGTAAATGGTGGAGGAAGTCAAGTTTTCAAGTCCTTTCCAGTCTCACGCCCTTTGGTCCAGTGAAATGAAATCAGGGTACAACCCACTCCATCTTTGCCTCTGGCTTCAGGGCAGTTTCCTGAAGGAGATGATATCAGAATACCTTCAAAGGTGCCATGCTGAGCTACCTGGTTGGGCAGAGCATATCTGACACCAGCCAGCACTGATGGTGTCTGTTGGAAATAAATGAACAAACAGAGCATAAATAAGTGGAAGCTGGAATCTTGCTTGCTTAAAAAAAAAAGGGTTTGTGAAGCTGCTCCTCAGGAGACAGAATTAACACATTGCAGCCACTATTTTGTGGACACACAGAAACAAAGGAAGTAATCCCAGTGAGAGGTCTGCGGACATGTTACTCGAGAGCCCTGATTCCCAGTGTGACGTCTGAACAAGCTTGTGGGTGTTTCTGTTTTCCCGCCTGCACTCAGGGAACTGCATTGGCTCTGCCCTTCGTATTGTCTCTGAACTAAGCATGCTCGAAGCAAGGCGGAGCAGCCATAGTCACCGATGGCACTCTCAGACTAAATCTTACCCATGGAGATGGGAGAGGACCAGTGTCCCTGGAAATCCCAGCCGTGTGGATGCCACATGGTAGGATTGGGAACAGGCTCAGGCTGAGTGCTGTGTGCTCATTGGCCAGTTCTGTAAACATGGGCATGTCACTTTGCTTCTCTGTGCCTCAGTTTCCTCACCTGTAAAAGTGAAATAAGAGTACCTCTGTAACATGTTTCCAGGAAGGAAAAAAGTGAGATTATAAGGAAAAGCACTTGGTATAATGTCTGGCCTATGGGAAATTCTTGATTTTTTTCTTGCTTTTTAGAATTGTCATCCTTATTTCCTGTGTGAGGGAGTGAGGGATGCACACAGGGGTTAATTTACTGGAGTACATAGTTGAAATGGGGCCCAGAACCCAGACCCAGAGTGTACCACTGTTCTTTGGACCCACTGCTCTCTCAAAATAGCTCATAGATCTTAAGCCTCTCTTAATTAAACCTTTCTCTGAAGGGTTATTCTTATTTTAAAAGGTTTCACAAGTCTTTCTTTTTATTTCAATACATTCGCAGTCACTTATAATTTAAAATGAGCAGATTAAGACTGAGCGATTGGCAGCAGTCTGTAGGTGCAAATGACTTGGGAGGTCGTTGAAAAGGAAGCAGGAGGGAAAGTGGCCTTAGCCCCAGAAAGTGGCTCAGAGGACTCTCGGGGCCTGGCTTGCATGTGCATGTGTGTGGCCCTCTCTAAGCCTGAGGCCAAGAGGAAGTGCCTTTTTATGAAAAGTTAGTTTAGTACAAAAAGGGAAGGTCCGGTTAGCCTGTGGTAATTAGTGACTGAGCAAAGCAGAGAACTCCCCTCTGATGCTGCGCACTCCACACCAGCCCCAACCCGCTCCTGACACCCTCTGGAACTGCTGCTCTTGGCCTGGCAGCCGCAGATAGAATTCAGAGCACCTCTGAACCTGGATGAGAAAAATTTGAGGTTCTTGTTTCTACCAACCTGTACCTGAACTTTAGCATTTCCCTCAATTATGGATGAAGGCGACAGACCACAGTAATTGCATTAACAATTCCAGTGCCTTTGTCACCAATAAAATTCTAGATGTTTTCATATCATATTAAAGTCATGGAAGACATCTTGAAAATACAGTGTGTCCATAAAGTCATGGTGCCCTTTTGACCGGTCACAGGAAAGCAACAAAAGACGAGAGAAATGTGAAATCTGCACCAAATAAAAAGAAAACCCTCCCAGTTTCTGTAGGATGATGTGGCAGCATGTGCACATGCACAGATGATGACGTAACACTGTGTATACAGCGGAGCAGCCCACGGCCATGCCAGTCGAGATGTGGACGGTACAGAGGAAATTCAAATCCATGACCAAAGTGCAACATGAATATCAGCGTGTTTATAACGAAACACCACCACTTAGGAATAACATTACTCGGTAGGATAAGCAGTTGAAGGAAACTGGCAGTTTGGTGGAGAAACCCCGTTCTGGTAGGCCATCAGTCAGTGACAGGTCTGTAGAGGCTATACGGGATAGCTACCTAAGGAGCCCTAAAAATCTGTGTGTGAGCCCACATCGAACTGCACTGAATAGGTATGAAACTGGGAGAGTTTTTCTTTTATTTGGTGCAGATTTCACATTTCTATCGTCTTTTGTTGCTTTCCTGTGACAGGTCAAAAGTGCACCATGACTTTATGGACACACTGTATTATTAACTTAGAAATTTCACTGCTTAGAAATTATGATACTTATCAGACTTGCTGCTAAAACTATGTCCTTGAATGTATTTCTGCCATATATACTATGTATAAATATATGTATAATATGTGCATATATAAATCATATGGTATAACTTAAATACAAAATCAGTATTTATAACATATAGCTCATATTTATTACTAGAGAACATAAAGCTTATATACTATATAACACATTATATAGTAAGTTATAGTATATATATACCATATATACTAACATATAAGGGTATAAATTGCTACATGAAATTTAAAAATATTTAATAACTGTCCCCTAATGGAACTGGTTTCTTTTATAGTCTGCCACATTCCTTTACTCATCGCACTTTGGGAGGGGTGCCCAGGCCTCACCTGGTACCTGCGGAGAGAACAGGTGGAGCAGATGGAAAGCAACCCCCGCTGGAGCTCTGCAGAGAGCGGGGGCAGAGTGGCTGCCTCTAGGGTTTGTTGTTAGAAGTCTGTGAACACAGTGGAAGTGATGGTTTGGGTTGAGTTTGGCTTTTTTCAACCTCACTGCTTAGTCTTTATTTTTAAATCAAACTTTGCTTTTCACAAAGAAAAGCATTTTGCTGTTCAAAGATGTGTTCCCCTCACTGAAGTGTTTTGTGAAGTGTTTTTACCATCCGATCCCCTTAGGATGCCATCAAAAGGCAAATTTCCAGAGGGGAGTTGGAACTTTGCTGTGTTTCTGCTGCTTCACTGACAGTCACAGGCACATACACGAGCACCCTGCAGTCTTCCCCTCGCGTCCCTTCACTACAGGAGGGGCAGATGCTGTCTCTCCAGCCTGCCCCGACCAGTGTTGGAAGAGGGAGAAGGCAGAACCAAGCCGCCACCAGGCCCCGCCTAGGCTACTGCAGGAAACTGCTGTGTGTCCTGACCACCCTTTGGACAGGGAACCAGAAATGGTAGCTCCCTTTCCTCTCCCAAGCAGTACTGCTTAGAGCAGAGCGTCCTAAAGCCAGCCTTTGATGTACCACCTGTGACCTGTGCCTGTCCAGGCACCTCCCTTCTTGCCGAGAGGCGATTTGGTAGGGTCTGCTTTAGAGGCCTGGCCTGGGTTCCTGTCTCAGAAACCACTTGGCAACTCTTTGCTGTTGGACAACTTATGCAGCCTCTCTAGGGCTCAGCCTCAGTTTCCTCATCTCTGAAGTGCAACCGATGGCACATCCCCTACAGGATTGCTAGGAGGATTGGCTTGTGAAAGTTCATCCAGGCAAAGTGCTAAGTGCTGCGTGATACATCGTAAGAACTCAGTAAGAGCTGGGTATCCAAAGTAGTGACTGTTGACTTCACATTTTTCTTAAATATAAAAATATGAATTTAATTTAGAGAGGAAACTAGTATATAACAGAAGGGGGAAAAGGACAGGTGTAAAAATAGGAAGGGGCAGGATTTCAGAGACAAAGGGCTGAACTCCGAGGGCAGAGAGTAGAATTCCTGAGTCAGGGAAGCGTGGGCCTGGGGGTGGGGAAGCAGGGACCTCCTTGCAAGTGGTGGTGGGAGCGGGAGGGTGCTGGCGGGACCGTGGGCATCTTCCTGTCCATGGGGACCCCGATCTGAGGCCAGGAGAGGCCCAGTGTGGTTAGGGTAGACGCTGGGTGACAGAAGGCATTGGGAAGAGTCAGGCTGTGACAGGGACAGACTGAAGGGCTGGGGAGACTGGGGGAGGCCCGGAGCTGGGGCTGAGATGAGGGATGAAGGCTTGGAGTTTGGATTGGGGTATGCATATCCAAAGGTACGTAATGAAGACTCTCCCAAAGGATATGCCTGCAAGGAAATTCTTTTTACAAGCCTTTAATTGAAATATTACATCTATTGATAAAAGTATGCAACTTGAAAAATGTCCCCAAACTGAACACTTAAGACCTAGAAACAGCATTACTAGCCTTTCTCCGCTCACTGCTCCCACGATGATAGGTGCGCCGTGCTTTGGGAGACATTCTGGAGAATATATCAGGAAGGCATGATCACGTCAGTGGGTCACGAGCTCGGGCACATATCCTAACAGCAAGGAAGGTCTCATGGAGTCTTTTCTTCAGTTACGTTTGGCAATAAGTGAGGACAGTGACCAGGTATATGCCCAGCATTGCCCCATGAGGCAGAGAAAGAAATGCAAATGACCAAATATAAGAGAGGGAAGGAAACCAGTCTTTGCTGGGTCTCTGCTTTGTGGCAGCTGCTGTGCTCGGGGCTCCATATGCACGACCCTTTTCCTTCTCACAACACCTCCAAAGTAGGTCTGCATTTCACAGAGAAACACTGAGCCTCAGAGTGCAGTGCCTGCTGCTAGCAAATGTCAGAAGTGGTGTTCAAATCCTGGCCCGTCGGGTGTGAAAAGCTGGAACAAGTTGACGAACTTTGCTGATCTTCATGGCTTCACCTGTGCATGAGAACAATGATATTTACCTAAAAAAATTCTTATGAGGTTTGCCAAGATGAATTAGATGAGGTTTATGGAGGAAAAGTGCCTGGCACTTTTAAATTAAACTGCTCCATACATGTTAATTACTGTACCTGACAAATACAGGTACTTAATAAATGTTAACTATTGGCTGTTATTAAGCCTCTAGGCTCAGAACTGTTTATTCATCTTATTACTGAGTTTGTCTTTTACATTAGCTGGTAATGGCCACTCCTCAGAGCTAAAACATCTCATTGCACAGGGAAAGCTTTTTAAGGATGGTACCTAATAAAAACAGAACTTCTTTTTATCCATGGACTCTTTCTCTGCATAATTAGTTCAATTTGATTTTTGTTTTCTGCCACAGGCACAGAATCTGTGAAATGAGGCCTGTACATTTTGTTTCTTATGTCTGACTGTCTCTCCCTGTTTCCAGCTTTAGAAAAATACAAAAAAAAAAAAAAAAGATTGTGATTTTTTTTCTTGTTTTGATGTTCATACCTGTTCTAATGACTTGAAATTAAAAGAAGAAAAATATTTGAGAAAGTCATTTTAACATCATCTACTTTAAAAGAAAAGGGAAAACTGTAAGACATCCATTTAGAATGGGATGAATGATTATCTCTGGAAATGATACATGTTCACCCCCCACTTAAAGGCATATTACTTTCATTTAAACTGAAATAGCAGGATTTTTAATTAGATATTTTTAAGCTCTCAAAGTTTACACGCTAGAATGGAAAAGGTCAAGATGTTTTCCAAAGAAAAAGAAATCTAAGTTTTATTTTTTTCATTTTACAATCATAGTCTGTCTTTTTTTTTTCGTTCTTAATCGCTGGCATTCTAAAAATAATCTTGTATTGGTTTGTGAGCTTCCTCAGTCTGACCTAGGATGAACTTATTATTTTTTTTAAGATGTTATCACCACATTTGGTTTCCAGTGATAATCTACATGGACTTAGAATTCCTGTAGAAATATCTTGTGAGGTTGGCCAGGGTAGATGTTTAATATTTCAGCAACTTATCTCCTTGTTTGTTTAACATTTCTTAGCCTTTGAAGCTTCTCATAAATAGTCATGAAGTTATCGCAGAGGAAATAAGCTAAGATGAACTGATGTTATTTTCAAATGCAAGCGTACTGCCAGAAGCTGGCTGGTGTTTCAGAGGGTGACAGTGGGAGTGACGCCCCTGCATTGTGAAAAGCCCCTCCGTTGCCTCACATGTTGCTTTGTTAGTGACTCTCTTGGTGGCTGACCTGTTGGACCTTTGATAAGTCTTTGAGTGTAGAGTATGAATTAGGAAACAAGAACTATGTCTCCAAACTACAGAATTAATTGATCAGTTATGTGAATGCTTCTGGGGATGGGAGTGAGGAGCTGGGTGTGTCCAGACACATCCACACACTTCAGAGCCACCCTCAGTTACCCATGGAATTCAGAATACAAAGAGATATCAGACTTGGACTGGATAATTGTCTTAACTACATTCTGTGTTGTGACCCTGGCCTTTGTGAAACATGGCTGTTGTATTGCCCTTCATTGCAAGTCCTACCTGGGGCACCATGTCAGCTCTAGAAAAGGGTGATGCTGGAGTTATGGGTGGAAGATAAAGCATTAAGAGTCCTTTTTGAAGATCTGCACTTTCCCCTGTCCGCTTGCCCCCTCCTGGTGCCTCGACTCTGTGAGCCACTGCAGAGTTAGAATCCTCCACCCAGTGACCATCTTGAAATTGGGTTGAAAGAAAGGAAAGGTGTCCGCGTCGGGAGGCTAGATGATGCTGAATACCTGAAACGGGAGTCGGGGGGAGGAGAGCAGATTTGGGAAGGAGAGGAAGAATTCAGCTCAGATAAGACAGTGTTGAATAGCTTATAGAATGTTCTTGGGGAGATGTTTTCTGGGGCTTATTTTAGATTAAGTCTTAAGAATATGGTTGGGGCTTGAGGTGAATGTATCATGAGTCATAGTGTTGATGGTTCAGAGTAGGTAGTGGAAGCCACGGGAACAGCGTGACCAGGAGAGGGGGTAGACTGTGGTCTGCCACTGTGGGGGAAGGTTTGCACGTGGCTGCAAGTAGCCTAGACCTCCACTTTCCCAAAACAGAGGGTAGCTTAAATGGATTGGGAGTTTTATTTTTCATATATAATGAGGAATACTGAGTTTAGAAATTCAGGGATGACAAACCAACTCAAGACTGTCATCTAAGACCCATGCTTCTTTTTCTATTCTATCAATAGTTCATCCAGCCATAGCGTGTACTCTAGTCTAAGGGCTGTTCTCCCCCCCCCTGCACTATAGCTATATTTAGGGAGAGAGAAGAACACTGTTTCAGTTGAATCATCTTTTTATGGGAGATCTACCTCTGACTTTCTGAAAGTTTTAGGACCTGTTTATTTTTATTTATTTTTTATTCATTTTTAGAGAGAGGATATAGAGAGAGAGAAAGAGGGGAAGAGTGGGAAGCATCAACTTATTGTTGCCTCCTATATTTGCCCTGACTGGGAAAACTCAGGGTTTCAAACCATTGACCCTACCACTTTAGGTCAGGTTTTTATGCATTGCATCACTACCGGTCAGGCAGGATCTGTTTTAATGCCTAGTTTGTGCCAACTTTTTTTAAATAGAGAAATTTTGACCACTGGCTCTTCAAAAAATAGTTTTCACTCACAGAAAAAGTAAGAATACAATGATTGATGCTCCAACGAGGTAGGACACAGGTGAGAAAAATGAAAATTATGACTATCCATTTTACAAACTAGGTGGATAGCAGAAAAAACACATGAAATAAGAAAACCGCCAGCTCCCAGCTCTCATTTCAATATACTGAAACATTTTGGTCCGAGTTTCTTCAATTTTAAAATAAGGGTATTGGACTATAGCTTCACTATTCTCTACAACCTATGATATTTCATGGGAAAAAATTTCATAATGATAGCAGAGTTAGAAACCTATGATTTGAATGACTAAAATGATAAGCTGTGAAATTTACAGTAGCTATAGACATTTTATTGCTGCTGATAGTTTTGTTTTCAAAACCCACTTTTTGTCTGGTTACCAAAATAATTATGTGTTATCTGTAGATAATATGGAAACTAGAGATAAATTCAAGTAAGAAAAAAAAAAAAAAGACCTATAGTTACTACCTAAAAAATACCGGAGCTGTCAACATACATGTTACCATATGTATTGGATAAATACTATACTGAATTCACTGGTTTTCAAAATTTTATTTTCATGTGTGGGGGGCAGCTGTGTTAGGCTTTACCAGCTGCAGGCACTCTGCCTGGTTAGTGTGTGAGCATGTGGCAGAGGCATGTGTGCATGGCCTGTGTAAGGCCGTGGGTGCTTGCACCGGAGGGATTACAGATGCACCGATTGCCTGCCCACCACTGTGAGGGGCCATTGTGCTGTTTGTTTCCCTGAGAGGCGGTTTCCCCTGCCTGTGTGCTTGTGAGACTTCATTAAACAGAATGGCCCAACCCTTTCCCACTCCACAGTTTTTCTACTGTCAGCCCGAATTCAATGTGAATCTGCCTGGCCTTGGCCACTGGCATTACAATGAGCAAAAACGTTTTTTCCTCATATATAACCTTAATATATACAAGAACTAAAACTGAGCCTGACCAGGCAGTGGCTCAGTGGATAGAGTTGCACTGGGATGCAGAGGACTCGGGTTCAAAACACTGAGGCCACCCGGCTTGAGCACGGACTCATCTGGCTTGAGCATGGGGTCTCTGGCTTGAGCGTGGGATCATAGACATGACCCCATGTCACTGGCTTGAGCCCAAAGGACCCTGGCTTGAAGCGCAAGGTCTCTGGCTTGAGCCCAGAGTTGCTGGCTTGAGCAAGGGGTCACCTGCCCCCCCATCAAGGCACGTATGAGAAAGCAATCAATGGACAACTAAGAAACTGCAATGAAGAATTGATGCCTTGTATCTTTCTCTCTTCCTGTCTGTCTGTCACTGTCTCTTTCTGTCTCTCTGTCTCTCTGTCTCTCTCTCTCTCTCTCTCTCTCTCTCTCTCTCACACACACACACACACACACACACACAAAAGAAAAGAAAAGAAAAGAAAAAAAAAGAAAAGGGAAATAAAACCAAAGCTGTCTTGGTTGAAGTGGTGATGAAGTGTGGAGTTTTTCCAAGGTGGTTATCAAAGCACTCTTATGGAACCCTACATGCTAAGAAGTACTGTTTTATGCCCTGGCTTGGTAGCTTGATTGTTTAAGAGCGTCATCTCAAAGCACAGAGGTTACCTGTCCGATCCCTGGTCAGGGCACATACAGGAACAAATAGATGTTCCTGTCTCTCTTTCTCTCTCTCCCTGCCCCTCTCACTAAGATCAATAAATAAAAAATTAAAAAAACAAAACAAAAGGAAATACTATTCTGAAACCATTCATTGACTTGAACAATTTTCTAATGGTGGACATTTAAATTGCTTTCCATTTTTTTTCCTACTAAAAATAACATTCAGATCTTTGTGTACACTCGTGATTATTTCCTTAAGATAAATTCCTGGAGGCAGGATTTCTGTGTCACAGGGTTTTCAGGCATTCATTGTCACGCTAACTGACTTGGGTAATCACCTCCTCACAAACTGGTGACATTGGCAGAAGGTATCTATTTTCTATTCTGCTTTTTAAATGATAACTAGCCCCATTTGTAGCATTTGATTCAGATTCTGTTTTTGCTGATGTATTTTCTCATGTTTCTTATGATGGTTTATAGAATGCTATTAAATGCCCCCTTTGAAGCATCTGTAATTCCTTTTTGTTAAATACCATTGTCTGCCTATAGTCTTCTGCCGTCTTTGGACAATGATCTCTCATGCAATCAGTTTCTATATAGGGATGATTAGCAAAGCGAATAGTTCCCTTTGAAGGGGAATACCTTTGTTACTTGGCACTTCAGGACATCACATTACCCAGGACTTCTATGCACGTCTCATTGGCCAGAACAGGGTCACCTGATCATCCCCACCTGCATGAGAAGTTAGGAAATGTAATTGTTGAGGTCGATTCATTGTTATCCTGAGTATAAAACTCGAATTCTGTAAACAAGGCACTAGGGCCAAAGGAATAAATAAATTAATGAATTAAACATTCATCAAATATTTATTGAATGCTGACTACATGCCAGATATGTAAGAATTTTTCCTCAAATGGCTTCCCTCTCTCTATTTTACAGCCTTCTTCTAACTGGGTAAAATTGTAGACTGTCCATGGAGTACTTACTATGGGTTACTTACTTACTGGTCTAAGTGCTGAACTTCCTTTATTGCATTTGGTCTTCACTTACCACTCTCGGAGGCTGGACTGTTATGTCCATTTTACAGGTAAAGAAACTGGGGCTCAGAGAGGTTAAGTCACTAGCCTGCTGTCACACAGATAGCATTAGTCTTTTCAGTGCTCTCTACTTCTCTTTTGGCTCTCTCTACCCAACTCAGATCCTGTGTTCTTCAAAGCCTCTTACTTTTTGCTGCTCAGTTGTTTGGTACCAGTTAATTTCCTGAGCTAAAATTAATTCCTCCCTACTTAAAGGAAAAGTGCTTCATACCTTTTTAAAATTCATCTAAGATTTACATTTCCTAAGAGAATTTACATTTTAATAGGCTCATTTTCTGTGAGAAGTGTTGGAGCCAAGTGGATGCATTTTCAGGAGTAGAATGTTCACCTGCTGCATGAAAGTAAGAAGCATTGGAAGGGTGGATGTGAGTGGGGGGGGCTTCAGTAAAGAGAAAGCTGACCCTCTCAGAAAGACTGTGGCAGATGAACTTCTGCTAGACCAGCTCGTCCTCATAAGAAAGACAGAGTGAGGCCTGACCTGTGGTGGCGCAGTGGATAAAGCATCGACCTGGAAATGCTGAGGTCGCCGGTTCGAAACCCTGGGCTTGCCTGGTCAAGGCACATATGGGAGTTGATGCTTCCAGCTCCTCCCCCCTTCTCTCTCTCTCTCTCTCTCTCTCTTTCTCCTCTCTGTCTCTCCCTCTCCTCTCTAAAAATGAATAAATAAAAAATTAAAAAAAAAAACCTTTAAAATTAAAAAAAAGAAAAAAAGAAAAAAAGAAAGACAGAGTGAAGGAGAAGGAAGCCATTTAGATGAGCCTGTCACTTTTGCTATGGTGCCAACCCCAGCATGAGCAGGAGAGGGCGTACATGACTCTCCTGGTTCTGATTGGTTTCAGCTCTTGGTGCCTATGGTGGTGGGGGCTTCTTGTCATGTGATTGGGATGCTGGTGATTAAAGATACATATTCTTAATGCATTCTGGCCCTTTGGAGCAAGCTGATAGCTTTCTTAATGCTCAACTAAAGCAGTAGTGTCTGTATCAACATTGGGGAAAACAGACTTGGACAGACTAGGAGAGATGGTTATCATTCTCCAAGATTGCTCCTTTCTCAAATGTGTTGAGAACTGTCATTTCCCTCCACACCAGGCTTTTCAGCCTCAGCACTATTGGCTTTTTTGAATGGATAATTCTGGAAGGCTGTTTTCTGCACTGGACAGTATTTAGCAGCATCCCTATCTCTATCCATTAGATGATGGTTATGACAACCCAAAATTATTTTTGGATGTTACTACATGTTTCCTGAGGGGTAAATCACCCTGGGTTGAGAACTACTGCTCTACTTGACCTGAGCTGTGTACTGACTACAAAGCCTAAGACCTGCCTAAGATGTAACTCTAGTGCATAGTTTTTATAACTTTATTGAGATACAATGTACATATAACATTCCTCTTCCATATTGGTGAAACTTGTGGAAAGCTGTCATGAATGGGTTTTGGAGCTTAGAGAAAGACTATGCCTTGACATTGGGTAACAGTTATAGTCTACCTGTAACATTGCATTAAATCACTTGTCCATTAAATATGTATTGTGCTAACCACATACAAGGCACTGAACTAAGGCCTGTGTATAGCTGGGCAAAGCACAGATGTAGTTTCTACCCTCTACCCTCATGAAGCTTCCGCTCCACCTCTTTACATTCATGAAGCATTAAACATCAAGTTACAAATTTTATTAAATTGCAGAAGTGCTGTAATAGAACAGGATGGAGTGACCAAGCTGAGGGAATGAGAGAAGATGATGTTGAGTCATTTAATCTGAAAGATAACCAGGTGACAGGGCAGAAAAGTATTCTGGGCCAAAAGCATGTACAAAGGCCCTGAGGCAGGAAGACACATAATATTTGATGGGCTGAAAACCAGGGATGCTGACACACAGAAAATAAGGCAGAGAGTGAGAGAGAGGAAGTGGAGGAATATTTGGCTTAGACTGTTGTGGAGATTTAGGATTTTATTTTAAGAATAGTGGGAAGCCATTGAGTGATTTTACCCAGGAGAGTGATAAGATGCTATTTGTGCTTTAAAAAATCAGTCTGTATCTATCTAGGTCCAGAAAGCATGGGTTTCTCTCCAGATCATGAGGGATTGATCCTGCCCCATGCTGGGTGACTCAGATGGAGCCTTTTGAGGTTATCACCACCGCTGGTGCCTGCACCTGTCCTCCAGCCATTCTAATTTGGAACCTTTAAAACTTTAAATGAAAGAAGCCGTTCCTGTTTGTGTTCTCTCTTTTCTTCTTCTCTAAACTCTGATTGAAGCTAAGCTAGGATATCTGAAAACCCCTGAGAAGAAAATGATTTCCATAGCAGCTGTAACCATGGGAAACCTTCAGAATAGCTCCCATCCTATATTCCACTCTGCTCTATTGGGTGGCTGGAAACAAGGGCTTGCATTTTAGTGTTCTTTTTTTTGTCAAAATCTATGGAGATGAGAGTTTGCCTTTTACTTCCACATACATTTATCATAGCCTGAGAATCAGAGGACGGCATATTTGGAGTGAGGGAGACATTTGTTCAGAAGCTGTAGAAACTCAAGTGCAATGCCGTTTTAGAAGCTGAGATCTCAGGGTTTTGCTTTTTTTCCTGTTGTTTGTTTTCTCCTAGATAGTATGATAGGACCAAGTTCAAGTTCATATTCTTGGAGAGGTATCAGGAGCAAAGGCTTTTATTTTTTATTTTGGCAACATCTGAAAAGGTGTTCATTGGTTTCCCTTCCCTTTTGCCCTCGTGGGCTCTTGGTAATAAGCCCTGTCTGTCACTTCTGAGAGATGCACAGAATTCTGCCAGAAACAAATGGGTCTTCTTGGTAGAGTTTTTGTCACAAAAATCCGGATTTTGGAGTGGGGAGGGGCCACACCTCTAGTCCAGTGCCTCTTCATAGGATGTGCAAAGGCCAAGAGTGTGCGGGTCACTGTTTCTCTCGATGAATGGATTTTAACGAAACGAAGGCATGACGATGAATCAGAGGTTACTGTGGCAAAAGTTAATAAGGAGACTGGAATACGTGAATGTAGTGTTTGGTTTTGGAATTTGGCCAGGCCACTGGGAGAGGTTCAGGAAGAAAGCTGAGAAAGGAAATGTGAACTTCAGGCAAGTCTGTTATATGCATTCTCATTTCCAAAATGTTTGAAAACCATGTTGAGAAATGCATTGCTTAAGTTAAACCAGCTGTCGGCAACTTTTAAGTTCATAGCTTTCCCGGGTCACCACAGATAGCAGGGTGGCTTCTCCAGGACCTCTGTGTGTATACTTGAAAACTGATGGGGTTTCCTTTATGTAACATCCTGATCCTGACAGGGCGGCATTCCTTCTGCCCTCGGAATTCACTGTGTAAAAAGAAGTCATAACTATTGTTGGGCTGGACATACTGTCTTTTGTTGTACTTGGAGGTTTATGTTTTTAAACAAGGCACTCAGGACCTGGCAATTAGTCAGAATCGTGGTGCAGGAATTTAAGAGATTTACCCTGGTTCAAGAGCTTGGCCTGGCCTTGCAGAATTTTCACACTGATTTTCATGTGCCTGATTAAGTGTATTTATAAAAGTTATGCAGCTTACCTAGTATATGCTCTAAAAAATGTCAATTCCCATCTCCTCTTCACCTTTTATAAGTGCCTTCTTCAGAGAAGATCGTTGCATCTGCCTGAGCGGGCTGTGCCGATGGGGGCATGTGGGGAAACACCCACAGCGTCTGCGCCCCACGAGCTGTGTGGTGTGCAGTCAGACTGCGAGGCCTGGGGTGGTAATGGCAGTGGCTTCAGTCTCTTTTGCATGCAGGCAGGACTGGCTAACCTGAAAGCCAACCCCCCAGGCTCCAGAGCAAGGCGCTGGGCAGCTTGTTTTGCTAGCGTGCTGTGGCTGTTTTGAGGCTGCTAGATGGGTCAGTCACCACGTAAGGTGCTGGTGTCCATGCTTAGAAATCTCACTTGACCAAACTCTGCCTGTTAATATGTTCTTCTGTTCAAACATCATTAGTTGTCAAATAGTAAATGCCCCCTGTCCTTTAGACTATGATTGGCTCACATTTTCAGTATCTTTTAAAGGTACTTTGAGAAATGTCTAAATCCTAGAGTTCCTTTCTTCACAGACTCTATTGATCAATTCTTGATAGAAAGAAAACTACTTAATCTCACTGTAAACAACCTTTCCTTTCTCTGTCTTATGGAATCTTAGACCTGGGAAAACTCTTTCTTTCTTTTTCTTTCTTTCTTTTTTTTTTTTTACAGAGACAGAGAGAGAGAGTCAGAGAGAGGAATAGATAGGGACAGACAGACAGTAATGGAGAGAGATGAGAAGCATCAATCATCAGTTTTTCGTTGTGACACCTTAGTTGTTCATTGATTGCTTTCTCATATGTGCCTTGACCGTGGACCTTCAGCAGACCCAATAACCTCTTGCTCGAGCCAACGACCTTGGGTCCAAGCTGGTGAGCTTTGCTCCAACCAGATGAGGCCCCGCTCAAGCTGGTGACCTCGGGGTCTCAAACCTGGGTCCTACGCATCCCAGTCCGACGCTCTGTTCACTGCGCCACCGCCTGGTCAGGCAAGACTTGGGAAAACTCTTGAAGGTTACCAGTTGAGAAACTGACTGACAATGAGAGAAAGTGGCTCTTCCTAAGCACATGTGTTTAGTGGCATAACCAAGCCCAGTGTCAGGCTAATCTGGTGTTTTCCAAACCAAGGTCTGTAAAGTCTGTGAAAGTTTAACAAATGTTATATTTATCTAAAAGTTATTTTACTAGTTATAATTACTATAAAATTTCTCTTTCACAGTGGGTAAATCAAAGCCGATAAACATGTTAATGGAATAAGATTTTGGTTGGTTAACCTCTCAAACTATGCCCTAATCTGTAGAGATTGGCACATGGAGGGTGGGAGGCTGTGGGGATGAGGGGGCTATGTGAGACCTTTTACCTTTTAAAGTTTTCTTTTAACAAAAGTTGATTCTCTTCTGAAGAGATCTGCTGCTGTAAGATCAGGAGATTGATGTTTTCAACCTCTTTGCAGATGTTTCTGGGGAGGTTTTGAATTTAGACAGGCCCTGGTACAATTCCTGGCACTTGTAAAACCTAAGTTTATGCACAAATGCTGCAACTTGCTAAGTTCCCATTTTTCCCTCAGCGTGATGAGGTCCATAACACTTCTTTTATGAGATGATTGTGAGAGTAAATGATGTATAGTGTACACAAAGCCTTTACCACTGTGCCTGGCAATGGCTGAAACCTATTATTAGCTGTAAGACCAGCAGCTGATTTCTCCTCTTGAACTTGAGTTTATGCTAACAATGAAGTGCCTTCAATATCCCTATACTATGAATAAGTTATTGAAAATGTCTGGCATAATATTTTTTCTTTTTTCTCTTGGTTAATCTCTTAGCCTGACTGAATCAGACTATTCTTACCTGTAGGAAAAGATATTTGTTAGTTGGGTGTTAACTTTTTTCTCTGAAGTCTCTGGTGTCCATATTCAGATGAGTTCTCTGATTTTAGGTTATTTATTACCACAGTCCTGATAGACTCAACATATCTACATATTTTGTTTCTAACCCCTTGGTTTATCCTTGGGAATCTGAGTCCCACAGCAGGGATACAAAAGTTCTATTTAAAACTATGTGACAATGAAAAGAACAAGAAATCTTGCTGAATGATGCAAAGATGTATAGTAGTTCACCCTTTTTCACACATGGAACTGATTGAGATATCCATCCTAGAGCCCAGTTCCTGCACAAGGACTCCAGAGCCCACGCTGTGAGGATCCTTTGGAATTCCACCTCTGTCAATGCCCAGTTAGAGAGGCTGTGTATCAGTTTGGAGCTATGCAAAAATAATGAAGTTGAACATTTTTTTCAGACAGAAGACCCATATGTTTAATATATTTCAGTATGTGAACCATAGTCAGGTTTGATTACAAGCCACATAAAAGCTTTACTTAAGTTCTCATTTTTCCCATTCTTTTTTTTTAATTGAGGGATAATTGGCATATAACATTATATTAGTTCCAGGTGTACAACAAAATGATTCAGTATTTGCCTACACTGCAGAATGATCACCACAAGTTCAGTCCTTGTCCATCACCATGGAAAGATATAAAAAAATTTTATGATAAGACCCTTCTTAGCAACCTTCAAATACTGAATAAAATATTATTGACTATAATCACCATGCTGTACACATCTCTATGACTTATTTATTTTATAACTGGAAGTTTGTAATTCTTGACCCCTTTCACCTACCCATCAATCCACAGTTTGTTTTCTGTGCCTGTGAGTTTTATTTATTCACTTGATTTGGTTTTTTAGAGCCACATATAAGTGAAATCACACTGTATTTGTCTTTCTCTGTCTGACTTATTTCCCTTAGCAATTAATACTCTCAAGGTCCATCTGTGTTGTCACAGATAGCAATATTGTATTCTTTTCTATGGCCGAGTAATATTGATTGTATATATATGTAGTCTATGTCATCTTCATTCTTTTATTCATCGATGGACTCTTGGGCTGTTTTTTTTTATCTTGACTACAGTGAACATAGGAGTGTATATAGCTTCAGATAAATGCCCAGTAGTAGAATTGCTGGGTGCTATGCCAGTTCTATTTTTAATTTTTAAGGACTCTCCACACTGTTTCTCATAGTGGCTGCATCTGTTTATAATCCTAAAACAGTGCACAGGGGCTCTTTTTTCCCCACATTCTCACCAACACTTGTTATATGTTGTCTATTTTATTTGACTAGCCAATCTAACAGGTGTAAGGTGATAGCTCATTGTAATTTTGATTTACATTTCCCTAAGGATTAATGATGTGGAGCATATTTTCATGTGCCTGTTGGCCATCTCCATGTCTTTTTTGGAAAAAAGTCTGCTGCTCAGGTTCTCTGTTTATTTTTAATGATTTGTCTTTTGCTATTAAGTTATATGAGTTTTTAATATAATTTGGATATTAACTACTTACTGGATTTATAAATATTTCCTTCTATCCAGTAGGTTCCCCTTTTATTTTGTTGACAGTTTCCTTTGCTGTGCAGAGCTTTTTAGTTTGATATAGTCTCACTTGTTTATTTTTGCTTTTGTTACCTTTACTTTTGGAGTCAGATCAAAAAAATTATGGCTAAAACCAGTTTCAAGGAGCTGATCACCTATGTTTTCTTCTTGGAGTTTTTATGATGTCAAGTTTTACATTCAAGTCTTTAACCCATTTTGTGGTGATTTGTGTGTGTGCTGTAAGATGGTGGTCCATTACTTTTGCATGTGGCTGTCTAGTTTTCCCAGCACACCACTTACTGAGAAGACTGTCCTTTCCCTGTTGTCTATTCTTGGTTCCTTTGTTATAAATTAGTTGACCATGTATGTGTGGCTTTATTCTTCAGCTTTCTATTCTGTTCCCCTGATCTACATGTCTGTTTTTATTCCAATAACATACTATTTTGATTTCTATAGCTTTGTAATGTAGTTTACAATCAGGGTGCATGATACCTCTAACTTTGTATTTTTTTCCCCTCAAGATTGCTTTGGCTATTCAGGATATTTTGTGGTTTCATATAAAATTTAGAATTGTTTTTTCTAGTTCTAGTGAAAAATGCTGGTGGAATTTTGATAAGGAATGCATTGAATCTATAGATTACTTTGGGTACTATGGACATTTCTCCATATTGATTCTTCCAGTTTATGAGCATGGAATACCTTCTGTTCATCTCTGCCTTCTTCAGTTTCCCTCAGTGCCCTATAGTTTTCAGTGTGTAGGCTTTCTTCTCCTTGGTTAAATTTATCCCCAGTTATTTTATTCTTTTTTATGTAGTTACAAATGGGATTGTTTACTTAATTTCTCTTTCTGATAGTTTGCTATTAATGTATAGAAGCACAGCAAATTTTTGTATATTGCTTTTGTACCTGCAACTTTACTGATTTAATTTTTTTGTTCTAACAGGAATTTTTTGGTGCGACTTTTAGGTTTTTCTAACTATAAAACCATCATCGGCAAATAATAACCATTGTACTTTTTCCTTTCCAATTTGTGTAGGCCTTTTATTTTTTTCCTGCACTAATTTCTCTGGGCCAAGGACTCCCAGTTCTATGGTGAATAGCAGTGTGAGGGGTGCACCCTTGTCCTGCTCATGATCTCAGAGGAAGAGCTCTCTGCCTCTGACTGTCAGTGTGAGAGTGGCTGTGTGCTTGCCATGTAGTCCCTTGAGTACGTTGAGGTACATCCCATCTATACTCACTTTGTTGAGAGTGTTTATCATAAAAGGATGTTAAATTTTGTCAAATGCTTCTTCTGCATCTATTGAGATGATATAATATTTATCCTTCATTTTCTTTATGTGGTGCTTCAGGTTGATTGACTTGCAGATGGTGAACCAGCCTTCATCCCTGAAATAAATCCCACTTGATCACACGGTATGGTCCTTTTAATGTAGTGTTGAGTTCAGTTTGCTAATACTTCATTGAGGACTTCTGCTCATTAGGGATATTGGCCTATAAATTTGTTTTTTGTGGTGTCCTTGTTTGGTTTTGGTATTGCTGGCCTTGTAAAATGATTCTAGAAGGGGGGGCACAGGTGAACTATAATGAGGGCAAGAGAGAATGCAAACATGCCATCCCTCAGTGTACATTCCCTGAGAGCACTCTGTTGCCTTTGCTGTGTGCAGAACCGGAAACCAGCCCTGCAGGCTGAGGTCCGTGTGCTGTGCACCATGGTCGGTAGCCTGTCAGAAACTGCCTCTCTTTCAGTCTCCTGGAGCTCAAAAAGGAAAGCCCCTGTTCCCCAGAGCCAGGCAAACAAGGGCACTGATGTACACATGGTGGCATTAGTGAGAGCGCAGGTATGTACTGTGCCAACTTCCCTGGGTGGCATGGTTCACCCACTGTGTGACCCACAAAATGAGAAAGCTTTGAATTCTGCATTCACTCTTGTATGTGCTGGGATGTGGCATCTTGTGCATAGTCTCCTGAGACCAGGAGGAACATTAATCATAGTATTGAAGCTAATAGGACCAGAGGGTTTTTCTCTCTCTTTGAAAACCCCTTAAATTGTATTTTCATTTTTTATTGGCTAGTTCTCAATAAATGGACCTTCTTTAAGTTTATATGGGTTTTTATAAATAGTCCTTAATAATATTTAATTATTAAGTACCACAAGGTAAGTTCCACTCCTTAAGTACCATTTAACAAAAGTGCTCCCCGAGGCGTCGCTGTGCTTCTGTTTGGGAATATTTCTGGGGCTCTACCATTTTCAAAACCCTTTTGCATATATTTTCTCATGATACCTGCACCCTGGAATATTTTCTCGCTTTTGTTTTTCATGATCACCTTTACAGACAATGAAACTGTGGCTCAGAAGGGTGAAGTGGCTTGTTCAGCATAGCTGGTATCACAGAGCCAGGATGAGAGTCCAGTTCTGACTGTAACACAGCAACTTTTGCCTCTGCCCCGGTTGGTCCCTCCCACCTCCCACCCTGCACTGCAGCTGAAGTACAGATTCACCAGAGCACCAATGTGGGAGAACCCGGCATTTGCCAAGCCCCTGCCATAGCCAAGTAATGTATATATCGCTTAATTAAACCTCTCTGTAACACTCAGAAGTAAGTCAGAGATTTTACAGATGAGAAAATAGCATCAGAGGCCTGACCTGTGGTGGCACAGTGGATAAAGCGTCGACCTGGAAATGCTGAGGTCACCGGTTTGAAACCCTGGGCTTGCCTGGTCAAGGCACATATGGGAGTTAATGCTTCCAGCTCCTGCCCCCCTTCTCTCTCTCTGTCTTTCCTCTTTCTCTCTCTCTCTCTCTCTCTCTCTTTGTCTCTCCCTCTCCTCTCTAAAATGAATAAATAAAAAAAATAAATAAATAAAAATAGCATCAGAGAGGTTAAGTGTCCTGCAGAAAGTCAGAACTTATTAAGTAGTAGCATTGAGATTTATTTCCACAGCTTATATTCCATAGTGCTGCCCTCTGTTCCCTGCGAGCACATCTGTAGCCTCCACATGTGTGGTAAACCAGAACCCTGCCCTATTAACTGTTTTAACAACATAGTTAAAACTGTCGTCTGTATGCTCTAAGGTAGGCAAATCTATAAAAAATATGGAACTGCTGCAAGTGGGTTTGTTAGAGTTGAAGTTTCTAAAACGATAATCTGTAAATATATGAAAATCACACACATCCATTGAAATTATGTGGCCAAAATGCAGAACATGGGGACCCAGCCTGGTCCTAGCTCATTGGTTTTTCTTTGCTTGAGCAGGAGACTTACCTTCCTCTTAGAGCGGGGGAGCAGGAAAAGGGTTAAGAGCTTAGGTCAGAAGCTGGCTTAGGTGGAAGCTGGGCGGGAATGAGACTAAGAAGCTGTGCCATGTCCCATGTCACCCTCTTTCACTCAGTCCTAATGGCATCGGGTTATTCTTTTTCTACTGTGGGAAAATTACAGAATTTAGTTTCTCTATCAGTTAGCTATTACCATGGTAATTCTGTGTAACAAATAGTGTCAGAATTCTCAGTGGTGTGCAATACTAAGAATTTGTTCCTTACTCCTGAGTTTGTGGGTTTGCTGAAGAGGCTCTGATTTCTTTCGTCCCCCTTCTGGGACCTGCTGCTAGCATGGGCATGCTCTGCTCGTGACGGGGGCAGGGGAAGAAAGAGCAGGCTGACCCACACAAGGCCTCTTAAGGCTTAAGTCTGAAACTGGCACATTGTCACTTCCACTCATGTGCCCATGACCAGAGCCAAGTCAGGTGTCCAAGTCAGAGCCAAGGAGTGGGACATATGCCCCATGATAAGCAAAAGTATGGACATAGGAAGAGGTAAAAATTGGGGCGATGTTAGTTTACTATAGTTTCCAATGGAATATATTTTGGAATTGGTTCTCTTCAATCAGTGGCTTTACAGTTTTGAGTGTATGGGCCCCCCCTTTTTTTTTAGCATGGTGAGAGTTTTGAATATGTTCTCTAAAAAAATACAATATGGACTGACCAGGTGGTGGCACAGTGGACAGAGCATCTGGGATGCGGCGGACCCAGGTTCAGAAACCCCGAGGTTGCCAGCTTGAGCATGGGCTTATCTGACTTGAGCATAGACTCACCAGCTTGAGCGCTGGGTTGCTGGCTGGAAGCCCAAGATTGCTGGCTTGAGTCCAAGGTCACTGGCTTGAGCAAGGAGTCACTCGCTCTTCTGCAGCCCCCCAGTCAAGGCACGTATGAGAAAGCAATCAATGAACAACTAAGGAGACTAAGGAGCCACAACAAAGACTTGATGCTTCTCATCTCTCTCCCTTCCTGTCTGTCTGTCCCTATCTCTGTCTCTTTCTGTTTCTGTCACACACACACACACACACACACACACACACACACAAATACAATATACCCCTAGATTGGATTTCAGTCTTTAGGGCATCTCTCAATTCCAACTACAGCCCAAGTTCAGAAAGCTTGTGGGAACACTCCTGCCCAGCCAGAACCCCAAACATTTCCCTCTGCTGATCCCAGATGCTCAGGAATTCATAAATTAAAATAGCTTTAATCTTTTTTGATGATAAGGAAATAGTTTCTCCAAAGCTAATGGGTAAACAAATGCTGTTGTGTGCTTCACATCACACACCGGTACATTCAGTTTCAGTCTAGTCAATTTAAATTCATTAAGTTTAAAAAATACTTTTTTATCTGATGTTTGTCTTTGGTTGCTAGATTTGTTTTAAATGATTGCTTCTTTTAAGAACTCACAGTGAAATTAAATAGTAGTTTTTGTTTCCTTAAACTTGCTGTAGTGCCCCTAAATTATTTTGAAGGTTTTTCTGACTTGTAAAATTATGAGAACTTCTCATGCATACCAGCTACCCATTTGAAACTGGAATCTTAAGATTCCTTCCCATCCCAAAAGAATCACCCAGACTCGGGTTACCTCCTGAGATAGAATGTAGCCATCACTGGTCAGCTGTGGCCAGTGGATCATTCTTACTTAAGGCACTGGGAAATCCTTCCCTCATTTGAGTACCTAGGAGACATCCAGTCAACACAGTGACCTTTAATAATTTACCGAGCATTTTAAATCTCGACAGAGGTGATTTAACTTTCCTCTGACAATTGCTGATTCCTTATATTCATCACTTTGACTTTTGTAATAATTTGTTTTCCATCTGAAACTTAGGGATGCACCAGAAGTTAACTAGCCTTTATTCTGTTTGCAGGCCCTTAATTGGACCAAGGTCAAGTAATCAGGAATGTGAGTGGAGCATTTTGTAGTTATATCCTCTTCTCAAACCCCAATTGGTGGGGATAGAATTTGAAGAAGAGTTTCGTGTCCTGCACTCCCAGTGATCTATCTATCCCGGTTCCTGGACTGGGGTCCACTGCCTGGCCCAGGATCTCCAAGACCAACACTTAGTGCACTAAAGAAAACTCACAGCAGAGGGCACTCGGTCACACATATCAAGACTTACTTTATGGCGATGTGATGTCTATTTAATTGAAAACCCATGGAAACGTTTCTTCAATTAGGCTGGCTTCATGAAGGGGAGAGAAATCCCTTCTCTTGCAGAGAGGTCATCTTTTATCAGAAGGAAGGAACATTTTCTTGAAGGAGTGTTTCCCTCTTTCCCTTAGCCACTCCTTCACACTGTTGGGTCTAATTTGTGACATTCAAAGATAGAAAGGGTTAATTTTAGAATAGCCTTTCTGTTGTTTTGTTTTTTACCAAATAATCAAAGTGGTAGGGACATTTGAATACTGTCTTAGCACCCTGCTCACAGGATTGGCCTGGAGAGGGTTATCAATGGCAAACATCTCCGTTTCTGTCTTAGCACCCTGCTCACAGGATTGGCCTGGAGAGGGTTGTCAATGGCAAACATCTCCTTTTCTGTCTTAGCACCCTGCTCACAGGATTGGCCTGGAGAGGGTTATCAATGGCAAACATCTCCTTTTCTATCTTAGCACCCTGCTCACAGGATTGGCCTGGAGAGGGTTATCAATGGCAAACATCTCCTTTTCTGTCTTAGCACCCTGCTCACAGGATTGGCCTGGAGAGGGTTGTCAATGGCAAACATTTCCTTTTCTGTCTTAGCACCCTGCTCACAGGATTGGCCTGGAGAGGGTTATCAATGGCAAACATCTCCGTTTCTGTCAGGCAGTCAGCTGAGTCTGTTTTATAAAGCTATTTACTTATTTATTTTTATTTCATTTTATTTTTTCAATTCATTGAGAGGAAGGGAGGCAGAGACAGACTCCCACATATGCCCCAACTGGCAAACCCACCAGGGGGCAATGCTCTGCCCATCTGGGGCATTGCTCTGTTGCTCAGCAACCAAGCTCTTCTTAGCACCTGAGGTGGAGGCAGTGGAGCCATCCTCAGCACCTAGGGCCAAATGCTCCAATTGAGCCATGGCTGCAGGAGGGGAAGAAAGAGAGAGAGAGAGAGAAAGAGAGAGAGAGAAGCAAGACGGGGAGGGGTGGAAAAGCAGATGGACACTTCTTCTGTGTGCCTTGACTGGGGATCTAACCCAGGACTTCCACACACTGGGTGGATGTTCTACCACTGAGCCAACTGGCCAGGGCCATAAGGTATTTAAATAGTCACAAAAACCCAGTAAGGTAGCTGTGTTGTTAGTGCTGTTTTCCAATGGGGAGATGGAGACACAGATTAAACGACTTGCTGTGTGACCTTGAGCAAGTCACTGTACTCTGGGCTTTACCTTGCTTATCTATAAACAAAGGCATCAGATTAAATAGCTTTCAAGATCTCCATTTCCTCCAGGTTCCAGACAAAATCAAATTATAAGCACTGAAGTAAAAATTATCATTAAAGTGGGAAATCTTCCCTGTGCCAGCTGGCGGTGTTGATGTTATTGATGAGGGACCAGGGACCTGAACTAAGGCCCTGGCCTGATAGTTAACATTGGTTAGAGCATCATCCCGATAGACCAAGGTTGCAGGTGTGATCCCCCATCAGGGCACATACAAAATTCAATCAATGAATGCATAAATAAGTATAACAACAAATCAATGTTTCTCTCTCTCAAATCAGTCAATTAATAAAATTCCCTGAGCTGAGTCTACAGTGTGTTGGGAAAGCTGTGTTGGTTTACCATCGATTAATGTTAAAATTCTGAGTCAAATTTTAGCAATAGCCTGCATCAATTTCCTCGACCTGTTGAACTGAGAACTGCACTAGTGTTTCTAAGCTTGGCTACTTAGATGCTTCGAAACACTCTTCTCTCTTTTGTGAAATGCAGAAGCAAATTGTATGCATACCAAATTATAAAAAAGAGATGAACTTAATTTTGTTTTTCTAATAAGAATTTACCACAAAACCTGACTTGTCCCTCTTCCTAAAAAAGTTCTCAAAAAGAAAACAGAGCTTTTGGTGGCTGATCCTCTGAGTTGGAAGTTGTATTCTCTGAAGCTTCAGCCACTGTCAGAAGCCTGTTGTGAGTGTGTTCTCATGGTTTCCTGCTCCTGAGCACTTCCCCAGGCCCTGGGTGCTAGGTGCTGCTTAGAGAAGTGGGGTGGAGGCAGGAGAGAAAAAGCCACACTGAGTGGCTCTTAGGTAACAGTGGTGTATATCTTGGTTGCATCCAAACTGGCCAAGCATGCTATAAAAGGCAGGAGTGATTATTTAAATGTTATTTTTGGTTCATAAATAATATGGCAAAAATCATTTAAGAGAAAGAAAAACAACCTTATGGTGCAAGTGAGAGGCTTTTCATTGGTGGATATATTAAGCTATACCATATGAAATTGCTGCTTGGCAGGCAAGGTCTGGGCTGGGGAAAATAAATTCAGGACTCATCAGCATACTGATGGTATTTAAATCAGTGATTGAGATCACTTCTGGAGAGAAAGGGTGTAGGGCAGGGGCCACTAGGCACAGGCTTTGCAATGTTCTGAGGATTTGTAGGAGGAGGAATCAGCAAAGGAGTTAAAGAAGGGCAATGTGTCATTGGATAAATATCCTTCCACACGCACACACGTGCACGTACACACGTGCACACACACACGTGTGTGCACATAAGCATTGTTAAAAGTCCTGGCTCCAGCACTGCGTTTCCTAAGTGAATCCTCTTGAATAACCTTGCCTGGTCAGGACCTTGTTTTGTCAGAGGAAGCAGCAGGAGCTGCTCAGCTGAGCTGATGATTCATTATCTGTTAATGGTTCCCCCCCTGTGCCTTTCCTATTTCTCACAGTCCCCTCCCCCTTCAAGTGGTGTTTTCCATGTGCTAGAAAACTCACCTCTGAAAAATCTCCAGAATTCTCAAGCCTTCCAGACTTTTCTTGACACATGGAACCTGGGAACTTCTATGGCAATCCAGAATCAGTACTGTTAAACTGTGCCTGAAATTTGTTAACTCATCTAGGAACATACTTGTGATGGCCACAGGGTTCCCAGAGAGTCGGACAAACATTATCCTGGATGTTTCTATGAGGATTTTTGGATGAGAGTGACATTTAAATCAGTGGACTTGAGTAAAGCAGATTGCCCTCCATAATGTGGGTGGGTCTCATCCAGTCAGTTGAAGGCCTGCATAGAACAAAAAGTCTGGCCCTCCCTGAATAAGAGAGAATTATCCAGCTGACTCCTTTGGGCTTCCTCTGCAATATTAGCTTTTCATGCTGATGACCACAGTGGAGCACAGCTCTCCCTGGATCTCCCACCCCAGTGGCACACCCTGTAGGTTTTGCTTGTCAGCCTGCATAATCATGTGAGCCCAGTTTCTTACTGTGTGTGTGTGTGTGTGTGTGTAGCCTGTTGATTCTGTTTCCCACACAATGCCTTTTAGCACTATTCTATACCGCCGGTCTCTTTATTCACACAAACTACGAAGGCCTGGTCAGGCACAGTCTGAATATTGTACTGTGGAGGTGCCCATGAGTTCTGGGACGGAGGCCTCAGCACTGCACACACCGGTGGAGATTGATTACACAGACCCCATGCTGAGAGTGCTGCTATTATTTGATGGTGATAAGGTGCACTGCTAGGAAGGACTGTTTTCACCCCATTCTACCAACTCTTTGATCTCGGCCCAGCACCGCAGTTGCTGACCAACAGCCTTCTTGGTTTCTTCCACATGCTTTTCAGACCGCTTGCTGGGATTGGTGAACAGAAAGCAAGGAGAGAATGAAAAATTGACCTTGGATTTCCTTTGCTTTATCAAATATACATTCGGTGGCTAAAAAGGCACCTGAAGCATTTTAAAGTAAGAGTTACTATTTGTCTGGAAGACATCTTCTCATACATTAGGTCATTGAGACATCACAGGAATCCAGAGAGGGTGCAAAGATGAGTATTTCTCAGGGCTGAAGTTTAGCATGTTAGGTACCAGAATAGTGGTACTGCAGTTCCACTGGTGATTGACTTTGGTAGCAAGCCAGCAGTGTGGAGAAGGAGGCCTGGTGTGGTGCTAGGGCTGGACCAGCAGCGTCCTAGGAGCAGCCGAGGAGGTCGAGGCGAGGCCTGTGAAGCACCTGCCCAGCACTGTTTGGATGTCAGAGAAGGAAGCAGGGGCAGGTGGTGATGGTGGCACTGTCAGCAGAGGCCAAGCTCAAGGTCTCTAGTTCCAGATTATGTGGGAAGAGCTCTCTCCTATTCATTGGCCAACATGCACCAGCAGCACTGGGCCTCCGTTTGTCTACAACAAGGGGCTGGGGCCAGGAGTCCTAACAACTGTTAATGAATGGGAGAGCCCTGGAAAGACCTTAATGTGGTCCCTTGTGTCAACCATGGTTCAGACAGGGACATGGTTTACTCCTGACAAGTGCAGCAAACAGAAGAGTTTACCCACAGACCTAAAATTCAACAAATAGTTTGGAAAATTTTAAAACAATTTGAAATACATTATATGGCACAGCTTATATATCATTTAGCCATTTCTGACAAGTATTTCACCTTTATTTATGTAGAGAATAAAAGAGTATATTTAAAACTTTGGGGTTTTAGGCCCTGGCCGGTTGGCTCAGTGGTAGAGCATCAGCCTGGCGTGCGGAAGTCCCGGGTTTGATTCCTGGCCAGGGCACACAGGAGAGGCACCCATCTGCTTCTCCACCCCCCCTCCTTCCTCTCTGTCTCTCTCTTCCCCTCCCGCAGCCGAGGCTCCATTGGAGCAAAAGATGGCCTGGGCACTGGGGATGGCTCCTTGACCTCTGCCCCAGGCACTAGAGTGGCTCTGGTTGTGACAGAGCGACGCCCCAGAGGGGCAGAACATTGCCCCCTGGTGGGCATGCCGGGTGGATCCCAGTCGGGCGCCTGCGGGAGTCTGTCTGACTGTCTCCCCGTTTCCAGCTACGGAAAAATACAAAAAAAAACCAAAAAACTTTGGGTTTTTTTTGTATTGATTTATATTGTTTAGTATTTTGAATAGTCTCATTTTACAAGAAAGGAATGGAGGTCGTCTGCGACAGGGTACTGCGCTGTTCCTTCTACTCTGCTCCTTGGAGCTTCATTGGTTTCCTGCCTGTACAATTTATACTCAGAGACTGGCAGTAGTACCCAGTCAGACCTGGCATCTTGAAACTTATGTTCTCCCTAGTTAATATAATATACAAATGGAAGAAACACTAAATTAGGTTAGCCAGACATTGAGTAAAATGTAGTCATCTTTAGACAGAAGAAGTCTTTCTGTCAGAAACAGAAGAAGATTCCAAAGTTTTGAGTACAGGCAGTCCCGGGTTATGAATGAGATGGGTTCTGTAAGTTTGTCCTCAAGGTGAATTTGTATGTAAGTTGGGACAGGTACACTTACCTATTAAATGCAACTTAGATGTTTGTCTTTAGTATTTATTTTTACCTTTCTGTGCATATGAACACAAACATTTTCAAGCCTACAGACTGTATCTTGTTTGTAACCTGGGGACTGCCTGTGTTACTTATAAATCAAGAGGGAAGTATGACAGGCCATTGAGGCTCATGAGAATAGAAGGATGATATAGGGCTGGGGTCGGGAACCTGTGGCTCTCAAGCCAGATGTGGCTCTTTTGATGGCTGCATCTGGCTCGCAGACAAATCTTTAATAAAAATAATAATAACTTTAAAAATATAAAACATTCTCATGTATTACAATCCATTCATTTCCTACCGCTCATGTTCATGGTTGCAGGTGGCTGGAGCCAATCACAGCTGTCCTCCGGGACAACACCAAATTTTTACTGGATAATGCGTAACATACATGGGTCATTGTATGGCTCTCATGGAATTACATTTTAGAATATGTGGCGCTCATGGCTCTCTCAGCCAAAAAGGTTCCTGACCCCTGGTCTAGGGTAATGGTGGGAAAGAAAAGAACCGTGGAACCACACAGACCTGAGTTTAGGTTCAAGTCCTAGTTCTTCCTTTCACTCTTTGGGAGTTCTTGGCCCAGTTGTTTAACTGCTGGCCTCAGTTTCACATCTATAAAATTGGCATAGTAATATCTATCACATGGGTTTATTGTAAAAATTAAGAGGAATAATTCATAGAAAGTACTTAGCATAGAGCCCAAGACATCCTAATTGCTGAATAAATACTTGCAATTACTATGAAGTGGTTATAGTAAATAATCAGCTCTCTCCTGGCTTTGTCAGAGATGATCTGTGTTCAGAAGTACTTTGGTATTTTTATATTTGCTGGTGACTATCCCTCTGGTTTTTAGAACAATTTATAAATATTCCTCTAGGTAATTCATGGATTACTTGGAACACACCATCAAAACATCTCAGTTGTTCACCTTTGGCATCCTTCTCAGAACGTCTCACTTGGAAGGGCATATAAATCTGATCAAGCCTGATTTGAGTTTCAGACATCGCACTGCTGTCTGTGAGTGAGCAGGACCAGTATGGTGTGGCTCCATCATGCCTCTGACCCCCCACCCTCCTGTGCACTCAGGCTGCCCGATGCCCTCCCAAGCCTCCTGCGCTGGGCGTTGGGGTCGGCTGTGGCCCGTGGGCTGTTACCAAAGCCACTGTGAGCAGAGGCTGCAGAAAGTGCCGGTGGCATGATTTTGCTGCTGCTCATCTACTCAGCCGTCATCATGAGAAAGTTGTGCCTGCTAAGCCGACTGGGCCAAGAGAAGAATAAGCGACATCAGGTAGAGCAGAGTGGACCAGCCAAACTCACCCCGAGCCAGCCACCCCCAGGTTCATGGGGAGCACAGCCTCGCTGGCCCCACAGACACCTGGGAAAGAAGTGCTGCTGTGCTCTTGTCCTCAGCATCACTGGTGCAGTAGAGATCTGATACAGCCCAGCAGGCCATCAGATACCTTGTGGCCAATTTTTCAATGAGGAAAATGTTGTAATCTGTGTATTTTAATTTTTTATGTTCCACATAGGCTTGATGCCTGTGAGAGAATGTCACTGCAAGCTGACAGGTCCTCAGGAGTGCCAGCCAGATTTTCAGCTTGTGGCAGGATGTCGTTATTTAGAGTCTATTGGGAATAAAATGCTTGTACTCATTTGAAGCTGCTTGTAAGTGACACAAACAATCACCTGTAAAACTAAGGAAAAGGGGTGGGAAGGGGACTTCGTGTCCCTGCTGCATTCTGTTGGTAAACATTCAGAACAGCAAGAGCCTGGTCCTCAAGTCACCACATGCAAGACCTCAGAGGTGGTGGCAGCTGGTGGGGGCGATGCTGCTGAGTGAGCAGGATGGCACATTCCGCAGAGGCTTCAGTGCGAGGGAAAGTGGCAGGGGCAGGTATTCCTGACCACCTTGGTCCTCCTCTGGTGCCCAATTTCTGAGCAGTTAGGACCCTGACATTAATTACATGATCATTGGACTTCCCACATTGTATCCAAGGGTCTGTTTGGGAGGGAAGAGAACATCTCCTGAAAGCCTATGATTCTTCTGAAAGCAGCAAGTGGGGCTTATCCTTCTTCTGTTTATGAACTGTCTGGCATGTGGTTGTACCCCAAGAGTGAATGAATGAATGAATGAATGAATGAATGATGTAGAATTCAGTGTTTACCAGATGCTGAGTTTTTTCTTCGTTGGACATATGTGCCGTGGAGACTGCAGGAAGAGAAAAAAGACATGTGTGATACTGGACAAGTTACATAATATTTAGAAGACCCAGTTTCCACATATATGAAAGACAATAATAACAAGCCCTGCTTCCCAGAGTTGGGATGAGAATTAAGCCATCGGGTCTAAAGAGCTTGGCATTGTGCCTGGTACATAGCGCTTGTCGTAAGGTGAGGTGGTGCTGATGCTGACGTTTATGCTTTAATAATGTGGATTATACATACAGATATAATCCCCCAAATGGATTTAAGAAATAGTTGAGTGGAAATGTCATGAGAAAGGCACAGTGGGAGTCAAGGCCAGGGTCTCGGTGCAGCTGGGAAAGGCTGGGAGGGCCGTCACCAGGCCAAGTGGACAGAGTGGAGAAAACCTGAGGAGTGACTCCAAGGAGTGGGCAGCATATGAAAGATGGTTGAGATCTGACAATGGCAGTTTATGTGACAGGTGGGTCATCAGGGAATTCTGAGACGAGGCAGGTGGGTCTGGGAGGGTCTTAGTGAGGAAAGTGGCCATCTGCTATGCCTTTCAGCAAAAGGATGGGATTTACTTGGGAGTGAAGGTAGAGGAGAAAGCCTTTATTTCTTGGACCCTTTTAAATTTTACTCCTCTGTTCTGAATAGATGTAATGCATTGCAGAATGCATCTTTGGTTTCTGTTCCTGCTTTTTCTTCCTGTATCTTTTCACTATTAATAAAAGGTCCTGTCCTGTGGATTTGAACAGATGTGGCTTCTAATTTGAATACAGATGCTTATTTACAGTGTGATGTCAGAAAAGACGTTTTGGTTTCTGTGTTACGATTTTCTTACCTGTAAAATGGGAAAATAATTCCTGTGTTAGAAGGTTCATGGGAAGGTCACCTAAGGCAATATATTCTGAAGGTTTAATTCAAGGTAAAACATGGTGACCATCATCAGTTAATTTTTATTCCTCTGCCATCCAAGTAAGAGACCTTTTCACCATGTCACAGGCCCTGGTGATAAACCGATTTAGACTCAGAAGTTCTAAGTGATTCATCATTGCACTGTGGCTCAGCAAACTCACTCTCTGTCTGAATGGCTTTTTTGTGGGACCATGAGTTAGTTACCATCATATGCCATATGAAAGAAAGCGTTTTGGATGTCACCATTGACCTTACTGTTTCTTGAGGCCCTGGCCTCCCACTGTCACGTGGCTCCACATTCCACATCTTACTTTTTATTAACTGGTGGCCACACTCAGAACTGATACTCAGGGCTCAAGAGAAGAGCCTAGCCCTTTCAATATACCATCCCCCAGGTGTGTTGGTTGGTTCTAATGACTAAATATTTTGATCACCCTTGGCTGTCACCTTTATAGGCATGGATTTGCAGGACAGGTGATTAGGAGGTGACTTACCTGGACTGTGATCAAAGGGCTCAGATATGCAGACACAGGTAACAAAGAGTAAGGGAACTACAGACAGATTCCATTATAATATCTATATTTATTTTCTAGAGAGAGGAAAGTTGATTAGTGAATCTGTTTTTCTCAACATGGGAGCTATAGGCATCTAGGGTTGGGTCAGTTCTTCGTGGAGTAGGACGATGGAGCCATATACATAACATCCTGTCCTTCACAGTAAATATACATAGCACCAAAAAGTGCCCAAGCATTTCCAGGTGCTCCCGGTGGGAAGGGCTGTGGAAGGCATGTGGCGGGTCACAGCGGTGATGTCCTTGATGGGGTACCACCACGTGATTAGCCAGAATGAAATAGTGGACAATGTTTTATAAATACATCACAGAGGAAAATGGAAAGTAGGAAGCTCACTTAATAAAAGTAATTAATGAGCATCTAATTTACCACTCAGTCTACCTCTTGCCTTTCTCTAAGACTGGCCAGGTGGCAGCCCTGGCGATTTTACTCAGCTGCCACCCAGCAGGTGCCCTGTGCCGGGCAGGCCGAGCGCTGGCAGCACAGTGGGGAACGAGGTGCAGCTGGCCCCTGCAGGCTGCATTCGTAGGCCTTCCACCCCTGGCCCAGGACACTGGGCAGCCAGGCAGGGAACTCCCCTCTGTCCCGCCTTAGAGGGTAGCTCTTTCTTTCATTTATCTGGGCTTGTAAAGTAGTGTTTAGCCCGTAAGATCCTAGTCGATGGATTCATCCTTTTTTCACCCTTGGAGTAAGACGGGCAATGTCACATAAACAGGAATGATATTCAAAATATTTAATAAGTGCTGTGGTGCAGGCGCCTAGAACTCACAACCAGCACTGCTTGTGGCACCGGAGGTGGGGTCTTGGGACAGCCCTCCCTGTGTTCCACGTGAACGCCTTGGTGCTGGTGGGCTGCTTCAGGGAAGGTGCCGGACAGTGACTGTGAGCAGCATTGGGTATTCTAATAGTAAGGGTGGCTGTGCTTGCTCACCACTGAACGCCAGCCTGGTGTCAGAGTTTTCCCAGGTGTGACAAGACCCCCCCAGGTCACTGAATTCTAAGCCCAGTGCCCAGTCTCCCATCCCTCCAGGTAGCTTGCCATTTTCACCCTGCCAGCTAGGTGTCCTCATGAGCACTGTTAATGGCCCACAGGATGGACAGACTTGTTTAAAGACGTGTGTTCATTTCCCCAGGACTAACATTATAAACACATTTAATAAGGATGTAATGAATTTTTCTTCCCCAAAGAGAGAGTACTGGTTTTGCTTTTCAGAGTATACAAGCAAGGTTGTGAGGCACCTTTCTAAGGTGGCCCTGCCCACCTTTGGACCTGATTCCTTACACCCTCCTGGCTCTCTGGACTCTGCTCCCAGCCCTGATTCTTTTTTTTTTTTTTTTTTTTTTTTATAAATAAATTTTTATTTTAATGGGGTGACATCAATAAATCAGGGTACATACATTCAAAGAAAACATTTCCAGGTTATCTTGTCATTTAGTTATGTTGCATACCCATCACCCAAAGAGAGATCGTCCTCTGCCACCCTCCATCCAGTTCTCTCTGTACCCCTCCCCCTCCCCTCCCCCTCTCCCTCCTTCCCTCCCCCCACCCCCCATAGCCACCACACTCCTGTTCATGCCTCTCAGTCTCGCTTTTATGTCCCACTAATGTATGGAATCCTACAGTTCCTGTTTTTTTCTGATTTGCTTATTTCACTCCGCACAATGCTACCAAGACTCCACCATTCCGCTATAAGTGATCCAATGTCACCATTTCTCCTAGCTGAATAATATACCATGGTGTATATGTGCCCCATCTTCTTCATCTAGTCCTCTATTTTTTTTACAGTGATTAAAAGCCTTTAAGCAAACTCTTGGCCAATACAGCAAGAATCCATAAATGAGTAGTGTCCTTAACATGTTCCCCAAGTCCAAGTTGGCCCCCTCACCATGCCAAATCCCTGAAAAATGCAACCCAACCACAGTTCAGTCTGTTAGGAGCTGTCACAGGGAGCAGGATTCCAGGAAAGTTCCCCACAGGAAAAGTCCGTATGGCACTGGAATTGTTGTCACCATTCTATACTTTGCAGCTCATGTCCAAGTCCCAATGACCGCTGCTTCTAGCTGGTAATGATTCAGGTAGACTGGAAAAAGCCATTTGCAGCATGCGTGGATATGGAGCTTCTGTTCTCCTCTGCCTGGAGAGTTGAGACCAGGTTGCTTTTCCCTGGAGCTCTGTGACTGTGTCCTGGTAAAGAGAACCTTGGGATACACTAAGCTGGGTGGCAAAGGTAAATTCATAATACAAGTTGGCAAAAGGAGAAAAGAGAGCTCTAAATTAAGAGTAGGTCCCAGCCTGAAATATGAGTGGGGCATTGAGGTAGGAGGAATAAAGGAAACACTATATATTAAGCAAAGCAGCAGAAAATAGGACTATCAACACCCACAACAGAGATCTTTGAGGGAAGAATAAAAAACCTGACTATTCAGGCAAAACATAGTTAAGTGGCCCTTGTGCAAATGAGATCAGTTTACCTGCTTCTTGGAAGAAATACCCTAGGCTCGTCCACAGTGTCGTAGATGGGGTCGACGGCCCTGGGCACCTTCAGCCTTCAGTGGCAAACCCCAGCATTCTGGGCAAGGTTAGGTCATAGGTGGCTGGAGCAGGCCTGGAAGAGACTGAACCCTCCCTTAGAGGAGCGAGGGGGAAGCCCACCTTCCAGTGTCCCTGTTTCCTCACAGCAGAGGTGTGTAAGCCTGGCAGGCTTTAGCTCAATGACCTTCTTTTCCACTATTGAAGCAGGACCCAGATGGCATCCTATGAGACCCCTTTGGGGTGCTGGAGCCTTTAAGGGTGTATCCTAAAAGCTGGTAGTTCCCCCTGATCTCTATTGGGCTTTTTCTGCCTCTAGGTATCTTAAAAGCCATTCTCAGAAGATCTCGCTGAGGGGTTTGAGGATCCCCATCCGCCTATATAAATATTTTCCATATATCTGGAGCTATTTGGAAAAAAGACAGAACAGTGTTATTAGCTAGATCTAATAAAGAAGGTAGATTTGGTGTCTCCTGTTCATCAGCTTTCAAAAGAAATGTAAATTTTTTTTTTTTAAGTAAAAAGCATGATATGGTAGACCCGTCGGAGTCATTGGCCTGGTGTGCAGGATTCCCGGGTTCGATTCCCGGCCAGAGCACACAGGAGAAGCGCCCATCTACCTCTCCACCCCTCCCCCTCTCCCCCCTCCCGGTCCCTCTCCTCCCGCCCACAGCCAAGGCTCCACCGGAGCAAATCCACCCTGGGCACTAAGGATGGCCCCATGGCCTCCGCCCTAGTTGCTAGAATGACTCCGGTTGTAACAGAGCAACATCCCAGATGGGCAGAGCATTCCCCCCGGTAGGCATGCCAGGTGGATCCCAGTCAGGCGCATGCAGGAGTCTGTCTGCTTGCCTCCCCATCCCCATCCTCAGAAATATACAAAAAATAAATAAATAAAAGAAAAAATACAAAAAAAAATACAAAAAAAAAAGGGGGGGGCATTCTCTTGTGCTAAAGCACCAGGAAGCATGGAGTGAGCTTGAGTATGTCCTATGAAACATGGAGCTCTATGTTGACATATAAGTCTTTGAAGAAGGAGGAACTGCTGAAATAGTTTGTCAGCATTTGTCCCTAAGACAGCAGTCTTTATAGTGGGAACACCATACGTAAATATTTGCTGTCTGTCTATAGATTAAGGGGGGAATATGGCCAATGCTGAAAAGCCATGATCTTTGTGCCCCTCCCCTCCCCCAACCCCCTCCCTCTCCTCCCCCCACCCTGTAACCCCAACACTGTTGTTCATGTCTCTGAGTCTCATCTTTATGTCCCACCTATGTGTGGAAACATATAGTTCTTAGTTTTTTCTGATTTACTTCTTTCACTCAGTATAATGTTATCAAGGCCCATCCATGTTGTTGTAAAAGATCCTATGTCATCATTTCTTATGGCTGAGTAGTATTCCATAGTATATATATACCAAAGCTTTTTAATCCACTCATCCTCTGATGGACACTTGGGCTGTTTCCAAATCTTTGCTATTGTGAACAATGCTGCCATAAACATGGGGGTGCATTTCTCCTTTTCAAACAGTGCTATGGTGTTCTTGGGGTATATTCCTAACAGTGGTATAGCTGGGTCAAAAGGCAGTTCGATTTTTAATTTCTTGAGGTATCTCCATACTGTTTTCCACAGTGGCTGCACCAGTCTGCATTCCCACCAGCAGTGCAGGAGGGTTCCCTTTTCTCCACATCCTCGCCAGCACTTATTCTGTGTTGTTTTATTGATGAGTGCCATTCTGACTGGTGTGAGGTGATATCTCATTGTGGTTTTAATTTGCATTTCTCTAATCATTAATGATGTTGAGCATTTTTTCATATGCTTATTGGCCATCTGTGTGTCCTCTTTGGAGAAATGTCTATTCATTTCTTTTGCCCATTTTTGGATTGGATTGTTTGTCTTCCTGGTATTAAGTTTTACAAGTTCTTTATAAATTTTGGTTATTAACCCCTTATCAGACGCTATGTCAAATATATTCTCCCATTGTGTAGTTTGTCTTTTTATTCTGTTCTTATTGTCTTTAGCTGTGCAGAAGCTTTTTAGTTTGATAAAGTCCCATTTGTTTATCCTGTCTTTTATTTCACTTGCCTGTGGAGACAAATCAGCAAATATATTGCTGCGAGAGATGTCAGAGAGCTTACTGCCTATGTTTTCTTCTAAAATGCTTATGGTTTCATGGCTTACATTCAAGTCTTTTATCCATTTTGAGTTTATTTTTGTGAGTGGTGTAAGTTGGTGGTCTAGTTTCATTTTTTTGCAAGTAGCTGTCCAGTTTTCCCAACACCATTTGTTGAAGAGGCTGTCTTTACTCCATTGTATTGTCTTACCTCCTTTGTCAAATATCAGTTGTCCATAGAGCTGTGGGTTTATTTCTGAGTTCTCTGTTCTGTTCCATTGATCTATGTGCCTGTTCTTATGCCAGTACCATGCTGTTTTGAGTACAATGGCCTTATAATATAACTTGATATCTGGAAGTGTGATACCTCCCGCTTTTTTCTTCCTTTTCAGGATTGCTGAGGCTATTCGTGTTCTTTTTTGGTTCCATATAAATTTTTGGAATATGTGTTCTATGTCTTTGAAGTAAGTCATTGGTATTTCATTGGTATTGCATTGAATTTATAAATTGCTTTGGGTAATATAGACATTTTAATGATGTTTATTCTTCCTAACCATGAGCACGGTATATGCCTCCACTTATTGTATCTTCCCTGATTTCTTTTATCAATGTTTTATAATTTTCTGAGTACAAGTCTTTAATCTCCTTGGTTAGATTTATTCCTAGGTACTTTATTTTTTTGGTTGCAATGGTAAAGGGGGTTGATTCCCTGATTTCTCTTTCTGACAGTTCATTATTAGTGTATAAAAAATGCCTCTGATTTCTGAGTATTGATTTTATATCCTGCAACCTTGCCAAATTCTTTTATCAGGTCTAGTAGTTTTTTGACTGAAACTTTAGGGTTTTCTATATACAATATCATGTCATCTGCAAATAATGATAGCTTTACTTCTTCTTTTCCAATTTGGATGCCTTTTATTTCTTTTTCTTGTCTGATTGCTGTGGCGAGGACTTCCAGAACTATGTTGAATAAGAGTGGTGAAAGGGGGCAACCCTGCCTTGTTCCTGATCTTAAGGGGATAGCTTTTAATTTTTGCCCATTGAGTATTATGTTGGCTGTGGGTTTGTCATAGATGGCCTTTATCATGTTGAGGTATGTTCCCTGTATTCCCACTTTGCTGAGAGTTTTGATCATGAATGGGTGCTGGACTTTATCAAATGCTTTTTCTGCATCTATTGAAATTATCATGTGGTTTTTCTCCTTTCTTTTGTTTATGTGATGAATCACATTGATTGATTTGCGAATATTGTACCAGCCTTGCCTCCCAAGAATAAATCCTACTTGATCAAGGTGTATGATTTTTTCCATATATTGCTGGATCCGGTTTGCTAATATTTTATTGAGGATTTTTGCATCTAAGTTCATCAGGGATATTGGCCTATAATTTTCTTTTTTTGTGTTGTCTTTTCCTGGTTTTGGAATCAGAATTATGCTCGCCTCATAAAAGGAGTTTGGAAGTCTTCCTTCCTCTTGAATTTTTTGAAATAGCTTGAGAAGGATAGGAGTTAGTTCTTCTTTGAATATTTGGTAGAATTCACTTGTGAAGCCATCAGGCCCAGGACTTTTCTTTTTTGGGAGTTTTTTGATAGCTGTTTCAATCTCATTTGTTGTAATTGGTCTGTTTAGGTTTTCTGATTCTTCCAGATTGATTTTTGGAAGATTATATGATTCAAGGAATTTGTCCATTTCATCTAGGTTGTCTAGTTTTTTGGCGTACAGTTCTTCATAGTATTTTCTTACAATATTTTGTATTTCTGTTGTGTCAGTTGTTATTTCTCCACTCTCGTTTCTAATTTTATTTATTTGAGTCCTCTCTCTTTTTTTCTTGGTGAGTCTTGTTAAAGGTTCATCGATCTTGTTTACCTTTTCAAAGAACCAGCTCTTGGTTTCATTGATCCTCTGTATTGTTTCTTTAGCCTTTATGTCACTTATTTCTGCTCTGATCTTTATTATTTCCTTCCTTCTACTAGCTCTGGGCTTTACTTGCTGTTCTTTTTCTAGTTCTTTTAGATGCAGGGTTAAGTTGTTAATTTGAGCTTTTTCTAGCTTCTTGAGGTATGCCTGTAATGCTATAAACTTCCCTCTCAGGACTGCTTTTGCTGTGTCCCATAAATTTTGAGTTGATGTATGCTCATTATCGTTTGTTTCTAGGAATTTTTTAATTTCTTCTTTGATCTCAATGTTAACCCATTCATTGTTTAATAACGTGCTATTTAGTTTCCAAGTGTTTGAATGTTTTTCAATTTTTCTATTGTGGTTGATTTCTAGTTTAATGCCATTGTGATCAGAGAAAGTGTTCGATATGATTTCAATCTTCTTAAATTTGTTGAGCCCGCTTTTGTGCCCTAACATGTGGTCTATTCTAGAGAATGTCCCATGAGCGCTTGAAAAGAATGTATATTCTGCTGTTTTAGGGTGAAAGGTTCTGAAGATATCTATTAAATCGAGTTCATCTAATATGTCCTTTAAGTCTGCTGTTTCTTTGTTAATTTTCTTTCTTGAGGACATATCTATTGATGTTAATGGGGTATTGAAATCTCCTACTATTATAGTATTGCTGTTGATCTCGCCCTTTAAGTCTATCAAAGTCTGCTTTATATATTTAGGTGCTCCTATATTAGGTGCGTAGATATTTATAATGGTTATATCTTCCTTTTGTATTGCTCCCTTTATCATTATGTAGTGACCTTCTTTATCTCTAACTATGGTCTTTGTTCTAAAGTCCATTTTGTCTGATATAAGTATTGCTACCCCAGCTTTTTTTTCATTTCCATTAGCGTGAAATATTTTTTTCCATCCTTTTATCTTCAGTCTGTGTGCATCTTTTGATTTAAGGTGTGTCTCTTGTAGACAGCATATGTATGGGTCCTGTTTTCTTATCCACGCAGCTACCCTATGTCTCTTGATCGGATCATTTAATCCATTAACATTTAAGGTTATTACTGATATGTAATTGTTTATTGCCATTTTTTTTCTTTAAAACTGTTTTTCTCTTTTGCTATATTCTTTTTTTCCTTTGATCTGTTTACAACAGGTCCCTTAGCATTTCTTGCAGCCTTGGTTTGGTTGTAGTGAAATCCTTTAGTTTTTTTTTTGTCTGTAAAGCTTTTTATTTCTCCTTCAATTTTAAATGATAGCCTTGCTGGATAAAGTAGTCTTGGTCGTAGATTCTTGTTCTGCATTACTTTGAATATTTCTTGCCATTCCCTTCTGGCCTCAAGTGTTTCTGTTGAGAAGTCAGAAGTCATCCTTATGGGGGCTCCTTTGTAGGTGATTGTCTTTTTTTCTCGAGCAGCTTTTAATATTTTCTCTTTATCATTTAGCTTTGGTAATTTAATTATGATGTGTCTTGTGTTGGTTTCTTTGGATTTCTCCTTAATGGAGTTCTCTGTGCTTCCTGAACATGTGAAATATTTTCCTGCCTTAATTGGGGGAAGTTTTCCGCTATAATATGTTTGAACAAAGTCTCTATCCCTTGTTCTTTCTCTTCTTCTTCAGGAACCCCTATGATGCGGATGTTATTTCTCTTCATGTTGTCACAGAGCTCTCTTAGAGTTTCCTCAGACTTTTTGAGTCTCTTTTCTTTTTTCTGCTCTGCTTCCGTGCCTTTATTTATTGTGTCCTCTAACTCACTGATTCAATTCTCTGCTTCATCCATCCTGCTTTTAATTCCTTCCATTGTATTCTTTATTTCAGATATTGTATTTGTCATTTCTGTCTGATTCTTTTTTATTATTTCAATGTCCTTTTTTATATTTGTTATCTCTTTATTTAGGTTTTCGTAATGGCCATCTATGGTGGTTCTAATATCTTTGAGCGTCCTAACAATCGTTATTTTAAACTCTGCATCTGGTAATTTGGTTATATCTGATTCACTTAGGTCCTTTTCTGGGGATTTCTCTTGGTTTATTTGTGTTGTATTTCTCTGCCTCCGCATTTTCTCTTCACGAGAGTGGCTGTGATCACGTGCTCGGGTGCACAAGGGTTGGTGGCCTTGGCCTTTGCCCCGCCCCCATGTGTGATGTTATGCTCGGTCCTGAGGGCACTGGCGAGCACCTTTGCTCAGCTGCAGGTCTCTGCCTGTTTCCGAGCTTTCGCCCTGCCTTTGCAGGATGATCCCACTCAAGGAACAGCTGCTAGCCTTGGCTCTACCACCAGGAAAGGCTGCGTGCCCAAGCTCAGCTTCGTAGCGGAACTCCGCCTCTTCTGGGCTTTTGGCTCCACCCCCACGGGAGGAGCCTGCTACCAAGTCAGACCACAAGCCTGGGTTGCACAGGCGGGGCAGGGATGTGCTCCTCTGCCCTTGCTCCGGGGCTGGTTTCTACCCTTTCTGGGTTTCCCACCCTTCTCCCGGAGGCTGGATTACAGGCTGCCTGCAGCTGAGCTTAGCCGCTTTTGCACGCCCCCTTCTCCCTAGCCGGGCAAGATTGAGCTCACACCTGAGCCCACTGGTGGCCAGCCGGCTTCCGCCCCTGCCAGCAGAACCGCGCTTTTGTCTCCCGCTGCCGCCCGCTCTCCGGTGCGCCCTCAGCCGTGTGGGTGGGGGCGTTGCAACTCGGACCCTAAGACTCACTACCGTAGACCCGAAAGCTCCCTCCTTCTATGCGACTCTGCTCTGAATGCCGCGGGGGAGCTTGTTTGGCTGCTCTCCTGCTTCCCTTTGCTGGTATTGCTGTTTCCGGGGGAAATATTCACTTCAGCTTTGGGGAGTGACTCGTCCCAGGGGTTAGAGTGGCTATCTCCCAAAAATGTTTCTCCCTATGCCTCCTAGATTGCACTCTCTTCCTGTTACTGTGGTTCTCTCCTCTCTCCCTCCGTCTCCAGGAGCCCCGGGTGAGTGTTTGTGAGAGAGATGTTCTGCGTGGTCCCTTTAAGAAGGATCCTGGGTCTGAGAAATCAGACTCTCTCACAAACAGTATCCTGACTTGTTTCCAGCTAAATACTGTCCTTATGCTTCTTCTGGGCTCTGGGGCTGCAGGCTGGGGCTTTGTTCCTGGGGCTCAGGGCCCTTTCCCCTCTGCTAAACTCACTTCCCGCCACGCGAGTCTCTCCCTGCTGCCGTTCGCTCCGAGAAGCTGGGCAGCCCTCTCCGTGTTTCCGCTTTTCCTACCAGTCTCTGGGTGGCTTCTTCAGCGTTCCTGGGTTGAAGAGTCCTTTTAGTTTAGTCCAAAGTTGGTTTTTCCAGTTGATAGTTCATAAAATTAGTTTGTAATCCACATTGGTTCTGGGAGGTAGATGCTGGTACGTTCGCCTACTCCAGCGCCATCTTGTCTCTCTCCCAGCCCTGATTCTTAATGTTTTCGCTTCTGTGGTTTCCAGACAAACCTCTAACATTTGTCCAATGTAGCATTTTGTAGTCACATATGTGTGTACAGGGGTTATTGAAGTTGACTGCATTCTTGTTTTACAAATTGCAACCTTTTGAGATTTTCTTTTGGTTTTCTTTGGTAAGATCACTTTTCGGTCTTGAAAATCTGGCAACCTCAGATGTCTGCTGGCTTTTGTGTGTTAATATGAAATTGCTTTGCTATCTGTTCTTCTTACCTCCAGCTTGGTATGAAAGCTTTTGTGCAGTGCTCTGTGTTTGCACAAAGGATGCTGTAATCTATAGATGTGTCTGATTTCTGTTCACGGGTTTATTTTAGGATGGCTTTTTAGTGCAGCATGGTGGGAATGGATGCCTGAGTCCGTTTGATAATCATCAACAGCCCAAATAAGAACATGAAAAGGAGTATTTATTCCAGTCACAACCCCTAAATGTGTATTAGCATTTGAAAGAAAAGTATGCCCAAGATGATAGAACTACAAAATGGACCCTTTAGCAACATTTGTTGAGTTGTAAGTTGTTAAGTCATCTTCGTTTATGGCTTTAGGTTAAAGGACCTAATTTGTCAACTGCCTTACAGAAAAGAAGTTTGTGCCTCTTAAGAGCTGGCAATTTTAATCCAATCAGAACTTTATTGACTTGCATTATTGAAACTCAGCCCAGGAATAATTTTTAAATAGATAATAATTAAGTCACAAATCAAAGCTTCAGGAAAAGGAAAGTGGCACTGAGCCAAATAGAGAGTTTTTCCTTTGATAAATAATATAGCGCAGTTTGTTCCTCTTGAGGTCCAGGGGAGGCTCCTGGACCCTTTCTTCCTGGTCTCTTATGGTTCCGAGCCCTTTCTTGATCACTCTTTCCAAAGTCCTTCTTGAGAAGCTCTTGAGAAGCAGAGGGAATGTCGGGCCATGGGGGACTTGCACCCAGAAAGTGGTGTCGATGGGAAAGGACATGTGGTTCACGGTGGAGCAGGGAGGGCAGAGTGAGGCGTGAGGGATGGAAGGAAGACAGGGACACAGGACTGGTGCTATGGCTGACTGGATTTGTGGGGACAGCTCCAAGCACAGTGTACTGCCAGCCTGGCACATGTTCTTTTTGTTTCGATGAACCTGGGTAGAGGTTATAATGATGGTAGCAGCAGCCATGAAATTTTATTGAGTGCTGACTCTCTGCAACTTTAATATACCAGGTGTTTTGCCTGACCTGTGGTGGCGCAGTGGATAAAGTGTCAACCTGGAATGCTGAGGTCACCAGTTCAAAACCCTGGGCTTGCCTGGCCAAGCATATATGAGAGTTGATGTTTCCCGCTCATCCCATCCCTCTTCTCTCTCTCTTCTCTCTAAAATGAATTAAAAATATATATACCAAGTGTTTTGGTTGGATTATCCCCTTTAATCCTTATAGCAACCTTAGGAGGATGAAATTTATTATCCTTGTTTTTCTGTTGAGAAAACTGAGGCTCAAAGAAAATTAGAAACCCAAAATTAAAGGAGGTGATCATTGCATTGACAAAGGGGGTTTGTCATATGTGCCTTTTATTTTACATGAGCTATCTTAGGAGACTCTCTGAGACCGTCTCTGCGGGAGGAGTCTCGTCTGCAAGCAGCAGAGAGAGTGGCAATGTGAAGGTCGGAGTCCTCTGAAGCAGGCTTCTGCTATCTGAAAATCTCACACTATTTAAAGTCAAAAAGGTCAGAATTTATTGATTTGTTTGTTTTATTTTTATTGCAAGACAGAGCTTTTAATATAATAACAATGTGTCACAAATTTTCTAGAAGGGAATCTAGTGCATATTTTCAAACTTGGCCACAGAATACACTAACCTTCATTCCCTCCCTCCCTCCCTCCATCCTTCCCTCCCTCCTTCTCTCCCTCCTTCCTTTCTTCCCTTCTTCTCTCCTTCTCTCCCTCCTTCCTTCTCTCCCTTCCTTTTTCTTTTATAGGAAATAGCTATTAACTTCTCAAATATATATATGAAGCACCTTTTGGGAGGCACGGGTGAGAGTGTAGCAAGTATGACTGAAGGAAACCGACTGGGTACCCTGCTTGGCTGTACTGCCCGCACTCCATAGTTCAGGGTGGACTTTCACTTCTCTGCTGAAGCTTTCCCTCTGTGGCTGGCAATGTGTGTCTTGTACTATATTATAGAGATGAATTCTTGTGAATAGTTAAATGAAAATTAAAACATATTTCACTGTGGATACTAAATTGATAAGACATTTTGTACAGAAAAAATGTTATAAAAATATGTTGTCATTCTTTAATAATGGCTCCATGGAGAGGGAATTTGAATTTTTTTTCAATATCTAAGAATTTATAGTCTAAGCAGTTGAAACCAATTGTTTTTCTTCATGTTTGGGGAGTTGGAAAGAACATTTTTTAAAAGATGATTGAGATGACCAAATCTTACACGTATGAGGTTGTGTTGATTCAATCAAAAGCTTCGATTTAAGCTGGTCACCCTCCTTGGATTAAGAGCCCTGGGTTCTGAGCTGGAGTCCTCCAAACCAGTGGTCTTATTCTTCTGATTTAGTGCTTTGGTGACACTTAAACCCACATGAAAAACAACAGTAACTAGAAGAACTAACTAGATCAAGGACAATTTATACATGGAAGCAAAGATCACAACTCCTAGATGTCCCTGGATCAAAAGTGGCAAACCAAATTAGGTGTCTCACAGAGTGAGGCAGCCATATTGTAGAAGCACATCCTTGTATGGATTTCTTTTCCTTTCTCTTCTTCTGAGATATCAAGGGTGGAGCCAGTGGAAAAAGACATTTCTCTGACACCAGAGGGGAAAATGTAGTTGAGCTTTCTGAAATGAACTGTAAAACCTGAAGAAAGAATATATTTTCTCCGCAGTGAAGTTATGTACTTCACAGCTCTTTGATGACACTTGACCCCTGCATTCGAAACGCCTCCCAGTGATTGTGCTGAGATTTAAGACCAGGTACAGGGCCACGAGAGGCAAGGCTTTGCCTCCCTGACGTCAGAGAGTCGGCTCCCGGTAGAAAGAATGTAAACTATCTTTCCACCCAACAGTGCCAGGCTGGTGGTGGGTTTTTGTTTTTGCCTTTTCTGCCTTTCTTCCTTTTACAGTTCATTGACAATTCTGCTCATGCTTTAAAATAATTTGGGCTCGAAGTGCAGCTTGCAGCTTACTGATTTTGATTACTCCCACATACTGTATTTATTTGCCATTTAAATCATCTTTGTCTGGAGGAGATTCAGTTCTGCAGCATTTGATCTCTGCTGTTGTTAACCACGGAAAAGTGAAGGGAGGCAGGTCCCCTCAGAGGGGCCGATTGTGTAAGGAGGCCTCTGGGGAAGAAAGGGAGAAAATAAAATTCAGAATGACTGGGAGAGGCTGACTGCTCTCTTGAAGCTTTGTCTGGTGCCTCTCACTCTTTCTGGAGGCTGATGGATGGATGTGCCTTCAGGACTGTCCTTATCTATAAAATACACAACACTCATTGTTTCTCTTGCAGTCCCAGCTTTGATTCAATTCCACAGGCTCTTGTCCCTAGTCCTGGGACTCTGGTCTTCTTTGTTATGCCTCATGGTGACATGAAGCACTGGGTGACCAAGAGCTGCCAAATTTCTCATGAGTTCAAGGACCTGGGGCTGGGAATCACCCCTACCCTTTGGGCATATGAACAGAATATCAAGAATTTGGATAAATTAAATTAACTTTAAATGAAGACTGGATATTAACAGTGCCCTACAGTGCCACATTGGAGCCTAAGGCAAAGGAGAAAAAAAGTATCAGTGATCTTATTTTTATTAAAAAATTTATTTTGTTCTGTATCAACAATTTTACATTACACTTTATTTTTTTTAAGTGAGAGGAGGGGAGATAGTGAGACAGACTTCTGCATGCACCCCGACCGGGATCTACCTGGCAAACCCCTGTCTTGGGCTGATGCTGGACTCAATAGAGCTATTTTTAGCACCTGAGGCTGATGCTCAGACCAACAGCCTGGGACCCATGCTCAAACCAATCTAGTACTGGCTGCCAGATGGTAAAGAAGGAGAGAAGGGGGAGAAGGAGGGGAAAACAAGCAGATGGTTGTTTCTCTTGTGTGTCCTGACCTGGAATCGAACTCAGGACATCCACATGCCAGGCCAATGAATCAACCACTGAGTCAACCAGCCAGGGCCATACATTTGATTTTTTTTTTTTCTGAAGCTGGAAACAGGGAGGCAGTCAGACAGACTCCTGCATGTGCCCGACCTGGATCCACCTGGCACACCCACCAGGGGGCGATGCTCTGCCCATCCAAGGCGTCGCTCTGTCGCGACCAGAGCCACTCTAGCGCCTGGGGCAGAGGCCAAGGAGCCATCCCCAGCACCCGGGCCATCTTTTGCTCCAGTGGAGCCTCAGCTGCGGGAAGGGAAGAGAGAGACAGAGAGGAAGGGGGGGAGGGTGTGGAAAAGCAAATGGGCGCTTCTCCTGTGTGTCCTGGCCAGGAATCGAACCCTGGACTTCCGCATGCCAGGCCGACACTCTACCACTGAGCCAACCAGCCAGGGCCCATTTGATTTTTAAAACTACCTTATTAAAACATTTGTTTTGATTGCCAAGTTTTTTTTTAATGCCCTTTTAAATTTTGTACCCAAGGTGAGTGCCTCACAAGGTCCTAGTCCAGGTAATAAGTTCTGCATGAGTGCTTTTAATAAAATTATAACTAATGTTGATAATGTCATTTACTCTATATTGAGGTCTTACTCTGTGCTAGGCACCATGGGAAATATTTACAAGCATTAATTCATGAAATTTTTAACTCATGAAGTAGGTACAGTGATTACGTATTCCCATTCTAGAAATGAAGACACTGAGGCACCAAGAAGTGAAGTTATGCCTGTGCCATCACACCCAGCGAGGAAAAGCAGGGGCGGATTCTAGCCCCAGCGTGTCAGGCTTCGACTCTCTTCTCCTAGTCTCCTATCTCCAAAGGGACTCAGTTTTTCTCATCCTGTTAACATGGGGGTTAATTCTGTTTTAACTGTCCAGCAATTTGAGGTTTTCCATGGAGGAAGTGAGTTGTCTTGATTTCTGCCCAGAAGATAATGCATCAAATTTAAGTAGAGCTTGAAATATAAGATACGGTCAAATTGATCGAAGTCCTTGATTCTGCTAATTCATGAAAAAAGGGTGGTTGGGTGTCAGTTTCTTTCCCCTTGTAATGGAGATGGTTTTTATAATAACAGTTTAATAGCTTTTACAAAAATGTAGCATAGAAGATATCTGTGTAAACATCTAGGCTCTGGCCGGGTACTCAGTTGGTTAGAGTGTCATCCTGATATGCTGAGGTTGCAGGTTCGATCCCTAGTTAGGGCACATACAAGAGTCAACCAATGACAGCATGAATAAGAGGAGCAACAAATTGGAGTCTCTCTCCCTTCCTTTCTCTAAAATTCAATACAAAAAAATCAGTTGGCTATATTGTAGCATAGTTTTTTTGCCTTCATTTTATTTTTCCTCAAAGACATTCACTATGGAATTCTTGTTAGGAGATTTAGGTCTTGATTTGAAATGTTGCCACCCCTGTCCCATAGACCCATGATGTGTGGTATTGACTCTCCATACCTGGCTGTTGAATTCTTGCAATGTGGCCCATCCTGAATTGTTCTCTTAAGTGCAAAATCACACTGGAGTTTGAGATGTAGTATGAATAAAAAAAAAAGAAACTGTCTCGTTGATACATTGTATATTGATTGCATATGGCAATGATATTTTGGATCTACTGGTTTGAATAAAATGTATTGTTCTCGTTAATTTTGTATGTTAATGTGGTTAGTAGAAATTTAAGATCACATCTGTGACTCGTGTTTATTTCTCTTGCCTCATAGCTTTTTAATTTTGAAGCAAGAGGTTGGTGGGTATTGTTTTGCTTGCAACTGTTGCAAGGAGCAGGTAAAATTTGCCAAAAAAAAAAAAAAAGAGAGAGAGAGAGAGAAAGAAAGAAAATTATTGCAGTTTAAGATTTTTCTTTAAAGAAACTTCACCTTTGTTCCTGCCACCTCCAGGGACTTGTGAATTCTTTGGATGGGCTGCCTTTAAATAACTGCATCCAATTGCTCACGCAGTTATTGAATATCGAGAGAACTGCCTGTTTGCCAAGTTCAGGGCTCTGCTGCCTCTTCCTCAGAGTCAGGGTGCAGAACAGTTAGCTGGGTCCTCAGGTCTGGCATCTTGGCTCCAGTTTTTAGTTTGCAAAATCATCACCTGGTGACCCTGATGAAGCTGCAGGTTCCTGGGTGCTGCTCCCTGGAGCACCTGGTTTAGCTCTGTGGGACCCAGTACATCCGCTGTATCATTTCTGAGCCCGGCCCCCAGCCCACCTTTCCATTCGGACATGGGTGTCCGGTCTCTCCTTGCTCTGTCTTGAAGATGTATTTGGTCCTTCCAGAAAGCATTCCTCAGTAATACAATCAGTTTCCCTTTCTCCCATACACTATGGAGTTTAATTTACTTTCAAAGAGATATCAGCTACTCTTAGCTATCTGAAAAAATCCTAGTGCATGGAGGGCAGGAGGTAGGGGAAGGGGATCTTTGTTCTCTTTTCCTCTTAATTCTTTTTCAGATCAGTGAAGTTTAACTTAAAAGGTGTCTAAAATCTTTTTTGAAGTAGATAAGATATAAATTTTCAGCAAATGGTAGCTTCAGTGCTTGACAAATGGAAAGTGCTCTGTAAATATTTATTTAATGAATGAATTCCTTTTTTGTGCATCTTTCTTGGAAACTGTATTAACTCCTCTTGATCACCAGGGCACTGAAGGTGTACCAGGGCAGTAATTAGGTAAATGCTCTACCTAGAGGAGTTGAATGTGGGCTTTAATACCATATTGTAGAGCAGGGGTCCCCAAACTTTTTACTCAGGGGGCCAGTTCACTGTCCTTCAGACTGTTGGAGGGCCGGACTATAAAAAAAAACTATATAGTGACGTCACGGAAATGGCGCCGTGAGCAGTGCGTCCGACAGCTCTCCCCTAAATCACAACAAATTTATCAACTAGAAACAGAAAAATTTATCCTCGGAGCATTCCGGAGTTCCACACAAACTGATAGCGAAAGGACTGTTATCACTTGAATCTGAGAGACGAGGGTGTGGAGGAATCTACCACAGGGACGTTCTTTCAAACCGCAAGGAAGTGCGCCTGTGGTGAGTCAGCCCATAATTGGGAGCCACGAGCCGCCACCGCGAGCCTACGCGAGCAGCTGCGCGTGCGCCCGGTCCGGTTGGGCACCGCTGACGTTCCCAGCGGCCCGCACACTGCGAGTGGGGGTCGCCGGCCACCGGTGCCCGGAGCACCCCATTCATGCGCGTGCCTTGGGCATTCCACGCGCCCAGGGCACCCTGCTGGCCCGCACACCCAGGGGGCTCCATTATCCTGCGCCTGGTGCGGTCCAGCCGCCAGCGGCGGGGCGAGCGGGAGAGGCACCAGGGTGGTCTTCTACTTGGGAGATTCTCTCCGTGGGCGGGGCACCTCACCCAGCCATTCAAGCTAACAATCAAGCGTTGGGGGAGGGGCGCACGCAGGCAGCCTAAAATACCTTCGGAAGCACAGCTGCGACCCAATCACTGAAATTAGCTTAACCCATGAAATCTGCGCACCCTCGGTTCTAATTGATAAGATCTCTCTCAGTTCAGCGACCCAAGACAAGAGGCGTGATATTTTTTAGTGCCTCTCGCTAAAGGGGCGGGGGCAACTTCTGATTGATAGAGCCTCCATATTCAGGGATAAACGCTAACAAGAAGGACTTGGCAGATAATAAGATCTATACTACACTAGTCGCAAGCAGAGACTAGTGCCTCTTCTTCCCTGCAAAAACAGGCTACAAAGTGTGGAAAGCCTGGGTTGAGAAGTCCAACTAAATGATAGGCGCTGAACAGTCACCTTGACAACAATTGACTCCCACCCCCGCCTGATTACACTGGAGGCCCTGACTGTCAGAGCCTTTCCCAAAGCCTTGCACTGAGTGGGGATAGAGTGGGGATTTCCCAGCTCTTTGAGGCTCTTACTCCCCAGGCAGAAGCAGTTGCAGCCTTATAGCTGGATCACCAGGCTGCTAATTCAGAAAGGGGGGACTAGGAGAGAGAATCCAGGAAAGCAAACTCTCTCATCGTTGGACCCTGCAAACACCAACAAGCCTTGACTACCAGCAAGACTAAAGCCAATTATATGACATTGCCATAGAATCCCATCAACTGCAAATCCCTACCTAAGTGTGACACAGGGGCAGAGCCTGGGGTACAGAGTCACCGACCAGGAAGAGGGAGAGAAAAGAAAAAGGAAGAAGTTAACCTCTCAAAATCAAGAAAAATCCACAGACTTTACAACTTGTTCCACTAATTTTTTTGTTGTTGTTGTTTGTTTCTTCTATCTTATTGCCTTTATTTCCTCCACCTCGGTCCTTCTATTCTCTGCCCATCTTATGCTTCCCCTTTCTTGAACTACACTACCCATGAGTGTTGCATTTTATTTCTCTTATTCATCCTCACCCTCCTTTAAGGTTATACTCCAAAACACTTAACTCTCACTCTCTCCTCTTTTGTTTTTTTTTGTCTTGCTTTATTTTGTTTTTTTCTCTTCCTATTTTCTTTCTTCCTTCGTTTTTCTCTTTTTCTTATTTTTTCCTTTCTATTCGTTTTTTCTTTTCTCATTCTACTTTCCTCCCATATAATCCTCAATCACGAACAAATTAGTTAATTTGGGACTCAAGGCTTTTTTTTGGCTTTATTTCTCTTTTTTGCTTTTGTTTTTATTTTTTTCTTGTTTGTTTATTTTTGTGGCATTTTGGGTCCTCCCAACCCAAGGTCTCCATTGTATTTAGTCTTCGCTCCACTTAATACAACAGATTTTTACTTATTATTTTTATTTTTTCTTCTTTATTATTCTTTTTTGGTCCTTTTTTCTGGTTCCCTCTTATCCCTCTCATTATATCTCTTAGTTGACCATCACTTACAAGCAAATCATCTTATGCTTGTCTAAGATTTTCTTCCTTTTTTTTTTTTTGCATTTAGTAGGTCCCTACTCCCTTTTTTTTGCCCCTTGAACTCTTCACCCCAAATCAGGCCCTCCATTAAAGGCACGATATTTCCCTGAGGAGGGGAGAGGAGAGAAAGAGAAGAGAGAAAAAAGGGGGAAATAATAAATTATTACTGTTTTTTTTTTTGTGGGGTGTTTTACCTTTTTTTTTTATTTTTTATTTTTTTACTTTTTACTCTTTATTAATTCTAATTAGTGCTATCAACAAGACCACCCTCAGATGCCAATAAGAAAGAGGAAATCGAATATAATGGATACAAAAGAAAGAGAGGTAACACAAATAGATGTGGAAAAATCTATGGAGAAAAGACTTAACATATTGGAAGCCTTGGAGCTAAATAACAGAGAATTTAAAATAGAAATCTTAAAAATACTCAGAGATATACAAGAAAACACAGAAAGGCAATATAGGGAGATCAGAAAACAACTCAATGAACACAAAGAATATATTACCAAGGAAATTGAAACTATAAAAACAAATCAAACAGAAATGAAAAACTCAATTCACAAGCTGAAAAACGAGGTAACAAGCTTAGCTAATAGAACAGCCCAGATTGAAGATAGGATTAGCGAAATAGAAGACAAACAACTTGAGGCACAACAGAGAGAAGAAGAAAGAGACTCAAAAATAATAAAAAATGAGAAAGCCCTACAGGAATTGTCTAACTCCATCAGAAAGAATAACATAAGAATAATAGGTATATCAGAGGGAGAAGAGAAAGAAAATGGAATGGAGAATATACTCAAACAAATAATAGACGAGAACTTCCCAAGCCTGTGGAAGGAACTAAAGCCTCAAATTCAAGAAGCAAACAGAACACCGAGTTTTCTTAACCCCAACAAACCCACTCCAAGGCACATCATAATAAAGATGACACAAACCAATGACAAAGAAAAAATTCTCAAGGCAGCCAGGGAAAAAAAGAGTACAACATACAAAGGAAGGCCTATTAGATTATCATCAGATTTCTCAGCAGAAACTCTACAAGCTAGAAGAGAATGGACCCCAATATTTAAAGCCCTGAAAGAGAGGAACTTTCAGCCAAGAATACTATACCCATCAAAGCTATCCTTCAAGTATGAAGGAGATATAAAAACATTCACAAATACAGAAAAGATGAGAGAATTTATCAACAGAAAGCCCCCACTCCAGGAAATACTAAAGGGGGTTTTCCAACCAAATTCAAAGAACAAAAGAAAACAACACCACAAGTAACAGCTCCACCAAGAACACAATAAAACCAAACTTAAACTGTGACAACAAAGGAAAAAAAGGGGGGAGAGGATGAAGATTAACAGTAGCAAAGGACGATGAAGTGCAGAAATACTTATAAGATAGGGTACTACAATGAATATGGTAGGTACCCTTTTCATTACTTAATGGTAACCACCCTTGAAAAAAACACCACAAAAACACTTGACTTAAAAAAGGTAACAACAGAGGAAAGAAGTATGGAACACAAACAAACAAAAACAAATGATAGAAAAACAAAAGAGAAGAATCAAACTAGATACAAAACTAACAGAAAGCAATTTATAAAATGGCAGTAGGGAACCCACAAGTGTCAATAATTACACTAAATGTAAATGGATTAAACTTACCAATAAAAAGACACAGAGTAGCAGAATGGATTAAAAAAGAAAATCCAACTATATGCTGCCTACAAGAAACACATCTAAGCAGCAAGGATTAAAACAAATTCAAAGTGAAAGGGTGGAAAACAATACTCCAAGCAAACAACACCCAAAAAAAGGCATGTGTAGCAATTCTCATATCTAATAATGCTGACTACAAGACAGAAAAAGTACTCAGAGACAAAAATGGTCATTTCATAATGATTAAGGGGAAGTTGAATCAAGAAGACATAACAATCCTTAATATATATGCACCAAACCAAGGAGCACCAAAATATATAAGACAGCTACTTATTGACCTTAAAACAAAAACTAACAAAAATACAATCATACTTGGAGACCTCAATACACCGCTGACGGCTCTAGATCGGTCATCCAAACAGAGAATCAACAAAGACATAGTGGCCTTAAACAAAATACTAGAACACCTGGATATGATAGACATCTACAGGACACTTCATCCCAAAGCAACAGAGTATACATTTTTCTCTAGTGTACATGGAACATTCTCAAGAATTGACCATATGTTGGGCCACAAAGACAATATCAGCAAATTTAGAAAAATTGAAATTGTACCAAGCATATTTTCTGATCATAAAGCCTTGAAACTAGAATTCAACTGCAAAAAAGAGGGGGGAAAACCCACAAAAATGTGGAAACTAAACAACATACTTCTAAAAAATGAATGGGTCAAAGAAGAAATAAGCGCAGAGATCAAAAGATATATACAGACAAATGAAAATGAAAATACGACATATCAGAATCTTTGAGATGCAGCAAAAGCAGTAATAAGAGGAAAGCTCATATCACTTCAGGCCTATATGAACAAACAAGAGAGAGCCGAAGTAAACCACTTAACTTCACACCTTAAGGAACTAGAAAAAGAAGAACAAAGATAACCCAAAACCAGCTGAAGAAAGGAGATAATAAAAATCAGAGCAGAAATAAATGAAATAGAGAACAGAAAAACTATAGAAAAAAATCAATAAAACAAGGAGCTGATTCTTTGAAAAGATCAACAAAATTGACAAACCCTTGGCAAGACTCACCAAGGAAAAAAGGCACAGGACTCAAATAAATAAAATCCAAAATGAAAGAGGAGAGATCACCACAGACATCATAGATATACAAAGAATTATTGTAGAATACTATGAAAAATTATATGCCACCAAATACAACAATCTAGAAGAAATGGATAAATTCCTAGAACAATACAACCTTCCTAGACTGAGTCATGAAGAAGCAGAAAGCCTAAACAGACCAATCAGCAGGGAGGAAATAGAAAAAACTATTAAAAACCTCCCCAAAAATAAAAGTCCAGGCCCAGACGGTTACACTAGTGAATTCTATCAAACATTCAAAGAAGACTTGGTTCCTATTCTACTCAAAGTCTTCCAAAAAATTGAAGAAGAAGCAATACTTCCAAACACATTTTATGAGGCCAACATAACCCTCATACCAAAACCTGGCAAGGATGGCACAAAGAAAGAAAACTACAGACCAATATCTCTAATGAATACAGATGCTAAAATACTAAACAAAATACTGGCAAACCGAATACAACAACATATTAAAAAAATAATACATCATGATCAAGTGGGATTCATCCCAGAATCTCAAGGATGGTTCAACATACGCAAAACGGTTAACGTAATACACCATATCAACAATACAAAGAACAAAAACCACATGATCTTATCAATAGATGCAGAAAAGGCTTTTGATAAAATACAACACAATTTTATGTTTAAGACTCTCAACAAAATGGGTATAGAAGGAAAATATCTCAACATGATAAAGGCCATATATGATAAACCATCAGCCAACATCCTATTAAACGGCATAAAACTGAGGACTTTCTACCTTAAATCAGGAACAAGACAGGGTTGTCCACTCTCTCCACTCTTATTTAACGTGGTGCTAGAAGTTCTGGCCAGAGCAATCAGACAAGACAAAGAAATAAAAGGCATCCAAATCGGAAAAGAAGAAGTAAAGGTATCACTTTTTGCTGATGATATGATCCTATACATCGAAAACCCGAAGGACTCCACAAAAAGATTATTAGAAACAATAAACCAATACAGTAAGGTCGCAGGATACAAAATTAACATACAAAAGTCCATAGCCTTTCTATATGCCAACAATGAAATATTAGAAAACGAACTCAAAAAAATAATCCCCTTCACGATTGCAACAAAAAAATAAAATACCTAGGAATAAACATAACAAAGAACGTAAAGGACCTATATAATGAAAATTACAAAGCATTGTTAAGGGAAATCGAAAAAGATACAATGAAATGGAAAAATATTCCTTGTTCTTGGATAGGAAGAATAAATATAATCAAAATGGCCATATTACCCAAAGCAATATACAAATTTAATGCAATTCCCATCAAAATCCCTATGAGATTTTTTAAAGAAATGGAACAAAAAATCATCAGATTTATATGGAACTATAAAAAACCCCGAATAGCCAAAACAATCCTAAGGAAAAAGAATGAAGCTGGGGGCATTACAATACCTGACTTTAAACTATATTATAGGGCCACGATAATCAAAACAGCATGGTATTGGCAGAAAAATAGACACTCAGACCAATGGAACAGAATAGAAAGCCCAGAAATAAAACCACATATATATGGTCAAATAATCTTTGATAAAGGGGCCAACAACACACAATGGAGAAAAGAAAGCCTCTTCAACAAATGGTGTTGGGAAAACTGGAAAGCCACATGCAAAAGAATGAAACTCGACTATAGCCTGTCCCCGTGTACTAAAATTAATTCAAAATGGATCAAAGACCTAAATATAAGACCTGAAACAATAAAGTACATAGAAGAAGACATAGGTACTAAAATCATGGACCTGGGTTTTAAAGAACATTTTATGAACTTGACTCCAATGGCAAGAGAAGTGAAGGCAAAGATAAATGAATGGGACTACATCAGAATTAAAAGTTTTTGCTCAGCAAGAGAAACTGATATCAAAATAAACAGCCAACTATATGGGAACTGATATTTTCAAACGACAGCTCAGATAAGGGCCTAATATCCAAAATTTACAAAGAACTCATAAAACTCAACAACAAACAAACAAACAATCCAATAAAAAAATGGGAAGAGGACATGAACAGACACTTCTCCCAGGAAGAGATACAAATGGCCAACAGATATATGAAAAGATGCTCAGCTTCATTAGTTATTAGAGAAATGCAAATCAAAACTACAATGAGATACCACCTCACCCCTGTTAGATTAGCTATTATCAACAAGACGGGTAATAGCAAATGTTGGAGAGGCTGTGGAGAAAAAGGAACCCTCATTCACTGTTGGTGGGACTGTAAAGTAGTACAACCATTATGGAGGAAAGTATGGTGGTTCCTCAAAAAACTGCAAATAGAACTACCTTATGACCCAGCAATCCCTCTACTGGGTATATTCCCCAAAACCTCAGAAACATTGTTACGTGAAGACACATGTAGCCCCATGTTCATTGCAGCACTGTTCACAGTGGCCAAGACATGGAAACAACCAAAAAGCCCTTCAATTGAAGACTGGATAAAGAAGATGTGGCACATATACACTATGGAATACTACTCAGCCATAAGAAATGATGACATCAGATCATTTACAGCAAAATGGTGGGATCTTGATAACATTATAAGAAGTGAAATAAGTAAATCAGAAAAAAACAAGAACTACATGATTCCATACATTGGTGGAACTTAAAAATGAGACTAAGAGACATAGACAAGAGTGTGGTGGTTACCAAGGGTGGGGGGGAGGGAGGACATGGGAGGGAGGGAGGGAGAGAGTTAGGGGGAGGGGGAGGGGCACAGAGAACTAGATAGAGGGTGACGGAGGATAATCTGACTTTGGGCGAGGGGTTTGCAACATAATTTAATGACAAAATAACCTAGACATGTTTTCTTTGAATATATGTACCCTGATTTATTAATGTCATCCCATTACCATTAATAAAAATTTATTATAAAAAAAAAAAAACTATGAACAAATCCCTATGCACACTGCACATATCCTATTTTAAAGTAAAAAAATAAAACAGGAACAAATACAATATTTAAAAATAAAGAACAAGTAAATTTAAATCAACAAACTGACCAGTATTTCAATGGAAACTATGGGCCTGCTTTTGGCTAATGAGATGGTCAATGTGCTCCTCTTACTGACCACCAATGAAAGGGGTGCCCCCTCCGGAGGTGTGGCGGGGGCCAGATAAATGGCCTCAGGGAGCCGCATGCGGCCCGCGGGCCGTAGTTTGGGGACCCCTGTTGTAGAATGTGTCTTAATGCGATCAATAAAAGGGACCCTTAGGAATAACTGCACATGACCCTCCCTCTGTATTTTCTTCAACTCCTCTTGGTTCACCACATGTACCAATTTCCCATTCATTCTCCATCTCTTCCTTAGAGCAGAGCTGTCTTTGTCTAGATTTTGGGTTGTAAGTGTCAGATACCAGTCTCGGGTTGAAGGGCAAAATGGAGAATTGATTGGCTGAGGTTATGGAACTACTCAGCCAAGGCTACCCACAAAGGCTCAAGCAATGTCAATTGGACATGGGTCTCTCCATCAATTGGCTCTACCTCCCTCTACATTAGTTCCACTGTCAGACTGTTTCCACCCTTGTGGGTCAGATGGTAGTGCATTTTTCAAGTTCTTCTCAAACCCCACCCTGCTTCCGAGACCCCAGCTCTCCAGATAGCTCCAGGGGAAATCTCAGGGATTACCCCTCCCATCCCTGACCTGTGGCTGTATAGATTAAATGGTCTGATTTGCCATATATGAGTCATATCTCCCTTAGATCAGAGTGTGGGGACAGCATCACCCAGATGGCTTGAGTAGAGAGAGCAGAAGGACATTGGATCTCAAAGCTAATTCAAGGTCACTTTATCACAGAAAAGAAGAAAAGGGCAAAATACATCAAAGGATCATTATAAAAACCCACAAAGGAATTATTTTTCTATTTTTTTTTAGATCGACTCTTGCCAAAGAAGCCATAGCCCTCCCCCACTTCCAAAGTCATGTTGCAGGAATTCCTCAGTCACCAGCAGAATGGCAGCTCTAGAGGGTAGATAACCTGCCACAGTGATCTTTGATACCTTAGTACATTGCACGCAGTAGGTATTAGATAAATTGTTCAATTGATCTAATTTTTCATGCACCTACTGTGTGCCTAGTACTAGTAATTAATGAGCATCTATTCTTGCAATAAGCAGTTTGTTTTTAGCCTGCTGATGAAGAGCATGAGCTTGAGAGGACGCAAATGCGGCTGCAGATTGGGCTGCGTGGTTGCAGATCGGGCTGCGTGGCTGCTGGGCCCTTCGGACAGGGCTGCAGATCGGGCTGCGTGGCGGCAGATCGGGCTGCGTGGCTGCTGGGCCCTTCGGACGGGGCTGCAGATCGGGTTGCGTGGCGGCAGATCGGGCTGCGTGGCGGCAGATCGGGCTGCGTGGCTGCTCGGTGGTGTGGACGGGGCTGTAGATCGGGCTGCGTGGCTCCAGATCGGGCTGCGTGGCTGCTTGGCGCTGCGGATGGGGCGGCGTCGCTGGCCCTCCAGGCTTCACTCTCGGCATTTGTAAAAGGAGGCTGATGTAGTACCACTGAGTACAGCAAGTGTGCTGATTAAATGGGATGAGGCCTATAAAGTGTTTTGCACAGCAGTTGACTTATAGTCAGGACTGATATGTGGAAATTAATATAGTAGTTAACATTAATATTTATATATTTCAAAGAATAAGTGGTGATCATTTATATTCATTCATTTGGCATCTGTTAAATTTTTGCTATATGCTGGATCCTTTACTAGACATGGGATAAAGATGATTAAGATAAAATTTTTTTAAAATTAAAAAAAATATTTCAATTACAGTTGACTAAAACTCTTGTTCTAAAGGAATTTGTGGCTTCATGGTGGTCAATCATGTAAATAGATAATAAGATGATGCTTATAGTTCCACAGTCTATGTGATTCAGTCCCCAGAGCTGTGTACAACCAAGAGTAATTGCAAAGAATTCAGATTTCTAGAATATCATGACGGGGATGCCTATTTTTTGCCAGAACGTATCTTTCTCCCTTGTCCTCGTTTCCTGACTGCCCTCAGCCCCCCAGAGACACGCAAGTCCTTCACGCTGTGGTCCTTGCTCACCTCTCCTGCCCCAGCCACGCCACGCCCTCCTGCCAAGACTCCCAGTGGTGCTGTCCCATACCTGCGGTTTTCCATACAGTCATTTTCTCTGCCCCAAAGACTTGCTCTGTCCCACTGTAGCCTGAGTAACGGCTACTTTTCCTTCAAGACTTAGCTTGAAGGTCACTTTTTATGATCAGGCCTTCCCAGCTGCTTGGCCTCCGTTATATAGCTTTCTTCTCTCTCTGGGACCAGTGTGCACACCATTACAATCCTGACCTCTGATGATGGCACCCCTCGGCTTCCTCTTGGTCATGTGGGCTACAGTCTGAGCCCTCTGAGAGGGAATTATGGTTTTCTGGGTTCACTGGCTGCCTGGCACCTATGCGATGGGGCTGGAGAGAGGGAGGGAGTGTTACCCTTCCCACAGATGAGCCAGAGGGTTCTCTGAGGTGGACAGGCCTCTATGGGGTATTCTGAACACAGCCTCCACCTGGTGAATGTAACTGCTGGTCTAGGTTACAAGACCGCAGAAGAGGTGGACTAGATCAAGCACAGACTTTGCCATCAGTGAGAACTGCGGTGGAGCTTAGCTCTTGTTGGCCATGGGTAAGTTATCGAACCTCTTAAACCTCTTTATCACTAAATGGACAGCCTACCGGACATAGCCCTTAGAGTTGCTTTGAGCGTTTTATCAGATGATGCAGAGAAAGCCCTGGACACAGTACCTAGCACCTACTGAAGTCCCCAGTAATAGTGGATGTTATTATACGTAGACATCTATCTTGAGCTCTCCAATGGTTTTTCAAGGTGAACTACTACCAACAGTTTTCTCAAGGAAGTGGTTTGATGGTATCCTATGATAATTAGGGAGAAGGAAACAAATTGCGTGTTGGCTACAGAGAGGGAGCATTGTTTTGTTTTGGTTGTTTTTGTGCTTTTGTTTTTTACATATATTTTCTCAGGGGAATGGAGCTTAGTGTCTTACCAAAACTTGACAACTAGTGAAATGCATGACTTAAAGTCTTCAGCAGTCCTAGCAAGTGTGAAATCAAATCTCTCATTGCTTTGGAGCATCCGGACAGCAAGGACAGCTGGAGTGTTGCTATTTTTTATTTCAAATAAAAGAGTTGGCTCCTTGTTACCATAGAAACCACCAACCTAATTATAAGAAGTTTTGTTCACTGGATAAAAGTCATCATTTCTCTTTCCTCCCCACACTCATATAGGTCCCCAAATTATTGGCCTGGATTTGGTCCTGGATGAAGGGATTTGTGCCCTTTAGCTAAATGATTGCAGTGCACTGACCAGCCAGCACAGGGAAGAGAGTGACCAGGGCCTGCTGGACATGGAGCAGCTTGCCTGTGGTTTGTCTTCTACTTTGCAAACAAGTCATGAGCATTTAGCAAGAAAAAATTAGTGTTTTTAAAGTAAAGTTCAAAGAAATTTGCTCCCACAAGGTCAACATGCCCTTTCTTATCTGCAAGGAGATGGTGGATTAGCTCTGCAATCCTCCTGTTCAAGGATTTTTTACTGGGATTCTAAGATCAATCATGTTCTTATATAACATTGCAGCATTTGGAGAATAAATGCTAAACCATGGGCTAAGAGCTGACATGGTTTGCTGGAATAGTTAAAAGTTCTTATCTTACCATCAGGGTTCAACCCAGAAAATGTGGAGCTTTCTTATACGTGCTTATCTTTTCTTGAACTTACAGTCTCATCTGTTTATTGACCTTCATGCTGATAGGGACCAACATGGAGATTATTTTTCTTGACTCTAGAGCAGGAGTCCCCAAACTTTTTACATAGGGGGCCAGTTCACTGTCCCTTAGACCGTTGGAGGGCCGCCACATACAGTGCTCCTCTCACTGACCACCAATGAAAGAGGTGCCCCTTCCGGAAGTGCGGTGGGGGGCCGGATAAATGGCCTCAGGGGCCGTAGTTTGGGGATGCCTGCTCTAGAGAGATGGTGTTCAAACATGCAGCTGATGGAAAGCTGAGTGGTGGAAGAGCAAGGGTTTTAGATGTGTTTTGGGCATAAGGTGACTAAGATTAGAGATTTGCAAGTGCAATTACTACTTTTTTTCCCTGAAGATTCCATTTATAGAATGTACTAGCTGTAGGTCAGTGCTGGTGTTGAGCACATTGCTTGCATTTTGTAGGCACTAAAACACTCAGTTGAGCCATGAATGTTCCACATACACATGTCAGCAGTTTTGGAAGATACAGCAGGCCATTTGGGATGGGGGGAAGGGAGCATGCTTCAGAGGGGTGGATGAAGATGGGGCCAGGCAAAAGCCAGAGAGTGACAACAGTAATTCCTTAAGAGACTGTAAACTCAAAAAGAAGCTTATGTGAATGTGTGGGTGGTGGGATGGGGAGAGAGTGGTGGTAGAATTGCATCAGGCCCTCTAACCCGGGTGACGTCCCAGACTGGCAGACACTTCTTTGTGCGTGTCCAGCAGTTTGGATGCAGGCTTCCTTGACTTCTACTTTTTCCTCGTGTGGTATCCTCTGCTCTTCCTGCTACTTCCCCTGCGCTTGTTGGTGCTGATGGTAATGATGGTGGCAGTTGTGTTGACCGTGGTGGTGGGAATGCTAGAAGATGTAATGATCATGGTGGGTTTAATAAAATTGGTAAAGTGACAGTGGTTAATATTTTGTGAGCACTTTCTCAGTGCCAGGCTGTCTTCTAAGCAGTTATATCTGATGTCTGTTCTCTTGTTTAGGCTGGAAACCTGGACATCTTCTTTAATTTTTTCTCATATATTCCATCAAACCAGCAGCGATTTTTGATCATATTTAAAAATGAAAGCTAACCCTTTTTAAAAATAACATAGAAAAGCACATCCATGCTTTGCCTGTCTGTCCGTCTCCTTGGCCACCAGTACATGCCAGGCCCTCGCCCTCTCCCACCTGTCCTGCTGTGGGAGCCTGCTCCCTGGCTCCGTGCTTCCATCCTTGGTTCTTCTACTCCACTCACTCTGCAGGCAGAGGCCTTCTGAAGTCACATACCCTCCGAGGGCCTCAGAACCTTCTTTGTGGCTTCCCTTCACACTGACAATGAAACCCAAGACCCAGTGACCATGGTTTTCAGGCTCCAAATGCCCATCTTACTGGCCGCACCCCCTCCTTCTGTTCTGGTCACACCACCTCCTTCCTGGTCCTGAACACACCACACCCTCCAGCCTTGGCTCTGCCCTGGGGCTTGGCGTGGCTTGTCCCTGAATTTCAGTTAAGGCTCTCCTCAAGCTCACCTTTCTTGGAGGGGACTTCCCTGACCAGCTTTATTAAGGTATAATTTACATGCTGCACAATTTGTCCACTTCAAGGATGTAATTCAGTGGCTTTTAGTATATATTTACAGAGTGTCTCCTGCATGCAATGAATTTTCAGATATTTTATTACCTCAGAATGATGGAAGCCCCACCCCCTATCCATCATTCTAGGTCCCTTTAGCTCTCCCACCTCAGCCTCTGGAAACCACTGATCTACTCTCTGTGTTGGGCAAATGAGTTTGTAAAATCTGTATTTTCTGGGTTTGTTCACTTTTATTGTTAAAAATGGCTGCTGCCCACATGAATGGCGCTGCCCAGGTGAAACTGCTAATTAACTTCCTGCTTGGGAATGGCCATTGTTATGCTAATGTTGCCAGAGGAGGGGTTTTCTTGCCAAGAAAAGTTTGTGAAGAAGGAGAAGAAAGAGGAAGGAAGCCCCCCCCCCTTTTTTTTTTTTGCAGAAAAGGCAGCCAAGATGGCAGGGTGCTGAAGGAGAAGCCAGTTAGAGGAGAAGGGAGAAGGTGTGCAGATGGGGAACTAGAGGTGGCTTGAGACTGGTGAGGGCCTTTGATTCTCGGAAAATCCGGATGTGTCAGTGACTCTGGGAGCCTTGAATGGAAAGGGAAATGTTTTCCCTCTGTGTGTGTGTTTCTTCCTGCCGGGTGCGAGGCTAGAATAACGGAATGGCCCACTAGACTGAGGCTCCATTGTTTCTTTACCATCTGTCCAGATCTAATGAGAACCTGCACGTGCCTGGCTGTGATGGCGTGGCACTAGACCTATACACTCTGTCACTACAGATTTGCCTGTTCTGGACATTCCATATATTTTTTAAAAAAGAGTAGCTTTCATTTTTAGCAAAATGTATTGGTTTGTCTATGAAAATCTAAAGTTTCCTTTTAAAATAAATGTATAAAAATTAATAAGCTTAAAAAAACGTTAAATAAAATAGCATATGTGGTATGTGCAGAAAAGCACAAACTTCTGTGGTGGCTGTGGTGGCTCTCATAGAGCAAGTGCTCTCTCGCCCTCAGACTTGCCTGGTCAGGGGAGTCTGCATCTCTGGACTCAAGCAGAGGGAGCCTGCGTGCCTCCCACACACATCCACATCCTCAAAAGGCACTCCATCTGGGAGTAGTGACTGTTGGTCAAGGAAGTTTGTAAAATATGCTTTTTATGTTTGCTTGCTTATAGTTTGCATTGGGGGGTGGGCAGCACCAGGTATATGTGGTCCGTGAAATTGCAAATGACCTTCCTGCTTGGGAAGGGCATTGTCTTGCTAATGTTTTGCTGGAGGAGAGATTCTTCCCCCACCACTGAGAGGTGCAGGAGGATTTCTTTTTCCTCCTTGATCCCTTGCCCTCCACGGGAAAAAGCAGGTTTCTTCTTTTCCCTTGGCTTTCGTGTGGCTTGCCTGTCTTGATGAGACACCAATAAACAGAATGGCCCACCGTCCACCAGCTCCGCTGTTTCTTTACCGTCTGCCCGAATTTAATGAGAACCTGCATGTGGATGACCACGATGGCGGCCCCTGGCCTTACAGTGAGTCAGTGCCCTGGTCTAGCAGTTAAAGAAATCACCTCACACGGATGCCACGGGGTGGCCCTTTCAGCACCCTCAGCACAGCTTTCCTGACCAAGAGCAACTTTGAGTTTGGTGTTAGGGGTATGGGTCAGTCTTTGATGTGTTAGTAAATATAATGTGAACTTCTGTTAATCCTACCTGCTGTAAGAAAAGGAGTGTGTCTGTGTTTGTTTTTAGTTCCTGTGTGTTTGTTTTTAGTTCCCTGTTTTCAAAATTCTATTAATAAAAGAAGCTGGGATTAATGTTATCACATTTTAAAAATGTATGTATAGTGTGTTATTTAACAGAATATTACAAGTTTCTGTGTTATTTAACAGAATAATACAAGTTTTTGTTGACCTTGTTAATTGAGTACAACCACTAAATACTGTGTAATAAAAGGAATTTATCATAACAGTAAAATATATATATCAAATAATACCTGTTTTAGAGGGCCTGGCTAGGACTAAATGATTGACACATAAAAAGTCTTCCCTGCTAGCCAATTTTTTGTACTTTATTATTTTAAATAAATTTTTAATTTTCAATTACAGCAGATGTACAATGTTAGTTTCAGGTGTACAACCCAGTGGCTAGACGTTTCTATAATTTGCGGAGTGGTCCCCCTGATAAATCTCGTACCCAGCCAGTTTCAGTCCTGTCCTCCCGGAGCTCTGGGTCTTCCTGTCTCCCACCTCGCAGATTTGATCGCTTTGTTGCCTGCTCCCTGCCCCTGCTGCTTTGCCTTCCTCCTGAGTGAGGAAAGCCTGCAGTGATTTTATTGGAGGAGCTGCAGTCTCTCACTGAAATACCTGCTACTTTCCAGTCAGAGACACTTTGTCCTTAACCAAGTTGACAGAATTGCAGATGACCTCTTTATATTTTTGCAAACTACGTCCAATCCAACACTGAAAGCCACGTTCTGTGAGGGCTGAGTGCCTTTGTTGTCACTTAGTAAGTAACCCTTGAACAAGTACACATTCCCATGCTCCAACATTTGGAAGTGCATCAGCAGACCAGAAACACGACAAGTGTTGTTTTTGAAAAACATGCTATAAGTAAATTGAGATTTTAAAAAATGCATTTTAACATGTTTTTCTTCAGTTGAATCAGCCATATGTTAAAGTAAGCTTCACCTATGGCAACAGTTTTCATGTAAGGCTTATTATAGCTTAATAAAAGAGTATGTGGGTGGCGAGCAGCACCTCGTGCAGAACTGCCAGAAAGTCATTACTAATAGCTTTTGTCTCTTCGCCTTGTTGATATAAAATGGTGTGATTTTTGCCTGGATTTTGGATGGGTAAAGCCAAGCCACCATTGCTGCAGGACCTACACCAGACTCTGTAGGTGTCCAGGAGAGGGTATCATTTAGGATGGGGTCTGGATGGGCGCAGAAGTACCCAGGACTCAGACACCTTGGGTTCTCTTCCCAGCTCTGCCACCACATGATAGCCATGTGGAAATGACAAGTGACTAACCCATCCAGGTTTAGGTTGCTTATTCTGAACGATGGGAACGATGACACCTGCCTCCCAGGACTGTCGTAGGGAAATACATATTGCAGGTGAAGTTCCTCGCAGGATGCTTGGCACAGAGCTACCTCACCAGCCATTACTGACGTTACTGTTGGTATTTCCTCTATCAGGCGTCCCCAAACTACCGCCCGCTGGCCGCATGTGGCCCCCTGAGGCCATTTTTCCGGCCCCCGCCACACCTCCGGAAGGGGCACCTCCTTCATTGGTGGTCAGTGAGAGGAGCACTGTATGTGGCAGCCCTCCAACGGTCTGAGGGACAGTGAACTGGCCCCCTGTATAAAAAGTTTGGGGACCCCTGCCTGGAAGCAGTGGAAAATTGGACTCTTTTAGGTACATCTGAAATGCATTCTGGATATCTGGTCTAATTGCCTTTAATTGCTGCACTTGCATCTGTTTCTTGAACATGTGAACATTATTCCCAATTCAGAGCTTTTGCACCTGGAGGTGCCGCTGCCCTTCCCTCAGCCTTGAATGTGGCAGCGCCTTGTTACCTCTTCAGGTCTCCTCACTGTCTCTACCCCACCTGGAGGCTCCCTCATCTCACTGTGGTTTTTTCCTTCATTGCATCTGTCCCCACCTGAAATCTTATTCATTTAGTTGTTTTCTGTCTATTATCTACCTCCCCCATCAGAATGTAAGCTCCATTAAGGCAGCATCCTTATCTGTCTTATGTGAGGTCAAATGGCCGCCTGCTAGCTCAGCCTGTTGGACAGAGTAGACATTCCTTCAATATTTATTGGATTTCAAGTGTGCAGGTTGGAGTTCAAATACAGAGTTTCATAAATAGTGGGACATAAAGCTCTAGAATAAATCTTATGTTAGAAAGGCCGTCTTTATATTTAAAAGTCTTGTGTTCTTCATTTCAGTGTTACCTCCCCAGTTATCCTCTTGACCCATCTTGATGTCATCAGGAGACAGGGTGGCAAGATGACAGTGACTATTGATGCATGCTACTAAAATGGGTTTAAAGGCCATCAGATGATTTAGTTTTTGTGCCAGAATATAAGAAACCATACTTCAACTTTGGTAAAATGTAGACAGATGGATTGATTGTGTTACCATCTTTTCAGCCAGTTAGTAGATGTTTCAAGGGAACAACTGGAAAGGTTATAATGAAGATGTTAGTGCCTTGAATGACATGGTCATTTCGAAGAAAGAACAGCCTTGTGGCCATGTGTCAATAGACCCATGCTTTTTTATTTTCTAGTTTCTCTGGTTCATTGCAGCTAGGGATAAAGAAAGAAACTAATAATTATATATTCTATTAAATGCTTATATTAATACTATGAAGAAAAATATAGCAAACGTACAGAATCTATAAGAGAGATAATTGTTGCAGGAAACCTACTTTAGATTGGATGATTAAAATTAGTGTATTAATCTCTTAGTGAAGATGAATATGGTTTTCTATATTCTGGCATAAGAAAGAAATATCTGGTGGCCCTTACACCTGATTCCTTGCCCTTCCATTGCTAGCAGAGGGCAGGGGCACAGCATCGGCTCTTTAAGCACCCAGTGGTTTCTCTCTCCTTGAGACGAGCAGTGGAAGGTCCAGAGTTTCTCCCCCATTCCTCCACTACCCTGGCTTCCTCCTCAGCTGATAGGAATAAGTATCATGTGGTCCAGAGCTGCATGAGAGTCTTGGACCTGCAGGACGGCCAGCTGCCAGGGTACATTAATGGAAGCAAAACCCTCTTGGAAGGGAGTAAGGGCAGGGATGGCTTCTGAGGCATGGGCATGGCAGAGTCCTTTGTGCTGTTTGGATTGTGCAGGAAGGTGGATGTTTTAGGAAGTGGCTACCCTGTCTCCTACTCATTCACCCAGCCCAACCGGGGTGGGGGTGTGTGCAGTCTTATACTTCAGATATGGAGAACAATGCCTTGAACATAACCTCTGGTGATGTCTTCCAAAAGAACATGGCATGCATGTTGGTTCATTGACATTTATTTCTTTAAATCTGCTTCTGTTCCAAAGGTGTAGATTCCTTGAGGGCTGACTGTGTGCCAGCAGGTGGATCAAGCTGGTCCACCTCAATCTCAGCATAGTACTCTGGTACTGGCACGACTCTCTTGAGGAACTTGATGCTGGAAGAGATTCTCTTGAGCAGGGACATATTGTTAGCAAGCAGCTAAGTCTCGGCTTGCACGTAGCCCTTTCTTTAACCACTGTGCATTTCTTCACAGGTGTCTCATTTCCATGGTAAGTAATTGGAAAACAGGGGTAAGGGGAAAGAAATTTTAAAATATACCTGTAGATCATTCACAATTCTACTACTTACCCACTTACAATTCTACTAACCACTGTTCAGTTTTTGCTTTATAAAGTCTGTGTAGGCGTGCATATTTGTACATGTGGGTATAGGTGTGTGTCTGTTTACATAAAATATTGAATGCGTGTACCTCCACTTAAACATGATTATAATTTGCCACTTTTAAAATTAACAGCAAATAATGACTTCCACATTTTAATAATAGCACAGTATTCTGTGCATCATGTATAATGTGATTTATTTCACCAAATCAGTCTTGCTGGACATTCACTATGCCTTCTTCCCAGAGATGATAATAAGATCCCCTATGCTACAGTTTTCACTGTTCAAGCTACAACTATGATGTTTGGTACATATGTCTTTTTGAGCTTGTCTACGGATTTCTATAGGATAATTCCTAGAGTGGTATCTACTTCTGACCACAAAGGACATTTTAGGGTAATTACATGGCCACAGATAATCAGACCTTGGAAGAATATAGCTGTGCTGTGAGTTAGCATTTAATCTGACTCTCTGCTTCCTGGGTTAGTTAGTAAGTACTGGGAGGCTGGCTTCCTGCCTGCAGCTTGTTAGGAGCAACACAGTGGGGTAGAGAGATTGAAGCTTGATTTTATAATATAACACATGGTAAGTTCAATAATAGAAATCTGCTCAATATATATGGGTCAGAGGAAAGTTGTACCTACCTAACTCCACCTGAACGTGAGGTGTTAGTCGTATGAAAGGTGGGAAGGATGTAAATTCTACCTCAGGAAACTAAAAGGGGAAGAGGTCTCTACAGTCCAAAGAAGATTAAAAGCTACTGAATTATATGTGTTGAATTAATATGCAGTGGTTAATTTATTGTGCCAACTTGCTAGGCTATCTTGTCCAGTCGTTTGGTTGAAAACTAATCTAGGCCCTGGCTGGCTGACTCAGTGGTAGAGCATCAACCTGGCGTGTGGAAGTTGCGGGTTTGATTCCCAGTCAGGGCGCACAGAAGAAGCAACCATCTGCTTCTCCATCCCTCCCTCTTCTCTCTCTTTCTTTCTCTTTCTCTCAATCTCTCTCTCTTTCTCTCTCTCTCTCTCTCTCTCTCTCTCTCTCCCCCTCCTGCAGCCATAGTTCAATGGCTTGAGCAAAGTTGGCCCTAGGTGCTGAGGATGGCTCCATGGTCTTGCATCAGATGCTGAAAAATGGCTCTGGTTGCAGTGGAGCAAGGCCCCCAAATGGGCAGAGCATCGCCCCCTAGTGGGCTTGCTGGGTGGATCCCAGTCAGGGAGCATGAAGGAGTCTGTCTCTCCACCTCCTCACCTCCCTGCCTCCCCGTCTCTCACTTAATAAAAAATAAAAATAATTAGTAAATAAATAATTAAATGAAAAAAGGAAACTAATCTAAATATTGCCATGAAGGTATTTTTTAGATGTGATAGATGTTTACAATCAGTTGACTTTGAGTAATGTAGATTACCCTCTAATATTGTTGGTTCTCAGTCAGTTGAAGACCTTAAAAGACCGAGGTCCCGAGTAGTAAGGAATTCTGCCTCTAGACTGTGGCATAGAAACCCTGCCTGAGGATCCAAGCTGCGGGCCTGCCCTATGGATTTTCAGACTCAAGACGGCAGTACTGACTCTCATCTGAATTGCGAGCCTGCCTGTGAATCTCATTGTGGGAGCCAATTTCTTAAACCACATGGTCTCTATATAGCTAGAGGTGGAGAACAGAGAGAAATCTCTCTTGCTGATTCTGTTTCTCTGGAGAGCTCTGACTGACACCTATGGTGAATTGAAATGTTTGGTTGCTTTAACTTTTTAAGTCCTTTTCTTGTAGAAAGCATATTCGGGCCTACTGTTCCCAGGTGTGCCATGGTGTTACACCTGCATGGTGGGCAGCCCCGGTCTGAGCTGAGTACTTATGAGCACATACTGGGAAGACTCAGGCAGAAATCCTGAGGGCCCTAGATCAGCTCTCTGCAAGTGTCAGCTCAGCTCTCTGTGGGACGCTGGGCAGGCCGTTGCCTGGCGCGTGATACTGGTCTAAGAACAGTAGATGGCGGCGAGCCTGCCCACTGGCTGCTACTTAGGACCCAATAAATCACAGGGGAAGGTGTTCTGTGTAGGACTGTGGCTCTCAGAAACTCAACCACCTCCCTTAGCCTTGGGCCCAAGTGTGTGTTTTGAAAGAAGGCACACCAGCAGTGATCAGCTGCAGCTCCTAGTTTTATTAAAAGTTGGCCAGAAACCATGTGACAAGGACAGCCAGTCCCAGATGGGCTCTGGTTCTCATCCTGAGAGTGTAGCGACTCACTTTGAGTCCATCTGCAGTTCCATGCTAGGGTAGCAAGCGGCTCTTGGTCCTGTTTGCATTTTGCCATGGCGTGCAGGAATGTTGGGTGGTCTGTGCAGGTGCTGCTGGGGAGAAGAGCTGGAGAGTGAAGACTCCCTCCACAGAACACACTGGAATGTAGGTCCACACTGGAATGATCCGGTCTTTATTGAATGCCTTCTATGTGTCAGGAAGTATTAGGCTTTGTGTCACCTGTTGATCTGTACTCTTAATATGCTGCTCAAAGGAACAAAAAAAGAGAATGCATCCTCAACTTGAAAATAGGTACAAGGTTCTGTTCTGAAACAAAGAAAGGAAAACAGGTTAGTGACCCACCAGGTTAACCTATGAAAGACTGCCCAGCAATGGTGCCTGAGTAGGTCTTGATAGAAGCCCAGCCATGGTCCACATGTTGGTATTTAGTACTGTCTGGGTTCTAGAATATTTGCAGGAGGTCACAGAATGGTTTACTGGGAAGTTGATGTAGAATTGTATGTCGTCTGCTACTCATTGGCACCTTGGCCTTTGGAAAGTCCTTCCTGCCTTTGAGGGAATGGTTCTTGTTCCCTCATTTATAAAATCCTTCTCCTCACAGTATGAACAGGTGAAATACTGGCTGTAAAAAGAACTTACATGGAGATACTGTGTGCTGAGTGTTAAGAGTCATGTTTACATGGTCTAAGAAATGCTCCCTGATCTTAGTGAAATTATATTCAAAAGAGAGAAATCGGTGGCCCTGGCTGTTTGGCTCAGTGGTAGAGCATTGGCCCAGCATGTGGAAGTTCCAGGTTCAATTCCTGGCCAAGGCACACAGGAGAAGTGCCTATCTGCTTCTCCACCCTTCCTCCTCTCCTTTCTCTCTGCCTCTGTCTCTCTTCTCCCCTCCCGCAGCCAAGGCTCCATTGGAGCAAAGTTGGCACAGGTGCTGAGGATGACTCCATGGTCTCCACCTCAGGTGCTAGAATGGCTCTGGTTGCAATGGAGTGAAGCCCCAGATGGGCAGAGCATTGCCCCTAGTGGGTATGCCTGGTGGATCATGACAGGTGCATGCAGGAGTCTGTCTCTCTGTCTCTCTGCTTCTCACTTCAGAAAAATACAAAGAGAGAGAGAGAGAGAGAGAGAGAGAGAGAGAGAGAGAGAGAAATGGGCCTAAAGCTAGCTGTGTACACTTGTATGTATGAGAGTATGTGTATGAGAGAGTGTGTATGAGTGTGTGTAGCTAGAGACCAGTGTGTTTAATGCAAGTGTTGTTATCAAGGAAAGTTTTTTGACGACTGAAGATAATTTTAAAAATTCTGTCTTTCCTTTGCTCATACATCATGAAAGGATACTTGGAAACAGTCTTATTAGACCTATTTTCCCCACTCACCCACTTCCCTCACACATGGTTGGTTCTCTCCATCTTATTTTTGAGACTTCCCTAGATAGCCCTCTTCCCCAGCTCCACGTCCTTCAGTGTCTTTCCTACTCCCACTTCCTCTCAGTTCAGCTTCAGGAAGGTCTAAACTAGACCCTTAGAGAAGGAAAACCTAGGTCCTCGGCCCGAGACCTCAGTTGCATGCGGGAAGGGAGGAGAAGCCAGAGCTCACCTCTGACGCAGGAGAAAAGCTGGAAACCCTGGTGTGTCAGTGTTTATCTTCGCGTGTGGCCGCCTGCACCTACTGCAGTGGTGTGGTCTGACCACGGGAGCCCGCTGTGGGGGCTGGGGAGCTGTGCTTGGAGAAGTCAGGGCTCCCTCACAGAGGCCGCCTCTGAGCCGGGTCTCAGAGGAGTATGGTGCACTAGTGTGGCAGCACGGAGCACTGCGGTGAGGTAGGGAAGAGAAAGATGTTCTGTGTGCCCAGAAGGTCGTAGATGGGGGAGGAAGAAGCTGGAAGATGAGGCTGGGCAGGTTATTTGGGTACCATGTGTGGTATGAGGTAGCTCTGCACAGAAAACCTCCCTTCTCTCATTGCAGATGCCTCCTTACACCTTCCAGTAGGATCCTTTGCAAAGGAACCTTTCATGACCACAGGAGGAGGTGGATGAGATCTTTGTGGCCCATCTGGACAACCATCTTTGTCCCCTGAAAACTGCAGACCACTGCTGGCAGCATATTTGTTCAATGTTTATTTCCTGGGTTTCTTAATCAGATTACTTGGGGTTGCAAGTGACAGAAACCTAGCTAGGCTCATGTAACTGAGCTATTAGTGAGTGGGGAGGGGTATGTAGTACTAGCTTCAGGCTTGGACACTGAAAGTGGGATGGTGTCAGCAGTAGTCTGACTGTCTGTCTGCTCTCTTCTTTTTGCTGTCCTCTTGTCCAGACAGACTCTCTTCTCATAATGGCAGGAAGGCCCTAGGCAGCCTCAGGTTTATATCCAGTCCTTCCTGCATTTACATGAGTGCCCATCCCTGAACTCTCTGGCCTGGAGGGTGGGCTGTGCTGGTTGGCCAGTCCTGACTGATCTGTACTGGGATGGGAGCTGCCCACCCTGCTCAGACTCTATGGATTGAGAGTGAGGGCTGGCTGGTTTACTCCAGAAGTGGGAGTGGAACTCAAGACGACTAAAACAACGGATGCCCCAGCATATTGCTCCCTTTTCCTCTGCATGGAAGCAGTATAAAGAATGACCTACACCAGAGACAGTGAACATACAATTAGGGCTCTTTTATGAAGGGCAAAGGTAGAGCACCTTCAGGGAATATGAGTGCAGTAGAAAAAAAGATTTGAAAAAAAGCCCCAGCTTCTTACTGGCTTTTTAGTATCTTGTTTGCTGAGGAAAATTAAGCAAGAAGAGAAAGAACTTGATTGCATTTGATTGCTTGTAAAATTGTTCAAAAGACATTTTGTCACACAAGTTAGATGGGTAAACAAGTAGTAAGTGAATGCCACCCTCCAAAGTAATAAACAGAATATAAAGTCTTCCTTCCTTCATACTGCATTTATTTAGGCTTTCACCAGTGTAGCCAGTGCTCATTGCTTAAACTAAGGAGGCGTTGTGTTAACTCAGGACAGATGGTGTTTAATATTGACCACACATGAAGACTGGTGACCCCAGGCTCCAAGTTCAGGCAGAAGGCAAGACAGATTTGCTTCCCCATGAGATGAGTACCATTAGAGTCTAGGATGCTATGGTTTGGGAGTGAAACTGTGCCATTATCTTGGCTAGATAGATATTGTTACTCTTGGTAATTTTAGTAACCATTTTATAGCAAGGCTTTATCATTTACCTAATGCTTTTAGGTACATCTATTGACTTTATGCTTATAATTATGTGCAATAAAGTTTGTTCATCTTTGCCCTGGCTGGTTGGCTCAGTGGTAGGGCATCAGCCCAGCGTGTGGAAGTCTGGGTTCAATTTCCCGGCCAGGGGACACAGAAGAAGTGCCCATCTGCTTCTTCACCCTTCCTTCTCACCTTTCTCTCTATCTCTCTTTTCTACTCCCACAGCCAAGGCTCCATTGGAGCAAAAGTTGGCCCCGGTGCTGAGGATGGCTCCATGGCCTCTGCCTCAGGTGCTAGAATGGCTCCAGTTGCAACAGAGCAACACCTCAGATGGGCAGAGCATCGCCCCGGGTGGGCATGCTGGGTGGATCCCAGTGGGGTGCATGTGAAAGTCTGTCTCTCTGACTCCCTGCTTCTCACTTCAGAAAAATACAAAAACAAAACAAAACAAAACAAAAGTTTGTTCATCTTCATTTTTACAGATAACAAGTGACTACTGACTCAAGATCACAAAGCCATATTGTATTGGGCCAACACTTGAGCATTTGTATTTGTACCTTTGGCACAAAATCCAGGGCTTTGTGACCTTTCCATATTTTCTTGCCCAACAGGCCCCCTCAGTTTTAATGGGTTGCATTTGTTGATAGGCCCATCAGTGCAGGCGTCATAGTTAAACTGCCCACTTTCCAGGCTCAGCTCACCTCCTATTATGCAAGGGATTCCAATAATCTTCCTTAGGCATCCTTGACCCTATTCTTTAATTCTCAAAGTATGTGCACATGATGGTCCAATGAGAGTAGATAGAAAATGCTCACTTAATATTTATTTTTAAATAACTAAACTTCACTAATCTTTAAAAATGTTTTGTTTTGAAATAATTTAAAATTACAGAAACTTGTAAAACTGATACATGCAGTTCCCAATACCCTTCTTCCAGTTGCACCAAAAGTTGATATTTTACAAAATCATTGTATGATCATCAAAACCAGGAAATTACCATCGACACAATATATTAATAAACTAAACTATAGACATAATTAAAAGCCACCAGCTTTACCACTAATGTCATGTTTTCCTCCCTGAGCCTCTCCGGGATCTCAAATTACATTTAGTTGTCATGTCTCCCAATAGTCTTCTCCTCCCATCTATGACAATTCCTCATTCTTTGTCTTTCAAGAAGTGACACTTTTGAAAAGAACTGATTATTTATTTTATGGAGTATCCTTAACATTGGCTTGTCTGATATTTTTGCATCATTAAATTGAGGATTGCCTCTTTGACAAGAAGACCACAGATACTGGGTTTTTCTCAAAGCATCTTAACAGGAGGTACATAATGGTGTGTGTTAGTATTGGTGATGGTACTTTTTTTATCTTATTTTTATTAATTTTAATGCAGTGACATTGATAAATCAGGGTACATATGTTCCGAGAAAACATCTCCAGATTATTTTGACATTTGATTATGCTGCATACCCCTCACCCAAAGTCAAATTGTCTTCCATCACCTTCTATCTGGTTTTCTTTGTGCCCCTCCTCTCCCCCTACCCCCACCCCGTCCTTCCTCGCCCCCTCCCCTCCCCACCCCTCTACCCCACTCCCTGTTACCATCACATTCTTGTCCATGTCTCTGAGTCTCATTTTTATGTCCCATCTATGTATGGGTTCATATAGTTCTTAGTTTTTTCTGATTTACTTATTTCACTCCATATAATGTTATCAAGGTCCATCCATGTTATTGTAAATGATCCAATGTCATCATTTCTTATGGCTGAGTAGTATTTCATAGTATATATGTACCAAAGCTTTTTAATCCACTCTTCCACTGACGGATCCTTGGGCTGTTTCCAGATCTGCGCTATTGTGAACAATGCTGCCATAAACATGGGCGTGCATTTCTTCTTTTCAAACAGTGCTATGGTGTTCTGGGGGTATATTCCTAAAAGTGGGATATTTGGGTCAAAAGGCAGTTCGATTTTTAATTTTTTGAGGAATCTCCATACTGTTTTCCACAGAGGCTGCACCACTCTGCATTCCCACCAGCAGTGCAGGAGGGTTCCCTTTTCTCCACATTCTTGCCAGCACTTATTCTGTGTTGTTTTGTTGATGAGCGCCATTCTGACTGGTGTGAGGTGATATCTCATTGTGGTTTTAATTTGCATTTCTCTAATGATTAGTGATGTTGAGCATTTTTTCATATGCTTATTGGCCATCTGTATGTCCTCTTTGGAGAAGTGTCTATTCATTTCTTTTGCCCATTTTTGATTAGATTGTTTGTCTTTCTGGTGTTAAGATTTACAAGTTCTTTATAAATTTTGGTTATTAACCCCTTATCAGACGTATTGTCAAATATGTTCTCCCATTGTGTAGTTTGTCTTTTTATTCTGTTCTTATTGTCTTTGGCTGTGCAAAAGCTTTTTAGTTAGATACAGTCCCATTTGTTTATCCTGTCTTTTATTTCACTTGCCCGTGGAGATAAATCAGCAAATATATCGCTGTGAGAGATGTCGGAGAGCTTACTGCCTATGTTTTCTTCTAAGATGCTTATGGTTTCACACCTTACATTTAAGTCTTTTATCCATTTTGAGTTTATTTTTGTGAATGGTGTAAATTGGTGGTTTAGTTTCATTTTTTTTGCAGGTAGCTGTCCAATTTTCCCAACACCATTTGTTGAAGAGGCTGTCTTTACTCCATTGTATGACCTTACCTCCTTTGTCAAATATCAGTTGTCCATAGAGCTGTGGGTTTATTTCTGGGTTCTCTGTTCTGTTCCATTGAGCTATGTGCCTGTTCTTATGCAAGTACCAGGCTGTTTTGAGTACAATGGCCTTGTAGTATATCTTGATATCAGGAAATGTGATACCTCCCCCTTTATTCTTCTTTTTTAAGATTGCTGAGGCTATTTGTGTTCTCTTTTGGGTCCATATAAATTTTTAGAATATGTGATCTATATCTTTAAAGTATGTCATTGGTATTTTAATTGGTATTGCATTGAATTTAAAAATTGTTTGAGTAATATAGACATTTTAATGATATTTATTCTTCCTAACCATGAGCACGGTATATGCTTCCATTTGTTTGTATCTTCCTTGATTTCTTTTATCAATGTTTTATAATTTTACGAGTACAAATATTTAGTCTCCTTGGTTAAATGTACTCCAAGGTACTTTATTATTTTTTTTGGTTGTAATAGTGAAGGGGATTGTTTCCTTAATTTCTCTTTCTGACTATTCATTGCTGGTGTATAAAAATGCCTCTGATTTCTGAGTGTTAATTTTATATCCTGCCACTTTGCTGAATTCATTTATCAGGTCCAGTAGTTTTTTGACTGAGACTGATTATATATAGGGTTTTCTATATACAATATCATATCATCTGCAAATAATGATAGCTTAACTTCTTCTTTTCCAACTTGAATGCCTTTTATTTCTTCTTCTTGTCTGATTGCTGTGGCTAGGGCTTCCAGGACTATGTTGAATAAGAGCGGTGAAAGGTGCACCCCTGCCTTGTTCCTGATCTTAAGGGGATTGCTTTTAATTCTTGCCCATTGAGTATGATGTTGGCTGTGTGTTTGTCATAGATGGCTTTTATCATGTTGAGGTATGTTCCCTGTATTCCCATTTTGTTGAGAGTTTTGATCATGAATTGGTGCTGGATTTTATCAAATGCTTTTTCTGCATCTATTGAAATTATCATGTGGTTTTTCTCCTTCTTTGTGTTTATGTGATGAATAACATTGATTGATTTGCGAATATTGTACCAGCCTTGCCTCCCCAGAATAAATCTCACTTGATCATGGTGTATCATTTTTTCCATATATTGTTATGGATCTTGTTTGCTAATATTTTGTTGAGGATTTTAGCATCTAAATTCATCAGGGATATTGGCCTATAATTTTCTTTCTTTGTGTTGTCTTTGCCTGGTTTTGGAATCAGAATTTTGCTCGCCTCATAAAAGGAGCTTGGAAGTCTTCCTTCCACTTGAATTTTTTGAAATAGCTTGAGAAGGATAGGAGTTAGTTCTGTTTTGAATATTTGGTAGAATTAACTTGTGAAGCCATCTGACCCAGGACCTTTCTTTGTTGGGAGTTTTTTGATAACTGTTTTGATCTCATTTGGTGTAATTGGTCTGTTTAGGTTTTCTGATTCTTCCAGATTAATTTTTGGAAGATTATATGTTTCAAGGAATTTGTCCATTTCATCTAGGTTGTGTAGTTTTTTGGCATATAGTTCTTCATAGTATTTTCTTACAATATTTTGTACTTCTGTTGTGTCAGTTGTTATTTCTCCACTCTCATTTCTAATTTTATTTATTTGAGTCCTCTCTCTTTTTTTCTTGGTGAGTCTGGTTAAAGGTTCATCGATCTTGTTTACCTTTTCAAAGAACCAGCTCCTAGTTTCATTGATCCTCTGTATTGTTTCTTTAGTCTCTATGTCATTTATTTCTGCTCTGATCTTTATTATTTCATTCCTTCTACTACATTTGGGCTTTACTTGCTATTCTTTTTCTAGTTCTTTTAGATGTAGGGTCAAGTTGTTTATTTGAGCTTTTTCTAGCTTCTTAAAATGTGCCTGTGGTGCTATGAACTTCCATCTCAGTACTGCTTTTGCTGTGTCCCATAAATTTTGAGTTGTTGTATACTCATTACCATTCATTTCTAGGAATTTTTAAATTTATTCTTTGATCTCATTCTTAATCCATTCATTATTTAACAACCTGCTATTTAGTTTCCATGTGTTTGAGAATTTTTGAGTTTTTTTGTTGTGGTCAATTTCTAATTTCATGCCATTGTGATCAGAGAAAGTGCTTCATATTATTTCAATCTTCTAAAATTTGTTGAGACCACTTTTGTGCCCTAACATGTGGTCTATCCTAGAGAATGTACCAAGAGCACTTGAAAAGAATGTATATTCTGCTGCTTTAGGGTGAAAGTTCTGAAGATATTTATTAAATCGAGTTGATCTAGTGTGTCCTTTAAGTCTGCTGTTTCTTTGTTATTTTCTTTCTTGAGGATCTATCTAGTGATGTTAGTGGGGTATTAAAATCCCCTACTATTATAGTATTGCTGTTGATCTCACTCTTTATATCCATCAAAGTCTGCTTTATGTATTTAGGTACTCCTATATTAGGTGTGTAGATATTTATAATAGTTCTATCTTCCTGTTGGATTGCTCTCTTTATCATTATGTAGTGACCTTCTTTATCTCTTACTATATTCTTTGTTTTAAATTCCATTTTGAGTGATACAAGTATTGCTACCCTAGCTTTTTTTTCATTTCCATTTGCATGAAATGTTTTTTCCATCCTTTTACCTTCAGTCTATGTGCATCTTTTGTTTTAAGGTGTGTTTCTTGTAGATAGCATATGTACGGGTCCTGTTTTCTTATCCATGCAGCTACCGTATGTCTTTTGATTGGATCATTTAATCCATTTACATTTAAGGTTATTATTGATATGTAGTTGTTTATTGCCATTTTATTCTTTAAAGCTGTATTCCTCTTTTGCTATATTCTTTTCCCACTTTGATCTGTTTATACCATGCCCCTTAACATTTCCTGCAGCTTTGGTTTGGTTGTAATGAATTCTTTTAAGTTTTTTTTGTCTGGGAAACTTTTTATTTCTCCTTCCATTTTAAATGATAGCTTTGCTGGATAAAGTAGTCTTGGTTGTAGGTTCTTGTTCTGCATTACTTTGAATATTTCTTGCCATTCCCTTCTGGCCTCAAGTGTTTCTGCTGAGAAGTCAGAAGTCATCTTTATGGGAGCTCCTTTGTAGGTGATAGTCACCTTTTTTTCTCTAGCAGCTTTTAATATTTTCTATTTATTACTTAGCTTTGGTATTTTAATTATGATGTGTTGGTGATGGTATTTTTGATCACTTGTTTAAGGTACTGTCTGCCAGGTTTTTCCACTATAAAGTTATTATTTTTCTCTTTGTAATTGATGCATATTTTATAGGGTGACACTTTTGAGATTATGCAAATTCTGCTTCTCATTATACTTTTGCCCACAAGTTTAGCCTTCATTGATGATTTTTACTGGTAGCAATTATTGCTGTGACATTTGCCTAATGAGCTTGAGTAAAATTTAATAAATAAATTCTCCGTAGTGCTCTCACTCAGGTGTCATGTTATATGGTCACATTCCATGAGAGCATCTGTTGAGAAAATTTTTCTTTTCCTGTGTCTCTTCATATGCAGGCATATTTTTACCTTCTTAAAATAATAGTTCGTGGACAGTTTTATAAATATCTTTTTATAAAAAGAAACAAATATTTTTGAAAGTATATCATTGACTTAGAAGACAATAGGCAGATAGAAAATTGAGCTTGAAACTCATCATTCAGGAAGACCATGGAGAAGATAGCATCTGCCTTTTATCACCGATTGAAGTTAAAAATCCAACCTTATTCATTTCACTGGATATAGTGTCATAAGCATTTCAACATTTTCAGTATTACCAGTTACTACTTTAATACTTGCATAACATTCCACGTACTACAGTTGCATGTGTAGGTTCTTCTGAGTTGAATAAGGGATGCATTTATAACTCTCTTCATGCCCAGTGTTTCTGTACCTTGGCTGCATACTGGAGCAACCTAGCAAGTTTTAAGAAATACTGGTGCCTGGGTCTTATCCCCAGAGGTTCTGGTATAACAGGTGTGGCTGTAGTCTGGGCATGGAGACCTTTATTAAGGTCTCCAAAGATTCAAGTATAGCAAAGGGTAAAAACTCTTACAGCCTGTGCAACATTTTTTCTTGTATGTGAATAAGAACCCATGCACCTACTACTTCCTGTTAACTATAGAAACTTCTGTTGTTTTCTGTGCTCTAGACCTAAACAACCCAAACATTCATACTCAGAGGTGTTCACAAATGTAGACAACCTTAGATGGCTTTAGAAAATTTACTATTACCACATTCTGCTTATATGAATATAGTGAGTTATATGACATTGTTTCTTCATCTATAAAATGGAGATAAATGTACTCCTACCTAGGGTCATAGGGATGATTTAAAAATTGAAGTTCAGACTCTTTATGCACAGCTGTGTAGTGTAGCCATTATAGAGGACAATTGGGCAATGCCTGGTAAAAAGGAAGATTTTCACCCCTGCTCTCCAAAAAAACTTTTAGGCACATGACAGTGGTTAAGTTCTTGGACTAAGAAACCACTGTACTATGTTTCTCCAGGGCTAGATTTGTGAAGTTGTGGGGCCACCATGATGATGTTCTTCAAGACTAGGTTTGACATAAAGCATGGAAGGGGTGTCAGCCTCCTCTTCTCGTTGGGAGCTAGCGACTTTTGATGTAGCCTTCTCAGCACCCATTAAGTTTCCTTACCAGACCTTCTGTTTGTTTGTTTTCCCTTTTATTTCACTTAAAATCTGTTTTTGCCTTTATTTTACACACCTGATACCATAGCTTTGAATTACTTGTCTGGTATCCTCAACATTTACTTATAAATGCCAGATTCCTAAAGAATATTGGAATGAAATCACAGAATGAGTAATGATAAATTAAGAACTGGACCCGAATTGTTCTAACACTGTGTACAGTTCTTTTCAAATTCCAAAGCTCTTTATTAATTAGACATAATAGTTGCCATTATTGAGCACTTAGTCTTTGCCAGGTTCCATGATGACATTTTTACAAGTTTTATTTAATCGTCACAATTTAATTTTCAAGGAGTAGCTTTGTTTTGAAATGTGTTTCTTTTCAGATTGAGGAAATATAATAACAATTTATTAACTTCTTACCATGTATCACACACTGTTCAAATCATTGCATTTGAACTCATTTTCTATTAATTTGAGGATAAGTAACTTGCCCATTGTCGTACAACCCGTCAGCATGGAGCTGGGATTTAAATCCAGTTCTTTCTGCCTGATGCCCAGGCCAGTTTGCTGGATCTCTCTGTTTGCTTGTTTCTCCTAAGGGCTGATGTTTGGTCAGCTATGTAAGTATCCAGTGCAGAGGACACAGGGCAGAGTTTATTTCCTTTCAGTCTCAGCCAAGCACTGATCATACTGCTGGGTGAAGTAGCATCTAGGAACAGAGGGACTGTAGCAGCATTGGAGATTGGTGGCCTCTGATCTAATATCACCTGTCTCTTTATGACACCGAGCCTTCAACGTAGGCTAACGCAATCAATGTTTAATGGAGATAGGTTTATGAATAAAAAACCAAATAGAATAGTCTTTTCTTAATAACATTAACACCAAGGTAGTGTTCATTTTCACTCCAGGGAAGAGTGGACCCTTCAAGGCCAATTAGCTTTAATTCAGTTGTCCCAGAGTTTCTGCAGTAAAACCTGGGCATGCCATGCACAGCAGCTCAGCTCCTTGTTTATTATTCCCAGTGAAAATGTTTGTTTTGAGGGAGGCTACTAAAAAGATTTATGAATGTGTTTCCAGCTCTCATTTAATCTTGTCTGTTTAACACGGGGTCTATGCTGTTGCCTCTGCAACACCCACATTTCTGACTTTGCAGAGCTCCAGCACTCACTCTGTGCTTCATTACATTAAGTGTAATGTACTTAATTTCCCACAAACAGAGATGTTTCCAAGGAGTTAATGCCCAGCTCTGTCACAGGGTGACACGGAACTCCTGCGTGCTGACTTTTCATCTCATTCCTTGAAAAGCTTCCTGAGACGTGTGGCTCAGTGGGCAGGTCAGCATGGTGGGCGCCGCTGTCTTGCAGGGCCACTTTCCTTCGGCCCTTGGGAAGCAGATTAGGGGAAGTGATGGATGCTGAAATCGGTTTTGACAGATCTGAAATCCTTTTTCTAATTGAAAGCTGTTGTTGGAGGTGGTTCTTGGTGGTGCCTCTTGTAGGAATTCCGTCTCCATCCCACTCTGAGCCCTTGAAGCTTTCCTTTCTCATTGGCGTGTGCTACTGTGGACTCTGGCTCCCAGAGCATGAGGGCAGCATGTGGGATGGGCGGTTCAGCCAGAACCGAGCTCTAACTGGGGAAGAAGGCTCAGGTCTCTCTTCTGTGGTGGCATTAACATTCACTGGTTAGTGTTAGGTCAGCAGTAAGAAGCTGAAGTAAAGAGAGAAAGAGAGAGACACTCAAGCTCTGGGCAGAACCTATTCTCTTTACCCACAATTGAGCACTGTTTGCCTTCAACGTGCCTTCCAGATAGGCAGATGATATGAACAGAGAGTGAGAGGTTGAATCCACATGGCAATTTTAAAAGTTCAGCTCATCAGCAGTAAAAAGAGTGCAATTAAAAGCAAAAAAGAGAGCCTTGGTCTGCTAGCTCAGTTGGGTAGAACATCATCCTGATATGCCAGGGGTGTGGCTTCAACCCCAGCCAGAGCACATATAAGAATCAATGCATAAAGAAGTGGGACAACAGAGCAATGTTTCTCTCTCTCCCTTCCTCTCTCTCTAAAATCAATTAAAAAATTTCAAAACTATTAAAAAAACAAGATATTTTAACTATCAAATAAACAAAGTATATTTTGGGTTTTTTGTTTGTTGTTGTTCTTTTCTTCCTAATGATAATATTTATTTAGTTTTGAAGGGTGATAAGTGATAGGCACTTTCATTGCTATTCGGAATAAATATCGGTTCAAAATTTCTGGCAAAATATTATAAAAAGCCTGAAAAAGTCATGCCCGTTAACCCAATAATGTCATTTGCAGGAATCCTTACTTAGAACATAATTTTGTTCTTTAAAAAAAAATTCTGTCACTTTGGTACTTATAACAATGTGGAGTTTTTTTCACAATTGGAAAATATCTAGCAATAAGGTTGAAAAACATTCTAGTAATAGGGGAATGGAATAATAATATATTATTAATTATGAATTATTTTTATATAAAGTATAACCATTAAGAATAATATTTACTAAAATTTTTATATGAGTGAGATATGCTTATTGATGTGAATGATGTATATTTGTTTTCCATTGTTTTTAAAAATAATACATCACATTAAAAAAAGGCAGAAAATAAATATACCAAAATGTTAATGATAGTTGTATCTGGGTAGTAGACTTTTCTTTCCCTTAAAAAAAAATTCTGTGTATACTTGGCTTGTTTAATCCTGTTTAGCACTTATTTAACAACTTAATATTGATTAAATATCAATTCTATTATAAGCACTTATTTTTTATAGCTCTCTTTGAGAAGTATTTTTTATTTTCATGTACATAAATTTATTGCAATATTGAGAATTGCTTTCTCTGGGTTGTCAGTAGACTGAGTTTTTGCCAAAGAAAACTAATGAACCCTCCTATACTTTCCACAACACCAGCCTGCTTGCCAGAAGGAGGAGGATGGAAAAATCCTTCTCCTTCTGTCATTATTTCATGGTCTCATGAGCACTTGGACTCATGACACCAGGAAAAGAGCTTTTAATAAATGGTGCTAGAGGTGCCTCGAAGTGCCAAGCAAATCTATAAACAATGGGTGTTAAAAAATATAAGAGTTTCACAGAGTGACTTTTATGTTTTTTGGGGTGAGGGTTATATTTTTAAAATAAGGAAGGACAGAAAAAAAGGAAGGAAGAGAGAAGGGGAGAGAGAGAGAGGAAAACAATTTTCCTGGTTCATTCTTTGTGTTACACCTTGGTTGTAGATGACCTGTTTGGACCTGTTGGACAACAAGTTTTGTTTTAAAACTGAGAGTTAAGCGGGTCCCTGATTTTAGCTCTCACTGTAGATTATAAATGTCACCTTGGTGGTGGTACCTGGTAAAATAGAGGGGAAGTCATTGTGGCATTTCTAAAGAGCCTGTTCTTGTGAATGTTCGTCTGGGCTCTGGACTTATCTCTAACCTTGGATGAATCTCAACTGCTTGTGCCTCAGTTTCCTTATCCATAAATTAGGGATTTGAAAAATGATCTTTGAGGTTCCTTAAATTCCAGTGATTTTGTTTTTCAATAGTAATTATCTGTAGGTTTTCTGAACTTTCCAGGAGAAGAACCAAGCCTTATTCTTCTAGTATCTTTGGGCTAGAATGCTTCTCTTGACATAGGTAAGACTTCATAAATTTGGTTGGGTACCTGAGAAAGCAAAATCACCTCATGAGGATCTTTCTTGAGATGTAGGAAGAGGTTTTGATGGCTCCACAAATAGAGGTGAAAATAAATTGCCAATCATATATTAAATGTGATGCCTTGTCATGCTTAATCCTCACAACTTCCCTGAGAGGTGGGTTTACCTATCACAGTTTACCCTTCAGCAACATGGGTTGAACTATGTAGGTCCACGTATATGTAGGGTTTTTTTCAGTAGATACCTGTACTGTTTTTGATCTACAGTTGGTAATCCATGGATATAGAGGGCTGAATGTATGCATTGATCTACACCATTTTATATGAGAGAATTGAGCTTCCATAGATTTTGGTATCTGTGAGGTTCTTGGAAACAGTCCCTCATGGATACCTACGGTAGTTTAGTTTTAGAGGATTTCAATTCAAGGTTAGAGGGACTGCTGACTTTAAACCCAGAGCTGCTCAGGGGTCAACTGGATCCCCATTTTACAGAGCTCTAGAGAAGCTAAGAAGTAATGGAAAATCACACAGCTGGTAGGCATCAGTCAGAGCAGAGTCTAGATCTTGCTGACTTGAAGATCGGTGTACTTAAGCCTCATTCATGTTCTTTCTCACTATTCTTTTACTACCAGAGTCAATGAAATAAAACAACCCAAGCCTCAGGTAACTCAAAACAATACAAACTGATGGCTAGTGGCAGCAATGTGTCCTCGATGTGTTTGGCCTGTTTGGGTCTTCTTGAAGAATGGGATTAGTTCCTCATGTTCACAAATTGGTAGTTGCACACTGGGATCACAACACTGCAAGGCTGTGTGGAATTCATTCACCAGTGCCCCTTTCAGGTGGGGCATTTGCTGTGCAGTTTACTGCTAACCTCATCTGACTTGTCTCTCCTATTTACGTTAGTTCTCAGGTTGCAGAAAAAATTACCAACCTTTTGGATAACAGAAAAATGGAACAGCTAGTTTCTGAGTGATTACAATCCAACTGTACCTGCAGTAGAACTGAAAGCACTACAGATGTAAATACCTCCCCTTGTCCCTTTAAAAGTAACTAAATACTGTATCTAGAAATAAAATGTACAGAACAATGAATTATCAGGTACACATTGTGCAAAAAGAGTCTCATATTTACAAAAGGTTTTACCAGAATATTTGCTAAAATGATGAACTCATTTAGATTCTGATACTTTTATAAAAGACTTTGAATATAGTGTAAGTTCCTAGAAAGGCTTCTGATACAAAGAGCAAAGCCCCCCTGTATTTCACTTTTATCTGTGTGGGGCATCACACCTTCTGTGGCAGTGTTGGGGGGGTACTTTAGGGTATGTTGGTCTAGCGTTGCTCATTGTTTTGGGAGCCTGAGAAGCTTGGGTGTAAACCCTGGCTCTTATACATACTCACTGTGCGTGTTTGGGACACCTGATTAACCTCTGAGCCTCAGCTTCTGTTTTTGTAAAATGCAGTTTATGAGGATGAAAAGATAAATGTGCATGGAAAAACATATATACAATATACACACATATACATTATTCATTTATATGTTTATATATTATTATCTATGTCACTTAACTCTGGTGCCTGACAATTGAAATAGTCTCTTCTTATAGCTATATTATTTGTCTCTTTATGGTGGTCTTTGAGAAACTCCATTTCCATTCCTCTCGATTTTGAACTGGCAACTTCCTAATATTGCTTAAAAATCTTTAGAATACTTACCCTCTAGTAGAGCGGTTCTCAACCTGTGGGTCGTGACCCCGGCGGGGGTCGAACGACCAAAACACAGGGGTCACCTAAAGCTCTAGTATAAGCAAGAGCAGGAATAATTATCTTGGTTTAGAAATAAGAAATTGTTTGTGAGCAGTTCCCCAGGGATGGTGTTTGAAAATAATATCAACCTGGTGAGGTTGCTTGGGGGGCCCTCCTGTGCAGAGCCTTGGGCTAGCGGAGCTCAGCTCAGTGGCTGGGGGCTGGGTACTCTGAGGACAGTTCTCCCTGAAAGGGCCCCTTCCCTCCATTTCATTATCCATTATTTGTCCACATGCACCTCTGTGCAGGAAGTCGGTGCCAAGTGTTATTAACGGGGAGCAGGGAGGATGAGTAGTGGAACTTCATTCTGTCCCTTTACCTCCTTCATAGCTCCCACTCTGCAGTCCTGCAGTGTTCTCTCTCTCTCTCTCTCTCTCTCTCTCTCTCTCTCTTGGCATTCCCCTCCTTACTGTTGTGTGCTGCAAGGAGGAAGCGCTCAGCAGGGGAAAGCAGCAGAGCTCACTGTCTTCCTTCTCTTATGAGGTCCTGAGCGCCCCTTTCCTTACCACATGGTGGCCGACACTGCTTATCGTCTTCCAGTAACCATTCTCCTTGTCTTTTCTGGGCTGAAATTTAAGAGGGCATGTGATAACAACATTTCCCAGCCTCCTTTGCAGCTAAGCAGAGCCATGTCCTTTAGTATTGGCCCACAGATGAGTGTCTACTGGATCATGTTCTCCTCTCCTCTTCAGGTATGTGCCATCGTGGCAATGAACTATCATTGACTTGTTACAATGATGACACTATAAAGATGGGGATACCATACAGAAAAAGCAGACTTGGTCCCCAAAACACGGAATCTCCACAGCAGCCCTGGCCTGCCCATCCTTAGATATCGGCAAGAGAGAAATAACTTTTTTTTTTTTTGTTAAAGCCACTATTGCTTTGGTTTATTTATTTATTTATTTATTTTTGTATTTTTCTGAAGCTGGAAACGAGGAGAGACAGTCAGACAGACTCCCGCATGCGCCCGACCGGGATCCACCCGGCACGCTCACCAGGGGTGACGCTCTGCCCACCAGGGGGCGATGCTCTGCCCCTCCGGGGCATCGCTCTTTTGCGACCAGAGCCACTCTAGCGCCTGGGGCAGAGGCCAAGGAGCCATCCCCAGCGCCCGGGCCATCTTTGCTCCAATGGAGCCTTGGCTGCGGGAGGGGAAGAGAGAGACAGAGAGGAAGGAGGGGGGCGGGGTGGAGAAGCAAATGGGCGCTTCTCCTATGTGCCCTGGTCGGGAATCGAACCCGGGCCCCCCGCACGCCAGGCTGACGCTCTACCGCTGAGCCAACCGGCCAGGGCCTGTTGCTTTGGTTTATATGATGACTGATGATGTAGGATCCTAACGCATGTGTGTGCACACACAAATGCCATTCCTTTATGACAAAAGAATTTGTCTAGGTTCATAACTCATGTGACCTAAAGCTGCTGTTGGTGCATCATGGGCGCTCTTGACTATCTGTGGCACTACAGAGGAGTTGAGAGTTAGAGAGAAATCTGGATTTGAATCCTAGCTCTGCAATTTATTAACTGTGTGGCTTTGACCAAATTGACAAATCCCTCTGAGCCTCAGTTTACTTATTGGTAAAATAGAGTAATACTGACTACCTCATGGACTTGTGAGCATTTTTGTAAAGCATTTAGCCAGTTGCCTAACATATGCAAATACTCAATAAATATGTAGATATGTACATCTGATGGTGATACCCTTAGCAAAGAATACAGAGATGATTTCTGTATGACCAATGAAATCATTAGGTTTCTGTAGAGTTTGGGGTGTTGTTTTAAATCATGAGTTATCAGGCATTCTTTGATTTTTATGATAGATGGATGCATGAACTACCCACATATAGGCCTGTGAACTCCATAGGTGGGTCTCTTTCAGCGCTTCCTCCTTCATGCAAACCTCCCCAAAATGCTATTACATTAAATTGTGTAAAAGCTCTTTCATTTTGTGAGAACATAGGGCATTCTTGTTTGAAAACAAAATAATTCCGAACACATTTATTTGAGTTCTATTTTATTGATTTTGTTTTTTGAAGTGATGGTATTCCAAGTCTTTTCTGTTTGGTTCAGTTAAATATTTTTTAAGAAGGAGGCTATCTCTCTAGCACATTCCTCAGTGTTTTCTAGGCACAGCATAGATAACCTTTGTCATGATGTCTGATATATTGAGACCATGGTCCCATTATTTTGATCAAATGGATAGTTACAAATACCTATGGATAGATGACTTTCAGGTGAGTACATTTTTTCAGTGTTCATAGAAAGCAGGAGAGTCCAGGGATTTTAATGTAAATTTTCATGTTGGACTGTCTGGGGTCCAACTTGACCAGGTGCCAGCTATACTTATTAGATATGTGATCTCAGCAAACTTAAGTCTCCGGAGCTCAGTTTCTACATTTATAAAATAAGGAAAAAATTTTATCTCAAGGGATCCTTATCAGGATAAAATAAGTTGTTGTTTTAAAGTCATCCTGTTATTTTCACAAATATTTGTCTCCCCTACACTCCCAGACCATTTTTCAGGCATGATCTTTTAATGTGCTTTGGCTAAAGAATTGTAAGCAAATGAACATATGTCACTTCGTGGTATGGGTTGCCATGTTTTCTTTTCTTTCAGCCATAACACTGGCAGTATTCCTTATAAAGGCTGCTCCATCTGCCTGGACTCAAGGCTGGGACTATGGGGCAGAGCCACAGCCAGTGTGTATGCAGGATGAGGCTACAACCAAACCTTTATGATTGTCATCACTGAGTTTCTGGGATCATTGGTTATCATGGCATGACCTCTCCTATCCTTACTGATGTATATAAAGCCCTTAGCTTGATGCCTAGCAGGTTGTAAGTATTCAACCAACATTAAGCTATATAATTAATTATCTGTCCTTTCGCCCTGTGCTTTTTTCAATTGCTGGCCCTAGTGTTTGGCTAATTTTTAAAAAATCTCTTCAGTCTTGCTATTATTACATTAAGACATGGAAATATCACTGGCATTGGCCAATTTGGTCCTGAATTTAAAAAATAGAACAATCAAAAGATTATGAGGAAAGATGCATTTACCAATAACATATATACTAGTATTCTTGGTCAGGGATTGGTAACCACTGATCTGAGGGTCAAATCTGGCTCTCTGCCTCTTTTTGTAAGACCTGTGAGTTCAGAACATCTTTTACATTTGTAAATGGTCAGAAAAAATAAAGGTAATATTTTGAGACTTATGTGAAATTAAAATTTCAGTACCTGAAAGTTTTGTTCAAATACAGACATGCCCTTTTGCTTATATATTATCTGACTACTTGTCCAAGTTTTCTCCTATTTGTTCTCAATGTCCTAATCTGTACATATCATTAGGATTATTTTAAAAACCAAAGGAACCATATATATATGACAATGTACTTGACCAGGTGGTGGTACAGTGAGTCATTAAAGCATCTCCCTGAGATGTTGAGGACTCAGGTTTGAAACCCAGAGGTTGCTGGCTTGAGTGTAGGCTTCACCAGCTTGAGGATGGGGTCACTGGCTTAAGCGTGGGATCATAGACATGACCCCATGGTCGCTGGCTTGGGCTCAAAGGTCACTGGCTTGAAGCACAAGGTTGCTGGCTTGCGCCCAACATCACTGGCTAGAGCAAGAGGTCACTGGCTCTGCTGGAGGCCCCTCCCCTGTGAGGCACGTATGAGAAAGCAATCAATGAACAACTAAAGTGCCAGAACTATGAGTTGATGCTTATAATCTCTCTCCCTTCCTTTCTGGCTCTCTTTCACTAAAAAAAAGAAAAAGAAAGAAGAAAAAAAGGAGAAAGAAAGAAAGCATATATATGACAATGCACTTAAAAGAATTAGAAACCGGAATATGCTATTAACTGAGGAAAAATTCTATATAACAAAAGGTGTCATTTGAAACTTTTTGTTGTTCTTTCAACACATTCCTGGAAAAACTACAAGATATATGTAATTACAAGATATATATATATATATATATATATATATATATATGCATTGTGTATTTTATATACACGCACATCGCAAAATCCTAAGTGAGGTGATCCTTGGTGAAGGATTTATGGATTTTTTATGTTATATGAAGTCTATGCCTTTTGATTGTTTTCTTTTTGAGTTGTATATGTTAGGCACATAATTGGAGAAATAATTAAAAATCTTAAAAGAATAAGGATGAATGATACAGGGATCAGAAATAACCTCACTGAACACTGTCCGGGCCTCCTGAGCCCTGCGCTGCATTGTGCTGTGAGGGAAGGAGAGGTTCTGGGCCAAAGAGTGCCTCCTACAAACCCCCTTCCATTGTATGTGCCTCCTGGAAACAGAAGGTTCCTGTTCTTTCCAGACTTTTTCAGCCTTGGCACCTGAGCCTAGCATTTCCTATGTGCTTTGCAGATTCTACTTAGAATTTGTGGCTTCCCTATGAGCCCCACGACTCCCAGATGCCGCCTGACCTGCGCGAGGCAGAGTCTGGCAGACACGCTAGCTCTAACTTGGGAAACTGCTCCGGGCCAGCACTGCTTTTCAAGAGTTTAGCTCTAGGACAGCAATGTTTAAGCCATTTTACCACACAGCACACATAAACTAATTACTACAATTCTGTGGCACAACAAAAGATATATTCTATGTTTTGTTGATCTGACAAAAGAAAAACAGTTATAATTTTGATTCATTCACACTGGATGGCTATTGTTGTGTTGGCTGTTGTCATTTTTGTATTTGACAATCTAAGGGCAAAGGGGCCTCTGTCCTATTTAGTCAGGGATCACATGTTTTAAAATTTCTCGTGGCACATCAGTTGGAAATCACTGTTCTAGGACTCATGGCCACACCGTGATGTCCCTGCAGCCTTGGCTTTGAGCATCAGATGTCCAGCCACAGAGCTATGGTGTGGAGAGCTGAAAGGGGCGGTGCTATGGACTTTTCTGAGGGAGCAGCTTTCCCCACTGGTGGATGAGCCTGGCCTCCAGGAGGAAGGGTGAGGTTGTAGAGCCATCTTGCTCAGCCCTGGACTTACCACTGCCATGAGGCAGCCCCTCAGCTTCCAGGAGCCACCCTGTGGGTGAGCGGTGTTGTTGGAAGCACCCAAGATGAAGGTATTTGTACAGTTCCTCCTTGTTCTCCAAGCCCTGGCCAGACTGAGTGCTCTCCAGACGGCATCTCGGCAGGTGTCCTTGGATGTGTGTGCTTTATTTAGACTTCCTCAAGCTATAGCATTTAGTGGACAGCCTAGATAGAAAATGTGGCAGCCAAAAAAAGAAAAAATTCAAGAATAGTGTATGTTGCCTGACCAGGCAGTAGCGCGGTGGATGGAGCATCGGACTGAGATGTGGAGGACCCAGGTTTGAAATCCTGAGGTCGGCCCTGGCCGGTTGGCTCAGTGGTGGAGTGTCGGCCTGGTGTGCAGGAGTCCTGGGTTTGATTCCCGGCCAGGGCACACAGGAGAAGTGCCCATCTGCTTCTCCACCCCTCCCCCTCTCCTTCCTCTCTGTCTCTCTCTTCCCCTCCCGCAGCAGAGGCTCCATTGGAGCAAAGTTTGCCCGGGCGCTGAGGATGGCTCTGTGGCCTCTGCCCCAGGCGCTAGAGTGGCTCTGGATGCAGCGGAGTGATGCCCCAGATGGGCAGAGCATCGCCCCCTGGTGGGCATGTCGGGTGGATCCTGGTCGGGCGCATGCGGGAGTCTGTCTGGCTGCCTCCCCATTTCCAGCTTTGGAAAAACGCAAAAAAAAAAAAAAAAAAGAAGAAGAAGAAGAAGAAGAAACCCTGAGGTCGCCAGCTTGAGTGCGGGCTCATCTGGTGAGAGCAAGGCTCACAAGTTTGAACCCAAGGTCACTGGCTTGAGCAAGGGGTTACTGGGTCTGCTGTAGCCCCCAGTCAAGGCACATATGAGAAAGCAATCAATGAACAACTAAGAGCCGCAATGAAGAATAGATGCTTCTCATCTCTCTCCCTTCTGGTCCGTCTGTCCCTAACTGTCCCTCTCTCTGACTCTCTCTGTCTCTGTTACACACACACACACACACACACACACACACACAAGAAAAAGAACAGTGTATGTTGTTCAAGTCCATTAGAGGGAAACCAATTCATTATTGTGCACAAACACTTTGGTCACACTGCTTTTGTTCCCAGGATAAAAGACAGGCAGAGGTGATATATATAATTCAGTAGTCAAAAACCGGATTGGAGCTGAGTGCACCTGCATTATGGTCATGGTGCTGCCATAAACTGGCTGAATACTCTTAGGCATGGTTCTTAATCTCAGTAGATTTTGCTCTCCTCATTGGTAAGAGGAAGATTTGAAAGAGCACCTACTTCATGACATTAGAAACAATAACTGAGGCATTGTGATGTGCTGTGTCATGTGGTGTGTGACACAGAGTTAGTTCTCAGGACGTTTCTTCATCTAGTCTGATACCCATAGGCACATTTAGCCTATTAGTATCTGTCATGCATCTGAGCCTTGTTTGACTTCTAGGTTTAAGAAATTATAATTCCTGAAGTTGAATTTGGGGACAATTACACCTTTTCAAATTGTTGTTTATTTGAAATATCTTTCTTAAATTTAAAACTTTCTGCCATTCTCTAATTCACCAAGGGAGTAAGAATAATATTAATCATCATCATTATGGCCTGACCTGTGGTGGCGCAGTGGATAAAGCATCGACCTGGAAATGCTGAGGTCGCTGGTTCGAAACCCTGGGCTTGCCTGGTCAAGGCACATATGGGAGTTGATGCTTCCAGCTCCTCCCCCCTTCTCTCTCTCTGTCTCTTCTCTCTCTCTCTCTCTCTCTCTGTCTCTCCCTCTCCTCTCTAAAATGAATAAATAAAAAAAAAATAATAAATAAATAATCATCATCATTATGATAACAACAGCAAATACTAAAAACTGGGCATTATATTAAGAATTTTAGTCCTTTAGTCCTCACAATAACCCTATGAAGTTGCAAATTTTTTTTTTGTATTTTTCTGAAGCTAGAAATGGGGAGAGACAGTCAGATAGACTCCCGCATGCGCCCAACCGGGATCCACCCGGCACGCCCACGAGGGGGCGATGCTCTGCCCACCAGGGGGCGATGCTCTACCCCTCTGGGGCGTCGCTCTGTCACGACCAGAGCCACTGTAGCGCCTGGGGCAGAGGCCAAGGAGCCATCCCCAGCGCCCGGGCCATCTTTGCTCCAATGGAGCGGCTGCGGGAGGGGAAGAGAGAGACAGAGAGGAAGGAGAAGGGGAGGGGTGGTGAAATAGATGGGCTCTTCTCCTGTGTGCCCTGGCCGGGAATTGAACCTGAGACCTCTGCACGCCAGGCCGACGCTCTACCACTGAGCCAACCGGCTAGGGAAGTTGCAAATTTTATTATCCCCATTTTGCAGATTAGGAAAATGAGGTAAGAGTTTTAAGTTACTTGCAATCAATAAATAAGTGGTGGAGCTGGGATTTTGTTGCAGACCCATCTGGTTCTAGACCCACTGGCTCTTCCCCAACCATGTGAAACATTTCCCACATAGCAATGGCTGGATGTTTTCACAGTTGAATTTAGCCTGCTCCTTTAAGAAGAATTAGACAGCAATAGCTGAGCACATTCAAAGCAAGGTTTCACTCTGGCCTTGGAAGGAAATGAATCATACTTATTCCTTGAACACTTTAAAAAAATTCTCACTAGATCTGTGAAATACCAAACAAGATGAATCAGATTTTTTCTTTGTGTAGGAAGCTAAACTCACTCCAGGTAGCTCAAGATAATTAAATGAGTTCTTCCGTTAAGAAGTATACATGTCTTTCTGCATCTAAATCTCTGTGCTGTATTTCTCAATTTGTCAGGAGTAAAGGAATTCACTGGAGCATTCTCTAAGGCAGAGTTTCTCAACCTCAGCACTACTGACATTTTGGGCCAGATAATTGTCTGTTGTGGGGCTGTGCTATGCATTGTAGGATGTTGAACAGCAATCCATGGCTTCTAGAAGACCTTCTAGGTGTCTTTAGCGTCTCCCCTTTGCAGTGGGACAACCAAACATATCCGCAGATGTAAATTCCACATGTCCCCTGGTAAGCAAAATGGCCCTTGGTTGAGAATGACCTGCTCTAAGTTCCCACTAGAAATGTCCTGGAATTTGAGCTCTGTCACTTGCACAGTAGGACACTGTGACCATGGATGTGTCTTATTTCCCCTCTCAGCTTCAGTTTTCTTATCTGTATTTAGAAGGGCATGGTATTCCCTCTGGAATAAGAAAGGAATAAGAAAAGCTGGAATAAGAAAAATGTAATTAAATTATAGTGAATAGTTTATATACACATATACTTAAAAAACAAAACAGAACTGTTCTTTTCCTTCCAGCTCCGAAATTCAACAATTCTGATCATAATTATAGTTTTCAGTTTCACTCCAGATGCTAACATATGTATGTGATAAATCAATTGATATTTCTCTGGAAGACAACTCTTGGGAATGAAAATTGAGAGTAATCTTTCTCCTTTTCCTTTTTTTCCTTCCATTTATGCATTCTTTTTCTTCTCACTAATACAGAAGAGTATTTTATATTATTCCTTATGAAAGATGGACTCAAAGAAGATCAAGGCAAACTCTTTTGAATGTTCACTAGCAGTGGAGAGGAAATGACTTTAAATAATAGTCCCTGATAGAAAAAGGAACTTTCAGACAAAGGTGTCCAACAGCAGGAGTTCATTGGCAGAACAGGTCAGGGATTGGATTGCCTTTCTTGGAGACTGGTGAGACCTAGAAAGCCCTTGATCTGGAACAGTCTTCAGGGGGAGTTCTAAATTCGGAAAACATCTACGCCTTGCACATTTGCCCTTGGTCGTCTGCAAGCTCCACTCCTGGTCTGAGCGTCTAAGAAAGGCTACGGGTTGTTGAAAAGGACTCAGCCAGTGTGTTTCATCCTTCTCCCCTGATGGTTCAGCCCCTCCTCTCCCTCTCCTCTCTTATCACGCTCCAAAAGAAGAACCTAGGAAGCAGTTGACTGAATTTTGCATTTATGAGCTTGATGAAGGCAAAAACAAAAACAAGAAATAGTTATTCTGACTTTGTCTGCAGTTAATTGTACGTGGAATATGGTTCTGTGGTTCTTCAACAGCCAGAGCACACTTGACTTACCACTACACTGAATTAGCCTTCCAGCTTCTTTAAAAAAATGGGTTCTTGTGCCCACCTTTGGGATTCTAATTCAGGAAGTGTGAAAGGTGCCAGCCAACTGTACTACGCATACACGTGCACATGCATGCACACACAATTCTCATCTCCGTCTTCATTCTTAAAAGCATGACTGTGAATCTTGAACATTTGGTATTTGTGTTTCTCCTTATCTATAAAGTGGGATAATGATAATACTGATCGTACATAGTTGTTGAGATGATGACATAGGTAATTCAAACCAAGGACTTAGCACAGAGCCTAGCAGAGATGAGGCCTCAGATTCCATTAATTGATGGAGTCAATTAATGTGGCCGTTGTCATCACCACTCTCCTGCCCTAGAAACCTTGGTTTGTTCTTGACTCCTCCCTTTGTTGATTTTGTACCTAAGTATCCAAACTACTTGCCAAATCCCAGTGAATCAAATCCTCTTCAGTTTATCTGTGGGCTGCCCCTGCCTTCTATTTTTACTCCTCTGGTTCAGGCCCTGCCGGCACAGCAAGCAGCCTCTTCACTCATCTTCCTGCTTGCTGCCTTCCTGTCTGTTCTCCAGGGTGCAGCCAGAGCAATCTTCCCTTTGTATATTGAATATCACTTCCTGGGTTAAAACTCTTCATTGTGTTCGGATAAAACCAACCTTTTCCCAAGATTTACACGGCCTGCCTGATCTGATCCATCAGATGTCACCTCCTGCCAGTTTCTGCCCTGTCTACTATGTTTGAGTCACAGTGATTTCTGGCTACACTTGGCTGTACTTTAACTATACCAAGTTCTTTACTGCCTCATGACCTTTGCACAGGGCTTCTTCTAAAGCAGGGGTCGGGAACCTTTTTGGCTGAGAGAGCCATAAACGCCACATATTTTAAAATGTAATTCCTGTGAGCCATACAATGACCTGTGTACGTTACACATTATCCAATAAAAATTTGGTGTTGTTCGGAGGACAGCTGTGATTGGCTCCAGCCACCCACAATCATGAACACAAGCAGCAGGAAATGAATGGATTGTAACACATGAGAATGTTTTATATTTTTAACCTTATTTTTTTTTTATTAAAGATTTGTCTGCAAGCCAGATGCAGCCATCAAAAGAACCACATCTGGCTCATGAGCCGTAGGTTCCTGACCCCTGTTCCAAAATCTCCTGCGTCTGCACTTAGCCACCTCCTTCTAATTTCAGGTCTCATCCATTATCACCTCTTTAGACAGGCCTTACCTGACCATACCCATTCAAAGTCCATGCCTTAATCCCCATTATTTTAATCTCAGTCTCCTAACTATTCCCTTCATAGTATGAGGCACTTTGCATTTTTTTTATTTGTTGCTTTCTTTGTGTTTGTTGGATTCTCACTCTAATGTATATATAAACATGTGGGATGGGCCTGTGTTTGCTTTATTTACTAACCTGTCCCCAGCTTCTAGTCCAGTACCTACCACATAGTTTATGCTCAGGAGATACTCATGGGAATGATAGAATGAATGATAAAGAAATGGATGAATGTGTCTGTGTGCTTCTCTGTTCACTCACATACCCGTGGGCTGCATTATAGATAGGGCATGAGCTGAGTGCTTGAGGAGGAGAGGGACAGATTCTCGAATGTGTGTGTTTTAATTTTTCCAGAGCACTTGAAATGATTTTACTTTCTGGAAACAGTGAGTTGTGTAATTACATAATATTTTCTTTTCCACATTGGTTGCTGTAAGCTTAGAGCCCAATCTATGGACCATGCATCTCTTAGTATACAATTTAGTCTCCTCTTTGGACCTATTTCATGTCCCCTTCCTCATTTTCTATTTCCTTTTGTTCCTATTTTTAATTTATGCTGTCTTGTATTTTGTTTCTTTTTACAAGCTGCCTTTAGGCTTCCTGAAACAAAACAAAGTAGAAATCAATCAATATATAGAAACATGAAGAGAAGCTTTGAGAGGTATAAATAAAGTACTTCTTGCTTGAGAGAGGTGGATGCTCCCTGATGACTGGCGTGAGCTTCCGGGTGTGTGGAGTGGAGGCAAGAGCCTTCTGCAGGGCACACCTGCACACGGTGGGCTCGGGAGGGAGGAATTCTTCTGAAACGAGTAAGGGGGGAATTTAGTTCAGGGAACTGGTGATTTTGCCTGTTTTGACTACACACTGGTACTCTAGGCTTCATTCTGTTTTCCCATTATCTGCCTTTTCTAGAAGGACCATATAATTTTCAAAATAATCAAGAGTCACCCACTCTGCTCTTTCTGAAATGTTCTCTGAACTTTAGCATCACTCTCTCTTACGAATGCTCAGCTGACCAAGACTGAGACAGGGGCAAACGGAGGAGTGCTGTTTCTCCACTCTGTCTATTGCTCCATCTCTGTATAGGACCTTATGATTCAGAGCTTGTCCAGGAGGGCAATCAAACCCTGTTATGCATGTTGGGACTTGGTACATAACAGGCCTGCTATGGTGGTGAGCTCACCCTTCTCGTGGCTGTAAATATTCCATATACCTCAGGCATGAAGCTTTGTATCTGCATTCCAGGCCTCACACTTGAATATTCAGTGGCTATCTATTTCACTTCTTCTTGAGTGACTAGTAGGCATCTTGAGTTTAACATGTCCGAAGATGACACTGGTCTTCTCTCTGCTTCAGGTACAGCTGTTACCATCGCACCTGATGACAGTTCCATCAGTTCCATCGTTCAGGCCAGAGCATTGAGGTCATTGTTGACTCTTCTCTTTCTCTTCCATCTCACACTCAGTGGACCAAGCAGTGCTATGGGCTCTACCTTCAAAGCAGGTGGACTCTGACTATTCCCACCATGACTGCCCGACTCTAGTCACTATCATCTCTCACCTGGATTCCAGCCATAGCATCCCTTCCGTCCCAGCCTCCGAGAGTTCTTTGGAAAACCTAAGTCAGGTCTCTATTCTGAACTCGCCAGTGGTTCCCAATCTCCCCCAATTTAAAGGCCAGAGTCCTTCAATGGCCTCTAAGTTACCATGTGATCAGCAGCCCCTACCCCTACCTTGAGCTCCTCCTCGTTCTCACTTACCACTTTATTCTCTCAGGTCACTACTGCGGCCACACCAGGCCATCGGCTGGTCCTTGGACATGTGCCTGCTCCTGTCTCAGGACCTTTGCATCAGATGTCCCTTTTGCTTAGACAGTCTTTACTTCTTTATAGTGAGTGCTCGGCCTACCTAGGCAATCTATTTAACGCTATTCCATTTCTCTCTGGGATTCCCAGTCTCTCTTGTACTGGTTTTCTTTGATTCTAAGCACTCAACTACCTTCTGACACGATACATAATTTACTCATTTATTTGGCCTAGGTTTTTTTGTTTGTTTTGTTTTTGTCTGTCTGCCCTTCTCCCACTCTGCACTAAATGTAAGGGCAGGAAATTTTGTTTTATTCACTGATGTATCCCAAGGGCCTAGAGCAGTGTCTGCCTGACACACAGTGCATTCTCAGTGATCACTGTTGAGTTCATCAGTGAAGCACTGTCTCTTCTCAAGTGAGAGTGCTTTTCATACTTTACCATCGTTTAACCTAGAGCACTGTCCTGCTTTAGGAAACTCTCTAGGAAGGCTTAACGAGATTGATTAAACTGGGACAAATTTCTCTAAAATAAATTGTTTGTGACTTAACAGCACGCCTCACGAACCTTGCATAATTCTTTAGTAACCTTTCTTCTGGAGCCTCCTGGGTCCATCTGGAAACCATTCCAACAAACATCCATCGTATATAATAGATCACTCTTTGCCTTTTTAATGTGACTCTGGATCCCCAGAGCCTATAGTCAGCATTGAGATGGTTTCTTAACTGTGTTGCTTCATTAAGAGTGTGCATACTTGGTTGCTAGTGCTACAGTCCTCCACAGTGCTGTTTGATGCAACAAAAGGAAATGTTTGCCAACTGATTTGTCAGCATGTTATAAAGCCACACAGGCACTCTTTATGTAACTGGAAAATACTGATCCCAATTAGTGACAGATTAAAGACCAAGGAGGAAAATCAGTGTTGCTTTATTCAGAGGAATTTAGGCAGTTGATGTCAAGGTGCAGGGGTGGGGTAGGGAGAAAGAGGAGAAAGAAGCAGACAATAGGGAAAGGAGCTGACTGTGAGTGATGGAATAACATTTTGGAACCAGGGAAGCAGGAATTTATGTTTAGCACCATAGATCCCAGCTATCTGTCATCTTGACTCCCAGCATCCTTCAGGGTAATAACCTTTTCAGGCCAACTGGTTTTATGCATCAACTTCTGGGAAGAAACGCATTCTAGGCTTTGTGAAATGGCAGTGACCAGAGTGCCTCTCAAGGGCAAGCCCCAGGGCTTGGTGAGCTGGGGTGCATCAGCTTAGGGAAGGAGGTCCTATCTGCAGACCTTGGCAGCCATCTATGAACTCAGTAGCTTTGACTCTGGCTGCCTTTGGAAGTGACTCATCTACCCACTGCCTGAGCACATTAGGCAAGCCTGGCCTCTTCCCTGCAATTAGGCATCTTCCTAATTGGGCATCATCCTAATTAGGAAATTCAGACAGATCTCTAAGAACAAAACCAAACATGGCTCCCTAGTGCCAGGCAGACCTCCCTTCCCTCGTATGAAGTATCTGAGCCTGCAGGATGTGTTCCCTGCTATCTGCGAGGCATCTCTTAGCCTCACAGTCAGTGACAAAATTTAAGAGTGGCATTGTGGTTTGTTTCCATTAGAAGAAAAAAAAAACTTCCCTTATCAAAACCAAATGTTTATCTAGTAAAAGGCTTGCTTCATTTAGCATTCTTCTGACAAAGTCAGCAAGTGAATGTAAGTGCTTGGAAGACAGACAAATATGTCTTTTCATGTGGGGAGGTAGCTGATGAGCTGAACTAAGCAGTCCCACGAAGGATGCACTGTTCTGACATTCTGAGTGCCGTGGCGGTGCCATGGAAATACCTCCTTGTTTACCCTGAAGCTCTTCTGTGCTGATGGTCCTTGGAATGTTTTTTAAATTGAGTATATACTCAAGAATCTACAAGTGTTAGATCAGGGCTAATGGTTTTCTGTGATGAGAACATCCTCCCCACCCCACCCTACTCATGTCAACAGGAAGATAGTTTACATGAAGAAGGGATTCCTCAGGAGATGAAGAAAGCACATTGGGAGCTGGGCTGAAAATTCCAAGTGTTTTTTGTCCATCTGGTTGTCGAGATGATTTCACCACACCCCACTCGCACATTAATCTGAGAGTGAGTCTGGGCCTAGGACCCGAAAGGCAGCCGAGCGGCACTGCTGGGAGAAAGGCTTCCCCACACGTTGTGTAACTGGCAGCGTGATGTACGTTTGCGTATTGGATAGGATGATGCTAGTAGAGAAGGGATGAGAAACAAGCTGTTTTCTGGGGTCACTAACATTCTGTCTTATCTGATTACAGCCATGTCCATTATTTTAAAGGTTCTTTTTTTAAAAAGTGACCACAAGGGAAAATGGAAAGGCTCTCTCTTCCTCCTGTCTGCAGATGATGTTGAACGATGGCACGTGTAAAGATGTGTGGTTTTCTGGTAAGACTTGTCAAAAGTAATAAGGTGATTTTCTACCCTATGGCAACCCACTTAAGTGACCCAAGTGCTCTAGATTTTTAGGCCTTGTTACTCTTTTTTTCTATTCTATTCAAGACCTACTTGGGATGAACCAGTACCACTATGTAAGTCACTTCCATTGAAATTCTATCCATGTATGGGAGCAACATTGTCCGGCCAAGAAAAGTATTGCTGTTTGGGTAGGTAGGTTTACTTTTTTTTTCTTCTAATTTTTATTAATTTTAATTTATGTTAACGTGGATTCAAGTGTCTCCCTCCTTCTAACTCCCTCCCCCTTCCCTCTGAGATTTGCTGTCTGTCCTGTTATCTGCATCTCTGTGTTATGTATATATAGTTTCACTAATCCCTTTACCTTCTCTGATCCCATCCCCTCATCCCTCTTCCCTCTGACAGCTGTCCCTCTGTCCCTGTAACCCCACCTCTGCCTCTATTCCATTCCTCAGTTTACTTTGTTCATTAGATTCCACGTATAAGTGAGATCATATATCTTTTCTTTCTCTGTCTGGCTTATTCACTTAGCATAATAGGCTCCAGGTCCATCCATGCAATCGCAAAAGTTAAGATTTCCTTCTTTTTCATGGTCAAGTAGTATTCCATTGTGTATACCACAGCTTTTTAATTCACTCGTCCACTGACGGACACTTGGGCAGTTTCCAGATCTTGGCTATTGTAAACAATGCTGCCATAAACATGGGAGTGCATTTCTTCTATTGAATCAGTGATTTGGTATTCTTAGGATATATTGCTAAAAGTGGGATAGCTGGGTCAAAAGGCTATTTCATTTTTAATTTTTTGAGGAGACTCCAGGTAGGTTCACTTTTGTAGAAGGGGAGTTTTAAATGCAAACAGCTCCAGGTATGCTGGAGGGTCTAGGACTAGAAGTGGATTGGGGGGAGGCAGGGCCTCCTTGGAGCTGCCACCATCCAGGAAAGCCAGGACCAGGTACTTTGAAAGTGTTCAGCCAGGACTGAGGGATTGCGGGGGGAAGGTATTCCCGCCTGTCAGAATGCCGCCCATGGGAGGCTCCAATCCTAGATGCTTTCCCAGAGGGTTTGACCTACCTTGGCTTAACAAACTCTAAAGCAAGGGTCAGCACACTGCAACCCCGATCTGGCTTACTGCCTGTTTCTGTGCATACAGTTTTATTGGCACACAGCTATCTGATTTCTTTTAAAAATAATTTTTAATTGACTTTAGAGAGAGAGGAAGGGAGAGAGAGTTAGAGAGAGAGAAACATTGATTTATTATTCCCCTTATTTATGCACTCACTGGTTTTTAATTATTAATTTTTATTTATTGGATTTAGAGAGAGAGAGAGTAAGGGAGAAAGAGACAGAAACATTGATCTGTTCTTGTATGTGCCCTGTCCAGGGATTGAACCGGCACCCTTTGTGTATCCAGATGATACTCGAACCAGCTAAGCTATGCAGCCAGGGCCTCATGTGATTTTTTTAACTGCTGTCTGTGGCTGCTTTCCCTCTGCAGTGGCAGAGTTAAGGAGTTATGACCGAGTCCACATGAGGTGCAAAGCCAAGAATATTTACAGTTTGGCTCTTGACAGAGTTTGCCAACCGTGATGGGTATGTAACTTAGCACTCACCTTTTTCAATGGTCATTCCTTGTTAGGTGACCTTCAGTGGCACAAACCCTCTGGAATAACATGCAGAATACTTATGTGTGTGCATGCCCAAAAAGGATCTCCTGGAGAGAGTGCATGGATCGTACTAGTTTTCCCACGGTGTCTGGGACCCTAACAGGAGGACCCTTAGCTTGAAAGGGTAGCAGATTTTACCTGGACTCACAGGCTCGACTTCTGCTTTTCTTTAACTTTATTTTAAAATCCTAAACGCTTTAGAATGCTGCTAAGTAATTGGTCTGAAAAATAAATTATATCTGTAGCATAAATGTCTAATGGGAAAGTGTTTTGCTGCAGGGGACTAATTTATTTTAACCATGGCCTTTTTGCCTGAACCTTAAGGCATATGTTATAAGGGAAACATCAGAAACTAAGTCAAGGGTAGTGTGGGAGAGGGGACTGTGGTGGCCAGGAAGCTGCTGGCTGGAGGCAGGTGGAAAGTGCTTGGTCCTGTTTGGTCCTATTTAAAGTGACAGTAAAGGCAGTTATCTTTCTGGCCAACTCAGGCCATAAAACCATAACAGTAGCTATTCTTTAACAATGTAGAAGGCAGTGTGCTAAGTATGTTATGTGAAATGCCTTACTTCATTCTCACAACCCCCAGCAAACTACTGTTGGCAACGTGTGACGGTGCAATCACCCTGTAATTGTGAGTGGCCACAGCTAAGGTCCTCAGCCTCACTGTCCCTATTTTTGTCTGAGGAAACTGAGGCTCCGGCTTGTCCAAGGTTTCCCGCTTCCTAAGTCACAGAGGAGGAACTGAACATTGTGTCTGGCAGTCTTTGAGGAGGAACTAAAATCCACTCTGCTCACTTCCAAAGTGTTTACTTTAAAATGCACGCTCACACACATTGCAGTTCTGACCAAGTCCATGTACAGCAGGATATGAGTAATTCTCTTTCAAAAGACACCTAGAAAGAATCTTCTAAAACATACCTTTTCTTTATGTGTCATCCTCATCTCACTTCTTTGAAGACCTTGCCTTTAGTGTCTTGGTTTTAGAGCAGTGGTCCTCAAACCTGGCTGTTCAGTCTATACTCCATAGAAGTATATTTAAAAAATGTAGATTCTAAGTTGTTATGCCAGGAACTAACTATTGGAATTTCTGGGGGTGGGCCTTGGAAATCTGTGTATTTTTTAAACCTCTGTAGATAGTTATGCTCTAGCCAGCCAAGCATTGGTCAACTTCTGCTGGTTGGATGCTCCTGTCCTAGATGCCACCCAAACTCTGAGCAAGTAAGGCAGTCAGCGTGTGGTAGGGCTGCAACTGGTGCTGAGATCTGAATGCTCGAACCAAGGTGACAACCGCTTTTGGGAACAGGCGCCATGTTCCCTCTTTGCAGTTGGGTCTCCTGTCCAAACAGAGCCAGGAGTCTGTGGGTGGTCCCAGGCATGCAGGAGGGCTCCCTGCTGGCAGCGCCAGGAAGGAACAGGCTGAGATTCAGTTGATTCTTAGAAAAGGAATAGAGAATAGTGGGGGCGGTTGGCCCAGAAAGAGCAGAATTAGGAAGTGGATTCGGAACTCCAACTGGAGTTGGAGGAGGAAGATAGTCCTCTTTTTCCTTTAGGCCTCCTTATGAGGTCTATACTTGATCTTCTTTTAACTCTTATGAGCCACAGGAATCTAGAGCTGTCCTGAAATAAAAGGGTATGTGTGTAGATAAACACATTGTATAACACATTATGGCCCTTTTTTCATAGTTTATGGGGAGTGTCCCTAGTGTTCATACTAGTGACCCTCTCCAGACCCTGGTCTGTTGACAAATTGGTCACTGCACTTTAAATCCGTGTAGGTCTAAATTACATACCAGATGAAAGGCTGAGGGGGGAAGGCTGTGGTGTTGGAAGTGACTACAGGACCCAGCCAGTGAGCTTGCCTGATTCTTGATGAGGAATTTGAACCACTCAAAACAATTAGAGCAAGGTGCTCTGTGTATGCATGTTTGCATGTGTACATATTTGCTAGTCTGCACTGGTCTTTTAGGGGGTCAGAGCAATTAACCTCTTTTTCCTTTTATATAGAAGTTTGGAAAGAACTTGCAGCATTTCAGGTTTGGAAACTATGCAAGGAACAGACATATTTATGTTAAACTCGATATTTGAGTCTTCTTTCCTGCAAAGCAACATGAGTAACTACCAGTGGGAATTGAGCACTTGAGTCATACATTTAGATTTCTGTCTGGCTTTTCCTGGTGAGTCATTGTCCCTGGAATCTTGGAGGTATATGGAAATGTCATTCCTAGCATTTTTCTGAAGTGTTCCTCTACTAGGCTAACTCGGGGGGATGTCATAATTGAAATGTGGATTGCCCATAATATCCCAGCTAATTGAATTATTAAGGATACAAATTAGCCCCTTTCAAACTCTAGCTTCTCTAAATTATTTGCTGTTCAAACCTGGTTGGATAGAGAGTTTGGAATAGGATGCAGTTTCATGTCCTGCTAGTATGTGGATTTAAGAAAGGACAGCAGATGGAGTCAGCCTAATTAAAATGAAAATCTAATTAGTCGAGGATGAGAGAAATTCAGTTCACACTTGTACGGAATTAACAATCACACCTCCCCCAACCATCTTCCCTTGGCTCTAATATTCTTATTTAGAGGCCAAGACTTGAACTTAGGTCCCTTGCTGACTGCCTACCACCACCATCCCATACATACCTCACAGGGTCACTGTCTTTATCTGGAATGTAGATGTCCAGTTGTCCCAGGACCATTGCTTCAAAAGAGTATTCTTTCCCTTATTGAATTGTCTTTGCACCCTTTTTCAAAAATCGCTTCACAATAAATACATGAGTTTATTTCTGGGCTTGCAATTCTGTGCCATTCATCTGCATGACTCTCTTATGTCAGTACCCCACTGTCTTTATTGTTGCAACTGGACAGTAAGTTTTGAAATGGGGAAATTCAAGTTTTACAACTTTGCTCTTCTGTTTCAAGATTGTTTTGGCTATTCTGGATTTCTGGAATTTCCATATGAAATTTGTTCATTTATGAAAAACAGCCAGTTGACCTATGCCCAGTTTTGAGGCGGTCCTAAATTGTTAGCTGTAGGCAATAACCCAGAAAAATAGTTCAGAGAAAAACCTAAATAAAATGGGGATGGGGGATTCAGAATAAGCAGCTGACTGCTTGCTATGATTAAAGCAGGCAGACAGACAGACACATACACACACACACACACACACACACACCCCTACACACCAGCCTCATATATACAGGCAGCTCCAATTCTCATTTACCTGTTATCACCTAGGTTCTGTGCAACTTTTCTACTATATGTGTGTTAGGAATAGTATAATTATTCCTGTTGTACAGATCATGTGAGTATTGCATGAGATGATATAGGTAGTGTATCACACTGTCTGGCACAGAGTGCTTGATATATTTTTGCCATTGCTGCTGTTATTACTGCTGTTGTTTTCATGAATGATATCAGTCACCGAGAAAAGCAGTGTGTTCTTAAACAAAATATAGGCTTCAGTAATAGATGTACTTCAGTCCTTAGACATATGACATAGGAAAGCCATCCCACTGCCTGGCCCTTGAATTGCATCTTAGGCTCAAACATGAAGTCTAGGGTAGTACATGTCAAAGTTTAAAGTTTCAGAATCACTTGGGGATCTTATTAAAAATTCATATTCTGAGTCAGTAGACCTGGACAGGGCCTGAGATTCTGTATTCCTAACAAGCTCCTTACTGTTGTCTTTCTGAGGACCACTTCTGAGGAATAAGGTGGTAGAGAGCCTAAAGGGCATGCCTAGGTAAAAGATGCTCATGGTGGCATCTGACACTGGGCACAGACTGTAGGTTGGCGGGCAAGGCTTGCATCCAGTGGCAGAAGAGACCTAGATTATCTAGATCAGGGGTCCCCAAACTTTTTACACAGGGGGCCAGTTCCTGTCCCTCAGACCGTTGGAGGGCCAGACTATAAAAAAAACTATGAACAAATCCCTATGCACACTGCACATATCTTATTTTAAAGTAAAAAAGCAAAACGGGAACAAATACAATATTTAAAATAAAGAACAAGTAAATTTCAATCAACAAACTGACCAGTATTTCAATGGGAACTATGGGCCTGCTTTTGGCTAATGAGATGGTGGTCAATGTGCTCCTCTCACTGACCACCAATGAAAGAGGTGCCCCTTCCGGAAGTGCAGCGGGGGCGGGATAAATGACCCCAGGGGGCCGCAGTTTGGGGACCCCTGATCTAGATCCTTATTAATGCGGTCATTTGCCTTTAACAATGCTGCATTCGCCAATAAGCATTGTCTGAGCCAGAGGGCTTCAAACTCTTTTTTGATTGCACACTTTCTCAGAATCTGTTTGAACATAGGCTGCTGGACTGTGTATATTAACTTATCAATAAATCATACATGTACACTCCTATGATTAGCTGAAACAGGCAGTACTTGCTTTGCACAGCAGTATGGGATTGTAAAAATAACCGTGCAAACTGAAACTTTGCGAAGCAATCTTAATAAGCAGTGGGGGAATTACAGTTGTGCTATGACCTTTGAAATATTTTTCAAAATGGTATCAAGTCTCTTACTATTGGTTATAAATGCACGGGGAAATTTTTGAAAAAGTAAATATTTAGTCGACTGTGATTTAAAAACATTTGAAACATTGAAAATTAAAATGTTTGGATGGCGATTCTCTTCCCTGTGTCATAACTGTGATACAGAGAAAGCATCTTTGCTAGAATGTGGCAAATTGTCAGACTCCTTTCCAGTGGATATCAGTTTCCATGGTATGCTGTGTGGTTATTCAGTGTCTCAGAGAGCTCCTTCAATGTGAACTACTATGTGTCACTTCCTCTAGGACACACATCTTCATTCTTTTTGTTGTTGTTACAACTACTTTCCTATTTATGTTTACTTTTTATTGATTTTAGAGAGAGGAAAGGAGAGAGCAGGAGAAAGTCAGGAACATCTGCTCCTGTATGTGCCCTGACTGGGGATTGAACCAGCAACCTCTGTGCTTCGGGATGATGCTCGAAGCAACCGAGCTATCCGGCCAGGGCAATTCTATTTATGTTTAGTTTGCCTTCATTAAATTCCTTTGGGTGTATATGCAGACTCTGTGTTCACCTATTTTTTCTATAATTCCATTTATATTTTATTTGATCACTTTTCTTTTCTACACTTTCAATCTCGGTGGCCAGTTCACTTGTTTGTATAAAATGTCACATGGGACTATCCCTGCAAGGCAGGAAGGCACAACTAAACTATATGCTTTGCTGTTTGTGCATGAACTGATTCATCGATGCTTGTGATCAGTCCTTGACAGACTTGGAGAGAAGTGATATGATTGGTCACTGATCATAATGTGCATCTGTTATTACATAGTGATTTGTAGACTGAAGCAGTGATGTTTTTACTTTATGCAAATTACAGTTAATATTCCATGGAAACTAAAATTTGAACCATGATGAGAGACGTGTTATTTCACTAGAGTGGAGTAACTGAATTGTGCAAAATGAAGACTGTCTGTATTCCAAAGTATGATTTATATATAAATCAAGGTTCATAGTAACAGTATGCAAAATCCATACTTCAAAAAACCACCTTGATCATTTTGAGTTTTTTAAACCAAATTATGTTTAGTTCTCCTTGTAGTTATATTTACTTCATAATGTGGCATTAAAGGACCTCATAGCAGGAGGAGGAGATGTACCAGCTCAGCCATTTTCTCCATTTCTTGTGCTTGCATTAGATACTTACACTCTGTGGGTTATTTTGTAATCTATTCAGGTCATTTGTAAAGGTTAGGTCAAGTGATACCAGGTATCCATAATTCCATAAATCCATTTAACCTGGCAAACTCAGTAAGATGTCACATTATGCTAAAATTTAATCCTCAGTATCCCCAATGTCAACTGTACCCTATTGACATTACCACGCTTCTCTCAAGGTTCTGTCAATGTTACTTAGGAGGCATGTCACATAATGTCTGTCAGTAAAATCAAGTGAGGATCCTGGTATCAAGCCATATATTAAATATCTGTAAAGTTTATTCTCCTCTAAGTTTTAGGTAAAAATCAACTGATAGTTAAACTCTAATATCGTCCCTAATCCACTGTGGAGACCACTAGCCTCATGTTCTAGTTCTAGTGGTACTGGAGTTGTGTGCCAGCTAAGGAAGGGCCCGAATACCAGGGTTGTGATTGGTGCTTGAAGATCCTGCAAAGCAGTATTCTCAATTCTAGTTGCACAATAGATTCACCTAGGGAATTTTCAAAGGCACCAATATTGGAGGTCCCATCTTAGACACTTTAAAAACAAATCTCTGGGTAGGGGCACAAGAATGTATATATTTTTCATAGCTCACAGTGTGTTCCAATATTCAGTTAGGATTGGGAAACTACAGCCTGAAGGAGATCTTCCCTCCACTGCCAGTCTTGGAGTGTGTTTGTGTGTGTGTGTGTGTGTGTGTGTGTGTGCGTGTGTGTGTGTGTTGTATAGGTGTTAAGGCACCCCTTTTGGCAAGCAGCATTTGTACTGCCTTCTTACTGATATATATTTGCCAAGGAAGGATCCTCTTGTAGTCAATTGACATCAGTAGAAGGGGGTTTGCTAAGCATGCAGTCATTACTAATGGCGCTGCCCTCCAAGGCTGACTGTGGTTGTAGTAGCATCCTGCAAATGCTGGGTAGGTTGAGGCTTTCTTACAGCAGTCTTAGCCTTCCAGTTGGAGCTTGTTCTGTAGTTAAAAACAAATGGGCTTATTGGACATCCCAGTGGATATAGCTGACACGGTGACCATGTACCAAAAGATTACATCCTCCATTGAGAAGTTCTGAAGCAAACTGGGCCCAATCAGCCCCAAAGGATGAGGCCAGGGATACCCAAGAAAGACAGAGTTGCAAAAAGGTTGGTTGGATTGTTGAAGGCCTTACAACAAGTGTGCCAGTGAGCCAGGATTGTGGTCCCCAATTCCCACCCATTCTGACCAGAAGAGTGTGATCTGTGATCCACCTGCATCTGAAGAACCAAGAAGTTTATGAAAACTCAGATTCCTGGGCTCCTCCCAAAAGTTAAATCGTCGGGAGGCATGAACCCAGGGATATGCATGTTTATCAAGCTCCCTCTGGTATATGTTCATTAAGGCAAGCTAAAGGCTGAACTTGTAAAGTCATTGTCCTGGCTGAAGATGCCACTGCGCAATAATCTTTACCCTCCACACCTCTGCACATAAAGTTCTAGAATTTGAAGAATAAATGGGAAGGGTTTCTAGAATGCTTATAGAATTGAGATTTGTATTTTGAATACTTGTCCAAAAGCCATGATCATCTTTCTTTGGTAAGAGGAATACTGTAAGAAATACTTGTAGAAAGGACTGTGTGTTTAGAGTTCCTGATAGTGTAATGGGCATTCAGGACCATAGTTGTGTCCATCGGCACTAAGCTTTACCCGACTTGCAGAGGGATGCAGGACTTTGCCATCAGAGAGACCTGAGATAAAAGTTTGCCTCTGCTGCTTATTCATTGTATGAAATTGGACAACTTATTTAAACGCTCTGAGTATCTGTTTTCTCATCCAAAAATGATGCTAGTTATATCAACCTTGAAACACTACTGGGAAGATGAAATGAGAAAATAAGTACAAAGAACTCAGTGAAAGGGGTACTACTTCTATTCTAGAACTGACATACTATTTTTCTACTTTTGGGGCTATCAAATCATTTTTCAAATGTGTTGACTGAAGAAAACCTGAGGTGAACTCTTTTGTAGGAGACAAAGGTGTGTGAAATCCAGCAGCACCCACAAAGCCTCTGCTCTGCTCTTGGCATATTATGTGGTGATACTGTGGTGAGAGGTGCAAAAAGCATGTGTTAAGAGGAAGGTACAAAGAAATACAAGATGATGTCTTATTTATTCACAAGTAGCTTACAAATCGAGGTGGGGAGAAGATAGTGACAATAATACCCTTGCTTTTGTTTGATTGTCCCTTCAGTTTCCAGTGCGGTTCTGCATTTTGTCCTGCAGCAATGTTGGGGTAGGCAGGGCAGCTAGGATGCTGCTCATCTCTTCCTTCCCCAGGTAAGGAAGGGGAGACCTGAGGGCTTCAGACTTGATCACTGCAACTAATACTTAAATGGAAGTCTGCCTCCTTCTACCCATGAAACAGTCTGAGGACAGTCTTGTGGCAAATGGCCAGGTGTATATAGCTCACGGTTTTGATGGATTGCTGCTCTCACACCAGGACCTCTGTGTCCAGGGCCAAGGTTTGACCTGTGTTGATTACTGAACTGGGCCAAGATGGAGTAGGGGGCTCTGCAGTTTATATACTGACATTTTCTTTGTCAACTCTCTCTGCCTTGGTGTTTTCAATCTATGTCAAGTTTATAAAGGCACATACCACTGGTTACAGCTCATCTCCTTAGTGCTGACTTGAAAATAACTACAGCACATGTGAAGTCAGCATATCTGTCTTATAAGTGTTTTAGGAAGTGGGTGTCTTGTTGAAATTGCATTAACTGCTGGAATCAAGAATGCACTAACCATTTTAAGGAATTCACTTATACTTTTAAAAAAATCTATCTTTCAATATGTAGAATAGGCCTAGCTCACCCACATCACAGTTAACCTTTTGGGGCTTTCATTGGTGAGTATTTTGTAAGGGCCAGACAGAGTCAGCGGCATCAAGGTCGTTGTTATTGCTGTTACTGTTGTCACCGTCCTCGCTGTCATCATCCTCATCACTTTCATATTCTCACCACACACAGCTTCCTTATATAATGACTGCACTTCAAGGACACAGGAACAGTATTTTTTAATAAGCTCCAAAACTTTTTCTTCCCTTCCTCCCAACTCCCTTTCCATTTTTGTTGCTCTGGGATTTGGCAGCCCAGTTTAATTTATGATGAGAAAACACTCTGGAAAATTGAAATGAGATAACATGAGTTGATTGGGGGGAAAAATAACTTCATTTTAACTCTTGAAGTAGAAGACATCAGGTTGCCTAATTCCTTTCGTCCTTGAAAACAGAACATCAGCTACAGAGCGCACCTGTGCTGAGTTCTAAAATGAATCCCTGGCAGCCATTACCAGAGTAGCAATTAGTTAAAGCTAAATTTCACCTGCAGAGGCAGACTGCAAGGTGCTGGCAGTCTGACCTTCCACACTTTGGAATGAGGTCAATAGTCTGTGGGAGAGGGGATGATGTCATGGAATTGGTATTGGCAGAGAAGTCAGGCACTGGTGTGATTCTTGCTGACCTCCACAGCCTGGGTGACATTGGATGCAGTGCATAATTCAACTCTCTCGTCTGCTTCTCATCTGCGATAGAGCTGTATTGCACTTCCTCCTTCCTCCTTGTAGAGTTGTAAGTAACCAAGGAGATCTTGCACTCTGCTGTTTGGGGGTTTTTTTTAGATAGCTCAACATAGCTGGAAAGATGTTTTGATTATTTAGTTATTTTTTTCTTCTTTTCAGTCGCCTCCACTCTGTCACCCCAACTGTGACCTCGACAAAGAGAGACAGTCTCATTTGTCTTGCTTATCTCTCTGTGCCCAGCTCCCATAATGGGCCCCTGGTGTGTAGCAAGTGTTCTTTACACATTTGTTGCATAAATGTATTAAAATGCTTTGGATTCATAAGGCAAAAATCACAAGGCAACAGCCTAGAGGCCAAATTTGACTTGCTAGCTTATTTTGTTGTTGTTACTGTTGACTTATACAATATTATTTTAAAAAATATTGAATTAGTGGTCAGCATTTAAATTAGTGAGCCTTCATACAGAAGACCACATTTCTGGCTTCTCTTAAAATTCAATCAGATCTGGAACATTGGACCAGCTTCAGAAAGGAAGAATAGCCTAACAGTGGTTTTCAAAGTGTGCTCCTGGGATCAGCATCACCTGAGAAGCATTAGAAATGTAAATTCTCAGTTCTATCCCTTTTCTGACCTACTGAATCACCTGCAATTTGTATTTTAACAAGCCCTCCAGGTGATTCTAATGCACCGTGAAACTTGACAGCCACTCCTGCCCTCAGAGGTTGAAGAGAGTGAGCAGCTTTGAGAACAGGATGCCTGTGGTTTCTGTGTGGCCATGCCACTTCCTCGCTAAGCGGGGTTAAGACAAGTTACCTGATCTCACTGTGCCGCGGTCCACACATTTGTAACATGAGGATGACAATGGGACCTTCCTCCTACGTTTAGGAGGATTCAATGAGTTAGTAATATGGAAAGCCCTTAGACACTTAGAGTAATAGCTTAATAAATGTCACCTGCTGTTAAAATGGCTGCAGTTATCTGAGACAAATGTAACGCTGGTGGCCAAGGCCAGGCAGGTCCACATTGGGATTGGGCAGACGGTAGAGGAACTGTGGGGCCGGAAAGAGTTGGGCCATTGCGTTTAATAGATCCTTGCAATGGCAGACAAGCACACAGGCAGGGAAAACAGGCAAAGAAACAGCAAGAATGGCCCCTCACAGTGGTGGGCAGGCAGTCCACCATTCACAATCCCCCTGAATGCCAGCACCCATAGCCTGACATAGGCCATATACACATAGTGCTGCACGCACCAATCAGGCAAAGTGCTTGCAGCTGGTAAACCAGCGAGCAAGCCTAACACAGCTGCCCCACATTCCACCCCTTTACGGTTGCTTGCCTCAATGGATTGCCAGTTTCACGTGGGCTTTCCAGCCCCTGCCTGTCCCTATTGGACGAGTCCCTTGGCCTTCCCCCTAGTCAAACTGGGATAAAAAGTCTTGGGGATCCTCCTCTTCCACAGCTATTTCCAGCAATTATCTTACGACCATGCAGCCTGAACGCCAGCTGTTTTCTTGGCAGATGCCAGGTCGCCTGCTTTACCTACTTCTTCAGCAGCTGGAACCTCTGTTGGGGCTTAAGCTGCCAACAAAGCTCCAACAGAACTTTATTAGGCTTGCTATCTAATTTCTTCCTATTTGCCCAAGCCCCAATCACATCTACCCACATCTGTTTTCGGGTAACCTTTAGAGGCCAATTTTTCTTGTTAGCTGGGGGCAGCACGGGCAGTAGCTCTCACAGCCTTATGGTCCATCTCTGTTCTGAAGAGCATGATGCCATGCACCTCCTATGTCCCACAGCCACAGCAATGAGGCTACCAGGGGCTTGGTGAGTTTCTGCCTGAATTTCATCCCTAACTCCACCAGCTCTGCCTGGGTATAGACTCAGACCATAGAGTGCTCAACTACCTGTGAAGGGGCTTGTGCCTGCCCCTTAGGGACTCTTGGTTGCTGGGTGTTGACCTTTTGGGTGATCGCTGGCTGGGCTCTGAGTCTGGTGGCAGCTTCAGCCTGAGCCTCCTCTCCGAAGAGGAGGAGTTGGAAGTGCCTGCTCCTGGAGGCTCAGTACCGCTACGCCAGCACGGCTCCTTCTTCAGCAACCATTTCGGCTCCGATAGCTGCCAGCTCTCGGCCTGAAGCTGAGACTCGAGCTCTTGAACCTACAGTTGTTTCTCCAACAGCTGTCACTGCCAACATTCAGCTTCCGGGGAAAACTGTAACTTGCAAACCCATAATTCCTTCTACAGAGACTATGCCGTTTCCAGGCACCATTGGTGCTCAGGCTGCGTCTCACACTGCAGCTCTCAGACCTGGTCAGCCTTCTCCAGCGCTCGCTCCAGTTCACACTGTCTTTGCTGCTCAGTCTGCACCTCACCCCGGAGCTTTATACCTTGTACAACATCACGCACAGAGCTCTTGGTTTCTTCTCTCAGGATTGTAAAAAAACACCCAACCCCCAGTCCCCAACAGGAGAGCCACTGAGAGCAGCCACTCCTCTATTTCACCCCTCAAGGGTGTCGGCAGCTCCATACCCACCTGCTCCGAATCCTGCTCCCTATGCCAGATGTAATGCTGGTGACCGAGGCCAGGCATTGGATTTGGGCAGATGGTAGAGAAACTGTGGAGCCGGAAAATGTTGGGCCATTCTGTTTAATAGAATCTCACAATGGCAGACAAGTACACAGGCAGGGAAAAACCACTTCTCAGGCAAAGAAACAGCAAAATGGGCCCTCACAGTGGTGAGAAGGCAGTCTACCATCTGCTATCCACCTTGAGGGTAAGCACCCATAGCCTTACATAGGCCATACACACTCACGCACCAATCAGGCAAAGTGCTTGCAGCTGATAACCCAGCGAGTGAGTCTAACACAGCTGCTTCCCCACAATGGAGCAAGTAACTGCCTGTGTTAGATGTAACCTTACCTGGGTCTCAATTTTATTAGGACACCACTCAACATGCTGCCTCATGTTGTATGACTAGCTTGGCCACAGCATTTAAGTTGTCACCTCTGACATGAAGCAGCTTTCTTGGCGTTGCCTGTGACTTGCACCCTCCCATCAAAGTGGTAATATGAATTATGTGCCTGCTGTGTACCAAGCATGCAGTGCCCTTGAATATTTATCCTCTTCTAGTTCTCAACAACCCTACAAGGTTAATATTGTTATCCTCACTTTGCAGATGAAGAACTGGCAATTCAGAAAGGTTAAGTAATTTGCCTAAAGCCAAAGAATTGGTAACTGGCAGAGCAGGAATCCAACACAAGTATTTGTGTTCTCTAACCCAATGTTTCCCCAAATGGCCACCTGCCACAGCAGTTTGCAGATTCTTTTATGTGGCACTGAGATGTTTTCAGGTGGTGAGAAAGATGGTTTTAGTTATTGTACACATTCTGCATTAAGTAAAAATAAAGTATGTAGTGAAAAGTTAATACATTTCCAGTTCTCTCACATACCTTTAGGGGAAAGTCTGAGCTGGTGCTGGTAGGTCTTTTTATTATTATTTTTCAATGAAATTCCAGTTTAATAATCTTTACAAGTAAATGTTTTGGTTGTGTTAATAGAAGATGTATTTGGTTGTGTTAATAGAAGATGTATTTGGTTGTGTTAATAGAAGATATATTTTGAAGGCTGGCATAAACAAGCTAGGGAAGCAAAGTCTATACTTATATTGACACTTAAAAATAGCATCTGGAAACACATTTTTCTTTATATTGAAGCATAATTGAATTAAATGCCAATTAAAAAAAACTATTTCTGAGGGAACTCTTGTTCAAATGGATTATCAAGGTTAACCAGCACAGGTTCTGACCCAGAGCTGACATTCAGTAAAGGTATGCTGACCTAAGGTGTGTCATGTACTCCTGTTTTTTTCAAATGACATCACATTTCGTCTGTTCTAGGGATTCTAGGTCACTAGCTAACAGGTCTTTAAGATCTCTCTGTTACTTGTAATCTCCCTTTTTTCTTAAACAAAATCAGAATTAGTCATAGGCTTATGGCCTTTAATAGCCAAGTGTGTCTAGTAGAAATGAATTTTCCCCCTTTTTTCAGTGAGAGGAGGGGAGGCAGAGACAGACTCCCACATGTGTCCCAACCGGGATCCACCTGGCAAGCCCACTAGAGGGTGATGCTCTGCCCTTCTAGGGCTGCTGTTCCATTGCTCTGCAACTAAGCTCTTCTTAGCTGCTAAGACTTAGCACCTGAGGCAGAGGCTGTGGAGGCATCCTCAGCACCTGGGGCCAAACTCACTCTAATCAATCCTGGTTGCAGGAGGGGAAGACAGAGAGAGAGAGGAAAAGAGAGGAGGAAGAAGGGTAGAGAAGCAGATGGGCGCTTTTCCTGTGTGCCCTGACGGGGAATTGAACCCAGGACATCCACAGCTGGGCCAACGCTCTACCACTGAGCCAACCAGCCAGGGCTAAATATGTTTTAAATTTTATTTTTTCCAAACTATTTTCTATTTATGACAAGTAAAACTAGTTTCATATGTAATTATTATATAAAACTCCCTTTTCAAATAGATTTATTTTCATGAAACAAGAAGCCAGTTAACACTATGTTGAATAGGTAATATTAAAGGCAGCGTGGGTATGCATATGTCACAGAGGTGGGACACGAGTGACCAACATGCAAACACAGCTCTCAGGCGATCTTGCAGAGGAAGGCCGCCTGCCACTTCGGCCCGACAGCGTCCTTTCGGCCTCTGCGCAGACCTCCGAGTGGGGTGCTGCCTGGGCCTTCTCTCTCCGTTCTGGCACCTTGCCCTCCACGTTGCCCTAAAGCTGCAGCTGCCAGAAAAGTCATGCTAGGATGTCAAGTCCTGACTGAGGAGAGTTGAGAAGGTACGAATCCGTTAACCTACTCCAGGGAGCCATGTTGGCACTTTAGGAATTGGAGATTGGACCCTAACCGTCAAAGGGCAGAGACTGTGGCTGCAGGGCTTAGTGACTTACTCAGGCCAGCACCAGCCACAAGCAGGCGTTTAAACCGACAAAAGGATCCTGACAGGGAAGCAGTGCTGGGGGAAGGGTGGGGGTGTGTGGATCAGATGTGTGGTCTTGCTTCTTCTTGTAACTTGAAATCTGCTGCCCAAACTCAGAGAGAGAAGAGCAACCGCAGGAGTTACCTCCCAGGAAACAGGAGCTTGCCTAGGAGGGGAGGTCTTTGGGATGGACCTATAGCAGTGGTGGGATTCAAATAATTTAACAACCAGTTCTCTGCCGTAATGACCATTTTAAATATAAAACAATATATATACTGAAAGGTAGTTTATTATTTCATGGATTTAATACTTAAGAACAATAAAAGAGGTACACAAAACTACATTATATTATAGGAAAAGAGTTTTAAAATATTAATGAAAAAATATTAAATAATACCTTATAACAATAAAACTGTTATTTAAGATATTTCCATATTGCTTCTTGATTGGCATCCTCACTTGCAATTTTTTTCCACCTATGGACGGAATGAACATTACTACGGACGCTCAGAATACGCTGTTGGCACAGGTGAACATTAAAAAAGAGTAAGGAATGTAAATTTGTGATTTCCACATTGGCGGCTGCCCAGGCACCCACCTTCGAGAGAACCCTGATTACAAGTGCCATTTTAACAACCGGTTTACTGAACTCAACAAAAAATTAGGCATCGGTTCTGTGGAACCAGTGCAAACTGGCAGAATCCCACTGTTGACCTCCAGAGACCTGAATTCTGAATTGGATTCCTGGGTCTCCCAATTCCTAGCATTTTGTCATTGAGCAAGTCACTTAACCTTTCTTTATCTATAAAAGGGGAATGGTATATTAGGTAATTAAGTGGAAGGGAGCCGAGGATGTCACACAGAACCTGGGGTGCAGTGGGTATGCTGATTGCCCATGGAGATAGAGGGGTAAAAGGTGTGACGGTACGTTCTTCCCACCTGAAGCTTTGAAAGACGACTTTGCCCTAGGGTCATCATTTGGTCATGCATTAGGCTTCTCTAGAGAAACATATCTCTATCTATCTATCTGTGTGTCTGTCTGTCCGTCTGTCTATAGAGAGATTGGTTTAGATTTATAGATTTTATGGAATTGGTTCAGGAGTTCTGAAGGCTGGCAAGTCCAGATCAGCACGGCAGGCTGGCAGCTGGAGACCCAGGGGAGACTCGAGTCTGCAGGTCATCTGCTGGCAGAATTTCCTCTTCTCCATGGAGGTCAGTCTTTTCATTTAAGGCCTTCAACTGATTACATGAGATCTACCCACATTATGGAGGACAATTTGCTTTACTTAAATGTCTAAGATATCTATAAAAACATATAGGATCCTATTTGACAAAATATCTGCATTCTATGACCTAGCTACATTGACACATAAACTTAACGTCACAGATAGAGTTCCTGTCATTGGGTGGCCTATGGAACAATCACTGGTGGAACTCTGCTGAGTTCCTTCATGTTACACGGAATTCTGTCCAAGAGACAGAATGCTAATTCAAACTGGTTTTAGAGGAAAAAAAAGGAGTGATGGGGGGAGGAATCATTGACTCAGTAGTTCAAACTGTCAGGTGTTCTAGCTTCTGGGTCCCACATAATATAAGAACCTCTCCATTTTCATGCAAGTATTCCCCTTGTGATGGCTCGAATGCTGCCAGCTGGTTTTGGCTTCAAATCTTCACAAATTCTTTTTCTTCTCTAAACTTCTAACAGAACTCCTAGGTATGAACCTCATTGGCCCTGTTAGGTCATGTGCCAATTCCTGAACCAAGGGCAGTGAATGCACTATGGGTCCTCTAGACCTGAACTTCAGCACCACCCACATCAAATGGACCTAGCCACAGAGAAGAGCAATGCCCCATGGGAAACCAGAGAGCTGCTTCCAGGAGGGGGGCAGGTTGCTGGAGGGCTATAACATCACACGACTACTCCTGCCTCACGTACACAGCTCTTTCCTCCTCTCTGCATGACCCATGGCTTTCCTCTTTTCCAGTCCCTCTTTCTCCTTCCCAGCATATAAATTACTATCTGTCCCTTTAAAAACCTGGTTCTTTCTATTCTAATTTTGAAACTCCCAATTCATCTAAGAAAACAGATGCTTCAGAAGCAGGCTGCCTAAATAGCAGTTTGGAGCCTGATCCTGTACGTGTGATCATTGCCCAGGGACAATGTGGTACTAGCTGATCAGGCAGTGCTTACGGTCCTCGTGTGGGAGGATGGAACTCAGAGTGACTGAGTACTAACTGATGCTGGAAAAGGTAGGTTGTGGTCCAGCATCTTTCCTTTGTTCACTTAGCCAGAGGTCTACTGTAGGGCATTTGGAAGGGAAACTAGGACTTACCTTGGAGTAGTAGCAGAAACAAAGAAATCATATGCCAGAGAGATCAAAGATTAGGGGGAAAGCTGCCTGCAAATAATTTTTGGGGGGGTCATAATTGTGTGTATGTTTTCACACATGTAAGGCAGCCTTATATTTATATTATTTATTTATATAATTCACATGCTGTACAATTTATTCATTTTAAGTGTACAGTTCTTTGTTTTTTAGCCTATTCACAGGGTTCTAAAACCCTCTAAGTCTAATTTAGAACATTTCATCCCTAAAGGAAAGCCCTTACCTTTCTGCAATGACTATCCATTCTCCTCTTCATCCAAGCCTCTAGCAACTGCTAAGCCACTTTCTCTCCCTATAAATTTGAACACTCTGGGCGTTTCATATAAATGGAATCAGACATTCTGCAGTGTTTGTGATTGGCTTCAGGCACTTAGCATAATGTTTTCAAGGTTCATCCATATTGTTATATATATCAATGTCATTCCTTTTCATTGATGAATAATCTTCTATTGTATGGATATACCACAGCCGATGGATATTTGGATTACTTCTACTCCTTGGTTATTAGGAATAATGCTGCCATGAACCTTTGTGTACAATATTTGTGTGTTATATATATATTTTTTTATTTCTCTTAGGTATATTCCTAGGAGAGGAACAAAATTGCTGAGCCATAGGGTAACTCTATGCTTAACTTTGAGGCCCGCTAAGCTGTTTTATAAAGCTGCTGCACCGTTTATATTCCCACCAGCAATGTGTGGGTTTCCAATTTCTCCACATCTTCCAATTGTTATTGTCTGCCCTTTTGACTGTTGCCGTTCTGATGGGTGGAAAGTGTTACCTCATTGTGGTTTCTTTTGGCATTTTCCTACGGACTAGCGTTACCCTTTTATGTGCTCATTGGCCATTTGTATCTCTCTTTAGCTTTTGCCTATTTTCTAATTGAGTTGCCTTTTTCTTATTGAGTTGTAAACATTCTTTACATATTCTGTCTGTAAACACTTTTTTTTTTTTTTTTTCATTTTTTCATTTTTCTGAAGCTGGAAACGGGGAGAGACAGTCAGACAGACTCCCGCATGCGCCCGACCGGGATCCACCCGGCACGCCCACCAGGGGCGACGCTCTGCCCACCAGGGGGCGATGCTCTGCCCATCCTGGGCGTCGCCATATTGCGACCAGAGCCACTCTAGCGCCTGAGGCAGAGGCCACAGAGCCATCCCCAGCGCCCGGGCCATCTCTGCTCCAATGGAGCCTTGGCTGCGGGAGGGGAAGAGAGAGACAGAGAGGAAAGCGCGGCGGAGGGGTGGAGAAGCAAATGGGCGCTTCTCCTGTGTGCCCTGGCCGGGAATCGAACCCGGGTCCTCCGCACGCTAGGCTGACGCTCTACCGCTGAGCCAACCGGCCAGGGCCTGTAAACACTTTTGACATAGGTTCTTGGAGTCCTATGAGGCTTTTACTTTGACAACCTGTGGGTTAGTGAGAATACCTTACTCAAGCCTGACAGGAAGTAAAAGGGCAGACTGAGCTGTAGTTGACAGTATTTCCACTGATTCTGGTCTGGCATTTAAAGATGTATAGGAACCTGATTCCTCATTTCCTTCCAATTCTTTTTTTTTAACATCAAAAGTTACTGAATTGGAAGAATAGCGCATAGAATATCCCTAGGCCTTCCCCTAGACTCACCAATCATTAACATTTTGCCACATTTGCTTTCTTCTTTTGTGTGCATGTATGTACACTTTTTTAGAGCTGAGTCCTTTGAAAGTAATTTGCAGATATAATAACTCTCACCTCAAAAAACTTTAGCATATATAGGCTATACATCAGGACATGCTCCTACATAACCATCACAACTTTGTTATATCAAAGAAACGTCATATTAATTTAATAAAATCTATCTAGTTAATATTCAAAATTTTCCAGTAACCCCCTCCCCCATGCCCAATATCCTTTTTTGCCTTTAAAAAAAATCCAGGATTTATTCAAGATTTATGTGTTACACGTTCTTATCTCAATCTCCTATAATCTAGAAAAATGTACCCCCATTTTTGGGGGGACACTGATATTTTTTGAGGAGTCCAAGCTAGTTCTCTTGTAGAGTGACCCCCACTCTGAATTTGTCTGGTTGTTTCTTTGCAGTAGGAATTAGGATAGATTCTTTTTTTTTTGGCAAGAATACTGTCTAGATGATGCCATGCACTTCCCTAGCATCACATGTAAAACCACATAATGTCAATTTGTTCTATAATTGGCAGTGCTTTGTTGGATCACTCCATGGGGGGGGGGGGTATCTGCTAGATCTCTCCATTGTGGAGGTGAGTTTCCTCATTATGGTTCATAAGTAATCTGTGTGAATATCTTGTTCCTCCAAACCTCCCACTCAGTTGTAGAATTCCTTGCTTGAATCAGTTATTACATCGAGAGTTATCAAATGTTGATTTTAAAATTCTGTTGTTCATTCTCCATTTCTTAGCTGGCGTTATTTTGTCAAAAAGAGCTTTAGCCTTTATTGTATCATACTTTGAAATTTTTTTCTTTTCTCTCTCTTTTTCTTCCCTTTTTCCTTTCCTTTCTTTTTTTAATATCACCATGAAATCATTTTAATCACTGTTGTTTCCTCATTGAAGAAATTAAGCTATTTATCCTTTTAACAGACAATTTTTTATTTCCACCATGTATTAGGTATTATAGTTTAAATATTAAATTGGCTTCTCTTTAAGGCCATTTTCAGGCCTAAGTTGTTTTGTGATTCTGTGACCATTAAGTCACATCCTTGTCCCTGCATTTTTGTATTTATTTCCATCTCTAAATTACATATTTAATTTCACTTATTTGTTATTTTGATCTTAGTATCTAGTCAAAATGTTTTATAGCATTATATTTGTCTTTTATTCAGGAGGCAAAGCGAAGTAAAGAACTATAGGACAGTGTGTATCCCAGTGTTCAAGGCCTAGGGGTAGTCTAGTTCTGGGAAGGCTGATGGTTTCCAGTTCTGTGCAAACTAGTAGCAGGTTATCAGATGTAGCCAGTTATCAGATGTCCCCTGGAAAGAGCAAATGGCCTCTTAAAGTCACAGGCATTGTATTAGATATGCTTGCATTAACAAATACTTGGCCATCAACTCCCTTCCCAAAATAAAAATAACTCTTAAAGTGCTTTGGGTGATTCTGCCTGTCCTCCTCTTCACTGGTGCCCAGGTTACTTGAGACAGATGTCCCTCTGCTTTTGCAGAACCCACTGACTTCTTGTAGCATGGCCTTCTTGGCGATTTCACGTTTCAGATTCTATCTTTCTTATGTAATTGACCGTGTCAAGTTTTCCTTTTTGTCTATGTACTCATTACACACTGCACATTTTAGTCTATGTAATACATGTGTATTAATATCTCCCTGCATGGGATTATCAGTTGTATTGTACCTCATTGTAATTCAAGAGATAATAATTGTGACTCTATTATTATTATAATTATTATTATTTTGCCTTATACCTGAGCCCTGACCAAGACATCTCTATTATTCTACTCTTGAAAATTCATCTCTAGATAATGTTGATGTCAATATATCTCTTTTCCTTTCAAACCTCCTCTTTTCTCTTATGCTGATAAAACTCACTAGCCTTGCTTAATTAATCCCACTAGAGTGCTAGTCTATCAGTTACGTCTGTGCCCTTCTGCCTACCCCTTACCCCCACTCTCCCCCAGTAACTGGCAGGAGAAATGGGAATTATTAACCCTAAGATATCCTAAGTGCCAATTTTACTGCTATCTTGAAAAGAGCTCCTTGCCTGCAATAAATAACAGTGCACACCTAGTAAATGCAAGCATGTCAATTTATGGCTTTTCTGAACTGGTGCTCTCTTTGTGGGAAGGCTAGATTTAGAACTGATACTGTTTCCATTCTTTGATTGCAGGTAGCAGAAAGTGATTGTGCTAGCTTCACAAAAAGGGAGGATATAGAGTGCCTCCCAGATTTTAAGGCAAAGCAGAAAAAGCAGACCTCTGGAGAATAATAGGACCTGAAGATCAAGGGAGCAGGAGCTGATGTCTGTTCTTCCATCTGTGCTTCTCTGCCGAAAATTCTCAGTCACGGGAGAGAAAAACTAAATGGGCTTGACATATGCCTGGTGGGGAGTTGGCTGGGGATGGAATTTGATTGACAGTCTCAGCTGGGCAGGAAGCATGCTACCGGGAAACTTGGGCAGCTCTTTCCAGAAGAGGCAAAGGAGACTGGGCAGATATGACTAGCACTGCCCTCAATCCAGCAGCACAATGCATCTTTATAAATCATTGTCTGTACTGCCCAGTACTGTGGAGGCAAGGCTTCTGCCATTTTCCCTCTGTAAACAGCCACCAATCTCGCAAACCTTTCACATGGTTGATTTACTTGCCGCCTTCTTTTACCTTCCTCTGCCTCACTGGTCCTCTAGAAACCATGGTAGTTGTTTGCAGATCTATAAGCAGAAAAAGTGGAAGGCAAGAGAGAAACAGGGAAAGAAGGTAAATGGCTGAGAATGGGTTAAATGATCAACTGTCATCTGGAACTTTCCAGCTGTGAAATATTTATTTCCAGGGGGACCAATACCTTTCTCATTAGTAATTCACTAGCTTGGTCACTGCCGCCTGGAGCTGTGGGTATGTAAATGTCATCTCTCTCACTGGCAAGTTGTTGAAATTTGCTGATGACACAAATATGCTTAGGTTTGGGAGAAGGCAAGACTGTGAGAAACTCCAGATGCACCATAGCAAACTCTGAGTCACTCGGATGGGTCCGTGGAGAGTCTGCTTGCTGGTGGTGGTGGGAAGGGAGAGAAATAATTAGCATATTTAGCACTAGAAGGAAAAAAGTCAAACTCGAGGGCAGCAGTGTTGCTAAATGGCCTTCTACAAAATTGTCTCCAGTTCTTCTTGGATCTGTGTACTAAATATGACCTTTCCTATGTCAGAGAGAGGAAGGAGGAAAAAATAGAGCTGCACATGAGATAGAGGCCGAGAGTAAAGTGCCAGTTCCCACACCCAGAAGCTACTTTTACTAATAGGAATGTTGATAATAATAACAGTTGCTCATTTATTGATTATTTACTAGGCACTGGACACTATTATTTGGCGTTTTACTTGTATCATTAATATACTCAGTAACTAACTATAGGAGGAAATACAGATGAAGAGACTGAGGCTTAGGTTAATTATCCACAGTGCCACAGGTCCTAATTGATAAGGAAAGGATCAGAAAAGACATCTTGACACATCTGCTATAGAAGTGAAAGCTATGTGATTTGTTAATGCCTTGTGCAGTGTTATTGGGACTCTTTCAGTCTGAAAGAAGGAAGTCTGTAATGAAGACGGCATACCAAAGCCCCACACTGGAGGCTTAAGTATGTAATGTTTTTATTTAACAAATATTTAGTTCTATGCTAGAACTGCACCCTTATCTCCAGACAGGGAGGCCCACTGGGAAAGTCAATTTCTTATTCCCATCTTTATACCTACAGGCCAGAAGCTCTTAGGGGTTTTTTCCTTTGCAGCATTTCTTTGAGCTTCTCACACCCTTATTTAGCCTCTTGACCAAAACTTCGGACTGTGACAGACTCTGTTCCCTCTCCTCTGCATTATAACTCCAAGCACAGATGTCCCCAAAACATCCATGTAGCTTGTTTGCTCATGTCCTTCATGTTACTTTCCAGTGAGGCTGACTCTGTCCACAGTATTTAAAATTCTAACTATACAACAGGCCTAGGCTAAGGGTGGTGTGGAAATTAACAGATGGCCTCCACTACTTTGTCCCTTGATGTTACTCCCATGGTTATGTTATGTTATGTTATGTTATGTTATGTTATAGGGCAAAAGGAGGTCATCTTGGTCTACAACTACAAGGAATAAATTCTGCCAACAACCGAACAAGATATCAGTGGATTCTTTCCCTAGGGCCTACAGATAAGAGGCCAGGCACCAACATCTGGTTTCTGATTTATGAGACCCTGAAAATACAGCAAAGCCCACTGTACTTCTGACCTGCAGAACTGTGAGACAATGAATGTTGTCTTACGCTACTAAGTGTGTGGTGATGTTATACAGCAGCAGTAGAAAACTAATACAGTTGGCAAATGGATTTGTCTGCTGCGGCAGGTTTGATCACTGGGTTGTGCTTGCTCTTACAGCTGTGTTGGGAAGGGTTCTGAGCCTGCGTACAGGCTTCCTGGTGGGTCAGCAGTGGCTGAGGGAAGCTGAGATTTGCCACTTGTGTGTTGTGTTAGTCTGGGCTCTTTCCACTGAACCAGAATGACAGGGTTAGTGGAATTAATTAAGTTGTTAGGCGGGAGTCAGAAACAGAGAACACAGATTCATTAAAGTAAACCAGCTGGGAAAATAAGAATTAAGAATCAATAATAATAATAATAATAAAAAACAGAATCAAGAATATAAGACCATCTTCATTTATTTGGGCTGCTATAACAAAAATATAGACAAAGGGGCTATAAACAGACATTGTTTTCTCACAGTTCTGGAGGCTGGGGTGTTCGAGATGGTGGTGCCCACAGGTTCAGTATCTGGTGAGGTATTTCCAGGGACAGATAGCCATCTTCTTGCTGTGAGCCCTCTGAGGTCTTTTTAATTTTATTTAAATTTTTCCCTGTTTATTGAATTTATTGGAGTGATACTGGTTAACCAAACTATACAAGTTTCAGCTGCACAGTCCACAGCACGTCTCTGCACACTGTTGTGTTCACCACCCCAAGTGGCGTCTGCACCCCACCCCTTCACCCTCCACCCTGTCTACTTCCGGCGCCCGCACTCTCCCTGGCAGTCGCCACAATGCTGTCTGCCCTCGTACATTTTTTTCTCTTTTTTTCCTTTTTTGTTCAATCCCTTCAACCACCACCAGTCAAGCTGACTGCACCCCACTCCCTGGCTGTGCTCAGCCTGCCCTCTGTCTGTGAGTCTGTCTCTACTTTGCTTGTTGGTTTATTTTGTTCATTAGATTCCACATGAGTGAGATCATATGGTCCTTGTCTTTCAGACTGGCTTATTTCAGTTAGTATAATGATCTTTATGTCCATTCATGCTGCCACTAAAGGTAGGTTTTCTTTCTTTTTATGGCTGAGTAATATTCCATTGTGTAAATATATCACAGCTCTTGCATCCACTCGTCTGCTGATGGGCGCTTGGGCAGCTTCCAGATCCTGGCTGTTGTCAATAATGTTGCAGTGAACATAGGAGTGCAAATATTCTTTCAAAATTACTTTAGGTTTCTTCAGATAAGTTCCCAAAATTGGAATTGCTGGGTCATGAAGCAATTCCCTTTTAAATTTCTTGAGGAAACTCCATACTGTTTTCCACAGTGACTGCACCAGTCTGCATTCCCACCAACAATGTATGGGGTTTCCTTTACTCTGCAGCCTCGCCAGCACTTGTTGTTTGTTGATTTATGGATGATAGTCATTCTGACAATTTATATCTAATAAATTCCTTGCCTCCATTTCATTTAGTTTGTTTTCTGTTCTTTCATTCGGTTCCTGTTTCTTTGTCTCCTTGTTTTGACTTCCTTTTTGTGTTGTTTCTATGTATTAGAGAGATCTGCTATACTCCCCATCTTTGTGTGGTGGCCTTATATAGTAGCTGTCCCATGGGGTCCAGTTATGCAGTCTCCTTGATCACTTGAGCTGGGTTCTTCAGGAATGTCTCTTGTGTGGGTTATGTGGGCCCTGATGTTTAACTGAGTCTTGATTACTAATGGCCCATTCATGCATGGGATTGTCACTTATGATGGCTGCTCTAAGGCTCCACCCTGACCACAGTGTGTGAGCTGCTGTACAGGTGCTGACCACACAAAGTGGGATTTGTCTCAGCAGGGTTTGGTGCCTGCGAGCTCTCCCTTTGAATATGCTACCTTTGAAGCTTATTGAATCCAGCTCTGACATTGTCTGAAGCTGGCCACTGGGTGTGTTGGTTCTGGGCCTCTTGGGAGGGACTCTGGTGCAGGACAATATAAAACGCTGCCTATGACTGGCCCTTGGCAACCTATTGGAGAAGCTTTGATGTGGCCTCTTCTGTAAGTCCTTGGTTATAAAATTTCTATTCATTAGTCTTCAGATAGTTAATCAGAATGATTGCTCTATAATTTAGTTGTAATTCCAGTTTGGCCCTGGGAGCAGGTGAGAATAGCTTCCACCTACTCTTCCACCTTGAGTTGTTTGTTTTTTTTATAATAGCACAAATCTCATTCATAAGGGTTCTACCCTCATGACCTAATCACTTTCTAAAGGCCTCATACCCTGAAGCCCCCTAAATCACTCTAGTTTTAGGGTTTCAACATATGAATGTGACAAGGGACAATCATCCAGTCTATAGCAAAAACCTAGAATGTAATTTTTTTTTTTTTAGCAAGTGAGAGCGAGAGAGAGAGAGAGAGAGAGAGAGAGAGGAAGGGGAGAAAGATAAGAAGTATCAACTCATAGTTATATCTCTTTTAGTTGTTCATTGATTCCTTCTCATACATGCCTTGACTAGAGGGCTCAAGCTGAACCAGTGACCCCTTGCTCAAGCCAGCAACCTTTGGGCTTAAGCCATTGACCATGGGGTCATGTCTATGATCCCATGCACAAGCTGGGAAACCCACGCTCAACCTGGCAACCCTGTGCTCATGCCGGTGACACCAGGGTTTCGAACCTGGGACTTCAGCATCCCAGATCAATGCTCTATTTACTATGCCACCATTGGTCAGGCCTAGAGTGTAAATTATATTAGGGCACAAATTTTTGCTTGTTTTGATCACTGCTCTATCCTCAGTGTCTAGAAAAGTGCCTGTCATGTGGTAGATGCTCAATAAAATTTTTTAAATTGAGGGTCTAGATAACAAGGGATAGAAGTTAAGAGTATGAACTAGTGGTTTACTGAGTTTTGGTACTTGAGGGACCTGAATTTGAATTCCATTCGCACCATTTAACAGTATCCTCATCTCAAATAGGGAGACAAGAGTGATTTTTTTGCACTTTGGTTGTGAGAATTAATGTGAGATAATGTGCATAAAATGCTGAGGCCAATGCCTGGCATCTGGTCACATTCGCCCAGTTATAGCTATTTCAGAATTCTCTACCAGTCAGAGTTCCTAGTTGTAGGTAACAGCCATGAGCTCAGACTGAATTAAGCAGAGAGATTGTTTTCAAAGGTTCTCAGGAAGATCACTGAATCTCCAAGAAGGCTGGAGAGCCAGGCTCTGAGCACAGACACATAGAAGGGAAGCGCTCCACTGAATCTGACAACTAGAAGAATCTCAAAAAATGATCCATGTGGATATGGCTGCCACCACCGCAAACAGCAGAGGCTCTAGCTCACCCACCTTTGCACTGCTGCCTCCAGAAGCCCATGTTGCAGCTCTTGTAGCTCATTGAAAGACTTATACCATCCTCGTTCCTGCTCCTTTGTGTCTTTAGAGCCAGATTCTAGACTCTGGACAAGTACACACGACTAGTCAGTCCTGGCTTGTGCCCATGCTCATTCTCATGCTCATGTCAGGAGAGGCAGTGAGTGAGGGTTGACTTTCACCCTCTCTGGTGTCAAATGGAATCTGTCTTCCATTTATAAGGCAGGGATTCTCCAAGCATAGGAAGGAGTTTAGATGCCAGACAGCACCCCATTACCTCATCTCCCAAAAGACAAATTCTACTATATTTATCATTGGGTTGCTAATCCAGGGTCAGGAACACTCTAAAGTGGATGGGAAACCCTGGAGTTCAGTCTCAGGACGATTCCAGGTAGGAGGAGGTATTGAAGAGTGACTTTTCCCATTTGACGCTTTCAGCTTGACCCCTTGTGACTGACTCTGCACCAAAGTCCTGTGTAATTAAAATGTCACTGATGTCTAGCTTCAAAATGAGATTAAAGCAGAAAGGTACATGTCAGTGTGAACTTTCTTTGAATCCAGTTTTAGAGCGATTTGGCCTTCATGCTTTCAGTAGGTCACGCAGAGACATATGAAACACCCAATGATAAACAATTCCACAGTGAGACACTCAAGGGATGACTGTTCTGTTTTTGTAGTTTTTATACCTGAGTATGCCTTCTAAAAAATAATCATGTGATAATAGATCTACTGCACATCATTTTGTAGCCACTGGCTAAATACTGCACTTTAAGTTGTGAATAATTTCATTTAATCATTCCTTCTGTGAGGTTTTGGGTAATTATCGTCATTTTATAGACCAGGTAACTGAGGCTTGAGGAGCAGGTCGACCACGTCGCAGGTGGTAGGACTTGGACTTGAACCAAGGTATGCCCGACATGAGAGCACGTGGTTTTACGCTAAGGACCGATGAGGCTGATAATTGTCTAGGTCCTGAGTGAGAATGATGCGGAATGAAGAAATAAACTCAGAGAGAAAAAGGATAGGATTGGGAGGTCTCTGCACAGCCTATAGGTAGCTTGCAAGAGTGAGTCTCCACCCTCCAAACCGCTTTATTTATAGGGCAGAATAAAGTCATTAACAAATCAAAGAGATCTCTGATACAAAGTCACATTTCCAAGGCAACCCAAGAATTCTCCCAAGTGCAGAAAACCCTCTACCCTGCATAACATCTTAACTTCACAAAACAAAGGGTAAAAAGAAAACTGCCTCCAGTCTTTTCCAGGAACATAGGGGATGGGACAAGTGGAAACACAGCTAACACACAGGTGTGGAGAACTTAGCCTTTAGCAACTTAACCAAGCAAGTGAGGTGGGGGAATGGGCAGCCTGTCAGCTTCCTGCCAGTCCCCACGCCTCTGTTCCCCCAAAATCTAAACTGCAAGGACCCTGTCAGCTTGCAGTCTCCCACAGTCTTAACACATATTTACGTGAAGCTGGTGGAGCGTGAGCAGTAACACCCCCTTTCTGAGCAAGCTTTGCTGTGTATCATCAGCATTAGGAAGTGGCTGTATTATGTGCAAGTTCAACATAAAAATATAGAAAACCCACAGATATCTTTTTAGATTCAGGATAGGAACTTGGAAATTTTTAGATCTCTAGGACTTTCCTCAAGGTTTTGCCTGCAAATCAAGTTGCTTCTTTTTTAAATAGCGGTAGCAGTATGAGACAACATATAATTTTTTCTGTAATCAAGATAATGAACTGAGTTGCCTGTATTTATATCCATTAGCACAGTGATTACAAAGAATTAAAACCAAGGCATCATCAGAAAAGGTCAACTGACAAAAAACATAGGAAAGGAAAGATGAATTCTCTTTTCATGGAAAAAAGTTCATGCAGGCCCACTAAGAGGACAGGCCTATCTCCCTGCCCCTCCAGCGCTGGGTCTCTGCACTCTGCTCAGCCCTTTCCATGCCCGTCACATGTACCTTCTAACGTACCTCTGATTTCTTACTAATTGTATTCCTCTGCTCTCATCTAATCCTTTAAAAATGTAAGTTTCTCGCCCTGGCCGGTTGGCTCAGTGGTAGAGAGTCAGCACGGCGTGTGGAAGTTCCAGGTTCGATTCCCGGCCAGGGCACACAGGAGAAGCGCCCATCTGCTTCTCCACCCCTCCCCCTCTCCTTCCTCTCTGTCTCTCTCTTCCCCTCCCGCAGCCAAGGCTCCATTGGAGCAAAGTTGGCCCAAGTGCTGAGGATGGCTCCATGGCCTCCGCCTCAGGCACTAGAATGGCTCTGGTTGCAGTGGAGCAATGGCCCCAGATGGGCAGACCATTGCCCCCTGGTGGGCATGCCGGGTGGATCCTGGTTGGGTGCATGCAGGAGTCTGTCTGACTACCTCCCCACTTTTAACTTTGGAAAAATGCAAAAAACAATCTTTTTAAATGTACGTTTCTTGAGGGCAGGGGTCTGTAATAGATCTCATATGTCAGGAACAGCTATGCCACATAGTGGGTGCTCAGTAAATATTTGTTTAATGAGTGGATAAAGTAATTCGCAGTAGTAGAAGATAATGGAGCTACTCTAGAGTATGGACAGAGATTTGCAGGATTGTTTCAATGATCTATTGCTGTAGAACAAACCACCTCAAAATGCAGTGGCTCAGCAGCCTGCCTCTGCCTGCCGTCCTGCTGTCAGGGATTTGGGTGTGCTCAGCCTGCAGGACCTGCCTGCTCCACGTGCTGCTGGTTGGGGGCACAGCTCAGCTGAGTCTGAAGAAAGTGCAATGGCCTCACTCACGTGACTGGGCTCTGACTGTGGCCCGTCTCTGCACAAGGTCTTTCTGTGAATGTGGCCTCTTTCTCCAGCCAGATAGTCTGACCCCCTTTCCATGGTGGCCAGGTTCCCAGAGTGAATGGAGAAGCTCCATGGCCTCTCGAAGCCTCAGCTGCCACACCCCGGGATGTGACTCCCGTGTCCTGTGGTAAAAGCCCGTCCGCAAGCCAGGCCGTTTTTAAGGGCCAGGGAAATTGACTCTGCCTCTTGGTAGCAGGAGCAGCAATGTGACATTGCAAAAAGGGTATGGATGGGGAAGGGGGCTGTGTTTCTGTTTTGGGTGTGTTTGTTTTTTTACTTTCTTTATTGTGGTAAAATATATGTGATATAAACTATACTCTTTTGATGATGTTAAGGGTACAGTCTAATGGCATTAAGTATGTCCACGCTGTTGTGCAGCCATCACCAACATCCATCTCCAGAGCGCTTTTCCTGTCCCCAAACTGAAGCTCCCTCCCCAAGGGACAGTAGCCCTCCTTCTTTTTTTCCAGCCCCTGCTAACCACTCTGTTTTCTGTCTCTAGGAATTGGGTGAACCTAGGTGTGACCTGTCTAGATGCTCACCTGTGTGGCATAGTAGGGTGTCTGTTCCTTTGCGACTGGCTTTCTTTACTTAGCATAGTCCTGAGTATTCATCTACGTTGTAGCATGTGTCAGCGTTTGGTTTTCCTTTTTAAGGCTTAATGATATTCCTTTGTACATACATATCACACTATGTTTATCCATCCTCCAGGAGACACTGGGCTGCTTTGACCTTTTGGCTATCATGAATACTGCTGCTAGGGCCATGGGTGCACAGGTGTCTGTTAGGCTCCCTTCTTTTAGTTCTTTTGGGGATCTACCCAGAATAGAATTGTGGGATCATCACCCAGTAATTCTATATTTAATTGTTTTAGGAACTGCCATTCTGTTTCCAAAGTGAGTGCACCCTTTCATAGAGAGGGGGGGAGCTTTTTTTAATAATCCATAATACCACACTAATATCTCATTTTCTATATAACTTGTAGTCACCACTTTTATGAGGATTTTTTAACTGTTTTTTTTTTCTGTTGTTGCTGCTGATTCATGTTCTTAATGTGCATTTATTTCCCCTTTACATTCTTTTTCAAATTTGTTTCTTTCTTCTTCCAGGTGTGTTTATGGTCCTGGAGAACTTAATTTGTGCCAGGTTTTTCATCCTTCCTAGACAGCTCCTTCCGTTAGTGCAGAAACAATCTATCCCAAGTTCACCTACAGAGAGACCAAGGGTCAGTACCCCATGGGCTCTGCTTTCTGCCGTGCTTACATTTGAAACTTGCACAGATTGCGAGGCGAGGGTGGTGTCGTTTTCCCTGAAAAGCTTTGGAGGATTACCCCAGAAGACCGGCTCTGGAGTACCTTCAGTTTCCCAGCATTTTGACAGCCTTCTGTGACTAATCTGAAAATGAATCTTTTGAGAAAAAGAACAAAAAATAAAAGGAAGAAAGCACCCTGCAAAGACAATGGTGAGAAATTGCTAAAAATAATAGATGCTTTATTGTTTCTGCTCCTAAAGGCCATATTTTTGGCTGGCTTTAACTAGTATTCATTCCCCTGGGGCATCTTTCCTCTGCTCTGAAAGATTGTATAGTAAGGGGGACAGTTTATAATTTAAGCTACAAACTGTGTGCGACATTTCCGAATCTTATTTGGTGGTTTTTATTTCTATTGTTGTCTAAGAAAAGCTTTCTCTTTCATAGTCATTGTTTGAGAGGAGGTAATGCTCCTCAAAATCAGGCACCCCTCTTCTGTAAAGATGTAAAATATGGCTTATTTCTGTGCTTTCTAAAGAACGGAGTTAGTAACCTTACCTCTGGCATTTGCGATCCTGCCCTATACCCCAACCCATAACAAGAGCTATTCTTCACGTCTCCAAAGGCTTCCCCTTTGGGAGGAGGCCCAATACTGGGATTCCTTCAGGCTCTTTTGGAATGAGGATGTATTTTCATTTTCCTTTGAAGGTAACTTTGATTTGTAACTTTTCAAGATTTAGCCACAGAAATACAGATCCTGTAGGGTACTGGCAAGGAGCAAAGGCTTTGTTGTCTGGTACATGTAGGATTCAGTTGATGTATGCTTGTATTATTATTTGGGGAAAATCATTCATCTATGTCAGCACAGTTACTGCATCTGTAAAGTACATAAATCAAGAGTACCTACTTTCGCCCCGGCCGGTTGGCTTGGTGGCAGAGCATTGGCTTTGCGTGTGGGTGCCCTGGGTGCAATTCCTGGCCAGGGCACACAGGAGAAGCGCCCATCTGCTTCTCCACCCGTCCTCGTCTCCTTTCTCTCTGCCTCTCTGTCTCTCTTCCCCTCCCGCAACCAAGGCTCCATTGGAGCAAAATTGGCCTGGGCACTGAGGATGGCTCCATGGCCTCTGCCTCAGGCACTAGAATGGCTTTGGTTGCAAAAGAGCAACGCCCCAGATGGGCAGAGCATCGCCTCCTGATGGGGATGCCGGGTGGATCCCGGGTAGGCACATGAGGGAGTCTGTCTCTCTGCCTCCCCGCTTCTCACTTCAGAAAAATACAAAAAAAAAAAAATATACAAAAAAAAAAAGAAAAAAAAGAGGACCTACTTTCATGGGTTGAATTGAACAATCAAGGACCAGTCCTTCGTACAGAGTATAAACTAAGTAACTGTTTATTCTATTATTAAATTGTAAGTTCTCTGAGGGCACAATCTATTTACTTTCATCTTTGGATTCACTGTTTGTTAGTATATAGTGTTCCTAAATAGTCTGCTGAAAGGAATTTTTACAGAAAATCAATGTACCTGTTGTAGAGCTCAGTATAATTACATTTTTCCTATGCTATGTTTTAAACTATAATAGTGACTATAGCAATGAAGATTTTTTTTTTAGAAATCACTGTGTACTAGGTATTGAGGTATGCATTTTACATTTATTAACTCCTTTAACCCTTACAATAATCTTGGGAGGTAGGTACTATAATTATGTCCATTTTACAGATGAGAAAACTAAGGCCAATAAAGAAAAGTTAATTAACTTCCCTCCCTCAGTGAGTCAGTAAGTAGCATAACCAAAATTTGAACTCACCTAATCTGGCTGCAAAGTCTATACTTTTAACTTCATGAGTTTTCAAAGTCTTTGTTCTCAAGATCACTTTAGTCTCATCAAAAAGCTTTTGTTTATGTGAGCTGTATCTATATTTACCATTATCATAATCAAAAATTGGGAATTAAAAACCTTATTAACTTAAAATATAAAAATAAGAAATACACTACATATTAATGTAAATACCATATTTTCCAAACAACACCAGAAAATTAGTGTGCGCAATGACATTGTTTTTCAAAATGTTAATATCTAGTTTAATAGAAGATATTTGGATACTATCTGCTTTTGCATTCAATTTGTTGTAATATCACAAATCATTTAGCCTCTGGAAAACTTCTCTGACTATTCATTAGGGAATGAGGGTGAAAATGATGAATGCTATCTCAGTGTTATATTTGATACCTCGTGGACTCCCTGGAAAGATTTGGGGGATCCCAGGGAGTTTTCACACCCTACTTAGAGAACAGTTGTCTACTTTTCCCGCAAGAAGTTTATGATCTAGTTAGAGCAGGAAAGGGAAGAGGTATTAGGAGCTATTCTAAACCACCAGATGAAATGCAGAGAAGGCTGGCAGAGGCGGTAGCCTACTTTCACCTATGTTCCTCATTTAATTTGCATAATTGGCCCAATAGATAGTTTCGGCATCCATTTATTTTATAGTCAAGAACAGAGGCCAAGGGATTGAGTTCTTCTTAAAGATACCCAGCAGAGCTAGGGTTTGAACCCATATCCTGAGGCCAAAGTAGCCTGCTCATTCTGCCATTATCCCAGTAAGTGGCTGACATATTTCATGATTATGTAAGCCACTATGAGTTAGGGATCTGTATTAATCAGAACTTTGGGTAATTAGTGACAAAAGACCAACTCAAACTTGGTTTAATGAAAAAAGGAACATTTATTGCCAGCAAAAGCAAGTGGCAGATTCACTTCCGCACGCCCAGGTCTGGGAGCTCAACTAACAAAATCAGACCTTGGATTTTCTCCTTTTGTCTCAGCTTCCCTCTTGGTTGGCGTCATTCTCAGGCAGGGTTTTAGCCACGCATCTCTAGGCTTTATCCAATCAGCTTTGACAATCTCTTCAAAAGGAAAATGAGGCTGTCCCAAAAGTTTCAGCGCTATCCTAGGGATGACTCTCATTGGGCCAGTTGGATCAATAGTCTGTAAAGCAATCCCTGGACCAAGGGGGTAGCCAGGATTAGGACTGTTTGCTGATCCCTGGAGCCTAAGGAAGTGGTGTGGTCAAAGCCATGTACTCTGGTGTTAGTTCCTTCATCTGAGAGCCATGGACAGGTAGTTTCCAAATGAAAACTGGAATGCTCTTACCAGAAAAACAGGTAAGGAATTCTGGGCAGGCTAAACCCTATGGATGTCCAGAATTAATTCCACTTTTCTCGTGTGTACCGTTTAAGCTCACAGCATAAATGGAACTCATTGATTTTTCTCCTCCCTTTTCTTATATGGGTTGCTGTAGTCATGTCAAAATGTTCTTTGGAAATTACAGTGTCCTGGAGACAAATCAGACATACATATCAAATACTCTAAAAATAGTTATTAAGCAACAAATTAGTATATAGAAACAAAATTATCGTACAGGTTACATGTCTGTGTAGAGCAGCAATTTTTCAACCATCTTTCATCTCATGGCACACATAAAGTAATTATTAAAATTCTACAGCACACCAAAAAATATATTCCATCTTTGCTGATCTGACAAAAGAAATAGGTATAATTTGATTCATTCACATCAGATGGCTATTGTTATGTTGTCTGTTGTCATTTTTTTTTAATTTGACAATCTAAGAGAAAACAAGTCAGTTCCCCTGACTAAATAGCCAGGTATTCCATGTTTTAAAAACTCTTGTGGCACACTGGTTGGAAATCTCTGGTGTACAGGATCACAATAACACACATTGGGATAGAGCTGCACCTCCCATTTATAAGTCACAAGGTAACAGCACACTGTTGCCTTTCTTCTCTTTGCCAGTGTTTGGAAGAAGTCTTTTTTTTCTCTGTCCCTGGGATACCATGTGTTGAAGTTGAAAGTAGAGGCTGGCAGGCAGAAACTCAAGAAAAGCTGACTCCTTTCCTCCTTCCCTCATCACCCAATGCCGGTGTTGACTTTCTGGCCAGAGTTACCGTGTCCAAGTAGAACCCGAGAAGCATGCCATACCTGCTCCTTCCCTATGCTGTCCTCGCACAGGGAGTCTGTACATTTCCAACGACTGGCATCAGGTCACAGTTGAGTCCTGCATCCTGATGAGTGACAAGTGAAAGCAGTTTGTTGTGGCAGTTGTTATTTTCGCTGAAAAGGGATGTAATTCAGAAGAGTGAATGGCTGATGGCCACTGCAGTCAGAGAACTGAACAGTGCTTGTGCCGATCGAGTCCCATGTCCTCAGCTGGTGGCTGGATACAGTGAAATTGCCAAAGATGCAATATTAAAGGAAAACTCTTATTTAACCAAGATGTTATTTAGCAACTTAGGATTTCTACTTAAAGGGTATTTTTAAAATTATTTCAAGCACTTCATACATTGTGACTGAGCATTATTATTAACTGCTGTGCTGCTGCTTTTGTTTCAAGAGAAAAGAAAAAATGTGAACGGTCTGGTTAGCTGTTAACCAAGCTCCAGAAATTCAGATACTGTATCATTCATCTCAAGAGTCAAAACAGCTCACTCTGAATTAGTCTTCAGTTGACTATTGTGCTTTGAATTTTCAGGGACTGCTTTTTCCAAAGTTCCGTTTTCCAACCCAAACATGCACAGATCAAAATTTCCCTCTTAGACACTGCAATGCTCACTTGCTCCAGTGCAAAAAGGTGGAAGATATTGGCATTTCTACAACCAGTTGGAAACTTTTATCTCCAGGTTTTTTTGGTTTGATGCTTAAGACTGTGCTACGTGCATTGGCCTGACTCTGCTTTCACTCTGAGTTCCGAATGATCAGTGAAGAGAACTAGCTTGGGCTTTCCCTTCCCAGCTTGCTCTTTAATGGCACATAGTCTGGGCTTTTTATTGATGTTTCCACCCACACCACCTCCATTTTGATAGAGATAGTGTCTGCACGCTATAGTTAGTAGAACTGCACTTGCTGAAATGGGACCCACTTCTGTTTAATACTCTGAAGCAATTTCAGATCATTGCATTTGTCAGCTTGGGCTGCCATAGCAAAATATCATAGACTGGGTGACACAAACAACACAGATATTTCCTCTCACAGCTCTGGAGGCTGCAAGTTCAAGATCAAGGTGTCAGGAGGGTCAGTTTCTGGGGAAACCTTTCTTCTTGGCTTTCAGACAGCCACCTTCTTGTTGTGTGCTTGCCGAGCCTCCTCTGTACATGTGGAGAGAGAGCTCTGCTGTCTCCTCCTCTTCTAAGGACACCAGTCCTATGGGATTAAGGTCTCACCCTTATAACCTCACTTAACCTTTATTATCTCTTCAGAGGTCTTGTCTCCAAATACAGTTACAGTGGGGGTTAGGGCTTCAATATATGAATTTGGGGGCTGGGGGACACAATTTGGTCCCTAATAATTATGATCTATTTTTTTCTTTCCAGAAGGGTAACATGAGAGTCTGTTTTGTGCTTTGAATTCACATAGTGTTCTTGTCGACCACAGTCTCTGCTAGGAGAACTCAGCAAGCACACTGTGGGTGGAAAAGAGACACAATAAACTATTTCAGTTGGTCAGAGTGACATGCAAGATTAAAAGCACAGAAAATTTAATCTCATCTCTTCTTGTTCTCCTTTCCTGTAAATGTAGCCTGTCCTATTTGTAACTGTCTGTTTATTTCACAGCCCTCTCCTGATGGATGCCTGTTAGTAACGTGGATAGGACCCTGATGTGGTAATAACAGAGGCAATTTCCCCGGGTGAGGCAGTTTGCTTAGTGTGGAGATGAGCCCTGTGCTCAGCAGCTTTGCTTTGTTAGGGGACAGGGGAGACAAGATGAGGGGTAGCACTTCCAGCTTTCTTCTTGACAACTGAGTGTAAATGTGTGTCAAGGCATTTGCTGAGATTATTGGCTTTGGTTCCTCCTCTCATACCTGTATGTGCCATTGGCTTTGGTTCCTCCTCTCATACCTGTATGTGCCATTGGCTTTGGTTCCTCCTCTCATACCTGTATGTGCCCACTTGTGGTTTGTATTTATAATAGAAGGATGTTTGGCCTAGTGGAAGTTATCCCCTCTTGTTCCAGACCCAGAGTGGGGACAGAGCACAGGTACCCCATGTACCTAGTTCAGAAGTCGGCCTCGTCAAAGGGCTCTGTTTCAGTTGGTGAGGGTGACATGCAAGTGACAGGCATCCATCAGGATGGGGCTGTGACATAGAGAAGCTGTTACAAATAGGACAGGCTATAAGAAGAGATGAGATTAAATTGGGCCTTGTTGGCTTCACCCCAACCCAAGCTGATTTAAGAGACAACCTGTAGAGAGAGAAAGGTGGTCTTTTAGGGAGAAGCTGTTCTCTCCTTTCCTTTCTTATGAGAGAGATGGGGAGCTGGCCCCTGTTATGAGCTGACCAACGTCAGTTTGATAACTTCCAAGATTCATTTGGAAGCTGCCAAAGGAGTTACAACTGGTGAGTGTTAGCTCTTCTTCTATAACCTTGCTTTGAGTCTGATGAAAGGAGGCGTGAGACCAAATTCCCCCACATATACAGACATTTAGTGAATGAATATTCATTAGCAGAGCAGGCTCCAAACAGCTCAGAAACGCATTCTGCAAGTCGGTGCATCCCAGCATGCTGTGCTGTACAGTACTACTCCCTGGAATTACTGGGGGGACCTTGTAGATCTGTGGGTACCCATCTTCCCTCCAGAGACTCCCACATTGTTGGTCTGGGTGAGGCCTGGCCATAGAGATTCTAAGAGCTCCTCATTCAATGCCCATGTTGAGCCAATGTAGAGAACCATTGTTTTAAATACTTCCACCACACCCCGGACCGAAGGTTCATTTAAGGTGATCCCAGCATCACACACAAATGTAGATTGTCTCCTCTAGTTTGGACTCATCAGCTAGAAAATCTCTCAAACCAGGGCCTATACCCTGGCAGGGGCAGCAGTATAAGCGGAGCAGGGTACAGGCCCAGGTGGAATCTTATTCTCAGTTCATGCAGAGATGAGAAAGGTATCCAGACGACTTTAGCCACTGCACACATCCTAAATACCTTGGATTTCAACAGTGACACCCTCTCTCTGACACCCATTATGCTAATTAACAAGTTATTGTTCCACCAATAAAAACCTGTTTTGGCATCTCTGAGGCTAATTAACAACTGCTGGTTGTTGATTGAGCTCAGCTAAGAGAAGCACACATATGGTAGCTGACACTAGACTATGGCACTTTTTGATGAGGTGCTAACTGGCCCCCCGAGTCTATGTATTCTTGATAGCACATTAGCTGACAACCCCTAAAACTAAGGCCAAGCCAACCAGCACATACATGAGGTCACCGTAATTATGCAGATGTACACTGCTCAAAAACTAGGGGATATTGTATCGCTTCATAATCATCTTGGAAATATCCCCTAATTTTTGTGAGCAGTATATTTTGAAGTAAATTAGTCATCTAACATCTTTCCAATGCTAAAGGAGGGATGCTCTGCAGGAGCTGTGTGTGACGTCTGACATGTCCATGCTGCCATCTGTCCCTCTCGACCCCACTCAGGTCAGGGCCTGCGGATCTGGTCTGCAGGCTGCAGTATTACTTGATATAACTAACCTTCATGAAAAGGCAAAAAGGAGTGTCCAGGGAACAGGCAGGTGACCCTCTAGTTCTGCAGAGGTGCAGACCTTGCCGCGTGTTGGGCCTCCCAGTGCCGGAGTTGGAGGGCAAGGTGAGCGGACGAGATGAGGCTCCAGACTAGAAGGCAGGACTGTTCTTCTCCAGTGCAAGCATGTAGCCACCTGTTCTGTGGGATGGGGAAAGAGTATGGATCTAAATACAGAATAGAAGTTCTACAAAGAACAGGGCTCAGCCTTAGAAACCCAGATGAGCCCTGTCCAATCTGGGAAAGTATTGAAACATCACAGAACTGGCTTGGATGTTTGTTGGGGGAGACATCCACCAACAGGAAGAGGTTTGACACAGCAGAGCTGAGCACTGAGGTTGGTAACATGATGCCATCTCACGTTTATAGCTCAGCATGCCCAGATGCCTTGTAAACTGTTACATATGCCTGTTTTGATGTCCAGAAAAATGCCTTCAGGATCCCTTGTCTGGTGGTTAGCTTCAGGACTGCACTCCACGTGAGTGGTGCCTGGAGAATTCACTCAGTCGGCAGCACAGAGGGAACAGAACCGAGGTCTCAGTGGAGTCGCTTCCTTCCCCACCCTCTTTGGGGTTCTAGTTGCACATCTGTTTGTTGTAGAGAATGCCTCCTTCCCTCAGGATCCCACTTTTGAATTAGGTTAGGAATGTTTCTCTGGAAAGAGTGGAATTGATGATCAAACAAATTTGGGGAAGTTTGAGTTAAACAACAGGAGTATCTGACAATAGTAAAGTCTGGGAGAAAAAGAGTTTAGAGAGAAAAGGTTGAAAGAAATAAAATTAGTGAGACAATTAACACGTCATCATTGATTTTTCTTATTTTTGGGTTAAAGAATCCTTGTTTTTTCCTACTGTATGAGTAAGCTTTGCTTCAGATCAACCATCTATTTTAAGAAATTTCAGGGAACTAGTACTTGCCTCCGTTGGTAGCCCCTCCTCCCTCTCTCCTGGACTGAAATGTCATTGCCAATTCCTCAGGAACCTTTCTGATCAAACTCGTCTTCCCTTCCTCCGTATTTCCTTGCCCACAGCCCCAGCCACTTAATAGCCCTGAAAAGGCCTGGCCATTCAGTTTTCTGTCCTTCGTTCTGGGTGCTGTGTGTGCTATCCTGGCACAGAGTTGGTTTCTACGTCAGCTGGCCTCTCTTATGTTTGTCATCTTTGCTGTAGTGACTTCAAAGGGATCCCTCTTTCCTATACTGTACCCCCTATTTGTTTCCCTCAACACAAAAATATAGGGGTCCTCATGACTTGGAGCCTCAGCTTTGTTCTTCTAGAATTCTAGACCTACCTGCTCCAGCATCTTCCCCTTCTTTCTTCTTCCTAAGGTCAGAGGAAGCCTAATCTCCTCCTCTCCCAATAATAGCTCATGCATTTAATCCTCAAAACTGTCCCTTTAAGTAATTACTGTTACTGTGCCCATTTTACAGATGAGGCTACTGAGGCACAGAGAGGTGAAATCATTTTAAGGGTCACACAGTTAATGAGACATGTTATGAAGTGTTACATAAGTGTCCAGAATACTGATAATTTATTTTTTTTCCTCATTCCTATCAGCTTTTAAAATAAAACAGCTTTATTGAACCTATGATTTACATATCATATAATTTCCTTTTTAAAATGAACATTTTAGTAGGTTCTAGTATAATTACAGAGTTGTACAACCCAAACTACTACCTAATTTCAAAAAGAAAACCTGTACTCATTAACCACCATTTCCCATTGCCCCCTGCCCTCTGCCCATGCTAATTACTACTTCTTCCTGCCTTCAGATTGGCCTGTTCTGGACATTTTATGTAAATAGAATCATGCAATCTCTGTTTTCTTATCGCTGGCTTATTTCACTTTGCATAATGTTTTCAAGGTTCAGCTATGTTGTAGTATGTATCAGAATTCATTACTTCTTACCACTAAATCATATTCCATTGTATGAACTTACCACATTTTGTTTTCCACTTGTCAGTTGATGAGCATTTGGATTACTTCCACTTTTGGCCGCTATGAATATGCTGCTGTATTTGCAAAATATTTGTACCTACACTTTCCTCTCTCTTGGATATATTTTTAGGAGTGGAATTGCTGTGCTATGTGATAATCCTACATTTACTTTTTATTTTTGTATTATTACTAATTTTAATGGGGTGACATTGATAAATCGGGGTACATAGGTTCAGAGAAAACATCTCCAGGTTATTTTGATATTTGATTATATTGCATACCCATCACCCAAAGTCAAATAGTCTTCCGTCACATCCTAACTGGTTTTCTTTGTGCCATTCCCATACCCCCCCCCCCCTGTAATCACCACCCTCTTGTCCATGTCTCTGAATCTTCTTTTTAGGTCCCACCTATGTATGGATTCATATAGTTCTTAGTATTTTCTGATTTACTTATTCACTCAGTATAATGTTATCAAGGTCCGTTCATGTTGTTGTAAATGATCCGATGTCATCATTTCTTATGGCTGAGTAGTATTCCATAGTATATATGTACCAAAGCTTTTTAATCCACTCGTCCACTGATGAACACTTGGGCTGTTTCCAGATCTTCACTATTGTGAACAATGCTGCCATAAACATGAGGGTGCATTTCTCCTTTTGGAACAGTGCTTTCGTGTTCTTGGGGTATATTCCTAAAAGTGGGATAGCTGGGTCAAAAGGCAGTTCAATTTTTAATTTTTTGAGGAATCTCCATACTGTTTTCCACAGTGGCTGCACCAGTCTGCATTCCCACCAGCAGTGCAGGAGGGTTCCCTTTTCTCCACATCCTCATCAGCACTTATTCTGTGTTGTTTTGTTGATGAGCACCATTCTGACTGGTGTGAGGTGATATCTCATTGTGGTTTTAATTTGCATTTCTCTAAAGATTAGTGATGTTGAGCATTTTTTCATATGCCTGTTGGCCATCTGTGTGTACTCTTTGGAGAAGTGTCTATTCATTTCTTTTGCCCATTTTTGATTGGATTGTCTTCCTGGTGTTGAGTTTTACAAGTTCTTTATAAATCTTGGTTATTAACCCCTTATCAGATGTATTGTCAAATATGTTCTCCCATTGTGTAGTTTGTCTTTTTATTTTGTTCTTATTGTCTTTAGCTGTGCAAAAGCTTTTTAGTTAGATATAGTCCCATTTGTTTATCCTGTCTTTTATTTCACTTGCCCATGGAGATAAATCAGCAAATATATTGCTACGAGAGATGTCAGAGAGCTTATTGTCTATGTTTTCTTCTAAGATGCTTATGGTTTCACGGCTTACATTTAAATCTTTTATCCATTTTGAGTTTATTTTTGTGAATGGTGTAAGTTGGTGGTTTAGTTTCATTTTTTTGCAGGTAGATGTCCAATTTTCCCAACATTGTTAGTTACAGAGAGACTGTCTTTACTCCATTGTATGCTCTTACCTCCTTTGTCAAATATCAATTGACCATAAAGGTATGGGTTTATTTCTGGGTTCTCTGTTCTGTTCCATTGATCTATATGCTGTTCTTATGCCAGTACCAGGCTGTTTTAAATACAATGGACTTGTAGTATAACTTGATGTCCGGAAGTGTGATACCTCCCACTTTATTCTTCCTTTTCAAGATTGCTGAGGCTATTTGTGTTCTTTTTTGGTTCCATATAAATTTTTAGAATATGTGTTCTATATCTTTGAAGTATGTCATTGGTATTTTAATTGGTATTGCATTGAATTTATAAATTGCTTTGGGTAATATAGACATTTTAATGATGTTCATTCTTCCTAACCATGAGCATGGTATGTGCTTCCACTTGTTTGTATCTTCCTTGATTTATTTAATCAATATTTTATAATTTTCCAAGTACAAGTCTTTTAATCTCCTTGGTTAAATTTACTCCTAGGTACTTTTTATTTTTGGCTGCAATAGTGAAGGGGATTGTTTTCTTAATTTCTCTTTATGACAGTTCATTGTTGGTGTATAAAAATGTCTCTGATTTCTGAGTATTAATTTTATATCCTGCCACCTTGTTGAATTCATTTATGAGGTCCAGTAGTTTTTTGACTGAGACTTTAGGGTTTTCTTTATACAATATCATATCATCTGCAAAGGATGATAGTTTTACTTCTTTTCCAATTTTGATGCCTTTTATTTCTTCTTCTTGTCTGATTGCTGTGGCTAGGACTTCTAGAACTATGTTGAATAAGAGTGGTGAAAGGGGGCGCCCCTGCCTTGTTCCTGATCTTAAGGGATTGCTTTTAATTTTAGCCCATTAATTATGATGTTGGCTGTGGGTTTGTCATAGATGGCCTTTATCATGTTGAGTTATGTTCCCAGTATCCCACTTTGCTGAGAGTTTTGATCATGAATGGGTGCTGGATTTTTTCAAATGCTTTTTCTGCATCTATTGAAATTATCATGTGGTTTTTCTCCTTCCTTTTGTTTATGTGATGAATCACATTGATTGATTTGCAAATATTGTACCAGCCTTGCCTCCCCAGAATAAATCCCACTTGATCATGATGTATGATTTTTTTCATATATTGCTGGATCCGGTTTTCTAATATTTTGTTGAGAATTTTAGCATCTAAATTCATCAGGGATATTGGCCTATAATTTTCTTTCTTTGTATTGTCTTTGCCTGGTTTTGGAATCAGAGTTATGCTTGCCTGATAACAGGAGCTTAGAAGTGTTCCTTCCTCTTGAATTTTTTGAAATAGCTTGAGAAGAATAGGAGTTAGTTCTTCTTTGAATATTTGGTAGAATTCACTTGTGAGGCCATTAGGCCCCGGACTTTCCTTTGTTGGGAGTTTTTTGATACCTGTTTTGATCTCATTTGTTGTAATTGGTCTGTTTAGGTTTTCTGATTCTTCCAGATTAATTTTTGGAAGATTATATGTTTCAAGGAATTTGTCCATTTCATCTAGGTTGTCTAATATTTTGGCATACAGTTCTTCATAGTATTTTCTTACAATATTTTGTATTTCTGTTGTGTCAGTTGTTATTTCTCCACTCTCATTTCTAATTTTATTTATTTGAGTCCTCTCTCTTTTTTTCTTGGTGAGACTGGTTAAAGGTTCATCGATCTTGTTTACCTTTTCAAAGAACCAGCTCTTGGTTTCATTGATCCTCTGTGTTGTTTTTTTAGCCTCTATGTCATTTATTTCTGCTCTGATCTTTATTATTTCCTTCCTTCTACTAGCTCTGGGCTTTACTTGCTGTTCTTTGTATAGTTCTTTCAGGTACAGGGTCAAGTTATTTATTTGAGCTTTTTCTAGCTTCTTATGGTATGCCTGTAATGCTGCAAACTTCCCTCTTAAGACTGCTTTTGCTGTGTCCCATAAATTTTTATTTTATTTTTTGTATTTTTCCTAAGTTGGAAACGGGGAGGCAGTCAGATAGACTCCTGCATGCGCCCAACCGGGATCCACCCGGCATGCCCACCGGGGGGCGATGCTCTGCCCATCTGGGGCATCACTCTGCCACAATCAGAGCCATTCTAGCGCCTGAGGCATTCTAGCGCCTGAGAGGCCACAGAGCCATCCTCAGCACCCGGGCAAACTTTGCTCCAGTGGAGCCTTGGCTGCGGGAGGGGAAGAAAGAGACAGAGAGGAAGGAGAGAGGGGAGAGGTGGAGAAGCAGATGGGCGCTTCTCCTGTGTGCCCTGGCCGGGAATTGAACCTGGGACTCCCGCACGCCAAGCCGATGCTCTACCACTGAGCCAACCGGCCAGGGCCTGTGTCCCATACATTTTGAGTTGATGTATACTCATTATCATTCATTTCTAGGAATTTTTTTATTTCTTCTTTGATCTCATTGTTAACCCATTTATTATTTAATAACATGATATTTAGTTTCCAAGTGTTTGAGTATTTTTCAGTTTTTCTGTTGTGGTTGATATCTAGTTTCATGCCATTGTGATCAGAGAAAATGCTTGATATGATTTCAATCTTCTTAAATTTGTTGAGACCACTTTTGTGCCCTAACTTGTGGTCTATCCTAGAGAATATACCATGAGCACTTGAAAAGAATGTATATTCTGCTGCTTTAGGGTGAAATGTTCTAAAGATATCTATTAGATACAGTTGATCTAGTGCTGCCATCCCCAAACTATAGTGCACGGGCCGCCTGCGGCCCCCTGAGGCCATTTATCCGGCCTCCCACTGCACTTCTGGAAGGGGCACCATTTTATTGGTGGTCAGTGAGAGGAGCACTGTATGTGGTGGCCCTCCAATGGTCTGAGGGACAGTAAACTGGCCCCCTGTGTAAAAAGTTTGGTGACCCCTGACCTAGTGTGTCCTTTAAGTCTGCTGTTTCTTTGTTAATTTTCTTTCTTGAGGATCTATCTAGTGATGTTAGTGGGGCATTGATATCCCCTACTATTATAGTATTGCTGTTGATCTCGCCCTTTATATCCATCAAAGTCTGCTTTATATTTAGGTGCTCCTATATTAGGTGAGTATTTATAATGGCTATATCTTCCTGTTGGATTGCTCCCTTTATCATTATGTAGTGACCTTCTTTATCTCTTACTATAGTCTTTCTTTTAAAGTTCATTTTGTCTGATATAAGTATTGCTACCCCAGCTTTTTTTTCATTTTCATTTGCATGAAATGTTTTTTTCCATCCTTTTACCTTCAGTCTGTGCATCTCTTGTAGACAGCATATGTACGAGACCTGTTTTCTTATCCATGTAGCTACCCTATGTCTTTTGATCAGATCATTTAATCCATTTACATTTAAGGTTATTATTGATATGTAGTTGTTTATTCCATTTTATTCTTTTTTTTTCAGAGACAGAGAGAGAGTTAGAGAGAGGGATAAATAGGAACAGACAAGAATGGAGAGAGATGATAAGTGTCAGTCATCAGTTTTTCGTTGCTTCACCTTAGTTGTTCATTGATTGCTTTCTCATAATGTGCCTTGACTACAGGCCTTCAGTAGACCAAGTAACCCCTTTCTCGAGCCAGAGACCCTGGTTCCAAGCTAGTGAGCTTTGCTCAAACCAGATGAGCCTGTGCTCAAGCTGGCAACTTGGGGGTCTCGAACCTGGGTCCTCTGCGTCCTAGTGCAATACTCTATCCACTGCGCCACCACCTGGTCAGGAACCATTTTATTCTTTAAAGCTGTATTCCTCTTTTGCTATATTCTTTTTCCCCCTTGATCTGTTTACAACAGGCCCCTTAACATTTCTTGCAGTATTGGATTAGTTATAGTGAATTCCTTGAGTTTTTTTTTTTTGTTGTTGTTTGTTTGGAAGCTTTCTATTTCTCCTTCAATTTTAAATGATAGCCTTGCTGGATAAAGTAGTCTTGGTTATAGGCTCTTGTTCTGCATTACTTTGACTATTTCTTGCCATTCCCTTCTGTTCTCAAATGTTTCCTTTGAGAAATCAGATATCATTCTTATGGGGGCTCCTTTGTAGGTGATAGCCTTTTTTTCTCTAGCAGCTTTTAAGATTTTCTCTTTATCACTTATCATATTGTAATTATGATGTGTCTTGGTGTAGATTTCTTTGGGTTTCTCATTAATGGAGTTCTCTGTGCTTCTTGAACTTGTGAGATGTTTTTCTGCCTTAATTGAGGGAAGTTTTCAGCTATGATATGTTTAAACAAAGTCTCTATCCCTTGTTCTTTCTCTTCTTCTTCTTCAGGAACCCCTATGATGCGGATGTTATTTCTCTTCATGTTGTCACAGAGCTCTCTTAGAGTTTCCTCAGACTTTTTGAGTCTCTCTTCTTTTTTCTGCTCTGCTTCCATGCCTTCACTTATTTTGTCCTCTAACTCACTGGTTCAATCCTCAGCTTCATCCATCCTGCTTTTAATTTCTTCCATTGTGGTCTTCATTTCTGATATTGTATTTGTCATTTCTGACTGATTCTTTTCTATTATTTCAATGTCCTTTTTTATATTTGCTATGTCTTTATTTAAGTGTTTGAAATGACCATCTATTATTGTTCTAATATCTTTGAGCATCCTAACAATCGTTATTTTAAACTCTGCATCTGGTAATTTGGTTATATCTGACTCATTCATGTCCTTTCCTGGGGGTTTCTCTTGATTCATTTGTGTTGCATTTCTCTGCCTTCCCATTTCATCTGTGTATAAGAGGGTTTTGGCCTCTGGAGTCCAATGGGTGTGGCCTCTGTGTTCCCTAGGTGTCGTCTGTCTACAGGCTCGCTACCCCCTCTGCCGCTGCTGCCTAGGGCATTTGGTTATGTACGTTGCCGTTGCCAGCCCACTGGGGCTGTCACTGCAGTTTCTACCTCTCCTCCATGGGAGGGGCTGTGATCACCTGCCCAGGGCCTGCAAGCTTTAGCGGCCTCGTCTTCAGCCTGCCCCTGCAGGTAGGGTTATGCATTGTGCCTGGGCTGCAAGCCTTGGCATCACAGGCAGGGGTGAGCACCTTTGCTCAGCTGCGGGTCTCCGCCTGTTTCCCTGCTTTCGCCCTGCCCCTGCAGGAGGAGCCCACTCTGGTCGGGTGCAAGCCTGGGCGCCACCCACCGTGGTGTGCTCCGTTGCAAGAATCTGCCTGTTCTGGGCTTTCACCCCACCTCCCACCGTAAGAGCCAGCTCACGCGTCAGGCTGCAAACCTCGGTTCCTCAGGTTGGGTGAGGCTGCCACCCCTGTACCCTTACTCAGCGGTGGGTCTCTGCCCCTTCTGGGGCTCCTGCCCTTCCTCTGCAGGCGGGATTGCAGGCAGGCCCGCAGTTGGGCCTGACCACTTGCGCGTGTCTCCTCCGCCCCCTCTGGGCGAGACTGAGCTCACACCCGGGCCTCAGTCGTGGCTGGCTGGCTTCTGCCCTTGTCGATGGAACCGCGCTTCTGCCTCCTGCTGCCACCCGCCCTCTGGTGAGCCCTCAACCGTGTGGGTGGGGGTGCTACAGCTCAGACCCTAGTACTCAATACTGTAGTCTAGAAAGCTCCCTAAGCAACTCTGCTCTGAGTGCCACGAGAGAGCTTGTTTGGCTGGTGTCCTGCTTCCCTTTGCTGGTATTGCTGTTTCCAGGGGAAATAATTCACTTCAAATTTGGGGAGTGACTCAGCCCAGAGTTTAGGGTGGCTGTCCCTCAAAGTGTTTCTTCTTGTGCCTCCTAGATTACACTCTCTTCCTTCTGCTCGAGTCCTCTCTTCTCACCCTTCCCCCAGAGCCCCAGGTGAGTGATAGTGAGAGAGGTTTTCTGCGTGGTCCCTTTAAGAAGAATCCTGGGTCTGAGAAATCTGTCTTTCTCACAAACAGTATCCTGACTTGTTTCATAGCTAAATACTGTCCCTACACCTCTTCTAGGCTCTGGAGCTGCAGGCTGGGGCTTTGTTCCTGGGGCCCAGGACGCTCCCCTCTCCACTAAACTCACTTCCCACCACGCGAGTCTCTCTGGGCTGCCGTTTGCTCCTGGGAGCTGGGCAACCCTATCTACATTTTCACTTTTCCCTCCAGCCTCAGTGTGGCTTCTTCAGTGTTCGTTGGTTGAAGAGTCCTCTTAGTTTAGTCCAAAGTTGGTTTTTCCAGATGATGGTTCTTAAAATTAAGTTGTAATCCACTTTGGTTCTGGGAGGTGGAAGTTGGTATGTCCGCCTACTCCATCGCCATTTTGCCGCCCCCTTAACTTTTTGAGGAACTGTCAAACTGTTCTCCAAAGCAGCTGTACCATTTTATAATCACACTGAGAATATCTGAGAGTTCTAGTGTTTTATAACGTGTGTCTGTTTTATTATAGATGTCCTAGTGTTTGTGAAGTGGTGTTATTGTGGTTTTGATTTGTATTTCCCTGGTGACTTATGATGTTAGCATCTTTCCAAATGTTTATTGGCGATTTGTATATCTTCTTGGAAGAAATATCTATTACAATCCTTGTCCATTTTTAATTTAGATTATTTCACTTTTTATTGTTGACTTGTAAGAGTTCCTTATACATTCTGAATACAAGTCCTTTATCAGAGATATGCTTTACAAATATTTTCTCTTATTCTATGAGTTATCTTTCAGATTTTTTGATAGAATTTTTTGAAGAACAAATTTTGATGAACTCTGATTTATGTTTTTATTGTTGTTTATGCTTCTGATTTTATATCTGAGAAACTATTGTCTAATCCAAGGTCATGAAGATTTATTTCTTCTAAGAGTTTTACAGTTTATCTCTTGAGTCTCTAATTCATTTTGGGTTCATTTTAATGTATGGTATAAGGAAAGGGTCCAAATTAAAATTTTCTCATGTGACTGTCAGTCTAAGTAATTCCTTTAGTATTTCTTGCAAGGCCTACTAGGAACAGATGCTCCAAATATTTGTTTCTCAGTTTCTTTATTGTTTTTGATGGATAGTTTCGATGGTTCTCGGCTAACAGCTTTTATCTTTCAGCACTTGGGATATACTATTTCAATGTGTTCTGGCTTTTGTGGTTTTTGACGAGAAATTAGCTCTAAGTATTACTGAGGATCTCTTGTACAAAAGGAGCCACTTTTTTCTCCTGCAGCTTTTACATTCCTTTGTCTTTGACTTTGAAAGTTTTATTATGTTGTGGCTAGGAGTAGGTATTTTTGAGTTTACCCTACTTGGATTCCTTAAGCTTCTTGAATGTTTAAATTAATCTTCTCCAGCAAATCTGGGAAGTTCGGGGCCATTAATTTTTCACATACCATATTTCCCCATGTATAAGACACACCTTTTTCTGAAAAATTTGGGGTCTAAAACTGGGTGTGTCTTATACAGTGGTTGTAGAAGTGTGGCATTTCAAATGCCATAGATGTAACTGAGGATGAGGCAGTATATGAAGACAGAGATTCAGCATCAGATACCGATGAGCACAAGCTAATGGAGGGGAGTTTTGACAGTGATGAGGAGTTGTATGAATTTTATGATGAATAAAACTTGAGTTCAATAACTTTAGGTAATACATTTTTTTTTCATATTTCAGGTCCCCAAATTAAGGTGTGTCTTATACATGGGAGTGTCTTATACATGGGGAAATACAGTATTCTTTCTGATCCTTTCTCACCTCTCCTGAGACCCTTATTATGGTACATTTGATGGTGTCCTCCAGGTACCTGAGGCTTTTGTTATTTTTTCACATTCTTTTTTGTTTTATTCTTATTTCTCAGACTCGAATAGATCGTCTCAGTTGGTTTCTCTTCAAACTCACTGATTGTTTTCTCTGCCAGCTCAAATTTGTTCTTTAACCTCTCTGGTGACATTTTTTTATTGTGCTTTTCAACTCAAACATTTCAATTTGGGTGGTTTGGGTTCTTTTTCTTTCTTAATTTTTATCTTTTATTGATATTCTCTACTTAATAGACATTGTTTTCTTTCTTTTCTCTTTCTTTCTTGTATTCTTCTTCTAAGTGTGAGGAGGTGAGATAGACAGATTCCCACATGCAACCCAACTGGGGTCCACCCAGCAATCCCTATCTGGGGCTGATGCTCTGCCCATCTGGGGCCGTGCTCTCAACCAAGTTATTTTTAGCATCTGAGGCAGAGGCTCCATGGAGTCATCCTCAGTGCCCAGGGCCAATGCACTCAAATCAATTGAGCCATTTCTGCAGGAGGAGAAAAGAGACAGAGAGAGAGAAGGGAGGGGGAAGAGGTGGATAATGAGATAGTCACTTCTCCCTTGTGCTCTGATGGGGACTTGAACCCAAGACATTCAAACACTGGGCCAATGCTCTACCACTGAGCCAACCCTGCAGGACCAGTAGCCATTATTTTCATACTTTTCTTTATAATTTATGCATTTTTAAACAAGTTTTCTATTAGTTCCTTGAACATATTTATAATAGTACATTTAAAGTCTTCATAAAGTAAATCTAATATTTGAGCTTCCATGGGTGTAGTTTATGCTGAATGCTTTTCCCCCCATATATGAACCACACCTTCCTTTTTCTTTTCTTTTCTTTTCATTTTTTAAATTAAGTGAAAGGCAGGAGGCAGGGAGGCAGAGACAGACTCCTGCCTGGGCCCCAACTGGGATCCACCCAGCAAGCCCCCTAGCAGGCAATGCTCTCTCCATCTAGTGCAGCTGCACTGTTGCTCGGCACCTGCATTCCTTCAGTGCCCGAGGTGAGGCCATGGAGCCGTCCTCAGTGCCCAGGGCCAAACTGCTTGGACCATTTGAGCCATGGCTATGGGAAGGGAGGAGAGGCCATGGAGCCATCCTCAGTGCCCAGGGCCAAACTGCTTGGACCATTTGAACCATGGCTGTGGGAAGGGAGGAGAGAGAGAAGAGAGAAGAAGAAGGAGGAGGGGGCGGGTAGAGAAGTAGATGGTCACTTTTCCTGTGTATACTGACCAGAAATCAAACCCAGGACTCCCACATGCCGGGCCAATACTCTTCCACTGAGCCAACGGGCCAGAGCCTCTGTTTCTTTTCATATCTCATAATTTGAAATGGAATCTAGACATTTGAAATAATATTACAACTCTGAAAACTGTTCCCGCAAAGGGATTTTTGTTGTCTGTTTAGTGACTTTTTTGGATGAATTCTATAATGGCTTTGTTCTTTGTCATGTGTGTCACTGAGAGATCCCTGTTCAGTTACCTTAGTGGCCAGCTAAGAATTGGACAGATATATTGTTAAATATATAGAACAAATAAGTCTCCCCCTTGCCAACAGGCTGTGTATGTGTATTGTTACATACCTTCAACACTCAGGCAGCTTATAACTCTGCATTAGCTTTCACTTCCTGCTTGTGCAGATCTTCAAGGTCAGTTAGAGGTGAGAGAGCCCTCTTGAGTCTTTCATGGGCATGTGCACAGCCCTTCACATATCTGTGACTTTCTAGAGCCCCAGAAATACTCCGGAGCCTTTTAAATCCCCCTATATTCATCTTATTTTCTAGATTTTTTTTTTGGCAAGCCTATTATTTCCCCAAATGGTATTATTGTCATAAACATCTGTGAGGCTGAACAATTGCTGCTTTTCAACAAACACCTGAGGATAGGGTTTTTTCCCTTCTGTGCCAGCTCTGATTCAGGTCAACTGAAAATAGGCCCTGTTACTGGGTTTTTTCCAGGCAATTTCCAGATTGGTCAAGTAGTGACAAGTTTCTGGGGATGAGACTCTAGGGAGCCCTATCCGATACTTTCTGTCCCCCTCCAATAACTGATATGCAACTGTTCTTTACAGTTACCATTCCTGCAAAACTGCTGTTTCCAGGGCTATTGCTGAAATGAGAGGAAGATGGGAATAGTACAAGTTAAAATGCTATACATTTTTCTGTTCATACCAAGATTCAGCTGTTTCTCGAATAAATGCTCTGCTGGTTATTGCAAGCCTTTGGTTAATTTCCAGAGTTCTGAAAATATTAATTTTGACAATATTGGTAGTGTTCTTTTTGCTTTTATGGAGAAATAGATTTTTGGAGGTCCTCTATCATTCTGGAGATTTTTCTCTAGGCAATTTGGCTGTAAATTATGAACGAATTTTTAGAAAATCCTTATCAAGGACTCTGCAGACCTAGTTAAGAATGAAGTGGCCCTGGATGGGTAGCTCATTGGTTAGAGCATTGTCCTGATACACCAAGGTTGAGGGTTCAATCCCAGATCAGGGCATATACAAGAATCAACCAACAAATGCATAAATAATTGGAACAGCATGTTGTTTCTCTCTCTTTCCCTCTCTCCCTCTCCTTCCCTCCTTTCTTTCTTCCCATCTTCTCTCTCTCTCCTCACCTCCTCTGTCTCAGAACCCAATTAAAAATTATTAAAAAAAGAATAAAGTAGAAGTCTACAGGATTATAAGTCATTTATGTAGGAGCACTCAAGACCATCAAGAAGATATTTATATCCAGCATGTGCTACAAATGCTTTAAGAAACATTTTTCTATGAGTTAAGTGATCATGACAGGATAGTGTTACCTCTATATGGCTATATCCTGATTTTTGTTGATGAACATTTAGGTTTTTCCCAAGCTTTCACTGTCCATTGATCAGATAAATCCATTGCAGTGGATTTACTACCTCAAATTTACTAGCTTAAAAAATATTTGTGTTTTAAAAAAGTTATTAGCGGCCCTGGCTGGTTGGCTCAGCGGTAGAGCGTCAGCCTGGCGTGCGGGGGACCTGGGTTTGATTCCCGGCCAGGGCACATAGGAGAAGCGCCCATTTGCTTCTTCACGTCCACCCCCTCCTTCCTCTCTGTCTCTCTCTTCCCCTCCTGCAGCCAAGGCTCCATTGGAGCAAGGATGGCCCGGGCGCTGGGGATGGCTCCTTGGTCTCTGCCCCAGGCACTAGAGTGGCTCTGGTCACGGTAGAGCGACGCCCCGGAGGGGCAGAGCATCGCCCCCTGGTGGGCAGGGCGTTGCCCCTGGTGGGCGTGCCGGGTGGATCCTGGTCGGGCGCATGCGGGAGTCTGTCTGACTGTCTCTCTCCGTTTCCAGCTTCAGAAAAATACAAAAAAAAAAAAAAAGTTATTAGCATAAAGATATATGTGTTTAAAATCTTGATAGCTAGGAAAGCTTACTCACTTTTAGATCCCTAGGGCTTATATTTTCTTTTTCATGCTAGTATTGGAAATATTTTTTTATGGTTCACTCTTTGTCCTTCTTTATTTTGAAGGTCCTAAACATGTAGACAATATCTGAAATATTAGGAAACGAGAAACATCTTAAATTGTATGTTAGTTATATTTTCAAATATATTTTTCTGTACCTGCTTGACATTTTTTTTAAAGATGAAATGCCTCTAGGTTTAAGGCAATAAGGCCAATTGTTAACCTGAAAAGAGAACAGTGAAAACACACTGTTTCCCCCAGGTGTTCAAACTTCTTACACATCCTGTAGACTGGCAAGTACAGGTGGTCTGGGGGCGACACAGTTCTGTTCCTACGACAATGCTGTAACCCAAAGTTTGGTATTAGTCGAAACACACCCACCCTAGCCTAAGTCACTTACCTACCCTAACATATGTATAAAATCATAATCTAGACCAGGGGTAGTCAACCTTTTTATACCTACCGCCCACTGTTGTATCTCTGTTAGTAGTAAAATTTTCTAACTGCCCACTGGCTCCACAGTAATGGTGATTTATAAAGTAGGGAAGTAACTTTACTTTATAAAATTTATAAAGCAGAGTTACAGCAAGTTAAAGCATATAATATTAATTACTTACCAAGTACTTTATGTCGGATTTTCACTAAGTTTGGCAAAATAAATCTTTATAAAACAACTTACTATAATTAAATCTATCTTTTTATTTATATTTTGGTTGCTCCGCTACATCCCACCATGAAAGCTGGAACGCCCACTAGTGGGCGGTAGGGACCAAGTTGACTATCACTGATCTAGAACATAAAAACACAGCTAAGCCACAGAAAAAAAGGAAAAGGACATAAATATACTGTACTGTACAATATACTGTGGTTACAGAAAAAATGACAAAAAAATTAGTGTAAAAAAAAGTATAATGCTAATGACGTAAGCCGAAACATTCACGTCTCAACATTTTTTAAGTTTTTATGGGAGTGAGCATCATAAACTCGAAATGTTGTATGTCGAGACTGTCGTAACCCGAGGACCCCTTGTAGATGTTTTACTTTATTTCAACTCATAACATCTATACCAGGTACTAACCTGAATGGCTAACACCCTCCTTGCCATTTCAAAGCCTAGTTTTTTAGCTGATCTTTTTGAATATTTTCTCTTTTAAGTGAGTTGTGGCAGGATGACTTACCTTCCTGGATCTATTACCCAGAGGACTCAGCATCTTTAATTATAACATACATGTTCTTCTAGCTGGGTCAGACTGAAAGTAATGCAGTACATGGAGAACCTGGGCATGTAGAACACTTTTTAAAAAGTGTCTTGAGCCTGCCCAGGCAGTGGTACAGTGGATAGAGCATTGGACTAGGATGCAGAGGACCCAGGTTTGAGACCCTGAGGTCGCCAGTTTGAGCGCAGGCTCATCTGGTTTGAGCAAAGCTCACCGGCTTGGACCCAAGGTCACTGGCTCGAGCAAGGGGTTACTTGGTCTGCTGAAGCCCCACGGTCAAGGCACATATGAGAAAGCAATCAATGAACAACTAAGGTGTCACAATGAAAAACTGATGATTGATGCTTCTCATCTCTCTCCGTTCCTGTCTGTGTGTCCCTGTCTATCCCTCTCTCTCTTTCCCTGTCTCTGTAAAAAAAACCAACTGTCTTGAGTTGAGATCTGCCCTTTTTCAGTACATAAAGGGAGAGTAAAAGTAATCTCTTGTCAACAGACTCTCTCCCCTTTTCTTTAATGTTTGTCTGGCTGCCTTTTGATTTTTTATTACTCATCCTACCTTCTGATGAGCAAAGCAGTAAAATGTGTTTTAGGCAGACCATGTTGCAGTGTTAATTGCCTCATTAGGAGAAAGTTGGCTCAGGTGCCAGTACCCTCTGGCCCTAGGATTCAGGAAATAAAAGTGGCCCTTTGCTAATTCTCAGTTAAGTTATAGGCCAATCCCATTACAACAAATCCCAACACAACAGAATCATTATATGGCAACAGGATTTCCAAATCTCAGCCAAATGGCCTGCTCATTGCAGGCAACAAAATCTTTGCCTGACATATGCTTTAGGAGTTTTTCACAATAGAATTTGACCTGCAGTTATGTTTGGAATTGGAATTATCCTTTGGGAAGGATGATTCTGCACACAAATGCAAGGAATAAAAGGCTTTGTTTGCCTTTGCCTGACATGTGCTATCAGAGGAGCAGCCCCATAACAACATGGAGTGTATAGGAGATTAGTAAAAGCTGCTCATCACAATGTGATCCATGCTCAGGCTCTGGTGACAAGTGGTGGCTGCCAGCCTTTGCCCCTAACACAGTCCCAGGCACTTCAGGTGCTTCCAAGAAGTGTCTGTTTAATGAAGAGATTAGAAACGACTTTCACTCATGTTTTCATAGTCTCTGAGTGGAAAAGGTCCACAGGGTGAACTACGCTTTCCAGGGAGGCTGGATTTTAATTGCACTGTAAACAAATCCAATCTTCTGTTATCTGATGGCCAAGGTGCTGATGGCCCTTCAGCTTCCTGCAGTGAGCTCGGAGGTGCAGAGTTGATGAAGGAGCAGTGCTATTATTAAGAACTCAGGAACCGGCCCTAGCTGGCTGGCTCAGCAGCAGAGTATCAGCCCAGCAGTGGACGTCCTGGATTCAATTTCTGGTCAGGGGACACAGGAGAAGCAACCATCTGTTTTACTACCCCTCCCCCTCTTCCTCCTCTCTCTATCTCTATCTCTCTCTTCCCTTCCCACAGCCATGGCTGGGTTTGAGCGAGTTGGCCCCAGGTGCTGAGGATGGCTTCATGGCCTCACCTCAGATGCTGCGCTATCTTGGTTGCTGAACAACAGAGCAGATTGGCATAGCATTGCCCAGTAGGAGGCTTGCTGGGTAGATCCCAGTCTGGGCGCATGCAGGAGTCTGTTTCCCTGCCTCTCAGTTCACTAAAAAACAAACAAAAAGAAGAACTCGGGAACCTTCTGTGGAACCTGTCAGAGGGCCATTTGTAAACCTTTTAGCCTACCTGAAGAGGACCTTGGGGTTAACATGGGGTCTGTAGAATGAGGAAGTGGATCTCTTCATCTGGGACTTTCAAGAATTCAGTGTGACTGCTGAAGAACTTGCCTGTTACCTCAAACATAAATGTTTGATGTTAGCCATCAAACATAAATAAAAATGCCACTAACGATAGTGATAGCAGCAAATTCTTATATAGCACTTTTTATATCCCAGACACTATTTAGAGACTTTATATATGCTTATATACTTTATCCACAAGGATACTGTGAGGGTAGGAACTCTTTCCACACTTTATGAGAAAACCGAGGCACAGAGAGATTATTTTATCCAAGGTATCACAGCTGTTAAGAGCTAGAACTTGAACTCCATAATTCATACACCTAACCACTTATCTTAGTGCATCTCATCTGCAAAACCTCTGTATTCACCAATAGTGTCTCTCTAAGCTACTAATTATGCAAGCATATTCAAAAAACATTCATTGAGCATCCACCATAGACCAGACACAGGGATTATAATAGCAAACAAAAGTAGACAAGGTACCTGTCCTCTTTTCTGAGGGTGGTTTTGTGGATGAAGGCTAGGAAAAAGATGGAACATGGTTCCACAGTGACCTTTGATGAAAGTACCAGGAAAAAGCAACACCAAGGTTAGTCTATACGAAGGACAGTGGAGTTCCACACATGTGAAACAGTGTATGCAAAGGCCAGGGGGCAGGTAGGATCATGGCATTTTTAATTTTTTATTCATTTTAGAGAGGAGAGAGAGAAGGGGGGAGTAGCAGGAAATATCCACTCCCATATGTGCCTTGACCAGGCAAGCCCAGGGTTTCAAAATGGCGACCTCAGCATTCCAGATCGACGCTTTATCCACTGCACCACCACAGTTCAGGCCATGACATTTTTTTTTAATTTTTTTTTATTTATTCATTTTTTTAGAGAGGAGAGGGAGAGACAGAGAGAGAAAGAGGAGAGACAGAGAGAGAGAAGAGTGGGAGGAGCTGGAAGCATCAACTCCCATATGTGCCTTGACCAGGCAAGCCCAGGGTTTCGAACCGGCAACCTCAGCATTTCCAGGTCAACGCTTTATCCACTGCGCCACCACAGGTCAGGCCAGCCATGACATTTTTAAAGACCTGCAGCCCCAGTGATGAGAGGAGGAGGTTGCAGGAGTTAGCCAGGGCAGAACGATGAAGTCTCCAAAGGTCTGTTAAGGAGTCTTACTTTATAAGCAATGAAAAGCCCTCTAAGAGCCTGGAATAAGTAGATTTGGGTTTTGAACGATCTCTATGGTGTCTCAGGCAGAACAGATGGGGAGGGTACCAGAGAGGGCACTGGGATGGCAGTCAGGAGGCTTGTCTGCAGTCCATACAAAAAAAAAAAAAAAAAGAGGTCTCTTGTTTGGGCTAATAAGGGTGGCAGTAGAAAGGAGGAGGGTAGACAGATTTGAGAAGTCTTTAGGGGTTAAAATCAACAATTCATTCTGAATGAAATAGGGAGGAGTAAAGATGACTGCTGTGTCATGGAAACCAAACATCTAAAGTAATGGCACACAGAAGGTTTAGACTTAGATTTCATTCTGGTCCCGTAGAGCCATCTAACCAACAATAGCAATGTTCTTAGCTATAGAGCTGCAGAAAGACATTATGCAGTGACTTAGTATCTGTAGACCACCTTCTGTGTGCCAGGCCCTTCGTTGGGCAGAAGGTAAACAATGACAAGGACAGACAACCTGACTTCAAAGGTTTTGATAACAGTGGTTCTCAACCAGGAACAATTTTACCCAACCTCCCCTTTCAGGGGTTTGCTGCTGGCACCTGGTGGGTGGAAGTCAAAGAGGCTGTTAAACATCCTGCAACTCATGGGTCAGCCCCCTGCAACCAAGAACTCTATGGCCTCAAATGTCCACAGTGCAAAGGTTGAGAAACCCGGGTTATACTTGAGTTGGGAATACAGGAGCAAGTGGTACAGTTTATAACAGCGTGATGATGCCACGTGCAGGGCACTTTGGCAGGCCAGGGCACAGCTGCCTTGTGTGTGGGAGGAAGAGACAGCCAGGCCTCTGCTGTAGCAGAGCTGGAAAGCGCAGTGTAAACCTCCTGGCAGAGTCCTTGCGTTCTGCTTAATGCAGATTAAAGTAGTAGCTCAGACTGTGGGCTCTGATGTCCAAGGATTTAAATCCACATTCTCCCTCTACTGGCTGCATGACCTTTGACCTCACTGTGCCTCAGTTTCTTTATTTTAGTGCTTGGTTCTCCCTTCATAACCCTGTGTTGAAATGAAAGCATATAACCCTTGGGAAGGCCTGCCCACAGGACCTTGCACATGTCAAAATCATCCAATAAATGCCCCGTGATAGACACTTTTCTCCCTGTTGTCTGGCTTATCTCACTTATTTTCTCCACATTTCTTGAATGAGCAGAGGACATACGACTGCTTGGCTCCAGCACCTTCACAAACACAACTTCTAAACCTGCTTTCCTGAGTTTGCTTGCTAAATGTGGGTAGCCTCTTTCCTGCTTGTGACAAGAAAAATGAGAGGAAAGTAATGCAATAATGGTTTATTTGAACTCTCATGTTCAGCTTTTTGTGAGAACATCTGATGGAAGAATTGAGGTTTGAAGGGGGGCATTTGGAACTCACCTCTGAGCAGTGAGTGCACCCCGTGGCAGCTGGAGCCCAGCTACAGAGCACGTGTGTCCAGGTAGGGACTGCAGGTGTGTCCTCGTTGCAGCGTCACCGGCTCAGAAGTTTTTCAGACTGAAGCATTCGAGTCTGTTCATGTAGTGAAGCCAGCTACATTCACGTACTTTGTTTATGAAAAGCAAGGCCATTTTCTTTTAAAATCCCCAAAGAACGTAACACTATTAAACCCCTTTAATTTGATTTATTTTTCTCAAAAGGAAAAAGCATTTTGGGAAATTTCCAGGTTGAGACATAACCATCTGACCTCAAGAAAAAGGGTGTATCTCATGAGTCGGCAGCGGTTGGCAGCGGTATTCACTGGGCATCTGCTGCCCGCCACTGCTGAGTGAGAAGTCAGGCTAGGTGAGGACTCCAGCTCCTACGACAGGAATGTGTTCAGTTGTCTTATAGCAAATCAGAGAGTAGATCCCTCTGAATTGGGTGGCCCCTGTATTCTAGACTAGACCATGGATTGGCAAACTGTGGCCCATGGATCAAGTCTGGCCCACAGCCTGTTTGCTAAGTAAAGGTGTTTGGAACACAGCCATGCATAGTCATTTGCTATTTGTCTTTGGCTGCTTTGGTGGCAAAGTTGAATGGTTGCAGTGGAGACCATATGGTCCCAAGGCCTACGTAACATTTTACCTGACCTTTTGCAGACACAGTTTGACCAGCCAGCTACAGCTATTGAGAATTCCAGTGTATTGTACTAGCTGCCAAATGCACGGCAGTGCCCGTGCCTTCTGTATGGTGGAGCCCAGAGTGAATATTCTCACTGGTTCAAAGCCAAGCTCTCAAGACAGACAAGACAAAAAGAAGATCTTATCTGGTTTTCTTTTTCTTATATGAGCATTAACTGCTTTAGCCAAGCCTTGGTTCTCTTGGAGCAAAACAAACACTTAGAAGTGATATGCCACTAGGCTTGGGATTATGTGGTATTTGTATAGAGTACCTCATTGCATGAAAATTTTCTTGAGGTTGGCAGGTGAACTCGTATCAATCTAACCTATCTCCATGGCTAACACAGGAGGCTTTGGGTTAGGTGACAAGTGCTCTTACGGTTCTTTAGGGCTTAACCCATGCCCATGAATTTTGTAGCTTTGGTTTCTAAGACATTTCTTAGTAACAGCTCTACCTCATGTGCATACTAACCCACAGCAAAATTTGTCCAACCAGACCTCAGTGTGGTGAGAACCATGAGCTCACCAGTCTTTGAGGCTGACTTGAACAGCAAGCTTATAGAACCTGTGTCTGTTCTGTCTTGAGATTTCCCTTCCTATTACAAATGACACAAGAGACAAAGACAAAGAAAAATAGTGACAATCTCTGGGAAAAAAGGATCAATACAAATTAAGAATACTTACAACAAAGCTTTACCAGAGTCCCTATGCCCAGGACTCTAGGTCCACAGACATTTTTGCCAGCTAATCTAAACTGAGAAGGGAAATGCACCACTTCTGCTTCCATCAGACCTGCAGGCAGAGGTCCAGGAGACTGACGTGGGGGTTCTTACCTCCTGCTGGTTTTTGTCAGAGGTCCTCGTGTCTCTCAGCTGTGTCTGGCCAGCGAACTTGATCCTGCCAACTACACCAGTTGGGAGGAAAATTTTTTCTTCTACCCTTCTAGGTTCTTCAACTTGCCTAAGAATCAAATTAACATAAAACAGATTAACAGGAGAAAAACAAATGTAATTACAAATGCATGGGACCTCATAAGAATATGAACCCAAAGGCAGTCAGGCAAAAAATGGATCTATATGAAGCCCCAAAGGGCAGTTTTTATTGAAAAGAAGAATTATTTAGATTGCTTTGGTTTTGAAACTTAATATTCAATTAATTGAAAAACCTAAAACTTTTGTAAGTTTAGCATTCAGAACTTACAATTCATTCATGCTTATATATTTTCTGTCCCCATTTACAAACTTTTATAATTAAATTATTTATATTTTAAGATATATTTATAAATGCAGAATATTTGGCTTCTTTTTATGTCATCTGACTTGACACTCTCCTTTCCCAAGAAAAACAGTACCCATTCCCTTCCCTTTTAATAATTTTTTGATTCTCACAAATTTAACTCATAAATATAGTGAACGCTAAATTGACTTAAATATTTTAAAACTATATGTAAATATAATAGATTTTAATTTAAAGTTATAAATCTATACCAATAACTTAAACATGTTATTTTATTTTACAAAGACAGAGAATCAGAGAGAGGGATGGATAGGGACAGACAAGAAGAGAGAGAGATGAGAAGCATCAATCATCAGTTTTTCGTTGTGACACCTTAGTTGTTCATTGATTGCTTTCTCATATGTGCCTTGACCGTGGGCCTTCAGCAGACCAAGTAACCCCTTGCTCGAGCCAGTGACCTTGGGTCCAAGCTGGTGAGCTTTGCTCAAACCAGATGAGCCTGTGCTCAAGCTGGTGACCTCGGGATCTCGAACCTGGGTCCTCCACATCCCAGTCCAATGCTCTATCCACTGCACCACCACCTGGTCAGGCATTAAACATTTTAAATTGGAATTATAAGAACAACCTGTTTCTATGAATAGGCAAATTCTCTTAAATGGTAAAATGATTAAAATACCAAATATGTACAGATCCCACAACACAAACTATATAAAAATTATAGGGGTTCGGTTCTTTGTTTTTTAAAATAATTTCTTTTATTTTAGATTTATGTATTGATTTGAGTGAGAGAGTGAGGAACATGGAGCTGTTCCTGTATGTGCCCTGACCAACCAAGCTATGAGGCCAGGGCTAAGTTTGTTTCTTTTAAATATATTGTATCTCATTATAAATATGACCAGGTTAAAAGATGTTTTGTTTTTAGCAAGAGTGAGAAAGAAAGACAGACACACAGACAGACAGGAAGAGAGGCAGATGAGAGGCATCAACTCATAGTTGTGGTACCTTAGTTGCTCATTGATTGCTTCTCATATGTGTCTTGACTGGGGTTGGAGGGCCTCCAGGTGAGCTAGTGCCCCCTTGCTTCAGCCAGCGACCTTTGGGCTCAAGCCAGCAACCATGGGGTCATGTCTGTGATCTCACGTTCAAGCCAATGAGTGACCGTGCACTCAAGCTGGTGAACCTGCGCTCAAGCTGGATGAGCCCTCACTCAAGCTAGTGAACTTGGGGTTTTGAACCTGGATCCTCACCATCCCAGGCTGACACTCTAGCCACTGGACCACCACCTGGTCAGGCAAAAGATGCTTGACCACTAAGGAAACATTTGTCATCTAAAGCAGTTTTGGGGAATACCTTGTCAACTACCTTGAAATTACATGATGATCAGAAATTTCAGCTGGGATGTGGATTAGATTCTTGTTTTAAAAGCTGCTGGCCTGTTGCATCACATCAGGATGGTTAACTCTTTCATGAACTGGTATGAAATTCCTGGCAGGTTGGCATTGGCCTGCTGACCGATGGACTGGTTTAGATGATTGTTTTCCTTGGAAGAGCAATGCTATCCACAGCCCCCCTCTTTTTATAATGGAACTTGCATAGAAGCTTATCATAATTGGTGTGAGAGAAATGACTCCAGATGATTAATTTCTGCCTGTATTTTATTATTTGAAAATGTGAGTAGGTCTCTGATTATATTACCATAATTTATTTAAAAATCATTCATTTCAAAGATAGCATTACTTCTAGCTTTGGCCATTTAAGACATGGTGGCACCGGCTACCTGATAGAGATGTTTCCACCAGAACAAGCTTTTCTGGGAGTAGATTGCACTTTAGTTGCATAATGCAAGACTTGTTTTACTTTTTCTGTTACAAAAGTGTACTTCATAGATATTTGATTTTATGAGCTAAACCCTTCCAGGAAGAGTGCTCTGACCCTATCTTCCCAGTCTATTATACTGAGAAAGGGCATTCTCAGCAACCAGGAGGCAAGCAGAATTTTATGTGGAATTCATAGTCAGTCAAATCAGGCCTCTACTGGAGACAGTTTGTTTTGTATTTAAGGGTGAAAGTACTTTTTTAGCCATTTTAGACTGGGAGGCCCCAGAAGTTAAACCCATCAGTGGCATTATCGGTATTAAATTTGATCCTACTCCCTTGAAAGAAATTAAGAAATTAAATAATTACCTTCCTGTTTATGGTTAGGACTAAAACTGCTGAGGTTGACCAAATCTCTTTATTGCCTCTTGAAATACGTTTATCTACACTTGACAATTTTGAGCAATGAAAGATTGTTTCAAATGATATATGTAGAGTTGGTAGCCATAACATTTTTTGCACATGTAAATTTTCATAACATACCCAAACACGTGACTTTCTCTCTTTCTCAGGAATCCGTCCACCTTGCATGTGAATTGTGTTTGATGTGCACACTCCCATGCAAAGCTCTCGCTTGGGCCCTGTTGTTATTATTGAAGCAGGTGAGAGGCAGATCAGCCTTTAATATTTTCATTAAGTTTCCAAATATACTCATTACTTCTTAGAATATCTGAAAGTGCTATAGTTCTGGGAGCTTTGAAAAACTATTGAATTTCAATTGAAAAAAGAAAACAATTGATTTAGTGAATATTGAAAAATGTCAGTCTCTTCATTTTGACTTTAGTTCAAGTTCCAGGTTCACATTTGGTACATGAGCAGCACAGTGGTGATAATTAGGAACTGACACTAGTTCTTCTATCCCAGATTAGTAGTGCATTCTTGATTAGCTAGTGTTTTCCAAAATCGTACCTGATCTCTTTGCTTCCAGCTCTCTTCAGTGCTACGTGTCAGGATACAACCCCAGTCAATGAATGGATCAATGTCTTCCTTAGATGTAGTGACAAGGAATCTGTAGTCCTCCAAATTCTCATTTTGAGTTCAACTTCCTTAAGGACAGTAACTGTTTCCTATCCTACTTTTAATCTCGCTTCATCCAATGAATTAATAAATATCTGAGTGCTGGCTGTGTGCCAGGTACTTTTTATTTGAATCTGGTGTTATAGTGATGGATAAATGTGGGCCTTGGTACCTTGTGCTTTTGTATTCTAGAAGGAAAGACCAACATGGAATACATGATCACATGATCATTTAGTCCCAATTGTAATATGTGAGTACTATACTATATTGCCTTTAATATAGTGACATTCACTCATAGACCATATGATTAAGAAATTTTGGCCCTTGCCAGTTGGCTCAGTAGTGGAACATCGGCCTGGTGTGTGGAAGTCTCAGGTTCGATTCCCAACCATCTGCTTCTCCATCCCTCCACCTCTCCCTTCTCTCTCTCTCTCTCTCTCTCCCTTTTGCAGCCATGGCTCATTCAAGCAAATTGTCCCTGAGTGCTGAGGATGGCTCCATGGCCTCCCCTCAGGCACTAAAATATTCAATAGTTTGGTTGCCAAGCAACAGAGCAATGGCCCCAGATGGGCAGAGCATCGCCCGACAGGGGCCTTGCCGAGTGGATCCCAGTTCAGACGCATGTGGGAATCTGTGTCTCTGCCTCTCTGCCTCTCAGTAAGAGAGAGAGAGAGAGAGAGAGAGAGAGAGAGAGGAAGAAAGGAAGGGAGGGAGGGAGGGAGGGAGGGAGGAAAGAAAGAATTTTTGGTGATAATTGAAGAGAAACTTTCAAGGTCCAATTAGTTCAGCTTAGGCTGCACTGCAGTATTGGCCAATGTATTTTTAGAGCGGGTTTTTTTTTTTTTTTTTTTTTTTTTGTATTTTTCTGAAGCTGAAAACGGGGAGAGACAGTCAGACAGACTCCCACATGCGCCCGACCGGGATCCACCCGGCACGCCCACCAGGGGCAACGCTCTGCCCACCAGGGGGCGATGCTCTGCCCCTCTGGGGCGTTGCTCTGCTGCGACCAGAGCCACTCTAGCGCCTGGGGCAGAGGCCAAGGAGCCATCCCCAGCGCCCGGGCCATCTTTGCTCCAATGGAGCCTTGGCTGCAGGAGGGGAAGAGAGAGACAGAGAGGAAGGAGGGGGGGTGGAGAAGCAAATGGGCGCTTCTCCTATGTGCCCTGGCCGGGAATCGAACCCGGGTCCCCCGCACGCCAGGCCGACGCTCTACTGCTGAGCCAGCCGGCCAGGGCCAGAGCAGTTTCTTATGTATTTGTTTTTGATGCCAAACTTCATTATTTGGAAAGTTTTAAAAACTGGGATTTAAGTACTATAAGCAGAAAACAGACAGAAGAACAGAATTATCTCAATATTCCCCAACTGTGTGTGTTAAGAGAATACAGGTTCTCCTGGTTCCTTTTTATTGTTATCACAAAATTAACATGACTTTGTGTGGCTGGATCATGGGGATACACTCATATGCATGTGCTTTAAGCTCCAATTTCCCCCTCATACTGCTTTAAGTAGGTATTCTTTGTCAGTGGTATTTTAAAACATATTTTACCTCCACTATACCACTAACTCTAAGAAAATGCTAGGTTTTGATCTGATGATATAGCAGTGGCAGATAAAGATAGGATCAAATCCAGGACAGGCTCATAACTTTGACCTAGTAAAGGAAAGTAATGATGAACAAGATGCATGCTGGCAGTCACAAACAGAGGAGGCTTCTCCAGTTTTATCTTTCACAAGCCTAATTCAAGTCCTAGCACAGCAGTAATTTTTCTCATCATAGGAAGTGACGGACACATCAGGGATCAGAAGCACCAGAGAATAAGTAATTTCTGGTGTACTTTTTCTCAATTGATACTAAAAATTTTATCAATCCATTTTACTCTGTCTGTTAATCTGTGGATGACAGAAATGTCTCATGAGGGCTTTGGGGATTGTTGATGCCTGAGCCCCGAAGTGGAACATTTCTGTCTCATTCAAATGCAGAGACATCACTCAAATGTAAAAATAGCAAAGTGCCAGAGTGCAGATTAATATTCCACGACGAGAAGACGTGAGGTCTGTCTGTCTGCACCCACTCGCACATTTGCCAACACACATTCTCTCCAGGTGGAGTCCTGCCCCCACTTCTGGCCAAGGCTCCAGATTGAGAAGTGTTTCCAGATGCGCTCAGGTGCTAACATCTTAAAGGATGAGAGGAGGTTCTCAGGATCCTCAGCCAGCTGAGAATTCCCTGGGCTGTACTCCAGGCTGGCATTTAATGCCTTGCGGCCATGCGATCTCACTGTCTATGCACATCCTTCCATAAATGCCCCTTTATCTCAGTAATGGTGTGCACTGTAATGCCACCTTGGAGCAGGTGAGGCACTTGCCAAACCAGGTGAGTTTGGTAACAGAAACTAGTGCTGTTTCCATAAATAGCTGTTGGCCCTTTCTGATTATAAATTAATGGCATCAATTCCTGCCAGGTGTGCAGGCTACTGCTGAAGGAATGCTGGGTGGTTGGGTGGGAGCTGTTAACACTTATAAGCTACTGGATGGACCCTTGAGGGAGAGAAAAGGGTGTAGAAGGAAGCCTCTGGGCGTGGAGGCCACTATGCAGAAGCTCCAGCCAATGCCCTCCTTGAGAAAATTTAGGATCCACTTTGATAGAAAGTTCTCCAAAGAAGCTGGAAATCCTGCTTTTTCTGTAAAATCTCCTGATTTTTACAAGTTTCCAACTAAAGGAGAGTTTTTGGAACACCACATGAGCCAAACACAACACACTGTGGGCAGGGACCCCTCTGTGCTAGGGCCGGGCTACTCTAGATGTGGTCTCCACACCAGGAGCCTCAGCCTCCCCGGGGAGCTGGTGAGGAGTACGGAATCAGCCCCACCCTGGCTTGCTGAGCCCAAGTCTGTGTGTGCAACAAGGTCCCAGCTGACTTGGATGCACATTAAAGCTGGACAGTCATTGTGCTGGGGACCCAACTCAAAAACGCTTACCCAATACAAGAAGCTTTTGAATTATTGGCTAGAAATTAAATATTTTAAATGAAATTCCATTTTTAGAAATACAGCTATCACCTTGTCCTTGAGTTATTAGCTTAGGTATATCTTCTCTGGGGAGACCTTCCTACAACCAGGTTAGGTATTTACTTCCTATGTGATCCCTTCCCATTCTATTCTTTTTCTTTTTCAAACTGTTGATTGCACTGTGTGCCATCTTGTTATGTTCTTATTCCGACTTTCCTGTTGACATGGCCCCTATGAAGACAGCGTCATGTCTTGTACCTTTTCTATTTTAGCACTCATCACAGTGATTGGCACACAGGGATGTTCAGTGAATCTCATGATCTTAATTATTAAACTTTTTTTTTTTAAATACAGGGACAGAGAGTCAAAGAGAGGGATAGATAGAGCCAGACAGGAACGGAAAAAGATGAGAAGCATCAATCATCAGTTTTTTGTTTTGACACCTTAGTTGTTCGTTGATTGCTTTCTCATATGTGCCTTGACTGCAGGCCTTCAGCAGACTGAGTAACCCCTTGCTTGAGCCAGCGACCTTGTGTCCAAGCTGGTGAGCTTCGCTCAAACCGGATGAGTCCACGCTCAAGCTGGCGACCTCGGGGTCTTGAACCTAGGTCTTCCGCATCCCAGTCCGATGCTCTATCCACTGTGCCACCACCTGGTCAGGCATTAAACATTTTTTGTTAACTTATTTACTATTTGACCATTTACTTGTTAACCTTTACTAGTAGACTTTTCAGATGGAAATAAACTGAGCAGTTATACAATCATTTTTATACTTGCAGTCTTCTTGTCCACTCATCTGGTAAGTCTTCTCTGTCACTGGACATCTCATTGACTCTTTCAGTCCTGAGACCTGTCCTGTGACTTCATGTGCCCTGAATGCCCAGTGAGGGTATCCTGAGTGGATGAACTGGCTCAGTGGTGGTTCCTGCATTAAGTGAATGCTTCTCTCATCATCATCCCTTAATTACCCATCCAATGACAGACTCATGGCTAAATTATGGACTTAAAATTATTTATATAGATAGGTAGGTAGATAGAGATATGTATTTTTTCAACATATTGATTACCAGCACTATTCTGAATTTTAATGTGGCTTTAGGGCCTTTAAAGATGTAGCATCTATTCCATGATGGAAATGAGAAACCAGTGCCTTTATGTTTATCTTACTCAAATTAAAGGGTCAGGAGTACCTCCCTCCCTCAGTCCCCCAGGCTGCCCTTATGAAATCTGGATTTAACTTTCCCCATATGATCTCATGCTTTATCCACACATTTTCAAAACCAGTATATTATTAAGAAGAAGGAAAATGAGACAAAGCAGTTACAAAAATAATTTGTTCTATATTACTGTTCAATTTTTATATCATTCTATACAAAAGCCACTTGTTATTTGGGACAAAAAACCTTTTGATCCAAATAAAAATATTTTCAGTTGGATTTTTAAAAATATAACAATAGGACTGTTTTTGATTTTTATGGAATGTGCCTTACTTTGCTATTATCCTATCACCTGATAAGAATAGGCTTCCATGGTTCTTATCCCCTGGCTATATAGATCGACTCTCTTATCCCCTAAGAAAATTATCCCGGTCAGTTTCACTCCTATCCTAGATGGGGATGGCCTCTGATTTTTTGTGTTTGTGCACTTGATGTGTTCTTTTTTTTTAATTTTTGATATGTGTGCGTGTGAGATTTTATGACCTGTTTTGGACCTCCCGGACTGCCATCTACATGGCCATTCTGAAAGCTGACTTCAGTTCTGAAAGATATAGCAGCATTTTTCAGATAAAAATTATATTTTAGACCAGAAAACTGGCTTCTTTTATATGTATTGTACAAGTAATCATTCCATGTGTTGTGTAAAGTGAAAGGATAATTGTCACTTTGAGTATTAAGATACAGTTAATGTCATAGATGCTTAATAATAATGAATTGAGGCCTTTATAAAATATGCTCTTTAGAGTCAACTGATTTTTTTCTTATTTTCAATTTTAATGAAGAGTAACTTTGTAGGTCCTTAGTAACTACAGTTGCATAAATAGGAGAATTTAAAAAAGATACACATTAAATTAATAATTTGTTAGATGATAAAGGTGAGGTTAAAGGGTGAAGGCAAGGGAGGGAGCCCTTTTGGCTTGTACACCTGATACTTTAAAAGCTTGTATTCCTTTTGTGGTTTAAGTGACTGAAATAAAATACATGAAAACTTGAGAAAGTGTGTGATTGAAGACTATTTACTTTAGATTTTCAAAATTCATTCTAAAGGTTACATTGTACCAGTCTGAATTTTTGAATGGAATTTAGTGCTCAGATGGCTGGGACTACTTTTGATTTAACTGTTTTCAGGATTCAAAATGTATTCCTGTGGTATTTGCTTAGAGCAAAGGCGTATTTTATAATCTTGATCTTTGACACAATTGTTCATGTTAAACAATGCTCTTCATAACTATTGTGTAAAATAAATGTCTCTGTAGTAGAAAGATAGCTGATAGTCAGTACTGTGTAGGTTAGGAGTACAGTGGTCCCTCATCTATCGCGGGGGTTCGATTCCAGACCCCCTGCAACAGGCAAAAATCTGTGAAGTAGCAATCTTATATTTATTTTATTATTTATATATATTTTAAGGCTTTAGAAACCCTCCACACACTCTTATAAACTTTTCCTACACTGTTATTAACCTTTCCCACACTTATTTTGTTCATTTGACTGCATAAATAATTAAAATAATAAATATATAAAAATACCTATATACTGCAAAATCCTGTGATATAGCAAAAAATCTGTGATACAGTATTAGATATATACAATTAAAAATTCGCGATACAGTGAGACCACAAGAAAGTGAACTGCAATATGGCGAGGGATGACTGTAGGTACTTGGGCCAAATTTACTGGTTCAAGTTCTGGCTCCATCACATTCTAACAGTGTGACCTTGGGCTAATTATCAGGTCTCTGTGTGTTTAATTTCCTCATCTGTGAGATCAATAACAGTATTGCCCCCAAAGGTTTGCTGTAGGGAGTAAATGGGTTGATTTACATAAAGCATTTAGAAGAATGCCTGACATGCATAAACACTGTATCAGTTAGCTTATGCTACATAACAAAGCATTCCAAAATTGGGTAGCTCAGAACAAGATAAATTTGTTACTTGTCACGATTCAGGTTGGCTGGGCAGGTCTTTCCGTCCGGGTCACTTTGGCTGACGCTGGATAGTGCAGGGTGGCTTTGCTTACATGTTTAGTGTGATGGCAGACGGGACTGTAGTGGCTGGCTTTGTCCACATGGTGTGGCCACAGCTGCGAGAGGGCAAAACCCAAAGGTACAATTACTTTTCAGGCCTCTGCTTGTGTCACATGTGCTAATATTTCATTGGCCAAAGCAAGTTGCAGGCCAAACCCAGAGTCAGTAGGACAGCAGACAGCTCAAGAGCATGGTATAGGAGGGAAATTACTCAGACCCCTTTTGCAGATGGTGTACTTCAAGCACTATGTAAGCATTAGCTGCTGCTCTTACTACTACTGCTACTACTATTTTTAATATTAACTTTACAAACACAAAGCTACTGAAGTAAAGGCATACTCAAGTAAAACTCTTGAGCATGTCTTCTTCAGTTAGTCATTAGCACTTGCCATTTTCAAATATTGTGGGAGCCTCAAAAATTAACACTTGCAACTAGAGAGTTTTTAAGAGGAGCTTATTCTGCAGGGCTGAAATTATTATTTTTGTTACAAACTGTAGCTGTCCCCACAGGTCTCCCTGGGAGTATTTTGCAGGTTATAAAATACAGCTATTACTATGGTAATCATATTGCAAGTATAAAATGGCTTTGACCTACTTGTTAAAATGCAACGTGTATTAAAATAAAGGCTGTGAGCTTAAAGCTAAATGAACTCAGAGTGAAAAACAGAATAGCAAGTGCAAAGTGCTAGAGAGATCTTCAAAGGAAAGAAGGGCTTTTGATAAAGAGGAGGCATTTTCCCTCATTCTCTCCATTTCCCCTAGGTATGATGACCTCTGAGAAATGACACCTGTCTCAGAGAGTATTTCTGTTCTCTGCCTGACTTGCAGACAGAAATTTTTTTAAATAATAAGAGCCACCACTTACAGATCCACCTACTTTGTACCAGCCATGTGCTTGCTAGGTCTTTCAATACTCCGCTTCATTTTCTCATTATGACACCTCCCCAAAGTGGGAATTATTTTTCTCTTGCAGTAAATGAGGCAACTGAGGCTTACAGAGAATAAATGAATTGTCCAACCATGGGAACTCCTGCCCCCAGAAGCTTGGGCCATGAGGACACAAGAATCAGGATACCTGAGACCTAAGAGAAATTGGTTACAATTATACAAATCGATTTGTGCTTTGTACATTGATATATTCAAGAAATATTTATGGAGTGCCAGGTAGTATGCTGATTGCCCTGTTAATCAACAAACAGGTTAGCCAAGGTCTTCTGAAGTAGAGGAAGGCTTCCCAGATGTCCATAATTCAACCTGGAAAATGAGTGGGCATGTTCAGGAGTAGTAAAAGCAAGAAACTATAATACAGGTCAGATTTGCTAGAATTGGGGGCAGTTTTGACACAGAAAGTTGACATCATAGGTAAGAGTCAGACCTGTGAGTCTTGTGAGTCGGGTTCCTTTACCTGAGGGTACTAGGGAGCTATAGAAGAGTTTTAAGCAGGGAATGAATGACATGGTCAGATGGACTGTTAGCAAGATCATTTCAGCCACAGTATATAAATGGCATTGGACTGGGCTGGGAGAGGCACAATTTCTCGTCGTCAGTGAGCTGGTGCACCAGCCCAGGGAAAAGAGAACAGGGCTGGGTCAGAGTATAGCAGCAGAAATGGAGGAGAAAACAACATTGGGAGGCATGGAGAAGCTGTTGGAATGGAGAGGGAGTGCAAGGGTTTAAGGATGGCATCTGGCATCTGACTTAGGAGTCTGGGTAGGTGGCTCTGCTGAAGTAGAAAACTTGGACAATGATGAGCATCTGTGGTGGACATGTGATTCTGTTCCTGTTGGACTTTCAGGTGGAGATACTGAGAAGACAGGAGAGAGCTCTGGCTGGAAAGGAGACCCGAGCCCATCAGCACTCTCTAAGCTGGCACCTTGTGTGCCCTGCCCGTCCTTCTTTCTCCTCATTCAACTTCATTTTGCCCCTTAGTACTTATTGTCTTATTTGCATATTGCCTTTCTCCACCACAGTAAATTGCAAGGTCCATGAAGGCGAAGACTTGTGTTTTGTTCACTACCATATCCCCAGCACCTAGGAGAGTCTAGTACTGAGCAAATCAGCCCACTGACAGAGGGTGATGGATGCTACTGGATGAGGAGGCAGGGTTGTCACCCTGCCCTGGGAGAGTGATAAAAGGGAGCCCAGGGCCAAATCTAGGAGGACTTCACCACAAGGAAGGGCAAAAAAGAAGAACCTTCATAGAAAACTGAGAAGATGACTTCTCTCTTTGCTCTGAAGCTCAAATGGCAAAACATTGAGCGATTTCAGCTACCGAAAAAGAATGACTTTTGATAACCTGATGACTTCTAGAAACAGTGAGAGCATAGAGCTGAGTAGATATGCTTCATTTCCTTGTCTTTTCTCTGTTTTCCTTCTTGCTTAAAAAAAAATTAAAGCAAATGCAAGTGTGGTAAAGAGAGAGAATATCAGTTCGTTTAGTTCAACAGGAGGCAAATTGATTTTATCTTGTAGGCCAATTGGGACCACTTGGGGCTTTCCATCCAGCAGAGTTGTGTTGGGAAAGACTCTAACTCCATTCCAGGCTCCGCTGGAAAGAGTTCTGCGATTATTTTATGGTATTTGCTGTGGAATCTGGACCTGGGTGGTAACAGAGTTGGGAAACATTCACCACCCTCATCTAGAGAATTCCTGCTATGAGTAATGATTTTCCAGAAACATTTCTATTCCATCTCTCAGAGTACACATTTACCAAATATGAATTCTGCCTTCCCAAGTCCCTGGGACTCTGTTGGGTAACTTTTAGGCCTCTACAGTAATTGACACAGCTCACTAGAGAGCTGAATGAAGTTAGCGGGAAGGTTGACTTTTCACAGCCTGATGATTTTTTTTGTGTGTGTGTATTTTTCTGAAGTTGGAAACGGGGAGGCAGTCAGATAGACTCCTGCATGCGCCCGACCAGGATCCACCCAGCATGCCCACCAGGGGGCGATGCTCTGCCCATGTGGGGCATTGCTCTGTTGCAACCAGAGCCATTCTAGTGCCTGAGGCAGAGGCCATGGAGTCATCCTCAGTGCCTGGGCCAACTTTGCTCCAATGGATCCTTGGCTGCAGGAGGGGAAGAGAGAGACAGAGGAAGGAGAGGGGGTGGAGAAGCAGCAGATGGGTGCTTCTCCTGTGTGCCCTGGCCAGGAATCAAACCCAGGACTCCTGCACGCCAGGCCGATGCTCTACCACTGAGCCAATCGGCCAGGGCCACAGCCTGATGATTTTTACGCCACCCAGGAGAGCTGTGACCTGATTGCTTACAAGTTTAGGCTCTTAGTTTTTTCCATAATTATTTGTTCTTTAGCAGAGATAATTTTGAGACAATGATCAGAGTCATATTATTTGACCTGCTGCTGATAATGGCAAAAATGAGAGGAAATGGCCCTGGCCAGTTGGCTCAGTGGTAGAGCGTCGGCCTGGCGTGCAGAAGTCCCAGGTTCGATTCCCGGCCAGGGCACACAGGAGAGGCGCCCATCTGCTTCTCCACCCCTCCCCCTCTCCTTCCTCTCTGTCTCTCTCTTCCCCTCCCGCAGCCAAGGCTCCATTGGAGCAGAGATGGCCTGGGCGCTGGGGATGGCTCCTTGGCCTCTGCCTCAGGCGCTAGAATGGCTCTGGTTGCAACAGAGTGACGCCCCGGAGGGGCAGAGCATCGCCCCCTGGTGGGCAGAGCGTCGCCCCCTGGTGGGCGTGCCGGGTGGATCCCGGTCGGGCACATGCGGGAGTCTGTCTGACTGTCTCTCCCCATTTCCAGCTTCAGAAAAATACAAAAAAAAAAAAAAATGAGAGGAAACTACACTTGAGCTGGTGGGTAAAATTAGATCCCAGAAGCTGTAATTCTAGAATCCATCCTGGAAAGAAACCTGATGGCAAAAGCTCCTTTAAAGGAGGATAGAGTATTTAATGGGCAAGGCTAATGGGAAGCTTCCTTCCGCCAACCTCCCAAATTGGGGGTCTCCTAACTAGAAGACTCAACTACAAGTCCAGTAGCTGGAAACCTCTAGCTTACGTCTAGATGGGAGCAACAGTAAGAAAACCTAAAATGCAAGGAGCATTTGGCTGATTATTCATATGACCCTGATAGTTAAGTGACCCAGGAAACTTCACTGTAAAGTAAGAGTCATCATCACTCATGAGAGTGATCTCATGTTAGTAATTATTGAAATATAAATGGTTCTTTGAATGCTAGCAAATTGCTCCTGGGAAGTTCCCTCATAATGCAAATTTTGGTGGTAGAATACAATACCTCTTCCCCCCTTATGTGGAGATTAGGGTGAGTGCCCATGGCCATCAATCAATAATGATTCACTAAATGTCTGCAATGGGCTTAACACTATATAGGCACTGTGAGAAGTTCAACAGATACTTGGGGAGATGACCACTGTCTTCCCAGTGCTGACGTTCTTTTTGGTGGAGGAGCAGGGATAAGTAGACAAAAGAACATGCAGTCTTTCAGGAGCTATTCAATGGTTGACAGGATAGTACTTTATCAACATGAGACGTCACAAAAAAAGGGGGTTGTTGGCAATGGGAGCAGCATGAGACAGTGTGGTGATTTGAAGAAACTTGAAATGGCCTGGTCTGGTCTCTGTGTGCAGTGGGGAGAGGCTTCATGGAGAAGGAGGATTTAGCTGGGTCTTGGAGGATTATGGGATCAAGGTTGTACAGGTATTACTTTTCTACTGCTGCTTAGCTAGTTACCACAGATCTATAGATTTTAAAACATTTATTAATTTTAGAGAGAAAGGAAGGGAGAGAAAGGGAAAGGGAGAGAGAGAGACACATCTATTTGTTGTTCCACTTATTGATGCATTCTTTGGTTGATTCTTGTATGAACAGCTTTCAACAACCTATATGGGTCTGAAGTTCAGGCATGGTGCAGCTGTCTTCTCTGCTGAAGTTCTTAGAAAGCTGAAGTCAATGTGTTGGCCATTTGAGTTCTCAGAGGCTTCTCTTCTAAGCTCCTTCAGGTTGTTGGCAGAACTAAGTTCCTTGTGGTGGGACTGAGGTGGTTTGTGTCCCTGCTGGTTATCAACTAGAGGCCATGCTTAGCTTATAAGGCAACTTTGAGGTCCTTTCCACATGGCCCCTCCATCTTCAAAGCCAGTGACTGAGTCTCCTTCACATTAAATCCCTCTTACCCTTTGAATCTGTGTCTCAGGGAAGATCCCAGCCTCTTTTAAGGGCTAATGGGATTTGGTCAAGCTCCCTGAAGATAATCTCCTTATTTTAAGATAAACTGTTTTGGGACCTCAGTTACAGCTATGAAATCCCTTCACAGCAACACCTAAATTAGTGTGTGATTGAAAAGCTGGGAGACTGTGTGTGTAACCCCAGGACCAAGAATCTAAGGGGTCATTGCAGTGTTCTGCCTGCCATATGGTTAGATAGAAGGCAACAAAATTAATTATTCAACCAATGACTTCTAATGTGGATTGCGCCAGCAGGCTGGAATTGGCAGAAGGCCCTTTTAAATGAAATGAGCTTCAGAGTGGCCAGTGGTTATTTAGAATCAGAGGGCCTGACCAACTGACTGATTTAATGACACAGACCCAAGCCACATCACTGTGCTCTTTCAGCCCCTCATCCTTTTCTTCTTTCACACATACTTCCAAGCTTTCCCATTAGTCTAGGTTCTCAAAGGGGTGACCTTGTTACTCAGGAGTATTTGGCAATATCGAGAAGTACTTGTAGTTGCCGTAACTGGGGGGTTACTATCGGCATCTAATGGGTCAGGCATTGCTGCTAATACCCTACGTGCACAGTACAGTTCCCCTAGCAAGGAATTTTCCAGACCCCAGTGCCAAGGTTGATTGCTTTATGAAATGTCTATCTTTCCTGTACCACCTGGGTCACTTTCAAGCCTCCTTAATTTTGCTCATACTGTCATATCTGTCTGACAGTATTTCTCTCCTTCCACCTCTGAAATTCCTGCTCGTTCCTGAAGACGTGTTGTTAGCATCACTTTCTTGTGCAGGTTCAATCACTCCTCTGTTCCTGAGCACTTCTTCCTCCAAGGCTGTATCACTCAGTGCTTTGTTTAATTGTTTAATGCATGTAGATATAACACAGACCTCTCTCTCTCCCCAGACTCTCTTGAGTGTAAACTGTGTCTTTTTTATATGTGTCCCCCGAACTGACTACCATAATGTCTTGTATGTAATAGCTACAAGGTAAGGTGGTCAGCTGGATAGATAAATGTATAAACACATGAAAAGTTCCAAGAAGTAAATTTTGATTAGTTTTTGGACCAGAAATTATTTCTGCAACCACCAAGAATAGAGATGTCAACATTTAGGCCCAGGAAATAAAAATGCTGATACCTGCCTCTCTATCAATACAAATTACCTCATCTAGAATTGTTCTTAAGAGCTTAAGAGTCACCAGTTTCCCCTGTGAACTAACTGGAGTGTTTGCCTTTATAATTTGGGAGTAGCCAATTTGAGATAATAGAGATATTTCCATTCCTTTTTTCCCCTCCCTCAAATGCAACTAAAAAATTCTATTCAATCTTTGGTAACATTCATCATTAAAAAAAAAAAAAAACTACTTGATGATATAATAGAGAAATAATGAATATATTAGCTTGGTTTTAAGAAAATTTGCAAATACAAGTTCTGGGCCCTGTCCCAAATGTAATGAATTTGAATTTTTATGGTTGAAGCTTAGGAATCTGCAGAATTGACAAAATCTCATGTGGTTCTTATATAGACATAGTCTGGCAATGAAAACGAGTAGACTAGATGCTCCGTAGTATGAAGAAGCAGATTGAGGATCGTGGATTTCCACGCAAATAGAGATAATTGGCTGAACCTAAAAAATAAAGAAATGAACAGACCCGCACTTGGAGCCAAAAGCCTAAGCACTCAGGTGTAGAATACAGTGGCTGTAATTCAGTGAGAAATTGTGGAGGAAAAAAAACCATTTAAACAGGTTTTGGTTAACAGTTCACTGTGAGTCAAATTAACGTGATATTGGAATCTCCCTGACAGAAACAGGGGGGGCATAAACCCGCTCTGCCCTGCCCTGATTAAATCATACATCAGTGTTTTCCATTATTAAGAACATTTTTAAACATAGGAAAAAAATAGTACAATAATCCCTATGTAATAGATTTAATTATCAAAATTTTTGCAATATGTGCTTTATCTTTTTTTTTCTTTTGCTTAATTCTCTGCCTCCCTCTCTCATTTCCACCTTCCTTCTCTGTCTTTCCTTTTGTCTTTCGTATTTAAAGCTGGTCTCAGACACCATGTTACTTTAGCCTTATATTCCTAAATGTGTTTCTCTGGAAAGTATGGATGTTTTCTTCCATGACTCTGTCTTACCTGTATCACTGACAGTAATAATTCCTTGTTCTGATTTAACTAGGGTATCACGTTTTGAGTGGCTAGCATGTCAAAGGGTTTGAGACCATGTCCTGTGAGGAACCATTAACAGCAGTCGGTTGATAGAAGGCTCAGGTTTTTGAAGGGTGTTGGGGGAAGAGTTGTCTGAACTGGTTCTCCGGAATCCATATTGGTGGCGTGCTGGCTGCCAGCTCACTGAAAGGCAGAACTCAACCCAGGAGCCAGCCGTCTGGCAGTGAACTGAGTTGCCTCAGGAACTTTCTCTCCTGGAAGAGTGGAGTATGAAACACAGCAGAAAGGTTTTATTTCACTCACTTTATGAATATTTGCCCAGTGCTTCCTTTGTCTGGTGCTGCGATGGCTGTGAAGACACAGATGCAGCCTCTTTGTTCCCGGAGCCTCTGGTCTGTAGCGCTGCTTTACAAACGTAAGACTGTCTGGGTGGTGCAGCAAACGTTGAGTTACACATAGTTTAAAAATGATCTTGGCCCTGGCCGGTTGGCTCAGTGGTAGAGCGTCAGCCTGGCGTGCAGAAGTCCCGGGTTCGATTCCTGGCCAGGGCACACAGGAGAAGCGCCCATCTGCTTCTCCACCCCTCCCCTTCTCCTTCCTCTCTGTCTCTCTCTTCCCCTCCCGCAGCCGAAGCTCCATTGGAGCAAAAGATGGCCTGGGCACTGAGGATGGCTCCTTGGCCTCTGCCCCAGGCGCTAGAGTGGCTCTGGTTGCGACAGAGCTACGTCCCGGATGGGCAGAGCATCGCCCCTGGTGGGCGTGCCGGGTGGATCCCGGTCAAGCGCATGCGGGAGTCTGTCTGGTCCCTGTTTCCAGCTTCAGAAAAATACAAAAAGAAAAAAAAAGATCTTTCCAGTCTCCTCTACTTTGTAAGTACAGCGAGGAGCTCTCATTGTAGGCTAGAGTTGCCACTCCTCTAGAACTGGATCTTCCCCCTTCTTAGTGAGGAGAGAGCAACTTCATGGACACGGCCTTTGGCAGAGCACAGTTCCTAAGTAATGATTTTTTGGGTAATTTATTAAACATCTTTACACAAATAACTAATGAGAAAATATTTAATACAGGAATAATTTTAAAAAGTGATACTATAGATGGTTTAACATTTTTTTGTCTGTTGTTTTTTTATGTTTGCTTATAGTAAAATTCACTCCTAGTTTTACAGTTTCATGAGGTTTTACAAGTGCATGCAGTCATGTAACCACTCCCCAATCAAGATACCAGTTCTGTATTTTTTCTCTTGCTACTCAATCCCACCTCCCATGTCAGCCCTTGCCAATTACTGATTTGCCTTCTGTTCCCATAATTTTGCCTTTTCTGAAATGTCATGTAATAGAATTAAACAATAGGTAACCTTTTTAGCCTGGCTTCTTACACTTAGCATAATACATTTGGGATTCAGCCATATGGTTGCTTATATTCATTCCTTATAATTGCTGAGTAATATTCTGTTGTGTGAATGTATCACAATTTGTTTATTCATGATAACTAATAATATAAGTCATAGTCCATAAGACAAATCATGAACATGGTGTTTAGTAAAAGCCTATTGGAAATCCTGAAGGTGGTTTGCAAACGAATGTGTCTTGGAGGAAAAGACTAATCCGACCGATTTATGCATTAAAGAAGTGTTTGAGGTGCTGTTTTATTTTTTTTTACCCCCAAAATTCTTCAGAAGTGTATGTGGGAGAAATATAAATAGGCAGCCTGTCGTCTTAAGGCAGAACATACCTTTTGGGTCCTTGAGGTAAACCTGTTGTTCTTTACAATGGTCTGTTCATATTCTGAGTCATTCATTCATTCCCTCCCTCCCTCCCTTCTTCCTCCCTCTTCATCCTTCTTCTCCTCATCCTCCTCACATTCTCTTTCCCTCTTTCTCTCTTCCTCCATCCCGTTATCCCTTCTCCCTAATATTTTATTGGAATTTATGTAACTGAATTAATTAGACTTATTTCTCAAAGAGTTGGTTTTCTATAAAATTCACTTTGTAGTTAGTTAGCATGACGGAAGGGCTGGCATATTAATCAAATGCTACAATTTGTTCTTTGTATCTGAATCAGGCTGGGGTTGGGCTTCCTGCTTATCTCTTGTCCATTTATACTGTTCTGTGCTTTGCAGTGTTCTTTGTGTTCTTTGTGATTGGGCTGGGTGATGGTGGTGAGCGTTCATAGATTGGGTGTGGAAATGCTTAATAGGGACAGACCCTATCTCCTTAGTTACTGTTACAGAGTCCTCAGGATATAAAGTGTCTGTAGAAAAATAAGGGTTTTTCTTTTCTTTTCTTTGGCTGCTGTTATCTGTACCATTTAATAGAATAAAGTGATAAAAAAAATCTTTGTCCTTTTTATTTTATTTTTTTTTAATTAAGTGAGGGGGGGAAGGAGAGACAGACTTCTGCATGCACCCTAACCAGGATCCACCTGACTAGCCCCTACCAAGAGATGCTCTTCCCAGCTGGGCGGCAGCTCTGTTGCTGTGCAAGGAGCTATATATGTATATTTTAGCACCTAAGGCCAAGGCCATGGAGCCATCCTTCAGTGCCCAGGGCCACCTTTGCTCGAACCATTTAAGCCATGGCTGTGGAAGGGGAAGAGAGAGAGAGAGGGAGAGGGAGAGAGAAAGATGAGGTGGAGAAGCAGATGCTCGCTTCTCCTGTGTGCCCTGACCAGAAATCGAACCTGGGACTTCCACACACCGGCTGACACTCCACTGCTGAGCCAACTGGCCAGGGTCTTTGTCCTTTCTTAAATAACATGTTAATTGTGATTCTATGTATTTACTCATTTTGTATTTCTAAAATGTATTCACTTTATAGACATCTCTGTCACCCAATATTTTAAATTCTTAAACATACTCAAATGATATATGTTTAATACAATCTTCTGTGTGCCTGAGGGGTGGGCACATCAAAGTCTGTAGCTTTCTCCATTTAGCCTGTTTGCTGTAGAATACAAAGGCTGCTAAAGAATTTGAGTGCATATCTTAAAAGCTCATCAGAAATATTCCAAGCTATAGATTTTTTCTTCTCTCTCAGCAACATTTCAGATATAGAGGTTCTCCTTGGTTGCCCCTGCTAGAGTTGCTGAATATAAAATGCTCCAGGAAGAAAGATCTGCTCTGTTTTCTCATCTGTGAAACCAGGGCATCAGACTTGATGGGAGATGTCAGACTCATAGCACTGGTGCTGTCACTCCTTATCCATCCATGTGACAGACATCACTAGTCAATCATAGCATGCTTTCTGCTATAATGTAGCCTCAGACTTCTTGTCAAGTCAGCACTCTGGAAAGTCACTACTAATCCTTCAATGGTCACCAAGAGGTGAAATCTGTTTGCCATTCTGGAACACGATGGTGTTTAATCCATAGTGCAAACCTTAGATGGCTTTAGATCACATCTGCATGGTAAGAGGAAAAGTGCTGGAGAGCATGAGCAGTTTCAAGTAAAAAGAATTTTGGATCACTACATTTTATGCTGCTTGAAGGCAGGAATGTGTTTGATTCGTGTTTTTTCATGTTTACCCATCCCATAAGATAAACTCTTTTTCATAATAGACACTAGAGAAATGTTTGTTAAATGGTACATAAAGGAATGAGTGCAAAGCATGTTCTTGGCCAATTCTTTCCTAAGACAGCACAGTTCAGCATTTCTTCCAAAGGGCAGGCACACTCTTGCCATTATTGAATTTCATCAACTTTAATTCAGGCCATCCCTGCACATGGGCTAGATCTCTTTGTGTAGAGCATTGGCAGAGCCCTGCAACTTGGAATTATTGGTTGGATTTTACAGATTTCTTCCCCATCCATCATCTCAGTCCTTCACAAACCTATTGAGCAATACAGAGGAGGGCCCGTCTAGTTCTTCCTCTGCTCGACTGAATTCTTTCAACTTGGTTTGTGGTTGGGAATCTGAAGGTTCAGTGATATAGATAAGAATTTTGTCACGGTTTTGAGGTTTAACACTGAAGCTAATTATATATTTGATACAACATATACAGCCTTTAGTAGTTCTTTGGGGGGGCTATATTTTAAGTCCCTTTATGAAAAGGACCATATCTGATAACTTTATATTTTGATAGCATGATAATATGCTTTTTTCAGGGTGGATACTGAGTAAACATTTCATATTTCTCAAGGTAGTTCTATGAAAACAAGCTGAGTGAAGCTTCTGTCTTCTTCAGCTTTTAGAAGACACTTGCCTTTTAAAACAAGGGATTTTTTTTCTCAGCAAGGCACTGCATTTTATCTAATAGTAATACTAGTTATCCATTTAGTGAAAATTCATTTATAATCCAGGCCTTCTGCTCAATGCTATATCTATATATTATATGTTTTCCCCTAGACCTCAGTACAACCCCAAGACGTGATATGAATTTCATTTTACAGATGAGGTGAATAGGCAGTTACAAATTACCAAACAGTAAGTGACAGTACTGGGCTGTAAAGCTAGGCCTGACTCTTAACATGTCTTCCCAGAAGCTAGCAGCTCTCTCAGTGCTAACGTGACCTCTGCTGGGAAGCCTCCTGCTGGGACCGCCTCTCCCTCTCCTGCAAGGCGGGTTGAGATGTTCTTCCTCTCTGTTTCCAGATCAGTCTATGCTCACTTGTACAACACTTCCCATTCTGTGATGGACTGTTAATCTGCTGCCTCCACCCCCGGAGTGAGATTCTTGAGGACAGGGGCTTTTGTTTCTTCTTCCTTCTTCCTTCTTCTTGTTCTTCTTCTTGTTCTTCTTCTTGTTCTTCTTCTTGTTCTTCTTCTTTCTCCTTTCTCCTTTCTTCTTCTTCTTCTTTCTATGGCTGAATGAATACATCTTTCCCAGGGATCTCTGCCACTTTGCCTTGGTACATGAGCACCATATGTAATGTACAGGCAGGCCTTTAAGAACACATTATACTTCAGAATTCATCATACAGAGTGGGGCAAAAGTAGGTTTATAGTTGTTCCTATGGAATATAATACAATAATTAACAAATAATAATGCAAGAATAAAGTCTCTGTTTCACATACTTCACAACTGAGGGCCTGCTTTTGCCTCACCCTGTATTTGGGGAGATAGAGTTCAGCTCCAGACGTGGAATAGAGAGCTGCCCTGTTTCTGCAGCACTGAGTGCCTTCTGCTGACCTCTGTTACTGCATTATTAACCGTTTCACTTTTCCTCACTTCAGTGTTTTTAAAACTATGTTTATGAATAATTAGTACATGCAGTTGTTCTTATGTTTATTTATCCTGCTTGAGATGCCTTGTGCTTCTTGAATCTGAGTATTTATGAGTATTATGACCTGAGAAATTTCTCAGCAATTATGCTCTCCTCAATGTCTCTATTCTCTCTTCTGGGGCTCCTATTAGAAGTATATTGGGCCTTCACATTCCAGCCTTCATCTCTATTAAACTTTCTTGCAAACTTTTCAGCTGTTTATCCCTTTGTGCTTCATTTTGTGTAGTGTCCTGAGAACCATATTTCTCTCTTCAGCAGTAACTAACCTTCTGTTTCACTTATCCAATGAGTTTTTAATTTTAATGAATCTACAGGGAAAGATTGTGTCTTGTTCTTTTTTAGGGTTTTGATTGTGCTTTATTTTTAATCACTTTAAACTTTAAGATCATTTCATGTTATTTTTTTGGAATATTTTTTATGAGCTCTGACGCTTAGCCTCTGATCCTCACACTCGTTGACTTGTGACTCTTCAGTTGTTTTCACTACATTGGGGGCTCTTTCTCTGCTGGCCCAGTGGTATCCTAGTTTATAGAACTGACTCTCTAGGGCAAGTTTTATTTGCTTCTGTGAGGCATTCTTGGCAGGACCAGACCAAAATTTTTATATTAATTTTTTTAGGTAGAGTTTTCTGATTCTGATTTTTGTTATTAATACTCCACTTTCAAGAAAGGCATAGGCCTAGGGTTTATAATTATTGCTTACACTTTCTCTCCTAGTTAGAACACAAATAGAGACAGACAAATTATGCTGACTGGCTAACAATTTTCTAATCTATTTGTTTACTGAGGGTGCAGCCCTCAGTGAGGATCCTTGGTTTTCTAGAGGTCTCATAACTTTACATTTCTTCTTGTCCCAGCCTTACCCTCTCTCCTGCATGGGCATTAAAACCCTAGAACCAAGACAAACCTTCCCCTGCTGCCAGCCCCTCCCCCTACCTCATAGCCACAGTGAATTTGCATGCTGATCATTCTTGTCTTCAGTGTCTTTATTTCTACCACCTGGGAATTTTTTTTTCTTTATTGTGAATCAGCTAAGCACTTACAAGATTTTTGTTATATCTAGGTGTTTGAAGTGTTGGAATTTTTAGGCCATCATCATTTGCCACCTTGCCAGAACTAGGAGTTTATGATGGTAAGATATTCAAATAATACCCAAGGATATATGATGAAATATTAGTCTCCTTCCCATCTGAGACCTGGCTATTCTAAAACCAACTTGCCAGGTATAATAACCGTTACCATTTTCTTAGGCACATTTCTAGAAGCATTTTTATGCATGGACAGAGTACATATGTGTACACAATACATGAAGATTTATTTATGTAACCAGGGATACATTTGACCTTCTGCATTACACTTAGCAATGTATTTTGGAGTTCGTTGTTTATTAGTGCAGTTAGCTCTGCCTTTCTTTTCTCATGACTGTATAGTATTCCATGGAATGGATGTGCCTTAATTTATCTAATCATTTGCCCTATTTTTATTGGATTGTGGTTTTCCACTATTTTGCTATTATAAACTATCCTACCACAAACATTCCTGTAAATATGCCTTTGTTTGAGTACCATTTAACATAATTCTCTTTGTCTGTCTACTCTCTTTCTTCTCTCTACACTGTGATTTTTAATTTTGTGAGTCATTTTGACTAGTCTAAAGGATACCCAGAGAGCTGGTATTTTTGAGTGTGTCTGTGAAGCTGTCTCTGGAAGAGATTAGCATTTAAATCAGTAGATTTTTTAAAGATGACCACCCTCACCATTGTGGGTAGGCATTATCCAATCCTTAGAGGACCTGAATAGAACAAAAAAAGCAGAGGAAGGGTCAATTTGCTCTCACTGCATGTGCTAAAACATCTATCTTCTCCTGCTCTGGACATTGGCACTTTTGGTTCTAAGGCTTTTGGGTTGAGCCTAGGATTTACATCATTGGCCCCTGATTCTAAGACTGTGATGGCAAACCTTTTTATAAAAACCACCCACTTTTGCAGCGCTGGTCAACCTGGTCCCTCCCACCCACTAGGGGGTGTTCCAGCATTCATGGTGGGCCAATTGTGGCGCCTTTTGGTTGCTCCGCTACCGCCCACCATGAAAGCTGGAATACCCACTAATGGGCGGGAGGGACCAGGTTGACCAGCACTGCAAAAGTGGGCAATTTTTATAAAAAGGTTCGCCATCATGGTTCTAAGACCTTTGCACTCAGACTGAATTATACCACCAACTTTCTTGGGTCTACAGTTTGCAGACTACAGACCATAGCACTTCTTGGCTTCCATTACCATGCAAGTCAATTACTATAATAAATCTCTCACTATATATTCTATTGGTTCTGTTTCTCTGGAAAATCCTGACTAAAACACACCCTGACCCCCATTATGAGTTCCTTGTTGTCAAGGACTTTGTCTTTCATTGGTGACTTCAGCACTTTGCATGGGTCCTGGCACTGACTTGGCACTTAATTCCTGTTTCATGAATGACTCACCAAGAGGCCAAACCAGCTGTCAGACCAGTCCTAGCCTCCAGAAAACATAAGTTTGATTTTAGTAACAACAACAGCTATTGACTGAACATGTCCTTTAGTCCAGAGATGAGCTAATGCAATCTTATAACAACCCTGTGAGATAGGAGGTTTTATGATCATGCTCTACAGACAAGGAAACTGAGGCATAAGTTATGGAGGCCATGTTTGAACACAATCTTGTCTGAAATGAACACCTGGACTCTTGAGTACTGTCTCTTAATTTACATTGGTATTGTCACAGCCAACATAGGATATATTTTATTGCTCATTTCTTCATTCATATATTTACTCATTCATTCAACAAATATTTACTGAGAGCTTACAGTATTCCAGGTAGGGAGTGACACAGTGTGATGATGGATGAAACATCCCTGCTTGGTGGAATTTATAATATAAAGAGTGAGACAGTTAGTGCAAAAACAGTGAAAGTGTAATGAGTGTCTGGAAGGGGAATGACAGGGAGGTTTAGAAGCACAGTGCACCCTGGCCAGTTGGCTCAGATATAGAGCATTGGCCTGGCACGTGGAAGTCCCAGGTTTAACTCCCTGCCAGGGCACACAAGAGAAGCAACCATCTGCTTCTCTCCCCTTCTGCTCTCGCTACTCCTTCTCTCTCTCTCTCTCTCTCTCTCTTTTCCTCCCACAGCCGTGGCTTGAATGGCCAAAGAAGTTGGCCCCAGGTGCCGAGGATGGCTCCATGGCCTCGCCTCAGGTGCTGAAATAGCTCAGTTGCGGAGCAATGGAGCAGCAGCCCCAGGTGGGCAGAGCATTGCCCTATAGGTGGCTTGCTGGGTAGATCCTGGTCTGGGTGCATGCAGGAGTCTGTCTCTGTTTCCCTGCCTCCCTTTCTCCCACTTAATTAAAAAGAAGAAGCAGCAGCAGCACCACCACATTGCTAGTGGGCTTTTCCCAGGAGTGGAGGGTCTCCATCCAGCATGTGTGATGAATTAGACGAGCCCTGAAGGATGAGTGAGTTGTGGGGAGGTGAATGGGAGGGATGAAGGCCAAGTGTCCAGCATGTCCCTTGTCTTCCTCATTTGCTCTGCGCAGTATACTCTTGCTCTTCACCTCTGCCAGCTCTCTGCACCTCTGTAAGCGAGGACCAGACAGCCTGTGTCCTTCTGCTTCTGAAAGGTGGCTAAAGATCTGCTCATCCACCCTCACACCCCCCATATCAGCCTTTTCTAATTTTAAAGCAGTAGCTCCCTTGATTGAAATCTCAATTTAGGAACAGGTCTAGGATTGGCCTGTGGCTCAGAATTTTCACCAATAAGCAGAGCGGTAGGTGGGGAGGAGTCCCTTTAAGCAGCCGGGAGGCAGCCTGGAGAGCTTGGAGCTCCTCTCCCCAGGACCGAAGAGGTTTTCTGGACCCAGAGCTGTGCCGAGCAGCTGCCACAGCCCCGGGAATGTCACCCCCCTTGCACGGAGTCCCTGCAGAGCCCCCTCTGTCTTCAGACAGTTGTTGGCCCACGCCCAGCTGGGCGTCCTAGCCGCAGCCGCACCCCTCTGCCCCCGGGTCTGCGGCCCCTTCCCGGCTCCCCTACTTCCCTGGCGGCACAGGTCCTGCAGCTGTGAGCGATGCGAGACTGAGCCCGGTAAGTGGCCCCGTGGCCCGGGCGCACGGAGCGGGGCGCTGGGGCGCGTTTACTCTCGATTTTCACCCCCCTCCCAAGGGATAGGGGGCCTTGAACTGAGAAACTAACCTCTGGGACAGATGCTCCTTGCCATACAGGTACTGGGGAGGTCAAGATCTGGGGGGCGGGGAGATGGTGAACCTAGACCCAGGGGTCATTCTGGTCTGAGTGCTTGCCAGCCTTTTTGCATCCACTTTATTAACCAATAATAGTGGTGGCAATATAATCAGGAGGAGGGGATTATGTTGCTGTGCTAAGAAGACTTCAAGGGAAACATTGAAACGTCCAGAACTAGCTTTTAAAGTCTTTATACTCTTACAATTCATTTCCCTCAAATACTTAAAATGTATTTGTTGCTGATGACCTACTTATTTATTTCTCTTACACTATCAAAAATATTTTTAATGTCTTCAGAAAGGTCTACTTCAAAAAAATATTTACTTCTCTCCATACACCCCATCTTCCTACAACTTTCCAAAGGCATTCCTTTTCTCCTTAGTGGATTTCTACAGTCAAGCAACTCTGGATTTGTTCATTTATTCTCTGAAATGAGGGTGGAGGTGGGGGAGACTCCAATGCAGCCTTCCTAGCTCTGTGGAAGGGAGTCTGTAGGATGAGAAAGCTGCTGGCGTTCCGGTAAGTGGAAGGTACCTCTCCCAGGTCAGGGTTTGAGCAGTGGAATCACGCAAAGCTGGGGCTTCCCAGCAGCTGTATCCTGGGAAATTTTAAAGCCAAAATAATCCATGGAGGTGGATGGGGGGGTGGGAGGGGGGTTTAAAACAGTTTGTACTTCCTGTCCTCCATCCCCAGTCTGTTCGTGTGTCTGTGCCTAAGTTGGAAGTTTAGATCTCAATGTAGAGGGTCAGAGGGTTTGTTTTTGCTTTTGCGTTTTTAAAGGCAGCCGGAAGAAATACCTTTCAAAATTGGAGCAAAGTCTGATGCATGGATTACCAAACTCTGTTTCCACCCGTATTAAACTGTTTGGCTTTTAGGGGCCCTCCTTGTGCTGGGCTGGCCTTTATTTACACATGTTTAGATGGTGTGAATCATTTGTATACTTCGTGTTCCCTGCTTTCCGCAAACAGATGTTTTTATCTGTGCAGCTAGATGAGTGAGTAGATGAATGTGGCCTGCATGTACAGAGAGAACAAATATCACTTGAGGAGGATTTGGGCCTTTCCTTCTCAAATCGTCAATTGCCAAATCTTTCCAGCTGTTGAGCAATTCAGATAAAGGTGTCAAGTGAGCCTAGCAGTGAAGAATTTATATGTACAGCTAATTCTGCTCGCTCTACAATAAAACATCTTCCCATGGGGCCAAAATAGTGGGGTGGGGGAGGGAGGCTTATAAAAATGATCCTGTGTTCTCAGTCGCTGTACCCAGCTCCCCCTGGGTTTCTGAGAGCCTGCCAGGAGAAGCTGTTGACTGGATGGAAGTTTCAAGAAATGCAGAACAGATATTAGTATAAGCACTCCTTGAGCGATTTTTATTTCTGTTTGGAGGAAAAGAACGCTTTGTTAGAATAACAAATCGTGGCTGCTTTTCAAGAGCAGAAAACGTTTCTTGTTCTGAAGGCAGATTCGTTTTAAGAGTGTGAATCATTTGGTTTAGGTTGTTTTTTTCTTTTTTTCCTTTGGCGGTAGAGGCTCGGAGATGATTAAACGTCCTGTCTGCAGGAAATTACCAGGAGATTTGAGTATTTTCCTGAATCAGCCTCAGATGGTACACAGCTTTGGGTGCAATACAAGAAAGCTCTTTTACTAGGCAATCTTTCTGCAGTGATGTCTTGAACCTCTCCCAGTCTTCCAAGGTTCTCCATCAACAAGCCTTTTTTTTTTTTTTTCTTTTGGACTTCCATTTAAGAAACTAAAATAACTCTCTCGTTCCCTTCATAAGCTTTTTAAGATGGGACTTACTTTGGAGACAGTTTTATCGAGCCTACTTCCCCATTGGCCTCCTCCCACTAGCCTCAGCAGGAAAAGCTCTTGGCTCCTTTTCCCAAGATTTCCTTTAAGCTCAATTATTATCCTGAGGGACACAGATGTCTTGAGGAATGAGAGATGCAAAGGTTCGAACTAGTGCTCACCAATTTGGTGATGACATTTATGGTCTTTGTAGAGCCATTTGCAGAGAAAGTGAAGTAGTTCTGTGTTGAGTTTACCTAAAGTGCATCGGCAATGTGGAGAATGGGCAATTAAAAGACTCAGAGGGCATGTGCTGGCCAGGTGGCTCAGTGGATAAGCATCTGCCCGGCACACTGGAGGTCATGGATTCAAGCCTGGTCAGGGCATGTATGAGAAGCCATCAATGAGTACACAACTAAATGGAACATCTAAATGAAACGAGTCGATGCTTCTCTCTCTCTCTCTCTCTCTCTCTCTCTCTTACTCTCATCAATGGAAAAATTAAAAAAACAAAAAAGACTCTGAAGGCAACCAACATAATCTGCTTTGTGTAGTTGTGCTTACAGATACCTGCAGTTTTTGGAAATCCAAATCTTAAAGATGCTGTGTGCTCCCAGTCACACTAAGCACTTCCTCACTTTATAATCAAGTAGGAGAGCTCTGGGTAAATATAAACTCAGTGTGATATTTTGATGTCAATGATATTTTGATGTCAGAGGGAATGACTTTTTTAGCTGCCAGAATACAGAATGGTAATCCTTGTTGAATGTAATGGAATTTTATAGAAATCATAATAAGAGTTTAAAGTTAATGTTCCAGAAAATTTCTTTGCTATTTTTATATTCTCAAACACTAAATGGCAAGAGATTCTTTTTCAGGATACTTAACATTTTATTACCATGCAGTTTTTTGAGTGACCTTCTTTCATAACCTGATGCTCTGTGTGACAACCAGAAGAAGACTCATTTTTGCAAAGATTGTATCTGGACATCTCCCAGGAGAAGGGCACATGGAACAGACAGACACAGGAACTGTGGGGCTCAGTGTCTGGGAAAATTCATAAACAATTTCCCTGCCAATTTAGCCCAGAGGCTTTTGAAAATTGTTTCCCAGTTGACTTTTACCAACCAGCCTGTGTATAGAAATCATTTTCCCCATCATGAGGGTCTGCCCCCCACACTACGCACTTTCCAGGCAAGATGCCAGTCCACAGGGAGTGTGCACATGATATTGCTTATCACATCTTGGAAAGTTTGCTTTATACTCCTGTTTCTTAAAAAAGAGAAAAAAAGAAAGAAAAGAAAGGAAAACTATGACTACTCGATTTCTTGGGAACATTTGCTGAATATTACTTTTCATTCATCTAGGCTGCTGTAATTACTCACTGATTTTATTTTGATTTTTCCAATGATCAACACTCTGTTTAGGCTCCTGAGGTTGAGCGAAAATATATTGAGTTGGATTTCAGATAAATTTTAATTTTGAGCACTAGGCTATCCTGGCTGGAGAAGAAATCTCATATTTGCATAATCTAAAAGGTAGTAGTAATAAACAGAATGATAGTTGTTAACTTCCTAAGCTTTTGCCAAGCACAGACTAAAATGTCTATGAACCTGAGATTTTCCTGAGCATAAAAGAGCGCCCTTTGGGGTCTGTTTCAGTAGGTCTGTGGTAAGATGCAGAAATCTGCATTTTAAGATACATCTCAGTTGGGGGGGGGGCCTTGGACTGTCTCTTAAGACACACTTTGCTTTTTGTTCATTATCATTTAAATTCCTCATAATAACCCTATGGAGTAGGTGCTATTATCATGCCTATTTCACAGATGAGGAAGGGTTGGCTCAGAGAGGTTCAGTAACTTCCCTGGCTCACACAGCCACTAAGTGGCCACACAGGAAACCTGAACCTGTGACCATCAAACTCCAAAGTCCATGTGCTCAAGCTTATGCTCTGGGGAGTTGAAGGGCCTTTTCTTTACAACTGGAACCTAGCGACCCCTCATCCAAATCTGTCTGCCAAAGGACCTCTCCACAATGTTGACATTTGGTAGGTGGCAGGCCGTGAAGCCCTTTTTCGCAGTCTGCTGTGGCAGACTATGGGGAGACCACGCGATTGTTAACACATGGGAAGTGTCATCTCCTCTGCCAGAGTGCTCTAACTGCTGGACTGAGACAGCTCATGATCAGATTGCTTTCTTTCATGAGGTGCTTTCAATGCCCTCAGCTTTCAAAATCCTTAAAGCAGCTCTTGTCACCTTCGGTGGGTCCTTCTGCAGTTCCCAGGGCCACCTCCTTTCTTCCAAGCCATCCCCTTCCCACAGAATTCTCCCATAGGGCCCTTCACAGAGCACACACCCAAGAAGGTGGAAGCCTTTCTCTGATTCCCATGCCAGAGCCCACCAGAAGTTCCTTTTTCCTGGGGCTTCTGCCCAAGCTACTGGGCAGGTTCCTGTGGGCAGCAGGTGCAGAGGTAGCACTGTGAGGACAGAGGCAGGGGGTGACGATGAGTTTCGTTCAGGCCTCTTGCCCGATTCCCCTTTGGTCTGACCCGATTGCACTTGCCCCAGGCACAGGGGTCAGTGCTGGTGTGTCTGGGTTAATTGCTGCAGGCTTAGGGTACAGAACAAACCCCTTAACCTCGTATGCTGCCTCCACTATCTGTAAAATGGAATGTTCACGGAACCTTTTCTCCTCTGAGTACAAGTGATATAGGTATGGAAGCACTTTGGACTTTGTTCAAACGTGATTTGAAGGCATGATCATGTTGCCTTTTACAACTGGTTGGGCAATTGCTCTTCCAAGCAAGAAAGCAAAAAATGGTTCCATATATATTTGGAAAAATGAAACATCCTGCCTCTTCCTTTTGCTAGCGTATTAGAAGCTCTGAGCCCTGGAGTAGGGAAACCTTTTCTTTTTTTTTTTTTTTTTTGGTAGTGAAAAGTGGGAAGGCAGAGAGACAGACTCCTGCATGCGCCCAACTGGGATCCACCTGGCATACCCACTAGGGAGTGATGCTCTGCCCATCTGGGGTGTTGCTCTGTTGCGACCAGAGCCATTCTAGCACCTGAGGCAGAGGCCGCAGAGCCATCCTCAGCGCCTGGGCCAACATTGCTCCAATGGAGCCTTGGCTGCAGGAGGGGAAGAAAGAGACAGAGGGGGAAGGGTGGAGAAGTAGATGGGCACTTCTCCTGTGTGCCCTGGCCAGGAATTGAACCCGGGAGTTCCACAAGCCAGGCCGACGCTCTACCCACTGAGCCAACTGCAAAGGCGGAAACCTTTTGACTTGACTTTGCATGACCCATACCAGTGCGACCTGGAAACCCTTTGCAGCCTCACATTAGCATGCTGCAAAACATACCTGGGGGAAGCTGCTATGCTTCAAAATGATGCTTTTACTACATGCATATTTACAGTGTGTCTTTGAACAAGTCATGAACATCTCTGAACAGTGGTTTCATTCTCGGTAAAATAGGTATGATAATGGTTCCTCTCCTATGGAGTTTTAGGGAGGGCTAAATAAGAGATGTAGAGATGACTTCTCAGGAAAACTTGTCTGAGGCTTGGTTCTCTCCTTGTGACATTCTTCTTTCTTCTGTGGCTCCTGTGCACCCCGATCGCACGTCCCCCTCTGACTGCAGCCCCCACGGCTGCCTTTCCTCCTGCGCTGCTCTCATCTTCCCTCTTCATCCTCCTCTCCTCTTCAACGTGATTTGCTCCCTTGCAGGCTACATCCAATCCATGGCTTCCTACCATGATGACCAGACTTAGCTCTTCAACCTGAACTTGCTCCTGGGCTCCAGACTTATACACATAACTCTCTTCTCAGTCTTCCTTAGATGGCGAATGGGCTGCTCAAACTTAACATGTCAGAGCACAACTTCAAATTGACTCTTCTTCCCAAGCCCGACTTTCTGGTCAGCAAATGACACCTCGTTGCTCAAGCAAAAACTTAAGGCATCTTTGCTCTTTCTCTTTTCTACACACTCCCATGTTCAAACCTCAAAACTATATCCCCAATTGGGTGTAGAGGAGAAGAGGAGGAGGACTGACTGGGCAGGGGCTTGAGTCACTGCTGGAATGCTGAAAAGGCTTTCTATCTTCATTAAGTGTAGGTTTTGTGGGTATACACATTTATCATAATTGATCAAACTTTACACGCAAGATACACATTCTGCTATATGTAAGTTACACCTCAGTAAAAAAAAAAAAGTGATAGAAAGGATATTTCTCCCAAAAGGGACCACTGCTCATTATCTGTCCAGACACAACTTTCGTATATACACTCATCATTTCTCACAATGATAGCTCAACAACCTTCCCAAATTCCCAGTGTTTCTAAAGCTCAAATCAGACCATACCACTCCTGTTTAACAACTTCCAACAGCTTTTCGTTGCAATAAAGACAACCTCCAAACCCTCCACCATGAACTGGGAGACCCCTACAACTCAACAAAGTTGAGTTTTCAGCAAAGGAGGTCTTTGCCTCCTTCTGCAAAGACCTCTCCCTCCCCAACACTAGTCCCTATGCTGTAGCCACACCTTAACACCCCAAGTTCCCACCTGCCTTTGGGCCTTGGTACTTGCTCTTCTTTCTCCTTGAAATGCTCTTTACCTTGAACTTTGCTTGCCAGGGAAGTTACTGACTTCTCATCATTGAAGTCTTAGCTTAAATCTTTTTCTAAGAGGACTTCCTACTTGCCTTTGCTTCGCCACCCAACACCCCCCACCACCACCGCCACCCCACCCGTATCTTTCTTCGCTACATTACCTTATTAATTTTTTCCAAAGTAGTTCTCAAGATCTAAAATGTTTGTTTCCAATGTGGTAACTGTCTGCCTCCACCCCCACCCCCAGCCTCTTAAAGGCAGATCCGGTGCCAGTGAACTCTCACCCTCAGTGCACAGTGCCTGTCATCTAGCCAGGCCTTACTGGGTTAAATGACTGGGTTACCTAGCTCAATATCTGACAAACTGCAAGAAAATTGTAAATTAATGAAACATTTAAAATTATTATTTTTTTAATTTTATTTATTTATTTTTATTTTTATTTTTCTGAAGTTGGAAACGGGGAGGCAGTCAGACAGACTCCCGCATGCGCCCGACTGGGATCCACTCGGCATGCCCACCAGAGGGCGATGCTCTGCCCATCTGGGGCATTGCTCTGTTGCAACCAGGGCCATTCTAGCGCCTGAGGCAGAGGCCACAGAGCCATCCTCAGTGCCCGGGTCAACTTTGCTCCAATGGATCCTTGGCTGCGGGAGGGGAAGAGAGAGACAGAGAGGAAGGAGAGGGGGAGGGGTGGAGAAGCAGATGGGCGCTTCTCCTGTGTGCCCTGGTCGGGAATCGAACCCGGGACTCCTGCACGCCAGGCCGATGCTCTACCATTGAGCCAACCGGTCAGGGCTAAAATTATTTTTATTACCCACTTTTGTCCTTTTCTCATCTTCCTCGTCCTTCCTGGGGGATAGATAGAAAGAGCTATGCTTCTTGACCCCGTGTGCTGAGTCCCTGTAGTTAACGTTTCTGAGCCTCAGTTTTTATTTTTATTGTAAACTGAGGTCAGTGATCGTTGCTCCCTGTGGGGGTCTGTACACTGTTCAGAGGAAGGTGTTGCAGTAGGAATGAGGCATTAGTGTTTCATCGCCTTTTAAAAACTTCACCCAGCTAATGGTTTTCTTTGAAGATCTGGAGCTTCTGAACTTTCCAGCTGAGGAAGTCTGAACAGATACAGCTGCTGCTCTGGGAACTGTCTTGAGATGCAAGTTTTTTGAGATCAACTACTACTCCCACGAATGGCTGTGGAACTCAGAGGACAGTAAACGTGTATATTTTGATCTGTTGCAGAGAATACTGCCCAGAGAAAAAAGGTTGGGCTGCAAGTATAGTGCCCCAAACTTCCTCCCCTTCCTGCTCCCAAAGGCTCTCCCCCAACATCATTATTGGACTACTCACTTAAAAATCAGAGCAAAACATTGTATGTTCCAGAAATGGGGGAAGAAGTCAACAGATATTGGTGGGGATAAGACTGTTCCTTGGACAAGTAGAGAATAGTATAGGCATTTTTGAAAACTCACAAACCATGGTTTATTTATTTGGACTATTCACTAAATTACTAGAACAGGAATAGGGCAGAAGTTTTATTTGCCTGGAACTCTGGTTGAGGATCAGGGGCCCTTCAGCTCAGGGGAGAACAGCTGTGGTTGATTAGCAATATGTGCCAAAGGCAAGAATCATCTTTGCTCTTGTACATAAAAATTTCGAGTTTGTTAGATTTGGAAGGGCCTGTGGAGATCGTCCATCAAACTCTTGACCTGATAACTCCTATGCCTTGTTTGGGGGCTTTAGAAAAATAATCATGAAAAAATTATCAAAGTATTAATCTTAATCTTTTAGGCCTTTCTTCCCCTATGGGTCTGGTCATTGTTTTCAGCATGGTATATTGTTGTCCTTCCTGGGAATGTCCAGTGGGGTCCTCTAGCTAAGTTTGGGAAATTCCATATTACTGTGTCCTCTTCTCAAAGACATGTGAGGCACAAGAAACATTAAAGGTCTTGAGACTTCCAACAGTAAAGAAATCTGTCTAACAGTATTTCCCAAAATGGTTTGATCCCAGAAGGCTTTTCAGGGGTACTTGTCACCCTCATGTAGAACATTTTTTAGAATCTGCCATTTGATGTTTAGATAATGGAGAGTATATTTGTTTCCTGTAGTTGTACCAGATTGCCACATCTTGGTGGCTTAAAGCAACAGAAATTAATTCTCTTAGTGTTCTTAGGACCAGAGGTTTGAAAACTGAGGTGTTTCTTCACAGGTTCTGGAACAAAAGCCATTCCTTGCCTCTTTGAGTTTCTGGTGGCTGCCAACAATCCTTGGTGTTCCTTTGTTTGTGGCAGCATCACTTCAATATGTGCCTCCATATTTCATATCTGTGCATGTCTCAAATCTCCCTGCCTTTTTCTTATAAGGACAATTTATATGACACTTAGGACCCACCTGGATAATCCAGGATGATCTTCTCATTTCAATATCTTTAATGATATCTGCAAGGGCCATTTTTCTAAATAAGGTCACATTCACAGGTTCCAAGTGGTTCTCAAAGTGTGTGGCAGGGCACACTGGCATCTTAGAAGATTTCCAAGTGCTCCTATGGTATTCCTGAGAAATATGTGCCTGTTGGGGACCAAAAGACCAACAGGGTTTTTGGAGTTAGATTTTGGGGGGGACAGAGGTGTGGGGAATTGGCTGTAAACTGACAGTCTGCCCAACCCCACACCTCACTTGCCTGATTAGGTTGCAAAAGGCTGTTAAGCTGTGGTGCTGGATTGTTTACACTACCCTCCATGTTCCCTGGAAAGACTGGAGGCAAGTTTCTTCTATCCTTTGTTTGGTGTAAAGGTAAGATGATATGTATGGTGGGGGGTTTGGATTGATGATTAAACATAAGAAATTGTCTCTTGAAGCCTTTTGGATTTCTATAAAAGTATATGTGGCAATATCTAAAAAAGATTTGAACATTTTACTATAATTTTCAACATCCTATTTATGTGAATTAGGATTTTCCACCCTCAACACAATTAAGAGTAAAAAGAGAGGAATTCTTCAATGTATTGATGAGGAAATGAGAGTTTGCCTTTCAAATATATGCCCAAACATTGAAGAAATCTCTAGGACACATCAGGCTCATGTTTCTCATAAACACAAGAATAAAAAAATTTAACACATTTGTGCTGGGACCTGCTGAATTTACTAAATCTTACTAAGAATGTGTGTGTGTGTATAAAGATAACTTTTTTGTCGTTTTTTTAATTTTTTAATCCCTCTTTTTTACAAATTCTAAAAAGCATAACTCAAAAAATGTAACATAAAAATGTTTTTAATGTCAGAATGAATTTCATTTTGTTGTATTTATTTATTTTAATTACCATAAAGGCACACTTGGACTTTATATTTCTTTAATATTTAACTTAATTATTATAACATATTTCTTAGAAATTTGTATATAGTGAGCCTACAATTATTTGTAGGATATTAAATGTGCCCTGACTTCAAAAATTTTGAGAACCACTGACTTAGCATATGGACATATCATTGGGGGACCATTTTTTTTAACCAACAAGGGCATATTAATTTAAGAGTCAGGAGACCTGTATCTACTTTTCCAAGAGCTCCCTCACCCCATGCCCCAACTCTGGTTATCTGGGGAAGCAAAAAGAATGCCTAAATCAGGAGTTCAAACCTGTTTTCTCAACTATAAAATGGGATGTGACTATACATATTTCATAGGATTATTATAAAGATTAAATGACATAATACTTCTAAAGTGCTTAACACAAGTAAATACTAGTTAATTACTATGATTATTTATTTTTACTATTGCTACTGCCCTGACCACTATTACCAAGTTCCTTCTCTCCAAACGAGGTCACAGGAAGTGATGTGGACTGTTTCATCTCAAGAACAGCCAGGGCTCCTTTGAGAACTAGCAAACTATGGTTGCTGATCTCTTCAAGGCCACCTCATCATTTTGAAATCTTTTCAGTAAAGTACATATAATATACATATAGGAAAGTAAACATATCATAGGTTTTCAGCTCAATGAATTTTTTTTTTTTTTGTATTTTTCTGAAGTTAGAAGTGGGGAGGCAAACAGACTCCCGCATGCATCGGACCAGGATCCACCTGGCATGCCCACCCAGGGGCGATGCTCTACCCATCTGAGGCATTGCTCCCTTGCAGCCAGGCCGTTCTAGTGCCTGAGATGGAGGCCATGGAGCCGTCCTTAGCGCCTGGGCCAATTTTTGCTCCAATGGAGCCTTGGCAGCGGAAGGGGAAGAGAGAGATGGAGAGGAAGGAGAGGGGGAGGGTGGAGAAGCAGATGGGCGCTTCTCCTGTGTGCCCTGACTGGGAATTGAACCCGAGACTTCCACATGCTGGGCCAATGCTCTACCACTGAGCCAACTGGCCAAGGCCCTCAATGAAATTTTATAAACTGAACACACCGAACCGGTGTCACCAGCACAGAGAATATAATGTTACCAGTGCCCAGAAGCCATTTTGTGTCTCTTCTTCCATCCTCTGAACCTACTTCCCTTACATCCAGTATCATAGATTTTGCCAGTTCTTATACTTGACACAAATGAAGTCAGACAATACACATTCTTCCATATTTGGCTTCTTTCACTCAACATCCTATTTGTGAGACTTAATCATCTTGTTGTTTATAGTTGTAGGTCATTCATTTAATTTGTTGTATGGTATTCCATTGTTAAATAGATCACAATTTATCCATTCAATTGTTCATGGGCATTTGGTTAGTTTTAGTTAAAGGCTTTTAAAAGAATACTGTTATAGACATTCTAATACATATCTTTGGGAGGAACATATAATGCTGAGACAAAATCCATGATACTTTTAATCAAGAACTCTCTCCTAACCCCAACCCCAATTGCTTGCTTCAGATGCCTCACAACGTGAAGAACTTCTCATAACCAAGGATCATGGCTGATTTAAAGGAACTGATACCCTTCCCTGGTCTACCCAACACCCTCCTAAGCCATGTGTTGGAATCTTCTGAACCATCACACTTTCCAGAATACGTTTCCCTTGGCCTTCCTGCAGTGGGCTGGGACTAGATGTGGTAATTTAGAAGGAGTCAATACCCAGCGAGAAACACAGCTCCACCTCCCAGCTCCCTGTTCAGTGCCACTTCATTCCTCTACTCATGCCCCTTCTGCTAGTGCTAATTTGACCCCTCATGTCATAATCCCAAGCCTGGTATTTGGACAACCTAAACTGTGTTACAGATTAGAGCGTGTCCAACTGAAGGTTGGGAGCAGAGGGTGGAGGAAGTAGCTGGCACAGATTGGCATAATGATGTGGGCATGAACCAGAAACTTGGCACCATGGCCCAAAAAGGTTGAGGGCTGCTGGTTTAACCCAGCCATATAATTTTTGTTGAGAAAGGTTGGAACTCATGCTTGAACAGCTCCCCAAACTGAGTTTGGTCATGGATGAAACATTACACCATGTGGTAGATGGTAAAATCAAATATGTGGCTTTGCCTGGGGTTCCATTAATTTGTGCCAAGTTGGCAATTGACACATGTCAAGTCTGGAATTAGCTGGAGAAATTTAGGATGGATATTTGGCCCCAGTTACCGAAATATTGCAGAGCAATCTGAATGAAATTAGGCTTGTTTTGTTCCCTTGTCTTATCCATTTTGTCCTTTTTGTTTGCTTGTTTTGTTAGGTGCCCATAAAAATACATTGTAAGTATTTTTGTTGGGTCCTCCTGTTTATTTTATTTTATTTTTTGCCTGGTGACCAAGAAGTAGGAAAGGAAAGAGGAGGTACTTGGAAAGAAGACTTGTTTTTGTAATATCTCACAAAAACAAACAAATAATTGAGCAACTACAGTGCCACACTCTTTTGGAGATTTAATTATAATAACAGCTACCATTCATTTTCTATATGACCAGTAGTATTTGGGAATTTTCTATATCATAGGTCAACAAACATTTTCTGTCAAGAGCCACATAGTAAATATTTTAGATTTTTGCGTCAAGAGGTAGAATCAAAGACAGTAATGGGTACCTAACCTATGTAACAAAAAACAGATTTTCACACAAAAATCTTTGACAATCAAAATTATATCTAAATATAATAATTGAGTATAACTTTTATAATATAGGTCTAATAAGAAGCATGGATTTCTTTTTTAAGGAGTAAGGGTTAGAATTGCAGATTCCTAACCCCAATGTGATTGTGAACATTTATCTCTAAAAATCACTGTTAGCTCATGGCCCAGACAAAAATGGGTGGTGGGAGGAATTTAGTCTCATTTACGTTATTGCTGCGCCTCTTTATCATTAAGCTGGGCTGCACAGGACAGAGAAAATCACCAGTGGTACAAATGAGTTAGACATTTATTTCACTCCCTGTAAGGAGTTCAGAGGTGGCTGTGTAAGGTTGGTATGGCAGTATCACTGTATCATATTGACCCAGGTTTCTTTCTTCCTGCCCTGCCAGTCTTAGCACATTGCCTCCTTCCTCAGAGTCACCTGCAGCAAGAAGGGATGGGGGAAGAAGTATAGGAGACTTCTTGAAGTTTCACCCAATCCTCCTACCATCTCCTTGGCCGGACTCAGTCACATGACTGCACATCTCTGTGGAAGAGGCTGGAAGTGCAGCTGTCTGCTCTCCCTGTTAGTGTGCTTAGACCTCAGTGAGGGTCCTGCTGCTGGGCAGGACAGATGTTGGATAGGTGACTGGATTCCTCTGCCAGACGTAACAAAGGGACAGAGTGACTCTTGCAGAGGTCGCCATCTTCCCCAGGGCCTTGTGGTAGCAGACTGGGATTTGGACCAGGTTTGCCCAACTTCAGAGTCTCTCCATCCCTCCCCCTGTGTCTGTCCTCAGTACTGAGGAGGGTAGACGTGTATAATATTAGGAGTGAGGTGATGGGTGACTTGCACCCTTGCTCCTTCCAAGGATGTTCCCAAATGACTGATAACAAAGGATAACAAGCATCATCCATCAGTGGAAAGCCCTGTGAAGCTTGAGCCATGGCACGTGGCTTCAGCTGAAAACAAACTGTGGCCTCCTACCTCCCCCTAAACATTAATGCATATGCTGAGATTCTACAAAACCTTATCATCAGTCACATAAGACAGAAAACAAGATCACAGCCCATGAGCTCAGACATGCATGCAAGAGAAAGCTGGCATTTCTTATCATGTGCCCATTTACCTACCAAGCCACATGAAAGGAAGGATGTGGGAGCTAATAAACAGTGCCTAGGTGTGTGGTCTTTTAAAGTGCCCCTACTCACTACTATGGCTTAGAATTTAGCCAATCAGGTTTACAACTTTGTATACTAAATGGGAAGCGGTAGAAGGTAGATATGATGTTTGTTTCCTTCTGTATGCTACATATACTACATACATCTGCATAGGTATGTAGGGGGAATCAGAAACCTCATATCTAAATGTATGGACATATATGTATATATGTGTGCATGTGTATCTACATGTGTATATGTGTGTGTGTATGTGATATATAGACATGGATATCTAGCTATTTGAGTGCTTTCTAAGTACCAAATTATTTCACATAATATCACTATGGTCCCTTGGGGCACCACCATCATCTCCATTTTTAAGGAAGTAAATAGAATATTGAGAAGTTAAGTAATTTGCCCAAGACCACACAGCTGGTAAGTAATGAACGTAGGCAGTTAGACTTGAGTCTCTACTTTCAACTCGCCTATTCCTGACTGTAATATTTAAGTCACCTTGTGAGATAAAAGCTATTATAGCATTTCAACAAAGCATAGGGGATTACAAGAGAAGGAATAATAAATTTGACTTTGGGGGAGGGATGGGATAAGTTTACAAGCGGCTGTGTCATATGAGCTAGACTCAAAGAATGACGAGGGCCATGTGGGTGGGAAGAATGAAAAATACTGAGATGAATTATTGTTGGTCAAATATATTATATAATATACTAATATAATAAATAACTAGCCCTGGCTGGTTAGGAGATGAGAACAGAATTCAGGGGCCCTGCCTTCTTGTTTTCTTCCTCTGAATGTTACCATCACTGTAAAAATAGCTGATCCATGTCCCTGACGTGGCTTCTTGTCTAGCTCTGTTTCAGTCTGATCTGTCACACTGAGGGACAGAAGCAAAGCCTTTTGCCAGAATATGACTTGCATCCAGTTTTCACGGTCTGGTAGAATCCAGTTGTTTGTTCCTATTTCTACTGTATTCATGGCTTCAGTTTGTCTTAATCTAGCTGTGTGTTCATATAAAGGAATAAAGCTCATAAATAAAAGAGGGAGTGAAAGTAGGTTTTAGTAATGAGGCTCCTGCTTAATCGCATCAGTAAGCTAAGGAAAGAACCATTAAATATTTATTGAATTGTAGGATTAGCATTTTCACTGTGCCTTCTAGAGAGAGCAGTTGTTTACTGAGACATCCACTTCTATTACTACCAACCACCCGCCAGCTGAGGCCCCAGAGAGACTGCATTCGTAGTCACCAACTGCTCAAGGAGACTTGGTTAATGGGAGGAGAGTGGAGCCAGGATTCGAGGGAACGCCAGCAGGGATCCTGTGGGAAATGCTCTCAGAGGCTCAGCCCGCAGGTCCCAGGCACATTCCAGGCTGCCCTTTGATTTTCTCAAAGCCTCTGTCTCTGAAGAGTTTTGTTTGTGATTAGTTTGACCGTGATACACCACAGTGAGATGTGAGGCCTTGGCTCCTCTCTTTTTTCCTTCTGAGTTTAAAGACCTCTTTCTATGGGGCTGCGCTGGCCTGGGTGACAGTGCAGATTCCATCCGCAGCTGCAGTTTGGCTGTGGGTGCCTTCCAAATAAGGCTGCTGCAGGGAGGGCAGCCACAGGAAGGTCTTGAGCTGGGTGGGTGGGGAGTCAGTTAGTATGCATTTAAAAGCAATTTATCATCTAGAGTAGTGAACGTGTGTGTTATTTTTAAGCCGACCTTTTCATTTCTGTGGCATGTGAGAACAGTTTCTCACGTGAACCTCCGGAGGGTCCCAGGGAGGAGCTGGGTATGAACCTCCGGAGGGTCCCTGGGAGGAGTTGGGTGGCCAGTGGAGGCGCACATGCCGGGAGGTCTGTGCGGCTTTGTGTGTCCCATTGGTCAGTAGTTTTGATCAATGGCTTTAGAGTCAAACAGTTCAAAAGTTCAGCCCCAGCCCTGCCACCTCCCATTTTGATGTTGTTGAGTGGGTAATTTTATTGCTGAATTCTCAGTTTTCTTTAGCTAAAATATGGATTGATTATGTCTACCTCAACAAATTGCTGTGAGGACAAAATGAGGTAAGACATGTAAAGCCAATAACACAGTACTTGGTACACAGCAATCACTTAAAAATGGTAGCTGTTGTTATTTCTTGAACTTTTAATTTAACCTAGAACTTTTCTAGCCCTTGAGACATTCTATAAGGCTGATGGGAGGTGAGTCTTGGATAATTAAATTATCGCCATTCAGAACTGGAAGGGACCATCTAATTAGAAGAGATCCTCTAATCCAGGACCCTGAAAACTATGACCCTCTGGCTGAATTAAGCCTGTAGCCATTTTTGTAAATAAAGTTTTATTGGGATACATTCATGCTCACTCATTCATATGTCATCTATTGCTGTTGTACTGCAGTGACAGAGTTGAATAGTTATGACAGAGACTACATGAACAACATGGCCCCAAAGCCTAAAATATTTACTGCCTCTTTTCAGAAAACGTTTGTTGACCCCTGGTCTGATTCACTGAGGTTTTACTCCTGAGAAAAGCAAGGCCCAGAGGAGGCTGAGGTCTTGCCAAGACACATGCTGAGTCTTTCCCGCAGACTCCGACTCGCACGCCAGGGCTTGTGCACACAGCCTCCTGGCTTGAGGGTAAGGTTATATGAAGCACAAAGAACAGCTCATGCCACTGTGTACTGAACACAACAGCAAAAGTCTCTTGACCAGCAAGTAGATCAATTCTGCCATGGGGGAGCAACTTTTTAGAAGTAAAGGGTCAGCGTCGGAGTGATGCAGGATCCTGTCCACCGCTCTGTTACTGCATCAGCTGAAGGGGTTCTCCAACCAGGCAGCCAGTTGGTGGGCTGAGGGCATACTTTCCTAGTGTGTGCTTGACCTGGGTGGCCATGTTCAGTGGTGACCAAGTATGAAGCTTCCTGGGAGAGAGCTGGTGTGTGAGTGGAGGGGGTAGGGTAATTGCCGTAGGCTTCTTTGCTTCAGAGTTTTGTCCCATGATGATTGCCTCATATTTTTCATTGTGCTAAGTTTCCTATTGAAGCACTTCATATAATCTTTCCAGCAACTTTATAAGGATGGAAACAATTGCTATCCTCATTTCACAGAGAGAGAAATGGAGGCTCAGAGTGGTTAAATAACTTGCTCATGGTCACGAGGTCAGTGATGGAGCCAGGGTCTGAGCAAGCTCTATCAGATTCCAGAGCAAGGAAGGTGAGGGAAGAATGTTGGCGTGGTGTAGATTAGTGTTTTTCAACCACCAGTCCACGGACTGGTGCCAGTCCCCAGTTTGTCAGAAGTTTTGTGCTGGTTTGAGAAAGAGTTAACCTCCCTGATGTTGTATGAAGATTATAATCTTTCAACTGGTGACTGAAAACCACTGGTGTAGAGTATGTCTATTACTTTATTTTTTCAGACTGTCTTGGATTGATTCAAATGCATTCTTAAATACTTGGCTATAATGTCTCTAGTGTGTTCCTTTAAAATATAAGTTCACCTGTGGGAAGGTCTTGAACAGACAGGCAATAAATCATGTCCGTATACAGAGCCCCATCCTTAATATATCAGGGCAGAGGGACATGTCTGTCATGCTCATTGATATGTCCCCAAAGCCTAGAACGGAGCCTGGCATCTATTAGGAGCTTAGTAAATATTTGTGGAACATTAGATGAATGAGAATGCAAGATGTGAAATATTACTAGTTTAAATCACCAACTGCAACTGGGTTGCTTGCAGCAAAAGAAATCCCAATCTGGGTGAAGGAGTCCAGACGTAGACTCGGACACTGACGACCTCAGACTTCAAGATGACCAGCAATGAATAACAGACACCCAGATGTGAACAAGTTCCCAGTCTCTGACAGCTTGCCGTGCTTCTCTGCCATGCATGCAAAATGAGCTCTCTGCCTCTTGACGGGGGACCTTTAATTATTTATTTTTTTTATGTTTCAATTACAGTTGACATGCAATATTATGTTATCTCAGTTGTACAACATAGTGATTAGACATTTGTGTAACTTATGAAGTGATCACCCTGAAAAGGCTGATACCCACCTTAAAACATCCAGTTATTATGGCCACTTCTTTCCCACCAGAGAAGGTGCGCTGAACATAGACTTAAAGGAAGTGAGGCATGCTGATGCCAGGGCACTGTCCCAGAGGGAGAGAGACCTGCATACCCAGAGCATCCCTCATGTGTCGAGGGACAGCAGGGGTGGTTGAGCGGGGGAAGGGGAAGATGCCACAGCATGTTAGACTCTGCTGTCCTGGAAAAGGACTTTGTCTGTCACTCTGTCCTAGAAGGGAAGCACTTGTTGGGCCTCACACCCTACAGGAAATCAGGCCTCTCTCGTTGTAAAGGTCAACCCACTATAAGCCAAGAGGGGATGTATTGGCTCATGCAAATGGGAATTCTGAGGGGTAGGGTTTATTTTGGGTGCTGTCAGAGGCATGTTCTGACACAGTATCAGAGGGGGTTCTGTCTTCTCTTGCATATACACTCCTTTATGTTGGCTTCATTTCTTTCCATCTGCTGCCGAAGAGGACCATTGACCACCCTAGACCTAAGAGAGCCATGATCTCAGGAGTGATGCTTCCTTACTTTTCCAGTGTCATACTCAATATGACAAAAAAAAACCCACAACAACCCCCCAAAACACTGATTTGCCCTGCCTTGATGACACCCGTTCTCATGGACTCACCAAGGGCAGATCTGGGCAATGTGGGTGCTCTGTTTGGTAATTTGGGTCATGTGCCCACCTGCAGGCAAAGTAATCTTGGTCTTTCTATACCAGTGACTCCCAACCAGTGTCATCAGGCTTTCCTCTCCCCTGGGGATGTTGCTCAACTTCTGGAGACATTTTTGATTTTTACAATTTTGGGGAAGGCTTCTCCTGGCATTCTGTGGGACACTGCCAGATATCCCACAGTGCATAGGACCTCCCACACCAAAGAATGATCCTGCGCAGAACCTCAGTAGTTGAAAAACTGGATACAGCCCCGAAAGAACCTGGTTCCACAAGGACAGCTGGGATGCAGCCCCAATACCAGTCTGGTTCTCAGGGCCTTCCACGAAACTTGCTGATTGCTGGCACTGTGGGTGACAGGTAGAGCCAGTGTTTGCTTTGGTGGTAAAGGGGAGGGAAGCAGTTGTGGCATTGGAAATCCAGGTTCAATTTCACCTACGTTCTTTAAGGGTTAACAGGTCTTGAGCGAGTCATTAAGCTCTGTTTCCGCTCAGGAAAATGGATAGATAAAAACCCCACGTCACCCAGTGGCTATGAGGGTCAGATTCAGAGGAATTTAGAAAGTGACAAGCTACATAAGCAATGCATTCCATCCAGTAGGCAGCCTGTTGGGTACAAGGTGCTTTGCTTCGCATCAGTGTCCCACCACACAGCCTCTGCCCTTAGGGAGCATCCACTAGTGTGGCCGATGGAAACGGACGTGTAATTCAAGTAGAACAGTCCTCCCAGAGGAAGAAGAGGTTCAGACCTGGACAGCAGGACATTCTGGGATGGAACAGAATGGATGAGCTGTAAGACTCAGGGAAAAAGGCTGAGCAGTCTTCAAGGCATTGACTGCAGAAGCAAATAGTCCGTGTGTGGTTCACTGGTGAGTCTCAGTCCTCTTACTGAGCCTCCATTTGGCAAGACTGTCACTGGTCCTACTGGTAATACAGCTACTGTTTTTCTTTTTTCCCCCTTGTTAATGTATTTATTTTACTTTATGGAAAGGGGAAAGATGGTCAGAGTTTAGATATAGTAAATCATATTGAGGAAATTTTAATGTATTTGTATGTCACAAGAATTTACTTTTAATCACAGTTTTAAATTGTGGCTTTGGGTGAGAAATCAAAAATAAGTTTTTGTTCCCTTGAGTTAAACTCTCAGTTCATTTTTCAGCTTCACTTAAATTCTGTTACTGGCCAAGATAGAGTGTAACTGTGGTTTCTACGGCATCTACTATTATTACTGTTTGATTCTGTTACCTAAGAGAGTCCATCAGGATAAAACTTTGGCACATTTTGCAATATGGACTAGTGGGAGGAACTAATGTAGTATAAAAAGAGGCAACACATTATCAAATGAAGGGACAAGATCTTCCAGCTGTATCTGTCTCATTCGCTTCACCTCTCACTCCTTTGATGTGAATGGTGATTGATTTGTGTGGTTCAAGTCACCACTTGCCTGACAGCTAGAGACGCTGACCTTTTGCTGTGCGTGTGGCGGACTTTAATTATTCGCCTGCAACCCACTGAGTGTGTGGGTGTCCCAGCAGCCATCTGCTGGTTGCACATTAATGGACTTCTCCTTGCCTTTCCTGATTGGAAATTTATTGGGGAAGGAAGGTGGTTTCCCTGTGGAGTTGACTGGCAAGTGTTTTTTGTTTGTTTCTTTTTCCCCAATTATTTGCTGTTTGCCCATTATTAAATGCTTTTCTTGAAGTGAATAAAGAAGACTGAAGAGAAGTTAGGTCAAACACTTTTCTGCCAAGACAGATCATTAGCAAGAACTTAGTCGGAATGACTCATGAAAATTAACTGATTGATGTTCAGTGAATTATTTCTAATGTGCATTTTACTTTTCATCCAGTGAGATGGTGGGCTGCGTTTTTTAAAATGGAATATATGCTCAGACTTCTATTGCAAACATTTTCAGCAAGCAAAGCTTCCATTATATAAGTTTTATGGAGGGTGGCTAAGTTTGAAAGTTTTACAGACTGGAGTGCACTGCCCATGAAGAGCTGTCAGTTTTTCTGACCCATCTAAGGAATGGATGGCTGATTCCTCAGTTGGTGGTGGGCTGGTGAAAACCAGTCCAGACTCACAGTCACTTTGATCTCAAAATGATTTTACACAACTACTTTTTTTTTAATTTGTTGGGATTACATAGTTACAAGTGTTCCCCCGAATATATCTCTCTCTCTCCCCTGCCTCGTGTTTTCCTTGAGACCCCCTTTTCCCCCTCCCCCTACCACCTTATCCCCTTCCCTCCATGATTTACTATCCTGCCCTCTATCTCTCTGTGTTATGTGTATATGCTTTCACTGTCTTTCCTTTCTTTAATCCCCTCCTCTCATCCCCTTTCCCTCTGACCACTTTCCCTCTGGACTCTTTGACCTCTTCTCTGCCTCTCTTCCGTTCCTCAGTTCATATTGTTCATTGGATTGCTCATATGAGTGAGGTCATATGATATTTTTCTTTCTCTACCTGGCTTATTTTGCTTAGCATAATAGGCTCCAGGTCCATCCATGTTGTCGCAAAGGGTAAGATTTCCTTCTTTTTCATGGCCGTGTAGTATTCCATTGTGTGTATTACCACAGCTTTTTAATTTACTCATCTACAGATGGACACTTGGGCTGTTTCCAGATCTTGGCTATTGTAAACAATGCTGCAATAAATATGGGGGTGTATTTCTTTTTTTGAATCAGTGATTTGTTATTCTTAGGATATATTCCTAGAAGTGGAATAGCTGGGTCAAAAGGCAGTTCAATTTTTAATTTTTTGAGGAATCTCCATATTGTTTTCCACAGTGGCTGTACCAGTCTGCATTCCCACCAGCAGTGCAGGAGGGTTCCCTTTTCTCCACACCCTTGCCAGCACTTGTTATGTGTTGTTTTGTTGATGAGCGCCATTCTGACAGGTGTGAGGTGATATCTCATTGTGGTTTTAATTTGCATTTCTCTAATGATTAGTGATATTGAACAGTTTTTAATATGCCCATTGGCCATCTGTATGTCCTCTTTGGAGAAGTGTCTATTCAGTTCTTTTGTCCAACTTTTGATTGGATTGTTTACTTTCCTGGTATTGAGTTTTACAAGTTCTTTGTAGATTTTGGTTATTAACCCCTTAATTGGGATGTGTTGGTGAATATGTTCTCCCATTGTGTGAGTTGTCTTTTTATTTTGTTCATGTTGTCTTTTGTTGTGCAAAAGCTTTTTAGTTTGATATAGTCCCATTTGTTCATCCTGTCCTTTATTTCATTTGCCCCTGGAGTTAAATCTGCAAGTATACTGCTGCAAGAGATGTCGGAGAGCTTACTACCTATGTTCATTCTTCCAAGATGATCATGGTTTCATGACTTAAATTCAAGTCTTTTATCCATTTTGAGTTTATTTTGGTGAATGGTGTAAGTTGGTGGTCTAGTTTCATTTTTTTTTTTTTGCATGTATTTGTCCAATTCTCCCAGTACCATTTGTTAAAGAGACTGTCTTTACTCCATTGTATGCTCTTACCTCATTTGTTGAATATCCATTGACTATAAAGGTGTGGGTTTATTTCTGGGTTCTCTGTTCTGTTTCCTTGATCCATATGCCTGTTGTTATTCCAGTACCAGGCTGTTTTGAGTACAATGGCCTTGTAGTATAACTTGATATCAGGAAGTGTGATACTCCCCGCTTTATTTTTCTGTTTCAAGATTGCTGAGGCTATTCGTGTTCTTCTTGGTCTCATATAAGTTTTTGGAATATTTGTTCTATATCTTTGAAGTATGACATTGGTATTTTGATAGGAATTGCATTGGATTTATGTATTGCTTTGAGTGGTATAGACATTTTAATATTTATTCTTCCTATCCATGAACATGGTATATGCTTCTACTTGTTTGTATTTCCCTTGATTTCTTTAATTAATATTTTATAATTTTCCAAGTACAAGTCTTTAATCTCCTTGGTTAAATTTACTCCTAGGTACTTTTATTTTTTTTGGTTGCAATAGTGAAGGGGATTGTCTCCTTAATTTCTCTTTCAGACAGTTCATTGTTGGTGTATATAAATGCCACTGATTTCTCAATATTGATTTTATATCCTGCCACCTTGCTGAATTCATTTAGCATTCCAGTAGTTTTTTGACTGAGATTTTAGGGTTTTCTATGTGCAGTATCAAGTCATCAGCAAAGAATGATAGTTTTACTTCTTTTCCAATTTGGATGCCTTTTATTTCTTTTTCTTGTCTGATTGCTGTAGCTAGAACTTCCAGAACTATGTTGAGTAAGAGTGGTGAAAGGGGGCACCCCTGCCTTGTTCCTGATCTTAAGGGGATTGCTTTTAATTTTTGCCCATTGAGTATGATGTTGGCTGTGGGTTTGTCATAGATGGCCTTTATCATGTTGAGGTATGTTCCCTGAATTCCCACTTTGCTGAGAGTTTTGATCATGAATGGGTGCTGGATTTTATCAAATGTTTTTTCTGCATCTATTAATATTATCATGTGGTTTTTCTCCTTTCTTTTGTTTATGTGATGAATCACATTGATTGATTTGCAAATATTGTACAAGCCTTGCCTCCTGAGAATAAATTCCACTTGATCATAGTGTATGATTTTTTTCATATATTGCTGGATCTGGTTTGCTAATATTTTGTTGAGAATTTTAGCATCTAAGTTCATCAGGGATATTGGCCTATAATTTTCTTTCTTTGTAGTGTCTTTGCCTGGTTTTGGAATGAGGATTATGTTCACCTCATAAAAGGAGTTTGAAAGTTTTCCCTCCTCTTGAATTTTTTGAAATAGCTTGAGAAGGATAGGAGTTAGTTCTTCTTTGAATATTTGGTAAAATTCACCTGTGAAACCATCAGGCCCAGGACTTTTGTTTGTTGGGAGTTTTTTGATAACTGTTTCCATCTCTTTTGTTGTAATCAGTCTATTTAGGTTTTCTGATTCTTCCAGATTGATTTTTGAATGATTATATTTTTCAAGGAATTTATCCATTTTATCTAGGTTGTCCCATTTTGGGGTATACAGTTCTTCATAGTATTTTCTTACATCCTTTGTATTTCTGCTGTGTCAATTGTTCTTCACTCTCATTTCTAATTTTATTTATTTGAGTCCTCTCTCTTTTTTTCTTGGTGAGTCTTGTTAAAGGTTGGTTCATCAATCTTGTTTACCTTTTCAAAGAACCAGCTCTTGGTTTCATTGATATTCTGTTTTTTTTTTTTTTTTTTGCCTCTATGTCATTTATTTCTGCTCTGATCTTTATTATTTCCTTCCTTCTACTTCCTCTGGGCTGTACTTGCTGTTCTTTTTCTAGTTCTTTTAGGTGCATGGTTAAGTTGTTAATTTGAGCTTTTTCTTCTTAAGGTATGCCTGTAATGGTTTGAACTTCCCTCTCAGGACTGCTTTTGCTGTGTCCCATAAATTTTGAGTTGTTTTATGTTCATTTTCATTTGTTTCAAGGAAGTTTTTGATTTCTTCCTTGATCTCACTATTAACCCATTCATTATTTAAGAGCATGCTATTTATTCTCCAAGTGTTTGAATGTTTTTCATTTTTTCTATTTTAGTTGATTTCTAGTTTCATGCCATTGTGATCAGAGAAGGTGCTTGATATGATTTCAATCTTCTTAAATTTATTAAGACTTGTTTTGTGCCCTAACATGTGGTCTAGACTAGAGAATGTACCGTAAGCACTTGAAAAGAATGTATATTCTGCTGCTTTGGGGTGAAAGGTTCTGACGATATCTATTAAATCTAGTTGATCTAGTATATAATTTAAGGCTGCTGTTTCTTTGTTAATACAGTATTCTGTCTGGAGGGTCTATCCATTGATGTTAGTAGGGTATTAAAATCCCCTACTATTATAGTATTGCTGTTGATCTTGCCCTTTTTATCCATCAAAATCTATTTTATATATTTAGGTGCTCCTATATTAGGTGCATATATATTTATAATAGTTATATCTTCCTGTTGTGTGGTTTTTCACGATGATTGTTCTTAAATTAATTTGTAAACCAGTTTGATCTCATGAGGTAGCAGTTTGTATGTCTGCCTACTCTGTTGCCATCTTCTACACAACCACATTTGAGGCTCACTAGAAAATGAAATTCCATTCTGTAATTCCTAGTAAAATTCATTTTCTTCATTAAGAATCAATTTAAGTTGTCAGCTCCGTGGTATACCACACCAGTGGGCTTATCACATGTGAATCTTTTACATCTGGGCACATTGTTAAAGAAACTTTGGGCCTGGCCCATGGTTGCCCAGTGGATAGAGCATCAACCTGGAATGCTTAGGTGGCCTGTTCAAAACCATGGGCTTGCCTGGTCATAGCACATAGAACAAGTAATCAATGACAACTAAAGTGAAGCAACTGTGAGTTGCTACTTCTTATACCCTCCTCCTCTCTCTCTTTTCTCTCTCTGCAAAATCAATCAATAATTTTTTTTTAAATATTAAAAAAATAAAACTTTGGGGGAGAAAACAGTTCATTTTATTCTATGTCATAGTTACGGCCCAGGTTACTTTAAACTATGACTTATAGTACTTAAATTTGTGCATTCCTTCTTTTGAAATGATGTCTTATTAAGTAAGGGGAGAAACTTTTTGCCTTGCTCCTAACTGCTGCAAAATTTCATATAGTTAAATAATGGAATAAAAAGAATCTACCTACAATTAAAGCCTGATTCAGTAAGATACAGGAAGTTATATATGATACAAGACAAAAAGATTGCAAAAATAAAATGTCTTTATTCCCCGAGTATAATAGTCATTTTGGAGTGTTAGTCTTTTGAAATCAGAATGCTTAAAGGTAATCTGTATCCTATAAATACATGGCCAGGTAATATAAATAGAATGGTGCTCCCCCAAAAAAGAAAAAGAAAAAACAGGAAAAAAACTTCATTGTATCTTCTGTACACATTGAAATACATGCATAGTAATTGCTGCAATTATTAAAAGGATATTTTAGGAACTTTATGTTCAAGTAAGAAGCAATGTACTATACCTCATTAAAATCTGTCATCTGACCAGGGAGCCAGTGCTGCTGGTAAAAGATTCTGTTCTGGAAAGTGACCGGTCAAGAAACAAGATTCTTTTTTTTTATATATACATAAATTTTTATTTTAATGGGGTGACATCAATAAATTAGGGTAAATATATTCAAAGAAAACATTTCCACGTTATCTTGTCATTCAGTTCTGCTGCATACCCATCACCAAAAGAGAGATCGTTCTCCGTCACCCTCTATCCAGTTTTTTTTTGTACCCCTCCGTCTCCCCTTCCCCCTCTCCCTCCTTGCCTCCCCCTACCCCCATAACCACCACACTCCTGTCCATGTCTCTTAGTCTCGCTTTTATGTCCCACCAATGTATGGAATCCTGCAGTTCTTGTTTTTTTCTGATTCGCTTATTTCACTCCGCATAATGTTATCAAGATTCCACCATTCTGCTGTAAGTGATCCAATGTCATCATTTCTTATGGCTGAATAGTATACCATGGTGTATATGCACCCCATCTTCTTTATCTAGCCTTCTATTTTTTTTACAGTGATTAAAAACCTTTAAGCAAACTCTTGGCCAATACAGCAAGAATCCATAAAAGAGTAGTGTCCTTAACATGTTCACCAAGTCCAACTTGGCCCCATCACCATGCCAAATCCCTGAAAAATGCAACCCAACCACAGTTCAGTCTGTTAGGAGCTGTCACAGGGAGCAGGAGTCCAGGAAAAGTCCACACAGGAAAAGTCCGCATGGCACTGGAATTGTTGTCACCATTCTATACTTTGCAGCTCATGTACAAGTCCCAATGACAGCTGCTTCTAGCTGGTAATGATTCAGGTAGACTGGAAAAGCCATTTGCAGCATGCGTGGATATGGAGCTTCTGTTCTCCTCTGCCTGGAGAGTTGAGACCAGGTTGCTTTTTCCTGGAGCTCTGCGACTGTGGCATGATAAAGAGAACCTTGGGATACACTAAGCTGGGTGGCAAAGGTAAATTCATAATACAAGTTGGCAAAAGGGGGAAGGAGAGCTCTACATTAGGAGTAGGGCCCAGCCTGAAATATGAGTGGGGCATTGAGGTAGGAGGGATAAAGGAAACACTATATACTAAGCAAAGCAGCAGAAAATAGGACTATCAACACCCACAACAGAGATCTTTGAGGGAAGAATAAAAAACCTGACTATTCAGGCAAAACATAGTTAAGTGGCCCTTGTGCAAATGAGATCAGTTTCCTGCTTCTTTGAAGAAATACCCTAGGCTCAACCACAGTGTCATAGATGGGGCCGATGGCCCTGGGCACCTTCAGCATTCAATGGTAAACCCCAGCTTTCTGGGCAAGGTTAGGTCATAGGTGGCTGGAGCAGGGCTGGAAGAGACTGAACCCTCCCTTAGAGGAGCGAGGGGGAAGCCTACCTTCCAGTGTCCCTGTTTCCTCACAGCAGAGGCATGTAAGCCTGGCAGGCTTTAGCTCAATGACCTTCCTTTCCACTATTGAAGCAGGACCCAGATGGCATCCTATGAGACCCCTTTCGGGCGTTGGAGCCTTTAAGGGTGTATCCTAAAAGCTGGTAGTTCCCTTGATCTCTATTGGGCTTTTTCTGCCTCTAGGTATCTTAAAAGCCATCCTCAGAAGATCTCGCTGAGGGGTTTGAGGATCCACATCCGCCTATATAAATCTTTTCCATATATCTGGAGCTATTTGGAAAAAGACAAAACAGTGTTATTAGCTGGATCTAATAAAGAAGGTAGTAGTTTGCAGGCGAAAAAGATTTGATGTCTCCTGTTCATCAGCCTTCAAAAGAAATGTAAATTTTTTTTTTTTAAGTAAAAAGCATGATATGGTAGACCCGTAGGAGTCATTGGCCTGGTGTGCAGGATTCCCGGGTTTGATTCCTGGCCAGAGCACACAGGAGAAGCGCCCATCTACCTCTCCACCCCTCTCCCTCTCCCTCCCCTCCATCCCCTCCGTCTCTCACTTCCCCTCCCGCAGCCAAGGCTCCACCGGAGCAAAGACACCCCGGGCACTAAGGATGGCCCCAAGGCCTCTGCCCCAGTCGCTAGAATGGCTCTGGTTGTAACAGAGCTACACCCCAGATGGGCATAGCATCCCCACCTGGTAGGCATGCAGGAGTCTGCCTGACAGCCTCCCCATTTCCATCCTCAGAAAAATACAAAAAATAAATAAATAAAAGAAAAAATACAAAAAAAAAAGGAAAAAAAAAAAAGGGCATTCCCTTGTATTAAAGCTCCAGGGAGCATGGAGTGAGCTTGAGTATGTCCTATGAAACATGGAGCTCTATGTTGACATATAAGTCTTTGAAGAAAGAGGAACTACTGAAATAGTTCATCAGCATTTGTCCCTAAGACAGCAGTCTTTATAGTGGAAACACCATAAGTAAATATTTGCTGTCTGTCTATATAGATTAAAGGGGGAATATGGCAAATGCTGAAAAGCCATGCTCTTTGTGCCCCTCCCCTCCCCCAACCCCCTCCCTCTCCTCCCCCCACCCTTTACCCCCAACACTGTTGTCCATGTCTCTGAGTCTCATCTTTATGTCCCACCTATGTATGGAATCATATAGTTCTTAGTTTTTTCTGATTTACTTATTTCGCTCAGTATAATGTTATCAAGGCCCATACATGTTGTTGTAAAAGATCCTATGTCATCATTTCTTATGGCTGAGTAGTATTCCATAGTATATATATACCAAAGCTTTTTAATCCACTTGTCCTCTGATGGACACTTGGGCTGTTTCAGATCTTTGCTATTGTGAACAATGCTGCCATAAACATGGGGGTGCATTTCTTCTTTTCAAACAGTGCTATGGTGTTCTTGGGGTATATTCCTAGCAGTAGTATAGCTGGGTCAAAAGGCAGTTCGATTTTTAATTTCTTGAGGAATCTCCATACTGTTTTCCACAGTGGCTGCACCAGTCTGCATTCCCACCAGCAGTGCAAGAGGGTTCCCTTTTCTCCACATCCTCACCAGCACTTATTCTGTGTTGTTTTGTTGATGAGCACCATTCTGACTGGTGTGAGGTGATATCTCATTGTGGTTTTAATTTGCATTTCTCTAATGATTAGTGATGTTGAGCATTTTTTCATATGCCTATTGGCCATCTGTGTGTCCTCTTTTGAGAAGTGTCGATTCATGTCTTTTGCCCATTTTTGGATTGGATTGTTTGTCTTCCTGGTATTAAGTTTTACAAATTCTTTATAAATTTTGGTTATTAACCCCTTATCAGACGTATTGTCAAATATATTCTCCCATTGTGTAGTTTGTCTTTTTATTCTGTTCTTATTGTCTTTAGCTGTGCAGAAGCTTTTTAGTTTGATAAAGTTCCGTTTGTTTATCCTGTCTTTTATTTCACTTGCCTGTGGAGACAAAGCAGCAAATATATTGCTGCGAGAGATGTCAGAGAGCTTACTGCCTATGTTTCCTTCTAAGATGCTTATGGTTTCACGGCTTACATTTAAGTCTTTTATCCATTTTGAGCTTATTTTTGTGAGTGGTGTAAGTTGATTGTCTAGTTTCATTTTTTTGCAGGTAGCTGTCCAATTTTCCCAACACCATTTGTTGAAGAGGCTGTCTTTACTCCATTGTATTTCCTTACCTCCTTTGTCAAATATCAGTTGTCCATAGAGCTGTGGGTTTACTACTGGGTTCTCTGTTCTGTTCCATGGATCTGTGTGCCTGTTCTTATGCCAGTACCATGCTATTTTGAGTACAATGTCCTTATAATATAACTTGATATCCGGAAGTGTGATACCTCCCGCTTTATTCTTCCTTTTCAAGATTGCTGAGGCTATTCGTGCTCTCTTTTGGCTCCATATAAATTTTTGGAATATGTGTTCTAAATCTTTGAAGTAAGTCATTGGTATTTCAATCGGTATTGCATTGAATTTATAAATTGCTTTGGGTAATATAGACATTTTAATGATGTTTATTCTTCCTAACCATGAGCACGGTATATGCCTCCACTTATTCATATCTTCCCTGATTTCTTTTATCAATGTTTTATAATTTTCCAAGTACAAGTCTTTAATCTCTTTGGTTAGATTTATTCCTAGGTACTTTATTTTTTTGGTTGCAATGGTAAAGGGGATTGATTCCTTGATTTCTCTTTCTGACAGTTCATTGTTAGTGTATAAAAATGCCTCTGATTTCTGACTATTGATTTTATATCCTGCCACCTTGCCAAATTCATTTATCAGGTCTAGTAGTTTTTTGACTGAGACTTTAGGGTTTTCTATATACAATATCATATCATCTGCAAATAATGATAGTTTTACTTCTTTTCCAATTCGGATGCCTTTTATTTCTTTTTCTTGTCTGATTGCTGTGGCTAGGACTTCCAGAACTATGTTGAATAAGAGTGGTGAAAGGGGGCACCCCTGCCTTGTTGCTGATCTTAAGAGGATTGCTTTTAATTTTTGCCCATTGAGTACGATGTTGGCTGTGTGTTTGTCATAGATGGCTTTTATCATGTTGAGGTATGTTCCCTGTATTCCCATTTTGTTGAGAGTTTTGATCATGAATGGGTGCTGAACTTTATCAAATGCTTTTTCTGCATCTATTGAAATTATCATGTGGTTTTTCTCCTTTTTTTTATGTGATGAATCACATTGATTGATTTGCAAATATTGTACCAGCCTTGCCTCCCAAGAATAAATCCCACTTGATCATGGTGTATGATTTTTTTCATATATTGCTGGATCCGGTTTGCTAATATTTTGTTGAGGATTTTTGCATCTAAGTTCATCAGGGATATTGGCCTATAATTTTCTTTTTTTGTGTTGTCTTTTCCTGGTTTTGGAATCATAATTATGCTCGCCTCATAAAAGGAGTTTGGAAGTCTTCCTTCCTCTTCAATTTTTTGAAATAGCTTGAGAAGGATAGGAGTTAGTTCTTTGAATATTTGGTAGAATTGACGTGTGAAGCCATCAGGCCCAGGACTTTTCTTTTTTGGGAGTCTTTTGATAGCTGTTTGAATCTCATTTGTTGTAATTGGTCTGTTTAGGTTTTCTGATTCTTCCAGATTGATTTTTGGAAGATTATATGATTCAAGGAATTTGTCCATTTCATCTAGGTTGTCTAGTTTTTTGGCGTACAGTTCTTCATAGTATTTTCTTACAATATTTTGTATTTCTGTTGTGTCAGTTGTTATTTCTCCACTCTCGTTTCTAATTTTATTTATTTGAGTCCTCTCTTTTTCTTGGTGAGTCTCGTTAAAGGTTCATCAATCTTGTTTACCTTTTCAAAGAACCAGCTCTTGGTTTCATTGATCCTCTGTATTGTTTCTTTAGCCTCTGTGTCATTTATTTCTGCTCTGATCTTTATTATTTCCTTCCTTCTACTAGCTCTGGGCTTTACTTGCTGTTCTTTTTCTAGTTCTTTTAGATGCAGGGTTGTTTATTTGAGCTTTTTCTAGCTTCTTGAGGTATGCCTGTAATTCTATAAACTTCCCTCTCAGGACTGCTTTTTCTGTGTCCCATAAATTTTGAGTTGATATATGCTCATTATCGTTTGTTTCTAGGAATTTTTTAATTTCTTCTTTGATCTCAATGTTAACCCATTCGTTATTTAATAATGTGCTATTTAATTTCCAAGTGTTTGAATGTTTTTTAATTTTTCTATTGTGGTTGATTTCTAGTTTAATGCCATTGTGATCAGAGAAAGTGCTCAATATGATTTCAATCTTCTTAAATTTGTTGAGACCGCTTTTGTGCCCTAACATGTGGTCTATTCTAGAGAATGTACCATGAGCACTTGAAAAAAGAATGTATATTCTGCTGTTTTAGGGTGAAAGGTTCTGAAGATATCTATTAAATCGAATTGATCTAATATGTCCTTTAAGTTGCTGTTTCTTTGTTGATTTTTTTTCTTGAGGATCTATCTAATGATGTTAATGGGGTATTGAAATCCCCTACTATTATAATATTGCTGTTGATCTCACCCTTTAAGTCCATCAAAGTCTGCTTTATATATTTAGGTGCTCCTATATTAGGTGTGTAGATATTTATAATGGTTATATCTTCCTTTTGGATTGCTCCCTTTATCATTATGTAGTGACCTTCTTTATCTCTAACTATGGTCTTTGTTCTAAAGTCCATTTTGTCTGATATAAGTATTGCTACCCCAGCTTTTTTTTCATTTCCATTTGCGTGAAATATTTTTTTCCATCCTTTTATCTTCAGTCTGTGTGCATCTTTTGATTTAAGGTGTGTCTCTTGTAGACAGCATATGTATGTCTTCTTATCCACGCAGCTACTCTATGTCTCTTGATCGGATCCATTAACATTTAAAGTTATTACTGATATGTAATTGTTTATTGCCATTTTTTTTCTTTGAAACTGTATTCCTCTCTTGCTATATTCTTTTTTTCCTTTGATCTGTTTACAACAGGTCCCTTAGCATTTCTTGCAGCCTTGATTTGGTTGCAGTGAATTCCTTGAGTTTTTTTTTTTTTGTCTATAAAGCTTTTATTTCTCCTTCAATTTTAAATGATAGCCTTGCTGGATAAAGTAGTCTTGGTTGTAGGTTCTTGTTCTGCATTACTTTGAATATTTCTTGCCATTCCCTTCTGGCCTCAAGTGTTTCTGTTGAGAAGTCAGAAGTCATCCTTATGGGGGCTCCTTTGTAGGTGATAGTCTTTTTTTCTCTAGCAGCTTTTAATATTTTCTCTTTATCATTTAGCTTTGGTATTTTAATTATGATGTGTCTTGGTGTTGGTTTCTTTGGGTTTCTCCTAAATGGAGTTCTCTGTGCTTCCTGAATATGTGTAATGTTTGCCTGCCTTAATTGGGGGAATTTTTACGCTATAATATGTTTGAACAAAGTCTCTATCCCTTGTTTTTTCTCTTCTTCTTCAGGAACCCTTATGATGCGGATGTTATTTCTCTTCATGTTGTCACAGAGCTCTCTTAGAGTTTCCTCAGACTTTTTGAGTCTCTTTTCTTTCTTCTGCTCTGCTTCCGTGCCTTTATTTATTGTGTTCTCTAACTCACTGATTTGATTCTCTGCTTCATCCATCCTGCTTTTAATTCCTTCCATTGTATTTTTTATTTCAGATATTGTACTTGTCATTTCTGACTGATTCTTTTTTATTATTTCAATGTCCTTTTTTATATTTGTTATCTATTTAGGTTTTCGTAATGGCCGTCTATTGTTGTTCTGATATCTTTGAGCATCCTAACAATCGTTATTTTAAACTCTGCATCTGGTAATTTGGTTATATCTGATTCACTTAGGTCCTTTTCTGGGGATTTCTCTTGGTTTCTTTGTGTTGTATTTCTCTGCCTCCACATTTTCTCTTCACGGGAGTGGCTGTGATCACGTGCTCGGGTGCACAAGCGTTGGTGGCCTTGGCCTTTGCCCTGCCCCCGTGTGTGATGTTATGCTCGGTCCTGAGGGCACTGGCGAGCACCTTTGCTCAGCTGCGGGTCTCCGCCCTTGGCTGTGAACTAGACTGAGCTCTCTAGGAATATCTTTACCTCTCCTGTGGAAGCATCTACTTTGTGGCCCTCAGAGAATGATCTCCCATGAGCATCAGCCTTACCATCACCTAGGAACTTGTTAGAAATGTACAATCTCACTTCGGACCCACTGACTAGCAGAAGCTCTGGATGTGGGACCCAGCCATCTTAAACAAGACTTTCAGGCGATCCTGAAGCACATTGTGTTTTTAGAACCGTTGTTATAGCTGAACCCAAATCACAGTCATTGTGAAGTGAGTAAACTAGAAGATCCAAAGGGGAGAAAGGAGAATGGACTCTGATGTTAACAGGTCAAGGTGAAGGTGAAGCTGTGGGTTGTCACTAAAGTCTTTTCCAACTCCAGAACTCTGTTTTTAATAGTGTCCCCAAGATTCCTTGGGTAAAATTTTAAAATGACAACTATGGCAGTGAGGTTTCCCAAGGAAAGGGTGTATAGACAGGAGGGATTTTGTCTTTAATGATATTCTGGAGAGCCCAAAGTAAAAGGAAAAGTCTCAGTGAACTGTTATTTAAAGAGAGAGAACCTTATCTTTACAAAAACACCTAGGTTATTGGCAAAACGGAGAGCACACGCTCATTCCTACACCTTGCCCGTTCTCCCCTTCTTCCTGCCTGATCGCTCTGAGGCCAAGTTCAGGTTTCAAACCACAGTCTTCAGCTGGTGCATGCTTAGCTGCCATTGCACTGGATCTGAAACTTCCTTAGGAATCATACATTGATACCAAAAGAGAAACGTATCTAAGTCTCTCTGGATTTAAACGCTTGCTGTAATTGAAGGAAAAGTTGTATCACAATAAAAAACCCTGGAACTGCTCTGTGTACCCTCCTAAAGTCTGCTGGAATGCCCATCACCCTTTGAAGGTTCTCACTCTTATTTTTTACAGAGAAAGAGAGAGTCAGAGAGAGGGATAGATAGGGACAGACAGACAGGAACAGAGAGAGATGAGAAGCATCAATCATGAATTTTTTGTTGCAACACCTTAGTTGTTCATTGATTGCTTTCTCATATGTGCCTTGACTGCGGGCCTTCAGCAGACTGAGTAACCCCTTGCTCAAGTCAGTGACCTTGGGTCCAAGCTGGTGAGCTTTGCTCAAACCAGATGAGCCTGTGCTCAAGCTGGCAACCTTAGGGTCTCGAACCTGGGTCCTCCGCATTCCAGTCCAATGCTCTATCCACTGCGCCACTGCCTGGTCAGGCAGTTCTCACTTTTCTTTAAGATCTTCTGTTAGGAGTGTGGTCTCTGATTCCAAACCGAAGTTGCAGTTAACATGTAGGCATAGATTTTGGAGTTCTCTGAATGCTCTAAAAGTGGGAAATGGTAGTGGGGGTTTGAGCCCACTAGCATGTATATTGCCTTGACCCCCCCCAGAGGTGGCTTTTATGACCTCCCTCATCTGCCCATCCAACCACTTCTATTGTGGAACACTTAAAAATACTAGTGTTTTTGACAGGACATTTTAAAAGATTATAATTAAACTTTTTTTAAGCAAGCTTTGAAAAGTTGAAATCAAAATTCTAATGTTATTTGTGAGGTGAACCCAGTTTTTCTCTTAGAAAAATTGGCTTGAAATTGTCCTATGTGTTGTACATTTTATTACTAGCAATTCACCCTATTGACATGAAATGGCTAACTTAATTCCACATTCTTTAGGCAAGATATTGATGCTGTCATGTACACCTTTGATTACTAAACTTATTTATACACATTGATAAAAATTTGACAGCCCAAATTTGAAGGATTCAGGGTCCACTTTTATATGCTATGACACACTGATTGAGAACTATAGCTCAATGTAATGATATATGTGTATTATATATGCAGTTATACATATCTTTCTATTTTCAGCTGTGATCCACCTGAGTTAAGGATTATGCCTTAGTCTTCCTGAGTCTGGTGACCAAATAAGGCCAAGGTCATGCTGATATATGGTTTGTTGAGGGCACGTATGAATATATCTATCCCCCTCTTCCCCCATCTCTCTTCTCTCACTCTTTGTCTCTCTCTCTCTCTCTCTCTCTCTCTCTCACACACACACACACACACACACACACACACACACACACACACACTCCAGCCGTGATTACTAAATCTAGGGTAACTAAATGTCAACCCCTGCCAGAAGTAGAGGGAGAAATCCCTTCTTTATATAACTTGATAATTATCCCCAGCGTTTTCAAGTGAGAGACTAATTGCTGCATCAGTTACTGCATGACTCCCTCCACCAGTTAGTTCATCCCATAACCTCTCATAAAATGACAGGGCTCAAAGAAATACACAAATTGCATATCAAAATGGTGTTTTTCTATTTGAATTGAGATCCTGGTGTATCTAGCTGTGGTTACCAAGTGGTGACACAAACATTTTTGCTGAGCAGTCAAACACCCTGAGATATTCCATGAGCAGCGTTGGTTTTGGTAGAATAACAGGTCAAAATACTGTAACTTCCCAAATTCTGGAAAGGTCATTGTAAGCCACTCTGTGACTTCACACAAGTTCAAACTTCTTTCCTCTTGTTAGGTTTTCTTTTGTCTTTGATTGCTCCATCAAAATGATGGTAGGTACTTCCTGAAAAGAATCAACTTGTCCCATTTCATAATTTCACTGCTACAAATTAAAGTACTAGCAATGATGAGATGAAAAAACATGGATAGTAGAGAAATAACATACCAGGAGGCTCAAAGAGGTCATTTTATGGAGTAGAAATGATCAAGGGCATTGAGACCTGTAGCCAAAAATATGTATTTATTGGAGAATTAGACAAGGTCCTAATCTGAAATTTTTTTTTCTTTTTTTTTTTCTTTTTCCCCATTTTTCTGAAGCTGGAAACGGGGAGAGACAGTCAGACAGACTCCCGCATGCGCCCGACCGGGATCCACCTGGCACACCCACCAGGGGCAATGCTCTGCCCACCAGGGGGCGATGCTCTGCCCATCCTGGGCATCGCCATATTGCGACCAGAGCCACTCTAGCGCCTGGGGCAGAGGCCAAGGAGCCATCCCCAGCGCCCAGGCCATCTCCGCTCCAATGGAGCCTTGGCTGTGGGAGGGGAAGAGAGAGACAGAGAGGAAAGCGTGGCGGAGGGGTGGAGAAGCAAATGGGCGCTTCTCCTGTGTGCCCTGGCCGGGAATCGAACCCGGGTCCTCCGCACGCTAGGCCGACGCTCTACCGCTGAGCCAACCAGCCAGGGCCCTAATCTGAATTAATACTTTTCATTTCTGAGTCTACTCATCTTTGGATAAAGTAATTGAATTCAACACTTTCCGATTCTCTTTTTCTTAATCACAATACTGATATAATCACAATATTACTGTTTCAGGAACTCTGCTAAGGACTCCATCTACATCTTCTTTTTAATCCTCAGAATACTGTTCTCTGTCCCATTTTACAGAGAAGGCTCAAAGAGGTTGAATAATTCATCCAAGGTTACAAGGCTACTAAGAGACAGAACTGAAATTCTGACTTGGGTATGTTTAATACCAGAAATTGTGCTGTTAACCTCTACCTTATATAGCCCCCAAAGAAGCTGTAATAAATAACTTATTGCAAGGTAGACTTTCTAAACTACTTCTAGGCCAGTATTTCTCAGTGGGGGAAATTTTGTCCTCTAGGGGGACATTTGGCAACTTCTGGAGACATTTTTAGTTGTCACAGATAGGGACAGGAATACTACTGGCATTTGATGGGAAGAAGCCATGGATGCTAATAAACACTGTACGATAAGGTGGCATAGATCTCCACAACAAAGAATCTTCTGGTACAGAGTGTTTATATTGTCAAGCTCAAGAATTCCTGTTCAAGAAATGATGCTCTCGACCTAGCCTACTGTCTACAGAAGATAAATAAAAACTGCCTATCCTTGAGGGAGGACATCACTGCTTTTAAAGTAGTATACACATGTGTATCACAGTTCAACCCACTCAGTATACCAGTATACCACTGCATTTAAGAGCCAAGGGACAGCCTGACCAGGCAGTGGCATAGTGGATAGAGCATCAGGCTGGGACGCAGAGGACCCAGATTCAAAAACTTGAGGTCACTGGCTTGAGCATGGGCTTATTCAAATTGAGCATGGGCTCACCAGCTTGAGCGTGAGGTCTCTGACTTGAGCATGGGATCATAGACATGACCCCATGGTCACTGGCTTGAGCCCAAAGGTCGCTGACTTGAAGCCGAAGGTTGCTAGCTCAAGCCCAAGGTCACTGGTTCAATCAAGGGGTTACTCACTCTGCTGCAGCCCCCCGGTCAAGGCACATATGAGAAAGCAATTAATGAATAACTAAGGGGCTGCAGTGAAGAATTGATGCTTCTCATCTCTCTCCCTTCCTGCCATCTGTCCCTATCTGTCCCTCTCTCTGTCTTTGTCACATAAATTAAATAAATAAATAAATAAATAAATAAATAAATAAATAAATAAATAAAATAGTATAGAGCCATGAGACAGACCTAAATTCAAATCCCTGTTCTATTGGTTTCTGTTTCTCTTTAGGGCCATCATGTACACTGTTAAGCCTCATGTTTCTCATCCCTCATATGGAGATATTGTTCTCTATCTTAGAATAACTAGGACATAGTAAGTGCTCAATCATCACAGCCTTCTCTTGTCATTGTCTCTCTCTCTTTTTATGAACATCTCAGTCAGCCTGTGCTCTTATTAAGATGCCCAGGTATGCTCTTGGCTCTACTATTAATGCTGGCAGGAGCCACAAATGGTCATTTGTAGACTGGTGTTCATTGTCTTAAACATACAGAGGATGGAGTAGGTGAGATGCATCTAGAGAGGAACAGCTGTAAAGTATCGGGGGCCCATACAAGTGAAGGAGGTGGTAGCAGAAGCAAAAGAATCCTGGAATCTTAGCCCCCCACCCCTGGCCAAGGCATCCACTGAGGTGGAAGCTCAGAGTTGGCTATTTTTATTGTAGAATAAATTGTTGCTCGATAATGTAAGTGGAAAACTAACTTGTGTTACCAATCAAAGAATCTTTGTGATTCTTTGTGAAATATGCCACCCAGATAAACTGAAGATTTATGTATTTTCTTTCAAGAGACTTTTTCTGGGTAGACAGGGTGGGAAAAAAGTTAAAGAAAGAGAAAAGAGGGAGAAGAATTTCCTTCATGAAAAGTTCTCTTCCCCCCACCCCAGAAAAATGTGTAGTTAGGAATGCTGTGCCTGACTCATGTAACTTAAGTGACAGTGCAAGGTTCCAGCGAGACTGCTAAGAAGGTGGCATTAAATATGCCCTTTTTATTCTGCAACAAAGATCATTATCATTATGCGCACATTTATTTATTTGGGTCAGTAGGGGGATGGGAAGAAGAGGAAAGGAAACTGAATGAGGGTGGAGGACTCTAGATGAAACCTCTGATCCCTTAAGTCGCTTGCAGAAAAGAGGAAAGATGAGCCTGGCCTGTGGTGCGCAGTGGATAGACCTTCGGCCTGGAACGCCAAGGTTGCCAGTGTGAAACCCTGGGCTTCCCTGGTCAAGGCACATACAACAAGCAAGCAATGAACAACTAACATGAAGCAACTATGAGTTGATACTTCCCATTCCATGCTCCCCTTTTTCTCCTGTCCCTGTAAAATCAATAAATAAAGTATTAAAAAATAAATTAATTTTAAAAAAAGGAAAAGAGACAAGATGATTAGAAGTCATGCCTGGCATTCTGAGCTTTCCAAAGAATCCTCAGCTGATCTGAACAGAGTAACGTACAGGGAGGATTCCTGCCCGCATGGGTGTGAGGTGGATGATGAGTGGACAGGTGCAATGCAATATTATCCATTTTGATTTCAGGCAGTGTTTAGATACCTGATATAGGGAAAGAAAATATCTTTCCCCTGTTTGGCCAACCAGAAGGTATAGTTTCAGCTGCTGACAATTAGGCCACGCTGTGCTCTTTCCGGGCCACACGGCCACACGGCAACGCTGGGAGGGCAGCGAGGCAGGGCTGGTTTCTGCCCTTGCACACAGTAGCCTCCGAGAGGGTCATGGTCTTGCTCAAGTTACAGTGTCAAGAAGGGCTGGAGCTCACATCCTGGAATTCTAAACCAAGCTTCATCATATTGTGATATCAACGCCCTTTAGAGAGAATTGAGGTGTCTCTAGAATACAAAGTATTGAACACTGGTGTTAAAATACAGACACACAGAAATGTATATACATATGCAGGTCTATGTATTAATCGCATGTCAATATAAGTAGATAAGTGAGAAAATGGGCAGTGTAATAAATGCAAACTTACTCTCTGTCCTGGGATGTGAGAGAGAGTAGAAAGGTGGGACTGTGGGAAACTAGAGCTTGTGTCCCAGCTAAAAGAGGGCTGTCCCATTTACTCCAGCAGATCTCTGCCTCTTGGTAACTTGAACTCAGAGAGGCCAGATCTCCTGCTGTATGTTCGTTTCGTTTTATTTTTTCAGAGAAGCTGCTGTGGTCAGCAAACTATATCCTGCAGGACTCTTCAGCCCAGTACCTGTTTTGATAAAGTTTTATTGCAGTATAACCACTCCTATTTGTTTACAGATTGTGACAGTTCTCAGACTACAGCAGCAGAGTTGAGTAATTGTGAAAGAAAGAGACTGTGTGGCATGCAGAGCCCAACACATACCCCACTTGGTCCTTCACACAGTATCCTGACCTCTAGGCCCAGTAAACGCACACATGGGTGAAGTCCACCCTTGGGCCTCCAGCTTGCCATCCTAGACCCATCAGAGGTGCATCCAGTCTCATGCCACTGCTCACCCCTTGTGCCTCTCTCTTGGGCACTCAACGGCAATTGCTAGTGATTAAACCACAGGTTCTCAAACTTAAACCTGTGTACAGAATTCCTTAGTGGGCTTGTGAAAACTGGGATGACCAGGCTCCACTTCCAGATTCAGTAGATCTGGGTGGAGCCTGAAAATCTGCATATTCAGTAGGTTCCCTGTTGGAACTGATGCTCCTGGTCCAGGGTCACACTTTGGGAACCAGGGACTCTGACATGCTGTGCTATTGGGGAGGTTTCAAAGCACCTACTCTATCAAGACGGTGCCTCAGTTGGCCCAGAGAGTGAAATGAATTCTGTAGAACCCCTAGGTCAGACTCACTGAGGCATTGCACAGCCCCCACAGGGACCATGAAGAGTTCTGTAGATCCTTAGAACCCTGCAGAGTTGGTGCGTTTCTTCAATTTGCAGAACATCCCTTGGGATCCATCCAGGACCAACTGCGTAGCCTTCCAAGGGGCTCTAGCTGTATGTAAACATTCCGTATTTCCCATGCCCATTAGTCCTCGAGTGCCTTGTCTTCACAACTGCTCTCCTTGACCTGACCAATCTCTTGAGGTTAATAATGGCCTCCACACATAACTGGTCAAAACCAAGACATATCAAAATTAACCTAAACCTAGAATGGAGTGGGAAAAAGAGATTCAGCAAGCTAAATAAAAATTGTAAGGACAAGTATAAATAGTAGAAAAAGGAAATACATTTAGAAATTAGAGGAATGCTTGCAACTGAAAACTACAGTGACTTCTCTGAGCCTCAGTTTCCTTGTCTATGGCAGGGACTAGTTGTATAACCTTAAAGGGTTGTTGTGAGAGTTAAAGTAGATGTACAGTCACCTCTAAATCTGGCTTATAAGTCTTCTTTCCACCTATGGCTGGGCACTCCAGATAGCAATCATCATAGAGATATCAAAACTCCCTTCAGGGCATCTGTGGGTAGCACCTGGTGGTTCTGATTAGTCTCTGCCAAAGAAGCATCCTGTGTTTTCTGGGCAGCTGATTCTAGCCACTGGCTGACTCCAGCTTTTTCCACTCCTGGCATTTCTGGTTGCCAGTAGTACGGCTCCCCTCATCCCAGCTAGCTGAACCCCCTCTGTGTATCTTTTTTGTGGGGGGCTGAGCTCCTAATAGCCCTTTCCTTCCTTCCACAGCTGCCCCAACAGTGATGAGTTGAGCAGCAAAGGCTCCAGCAGCCTCAGCCCCCAGCAGGGCTCTGTGTGTGCCATTTAAGAGAAGAGAAACCTGGCTCCTGTTGGATGAGTCGGGCTGCTGCCTCAGAGAAGGGGTGCTAAATAATTCACCACTGCAGCCTGCTCTGACATCCGTCTGAGCTTGTCCCCTGTGACCCCGGGGATGCATCAGCAGGGTTCCTCCTTGTTGTGGCGTCACTTGGAGCACAAAGAGGAAATAAGACAGCATGACCCACTCTGGCTGTCAGGGACTCATTCCACAGGCTCCAGAGTCAGGAAGGAAGAACACATCCTGGGTTCCCAAGCCATGAGTGCTGATGGCTACTCAAATCAGAGGGCTTTGGACAGCCTCGCCTCGCTTTCCAAAACCTGACTAATAGTATCTTATACTTAGACCTATACACATTTTTGAAGAACTTGCTGTGTACTTGGCAGTTTTTCCTGTATTATCTCATATACTCCAGGAAATCCAGGAGGCCTCCCTGCCCCCGTGCCCCAACAGAATACCTGCCATCTAGCTGTCCCTGGGGAACTTTTCTCTCTCCCAACCCTGGCTCTCAGTGGTTCAGACTCACATGTGTTAGGCTCAACACTACCAGCTTCTCCAAAGGGAAGCATGTTATGGTGCCTTAGTAAAACTCTACTGCTCATTTTGCTTGGAGTTTCAAGTTCTGATACCTGCTTTTTTGTAGTTTGGACCATAGGCCTTGGCCTAATCGTCTGCTGAGCAAGATGGTGGCCGGGAGGCAGTGTTCAAGGTGATGGCCTTGTCTGGGGAACTCCCTGCCGAGGGAGGGTCTGCATTTTGAGGCAGGATTCCCAGGTTCCCCTGCAGGGCCTGACTTGGCCTGGCATTGAGAAGTGAATACAGGCCTGGAGGAGAAGGAGGAACTAGAACAGAAACATAACCATGGGCTTTTTCTCAGCCCAGCAGGCCAGGAAGACTCAGTTCTGGAGCTTGGAGGAAGTAATTTTGCAAAACACATCACATGAACAATGTACTTTTATAGCCACCCCCTCCTTAGATGCACAGATCGCCCCCTCGTGATGGGTGAGCAGGTCTATGATTGCTGTGTGCGGAATGCTTTGTGAAGATTATTCCAACTCATATAACAAGAAACGTGGTTAAGGTTATCACCACTGTAACATTTTCCAGAGGGACTTTTGAAGCACGTAGAAGCTAAGGAATTTTTTTGATGGCACACAGACAACATGAGCCAGAGGCTCAAAATCCAAACATGGACTTTCTGTTGCCCATTTCAGGGTTAGTTCCTTTATAGCAGGACTTAGCGAGATAAATTAGATACCCTTTATAGCAATCTATTTATATATATTAAAGAATTTAAGATTAAAAGGAACAGAGGCAGCATCAAGCAGGGTGGGTTGAGGGATATGTATACTATAGTTATACTTCTTTTTTTTTTTTCTATATCATCTGTCCTATGAGAGTCGCAAGTATGACAGTCTCCCAGGGTTGTGATCCATTTCTGAGGAAATTGTGGAAAAAAAGTTGTATGGAAATATTGAATGGCAGTTGTTCATAATTGTCACATCATGAAATGGGTCACCAGTGTGCTTGGTTCGGCAGCACATATACAAAATGGGGCACCAGCCATGGCAGTTTGTGGTCAGCCATGGCATATATAGGATGGCTGTGTGTCATGGGCACTCCATTCATTCAACCCATATTTATTGAGGGCCTACTGTGTGCAGACACTGTGCTGGGCTTTGGGGTTTTATTTTCTTAAAACTAATAAAAAATCTGCTCTCTTCTCCCCAAAATGGAGCTTACTTTTTAGGGGCTCCACAGGCAGACAGAGCCTACATCAACATAGACAAGTAAAACAGTGATTTAGGAGTGGTAAGTGATGGGCATCAACAGGTGGCACTGTGAGGAACACGGAGACCCTTTAACCAGTGGAACAATTAATTGACTGAAAACGACTTTTTTGAAAAAAATAGTTTCTAAAAATTGTCCCAAGATTTTGTAGCAAATGGAGAAACATCTATTCAAGAAAATCTGCTAAGTCTTGGAATCAGTGAGTCTGTGGCATTTGAGCCACAGCACTCATCTTCCGCCTTCCCTCCAGCACATATGAGTGTGAACGAAACTCTACTCTGAGACTATGCAGCCAAGGAGATGGGGCTTCTCCTCTACCTGGCTCTCAGTCTAGGGCTCATCCCAGGTTTCATCCCAGGAGGGGCCACCTCAGAGATTGGCAGTGCCCAGCCCCTGTAGAGGAGCACTACTTTAGTCAGATCAGACTGAGAAGTACTTTATGCCCCGGGGTATTGTTGAAAACAATAGAACAATCAGCTAGCAATTAGTGAAGGCTAACATCTGGCTGTGACCAATAAATACAGACCAGCCAGATACTCAGGGAGACTATGTTCATGCTCTCTTGAGGAGCAAAGTCAGAGGCTGCGGCTGCAGGGGAAATAGCATTCACTCAACTAGTCTAGCCATCTGCTAAATAAAGAAGCAAAGAAGAAGAAGCTCTAGATAAAGGAGGGGGGAGTCAGTATCTGGTACTGCTGCAATATTTCATCTAAAATGTTCAGTTTGCAATGAAATATGCAAAGAAACAAAAAATTGTGACCCAAACACAGGGAAAAAAGTAGGCAGAAGAAACTGCTTGTCAGGGTACCTAAATGTCTGATTTACCAAAGACTTTAAAGCTGCTATTATAATTACATTCAAAGAACTGTAAGAAACTGTCTAAAGAATTAAAGGGAAAGCATGATGATATGTCTCCTCAAATAGAGAATACCAATAAAGAGAATGTATTTTTAAAAATAATTATTAAAAGTTAAATTTTTTCAGTTAAAAGGTATAATAGCATGAAAAATTCACTAGAGGAGCTGAACTTTAGATTTAATCTGAAGGAATAAAGAATTTACAAACTTGAAGGTAGATCAATAAAGATTATGCATTCTGAAGAATAGGGAGAAAAAGGAAAAAGGAATGAGAAAATACAAACAGCCTTTGAGAAATGTGGGATACCATTAAGCATACCAACATATAGATAATGGATCCAATTAAAGGAGAAGAGACAGAAGAAGGAGCAGAAAAAAATATTTAAAGAAATGATAGCAGATACTTCTAGTTCTGATGACAAACATTAATATATACATCCAATAAGCTAATGAGCTCCAAGTAAGCAAAATGAGACACACTATAGTCAAAATGTTGAAAGACAAAAAGGAAATCTTTAAAGCAGTAAGAGAAAACAACTCATTAGTTGATGAGAATTCCAATAAAATTAACAACTGATTTTTCAGTCTTGGCAAAAAGTTTCGTAGTTCCTTAAAATGTTAACCAGAGCTTCCATATGACCTAGCAATTCTGTTCCTAGAAATATACCCAAGAAAAATGAAAACGTGTCCTCACAAAAACTTGTACATAAATGTATATGGTAGCATTATTGATGATAAGCAAAAAGTAGAAACAACTCAAATGTCCTATCAATTCATGAATGATAGATAAAAAGTATTATATCCATACAATGGAATATAATTCAGCAACAAAAATGAAAGGTGCTCTCATACAAGCTGCAACATGAAAAAATATTACACTCAGTGAAAGAAACCAATTATAAAAGATCGCATATTATATAATTCCATTTATATAAAGTGTTATGAATGGGATCAGGAAGTGGTAAAATTGGAGCCCTGACATATTGCTTTTGGGAAACAGTTTGGCAGTTCCAGAAAAGATAAACATAGAGTTACCATATGACACAGCAATTACATTCCTAGGTGTACTCAAGGGACTTGGCAGTATCTTGATCTTATAAACCACATCAAGACTGCTCCAAACAGGTTGCTGAGGGCCAGTCTCATGGAGCATCTTATATTGGCCAGAACCACAGAGTCCTTCCCAAGAGGTATAGAATCAACACATCCAGTGGCCAGCTTCAGGCAACATTAGAGAAGGATCCAATAAACTTCATAAGCAGCATGTCTACAAGAGATCTACCCCACCTCACAACTAAAAATACATACAGACTCAAGAGATAAGAAAAGATATTTCATGCAAATGGAAATTTTTAAAAAGCTGGAGTAGAAAAAAAAAAAGCTGGAGTAGCAATACTTATATCGACAAAAATAGACTTTATAACAAAGACTAGAGTAAGAGACAAAGAAGGACACTGTGGATAAGCAGATGTAACCCTTGTAAACAATGCACCCAACATAGGAGCATCTAAATATGTAAAGCAAATCTTGATGGACATAAGTGGAAAAACTGATGGTAATAGAGTCATAGTAGAAGATTTGAACACCCCATTGACATCAATGGATAGGTCCTCTAGAAAGAAAATCAACTAGGAAACAGTGTCCTTAAATGACACACTAGATTAGATGAATTTCATTGACATCTTCAGAGCATTTCACCAAAAGCAGCAGAATATACATTCTTTTCAAGTGCACATGGAACATTTTCTAGGAAAGGCCACATGTTAGGACACAAAACAAGTCTCAATAAATTTAAGTAGATTGAAATAATATCAAGCATCTCCTCTGACTATAAGGGTATGAAACTAGAAATTGATCATGAGAAAAAAAGCTGAAAAACATACAAAGATGTGGAGGTAAAATGACATGTAACTAAATGATGAGTGAGTTAATGAGATCAAGGAAGAAACTTTAAAAACCTTGAAACAAATGAAAACAAGAACACGACAACCCAAAAGCTATGGGACATAGTAAAAGCAGTCCTGAGAGAACAATTCATAGCATTACAAGTGTATGTCAAAGAAAAGTCTCAAGCAACTTAACTTTACACTAAAAGAAAGTTGGAAAAGAACAACAGAGCACAAAGTGAGTAGAAGGAAGGAAATAATAAAGATCAGAGCAGAAATAGAGTCTAAAAAGCACAATACAAAGGATCAAGGAAACTAAAAACTGGTTTTTTGAAAAGATAAATAAAATGGACAAACCTTTAACTAGTTTCATCAAGAAAAAAAAATACAGGACCAAAATAAATAAAACAACTGACACCAAAGAAATACAAAGGATTTAAAGAAAATATTATGAACAACTATATGCCAACAAATTGGGCAATCTGGTTGAAATGGATAAATTCCTAGAAACATACAACCTTTCAAATTGAATCAGGGAAAATCAGAGAATCTAAATAGACAAGTTAAAAGTAGTGAAATCAAAGCAGTAATTTAAACCCCCCCCCCAAACAAAAGTTCTGGATGAGATAGATTCACAGGTAAATATTTTCAGTCAAGATTCACAGGTAAATATTTTCCGTCATTCAGAAAAGAACTGACAGCTCTCCTTTTCAGACTATTCCAAAAAATTCCAGAGGAGGGTCTCCCAAGCTTATTTTATGAGGCCAACATTATCCTAATTCCAAAACCAGATAAAGACACTGCATAGAAAGAGAATTACAGGCCAATATTCCTGATGAATATAGATGCTAAAATCCTCAACAAAAAGCACACTGGATCCAGAAATACAGTAAAAATATCATACACCACAGTCAAGTGGGGTTTATTCCAGGGATGCAAAGATGATACAGTACCCACAAATCAATAAATGTGATACAGCACATAAACAAAATGAAGGATAAAAATCACATGATCATATCAAGAGATACAGAAAAACATTTGATAAAATCCTGAACCCATATAAGATAAAAACTCACAGAAAAGTGTGAATAAAGGAAACATACCTCAACATAATAAAGACAATATACGACATACCCACAGCCAGTATCATACTCAATGGGCAAACACTACAAGCATTTCCCTTAAGATCAGGAGCAAGACAGGGATGTTTGCTTTCACCATTCTTATTCAACATAGTACTGGAAGTTTTAGCTATAGCAATCAGACAAGAAGAAGAATTAAAGACATCTAAAGTGGAAAGGAAGAAGTAAAACTCTCATTATTTGCAAATGGCATGATACTGTATATAGAAAACCCAAAAGATTCCACCAAAAACTACTAGAACTTATAAATGAATTCAGTAAAGTTAACAGGATACAGAATAAATATCCAGAAATCAGTTGCATTTTTATACACCAATAATGAACTATCAGAAAGGAATCTAAGAAAACAGACCCATTTACAATTGTCCAAAGAGAAAAGAAGATGTAGGAATGAATTTAATCAAGGATATGAAAGACTTGTACTCAGAAAATTATAAGACAATAAAGAATTGAAGAAGGTATAAATAAGTGGAAGCATATACTGTATTTGTGGATAGAAAGAATTAACATTATTTAAATGTCCTTACTATCCAAAGCACTCTATAGATTCAGTACAATTCCTATCAAGCTACCAATGGCATATTTCACAGAACTAAAACAAATAGTCCAAAATTCGTGTGGAATCACAAAATACCCTGAATAGCAACAGTGATTTAAGAAAGAACAAAGTTAGAGTTATCACACGTACTGATACCAAACTATATTACAAGGCTGTAGTAATCAAAACAGTAAGGCACTGGCATAAAAATAGACACATAAATCAACAGAACAGAATAGAGAATCCAGAAATAAACTCATATCAATATGATCAATTGGTATTTGACAAAGGAGGCAAGCACATACAATGGGGTAAAGACAGTTCATTCAATAAATGATGTTGGGAAAATTGGACATATATGTGCAAAAAATGAAACTAGACCATCTTCTTACACCTTACACAAGAATAGACTAAAATGGATTAAAAAGTTAAATATAAGACTCAAAACTGTAAAACTTCTAGAAGAAAACATAGTAAAATCTTGAACATTTCCTGTATCAATATTTTTTCTGATATATCTCCTTGGGAAGGGAAACAAAACAAAAATAAACAAATGTGACTATATCAAACTGAAAAGTTTTTGCACAGCAAAGGAAACCATCAATACAATGAGAAGACAATCCACTAAACATAAAATCATATTCGCTGATACATCTGATAAGGGGTTAATATCAAAATTTATAAAGAACTTATAAAACTCAACACCAACAGAAACAACCCAATTAAAAAATGGGCAAACACCTGAATAGACACGTCTCCAGAGAGGACAAACATATGGCCAATAGACATATAAAAAGATGCTCAATGTCACTAATCATCAGAGAAATGCAAATTAAACCACAATGAGATAATCACCTCACACCTGTCAGAATGGCTATCATCAATAAATCAATAAACAAGTATTGGTAAGGGTATGCAGGAAAGAAAACTTGTGCACTGTTGGTGGGAATGCAGACTGGTGCAGCCACTGTGGAAAACAGTATGGAGTTAGAGAATTAAAAGTGGACTGCCTTATGACCCAATGGTTTGACTTCTGGGAATTTATCCAAATGAATCTGAAACATTAATTTTAAAGAATATATGCACCCCTATGTTCATTGCAGCCTTGTTTACAATAGAGAAGATTTGGAAGCAGCCCATGTGCCCATCAGTAAATAAGTGGATTTAAAAAGCTGTGGTACGATTCTTGGAAGATGGCAGCAGAGTAGGCAGACGCACAGACTCCCAGCTCACACCACCAAACTAGATTACAAACTAATTTATGAACAATCAGCATAACAAACCAACTCTGGACTACAAGAACATCTCTCAAAAAACAAGGAGCAAAGAAGAAGCCACAACAAACCTGGTAGGGAGTGCCTGAATCTCCCCTGCTTACAGGAACAGGGTAGGGGGTGAGGCTGAGAGCACAGAGGGGATCTCACTCCACGGGAAAGAGCAGAAAATACTGCTCACAGCCACTTGCCTGGCAACCAGGGAGTGAGGTGTGTTGAAAGGACCAGCTTGTCTTCCAAAAAGAAAGGGGAGAGAGAGAGACAGATGGTGAGGGGCAGAGGAATGCAGGGGACAACCTGAGAAGCTGACTCATCCAGTGCTGGAGGCAACCATAGCTGAGGGAGGGGCTGATCCTTCCACAAAACAAAAGACAAAGTGCTTCTGGGTCACAGATCTCCAGACATCTCTCCAGCTCCAATCAGCACAACAAGACACAGCTGAAAACAAGAAGTGGGGAGGAGGGGCAGCAACTCAGCTCTCCATGGAGATCTGAGATACACCTCCCCCTTCTGAAGCTGAGAAAACACCCTGCCCCCAGAGAGAGTAACTAGAAGAAGAGGCCTTCAGAGTCTCAGGTTACAGCCACAGCATTCCTGGATACAGTTTCAAATAAGCCCCCTGCTGAGATCAGTAAACAAGACTATCACCTGTTAAGAAAACAAATAAATCAAGACTTCAAAGCAGCCCAAATCCGAAAGTGGATTACAAATAATAGCTGATGCCAACCCAAGAAGACCTAGAAATAACACAATTGAATACTGGAGGCAGACAACGCCAAGCCTAGGCTCAACCAGCTCTACAAACAAAACACCTAAACACACAGATATAATGAGAAGACAGAGAAGTGCAATCCAAATGAAACCCCAAGAGAAACCTCCAGGAAATGAACTGAGTAATATAGAAATAACCAAACTTCCAGATGCAGAGTTCAAAATAATGATTATAAGGATGCTTAGGGATCTTAGAACAACAATGGATGGTCATTACAAACACCTAAATAAAGAAATAGCAAGTATAAAAAGGATATTGAAATATTAAAAGAGAATCAGTCAGAGATGACAAATACAATAACAGAAATGAAGAACACAATGGGAGCAATTAAAAACAGGATGGATGGAGCTGAGGATCGAATCAGTGAGTAGGAGGACAAGTGGAATGTAGGCATGAAAGCAGTGAAGAAAAAAGAAGAGACTCAAAGAGTCTGAGGAAACTCTTAGAGAGCTCTGTCACAACATGAAGAGAAATAACATTCACATCATAGGGGTTCCTGAAGAAGAAGAGAAAGAACAAGGGATAGAGACTTTGTTCAAGCATATCATAGCTGAAAAATTCCCTAAATTAATGCAGGAGAAACTCTCACAAGTTCAAGAAGCACAGAGAACTCCATTAAAGAGAAACCCAAAGAAACCTACACCAAGATACATCATAATTAAAGTACCAAAGCTAAATGATAAAGAGAAAATATTAAAAGCTGCTAGAGAAAAAAAGGCTATCACCTATCGAGGAGCCCCCATAAGGATGACATCAGACTTCTCAACAGAAACACTTGAGGCCAGAAGGGAATGGCAAGAAATATTCAAAGTAATGCAGAACAAGAACCTACAACCAAGACTACTTTATCCAGCAAGGCTATCATTTAAAATGGAAGGAGAAATAAAAAGCTTCCCAGACAAAAAAAAAAAAAAAAAAAACTAAAGAAATTTATTACAAGCAAACTAATGCTGCAGGAAATGTTAAGGGGCCTGTTGTAAACAGATCAAAGTGGGAAAAGAATATAGCAAAAGAGGAATACAGCTTTAAAGAATAAAGTGGCAATAAACAACTACACATCAATAATAACTTTAAATGTAAATGGATTGAATGATCCAATCAAAAGACACAAAGTAGCTGCATGAATAAGAAAACAGGACCGCTACATATGCTGTCTACAAGAGACACACCTTAAAACAAAAGATGCACATAGACTGAAAGTAAAAGGATGGAAAAAAACATTTCATGCAAATGGAAATGAAAAAAAAAAGCTGAGGTATCAATATTTATATCAGACAAAGTGGACTTTAAAACAAAGGCTATAGAAAAAGATAAAGAAGATCACTACATAATGATAAAGGGAGTAGTCCAACAGGAAGATATAAGTATTATAAATATCTACGCACCTAATATAGGAGCACCCAAATATATAAAGCAGACTTTGATGGATATAAAGGAAGAGATCAACAGCAATACTATAATAGTGGGAGCTTTCAATACCCCACTAACATCACTAGATAGAGTCTCAAGAAAGAAAATTAACAAGGAATCAGCAGACTTAAAGGACACACTAGATAAACTCGATTTCATAGATATCTTCAGAACTTTCACCCTAAAGCAGCAGAACATACATTCTTTTCAAGTGCTCATGGTACATTCTCTAGGATAGACCACATGTTAGGGCACAAAAGTGGTCTCAACAAATTTAAGAAGATTGAAATCATATCAAGCACTTTCTTTGATCACAATGGCATGAAACTAGAAATCAACCACAACAGAAAAACTCAAAAATTCTCAAACATGGAAACTAGCAGGTTGTTAAATAACAAATGATTAAGAATGAGATCAAAGAAGAAATTTAAAAATTTCTAGAAATGAATGATAATGAGTATACAACAACTCAAAATTTATGGGACACAGCAAAAGCAGTACTGAGAGGGAAGTTCATAGCACTACAGGCACACTTTAAGAAGCTAGAAAAAGCTCAAATAAACAACTGAACCCTGCATCTAAAACTACTAGAAAAAGAACAGCAAGTAAAGCCCAAATGTAGTAGAAGGAAGGAAATAATAAAGATCAGAGCAGAAATAAATGACATAGAGGCTAAAGTAAGAATACAGAGGATCAATGAAACTAGGAGCTGGTTCTTTGAAAAGGTAAACAAGATCGATGAACCTTTAGACTCACAAAGAAAAAAAGAGGACTCAAATAAATAAAATTAGAAATGAAAATGGAGAAATCACAATTGACACAACAGAAATACAAAATATTGTAAGAAAATACTATGAAGAACTATATGCCAAAAAACTACACAACCTAGATGAAACGGACAAATTCCTTGAAACATACAATCTTCCAAAAATTAATCTGGAAGAACCAGAAAACCTAAACAGACTGATTACACCAAATGAGATCGAAACAGTTATCAAAAAACTCCCAACAAAGAAAAGTCTTGGGCCTGATGGCTTCACAAGTGAATTCTACCAAATATTCAAAGAAGAACTAACTCCTATCCTCAAGCTATTTCAAAAAATTCAAGAGGAAGAAAGACTTCCAAGCTTCTTTTATGAGGCGAGCATAATTCTGATTCCAAAACCAGGCAAAGACAACACAAAGAAAGAAAACTATAGGCCAATATCCCTGATGAATTTAGATGCTAAAATCCTCAACAAAATATTAGCAAATCGGATCCAGCAATATATGGAAAAAATCATACACCATGATCAAGTGGGATTTATTCTGGGGAGGCAAGGCTGGTATAATATTTGCAAATCAATCAATGTGATTCATAACATAAACATTTTTAATGCAGACTGGTGCAGCCTTTGTAGAAAACGGTATGGGGATTCCTCAAAAAATTAAAAATTGAACTGCCTTTTGACCCAGCTATCTCACTTTTAGTAATATACCCCAAGAATACCATAGAACTGTTCCAAAAGAAGAAATGCACCCCCGTGTTTGTGGCAGCATTGTTCACAATAGCAAATGTCATGAAAAGGAAGGAGAAAAACCACATGATAATTTCAATAGATGCAGAAAAAGCACCCATTCATGATCAAAACTCTGAACAAAGTGGGAATACAGGGAACATACCTCAACATGATAAAAGCCATCTATGACAAACCCACAGCCAACATCATACTCAATGGCAAAAATTAAAAGCAATCCTCTTAAGATCAAGAACAAGGCAGGGGTGCCCCCTTCCACCACTCTTATTCAACATAGTCCTGGAAGTCCTAGCCACAGCAATCAGACAAGAAGAAGAAATAAAAGGCATTCAAGTTGGAAAAGAAGAATTAAAACTATCATTCCTTGCAGATGATATGATATTGTATATAGAAAACCCTAAAGTCTCAGTCAAAACTTGATAAACGAATTCAGCAAAGTGGCAGGATATAAAATTAATACAGAGGCATTTTTATACACCAGCAATGAACAGTCAGAAAGAGAAATTAAGGAAACAATCCCCTTCACTATTTCAATCAAAAAAATAAAGTACCTAGGAGTAAACTTAACCAAGGAGACTAAAGACTTGTACTCGTAGAACTATGAAACAGGACAAAATTTCTAAAGGGAAGGACAAACACCTAAGACAGCAGTAAGCATGAGTTTTGTACAAAGGGCTGATCTAATTGAGGACTAGGGACCCTTCTGCATTTTTCTGTTTTTAATAATGTTATTTCCAGCATACCACACCCTGATTGGGACACACCTAGTTTTTGAGAGGGTGAATGAGAACATTTGAATTAGAAGAAGAAATATGGACTTTATAATCAGACCCAGGACCAAATCTCAGCTGATGGTCCTTGTGTCATTCTTTTTTTTTTTTTTTGTATTTGTATTTTTCTGAAGCTGGTAACGGGGAGGCAATCAGACAGACTCCCGCATGCGCCTGACTGGGATCCACCTGGCACACTCACCAGGGGGCGATGCTCTGCCCATCTGGGGCATCGCTCTGTTGCCACCAGAGCCACTCTAGCGCCTGAGACAGAGGCCATGGGTCCATCCTCAGCGCCCAGGCTATCTTTGGTCCAATGGAGCCTTGGCTGCGGGAGGGGAAGAGAGAGACAGAGAAGAAGAAGGGGGTGGGGGGTGGAGAAGCAGATGGGCGCTTCTTCTGTGTGCCCTGGCCGGGAATCGAACCCGGGACTCCCGCATGCCAGCCCGACGCTCTACCACTGAGCCAACCGGTCAGGGCCTTGTGTCATTCTTGTATTCTCTGTGAACCTCATTGTCCTCATCTGTACAATAAGGGGTAATGAAAGCTACAGTTTGGGATTTTGGTGAGGACTACATGGAAAAAAGTATACAAAACACCTGGAAGAGAGGCTCTTCCCATTCCTTGTGAAAAACAATAACCACTGTGTACATCTGTGACATTTTTCTTCCAGGATAATTTCCTCAAGACAGGTATTTGCTGCCAGTTTGCTGTTTTATGAGGCAGGGAATTTTTAGTCTTTTTCCAGAGTATCCTTCACTTGTCAGCACTGTCTCCCAAGAGGGGAGCGTAAAGGAGTGCATGCACTCAGGAAATGCTGGGTGACCAGCGCATCCCTGTGTGAGTCCTGCTTGTCCCCTGGTCCTTTACATTAAGAAAATTAAGTTTATGATTCAACTGTTAAATGAGAATTAGTAATTCCCACAAGCTACTATAGAAAATGCAGCTTTTGTTATCTCAAACAAAAGTAATGTTTGTTAACACAGCAGGTCAATTTTAACCATATTTTCATGGTAAGCATGTACTGATGCAATTTTTAATCTTTTTTGGGAAGTGAGCAAAATCTTGAGCAGTCTTTCATGTTGAGCTGTGCAAGATAGCTTGTTCATATTTCTCCTTTTAATTAATGTAATTAAAAGAGGATAAAGTGCTGTGTTAAAAATTTGTGCATTAGATTATGATTATGTATTGGGATCAAGAATAATTAAAATGCATGAAATGTGGTTGATTCCTCAGATGGTAGAAAAAAAAAGGCCTCTTGCCTGGGTTTAAAGTATACCAGATTATTTTTCACAAAATATAGAAATGTGTCCATGGTGTGAAAAGCATAAGATTTATAAAAGATCTGGAATCTTACACAAATGGATAAGAAAAAAGATGTCCAGTGGCGGGGGTCTTCCTTCTGTTTATCATGAACAAGCTTATCAGTTCTCGTTGCATTCTTTGAAAACCGAGTGTGAAGTAATAGGAACACCTACTATATGCTAGGTACTGTCCTTTACATAATTTAACTCATTTAACCTTACCCAAATCTTCATTTTGTAGATGGAGTGACTGAGTCTTATGAAAGATGAATAGCTGGTATTACGAAGGTCATGAAACTAGGCGGTAATAGATCTGCTTTGAAATTAGGTCTTTTTGTTTGGGCTCTTTCAGTGACAATGTCCTGCTTGCTTTGGGGAAGGCAGACAGATTATTATAAAAGTGAATTGGAAAAGTGGTTAAAACTACCGAGGAGGATCTCTTTTGATTTCTTTTTTAAGAAGACAGTTCTGCCTTTTTGAGAGACTTATTTATCTTTACCTGCACTATAGAAGCTTCATGAGTTCTATTTTTCTACATGGTTTATGTTGTTTAATACAAATGTTGATAAAAATCTAGAATGTTTTCTTTGTTTGCCCTTTTAGGGCAAATCCGATGCAACTTTGATCTCCAGTATTTATTTAGGACAATCATTACTTCTTTGGTGTTAAACATCCCTTTGTGTTAAGATTATATAGGTTTGGTAGATTGTGCTTCATTTTAAAAAATGAATTTACACAGCAAAAATAAAAATTGACGGCTATGGTTGACATTACCAAGGTTCCCCATTGTTTTTTTCTTCTTCCTGGGCATATACTTCTCAGCCCTCTTGCAGGTAGATGAGGTCATGGGACTAGTCTGACAAATAGAAGTGATGTCATTCACCTTCAAGCTGAGACACCTAAAACTTTAGTTCTCTCTTCTTCTGTTGCTGTAACCTGGAAATTATGTGTTAAGATCATAAACACACAAAAAAGAATCAGGCTCGATCCCTGAATCACTACTTGGAATAGAGGCACCAGGGGAGCCTCTGGACCTCCAGCCAACTTTACATGAGTAAGAAATCAATTTTTCTTGTTTTAGACTGCTGAGATCTGTGATTGTTACAGCATTAATAGCCAAGCCTAGCCCAACTAACATAACAATTCTTTGTCAGGTTCCTTTCCTCATTTAAAATATTACTGGATTTTGAGATCTAAATGTCAGAGAACCATACCTGAGTAGGTTACTAAAAACTATATAAATCCCCCCATCTCTATGTGTATATATATCATATATATTATATATAAAGTTTTAAAGAACTGTATTCTCTTTCATAACAATGGAGAGAATATTGTTCTTTAAAATAATATCATCATAGTACACACAAAATAACACATATTTTCCCCCTTTTTTAAAATTAATTTTACTAGGGTGACATCAATAAATCAGGGTACATATATTCAAAGAAAACATGTCCAGGTTATCTTGTCAATCAATTATGTTGCATATCCATCACCCAAAGTCAAATTGTCCTCCGTCACCTTCTATCTAGTTTTCTTTGTGCCCCTCCCCGCCCCGTAACCCCACACTCTTATCAATGTCTCTTAGTCTCGTTTTTATGTCCCACCTATGTAACACATATGTTTTTAAGTAAAATAAACGAACTTATGACCTTTATTAGATGTGGGATTTGAAACTTTGGTAATATACCTTCTAGTAATTACTATTTCACAATGGCAGGGTCAGAAGGTACTGATCTGAACCACAAGGGCTGATGTTCTCTTTTTTTTAAAGTGCTCTTAAGACCGAGGTGTTATCATTGCTCTGAGTGGCCCAAAGTCCAGCCTAATCATGTCAGTATTCAAAAGTCTTCTTGGTTCTGTAAATCCCCCTTTAGTTCATTTAAAATCTATTCATTCATATTATACACCTATGAAAATGGAGATTAAAAATTGTTCATGTGACTGTCCTCATTGAAGCCTTTCCTCTAGAAGGCTGTAGTCCTTGTTGTCACTAAGCCTAATCTTCTGTAAAGTAACCAGTAGTGACTCACTGTTCTTTCCCCTTAATACTCTAATAAGATTTTGACTAATGCCGGTTAGACTGGCGATATGATTTGATTTTCCCGTATATATGGAGTGGATTCTTGGTCATGACTTGCCCATGTCTCATTGGCCCAACAGCATATTTTCATTCTGCATTTGTGTGAACACTTTTGTCTTATATTCATGTTCTTTCTGCTCTCCAGCAGCTAAAGCTTGACCTTGGCTATTTTAGCAGCTTTTTTTTTTCCATTCAGTGAGAGGCATGGAGGCAGAGACAGACTCCTGCAATCACCCTGACCAAGATCCACCTGGCAAGCCCCCAGTGGGCAATGCTCTTCCAATCTGGGGCCTCTGCTCCATTGTTTGGCAACAAAGCTATTTTAATGCCTGAGGCAAGCCCATGGAGACATCCTCAGCACCCAGGGCCAACTTGCTTAACATGCTTGACCCATGGCTGCAGGAGGCAAAGAGAAAGAGAAGGGGGGGGGGGTATGTGGAAAAGCAGATGGTCACTTCTCCTGTGTGCCCTGACCAGGAATATAACCCAGGACTTCCACACACCGGGCTGATGCTCTACTGCTGAGCCAACTGGCTAGGGCCTTTAGCAGTCTTTTTATTTATGGCTTTTGGATCTTTTTTGGATGTTTTTTCATTATAAAAAAATTTTTTTAGCCTTCAACCCAACTCAAATCACACTTTTCCTGATCTCTGATCACCTCAACCACAGTCAGTTTTGTCCTCTTTGCCCCTGTTCCTAAATAGTATATGCAGTGATGCTCATTTTGTAATTACTTTGTTGTCCTATCTAAACAGGAAGTTCTGAAGGTTAGCAGTTGCATCTTTGTCTCCCAGCAACACTGTTCTTCATCCCACAGGTTCCCATTAACTGAGTGTCTCACAAGTATTGTCTGTTCTCCCTCATCTCCCCCCCCCAAGAAATTTGCTATTATAAATGTGGAATCTCATCTGTTTTTGTAAAACTAGTGTGAATTTTGTCCCTATTTACCAGATCTCTGGAATTTCTAAAGTAAGTTGTTGCCTCACTTTGCTAATACCTAACAACATTATTTTCCAAAAAATCCTGAATAAAATGGTCTCCAGGATGAAAATAATTATTGCAAAGAGTTATTGATCTATGGATTGTGTTTTGTCAGTAATCTATGCCAAGGCAATGCAGAGATCTCGGCTTCCCCGCTGAGCTCAAGTTACAGGGAGCACTGAGCTCCAATCACAAGGACTTCAGCAATGTGCTTTGCATCATCCCCTCCTGACTGTAATTAGACCTTTGAAAACTCTGCAGGAGCCCTATCAGAACACAAGTAACACTCTTCTCTAATTGCTTACTTCATTGTCTTTCCCTCTCATTTTGAAGCTCTTACAGGCAGGGCCCATCTCTGGGTTGGTCACTGTGATGTCCATCAGGCCTAACACAGTAACTGAGAAATCTTAGGAGTTCATGTAGTGAGTGAGTGGAAGCACCCACGCTGCCCAGAAGTATGGTCCTCTTGTTTCCACTGCCAGTAGCTAACCTTCACTGACTGCTGTGTGCTCAGCTCTTGCTAAGTGCTTCACATTCATTCTCATTTGATCCTCAAAACAGCCCTGCAAGGGTAACATACTATTATTGTCCCTCTTCTTATGGAAGAGAACCTTAGGCCCCAATCATGGAGTTAGTGCGTCCAAGCCAGGGTCTGTCCCCAGGCAGTATATTGCAGACCCTATGTCATATTGTCATGTCTTATGAGTTGATAGTCGTGAGTCATACCTATTCCAGATTGAAGATTTCATCTCTTTCATTTTGTGTTCCAGCTTTTCTCTTTATTGCTTCACTGTCAATCACTTGTGAATTGCTTCTCCTAATTCTTTTATGATCGTACTGATAATGAAGTCAGAGAGGAGTGGGCCCAGATGAAATTGAAACATAGAAGTTGGAGTGACTTGTCCATGGCTACAATGCTTCCCCTTGGCCATTGGTGGCTACAAACTGTTATATTTGGGATTCCACTTCTTTTCTTCTTCTTTTTTTTTCTTTTGTTTTTTTTTTGGTTTTTTTTTTGGTCATTTTTCCAAAGTTAGAAGTGGGAAGGCAGTCAGATTCCCACATGTGCCCAACTGGGATCTACCCAGAATGCCCACTAGGGGGCGATGCTCTGCCCATCTGGGCTGTTGCTCTGCTGCGACCCGAGCCATTCAAGCCCCTGAGGCAGAGGCCATAGAGCCATCCTCAGTGCCCAGGCAAACTTTGCTCCAGTAGAGCCTTGGCTGTGGGAGAGGAAGAGAGAGACAGAGAGGAAGGAGGGGGGGAGGGGGGGAAAAGCAGATGGGCACTTCCCCTGTGTGCCCTGGCCGGGAATCGAACCCAGGACTCCTGCACGCCAGGCTGACGCTCTACCACTGAGCCAACCGGCCAGGGCACACTCTACTTCTTGAAGGATGTTGAGGTCTAGCACATGCTCTGAGTTCTGTATGATGGGGACTTGAAGCAGAGTATTACTTCATTTAGTTGTATTCTGTTTCTATTAGTAAATAGCTATTCTGGTCCCATGATTTTCACCATGAAAGTCTTCTGGGAACCACAGAGAAACATTCTGAAAGAAGTTATTAAGCATTATTAATACAATTACCTATAACAGAAGACATAATTTAACTTTCCCACATCCAACAGAAAATTCATTTGAAGCTTCAGGAGCTCCAGCTGGAAAGGCAGAGCTCATCAGAGTGGCTTCTTCCAGTGAGGGAGAAGCGGGGAGTCTATGCAAGGAGCCAGGCTGGGCTGGCTGCTTTGTCCTCAGGGCCACTTATGTGCCTAGCGGAGCACACCTCTCTCCCGCCTCCCAGCACCCCCTCCACCTCAGGAACCTGCCCTGCTTCTTAGCACGGGCACAGGGAGCAAAGTGTTGGCTTGTCTGCACTTCTCACTGGGCACAGGGCACTGCATTGGCAGCACTGAACGAATAATTAATTTTAAACTATAAATGATGACAATGGAAAAACTTGGAGGATAGAAACAGTGGCCATCCTAGTAGAAGGAAAAACATGGTGAAATTTTCTGCTTTCATCCAAAATATCAAAAATACCTTATTTATTGAGTGTGTGACATTGTGTCCTCACCATAAAAACATGAGCTGGGGGAGAGTAAGCAGTGTGGACAGCACAGAGTAAGTGCCCAGAAAATATTTACTGAATGAAGGGATGGTAGAGATGAAGAAACTCAAGACCCCCAAAGTTAAGTTAGTTGTTCAGGGTAATATCACTCACAGAAAACTAAACCTGGATTTGAACCCAGGGCTACCCATCTCTATAGAGTTCTTTCTTTGTGATTACTTGGATAGGCCTCTTTGTTGGTGCAGAGAAATGGAGATTGAAGACCTAAAGGTGTTTGTCAAAGTTTCATTTTGAGGTGCAGGAAATGTGCTAAAATCCTGGTGTGACCTTGGAAAAGACCTTTCTTCACTCAAAGCTTCAGTTTCCTAATCTGTAATATAGAGAGATGGGGCAGTGCTCTCTGAGGGCCTAAGTGTCCTCAGATGCTCCAGGCAGATTTATGCTTTGTCATGGCCCATGCTTACTCGGAGCCGGGGTCAGGGGTGCAAAGAGGGGGTGACTAATTCACCACCCAAGCACATTGAGAAAAAAGTAGCCAAATGTCTTTTATTTCAGGGATGCACAAAAGTTCAAAGATGACATTGTCTCAAGCCAACAAACACTTTAGAACAAAAGTTGAAGAGAAAAGAAAGTAGAGACATTCAAAGGCTCTACACAGCTTCTGGGGAGTGGGGAAAACACCAAAAACAGAGCTGATTTCACTCCTCAGTTGGTGCAGCACATAATCTGAAACAGGCGCTCAGGTTGGAAACTCGGCCCAGATCTGATACCCTGCACATCAGAGCACCACTTTAAAAAGGAAAAATAGACGTATATCTTTAAAGCCTCCCTTCTTGTATGTGATATTTTTGTACTCCGTTGGAGGTTGCATAGTTAGGGCCTTTGCATCCTGCAAGGGCTTTCTTCCTGTCTTCCTGGCTTGGGGATTATTGATTTGGGAGGCAAGGCTAATTTACATGTAAATAAATCTCAGCGCTGGGCAGCAGGGACAGGACGTCCAGATGCCTGGACTGACTTGCTGACGTCACAGCTTCATTAGCATGCGGAGGATGCGAGCACTGCAACAGTGACTTCTGCACCACAGGCAGCTCCGCTGCCGACAGTTATTATTATTATTATTATTACTATTATTTTGTCAAGCTGCACATTTCCTGGTTCAGTGTCTTGAGCTCCGCGACCAGCTGACTGTTTTCCTGGTGCTGGCTGAGGATCAGCTGGTAACGCTGAGGCTGGGGTCGGAGACTTACTGCAGACTGACGACAGCGAGGTTCTCAGGAAGGCAGTCGGATCCACAGGAACGGTAGAAGTCACACTTTTCCCCTTGCCTGGTGGCTCTTGGGCAGGATCGGGATCCAGTGGGCTGCTTTCCATGAGTGGATGCTGAGCAGCTCGGGCTTCAGCCTGCTGCTGGCTTCAGGAAGGGTCCAGATTTTGGAGAAGGGTTTCCAGAAGAAGATGCTTTGGCTGCCTGCGGACCTGCTTGTGTTCCTAGGAGCCAGACTCAGGGAGAAAGTGAACTGGGACAATTGATGAGCTCACGGGGTCTGGCAGAAGCTACCGAGCCTGGGCATTTCATCTTCCTTGGAGGTAGGTAAGGAATTTGCTCTCAATCAAAAATTAAACAAAAGTATATTTTATAAGAAGGATGAAAAGGCTAGATCTTGAGGATTTGCACTGGGGAGGCTGCTAGGCCTCCATTATCTTACAGAGATGGCATTTTTAGTGGCCCTGTGGCACGTTTTGCCTTTCCTATGCTTATTAGAAAGCTCAATTGTAAAGTGACACATCACAGCTACAGGGCTAAGTCCTGCTGCTTTAGAAGTAACATCTCTGTAAAAAAAAGTGCTGCTATCTTTTAAAAAATAATAAAAGGGGAGAGGGTTTAAAAACCAAACAGTTGCAAGTGTTTGTGCACAGTAGTCATTTCAGCTCAGGATGTCAGCAACCATGAGAGGATCTGAGGAACGATGACTTCGCTGAGACTTTCAGGTAAAGCAGTGGCACTCGAATTTAGTTTTAATTTTAGCCAGTGCTTTCAAATTAGAAATGGTGACAGAGCTCCAGAATATGACTGTTCAGCCTGGCAGAAACACATGACTCAGTGTGTTCTCCACATTGGGTTTCTTGCAGGAGTGTTGTAGTAAGGTCTCCTCTCTCTTGGTTTCCCGAAAACCAATCATAGCATTACTAATCTGCCATGGAGGTCTTGCAATGAAATACATATATTTAATCCCATTATTGTGTGGTCTTAGAATATGCTGGGGTCCCCTGGGACTTTTATGAAGCATAAATAATCTAGGCTGGGCCAAAGCACAGCAGGCTAAGTGATCTGTACCAACTGCTCTGATGCCATCCACCGGGCTAAGTGTGGCTCTTGTATAACTTAGGCACAAAGATCATTTCCCCAGTGAGAGCATTCTGCTTCTAGTCAGTGCATCCATGAGCACAGTCAGGGGAGGGCTCCAATGTGCCATGAATAGATAGACACAGACTGCCATGTACCAAAGCTGCAGCTTGCAAGAAGACTGCAGTTTGCTTTGCTTGAACATCTTTTCCTGGATAGTGTTTTGACCCACCCCAGTGAGACTTAACTAAATGAAGCAGCCTGGCCTCCTTGCTGGAAGCCGAATTGGCTGCTTCTCATAAGGCTTACTGGCTGCTGACGACTTTCACAGAGGGGTCAAGATGGAGTCACAACTTTGACAGAATTACCCTATTTTGGAAATTTGAATTTCAATGCCTTCTTGAGTACTTGAGAAGGTTTTGCCTTTCTATCAAATGCTCTTTCCCCTTGGTAATTCTTTTTTAATGTGAAAATTAAAACACATTGGTTCAATTGGGCATTATCTGTAAACAGTTGTTGGGCAGCCAGAAATAGTAAAATAGCATAGTTTTAAACAGCAGTGTTGTAACGGTCATGCAGTACAGATGGGAAAACAGAAATATAGGAAGGAGGATGCATTCATGGAAGCCTAAGGAAAGAGAAAGTAAGTTGGAGGTTAGACACAGTAGAATGATGTTTATCAAGGGCTCAGACTGTGGATTCAGAAAGAGCTAAGGACACGGAGATCTTCCCCTGAGAGCAGTAATTCCTGTCTGTAATGGGGAGAGCAACAGAACCTATCGGCAGGGTAAAAGGTATAAGGATTTAATGAGTTGAAGAGTGAAGAGCACCTAGCACCATGCTAGCCAGACAGTAAATGCTCAATAAGTGTTTGCTATTATTGCTGTTGTCATTATTACTTTTTTATCATTGAGTATATACATTGTTGCTAAAAACAAAATAGTCTACTAAAAAGGTGCTATGCTCACTTTCACTTGTCTAAAGAAAGGTCTTGCTAGCGGGAAAGTACCATCTCCAGTCACTGTCATGTCCAAATCCATTCCCACTCAAAGGAACTTTCTACCCTGTTGATTGAGTTGACAGAATAAAGGTATTATTCAGATTTGCTGTATTTTGCAAAACTAAAAGTGACCGGATGGTAAAATGAAAATCATTCAGCTCAGGCACCCTTAAAGGAAGCCTTCCCGTTGGGGCAGCTGACAAGGCATGCGTCGAAAACTGCAGGATACAAATCGGAGTTGAGACATTTCTGGATTTCTGTTTGCGTTTTTCTTTTCTTCCAACTTAGCTTGTCAGAGGCAGTTCTGTTCTTTCTTTACAGTGCACCTTGCATTTTCTTCTCCATCCAGGCAGGACTTGGATATGCGCTTCACCTGCCTGATTGGCTCCTCAGAATTGATGCCACCAAGTGGGTGACTTCTGTTTGTGGTCTCCTGTTTGGGGAAAGAGTAGCCAGCTTCCCTGCTCTCCTGCCCATGACCCAGCCCTCTTCTTGACTCGACTCGTGTCCCCGACCAACACGTCTCGGCCAGATTGGTGCCCTTCCTCCTCTGTCATGAGTATACTTCAGTCATGAAATGTGATGGTTGTTTCTCCCTTTCCTTCCAACACCTTTTGTTTAAACTTGGATGAAATGGAGCTCTGACAAAGGGTCTGCAGGACAAACTAAAAGTGAACTAAAGGAGCCAGAGGAGTCTGGTTTAGAGTTCTTTCTCAGGAAACTCAGAATTGGAACTTAATCACTCCTGGTTGCCACTGGTTTTCAGTAAAGTTGTGTTCTGCATGGAGAATGGTATTTATACCTTGTTAATAACCCATCCCACTTGCCTCCTGGTTGTATGTATGATCTTGAAAGGGTTCTCTAGACCCTCTGATCTTTGGTTTCTTCATGTAAAAATTGGAAATAAATTCCCCAGGACTCATGGATTGCTGAGACAATGGCTGCAATACCCATGCCCAGTTCCTGGTGCCTACTGACTAGGTGTTGAGTTTTATTTCCTTCCAGGGCCTAGGACTTTCATATTTCCATTTCATCCCCACCTGTGCCCACCAGCGGCTAGTTGTCATAATGCTCATTTTACAGAGGAAACTGAAGGCCAAAGATATAAACATAACTCCCCTGAATGACACAGCAGGTGACAGGTCCCATCAATGGCAAAGGCTGATTTGGAGGAGGGTTCCAAACCCCCTCTGTCCTTCCTGCCTTGAATTTGCAGAAGCTCTTTTCTTCAGAAGCCCCAAGCCATGGTCTGCACTCTTCTCTGTTGTTTTTCAAGCGTTCAGGAGTCAAAAAGCTCTGTAGCCTGAGACAGGAATTCTGAGTGGCATTTGGGTGCCTGAAGACCCAGTAAAACCTTTCTTTGTTCTCTCCTTCCTGTTTATAATCAGTAGCTAGTGGTGGTTGTGAATGGTCACAGACAAGGAGCTGAGGTACAAGGCATTAACATTCGTTAACTCATTGATACTCTTGTCCTAACCTGTGAAGATTGTTAATGAAATGTTCTTGTTTTTGTTGTACCTTGTTGGTGTGTGTGTGTGTAAATGAGAGCAAAGGAGACAATGTTGGAATAAGAGCATGCCGAGTTTCAGGTATCATAAGTCTCCCAAACCTCCACTGGGGACCTGGCCCATCTAGTTTGGAGACTCGGTTGTTTTTTTCCTTGGCCTGTTGTTTGAGCATTTCTTTGTTTGGAGTCTAAATCCCAGAGGCTTGCTTATTCTGTTATTTCCTTAGGGACAGGCAGAGGGAGAAAAGAAGCAAGGAGAGAGAGAGGCTGGGTGGAGGAAGAGGGAAGTGGGAAGTTGGAGTGGGTGAGCAGCTGGGAAAATATCAGCCATCTCCTACTCACCGGGAAGAGCAAAGTTGAAGGTTCCCTTTGGGTTAAGTCACAACTCAGGAGATGGGAGCCTCTGTGCTCCCTCAGCTAGAAATTCCTGTCTTCTCCCCATCTGCCCTATAGAACTCATAAAGTAGCCATTTCAGATCTTAAAAACCCTATTTGTGGCTAAACACAGAGTATGTTTTCCACTAGAGTACCATGGACCATTTTAAAAAGTGAATTCATTAAAAAGAGCACATTTTCTAGTACAATATGAGCCTGCTTTTCCTGAGTGGGTGTAGAGGGTAAACCTCCAGAACACATTTGGCTTTAAAGTCTATAACATCAAATTGGCTGAGTGGAAGACTTCATTTTTCTGAGAGGGGATGCAGAAGAGGAGCAGCAACACCCCAGGGGCATCGGGAGGGCCTGGCTGGCCTCCGCTGAGAACCTGTTCCCAGAATCAGGCTCCCTCAGGATAGCAGAGTGAACCTGCATGAGGAAGAAGGACTAATGTGGTTTCTGATGTCCTCTTTTTTCCTGTCCTGGCATCTGAGCTGCTGGACGTAAACCCTCCTGGGGCGCGGGAGGAATCACAGACACCAGTCCCTCCTGGGGAATGTGGGATAAAGATGGAGTCAGGTCCAGTGCTCCTCCTGTCTGACCAGTGACTGACTTGAGCTGCCTCTTTGCCTCTGGCACTGGGAGGGCCTTGGCCCCAGGTCCCCCACCCCTCCTTGGCTCCTTAAAATCAAACTTGCAAGTATTATCCAGCCCTGTCTGGGTTAAAAGCCGTTGGGACAGGAATTCTTGCCTTTCGTTTCAGTTGGGCAGGATACCTTTCTTCCAGCTCTTTTCTTGGCATCTATTCATCAGTTGTGAGTCCTCAGAGATGCTTTTTCATAGACATTCTGGGACTCAGCTGAAAAACAGCTATACTTCTGTGGTCACTGGGTCACATATGTTTTCAGCATAGCTGTTAATGTATATATATGTGTGTGTGTGTGTGTGTGTGTGTGTGTGTATATATATATATATATTTATTTTGGGTTCCTGTGTGTCTGTACATAGTCTTATGGGTTAGTGCTTATGTAAATATATAGAATAAAACAGTAACTATGTATTATATATTGAGCACCTACACTGTGCTAGCTGACATAGAGGAACCAAAACTCCTAGAAGTTAAGTAATTTGGCCAAGATTACACAGACAGTAAAGAAAGAGTAAAGTTGGGATTTGAATCTGGGACCACCATAGTCCAAAGCCTGAATGATGTCCACCATTCTAGACCTCCTTATATATTTCACTATAATATCCTCTGTGAATGTTTTTCCTTTGCCTTCTATTGATCCTTCATTTGAGAGATACCTCATTATTCAACTGCTGTATTAAATCCTTTTGGTTGATCTTTTGGTAAAATTGGCAACATCCAAGAGGTATTTCAGGCATTAAACAGAACATACGGCTTCCTCACCCACAGCTTTGAGTGTGGCTCTTAGAATGAAAGGGTGAGGTTGGTTGGAAAGTCAGCAAGACACACCTAGATGAGCATGAAAAGCCACAGACCAACAAAAGCAGCCCTTTGTTGGACAAGAGGGTGCATGGGACATTCTGCTGGACCAAACTTGTGGCCTGGGCCAACCAGCTGGAGTCTAGAGAGTGGGCCAAGTTTGTTGGCTTTTAATTCCAAGTTCCAGGCACATGAGGTTCTAACTGGGATTATTGTTTCCCCTCTCTGAGCCCCAGTTCTTTCTTCCCTAAAATAAAGGTCCTGAATCAAATGAAGTGTAAGTTCTCATCTGCCACTGATCTTTATAAGTGTGAACTTTAAGAATGAAATCAGCCCTGTCGGTGAAGGTGTGTGATTTGCACAGTGGACTACTAAAAAGTCAGGGTTCATATCAGGACCTGACCTCTCTGTGTTGAATATGTTTTGGAATATGGGAAGCAGTAGCCCTCCAGAGAATGACTTGGAGCTTCCTGGAGAAACATTGACCTTTAGATGTTTCAGAGGACTGAGAAGGGGGTGGATGGTCCTTCAGTGTGTTGGTGCTGCTCATTCATGTCAGAAGCCCTCTGGGGCTGTGTTATGTATGCATGCATTCTGCAGAGTGCTGGAGACTCGGGCTTCTCCAATCGTACATGCACATACCTGGGGAAGTTGCTGAAATGCAGATACTGCATTTTTGACAAGGTCCTTGGTGATACTGATGATGCCCCCGCTCAGCCACCTTTAAAAGAGGAATAAAGTATTCCATAGGAAAGAAATTTGGAATCAATTTAGAAGGGTAGGTTCTAGTCCTACTATTAACATTTGTTATTTGAGCAAACCTCAGTGATACCACTTAGTTGCTCTATGATTCAGTTTCTTCTTCTGAAAAGTAATACAAATAATAACTAACATTTAATGACTGCTTACTATGTGACAGCCAGAGTACTCACTATTTTATGTGCTATATTTTATTTACTCCTCATGATAACCTTAAGAGGCAGGTTATGTAATCATTTGCATTCATCAGAAACTAAGCAAAGAGTGGTTAATTAACAGCTAGAAAGTGATCAAGCTGGATTCATCCCCTGTAGCTCTCGAGTCCTCACAACTTACAGAGACAGTTGATGAATGGCTCTTGGAGTGGGGGGGGGGAGCGTGTATTACACAAACATCATAAATCTATTTTCTTTATATATCCCCTTATAAATATTTAGGGCACCTGACAGTATAAGAAATAACTGTTTGCCAAATGAGGTTGTATTGTTTTTCATTGAAAATGTTGTTTTGGTTTATATAAATTAAAATCAAAGGCATTGTGAAGTTTTGAAGGACACAAGGATTCACTCTATTGTCTTGGATAGTTCAGCTAGGGGAAAACATTAGCTAAGGAATGTTTAGAAGAATGGGAAATTATGGTTAACTGAGTTTCTGGTTACTTAGAATTAAATCCCATTAATTTTTAGTCTTTTTTTATAAATTTGGACAGTATATCTGATTGCTTTTCTGCCTTAGTAGAAAGAGCAAGGTTACCCATCTGAGAATATCTTGTGGTCCAGGATATGGCAGCTAATTAAATAATTACCCTCAGCCTAAATCCCCGGTGAACTTGCCTTGTAAGTGGAAGTTATGAGCTATTGATCATAAGCATCCTGTGGGTTTGATATCTGTCACCTGACTGTACGGCAGGCTGGGACCTGGCAGGATAAACAGATGTCTGCTTTCTTCTCTTACCCCGCCTTGTTATTCCCCCAGAAACTTCTGTATAAAAGGTAGGGAATATCTTCTTCACTGGAGAAAATTATTCTTATTTGAATGTATACCCATGTTTGAACTCCATTCTTAAAAATATCCTGACCATAGTGTTAGGATGGCAAAACTCTGGCGCCTGCATCGCCAGGTCCTTGTCCAGTGCAGACCTCACTAATGACCACCACATTCTTTCCATGAAGACCCAACGCAACCTCAGAATCCGTCACGTACAACACTCCAGGCGCCTCTACTGTCAGCTGTAGCTGGCCGAGGGGTTTAACCTACATGTGTGCACTAACTACCCTTGCAAACTCCCTAGTAGTTGGTTCTCTTTTCAGTTTAGTAAATGTTTATTAAACACCTACAAATTGTTTAGGCATGCTGAAAAGAAATTCTATTTTCCACCTACTCCACATTTTATCCTTCCTCCTCAAAGTGGATGACCTGCAGACTTATTGAAGGTTTTAGTTGAATTTTTGGTTAATTAAGATTGTAATAGATTTTTTCCTTTTTCGGGATATACATTCTATTGTTCTGATGAGTATGGTTACTATTCTTAAGGATCCTGTCACTTTTCATTACCAGTGATTATCTAGCTTTCCTGCTATGATGTTCCCAGAGGAATAATTCCTTTACAACAGTGGTTCTCAACCTGTGGGTCGTGACCCCGGTGGGGTCGCCTAAAGCCATCGGAAAATACATAATGCATATCAGGTACTTACATTCCAAATCATAACTGTAGCAAAATTACAGTTATGAAGTAGCCATAAAAATTATTTTTTGGTTTGGGGTCACCGCAACATGAGGAACTGTATTGCGGGGTCACGGCATTAGAAAGGTTGAGAACCACTCACTGCTCTACAACCAACTGTTTTCTGTGGGCATCGTCTGGGCAATCCAGCCCTTCATTGGCTGGGTGGCCAGTGCAGATGGGGTGGCTGCTCTTGGCTCAGCAACTGTGTAGCTCTCTCCTGACAGTTTATCCATTAAGATTCAGGAATGCATTTAAATTACTGCTCAAGTCTACCACTTGCATTTGAGTTTATATGCTCAGAAATCATTGGAAAAGCCTGTCAAGACTAGAAGCTTGCCACAGGTTGGAATACTGTCCATCCCACCCTCACTTCACTCCCCTCCCCTCCCCTACCATGTTTCCTGTGCAGGTTGGGCCACTTTGAAACACCTGCCTTGTTAGGAAGCAGGGTAGAAATGCAAAGCAAAGAATTCGCATGTCCCTCTCTCAAGAAGAGCTTGGGATCTAGCTAAAATGTCTTCTAAAAGGTGACTAGGTGGAAAGCATGCTAATCACTGGGCTTGGTTTGGTCAGACGAGCTTGAACTTGCCTTTCACACTCTCAGTTTGGCTACTTAAACACAATGTGTTTTGCCCTTGCTATGCTTAAAAATTGTTTTAAATCCTGTACCACTGAATTTCTAAAATTTAGCATCCTAAATGGTAACTATGATATCATGTGCTATTTTGAATCCTTTTTTTTTCTAAAGTGAGAAGCCGGGGAGTGGGGTGGGGGGCACAGACAGACAGACAGACTCCTGCATGCTCCCCACCGGGATCCACCTGGCATGCCCACCAGGGGGCAATGCTCTGCCCATCTGGGGCGTTGCTCTGCTGCACTCAGAGCCATTCTAGTGCCTGAGGCAGAGACCATGGAGCCATCTGCAGCGCCCAGGTCAACTTTGCTTCAATGGAGCTTTGGCTGTGGGAGGGGAAGAGACAGAGAGGAAGGAGAGGGGGAAGGGTGGAGAAGCAGATAGGTCCTTCTCCTGTGTGCCCTGGCCAGGAATTGAACTCGGGACTTCCACACGCAGGGCTGATGCTCTCTACTGAGCCAACCGGCCAGGGCCACTATTTTGAATTCTTAAAAGGACATTGCAGAGAGTGAGAAATAGAACATCTGAAAGATACAAGACACTGACTCTGGCCCTATGGGGAATATTAGAGAAGATCTGTGACACTGAACCAATTCTCTGAACCACGTGTTTGTCACTTGAAATCCATGGGCATCGAAGGACCAGAGAAGACTGACAAAATTTTTGTAATTACATACAAGATTTTCTGTGATTGTGTGTATGTTTATTTTTTAAGGGTGAGAGTCCCAGCTTTCATCAGATTTTAAAGACATACAGTCACTCAAAAGGTTAAGAACTGCTAGAATGGCCAGAGATTGTTATAAATGCATCCAGGAAAATTTCCATAGGTTAACAGGTCTAGAAGATACTGTGCTCTGTGGAAATGCACCTTTTTTCATGGCTGCCCCGAGCTAATGCTGTGCTCTGTGGAGCAGGAGGGAGAGTTCCCTGGTTTTCTTCCACTTCACAGATGAGCAAATTGAGGTCTGTGGTCTCAGATACCAAAGCCACAGATATATTTATTTCTTCTGTGTTTGAGATACTTTTTATTATTCATTTAACAATGTTTTGAACTTTTCCTTTGGGTTAGGTCAGAGGTTTTCAGTCTTTCTGTATTCAAAGCATTCTTTCAAATATTGAACATTTACAATACACGTACCAATTACGTTTCAGTACAGTATGGCACGATTCTCGGTCATCCTTGACAGGGCTCACACACCATCTCTGCCATAAGCTTCCTTTTTCACATACTTTCATTTAACCCAGGAAAAAAAGGTAGTCTTTCTTTGGTGTAGTTTTGATGATATACTACTGATCATATAGTTGACTCACACCCTACATTTTTGACATTGTTGTAACTAAATATGTTTTTAATTATTGCAGAAAATAAATACTAAAAAATTTTACACATTGATGATATCTTGTTTGCATGGTCATGAAAGGTCCGTAGCCTGCAGGTTCAGACATTCCAAGCTAGATTCTGGGTTTAGGTATTTGAGATTCAAAAAAATTTTAAACTACCAATTAAATGCTCATTGTCCTAGGTACAAAGTAAGCTCCTTGGCCTTACGGAAGTCATTTTATAGCAGGAAAAACATAATAGACACATCGACAAGTAAGACAGTTTTTGATACTGGACAATGTTAAGAAAGAATTTTAGTATAATAAAATAGATAGTGAATGAGAAGGGAAGTGGGCTATATTTTATAGGGTCTTTGTTGGAGGTACCTTTGAGGAATGACATCAATAATGACAAGTAGGACAATCTCAAAGAGCTAAGGGGAGATGTTCCAGGCAGAGGAATAGCCACTGCAGAGAACCTAACCGAGGGCTGGCCTTGGTGAGTCTACGCACAGGTGGAAGGTGAGCGAGATTGAAGCGTGGTGGACGAGATGGGCGGTGGAACTAGATGAAGCTGGAGACAGAGGGGCCGGGTTAGACGTCAGCTCTCGCAGAGCGAGGGCAGAGCATGGACTTCAAGCTGTTTGCAGAGGCATGCCAATGGCACATTTGAAGCTGGATTGTTGAGTATTATCACAGTTGTTTTAAAAACAAACAGCTGGTGGGAGGTACATTCTGGAAGAGCAGGGTTGAAAACAGGGAAGTAAAAGTAGCTGTTGCTCTAGCCCAGGCAGGAGGTATTTGGATTAGGCGAGTAAAGATATGGACATGATGAGATGAGGAGATGAATAAATGGCTGAGACTTACCTCATGTGCAAGGAAGTCCTGAGTCTGGGCGGGTGGTGTTTACTGTGTTGCTACATCCAGCAGGCTCAGGGCAGCAGAGTACACATGGGGACATAGATCCTTTAACCCTCACCTTGTTAAGTCTGAATATAACAAAGTTGACATAATTACCTTCCTCCTGTAGACCGTGTAAATTCAGTACATCAGGGGCTGCTTTCCAGCAAGTCGTGAAACCAGGAAATGTTATCTTCTTCCTATGCACTCCTCTCTGTCCTCTCACTGATGCAGAATGAGGAAGCTAGTACACTCCCGACAAAACTACAGAACCTTCCCGTAGGTCCAGCTAGAGGGCAGGAAGTCAGCGTCTTGCCTCCTTTGCCTGTCCCTGCTAGGAGAAACCCTGAGAAACTTGTTTAGTTTTTTCCCTTGGACTTGACTGAAGCAGGTCTCTCCTGAAAATAGCGCCTTTCCCTGTTGTGTCCAACTCGGTCTGAATTGTGAGCCTTTACTTCGGGCATCAATTTTTGATAAGCACCCAATTTCTTGATGCTGTTATTTCCCAAGTCCACTGGGGTCATTGTGAGCCTTTGGCCTCATTCACTGAGGAACATGGACTTCTGGGATGATTTTCCTAGAGCCTTTCAGCACACAGGGTAAAGGGCCCTGTCAAGTTTTGAAGGGTGTGACCATTGCCAGAATCCCCACAAGCCAAGCCCTGAGGGTCCTCTTGCCAGCTGGCCCCCATCCACCCAGAAATGGCTGGATTTCAGCGGTGCTCTGTGCATGGAGCTGGCTGGGTTCCCCGGGATGAAAGGCGGCCTAATATAAACTGAAAATGTTATTAATAAGCAGCCACTTAAGAATTTCCTATGACTTGCCAGTGATTTGGGGGCCTCTATGTGAAAAAGGAGAAAAGCACAACTTGTTTTACATGGATTACGGGACGGCGCAGTCGGTCTGATGGGGCCTCAGGAAGGCATTTAGTTGTTCCTTGAAGAGCTCTGGGGTCCAGCAGATTTGGGTTTGCCTTTTCATTTGTATCATCTCCTGGCTGTGAGAGCCTGTGTCGGTTCCAGAACTCTGAGACTTGCTTTTCCCATCTGTAAAATGAGGACAATAACAGTTTCCATCTCAAACTGGGCTTTGAGGATTAACACATGCAAAGTGCTTAGCACAGAGGCCCACATCTGCTTGGAAAATGTTTTCTTCAGAAGAAGAGTTGGGAAAATTATACCCTAGAAATGGAACCAAACTGCCGTTACTTTCCCGTCTTGGGGGACACAAGGCAGAGTTGACATTGTCGACATTCCAACCACTTAGCAGTGTATCCACAGCATGTGCCTCTCCAGGCCTCCCCACCTCAGCCCGAAGCGCCAGTACTCACCCTTGCTCTGAATTTGGCAATTCAGAGTTGCGTGAATTAAAAAATGCATAGTGAGCTCTAAAGTGCTTGATTAGTCACAGAGATCATTAATTTCATCTCCAACCTGTCTGCCTTATTGTATCTTAGTTAAAAAAGAAAAAGGTTTCTTGTGTGACCTTGAAATGTTAAAAGCATGGTAAAGGTTTGGTAAGCTTTTGGAAAGGAGAATAAACAAGTTACCGTGCTCAGTCTAACACATCTTGGTGTTTCATAAAGACACAAAATTGGCTTGCTCACCACCTGTTTTCTGTTGATCTGTTTCCAGTCTAGGTAGAATATGTTGCTAGGGCCTAAATGGACTTCTGGAAAGCAAGGACCATGATGATTTTTTTTACTAAGTGAGAGGCAGGGAGGCAGAGACAGACTCCCACATGCACCCCGACCAGGATCCACCAAGCAAGCCCCTACCAGGCGATGCTCTGCCCATCTGGCCTGCTGCTCCGTTGCTTGGCAACCGAGCTATTTTAGCACCTGAGGCAAGGCCATGGAGCCATCCTTAGTGCCTAGCACCAACTTTACTTGAACCAATCAAGCCATGGCTGCAGGAGGGGAAGAGAGAGAGAAAGATGGGGGGAGAGGGGTGGAGAAGCAGATAGTGGCTTTTCCTGTGTGCCCTGACTGGGAATCAAATCCAGGACTTCCACACACCGGGCTGACACTCTACCACTGAGCCAACAGGCCAGGGCCTGATAATTTTTATTTACTTGTTTGTTTGACTTTATATCCCTTTATATCCCTGCACATGGCCTGGGGCCCAGCACATATAGTCAGGTTTCACTATTCCAAGCATGCTGTATGTATTATTGAATTCTAATAGCAACTCAATGCAGTGGCAGAGTTAGGATTCAAACCCGAGTCACAGTGGCTCCAGGATCCAAGGTTTTAATCCAGTGCAATCCTGTAGGTACTGCCTTCAGATACCTGGGGGGAGGGTAGTTAATGTCTCAGATCTTGTCTACATGAGGTCAGCCAGTTTCTGCCACAAGGCAGGTAGGGACTGAACAAGTACTTCAGCAGATGGCATAGAAGAGAAGGAGAAAAAGTCAAACAGATATTCTGTGGTGTCTTTCAGTTCTTGCCTTGAATTTTGGAGGTGGAATGTGAGAATTGTTTGCAGTCATTTCCTCAGAAGGACTCTCTGCAAAGGAGAAACTATAGGAACTTGCTGTGCTAAGTGTCCAAAGAGGCAAAAACCAACATACCATAAAATTGCAGTTTGTAGACAAAGTGAAGTGGAGGATGCTGTCTACAAGGAATAACCTCATTCATCCACCTCAGTTTATTCTCCGTAGGGCAGTGAGTCTAACCAGCAGCTAAGGAAGTTGGCACTTTTCTAGAGACACGCAGCCTCTGGTGAAACACAGTGAGGCAGGTAGTGGTGTTGCCATGGAGACAGTCAGTGGCCACTCTTCTTTGCAGGCTCTCTCTGTCTGTTTATCACCATGCTGAATTAGCTAGCTGGTGTTTGTTGGGCAGATTCCTCACTGGCTGTGAGCATGTTTATAATAAAATCAGGGTTTCTTCCCATGGATTGCATTGTGTCATTCTCCAGCTGCCATCTTGTCACCATCTAAGATTCCTCTCCAAATCTTGATGACACCTTGTTTTCTGCCACCTCCACCCCGTTGTTTACCTGTTGGGAATACCCCTTCCTTCTCTGCTTGCCTAGCAACCTACTACTCAGCATCCTTCAGGTGCTGCTTCCCCCTGACTTTCATTAATAGGAGCTCTCTGGAGCACAGTGCCAGGCAAAGTCCAAGTACTTTTCACTTATGATTGTTTTAAGAATTAGTTTGAAAAATCACAATGCTTAATAGAACTTATAAGAATAATATAATGACCTTCTATACACCCTTTTAGATTTCTCCATTGTTAACATTTGCCACCTTTCTCTCTCCTTCTCCCTTTCCTTTCCTCTCTCTTTTTTCCTCTCCTTTTCCCTCTCTCTCTTTGTTCCCCTGTCTCTCTCTCCCCTCTCCCTACCATATATTTACACACTATTGTTATGGCTGAACCATCTGAGAATAGATTGCAAACATCATCCTTCACCTGTATGTATTTCAGCATATGTCTCCTCAAAACAAGGACATTCTCTTAAACATCCCCACAAATGCTCTTCACTTTGTGAGTTATAGTTTAGCTCTTTGTGTCTCTATCTTTGTCTCCCAGTGAGACAGGGACTGCTACTGTTTTTTGTTTGTTTTAATTCCTTGCAATACCAGAATGCATGGTACATAGTAGATGTTCAGTGAATTATCTTTATTAAGTGAAGTTTCCTGCAGCAGATATTTTTGGCATTCTCTTCTTCCCCCTTGGCGCTCACCATTCCAGTGTTCTCTGATCCGTGGTTCCTACTACAGTTTTTTGCTTAAGCTTTCCTGTCTTGCATTGGGGTAGGCCAGAGTGCCTCAGGAGCGGTCCCTGCCCCGTGACTGTTGGTTGGAAATTGGTGGGTAAGTCCCCCTGCGTCCTTGACTCTCCAGTGGAACACCTTTGAGGCCTGTTTCATGCCCTCTGTGCCTCCTCAATGGAAATGAGCTGCAGCTGCCCAAGGCTCCAGCCTGCTCATAACCTCATAAGTAAATGCTGGCCTCCTTCCTGTCCCTGCTTCTTTTCACGATTCTCTATCAGGACTTTTTGGGATTACCTCCTAAACTTCTTTATGCTCACATACCATATTTCCCCATGTATAAGATGCACATTTTTCAAAAAATTTGGGTTCTAAAAACTGGGTACATCTTATACAGTGGTTGTAGATTTTTTAACTTGCATTTCCCACTTGAGAAGTTGTATGAATTTTATAATAAATAAAACTTGAGTTCAATAACTTTAATATCTTTTTTCAAAATTCTGGCCCCCAAATTAAGGTGCATCTTATACATGGGGAAATACGGTACCTTTCAAGGCTCTGATTCTGGGAAAACCAGTCTCAGACATTGTCCCTCAATTGCTGAGACATCATACCTGTCAACAGAGTAGGGTAAGACATGTCCAAAATATGAAAAGTTACCCTGGAGGCTTATTTTTAGAAAAGAATGTGTTTCCCAGCGTTATAGAGAGCAGGAAAGCAAATCCTGTAGGGAGGGAGGGAAGGCCTTGGGGGGAGGGGGCAAGGGCGATGTCGAGGGGAACACAGGGGTAGGGGGATGTATTCGGTGGGACACTAGAATCTATGTAAACACAATAAATTAAAATCAATAAAAATTAAAAAAATAAAAGAATGTGTTTCCACTGCTTAACAATTACAAGATAATTAATCTAAAGTGGGACACTGTAGTTCTCCATTGAAGTATGAATTGACATAGGAATTAAGAGAGGAAACAACTGCCACCGACGACGATCCTACACCAGCCTTGGCAGCGAGGAGCAGAGACTCTCGGTGCAGATGGCCGGAGCCGCTGGAGCCTGGGCGCGGGCACGGGCTTGGCCTGGGCTTGGCGCTGCGGTCTGGCTCCTAGCACACACCAACCTCGTTCCCAGCTGGCCCCGTCATGGTCTCAGCCCTTTAACTTTGTGTTTATTAGGAAACCATCTTTTTTTCTCACTGAGATAGAAACCTTGCTTCTAGACGCAGCAAGTGTCAAGGTTCATGCCCGGGTCACTCATTCAGACTGTTTGCCAGAAAGGGAGAAGGACAAAATACTGTGGCTGGGAGGGGAGTTAGGGGCCAACGAGGTTGCTGATAACAGGAGGTGCTGATGTCTGGGTGTCAAGACAGAAGGGTATAGGAATTCCACGAAGAAAGGAATTCGAGAGAATGAAAGAAGCTTTCTATACCCACTAATATGGCATTGTCCCTCAATTTTCCGTATGTGCTTGAGCTCTGGGACAGGCAGTGGCTCAGCCAATTTGGTCACTGTCATCCATTCAGACCAAGATGGGAGAGGGAAGGACACACACCCCCTCCTCAGAATGAGTCATGCCACACTCTTCCCCACCTGGGCGCTGTCCCTGTGCCCTGGTTGTCCTCAGAGCTGCCTCACACTCTGTCCTTTAGTCCCAACCCAAACGTCACTTGCAAAGGGAGGCCACTCCTGGTCCACCTGCATTCCCTTTCTCTCTCATCCCCCTGTTATTTTCATCATGACACTTACCACAATTGCTCAGTGGCAAGTGTCTGTTTACCTGACTGTTGTCTGTCTCCTTTACTTGACTCTAAGCTCCTTGGGGTTAGAGATATGTCTGTCTTAATCACTGTTATATGCCCAGGATGTTAGTACTGTGCCTGGCACACAGTAGGTGCTCAACCACTGTCATTTGCTTGGATGGTTGGTTGGTAGGTTGACTGTATCAGTGGATATGGATGGAGGGAGGGAGGGGTGGAAAGATGCACCGAAGAATAGAAGGAAAGAAGATTTGGCCACTGTCCTTGAAACAAGATGGTAGAAAGGGCACTGGTTTTGGAATCAGAGGACGTAGGTTCTAATTTGTGTGACTTCAGTCAGGTGGCTTCCGAGTTCATTGCCGAAATATTTTTATCTGTGAAATGGATAAAAATGCCAATTTTTTTTAGGACTAGTAAAAGTGAACAAATGAGATAAACTATGTAAAAATAATATGAATATTATAAATCATCCATAAATGTAAGAGATTATGTTAACAGTAGAAATAGAGTCACTGTGGTCAGCCTTACCTGCCGTCCTCCAGTACCAAAGTGCGTGTTGGGCCGAGAGGCAGAAGCCAGGGTTGTGGAGGTCAGATCTGTTGTTTGGGGCCCTTGAACCTTTGGGAAGAGACTTTCCCCTCTTAAAGCATCATTTCATTTCAGGCCGGCTCCTACACTTACCTCTGCCATTCTGATTCTCCACTTGGGTTTGGGAGAGGATGGAAGGTAGAGCTGAAGCCCTGTGCTTTGGACGTATAATCCTGTAACCCAGGCAGTTTTGTAGAAGAACCCGATTGTGTCCTTTGTGTTAGCTGAGCTTTGACAACTCGGCCTTATTCCCGGCAGGGTGGGCTTTATCTCAGCAATGTCGCTGGGCAGGCAGGCCCTGCTGCCAGGTCTTACTGGCTCAGTTAAGCACAGCGGGGTTGTGCCTTTTTTGTTAAGTCTAACTACTGTCTCTATTCACTAACTTCTGGGCAGCCTGCAACCCAGTAAAATCTCTCTCCCCCCGAAGCACTTATTTACCTCCTAAAGCCGGGGAAAGGTGTTCCCCAAAGGCAGTAAACTCAGAATCCTTTTTGGCTTATTTTAGGCTGGTGCTTTGCATGGCATATGAAAAGATGAGGCTTTCATTAGAAACCCAAAGAAATTGGGCAGCAGAGCTGACTGAGAAAGCCAGACTCCTGCCCAGCTGCTCCTGAGCCTGTCCTGCCAGGACAGAGCCTTCAGGTAGCTTGAGGTGACATAAGTTATTGCAGCAGTGAGAGTATGTGACTGATAGATAGAGACACAGTTCAGAGCCAAGGCTTGGTGGGTTTAAATTATCCATGCCCCATCCCTTTCGTCTTGCACACAAAATTGAAAGTCGATAAATGTTGAAATCTGGTTTTCAGATGTTTTTTATCTGAGGGACCTAATTTAACTCTGTGATACTCCAAGAGTGCTGAGCCACTCTTGAAGCATATTGCATATATATGCAATCCCCACGTTGCTGGCATCTTCGAGACTACGTAATAAATTCTCTGATCCTGCTACAGGGCACCAGATCAGAACAAACCCACTGATCAGGGTTGAATAACACACATCTGTTTGCTGAGGGTATTGTGTGTGCACGTGTGGGGGGAACTCCTCATGTCTTGTCGCTCCAGGCCAGAGTCTCGTCTCTTGGTCCTCACTAATGGGAAGCACATAGAGTGAAATCTGGTCTCCAGTTTCTTAACATGAGGGAGACAGAGGACCAGCAACTGTTTCTGTTTAGCAGTGTTTATCTCTGGGACTGTGAGTGTTTTTGAAATATTGTCCTTCATCTGACTTATCTGTAATTCCTGATCCTTTTCTACATCGTGTTGCTTTTTTTTTTTAAGATAAGGAAGCAATAACTTGAAATTATAATAAATATTATAATATTTATAATTATAATATAAATATGATAAATAAATAATATATAATCAATAAATATAATAAATATTAAGAATAAAAGGAGTTATTTTTTGCCTGTAGTGAGCTAGAGTCATAGAAGAATTTAAACTCCTAGGACACATCTATTATTTAGCAAGATGCTATGGAGGCCCTTTGGGTTATTTTTGTGCTTTGTCTTTAATAAAAATGTATTATCCCACACCTGATCTTGACTGCCTGAGGCCTTGCCACGTTAAGTCCGGCATTGTGCATTCATCATCAATCACTTGGTTTGCGGTGGGGCTGAGCCACTCTTGAAGCAGTCTGCCCCTTGACCGTGAGCATAAAAGTGGCCTGAATCTGATCTGGCCATGGTCTTGGGACAGAGAAGCCCATACCACCAAGGAAGTGTAGGCAGGAGGACAGATGGCAAGGCTGGCAATGGGAGACACCATTCTGGTGTCTGGTGCAGTCCTGCCTTGCGCCAGCACCTTTTTACATCATGCCTCAGTGGGTGCCAGCTGAATGACAGGCGGGCCTAGTGATGTAAGAGTTTAAGACATAAAATAGTGGTTGGGATAGATCCCCAAAATGTTTTTTTTTAAATGTGCATTGCCCAGAGTTGCTGAGACCACCAGTTCTGTTAGCAGAACGCACGCCAGTTTTCTGACTGTACTCTGCCTCAGGTGCTACCTCCTACTTAGGAGGCTAGCTGCGGAAGAGTGCCCTCCAAGGGTGCGTCAGAGTCACCTGAGATGCTGGTGGACACGCCTTCCCTGGGCCCTGTGTCAGCCCTAGCCAATCAGTCACTTGGGTACATCACCACTCCTGAAGAATCTCCCTGGCATGTCCTGAAAACCAGATATGCAATTTCCCATGACTAGAATCACTATTTATGTGCAGAGTTTCAGAATTAGATGTTGTCTTTAAAAAGCCATCAACTGTCATCCCCCCACTCTTTCTCTCTCTCTCTCTCCCTGTTGGTCTTTCCATCATCCATCAAATTATTGAGCACCTACTTCACATTTAGATAAATGGTGGAAGTGACCTGGAGGAATCCAGGGCAGTGTCCTGGCTACTATACTTGGGACCTTAGGACAATGGAAATGTCTGGAGTTTGGGAAGGAAGTTGAGCTTGAGAGAAATTAAGTACAAGGTCTCTTTCCTTCACATCAACTTGGACAGCTCTGTTTTATATATTGGATGTATTTCCATATATGAATTCTTCTATAAAAGATTTTTCCTCTCATTAAAAAATGGAGGGGGGTAGTGAAAGAGAGAGAGAAGGAAGAATTTTAAAAGAGACTTGATTACAATTCCATCCAAATCTAAAACGCTGCAGTTTATGACTTAAACTTGTCAGAATCATGTGATAAAGGAAGGCTCTTTTTTTGGTCTTCATTCTATTACTTCTCACACAAAACAAGACATGATGGTTCAGGGTTTAGTGTTGTAAGTAACCTGTCAGCCTCTCGAGGATGAGACTGCTGCATGTACCCAGTCCTTTTCTAATGAATCTTTCCTCATCATGGTTGGTAAATTTACTGACATAAATTCTTAGTCGTTCTCCAAACGGTGTGGTCAGCAGTGCAGACGACCAGAATACATTGAAATGGTTATAAAGAGAGCCTCCACCTGCAGGTATTCTGCATTCCGTGCAAGAGCAGGTTGTGACTTCTGGATGTGGAAGTAAGTGAATTAATAGTGGCAACTTGTGTGTGGGAAGGGGAACTTAGGGGGTACAGGGGTTGTTGCTGGGTAGAGGGAGGGAAAAAGAGGATGCAGAATCTCTGCTCTCTGAAACATGCCTTATTCCTTGGAAACTTGTCATTCACAAACCTAATTATGTGCAGGTAGACTGTCAACTCTGACAGAATGAAACCAATGCATGCTTTATATGGTTGGATTTTTTTTTAAATAAAATCCTGCTTTACTAGCAGGTTCTGTTTTCATAAATGTCTATTTGGAAAAAAAAATAAATTATATTCTTCCCCACGCAATCTTGCAAAACTTAAATCCATGTGTGGAAAGGGAAAGCTGTTGGGTGTTGCTGTGTGCATTTGCCAAGAGAGGGGGGAGGCACATGAGGACCAAGAGACATCCTCTTGGCTGTACCTCTGACCCTCTGCAACTTTCTGAGCATCTGGGCCTTGGGTTCCCGATTTATAACCAGAGGTTATTAAGTTAGTCTTTCCAAAGGCTGTGATGGAACCACTCAGAAGTTGAAAATTCTTTGCAAGTAAAAATGCCTTGCCACGGGAGTGCCTGTTAGCTATGAATGAGGGTGGGAGGCGTCTAGAAGGGAAACACAGTCTTCCTGCTTTTGATTTGCCACTTTTATATTCCTTTCTTCTTTTTTCCTCTTTGGTTTTATTTTTCTGAATATGTTTGTTGTTCAAGAGTAAAAGAGTATTCTCTCGTTGGAGTCAGGTATGCTGTCTATAGGTAATTGTTTTTGTTCAGGAGTCAGATAGATCCTGCTTTAGTCTCCATTCTGCTTGCTGTCTGCCACTGACTGAGCACATTGCTTAACCTCTCTGTGCCTTTGTCTCAGAGAAGGTGAGGGTGATATATTCTTTCTTGGTGTGTGAATCTGCACTTCTCTGTACAACGTTTAGGAAAGTCCTGGCCCTGGCTGGTTGGCTAAGCGGTAGAGCGTCGGCCTGGCGTGCGGGGGACCTGGGTTCAATTCCTGGCCAGGGCACATAGGAGAAGCGCCCATTTGCTTCTCCATCCCCGCCCCCCCCCCTCCTTCCTCTCTGTCTCTCTCTTCCCCTCCCGCAGCCAAGGCTCCATTGGAGCAAAGATGGCCCTGGCGCTGGGGATGGCTCCTTGGCCTCTGCCCCAGGTGCTAGAGTGGCTCTGGTCGCAGCAGAGCGACGCCCCGGAGGGGCAGAGCGTCGCCCCTGGTGGGCGTGCCAGGTGGATCCCGGTCGGGCGCATATGGGAGTCTGTCTGACTGTCTCTCCCAGTTTCCAGCTTCAGAAAAATACAAAAAAAAAAAAAAAAGTCCAGTGCTGCCTGACAAGGTAGTGGCACAGTGGATACAGCATCAACTAGGGATGCTGAGAACCTAAGGTTCTAAACCCTGAGGTCGCCGGCTTGAGCGCAGGCTCACTAGCTTGAGTGCAAGGTCGCCTGCTTGAGTGTGGGAACATAGACGCGACCCCATGATCACTGGCTTAAGCCCAAAGGTCACTAGTTTGAAGCCCAGAGTCACTGGCTTGAGCAAGGGGCCATTGGCTTGGCTGGAGTTCCTTCATCCCATCAAGGCACCTATAAGAAGCAATCAAAGAGCAACTAAAATGATTCAACTATAAGTTGATACTTCTCATCTGTCCCCCTCCCCCCCTCTCAAAAACAAAAGGAAAGAAAGTCCAGTGCTCGGCATTCTGTTCATGAATGCCCCCACTCCAGTTCTGATCGCCCTCCTGCCTCACCTTTCTTGTTTTCTGTAGCATCTGGCGCCTTCCATGTCCGATATGACTGAATCATTTGCTGTTCATTGCTTCTGTTTGCTTCTCCCTCAAAGGCTGCAGGTGCCATGAGGGCAGGAATCTGTGTTGTGTTTTGGTTAGGTGTCCCCAGTGTGTAGAGCAGAGCTGGCACATGAAAGTGCAGGATAGTTATCTGTTGGATGAGTAAACAAGGCCCTTAGCTCCCTTCGCTCGCTTTGATGTTATGCTTCTCCTCAGTGAGACTTGTTCTGGAGCTGCTTCTGCAATCCTGTGTTTCACATTCTTATCTTTTTCCTTCTCCTGGAGCTTTAGTTCATTAGATCACATTCGTCCAGTATTAGTATTATGCTCTTCCCTGCCTTGCTGAATAAGTTTCACTAATGAATATTCTAGAATCTGAATTTGTTTAAAAAAAATCCTATACCTTTTGTTTTAAAGTATGATTTCTTATAAAAACCATTAGTCACCAAAGAACTTTGTAAATTTGCTTGGACACACTAAACCTTTTTTTCTTAAATCATAACCTGGCATAAAAATTCGAAGGGGAGAAAATACCCTGATAACTTCCTAAAACCCTTACTTTTTTAAAGTAGCTGATTAATTAGTTACTGTTAAAATTATCTATATTTTTAAAAGGAAGAGCCAGGATTTGGAGGAAACATCTTTGACTCTGCAGATGCAAAGCAGACCCACGTGTGCATTCTGTCTGCACGTAGTCTCGGTCTGAGGAAAAGCAGGGAGTGGGAGGACCTGACTAGCCTGATTCGGCTGATCTACACTGATTTTGTTTCTTCAGTACATTTTGGTGTCAAAATTCAGGCACAAGATGTTATTAGAATAAGGACAAAAACCAACTGATCACCTCAGTAGATGTAAAAAAGCATTAAAAATTTAGCATCCTTTTATGATAAAAACAAAACAAAACTCAACAAACTAGAATAGCAGGAAACTTCTTCAATTTGATGAAGGGCATATACAGAAAGCCCACAGCTAAGTATTATTTGATAGTGAAAGATTGGCTGCTTTTCCTTAAGATCAGGCTCCAAATAAGGATGTCCACAGAGGCCACTTCTAGTCACCATTGTCCTGGAGGTCCTAGCCAGGGCAGTAAGGCAAGACAAAGACATCAGATTGGATAGAAAGAAATAAAACTGTCTCTATTTGCAGATGATGTAATCTTATATATATATATAGAAAATTCTAATGAAAACACACACACTGTTAAAACTAATAAACAAGTTCAGCAAGATTATACAATGCAAAATCAATGTACAAATATCATTTGTGTTTTTATACAGTAACAATCTGAAAATGAAATTTAGCAAACAATTTTATTTACAATGGCATCAAGAATAAATTACTTAGGAATAAATAAAAGAATTTCAAGACTTATAACAGAAAACCACAAAATAGCATTGAAATAAATTAAAATATGCTGAAATAAATGGAAAGACATTCTTTGTTCATGGATTAGAAGAGTTAATATTGTTAAAACAGCAATGTTCTCCAAACTGATATACAGGTTCAATGCAATCCCTATCAAAATCCCAGCAGGATTTTTTCTTGCAGAAAATAGCTAATCCTAAAATTTATATTTTATGATATAAATACCAGGGACCCAGAAGAACCAAAACAGTTTTTAAAAGAGAAACACAGGGAGATGACGTCAGAGTAATGGCGGAGTAGGAAGTGATACCGATAAATCTCCCCCAAAACTCAACAAGATCTTCAACCAGAAACAGAAAAACTTATACTTGGAGCTTCCAGATTCTTCGCAATACACCCAAAGGTATGATTGAGTGAAAAATTGGCTAAATATATAACCAAACCCCGAAGGAAATAGGGAGTAAGAAATGCTCCGCCTTCCTCACTAACCTAAACAGGGCGGCTTTCTCTGGTAACTGTGAATATAGAAACTGAGGCGGGCAAAGGGGGTGAATAGATCCAGGCCGCCGCAGCAAAAACGGCCGAACCAGGCTGTGGCTCAGAGATCCAAGCCGAGGAAAATCTGATCCTGTGGCAACCCGGGCAATACAAGCTAACACTCGCGCCAAACCCAAACAAAGAAAGACAAGCGGAGTGGCCATTTTACCCGGTCTCCTGGTCGGTGCGCAGTTAGTGGAAGAGAGATTTCTTCCTAAGCCGCGGAAGTGGGTGCCCGTGTTACCCCACGGAGAGGCAGGGTCAGAGGCCTTTCTGTGGGCTGAGGGCAGAGTCTCTGGGCAGCCCCAGCGCCCTGGGAAAGCCACGCACGGGAGGGAGTGAGAACTAATCCCAACGGTGGAGATTTTCCGTGCTGGAGGCTGTTTCACTCAGAGGGAAGGAACCGCGGCCGGCCTCATATCCTGGTTTGTGCGCGCAGATAAGGAGTGAGCGATTCCTCCGAGTGCCTCGGCAGTGCGCGCCCGTGTTATCGCACAGAGGGGCAGAGTCAGGGGCCTTTGTGTGGGCCAAAGCGGAATCTCGGGCCGCCCCAGCGCCTTGCAAAAGCCGCACACGGGGACTGAGCGAGACTCAATTCCAACGCTGCAACTTTTCCCTGCGGTTGGGGGTTTCACTCAGAGCGTGAGACTGCTGGCCGGATATCCTGGTTGCAGACAGTGAGTGAGAGTTTCCTCCAAGCGCCCCCCAGAAGTGGGCGCCCGCTTGTGTTACCGGATAGAGTGGCAGAGCCAGAGGTCTTCGAGTGGGCGGAAAGCCCGCCTGATTATGCTAGCAGCTCTGACTGACTGAGCCTTACCCAGAGCCCTGTGCTGAGTGGAAATAGAGTGGGGAGTTGCCAGCAATTTGAGCCTCTTACTATCCAGGCAGAGGCAGCAGCAACCCCATACCTGGACTATCAGGCTACTAATTGAGGAAGGAAAGACTAGGAGAAAGGCTCCAGGAACACGGACTCTCTCACTGTCGGAGCCTATAAATGCTAATGAGCCTCGACTCCCAACGAGAATAAAGCACAATACATGACATTGCCATAGAGACTTATCAACTGCAAACCTCTACCTGAGCGTGCCAAAGGGGCAGAACCCGGGGTACAGAGTCACCGACCAGGAAGAGGGAGAGAAAAGAAAAAGCAAGAAGATAACCTCTCAAAATCAAGAATAATCTGCAGACTTTATAACCTATCCCATTTTATTATATTTGTTCGTTTGTTTCTCTTATCTTCATTCTTGGACTTTTTTTTCCTCCTCCAATTTGGCCGATTAACTCTCTAACGGTCTTACTCTCTCCTCTCCTTGAACTACACTACCCATAAGTGTTACATCTCCCATTATCATTTCTCTTCTCTTCCTTTCTCTCTATGAGGGTTGCACTCCAAAACCCTTAACTCTCTCTCTCTCTCCTTTCTTTTTTCTTCTTTTAGTGGTGCCCTCTTTTTTTCTCTCTCTCTCTTTCTTTTCTCCCTCTATATTAGTTTCTTCCTTTCTCCTTTACATCTCCTCTCATTCAAACCTCAATAACAAACAAATTATCTTATCTGGGACTCAAACCTATGTTTGTGGCATTTTGGGGGGTTTTTACTTCACCTTTTTAACTCACTAGCAGTGCTCCCATCCCTGGCTCTCCATATTATCTAGTTCTTGTTCCACTAAATACAATAGTAAGTTTTTAATTTGTCCCCCCATTTTTCCATTTTCCTCTTATTCCCCTCATCATAACTTTTAGAAAACCAACACCTAAAAGCAAATCATTTTATTCTTGACCCAAATTTTTTCCTTATTTGCTTTTTGTGGGTCCATACGCTCTTTTTTTTTCTTTTTTCTTTTTTTTTTTTTTCCTTTTTTTTTTTTTTTTTTTCTTTCTCTCTTTTTTGCCCCTTTATTACTTTTCCCCAATTCAGGCCCTCCATCACAGGCATTGTTTGTTATAACTCACAGTCCACCACAAGATTTTCTCAAGAAAGAGGGGAGAGGAGAGGAGAGGAAAAAAAGAGGGGGGGAATAATTTCCTTTTTTAAAAAATTTTTATTTTATTTTATTTTTCTTTATTTCATTATTAATTTTTTTTAAAAAAAACAACTCTTTTCGATTTGTTATTTTTTTATTTTTTTTAACTTTTTATTCTTTATTAAATCTCATTAATACTATCAACAAAACCACCCTCAGATGCCATTAAGAAAGAGAAAATCGAATATCATGGATACAAAAGAAAGAGAGGTAACACAGCTAGATGAGGAAAAATCTATGGAGAAAAAATTTAATATATTGGAAACCTTGGAGCTAAATGACAGAGAATTCAAGATAGAAATCCTAAAAATCCTCCGAGATATACAAGAAAACACAGAAAGGCAATATAAGGAGCTCAGAAAACAACTCCATGAACACAAAGAATATATGTCCAAGGAAATTGAAACTATAAAAACAAATCAAACAGAGATGAAAAACTCAATTCACGAGCTGAAAAACGAAGTAACAAGCTTAGCTAATAGAACAGGTCAGATAGAAGAGAGGATTAGTGAAATAGAAGACAAGCAACTTGAGGCACAACAGAGAGAAGAAGAAAGAGACTCAAAAATTAAAAAAAATGAGATAGCCCTACAAGAATTATCTGACTCCATCAAAAAGAATAACATAAGAATAATAGGTATATCAGAGGGAGAAGAGAGAGAAAATGGAATGGAGAACATACTTAAACAAATAATTGATGAGAACTTCCCAAGCCTGTGGAAAGAACTAAAGCCTCAAGTTCAAGAAGCAAACAGAACTCCAAGTTTTCTTAACCCCAACAAACCTACTCCAAGGCATATCATAATGAAATTGACACAAACCAACAGCAAAGAAAAAATTCTCAAGGCAGCCAGGGAAAAGAAGAATACAACATATAAAGGAAGGCCCATTAGATTATCATCAGATTTCTCAGCAGAAACTCTACAAGCTAGAAGAGAGTGGACCCCAATATTTAAAGTCCTGAAAGAGAGGAACTTTCAGCCATGAATACTATACCCATCAAAGCTATCCTTCAAATACGAAGGAGAAATAAAAACATTCACAGATACAGAAAAGATGAGGGAATTTATCATCAGAAAACCCCCACTCCAGGAATTACTAAAGGGGGTTCTCCAATCAGATACAAAGAACAAAAAAAAAACAGAGCCACAAGTAAAAGCTCCAAGAAGAACACAATAAAACCAAATTTAAACTGTGACAACAACAAAAAGAAAGAGGGGGAGAAGACGGAGATTAACAGTAGCAAAGGACGATGGAGTGCAAAAGTACTCACAAAATAGTTCGCTACAATGAACAGGGTAGGGACCCTTTTCATTACTCAAAGGTAACCACCATTGAAAAAACCACCACAGAAGCACATGAGATAAAAAAGATAGCAACAGAGGAAAGATGTATGGAATACAACCAAATAAAAACAAAAGATAGAAAAACAAAAGAGAAGGATCAAACAAGACACAAAACTAACAGAAAGCAAGATATAAAATGGCAATAGGGAACTCACAAGTATCAATAATTACACTAAATGTAAATGGATTAAACTCACCAATAAAAAGGCACAGAGTAGCAGAATGGATTAAAAAAGAAAATCCAACTGTATGCTGCCTACAGGAAACTCATCTAAGTAACAAGGATAAAAACAAATTCAAAGTGAAAGGCTGGAAAACAATACTCCAAGCAAATAACATCCAAAAAAAAGCAGGTGTAGCAATACTCATATCGGATAATGCTGACTACAAGACAGGAAAAGTACTTAGAGACAAAAATGGCCATTTCATAATGGCTAAGGGGACACTGAATCAAGAAGACATAACAATTCTTAATATATATGCACCAAACCAAGGAGCACCAAAATATATAAGACAGCTACTTATTGATCTTAAAACAAAAACTGACAAAAATACAATCATACTTGGAGACCTCAATACACCGCTGACGGCTCTAGATCGGTCATCCAAACAGAGAATCAACAAAGACATAGTGGCCTTAAACAAAACACTAGAGCACCTGGATATGATAGACATCTACAGGACATTTCATCCCAAAGTGACTGAGTATACATTTTTCTCCAGTGTACATGGATCATTCTCAAGAATTGACCATATGTTGGGCCACAAAAACAATATCAGCAAATTCAGAAAAATTGAAGTTGTACCAAGCATATTTTCTGATCATAAAGCCTTGAAACTAGAATTCAACTGCAAAAAAGAGGAAAAAAATCCCACAAAAATGTGGAAACTAAACAACATACTTTTAAAAAATGAATGGGTCAAAGAAGAAATAAGTGCAGAGATCAAAAGATATATACAGACTAATGAAAATGACAATACGACATATCAGAATCTATGGGATGCAGCAAAAGCAGTGATAAGAGGGAAGTTCATATCGCTTCAGGCATACATGAACAAACAAGAGAGAGCCCAAGTGAACCACTTAACTTCCCACCTTCAGGAACTAGAAAAAGAAGAACAAAGACAACCCAAAACCAGCCGAAGAAAGGAGATAATAAAAATCAGAGCAGAAATAAATGAATTAGAGAACAGAAAAACTATAGAAAAAATTAATAGAACAAGGAGCTGGTTCTTTGAAAAGATCAACAAAATTGACAAACCCTTGGCAAGACTTACCAAGGAAAAAAGAGAAAGAACTCATATAAACAAAATACAAAATGAAAGAGGAGAAATCACCACGGACACCGTAGATATACAAACAATTATTGTAGAATACTATGAAAAACTTTATGCCACTAAATTCAACAACCTAGAAGAAATGGATAAATTCCTAGAACAATACAACCTTCCTAGACTGAGTCAAGAAGAAGCAGAAAGCCTAAACAGACCTATCAGTAGAGAAGAAATAGAAAAAACCATTAAAAACCTCCCCAAAAATAAAAGTCCAGGCCCTGACGGCTATACCAGCGAATTTTATCAAACATTCAAAGAAGACTTGGTTCCTATTCTACTCAAAGTCTTCCAAAAAATTGAAGAAGAAGCAATACTTCCAAACACATTTTATGAGGCCAACATAACCCTCATACCAAAACCAGGCAAGGATGGCACAAAAAAAGAAAACTACAGACCAATATCTCTAATGAATACAGATGCTAAAATACTAAACAAAATACTAGCAAATCGAATACAACAACATATTAAAAAAATAATACATCATGATCAAGTAGGATTCATCCCAGAATCTCAAGGATGGTTCAACATACGTAAAACGGTTAATGTAATACACCATATCAACAAAACAAAGAACAAAAACCACATGATCTTATCAATAGACGCAGAAAAGGCTTTCGATAAAATACAACACAATTTTATGTTTAAGACTCTCAACAAAATGGGTATAGAAGGAAAATATCTCAACATGATAAAGGCCATATATGATAAACCATCAGCTAACATCATATTAAATGGCACTAAACTGAAGGCTTTCCCCCTTAAATCAGGAACAAGACAGGGTTGTCCACTCTCTCCACTCTTATTTAATGTGGTACTAGAGGTTCTAACCAGAGCAATCAGACAAGACAAAGAAATAAAAGGCATCCATATCGGAAAAGAAGAAGTAAAGGTATCACTTTTTGCAGATGATATGATCCTATACATCGAAAACCCCAAAGAATCCACAAAAAGACTACTAGAAACAATAAGCCAATACAGTAAGGTCGCAGGATACAAAATTAACATACAGAAGTCAATAGCCTTTCTATATGCCAACAATGAAACAACTGAGAAGGAACTCAAAAGAATAATCCCCTTCACGATTGCAACAAAAAAAATAAAATACTTAGGAATAAACATAACAAAGAATGTAAAGGACTTATATAATGAAAACTATAAACCATTGTTAAGGGAAATCGAAAAAGATATAATGAGATGGAAGAATATACCTTGTTCTTGGCTAGGAAGAATAAATATAATCAAGATGGCTATATTACCCAAAGCAATATACAAATTTAATGCAATTCCCATCAAAATTCCAATGACATTTTTTAAAGAAATAGAGCAAAAAATCATCAGATTTATATGGAACTATAAAAAACCCCGAATAGCCAAAGCAATCCTAAAGAAAAATAATGAAGCTGGGGGCATAACAATACCTGACTTCAAACTCTATTATAGGGCCACGACAATCAAAACAGCATGGTATTGGCAGAAAAATAGACACTCAGACCAATGGAACAGAATAGAAAGTCCAGAAATAAAACCACATATATATAGTCAAATAATTTTTGATAAAGGGGCCAACAACACACAATGGAGAAAAGAAAGCCTCTTCAATAAATGGTGCTGGGAAAACTAGAAAGCCACATGCAAAAGAATGAAACTGGACTACAGTCTCTCTCCCTGTACAAAAATTAACTCAAAATGGATCAAAGATCTAAACATAAGACCTGAAACAATTAAGTACATAGAAGAAGACATAGGTACTCAACTCATGGACCTGGGTTTTAAAGAGCATTTTATGAATTTGACTCCAATGGCAAGAGAAGTGAAGGCAAAAATTAATGAATGGGACTACATCAGACTAAGAAGTTTTTGCTCAGCAAGAGAAACTGATAACAAAATAAACAGAAAGCCAACTAAATGGGAAATGATATTTTCAAACAACAGCTCAGATAAGGGCCTAATATCCAAAATATACAAAGAACTCATAAAACTCAACAACAAACAAACAAACAATCCAATAAAAAAATGGGAAGAGGATATGAATAGACACTTCTCCCAGGAAGAAATACAAATGGCCAACAGATATATGAAAAGATGCTCATCTTCTTTAGCTATTAGAGAAATGCAAATCAAAACGGCAATGAGATACCACCTCACACCTGTTCGATTAGCTGTTATTAGCAAGTCAGGTAATAGCAAATGTTGGAGAGGTTGTGGAGAAAAAGGAACCCTCATACACTGTTGATGGGAATGTAAAGTAGTACAACCATTATGGAAGAAAGTATGGTGGTTCCTCAAAAAACTGAAAATAGAACTACCTTATGACCCAGCAATCCCTCTACTGGGTATATATCCCCAAAACTCAGAAACATTGATACGTAAAGACACATGCAGCCCCATGTTTATTGCAGCATTGTTCACAGTGGCCAGGACATGGAAACAACCAAAAATCCCATCAATAGATGACTGGATAAAGAAGATGTGGCACATATACACTATGGAATACTACTCAGCCATAAGAAATGATGACATCGGAACATTTACAGCAAAATGGTGGGATCTTGATAACATGATACGAAGCGAAATAAGTAAATCAGAAAAAAACAGGAACTGTATTATTCCATACGTAGGTGGGACATAATAGTGAAACTAAGAGACATTGATAAGAGTGTGGTGGTTACGGGGGGGAGGGGGGAATGGGAGAGGGATAGGGGGTGGGAGGGGCACAAAGAAAACAAGATAGAAGGTGACAGAGGACAATCTGACTTTGGGTGGTGGGTATGCAACATAATTGAAAGACAAGATAACCTGGACTTGTTATCTTTGAATATATGTATCCTGATTTATTGATGTCACCCCATTAAAAAAATAAAATTATAAAATAAAATAAAAAAAAAAAAAAAAGAGAAACACAGTTGGAGGTCTCCCATTTCACAATATCAACAATTACTACAAAGCAATGTTAATGAAAACAGTGTAGTACTTGCACAAGGATAGACACACTGATCAGTGGGATAAAAATGAGAGTCCAGAAATCTCTAAATTTACAATGAATTGATTTTTGACAAGTAAGCCAAGACAATTCAGTGGGGAAAGAATAGACTTTTAACAAACAGTGCAGGGACAGTGGATAGCCATAGGAGAATGAATTTGGACTTCTATCTTATGCCCTATATGAAAACTAACTCAAAATGAAACATAGATCCAAATATAAGAGCTAAAACCATAAAACTCCTAGATGAAAATTCAGAAGTAAATCTTTATGACCTTGGATACTCAAAGTATAAACAACAACAGAAAAAAAATAATAAATTGGATTGCGTCAAAGTAAAAAAAAAAGTGCTTCAACAGACATCATCTCAAGAAAGTGAGGACAACCAACATAATGGGAGAAAAAAATTGCAAATCATATATCTGATATGATTTCTGGGTACACAAAGACTTATATTTAGAAAATATATAAAGAATGCTTACAACTTAATAATAAATGACAAATAGCAATTCTTTTAAAATGGACTAAGGATTTGAATAGTCATTTTTCAAAGAAGATAAATAGTAAGCACATAAAAAGAATCTCAACATTATTAGACATGAAGAAATTACAAATCAAAATCACCATAAGATACCACTATGCACCCACTAAGGTGGCAGCAATCAAAAAGAAAGACAATAATAAATGTAGCAAGGAAGTGGAGAAAATGGAACAGTCATTCACTGATGGTGGGAATGTACAATTGGTCGTATTTTTTTGAAAAACAGTTTGACAGTTACTCAAATTGTTAAAGTTATTATATGATCCATCAATTCAATTCTTAAGTATCTACCCAAGAGAATTGAAAACATATGTACACACACACACACACACACACACAACTTGTACATAAATATCAGGTAACATTATTCACAAATTTTAAAAAGTGGAAACAATCCAAATGCCCACCAACTCATGAATGGATAACAAAATATATGATGGAATACTATAATGCAATAAAAGGAAATGAAGGATTGACATATGCTACAACATGGATAAACCTTAAAATCATCATACAATGTGAAAGAATCCAGTTTCAAAAGTCTACATATTGTATGATTCCATTGATGTGAAATTTCTGGAATAGGCAAAACCATAGAAATAGAAAATGCAGCCTGACCAGTGATGGCACCATGGATTGAGCATCAGCTCAGGACGCTGAGGCCCCAGTTTGAGACTCTTTGGTCACCGGCTAGAGTGCAGGCTTGTCGGCTTGAGTGTGGGATCATCAGCATGATCCCATGGTCCCTGGCCTGAAGCCCAAGGTCTCTAGCTTGGGTCACTGTCTCAGCTTGAGGCCCCTGTTCAAGGCATGTATGAGAGCAATCAATGAATAACTAAGGTGATGCAACTACAAGCTGATGCTTCTCATCTCTCTCCTTCCCCTCCTCTCTCCCTTCCTGTCTCCTATTCTCTTGCATAAAAAAGAAAATAAAAGAATTAGATTAGTGGTTGTCACAAACCTGGGGGAAAGCGAATGTGGGAAGTTACTGCTAATGTGTACAGGTTTTCTTTTGGGGGTGATAAAAATGTTCTAAAATTAGATAGTGGTGATAGTTTCACAACTCTGTGAATATACTAAAAGCCAGTTTGAAATGGTGAATTTTATGGTATGTGAATTATATTTTTAAAAAGCTGTTATCAAAAAATTCAGGCACATGTGAGGATTAGGACTTTTATTGCCTTTGTAAGTTGCTTCTGGAACTAATTGTAAGGATGAGAGTATATATATAACAGCTTATTTTCTTAAGAAATTCCTCCTCTGCTTTTTTCTTCTCTATCTTATTGATGGAAGCTAGAATGCTTTTGTGTTGTTGACATGAACCTTTTTATTGTTTCATTGTTTGTGTAGCCATGGGAAATGGAACAGATGGTAGGTAATCTTGAAAAATGTTCAATTTGGAGGAGAGACTTTTATCATTGGCTGCTACCTTTTGAAATAATTCACATACATGATCTTCTATATTAAAAAATGACCTACGTAGTTAATATTTGGGTTTCTAATTAGAATTTCAGACCTATGGGGATCTTTAGTGGAGGTAAAATGTCTTTCTCATGAAATCTTAGGACTAGATTTCTGTAGTAGGAAAATAATAATTTTGCTCTTTTTAAAGAAAGTCTCACCTACAGTTCTTTTTTAAATCATGTCCATTTTCCAAGGTTGATGAACCTTTTATAAAAATACTATCATGTTTGTATTTGTTAAATCCACTGGTAGTATTTCTGGTCAGCTATATGTATTATGTCTATTTAATTACTGTTACAGTCAAGGAAATTGTGGTCATGGTCTATCTCTAGTGTTCTACCTCATAAAATAAAAGCTATTATGACATTTCTCTTGGGGTATTGATTTAGAAGGCAAGGTTGGGGTCCATGTACAAACATCCTTAGCATGCTTAGCTGGTGGTGTCCGACCTTTGCAGTGTTTCTGCATGTGCGGTGCCATGACGTCTACTACAAAGACAGGCATGCTGTGGCATGCTTACCTTAAATGCTTTTGCCAAAAGCCAGTTATCAAAAAATGTGTTCATGGTTTGGGACCCAAGGGCTGGGGCCCAGTAGGCCAATTGAAAAAATGGATTCTATTGTCTTACTTCTCACCTCCTGCCTTTGCTGCTTGCAGGAAGATCTGTCTGCACTGCAAGTGCCCTCAGGAGGAGCACATGGTGACGGTGATGCCCCTGGAGATGGAAAAGACCGTCAGCAAACTCATGTTTGACTTCCAGAGGAACTCGACCTCTGACGATGACTCAGGCTGTGCCTTGGAGGAGTACGCCTGGGTCCCGCCCGGGCTGAAGCCTGAACAGGTACCGTTCTTGATGAGGGCGGTTGTGGTTTGGCTTTTACCTCTGTCTTGCCCATCCTGCCTCATTCCAGTTCAGAAGACAGAGTTGATGTGGCTGATTCAGAGAAGTGGTTTAGGGCTCCGTGGGTTGAAATGCCTGGGGCCGCAGTGAGATATGAGGAGGAGAAATGAAACAGCCTTGTGTGAGCTATTATTCATTTATTCTGTATAGTCATTACCTGTTAACAGAAGATAATTTAGAAATTTCTCAAAAATGTTGGCTTTGAAACATTAGATTGTGAAACTTTAATTTTGGAGTGGAGAGGGGAGTTCTACCTTGGCCATGAATCTTATGTTAAGATTCTTTGTAAAGCAGAGTGAGGAAATGTAGATTTGCCTGTACTCCCCAGTGATATGTGTGTATTGGGTTTAAATATTACGCTTGGCCTGGCTTTACAAAGAAAGACATTGGCATTTCCTGAAATATTTCGGCACTACCCGCAGGCTGTAAATCAGGGGTCTGGAACCTATGGCTCAGAAGTCAGATGTGGCTCTTTTGATGATTGCATCTGGCTCGCAGACAAATCTTTAATAATAAAAAAATAACGTTAAAAATATAAAACATTCTCATGTATTACAGTCTATTCATTTCCTACTGCTCATGTTCATGGTTGCGGGTGGCTGGAGCCAATCACAGCTGTCCTCCAGGACAACACCAAATTTTTATTGGATAATGCGTAATGTACATGGGTCGTTGTATGGCTCGCATGGAATTACATTTTAAAATATGTGGCGTTCATGGCTCTCTCAGCCAAAAAGGTTCCCAACCCCTGCTCTAAATATTATTGGCTCGATGAGATGAACTTGGTTTCTTTCTGTTTCACTGGCCTTTTCCTCAGCGATATACAATCTCTACTTTGCATTTCTCAGTAGTTGAAATTTTCTCTTACATTGGCATCAGTGTTGGCTTAGAAGCCCCCGCTCTTGGCTGGATATTTTCACAATCTTTTCTGTGCATCTTTTAGAGACAGCTTTCCCAAACTCTTTAAGTGTTCAACCACTGTTCCTGTCCTCTGACACAGGAAACTTCTCACTCTGGAGATCTTTGTGTCTGACAGTATGTTTTATAGTTTAAAACCCTGAAATTTTAATGTAGGAACTTGAGATGTGATCATGCTTTTGGATAAAGTTCTTTAGGATTAAGGAGGACCCAAGAATTCACCAACTAAAGGGTGGGACTGGGACTCTGATAATATCTCTTTGATTGGGCATTTCTCATGTTCTTCTTCCAACATTAAGGTTGCAAATTGGCTAATGAAATCAAACACACAGGCAGGATTTCTTCAGCCAGCAAAGTATTGATTGTTTAAACTATGTAATTAGTTACTAATGCTTAATTTAATAATTAGGAATTTTTATTTAAAAGTTCATATTTATGTCTTGAAAATTTTGAGGATCTGAAATCTCATTTCTGCCAGTATTGGTGTTCTGGTCATTGAGTTGAGAGCTGCCCATTCTTTCCAAATAGGCTTTCATGTTTCCAAGTCACCCAAATTTCCACTCAGTCCACTTTATCATTTCGTATTAATTTTTAAACCCTATAGGTACTTATATTATAGAGTTTGTTATCTCCATTCTGATTACTATCATAGAGAAAGTAGCTCAGAATAGAAACATTCACAGGAGATAATCTTCACAAGAATTGAAGGGGATTCTGTGTTGGATATTAGCAGGAAGAAATAGAGTGTTTCTCTCTGTTTGTAGGTTGAGGTTATATATTTTCTTCTGTTTCAGTAAGGATTGTATTATTAAAGAGTAAGTTTAAGAAGAATGAGAGCAGTTGAGTTTATCTGGAGACTCGAAAGCGGTAGTGGGTGACTATTTTTGCCATCACCATTCTGTCCCCAGTACTTGAGCAATGATTTTGTCACACTTAGATTCCATCTGTGAGCTTGTTTCATTTTCTTGCTAACCTCATTTCCAGCAGCTTCTAAGAGACCCATCTTTTTTTTTTGTTTGTTTATTTCCCTTGCCTCCTGCTAAGTTGGGCCCTGAAATTTCAGTTCCCTGATTAGGTAGATTCTTCTCTAAGATTTTTAAACATCCATCTAGGATGTTCATATTCAGAGAAAATTTTCTATCAAGCCAAGAGAAAAGACAATTGCAGAAGCTCGTTTTTAGTTAAATTCACCAATTCAAAAAGTAAGTTCTTATGGTATTTTTGGAGGCCACTTTGACTCATCTGAAATGAACCTCTTTGGGAAGTATAAAATAACGTTCTTTGATTTGTTTTGAAAGAAAATGACTAATACTGTTAAACAAATGGTTTGAATTGTGTCAGAGGAAAAATTATTCCTATCTCTTATAGCTCTATTGTTCTTTGCATGGTTTTCTCTGTTCTCTATACTTACTCAAGCCTCTATGATGGTTAGAACAGGAAATTGTTCTTAAGAGAGAGATGATCTCTTCAAACTATTTAAAGGGTTCTATATTTTTCTTTATTAAAGATATTGGAAGAGATCTTGTTGCATGAAAGAAGTGGACTGCAACTTTTTAAATTATGAGATTCTTTAAAGTTTATTGCTCACGGAACTGTTTATAGGTTTAAAAAATTTTAAAACCTTGTCCATTATGTTCTAAGATTAGAAAAATTTTAGTCCTAAAAATTTTAATTCTGATGTTTAATATTATGTTAGTTATCTCTGGTTTGTGAAAAACTATTTCTCTTTCAAGAAAAATTATAGTGAACATTAAAATACTTTGTGTTCACATGATCACAGCCACTCCCATGAAGGAGAGGCAGAAACCACAGCAACAGCCCCAATGGGAAGGCACCAGCAACGCCCATACCCAAACGCCCTAGGCAGCAACAGCAGAGGGGGTGGCGGCCTGCAGACAGACCATACCTAGGGAACAGAGGCCACACCTAGTGGACTCCAGTGGCCAAGACCTTCTTTTACACAGAAAAGATGAGAAGGCACAGAAATGCAACACAAATGAATCAAGAGAAATCCCCAGAAAAGGACCTGAATGAATCAGATATAACCAAATTACAAAATGCAGAGTTTAAAATAACAATTGTTAGGATGCTCAAAGATATTAGAACAATAATAGATGGACATTACAAACACCTAAATAAAGAGATAGCAAATATAAAAAAGGACATTGAAATAATAAAAAAGAATCAGTCAGAAATGACAAATACAATATCAGAAATGAAGAACACAATGGAAGTAATTAAAAACACGAAAGATGAAGCTGAGAATCGAATTAGCAAGTTAGAGGACACGATAAATAAAGGCATGGAAGCAGAGCAGGAAAAGAAAAGACTCAAAAAGTCTGAGGAAACTCTAAGAGAGCTCTGTGACAACATGAAGAGAAATAACATCCGCATCATAGGGACTCCTGAAGAAGAAGAGAAAGAACAAGGAATAGAGACTTTGTTCAAGCATATCATAGCTGAAAACTTCCCTCTATTAAGGCAGGAAAACTTCTCACATGTTCAGGAAGCACAGAGAACTCCATTAAAGAGAAACCCAAAAAAATCAACACAAAGACACATCATAATTAAAATACCAAAGCTAAGTGATAAAGAGAAAATATTAAAAGCTGCTAGAGAAAAAAAGACTATCACCTACAAAGGAGCCCCCATAAGGATGACTTCTGACTTCTCAACAGAAACACTTGAGGCCAGAAGGGAATGGCAAGAAATATTCAAAGTAATGCAGAACAAGAACCTACAACCAAGACTACTTTATCTAGCAAGGCTATCATTTAAAATTGAAGGAGAAATAAAAAGCTTTCCAGACAAAAAAAAACTCAAGGAATTCACTACAATCAGACCAAGGCTGCAAGAAATGCTAAGGGGCCTGTTGTAAACAGATCAAAGGAGAAAAAGAATATAGCAAAAGAGGAATGCAATTTTAAAGAATAAAATGGCAATAAACAATTACATATCAATAATAGCCTTAACTGTAAACGGATTAAATGATCCGATCAAAAGACATAGGGTAGCTGCATGGATAAGAAAACAGGACCCATACATATGCTGTCTACAAGAGACACACCTTAAAAAAAAAGATGCACATAGACTGAAGATAAAAGGATGGAAAAAAAATATTTCACGCAATTGGAAATGATAAAAAAGCTGGGGTAGCAATACTTATATCAGACAAAAAGGACTTTAAAACTAAGACTATAGTTAGTGATAAAGAAGGTCACTACATAATGATAAGGGGAGCAATTCAACAGGAAGATATAACCATTATAAATATCTACACACCTAATATAGGAGCACCTAAATATATAAAGCAGACTTTGATGGATTTAAAGGGCAAGATCAACAGCAATACTATAATATTAGGGAATTTCAATACCTCACTAACATCACTAGATAGATCCTCAAGAAAAAAAATCAACAAAGAAACAGCAACTTAAAGGACATATTAGATCAATTCGATTTAATAGATATCTTCAGAACCTTTCACCCTAAAACAGCAGAATATACATTCTTTTTTCAAGTGCTCATGGTACATTCTCTAGAATAGACCACATGTTAGGGCACAAAAGCGGTCTCAACAAATTTAAGAAGATTGAAATCATATTGAGCACTTTCTCTGATCACAATGGCATTAAACTAGAAATCAACCACAATAGAAAAATTGAAAAACATTCAAACACTTGGAAATTAAATAGCACGTTATTAAATAACGAATGGGTTAACATTGAGATCAAAGAAGAAATTAAAAAATTCCTAGAAACAAACGATAATGAGCATATATCAACTCAAAATTTATGGGACACAGAAAAAGCAGTCCTGAGAGGGAAGTTTATAGCATTACAGGCATACCTCAAGAAGCTAGAAAAAGCTCAAATAAACAACCCTGCATCTAAAAGAACTAGAAAAAGAACAGCAAGTAAAGCCCAGAGCTAGTAGAAGGAAGGAAATAATAAATATCAGAGCAGAAATAAATGACAGAGGCTAAAGAAACAATACAGAGGATCAATGAAACCAGGACCTGGTTCTATGAAAAGGTAAACAAGATCGATGAACCTTTAACAAGACTCACCAAGAAAAAAAGAGAGAGGACTCAAATAAATAAAATTAGAAATGAGAGTGGAGAAATAACAACTGACAACAGAAATACAAAATATTGTAAGAAAATACTATGAAGAACTGTATGCCAAAAAACTAGACAACCTAGATGAAATGGACAAATTCCTTGAATCATATAATCTTCCAAAAATCAATCTGGAAGAATCAGAAAACCTAAACAGACCAATTACAACAAATGAGATTGAAACAGTTAACAAAAAACTCCCAAAAAAGAAAAGTCCTGGTCCTGATGGCTTCACAAGTGAATTCTACCAAATATTCAAAGAAGAACTAACTCCTATTCTTCTCAAGCTATTTCAAAAAATTCAAGAGGAAGGAAGACTTCCAACTCCTCTTATGAGGCGAACATAATTCTGATTCTAAAACCAGGCAAAGGCAACAGAAAGAAAGAAAAGTATAGGCCAATATCCCTGATGAATATTGATGCTAAAATCCTCAACAAAATATTAGCAAACCAAATCCAGCAATATATGGAAAAAATCATACACCATGATCAAGTGGGATTTATTCTTGGGAGGCAAGGCTGGTACAATATTTGCAAAGCAATCAATGTGATTCATCACATAAACAAAAGGAAGAAAAACCACATGATAATTTCAATAGATGTAGAAAAAACATTTGATAAAATCCAGCACCCATTCATGATCAAAACTCTCAGCAAAGTGGGAATACAGCAAACAGACCTCAAAAGGCCATCTATGACAAACCCACAGCCAACATCATACTCAATGGGCAAAAATTAAAAGCAATCCCCTTAAGATCAGGAACAAGGCAGGGGTGCCCCCTTTCACCACTCTTATTCAACATAGTTCTGGAAGTCCTAGCCACAGCAATCAGACAAGAAGAAGAAATAAAAGGTATCCAAATTGGAAAAGAAGAAGTAAAACTACCATTATTTGCAGATGATATAATATTGTATATAGAAAACCCTAAAGTTGCAGTCAAAAAAACTACTAGACCTGATAAATGAATTCAACAAGGTGGCAGGATATAAAATTAATACTCGGAAACCAGTGGCATTTTTATACACTAACAATGAACTGTCAGAAAGAGAAATTAAGGAAGCAATCCCCTTTACCATTGAAACTAAAAAAATAAAGCACCTAGGAATAAATTTAACCAGGGAGATTAAAGACTTGTACTTGGAAAATTATAAAACATTGATAGGCCCTGGCCAGTTGGTTCAGTGGTAGAGCGTCGGCCTGGCGAGCGGGGGATCCAGGTTCGATTCCCGGCCAGGGCACATAGGAGAAGCGCCCATTTGCTTCTCCACCCCCCCCTCCTTCCTCTCAGTCTCTCTCTTCCCCTCCCACAGCCAAGGCTTCATTGGAGCAAAGATGGCCCGGGCGCTGGGGATGGCTCCTTGGCCTCTGCCCCAGACGCTAGAGTGGCTCTGGTCACGGCAGAGTGATGCCCCGGAGGGGCAGAGCATCGCCCCCTGATGGGCAGAGCGTCGCCCCTGGTGGGCGTGCCGGGTGGATCCCGGTCGGGCGCATGCGGGAGTCTGTCTGACTGTCTCTCCCCGTTTCCAGCTTCAGAAAAATACAAAAAAAAAAAAGAAGAAGAAGAAAAACATTGATAAAAGAAATCAGGGAAGATAAAAACAAGTGGAAGCATATACCATGCTCATGGTTTGGAAGAATAAACACCATTAAAATGTCTATGTTACCCAAAGCAATTTATAAATTCAATGCAATACCTATTAAAATACCAATGACTTACTTCAAAGATATAGAACACATATTCCAAAACTTTATATGGAACCAAAAGAGAACATGAATAGCCTCAGCAATCTTGAAAAGGAAGAATAAAGTGGGAAGTATCACTCTTCCGGATATCAAGTTATACTATAAGGCCATTGTACTCAAAACAACCTGGTACTAGCATAAGAACAGGCATATAGATCAGTGGAACGGAACTGAGAACCCAGAAATAAACCCACAGCTCTATGGACAACTGATATTTGACAAAGGAGGTAAGAGCATACATTGGAGTAAAGACAGCCTCTTTAATCAATGGTGTTGGGAAAATTGGACAGCTACCTGCAAAAAAATGAGACTAGACCACCAACTTACACCATTCACAAAAATCAAATCAAAATAGATAAAAGACTTAAATGTAAGCCGTGAAACCATAAGCATCTTAGAAGAAAACATAGGCAGTAAGCTCTCTGACATTCTCACAGCAATATATTTGCCAATTTGTCTCCACAGGCAAGTGAAATAAAAGACAGGATAAACAAATGGGACTATATCAAACTAAAAAGCTTTTGTACATCTAAAGACAATAAGAACAGAATAAAAAGACAAACTACACTATGGGAGAATATATTTGACAATGTATCTGATAAGGGGTTAATAACCAAAATTTATAAAGAACTTGTAAAACTCAATACCAGGAAGACAAACAATCCAATCCAAAAATGGGCAAAAGAAATGAATAGACACTTCTCCAAAGAGGACATGCAGATGGCCAATAGGCATATGAAAAAATGTTCAACATCACTAATCATTAGAGAAATGCAAATTAAAACCACAATGAGATATCACCTCACACCAGTCAGAATGGCGCTCATCAACAAAACAACACAGGGTAAGTGCTGGCAAGGATGTGGAGAAAAGGGAACCCTCCTGCACTGCTGGTGGGAATGCAGACTGGTGTAGCCACTGTGGAAAACAGTATGGAGATTCCTCAAAAAATTAAAAATCGAACTGCCTTTTGACCCAGCTATACCACTGTTAGGAATATACCCCAAGAACACCATAGCACTGTTTGAAAAGAAGAAATGCACCCCCATGTTTATGGCAGCATTGTTCACAATAGCGAAGATCTGGAAACAGCCCAAGTGTCCATCAGTGGACAAGTGGATTAAAAAGCCATGGTACATATATACTATGGAATACTACTCAGCCATATGAAATGATGACATCGGATCATTTACAACAACATGGATGAACCTTGATAACATTATACTGAGCGAAATAAGTAAATCAGAAAAAACTAAGAACTGTATGATTCCATACATAGGTGGGACATAAAAATGAGACTCAGAGACATGGACAAGAGTGTGGGGGTCATGGGGTGGGGGGGAGGAGAGGAAGGGGGTTGGATGAGGGGAGGGGCACAAAGAAAACCAGTTAGAAGGTGACAGAAGACAATTGGACTTTGGGTGATGGAAATGCAGCATAAGCAAATGTCAAAATGACCTAGAGCTGTTTTCTCTCAACATTTGTACCCTGATTTATCAATGTCACCTCATTAAAATTAATAATAAAAAAAAAGAATTTGTCTCAGGGCTAATTCAGGCAGTTAGAAGAATAGTATAAGGATGCTAATTCTTCTTCTCAGGACACATTCTGCAAAAGGGGCCCCAAGAAAATTGGCGATTTGGCTCCTCTGGTTTTGCCAATTGGATTTAAAAAAACAGGTCAGGAACGCCCTAAAATGGAACTAACAATACAAGGGCATAAATTTAAAGGACTTTTAGATACTGGAGCTGATGTATCTGTTATTGCTAAACTACATTGGCCTCCTTCTTGGCCCACTCATGCAGCAGCCACAGAATTACAAGGTATAGGGCAGAGTAAATCCCCTGAACAAAGTTCTAGTTTTTTACATTGGGAAGATTAAGAAGGTCATTCTGGATTTTTTAAGCCTTATGCGCTCCCTGGATGGCCAGTTAATTTGTGGAGTAGAGATGTTTTGAAAAATACGGGAGCATTGCTTGTCAGTCCTAATGGTTTAGTCAGTACTCAAATGCATGATCAGGGATTTTTGCCCACTAAGGGACTAGTGAAAGAACAGAGAGGAATTCTCACCCCTATAGAAATGGCACCCAATACCAGAAGATGTGGATTAGGATATCAAAATTTAGTATAGGGGCCTTGGTAGCTCCTGCTACCCCAATAATGCATTGTGCAGACCCAATTACTTGGAAATCAGATAATCCTGTATGGGTAGACCAATGGCCCCTTTCTCAGGAGAAACTTAGGGCAGCTGCTCAATTGGTACAAGAGCAGCTACAGCTTGGGCACATTGAACCATCTAATAGCCCCTGGAATATACTTCCATATTTTGATCTTGTCGCCTCCTTGATTATCAAGGGGCATAGGCATCCCTTACACGTTTTGAGCCTCAAAATTATTGTTGTTCTTTTTTTCAAAGGATCAACAACAATGGCTCTGGGAAACTTCCACTAAATGGCAAATCGCTTTTGCAAATCAATGGACAACTTTATACTGAAACAGTCAACTTAAAATCAGCCCAAAGACTAGAATTATATACTATTATCATGGCTTTTCAGCATTTGCCATATTCCTCCTTTATACAGACAGCAAATATTTATTAGGGTTGTTTCCACTATAAAGACTGCTGTATTAGGGACAACTGCAGATGAACTATTTCAGCAGTTCCTCCTTCTTCAAAGACTTGTATGTCAACATAGAGCTCCATGTTTTATAGGACATATTCGAGCTCACTCCATGCTCCCTGGAGCTTTAGCACAAGGGAATGCCCTTCTTGATCAAGCTACCCAAAAGAAAATTATTTGGAGTAACCATGACAGATCGAACAATTAAAGTCTCATACTATTCATTACCAGAATGCTGCAGCCCTGTGTAAACAGCTTCAACTTTATCGGGAAGCAGCATGGCAGATTGGTAAATCCTGTCCAAGGGGTCCTATACTACAATCTGTCCCTTCATTTGGAGTTAACCCTCAAGGACTCCTACCAGGACAATTTTGGTAAATGGATGTTACTCATATACCTTCATTTGGCAAACAGCCCTATGTCCACATTATAGTGGATACCTATTCTGGATTTATAGTAACCTCTGTCAGAACAGGAGAGGCTGCTAAGCAGGTTATAGCTCATTGTCTGTATGCATTTTTCTATTATTGGATTTCCTAAACTGGTTAAAACTGACAATGATCCTGCATATGTAGCAAAAGCATTTACTGTATTTTGTCAAACCTTTTGAATTATGGGTATTTCTTATCATCTTTTAAGTCAAGGTATTATTATAGCATACCTAGCAAATATTTTAAGGTCAATTTAAGAAAATTTAAAAGAGAGGAGTCATATCCTGGAACTCCTATGGGTCTACCATATCATGCTTTTTACTTTAAAATTTTTTAATTTCTTTTGAATGCTGGAGAACAGGAGACGCCAAATCTTCTTCTCCTGCAAACTTCTACCTTCTTTTATTGGATCCAGCTAATAACAGTGTTTTGTCTTTTTCCAAATAGCTCCAGATATACAGAATAGGTTTATATAGGCGGATTGGGATCCTCAAACCCCTCAGCGAGATCTTCTGAGCATGGCTTTTAAAGTGCCAAGAGACAGAAAAAGCATAATAGAGATCAGGTGAACTACCAGCTTTTAGGATACACCCTTAAAGGCTCCAACGCCCCAAAGGGGTCTTATAGGATGCCATCTGGATCCTGCTTCAATAGTGGAAAGGAAGGTCATTGAGCTAAAAGCCTGCCAAACTTACATGCCTTTGCTGTGAAGAAAAGGGACACTGGAAGGCAGGCTTCCCCCTCGCTCCTCTAAGGGAGGGTTCAGTCTCTTCCAGCCCTGCTCCAGCCACCTATGACCTAACCTTTCCCAGAATGCTGGGGTTTGCCACTGAAGGCTGAAGGTGCCCAGGGCCGTCAGCCCCATCTACAACACTGTGGATGAGCCTAGGGTATTTCTTCCAAGAAGCAGGTAAACTGATCTCATTTGCACAAGGGCCACTTAACTCTGTCTTGCCTGAATAGTCAGGTTTTTTTGTTTTTTGTTTTTTATTTATATATAAATAAATTTTTATTTTAATGGGGTGACATCAATAAATCAGGGTACATACATTCAAAGAAAACATTTCCAAGTTATCTTGTCATTTAGTTATGTTGCATACCCATCACCCAAAGAGAGATCGTCCTCTGCCACCCTCCATCCAGTTCTCTCTGTACCCCTCCCCCTCCCCTCCCCCTCTCCCTCCTACCCTCCCCCCACCCCCCTTAGCCACCACACTCCTGTTCATGCCTCTCAGTCTCGCTTTTATGTCCCACTAATGTATGGAATCCTGCAGTTCCTGTTTTTTTTTGATTCGCTTATTTCACTCCGCACAATGCTACCAAGACTCCACCATTCCGCTATAAGTGATCCAATGTCACCATTTCTCCTAGCTGAATAATATACTATGGTGTATGTGTGCCCCATCTTCTACATCTAGTCCTCTACTTTTTTTACAGTGATTAAATGCCTTTAAGCAAACTCTTGGCCAATACAGCAAGAATCCATAAATGAGTAGTGTCCTTAACATGTTCCCCAAGTCCAAGTTGGCCCCCTCACCATGCCAAATCCCTGAAAAATGCAACCCAACCACAGTTCAGTCTGTTAGGAGCTGTCACAGGGAGCAGGAGTCCAGGAAAGTTCCCCACAGGAAAAGTCCGTATGGCACTGGAATTGTTGTCACCATTCTATACTTTGCAGCTCATGTCCAAGTCCCAATGACCGCTGCTTCTAGCTGGTAATGATTCAGGTAGACTGGAAAAAGCCATTTGCAGCATGTGTGGATATGGAGCTTCTGTTCTCCTCTGCCTGGAGAGTTGAGACCAGGTTGCTTTTCCCTGGAGCTCTGTGACTGTGGCCTGGTAAAGAGAACCTTGGGATACACTAAGCTGGGTGGCAAAGGTAAATTCATAATACAAATTGGCAAAAGGAGAAAAGAGAGCTCTAAATTAAGAGTAGGTCCCAGCCTGAAATATGAGTGGGGCATTGAGGTAGGAGGAATAAAGGAATCACTATATATTAAGCAAAGCAGCAGAAAATAGGACTATCAACACCCACAACCGAGATCTTTGAGGGAAGAATAAAGAACCTGACTATTCAGGCAAAACATAGTTAAGTGGCCCTTGTGCAAATGAGATCAGTTTACCTGCTTCTTGGAAGAAATACCCTAGGCTCGTCCACAGTGTCGTAGATGGGGTCGACGGCCCTGGGCACCTTCAGCCTTCAGTGGCAAACCCCAGCATTCTGGGCAAGGTTAGGTCATAGGTGGCTGGAGCAGGCCTGGAAGAGACTGAACCCTCCCTTAGAGGAGCGAGGGGGAAGCCCACCTTCCAGTGTCCCTGTTTCCTCACAGCAGAGGTGTGTAAGCCTGGCAGGCTTTAGCTCAATGACCTTCCTTTCCACTATTGAAGCAGGACCCAGATGGCATCCTATGAGACCCCTTTGGGGTGCTGGAGCCTTTAAGGGTGTATCCTAAAAGCTGGTAGTTCCCCCTGATCTCTATTGGGCTTTTCCTGCCTCTAGGTATCTTAAAAGCCATTCTCAGAAGATCTCGCTGAGGGGTTTGAGGATCCCCATCCGCCTATATAAATCTTTTCCATATATCTGGAGCTATTTGGAAAAAAGACAGAACAGTGTTATTAGCTAGATCTAATAAAGAAGGTAGATTTGGTGTCTCCTGTTCATCAGCTTTCAAAAGAAATGTAAATTTTTTTTTTTTTAAGTAAAAAGCATGATATGGTGGACCCGTCGGAGTCATTGGCCTGGTGTGCAGGATTCCCGGGTTCGATTCCCGGCCAGAGCACACAGGAGAAGCGCCCATCTACCTCTCCACCCCTCCCCCTCTCCCCCCTCCCGGTCCCTCTCCTCCCACCCACAGCCAAGGCTCCACCGGAGCAAATCCACCCTGGGCACTAAGGATGGCCCCATGGCCTCCGCCCTAGTTGCTAGAATGACTCCGGTTGTAACAGAGCAACATCCCAGATGGGCAGAGCATTCCCCCCGGTAGGCATGCCAGGTGGATCCCAGTCAGGCGCATGCAGGAGTCTGTCTGCTTGCCTCCCCATCCCCATCCTCAGAAATATACAAAAAATAAATAAATAAAAGAAAAAATACAAAAAAAAATACAAAAAAAAAAAGGGGGGGGGGGGCATTCCCTTGTGCTAAAGCACCAGGAAGCATGGAGTGAGCTTGAGTATGTCCTATGAAACTTGGAGCTCTATGTTTACATATAAGACTTTGAAGAAGGAGGAACTGCTGAAATAGTTTGTCAGCATTTGTCCCTAAGACAGCAGTCTTTATAGTGGGAACACCATACGTAAATATTTGCTGTCTGTCTATAGATTAAGGGGGGAATATGGCCAATGCTGAAAAGCCATGCTCTTTGTGCCCCTCCCCTCCCCCAACCCCCTCCCTCTCCTCCCCCCACCCTGTAACCCCAACACTGTTGTTCATGTCTCTGAGTCTCATCTTTATGTCCAGCCTATGTGTGGAAACATATAGTTCTTAGTTTTTTCTGATTTACTTCTTTCACTCAGTATAATGTTATCAAGGCCCATCCATGTTGTTGTAAAAGATCCTATGTCATCATTTCTTATGGCTGAGTAGTATTCCATAGTATATATATACCAAAGCTTTTTAATCCACTCATCCTCTGATGGACACTTGGGCTGTTTCCAAATCTTTGCTATTGTGAACAATGCTGCCATAAACATGGGGGTGCATTTCTCCTTTTCAAACAGTGCTATGGTGTTCTTGGGGTATATTCCTAACAGTGGTATAGCTGGGTCAAAAGGCAGTTCGATTTTTAATTTCTTGAGGTATCTCCATACTGTTTTCCACAGTGGCTGCACCAGTCTGCATTCCCACCAGCAGTGCAGGAGGGTTCCCTTTTCTCCACATCCTCGCCAGCACTTATTCTGTGTTGTTTTATTGATGAGCGCCATTCTGACTGGTGTGAGGTGATATCTCATTGTGGTTTTAATTTGCATTTCTCTAATCATTAATGATGTTGAACATTTTTTCATATGCCTATTGGCCATCTGTGTGTCCTCTTTGGAGAAATGTCTATTCATTTCTTTTGCCCATTTTTGGATTGGATTGTTTGTCTTCCTGGTATTAAGTTTTACAAGTTCTTTATAAATTTTGGTTATTAACCCCTTATCAGACGCTATGTCAAATATATTCTCCCATTGTGTAGTTTGTCTTTTTATTCTGTTCTTATTGTCTTTAGCTGTGCAGAAGCTTTTTAGTTTGATAAAGTCCCATTTGTTTATCCTGTCTTTTATTTCACTTGCCTGTGGAGACAAATCAGCAAATATATTGCTGCGAGAGATGTCAGAGAGCTTACTGCCTATGTTTTCTTCTAAAATGCTTATGGTTTCATGGCTTACATTCAAGTCTTTTATCCATTTTGAGTTTATTTTTGTGAGTGGTGTAAGTTGGTGGTCTAGTCTCATTTTTTTGCAGGTAGCTGTCCAGTTTTCCCAACACCATTTGTTGAAGAGGCTGTCTTTACTCCATTGTATTGTCTTACCTCCTTTGTCAAATATCAGTTGTCCATAGAGCTGTGCGTTTATTTCTGAGTTCTCTGTTCTGTTCCATTGATCTATGTGCCTGTTCTTATGCCAGTACCATGCTGTTTTGAGTACAATGGCCTTATAATATAACTTGATATCTGGAAGTGTGATACCTCCCGCTTTTTTCTTCCTTTTCAGGATTGCTGAGGCTATTCGTGTTCTTTTTTGGTTCCATATAAATTTTTGGAATATGTGTTCTATGTCTTTGAAGTAAGTCATTGGTATTTTCATTGGTATTGCATTGAATTTATAAATTGCTTTGGGTAATATAGACATTTTAATGATGTTTATTCTTCCTAACCATGAGCACGGTATATGCCTCCACTTATTCGTATCTTCCCTGATTTCTTTTATCAATGTTTTATAATTTTCTGAGTACAAGTCTTTAATCTCCTTGGTTAGATTTATTCCTAGGTACTTTATTTTTTTGGTTGCAATGGTAAAGGGGATTGATTCCCTGATTTCTCTTTCTGACAGTTCATTATTAGTGTATAAAAATGCCTCTGATTTCTGAGTATTGATTTTATATCCTGCCACCTTGCCAAATTCTTTTATCAGGTCTAGTAGTTTTTTGACTGAAACTTTAGGGTTTTCTATATACAATATCATGTCATCTGCAAATAATGATAGTTTTACTTCTTCTTTTCCAATTTGGATGCCTTTTATTTCTTTTTCTTGTCTGATTGCTGTGGTGAGGACTTCCAGAACTATGTTGAATAAGAGTGGTGAAAGGGGGCAACCTGCCTTGTTCCTGATCTTAAGGGGATAGCTTTTAATTTTTGCCCATTGAGTATTATGTTGGCTGTGGGTTTGTCATAGATGGCCTTTATCATGTTGAGGTATGTTCCCTGTATTCCCACTTTGCTGAGAGTTTTGATCATGAATGGGTGCTGGACTTTATCAAATGCTTTTTCTGCATCTATTGAAATTATCATGTGGTTTTTCTCCTTCCTTTTGTTTATGTGATGAATCACATTGATTGATTTGCGAATATTGTACCAGCCTTGCCTCCCAAGAATAAATCCTACTTGATCATGGTGTATGATTTTTTCCATATATTGCTGGATCCGGTTTGCTAATATTTTATTGAGGATTTTTGCATCTAAGTTCATCAGGGATATTGGCCTATAATTTTTTTTTGTGTGTTGTCTTTGCCTGGTTTTGGAATCAGAATTATGCTCGCCTCATAAAAGGAGTTTGGAAGTCTTCCTTCCTCTTGAATTTTTTGAAATAGCTTGAGAAGGATAGGAGTTAGTTCTTCTTTGAATATTTGGTGGAATTCACTTGTGAAGCCATCAGGCCCAGGACTTTTCTTTTTTGGGAGTTTTTTGATAGCTGTTTCAATCTCATTTGTTGTAATTGGTCTGTTTAGGTTTTCTGATTCTTCCAGATTGATTTTTGGAAGATTATATGATTCAAGGAATTTGTCCATTTCATCTAGGTTGTCTAGTTTTTTGGCGTACAGTTCTTCATAGTATTTTCTTACAATATTTTGTATTTCTGTTGTGTCAGTTGTTATTTCTCCACTCTCGTTTCTAATTTTATTTATTTGAGTCCTCTCTCTTTTTTTCTTGGTGAGTCTTGTTAAAGGTTCATCGATCTTGTTTACCTTTTCAAAGAACCAGCTCCTGGTTTCATTGATCCTCTGTATTGTTTCTTTAGCCTCTATGTCACTTATTTCTGCTCTGATCTTTATTATTTCCTTCCTTCTACTAGCTCTGGGCTTTACTTGCTGTTCTTTTTCTAGTTCTTTTAGATGCAGGGTTAAGTTGTTAATTTGAGCTTTTTCTAGCTTCTTGAGGTATGCCTGTAATGCTATAAACTTCCCTCTGAGGACTGCTTTTGCTGTGTCCCATAAATTTTGAGTTGATGTATGCTCATTATCGTTCATTTCTAAGAATTTTTTAATTTCTTCTTTGATCTCAATGTTAACCCATTCATGTTTAATAACGTGCTATTTAGTTTCCAAGTGTTTGAATGTTTTTCAATTTTTCTATTGTGGTTGATTTCTAGTTTAATGCCATTGTGATCAGAGAAAGTGTTCGATATGATTTCAATCTTCTTAAATTTGTTGAGCCCGCTTTTGTGCCCTAACATGTGGTCTATTCTAGAGAATGTCCCATGAGCGCTTGAAAAGAATGTATATTCTGCTGTTTTAGGGTGAAAGGTTCTGAAGATATCTATTAAATCGAGTTCATCTAATATGTCCTTTAAGTCTGCTGTTTCTTTGTTAATTTTCTTTCTTGAGGACCTATCTAATGATGTTAATGGGGTATTGAAATCTCCTACTATTATAGTATTGCTGTTGATCTCGCCCTTTAAGTCTATCAAAGTCTGCTTTATATATTTAGGTGCTCCTATATTAGGTGCGTAGATATTTATAATGGTTATATCTTCCTTTTGTATTGCTCCCTTTATCATTATGTAGTGACCTTCTTTATCTCTAACTATGGTCTTTGTTCTAAAGTCCATTTTGTCTGATATAAGTATTGCTACCCCAGCTTTTTTTTCATTTCCATTAGCGTGAAATATTTTTTTCCATCCTTTTATCTTCAGTCTGTGTGCATCTTTTGATTTAAGGTGTGTCTCTTGTAGACAGCATATGTATGGGTCCTGTTTTCTTATCCACGCAGCTACCCTATGTCTCTTGATCGGATCATTTAATCCATTAACATTTAAGGTTATTACTGATATGTAATTGTTTATTGCCATTTTTTTTCTTTAAAACTGTTTTTCTCTTTTGCTATATTCTTTTTTTCCTTTGATCTGTTTACAACAGGTCCCTTAGCTTTTCTTGCAGCCTTGGTTTGGTTGTAGTGAAATCCTTTAGTTTTTTTTTTGTCTGTAAAGCTTTTTATTTCTCCTTCAATTTTAAATGATAGCCTTGCTGGATAAAGTAGTCTTGGTCGTAGATTCTTGTTCTGCATTACTTTGAATATTTCTTGCCATTCCCTTCTGGCCTCAAGTGTTTCTGTTGAGAAGTCAGAAGTCATCCTTATGGGGGCTCCTTTGTAGGTGATTGTCTTTTTTTCTCGAGCAGCTTTTAATATTTTCTCTTTATCATTTAGCTTTGGTAATTTAATTATGATGTGTCTTGTGTTGGTTTCTTTGGATTTCTCCTTAATGGAGTTCTCTGTGCTTCCTGAACATGTGAAATATTTTCCTGCCTTAATTGGGGGAAGTTTTCCGCTATAATATGTTTGAACAAAGTTTCTATCCCTTGTTCTTTCTCTTCTTCTTCAGGAACCCCTATGATGCGGATGTTATTTCTCTTCATGTTGTCACAGAGCTCTCTTAGAGTTTCCTCAGACTTTTTGAGTCTCTTTTCTTTTTTCTGCTCTGCTTCCGTGCCTTTATTTATTGTGTCTTCTAACTCACTGATTCGATTCTCTGCTTCATCCATCCTGCTTTAATTCCTTCCATTGTATTCTTTATTTCAGATATTGTATTTGTCATTTCTGTCTGATTCTTTTTTATTATTTCAATGTCCTTTTTTATATTTGTTATCTCTTTATTTAGGTTTTCGTAATGGCCATCTATGGTGGTTCTAATATCTTTGAGCGTCCTAACAATCGTTATTTTAAACTCTGCATCTGGTAATTTGGTTATATCTGATTCACTTAGGTCCTTTTCTGGGGATTTCTCTTGGTTTATTTGTGTTGTATTTCTCTGCCTCCGCATTTTCTCTTCACGAGAGTGGCTGTGATCACGTGCTCGGGTGCACAAGGGTTGGTGGCCTTGTCCTTTGCCCCGCCCCCGTGTGTGATGTTATGCTCGGTCCTGAGGGCACTGGCGAGCACCTTTGCTCAGCTGCAGGTCTCTGCCTGTTTCCGAGCTTTCGCCCTGCCTTTGCAGGATGATCCCACTCAAGGAACAGCTGCTAGCCTTGGCTCTACCACCAGGAAAGGCTGCGTGCCCAAGCTCAGCTTCTTAGCGGAACTCCGCCTCTTCTGGGCTTTTGGCTCCACCCCCGTGGGAGGAGCCTGCTACCAAGTCAGACCGCAAGCCTGGGTTGCACAGGCGGGGCAGGGATGTGCTCCTCTGCCCTTGCTCTGGGGCTGGTTTCTACCCTTTCTGGGTTTCCCGCCCTTCTCCCGGAGGCTGGATTACAGGCTGCCTGCAGCTGAGCTTAGCCGCTTTTGCACGCCCCCTTCTCCCTAGCCGGGCAAGATTGAGCTCACACCTGAGCCCACTGGTGGCCAGCCGGCTTCCGCCCCTGCCAGCAGAACCGCGCTTTTGTCTCCCGCTGCCGCCCGCTCTCCGGTGCGCCCTCAGCCGTGTGGGTGGGGACGTTGCAGCTCGGACCCTAAGACTCACTACCGTAGACCCGAAAGCTCCCTCCTTCTATGCGACTCTGCTCTGAATGCCGCGGGGGAGCTTGTTTGGCTGCTCTCCTGCTTCCCTTTGCTGGTATTGCTGTTTCCGGGGGAAATATTCACTTCAGCTTTGGGGAGTGACTCGTCCAAGGGGTTAGAGTGGCTATCTCCCAAAAATGTTTCTCCCTATGCCTCCTAGATTGCAATCTCTTCCTGTTACTGTGGTTCTCTCCCCTCTCCCTCCGTCTCCAGGAGCCCCGGGTGAGTGTTTGTGAGAGAGATGTTCTGCGTGGTCCCTTTAAGAAGGATCCTGGGTCTGAGAAATCAGACTCTCTCACAGACAGTATCCTGACTTGTTTCCAGCTAAATACTGTCCTTATGCTTCTTCTGTGCTCTGGGGCTGCAGGCTGGGGCTTTGTTCCTGGGGCTCAGGGCCCTTTCCCCTCTGCTAAACTCACTTCCCGCCACGCGAGTCTCTCCCTGCTGCTGTTCGCTCCGAGAAGCTGGGCAGCCCTCTCCGCGTTTCCGCTTTTCCTACCAGTCTCTGGGTGGCTTCTTCAGCGTTCCTGGGTTGAAGAGTCCTTTTAGTTTAGTCCAAAGTTGGTTTTTCCAGTTGATAGTTCATAAAATTAGTTTGTAATCCACATTGGTTCTGGGAGGTAGATGCTGGTACGTTCGCCTACTCCAGCGCCATCTTGTCTCTCTGAATAGTCAGGTTTTTTATTCTTCCCTCAAAGATCTCTGTTGTGGGTGTTGATAGTCCTATTTTCTGCTGTTTCTTTTCTTCCTCCTACCTCAATGCCCCACTTATATTTCAGTCTGGGACCTACTCCTAATTTAGAGCTCTCTTTCCCCCTTTTGCCAACTTCTATTATGAATCTACCTTTGCTACCCAGCTTAGTGTATCCCAAGGTTCTCTTTACCACGCCACAGTCACAGAGCTCCAGGGTAAAGCACCCTGGTCTCATCTCTCCAGGCAGAGAACAGAGGTTCCATCTCCACACATGCTGCAGATGGCTTTTCCAGTCTACTTGAATCATTACCAGCTAGAAGCAGTGGTCAATGGGACTTGGGTGTGAGCTGCAAAGTATAGAATTGTGACAACAATTCCAGTGCCATACGGACTTTTCCTAGATGTGGACTTTTTATGGACTCCTGCTCCTTGTGATAGCTCCTAACGGACTGTACTGTGGTTGGGTTGCATTCGCAGGGATTTGGAATGGTGTTGGTGCCAACTTGGACTTAGTGAAAATGTTAAGGATACTACTCTTTTATGGATTCTTGTTGTATTGGCCAAGAGTTTGCTTAAAGACTTTAATCACTGTAAAAAAAAAAAAAAGAAATATATATATATATAGAGAGAGAGAGACATGACTGGATAAAGAAGATATGGCACATATACACTATGGTATACTACTCAGCCATAAGAAATGATGACATCGGATCATTTACAACAAAATGGTGGGATCTTGATAACAGTATGCGGAGTGAAATAAGTAAATCAGAAAAAAAACAAGAACTGCGTGATTCCATACATTGGTGGGACATAAAAACGAGACTAAGACATTGGCAAGAGTGTGGTGGTTACGGGGAGGGAAGGAGGGAGAGGGGAAGGGGAGGGGAAGGGGCACAAAGAAAACTAGATAGAAGGTGATGGAAGAAACGTGACTTTGGGTGATGGGTATGCAACATAACTGAACGACAAGATAACCTGGACATGTTTTCTTTGAACATATGTACCCTGATTTATTGATGTCACCCCATTAAAATTAATAAAAATTTATAAAAATATATATATATTTTGTGTTGGGGGCAAAATACCGAAGACTAGTTGGTGTTGAGAGTAATGTGCTTTCATTTTTGTTAGAAACCTTTCATTTTAATCCCTGATTGTGGTGTTGGTTGATATACCTTCAGGTAATACTTTTTATTATTCTATTTATTCTGAGAAATGTCTTCAATTAAATATAGTACAAATGAAAGTCACCTCCCATTTTAGAAGGTGTTCTTGAGTATGGGTATTTAATTTTATAAAAATCTACTAGCGGCCTGACCAGGGATGCAGAGGACCCAGGTTCGAGACTCCGAGGTCGCCAGTTTGAGCGCGGGCTCATCTGGTTTGAGCAAAAGCTCACCAGCTTGGACCCAAGGTCGTTGGTTTGAGCAAAACAAATGATCAAGATGACTTGAAATTTTTATTGAAAAAGAACAATGATGTTATGATAGTGGTATGAACTTTTAGTGCACTCACATGTGCCAGGCATCCATCATCCTAGGTGCTTTACATGTTGTGTCTCATTCAGTCCACCTATGAGGAAAATACAGCTGCTTCTGTTATAATGGATGTGGGCTAGGGTGTTGGAGGGATTGCTAATTTAAACTGACTGGTCAGGGACAGTCTCTGGCTGGGGAAGGTGGCATATGAGCTGCTACTAAAAGATGTGAAGAAGCCTGCCAGGCAGAGCTCTGGCTTGTAACTCATTTGCATTCAGGTCAGAAGTGAAATGGAATCAGTACCAACTTTATCTGTACAAAGAATTGGGGGAGAGTGTTGTTGGACAGTTTGGGGTGAAATGAATGGAGCCCATGCGGTGTCCAATTTTTGCCAAAGCATCCGTGGATCTCAGGGCTGAGACGTCCCAAGGCCATGCTTATCACTGCGAAATCAGAGGAGCCCCATCATCCACCACCTGGATGTTTTTTCCCACCTGTGGAAATAAGGCAATAGAGGGTCCTCATATAGAGGCTAAAAAGATAACAAGGAATCCATAGGCCCAGTGCACAGCAGATAATCTCTGTATGTTTGTGTCTGCCGTTTGTCATGTGCCCTGCCTTCTACAATGTGAGCCTGTTGGAGGCAGACATACATTGTCTTGTTCGTCACAATCGCTCAGTGCCTAAAATAATATCTGATGCATATTACTCATTCATTAAGCAAATATTACACAAGTAAACAATCAGATTTAATCCTTCAAAAACCCCCACTTTTCCCATGAATACCTTGCAGCTCAGGGAGGAACTTGACCAGGGTGCCACAGCTGGTGAGAGGTCTGCTCCAGCCAGTGCCCCCTCAGGCCCTTCCTCCTCTCCCCTCTTCATAGGGATCCACCCAAGATATCAGATCTAAGGAAGCTGACTGAGCATGTGTGTCAGCGAAGGGTGCAGCACACTTCACACAAGGCTCTTTCATTCTTAGGGAAGGAACGTTCTCCTAATCTCAGGTTGACCTTGATGACTAAGGCCTTCCTCTTTCCCCATCTCCAGTTTCCCCATCACTGCAGGAAGCAGCAAGGCCGTACTTTCAAAGGTTTCTTTACCCATCAACACCTCTGTTTATCTCTGGCTCCTCTCCTGGCAGGGATCCCACACGGTCAACTACATTTCCGCAACTTCTTTCCATGGCCCTCCTGTCCCTGGCACAGTGACAAGTAGCTGGTGTTTATCCCTTCACCAGATGTTCATGGAGTGCCACCTAGATGGCAGGCACTTTTGCAGGGACACCTTTGAACCAGCAAACCAGTATCCCTGCCCTTGTGGAGCTGACAGTCTAGTGCAGGGCACAGTCAAATGAACAATTGCATGAACAAGACACTCAGAAAGAGAGAGGTGTGCTGGGATAGCAGTGAAAATGGCGGTTGAGTAGAGCCAGCGTGATCAAACATTTCCTGTAAAGAGCCAGATGGTCAATATTTTAGGCTTTGTGGGACATAACAGTCTCTCATTGATGTTATAGTACAAAGGCATAGGCAATATGTAAATGAATGAGCACGGCTATGTGACAATAAAACTTTGTTTCCAAAAACAGGCAGTGGGACTGATTTGATACATAGGCTGTAGTTTGCTGGCCCCCGATTTAGAGAATCTACTTGAAAAGGAACAAGCCTCTCTGGAGAGGTGATATTTGAGCTGAGCAGTACATGGAATGATGATTAAATTCTGCAGATGCAGTCAGCCCAGTCCATGGTTTTCAGAGTGCATTAGCACCAGCAGTGCAAGTATCACCTGGGAATTTGTTAAAAATAAAGCTACTCAGGCCATGGCCCAAAGCTCCAGAACCTGAACCATGGAGGTGGGCCCAGCAGTCTGTTTCATCAGGACCTCCAGGTGTTTCTGCAGCTGAACACTGCTGTTGGGCAATGGAAAAAGCACAGTGTTGGAAACACATGGGGCCAAATCTTGGCTCATCCACTTCTAGCCCTGGAACCTTGGCTGCCCTGTAAATGAAACGGCACATGGCTAAAGGAGCTGTAAGAAAAATGAACTACTCCTATAAAGAGTCTAAGAGATGCTGACACAGAATAGGTCCTCTTCAATGGTAACTACTGTCATCATCACCACCATTGTGTGTCATCAAGACACTGAAGCAGGTTTGCCATGGGAAGTAAGAAGATGAGCTATGCCCTTCCATTCTCGGCATCTTGCCCCTGACTAACGTCCCCTGAATGTGGCCTGACTACAAGGCTATTAGTTAAAAGAATTCAAAATGCACTTAAAATCCTCTCACCGGTCCTGCTTGGCTCACTCCTTGGCCTGTTAACCCAGAAGCTGCTTTGGGTCTATGAATTCTGTAGCTGTGACTCACCACTGGGCTGGAGCCATGGTGCCAGGCACCCAGTTTTGCCGTTCACTTTCAGAAAGTTGACAATTTGCTCTTTTTATGAGAGAAGCTATTTATATCAAGAAGGACAGAAGCTGGCGGATGTGGGGGAAGGGATAGAATGATAAAGTAGTTCATCTCTCTAGGCCTGCTGGGTGGTCTGGTTCCAGAGGGGAATGCATAATCTTATAGCCCCTTTAAAAACTGAACAAAAATCGTTATTAGACTCACCAGCCATTTGCAGTGTCATCGTCTTTCATTATTCCATCAGCTCATGCTGAGCTCCAAATGGAATTTCATGGCTGCAGTGAGAAGCATGCTTCTTTACCTGGATTGGATTTAATTTCTTCTCAGCTGCATCTCCTGTGTCAGCCTTCACTGTCACTCACCTCAGTGTTTTCAGTGCAGTATCAGAGATGAATAGGGAAGGAAAGTAAGAAGGAGATAGGAGACCCCAAAACAATCTCCTGAACAGTTCCGGGAAACCAGTCTCATGAACGATGCTGTTTATCTTGGCTCCAGAAATGCAGTGAGTCATTGAATAGTGATGGGAAGTATGTCTGTGTGCACAGCATTCAGTAAAACTGCCTGTTAATGAACTTGTTTTCAACAGAGCTGTCAGAGATGGACGAGAACCTGGGTTCAGGCTTGAGGGCCTCTGCCAGATGAAGTCAGCAGCAGCGTGGCCAGATTCCACCAGCAGAGTCTTGTTAAGGTTCACATGCAGAGCATGAGGCCCAGAGAAGCCAAGGCTCATTTGCAAATGCAGGAAAGGAGACCTGCCATTGGAGTTCCCAGCTTTTAAGACAGATGGCTTCAACCTTTACAGTAAATGTGTTCTGGGAACCTTGAGATTGGGAGTGGGCCTCTGGACTTGGTCTTCCTACATGAGTTCCCAGCTGCACATCTTTTCTGCTGACCAAGCAGCCTACACCATGGGCCAGTGTGAGAGCTGATTTACTATCAAGATGTTCTCCTCTGCCTGGTGACTCATGAGCTATTTTGAGTAGTTTCATGAGATGGTTGGATGAATCTACCATCAAGTCAACTAATACTTAACTTCCTCCATCTGTCTATTTACCCATCAGTTCATTCATTCACTTGTGCATTCAACCGTTTATTCATTCCACAGTTGTTTATTAAGTGCCCTTACTGTACATGTGATTTTCATGTGGCTGTTCTCCCAGTTCATTGCAAAACTGGAGCTTCCCAGCCCTATCTTTGCATTGTGCTTTGTGTGGCATGGAGAAGTTCATAGGCAACTGTAGAAAGTCGCTCATTATGGAAGACCCAAACAGACTTCATGCTTTGTGCCAGCCTCCCATAGCTTCTAAGTACTTATCCTTCTGAGCTTGTAGTGGTCAAGAGTGCAAGGATTGACACTAACTAGCTCTGTGTTCAAATTGGCTAAGTTAATTCACCTTCATGAGTGTGGTTGTTAGGATTAAATAAAGCAATACCTTAAGCATAGGGATTTTAAAATGGCAGCTTTTAGCTTTCTTTTAAATAGCCAGAAACAACCCAAATGTCCATCAGCAGATGAGTGGATAAACAAATTGTTATATCCATATAGTAGAATACTACTGTGTAATAAAAAGGAATAAACTCTTGCTATTTGCAACATGAATGAATCTTAAAATCATTAAGAATGAAAGAAACAAGGTGAAGAAAAGTGTGTGCTATAGGATTCTGTTTATATGGAATGCCAGAAAATTTAAATAATTGTAGTAACAGAAAGCAGATGATTACTTGGGTAGGGGAGAATGTGGTGTGGAGGTGAAATGGGAGGGGAATTTGAAGAGGGCAGAGGGAACTTTTGAAGGTAACATGTATTTTCACTTGTCTTGATTATGCTGATGGATTTGTGAGTACTGTATATGTCAAAAGTTATCAAAGTGTATACTTTGAACATATGCGGTTTATTATATTTTACATACCTCAATAAAATAATGGAATGAATGACTGATTGATTGATTGATTGATCAAATGAAGTTGCTCTTTAGCAAACAGAAAGGCAGGCATCCTCTCTCATGTCAATGATGGAGTCTTTCTAAAGTTCCATGGTTGTCTTGGGAAGTAACTGAGCCTTTGGCCAAGAAGCTCTGTTAGAAAGAATTGCTCGCCCTGGCCGGTTGGCTCAGCGGTAGAGCGTTGGCCTAGCGTGCGGAGGACCCGGGTTCGATTCCCGGCCAGGGCACACAGGAGAAGCGCCCATTTGCTTTTCCACCCCTCTGCCGCGCTTTCCTCTCTGTCTCTCTCTTCCCCTCCCGCAGCCAAGGCTCCAAGCCCGGGCGCTGGGCATGGCTCTGTGGCCTCTGCCTCAGGCGCTAGAGTGGCTCTGGTCGCAATATGGCGACGCCCAGGATGGGCAGAGCATCCCCCCCTGGGGGGCAGAGCACCGCCCCTGGTGGGCGGGCCGGGTGGATCCCGGTCGGGCGCATGCGGGAGTCTGTCTGACTGTCTCTCCCTGTTTCCAGCTTCAGAAAAATAAAAAAAATAAAAAAAATAAAAAAAAAAGAAAGAAAGAATTGCTCAGTACTAATTATGCATAAGAAAAAGGAGATTTGAGACAAAAACTCATCAACCTCCAGATGGATGGCACTGAAAAACCATTTCCACAGACTGGCTTCTTTCATCATCTCTGTTCATTCCCTAAGATATGCCTAACGTGTTGTTGGCACTCAATAAATAGTGATGGTAGTTGTTACTGCTATGGCAATTAAAGACTTATTAAGACTCAATGATCAGATCTTGCAGAGGGAAGCTAATTCTTCAAGCAATTCCTGAACCTGCATTTCCTGAGCCGAAAAGATAAATTCATAAGCTCTCAGCTCGGGAGGGATCAGGGCTGCCACATATAGTTATATAGTTTGCACAAAAGTGCCTGGTTAAGGAGCTGATTGGAGGCTGACTTCTACCTGGGCTCTGATGCCTCCCAGAGTATATTTCACCACAAGGCACATTAGAGCTTACCTGGTTGCTTGCTTTTTCTAAGTTGTAGTTGGGAGGAAGTCTCTTTCTAATTTTCACAAAGGTAACAAAAAATGGAGCAGCTACCAAGGAGGATCTGTAAACATTAATTAGCCCAGCTCAATGCTGACTTTTCATTTCTTACTTCCCTGCAATCCAGGGGTTCCAGGAAACCTCCTTTCTGACTCTTGACAAAGGGTGCTGGGGAAAGGTGGCGCCCCCACCCTCACTGGCATCGAGTGATTGGTGTGAGGAGGAGGCCGGTTATGATTTCTCCAGTGGCAGAGATCCAGATTCTGAACACCGGGTCCTTTTTTGTGCTCCATCGTTTTGCAAATCATTACAAGCATCCTAGCCTTTGACAGAGGGACAGCAGGGAAAGGAATTGAAATGTGAACCAACTTATTTTGCCAGCCACTTGGCAATTGTGTTCCTGTTGTTTGAATGAGAGGGTCAAGTTAAACTCTGAATAAATTTGAGATGAGATGGTGCATGGTTTTGAAGCATCCATCCTCTCTTGGACTCTACTGCTGGGTGGATAATCAAGAATCCATTGAGAGGGTGAATTTAACATGAGAAACAGCTGTGCTGAAGTATGGTCAGTGGTCATCCCAAAGCATGGTGATTAAAAGCCTTGGCTGTGTTGTCAGCCACTGGGGGACCTGATCCAGCTTTGCTACTCTGACTGTAGTTATGATTGGAGCAAGTTGTTTCACCTGGATAAGGTCATTCTTTCTCTTTTATAACATGACGATAGCAATGTAGTGGTTCCTGCCTTATGCGGCAATGATATATAGTGCCTGGCATGTCAAGAAACATTAGGTATAATTACTGACTGGAAAGCTAATAGGTGTAGAAATACTTTTCTTGGAAAGGTCCATCTGGGGAAACCAAGCTGAGATTTCAGTCTGAAGCTCTTGTTCAGAGACTTGAAAGGAGGGAAGATGTATAGATACAAGACTGTAGAAATTATTGAACCTAAACCTTGTATTTGATATTTAAGAAAACAATCTCAGAGGAAGTATGACTTGAACACTGTCACATAGAGCCAGCAGTTAGGAAACAAGAGTTCATTTACTTCACTGCTATTCCCCTTGCAACATCTGAGGAAAGTGCTCAAGGACTAGATCAGGAGAATACACAGAAAGGAGGCTTTCATATCAAGATAGAGTTATGAATCAGAAAAGTTCAGTTTTAGACAGTCATTGCACTTTCTAGCTTCTGTTCCCTATTTGGAAAATAAGGGCATGAAATCTTTTCTTGTCTGTCTACAGGAAGAATAAACAAGATAATGTTTCTAAATTGTAAGAAAAAAAGGTGATAGAATTAATAATTAGAGAACAATAATTACTTTTAACATACTCTATAACCTTCATAATTTTTGTCTTTTTGATCGTTCAATACCTGAGAGAGGCATCTTAAAATCTCTGATTCTGTTAATATATTTGTTTCTCCTTCTATTTCTGTTTTTGCTTTATAAATTTTGAGGCTTTATTTTTAGATGTCTTCAAGTTTATGATTACATGATTTTGTGTTTGTGTGTGACAGAGACAGAAAAACAGAGAGAGGGACAGACAGGAAGAGAGAGAGAGATGAGAAGCATCAATTCTTTGTTGTGGCTCCATAGTTGTTCATTGATTACTTTCTTATATGTGCCTTGACCGGAGGGCTCCAGCAGAGCAAGTGACCCCTTGCTCAAGCTGGTGAGCCTGTGCTCAAGCCAGTGACCTCTGGGTTTCGAACCAGGGTCCTCTGCATCACAGTCCAACACTCTATTCGCTGCACCACCGCCTGGTCAGGCACATGATATTTTTGAACCTTTCATTATTTTTCAACACCCTCCCCTTTTCTTTGCATTTAACTTAACATGGAAATCTTTTATGGTTCTTGAAAAGTTTATGAGCAGCTGCATTAATATTTTTTAGGAATATTATTAAGTAGTGAACTGGTGGCTATTACAAAATAATTTATATCAATAATTTTGAAATGACAAAATTTATTAATCAATTATGGCATCCTTGTTTATCTCTTCTAATTGTATTTATTTAAATTCTGGTTTGTGCAATATTAGCATTGCACATTAGCTTTCTTTTGGTAACTGCAAGATTGTATTTTTCTATTCTTTCATTTCAACCTTTTCTTATAGATTTAAGTAAGCAGCATGTGATAGCGTTTTTCTTTTAAATCCAAACTGATCATCTAGCTTTTAATTGATGAGTTAATATATATATTTTTTTACTTTGATAACTTAGATAATTAATACTATCAGTTTTTTCTGTTTTTTATTTTCCGTCTTTTCTCTTCTGCCCTGTTCTATTTTCTTGACTACTGTTTTTTAGTGAGGTTTTCCCCTTTCCCTTCATTTTCCTTTCCTTGTTAAGCTGTGGAACACACTTTCATTCTTGCGGTGGGTAGCCTGAAGTTCTTCACTGCCAGCCACACTGCATCCCTTGTTCCTCTTCAAATAGCTCAGCTTCCTCCAGCCTCAGGGCCCCACACTGCTATACCTAATGCCTTTCTTCCCTCGTTCATTCAGTTTTAACAAACATCCAGTTATTTTGATGTTTCTCTTTTTCTTCTAAATATAGCAGGGACCTGATGTGATGTACATTTTAGTGTCATTTCTTAGATTACTTATGAAAGATTTTTCTTCCCATCTTGCATAGCCTGCACCTCAGTATAATTCAGAGCCCCTTTACCTGACTTTGAATTTAGACGTTTTCTGGCCCAAGTAAAGAATAAGTTTGGATGGTTTCTCTTTAAAACAAAATCATATCAATACTAATAATTTTCGGATCATTTCATGTCTTTGTTTCACATCTTTGCTTACTTCATTTAACATGGATAAGAACTGATCCTGAAATGCCCCATTTTTATAGTATTATAAAAATATATGAGTAAAATTAGGACTTTTTTTCTTTTCTTCTATTTCCTGCGTATTTCCTAAAGAGGTTTAGAGGGGGTTTCGATAGAGTAAGTGAAAGAAGGCTAAGGAATGCCATTGGCAACAAAGGGAAGTGTGACCCGGGTCCCAGAACACCAAGCCTACAGGCTGCCACTGCACTGAGCAGTGTCCTTGTCTAAGCATGTAACGATATCTGCTGGTTTTGGAATTAGACTGTGATAGCGTGAGGATAAGCACTGTTTGAACTAGATGTCAGAAATGTCAGGATGCTGCAGAGTGCCTGCCCAGATCTGCCTACTTGGGTCTGAGTCCAGTTGATACTGAGTTCTCTTCTCCAGCAATTATCCACTAATGCATTTGGTCACTTCTCAGGCCACTTCAAAAGCAATCAGATGACTCTGTCATGAGCTAGGAAGAGGTGCTACATAATGGGAATTCTGTGATCTGTAAAATGTTGAGTTAATGCCCTGAGGCTGAAAATGCAGAGAAATGACCTCGGCAGGGAGGATTGATTGCACTGGTCTACTCAGTGGAAGCAGGCTCAGAACCCTGAGTCCCCAGCCCCCCCCCCCCCCAATGCAGGAGCAATGACCTCGGCAGGGAGGATTGATTGCACTGGTCTACTCAGTGGAAGCAGGCTCAGAACCCTGAGTCCCCAGCCCCCCCCCCCCCAATGCAGGAGCAATGACCTCGGCAGGGAGGATTGATTGCACTGGTCTACTCAGTGGAAGCAGGCTCAGAACCCTGAGTCCCCAGGCCCCCCCCCCAATGCAGGAGCAATGACCTCGGCAGGGAGGATTGATTGCACTGGTCTACTCAGTGGAAGCAGGCTCAGAACCCTGAGTCCCCAGGCCCCCCCCCCCCCAATGCAGGAGCAATGACCTCGGCAGGGAGGATTGATTGCACTGGTCTACTCAGTGGAAGCAGGCTCAGAACCCTGAGTCCCCAGGCCCCCCCCCCCCCAATGCAGGAGCAATGACCTCGGCAGGGAGGATTGATTGCACTGGTCTACTCAGTGGAAGCAGGCTCAGAACCCTGAGTCCCCAGGCCTCCCCCCCGTTTGTTACAAAGTCCAGGGGTTGGGGCCAGAGTCTCCTCTGCACTCCCTGATTGTCTTAGGAAAGTTGCTTAGAAAATAACTTAAATGTAAGTGTAGGTATATTGTCTGATTCATTTTTCCCCCACTGATTTTCACCGTAATCTCAGAAGAGCGTTAACACAGAACATTTGGTCCCAACATGTTAATAAAAGTCCACTCTCCACTAGTCAAATTCATTGAGACAGAAAGACAATGGTGGCTGCCAGGAGGAGGGGTGTAAGGAGTGAGTGTTTAATAGGTATGGAGTTTTACTGTGGGAAGATGAGAATGTCCTGCAGGTGGATGGTGGTGATGGTTGCTCAACAATGTACTTAATACCATTTAAAAATGGTTCAAGTGGCAATTTATGTTATATGTATTTAACCACAAAATAAATACATGAAATAGAATAAAATAATAACATTTAAAAACATAATGTCAGGTGTTGAAGCAATTGCTCCAAAGACCACATTGTTTTTTGCGGGGGTGAACTTGAGCACATTAACTTCTCTTGCTTAGACCTTCAAGAAAATGAATTTGTCAAGCCCGAGTCAGTGTACATGACCTTTGCTACATAATGTATGCACAGAACCTTCACAGCACACACGCTTCCATATAAGGTGGTTGATTTTTACCTTCTTTGGAATTCTACCTTGTCCATTTGGCTTTCATGATTAATGGCCAGTCCAGCCTGTTTATTATTCAAGGCTTTAACAGGAATCACAAGCTCAAAGAATAAACTGTGATTCATTGCATGCTCAAGACAGAGTAATCCTGGTTCAGTGGGGTGAAGTGGGATGAGCATGAGCTTTGAGACGCCCCTGCCTCTGCCTCTTACTTCTGTGCAGGTCAATACATTGTCATCCAGTCAACCCTCATTGTTCATATATTCAAGTATCAGCAAATGCACCTGTTAAAATTTGTTTGTAACCTCCCCCCTATCAACAGTCACAGCACTTACACGGTCACTTCCAGAAAGGCACAGAGGGGCAAAAGCTTTGTGTGAACAGCCCCTCCATACGGGCATGCTTCCAGCTGAGATGAACGAAACAAGGCTATACTTTTGTTTCCTGTTTCACACAGTAAGCAGGTGTGCTTTTTGTCATCTATTTAGTACCATATTTTTGCATTTGTGCTTTTTGTTGGGGATTTTACTCTTTGAAACGGCTCCCACACTTAGCACTAAAGTGCTGTCTGGTGTCCCTAAGGGCAAGAAACCTTTGAGATGCCTTATGGAGAAAATATGTATTAGAGAATCTTCAGTCAGAATGAGTTACAATGCTGTTGACTGTGAAGTCAATGTTAATGAATCAACATCATATATTAAATAAGGTGACCTTAAATAGAGACACACACATCAAACAATGATATGGATTCTTTTATTGACAAAGATATTGTGATCAGAGGCCTGTAGGAACCTATTCCTGTGTGTCCTCTAGGAGCAGTGGTTCAACAGTCACTAATAAAGTGTTTGCTGTGACTTTACAGAACTTATCCACCATGAATGACAAGAACTACCTGTACTTCCCTTTCCAAAAGGTCATCTCTTGCTCACACATCACTCCGTTCTTTCTCTGCTGTGGTAGGGAGCAGGGCTGTTCACAAATGATTGACTCCCTCTTCTTCCCAGACATAAGAAGGGGGCAAGAGGCCCTGGCTGGTTGGCTCAGTGGTAGAGCGTCGGCCTGGCGTGCAGGAGTCCCGGGTTTGATTCCCGGCCAGGGCACACAGGAGAAGCACCCATCTGCTTCTCTACTCCTCCCCCTCTCCTTCCTCTCTGTCTCTCTCTTCCCCTCCTGCAGCCGAGGCTCCATTGGAGCAAAGATGGCCCAGGCGCTGGGGATGGCTCTGTGGCCTCTGCCTCAGGCTCTGGAATGGCTCTGATTGCGGCAGAGCGACGCCCCAAGATGGGCAGAGCATCGCCCCCTGGTGGGCATGCCGGGTGGATCCCGGTAGGGCACATGCGGGAGTCTGTCTGACTGCCTCCCCGTTTCCAGCTTCGGAAAAATACAAAAAAAAAAAAAAAAAGAAGGGGGCAAGAGATTGAACTTTCTCACTTCATGCAAATTATATATGGCCATGTGACTTGCTTTTACCAATGAAATGGGCTCAGAGGTCACATATACCGCATCCAGGTAAAAGGGTTTCATTATCAGTGTTAAGCTCGTGCCTTCCTTTTGTCTGCTGATCTGAAAACAACAATGTAGAGCAGGGGTCCCCAAACTTTTTACACAGGGGGCCAGTTCACTGTCCCTCAGACCGTTGGAGGGCCGGACTATAAAAAAAACTATGAACAAATCCCTATGCACACTGCACATAACTTATTTTAAAGTAAAAAAACAAAACGGGAACAAATACAATATTTAAAATAAAAAACAAGTAAATTTAAATCAAGAAACTGACCAGTATTTCAATGGGAACTATAGGCCTGCTTTTGGCTAATGAGATGGTCAATGTGCTCCTTTCTTTGACCACCAATGAAAGAGGTGCCCCTTCCAGAAGTGCAGCGGGGCTGGATAAATGGCCTCAGGGGGCCGCATGTGGCCCGCGGGCCGTAGTTTGGGGACCCCTGATGTAGAGCCTCCATCACCTGGGTTTCTGCGTACCCATATCAGAGATGATATGTGAGCAATAAATAAAATGTGGTTTCATGTACTTAATATATAAAGAACCCCTACAACTCAATGACAGAATAAAAATCAACACAACTTTTACATGTGCAAAGGAGTTGAATATGCATTTCTCCAAAGAAGACATGCAAATGGCCAGTAAATACATAAAAAAATACTCAACGTCACTAGTCATTAAGGAAACACAGATCAAAACCACAGCGAGATACCACTTCCTACCTACTAGGATGGCTATAATGTTTTAAATGGAAAATGACAAGTATTGGCAAGGATATGAAGATATTGGAGAGCCTTCGCACATGTACACTGCTGATGGGTATTCCACCACTGGGGAAAACAGTGTAGCAGTTCCCCAAATGGTTAAACACAGAATTATTGTACCTTGTGACCCAGCATTTCTACGCCTAGGTATACACCCACAAGAACTGAAAGCAGAGATTCAAACAGATACTTGTACACCAGTATTCACTGAAACATTACAATAGTCAAAAGGTGAAAAGAACCCAAGTGTCCATAAACAGATGAATGGATAAACAAAGTGTGATATATTCATGCAGTGGAACATTATTCCGCTTTAAAAAGGAATGAAATTTGGACAGATGCTGCAAGCTGAATGAACCTTGAAAACATAATGCTAAATGAAATAATCCAGACACTAAAGGAAAAAATTATATCATTCCACTTCAATGAAATACCTAGAGTAGGGTAGTTCATAGCGACAGAATAGTGGGTTAGAGGTTACCAGGGGCTGGGAGAAGGGGGAATGAGGAGTTGTGGCTTCATTGGTAGAGAGTTTCTGTTTGGGGTGATGAAAAAGTTTGGAAATTGAGAGTGGCAATGGTTGCACAATATTTTCAATGTAATTAAAGCCACTGAATTGTACACTTTAAAATGATTGAAGCGGTAAATCTTATATATGTTTTACCACAGTAAGAAAAATTAATTTTTTTAATTAAAAAGCAACTGTGGGGCAAAGCTGGTAGTATATTGGTGATGGTTGTTTCTGTGGCATAATCTAGTTCATCCTTCCCAAACCTTCCTTCCTGTCTGTTTCTCTGAAATGACATAATGTAGGACATTTAGAGCTTTATGGCCGTATCGAACATTGAACTTGCAAGCCAAGATAATTCCTTCACTGATCTTTGTCCTCACAGAACAAGGAAAAATAAATTCTTCTAATTGTGTCCTTCATACATTTGAAACCTAGTGGGGCAGGCATGTAACCTGGGCTGAAAGTGGCCGTAGAGGTCAGAAATACTTATTTCATAACATGTAAGTGAGCTCCTTGGTTTTTTATACTTTTCCACACGTTCACACCTTCAGTTACTTGAATGTTCAAAGATGAAGCTGCCTTAAATGAACTGATTCCAAACAAAGATCACCTGTATTTTAAAATGAGTTTCCAACAATGTCCTGTGATCAGCAAGCTCTATTTAAAAAAGAATTCTTCTTGGGATCATATAGCATATCTGTCATTATCCATCACATTGGACAGTTAGAAAGTTGAATTTGTTCTAGGATTTCTTCTGTTGCTGTTTTCTAAACTTCCTTCAAAATGGGTTTACTTAACATTGTGAATCTGTACTTACTAATAATAGAGGGGGAAATGGACTAGTTAAGTCATATGTGAAATATAAAATTAAAAACAATAACAACATACAGGGAAGATACCATATAGGAAACTCGTAAGGAGTTCACCTAGGAAAGAAGTAATTCCAAAATCAGATATTTATAGGTACACATATTGCCAGGTGTTCAGCCAATATTAGGGTCTCCTCCTTTCTTGCCGACAAAACCTGATTTTGTTCAGGGCAGCAATATGCTCAACTAAGGTTTACATTTTCCACCTTCTCTTGGAGCTAGGTCTAGCCAAGGAATTATAAATAGAAATTAGATATTAGTACTTCCAGGAAATTTCTTTAAATGTCACTGGTTCAACTGAGATATAGGTCTTTTGCCCCTTGCTCTTACCCGTCTTCTTGCCTGGAACATGAACATAATGGCTGGAGCTCCAGCAGCCATTTTATGATTTTTGAACATAGATGCCACAAACATTTAGGATAGTGGTACAGAATGGTAGAAAGAGACTAGATGCTTGATAGTCTTTACAAAATGCTATATAAATTCTAGACCACTACATTTAAATTGTTATTACTAGCAGCCCAGTGCAATTCTAATCCCCAGTGTTGTTATTTTCAGTAATAATACTGACCTGACAATCATATACAGCTTTATAGTTAACCATGTATCTTCATTCTACCATCACCTTTGACCCTCACAATCCTGTGTGATGAGTGCTGTTACCCTCATCTTAGAGATGACAACATTGAAGCCCAGAAAGGTTAGATAACATGGTCAAAGTTGCAGACTTAGCATTTGTCATAGTCAAGGTTCAAACATTCAACATCAAATGCACCTTCTTTCTCCTACATTGTAGGCAAATATTAACATAATTGATGTTTGAGTAGCTCTCCAGAGAGGAGGATCTTTTTTCATTTTTTAAGGAAGAACCAGTCACCTACTAGAATACAGTTGGCCAATCACATACTAACTTAAAAAAAAAAAAAGATTTGTATATATTTAGGTTTGAGATGGGGGGTTTATTGTAATTTTCCTTCTTCATGGGGACCTATAATATTTTAATTCACACCTTTTTTGACTTTAGAAAACTAACCAGCCAATACATAAATGACTTTAAAGGTTTTTTAGTTCTGTTTTATGCCTAGGGATTTAAAAACAAAACAAGAAGGGAAGAAAAGATATAGAAAGAAAGGGCATAATTCTGTGGAGAAGGAGGCCAGCAGCCTGTACATGTTTATAGCTCTTCTATTCTTTTTACCTTTTAAAGAGAGTTTGCCACATAACCTCTGTAAGTTTCTGTCCTGCTGTGCTGGTCCTGGCTTGTACAGTATCACATGATCCAATTGGTCAGCTTTCAGGAATTTTGTAAGCCAGTTGTTGTAACAGCAATTTTTAGAACTTAATTATATAATCTTATAATAAATTATATTTAAAACAAAGATAATACATACTCAAAACTCATCATACCATAGTTCCTTTCCCATAGTTCACTTCTGTGTTCTTAGGCCATGTCATCTGTTCTATCCATACAGTGGAACTGTGATGTGGTGGTATGCTAGTGTACACCTCTTCCCAGCCCCACAACCAATGATGTCACATTGGTAGCTTGAAATCAGCCATAGTGGGATTATTTACACCATTGACATTGGTAAATGCTATGGATTTAGGAATTTAATCTGTTGGGATTTTAAGGTTGTTTTTTTTTTAACTTTGTAGTAGTTTTGTCTTCCTTTAATGGCTTTTGCATTATTTTAACTTTTCATTATAGTCATTTCTCTACTTGTCTTATACACTCTACTGAAATGTAACCTCCTTCAACCAAGGATAGTTTCTTATTCATATATGCATCCTTTCCCCATAAGCACTCAGCAGTTCCTTGCATTTGGTAGACTGCTTTTAGTCTACTCTAGCTGCAAAGACAGACTATCACAGACTAAGTGGCTTAAACAGCAGAAACTTACTTCCTCATAGTTCTGAAGGCTGGAAGTTCCAGATCAAAGTGCCAGGAGGATTGGTTTCTGGTGTGGACTCTTCTTGGCTTGCAGACAGCCACCTTCTACTGTGTCTTCACTGTGCATACGCACCTCTGGTGTCTTTCCTCTTTTTATAAGTCCTTTAGTCGTTTCTGATAACAACCCCAGCTTTGTAACCTCATTTAACTTTAATTACCTCCTAAAAGTTTCTGTTTCCAAATACAATCTCATTGGAGGCTAATGCTTTATGAATTTGCAGTGGAGGAGGAGGCACAATTCAGTCCATAACATAGGTATTTATGACTTAAGCATTTCCTTGAAAACAAAGGCATACGGAGCCTTCCTTGTGTGCCTGCCTCTGTGCTAGTTGCATTATATTATCTGAGCCCCATAGCATTGCTTCAAGGTAAATACAGGAGTTGACAAAGGTAGGTTTACAGTTGTTCATATGAAAAATGACATGCAAATTATGATTATATGCTTCTACCAGAATAAAATGTGTTTTGCATACTCACAACTGTGAATCTGTGTTTGCCCACCCCTGTATTATTGTCCCCATTTTACAGATGGAGATAGTGACTCTATAAGAGATGAAGTAACTTGCCCAACTATGTACAGATGGTAAGTGTTTAATCCAGTATTCAGACCCAAACAATGTGACTTCAGAGTTCAAATACTTAACCACTGTAGCAAACTGCCACCTGCTTTTTTCATACATATGTCTTTGTGTATTTTGTCCAACAACAATATTGAAACCCTTACCAAAAAAAGTAAGCAACTGTTATTGATGTCACCCCATTAAAATAAAAATTTATTTATAAAAAAAAAAAGTAAGCAACTGTTGAGGAATTTTTAGTAGAGCATATATGCAAATGTGCAGACATTTCTCAGAGTGCTTTGGTAAAATTGAGGTAGGGGAGTCTTCATGTAACTGTAGCTTAAAAGAAAAGTGCTTAAACTCCATGGTCTTCCATTTCTGAGACCTTCTCTTTAAGACAGGATAAAATAAACACCTGTCATATAATGCTCCAGACTAACTGGAAAGTATTTTTTAACTAAACATTGAGCTTTAATATTCTAAATTTAAAAAATTATAAACTGAGAGGTTTAGAAAGAACAAGCATGTAGAGAGCGCCATCAGAGGAACAGAACAACTCACGTGATTTAGAATTACAGTCCCTGCCTAAGACTCGGTGTGATTATTTTCTTCAATTTGTTTGAACAATTTTGACTCAACTTGGAAAAAATTCTCTTGCTTCAAGTACAAGTGGGTGTTGTTTCTGTCCCTTTCTCATAAAGAAACTACATTGGCAGTTATTCATTTTATTCATCCTTCTCTAGAATTTCTTCTATCCACCACACACCGGTATTCTCTGGTGTGAAAGCAAGTGCTTTGATGGAATGAAAGGGACACTGTGCATTTTATTCCAGTTTCTCCTAAAACCTCATTTGTGTATTCTCTTGCTTCATGTCCCTGTCTAAGTCCTTTGTTAAACCAGAAAGTTCTAAAGATGAGATTTGACTACAGCATGCATCTGCTCAACTAATATTTGTTGAGCGCATACTACATGTAGGACCCTCTCAGGGACTATATGGTAAACAAAGTCCCAGGTGGTCATATTTGAGATGAAAGAGACAATGAACAAGATGATTATGTATCAGCATCTGGCAAGTTCTTTGAAGAAAAGCAGGTTAAAGATTTATAAGCACTATTGACATTTTGGTTCAAATCTTTCTTTACTATGGGAGCTGTCCCATGCATTGTAGGAGGTTTAACAGCATCCTTGGCCTTGACCCACTATATGTCAGTAGCACATACACACATACACACACACACTCAGTCATGGCAACCAAAAATGTCTTCAAACATTGCCAAATATGCCTTGGTGGTCAACAGTAAGCCCTGGTTGAGAAATTGAGAAGCTCGGGTCTAAAAAGTAAGAGATGGGAGTGCTAATTTCCTAATCAGGGAAGACCTCTCTTATAAGGTGACCTTTGAGCAAAGACTGGACATTGTGAAGGTGGACATCATGTAAACATCTGGGGGAAGAATGGTCCCATCAAAGGGAATGGTAGTGCAAAGGCCCTGAGGTGAGGGGATAGCAAGGAAGCCATTGTTGGCAGAACTGAACAGGAGGATGATAGGAAATGATTTTATCAACCAGGTCTTAAAGGAGCAAGGTCATGGTCATATAGGTAGGAATTTGGCTTTGAATCAAAGGAGGGATGGGCAGCCATCAAGGGTGTTAAGAAGAATAGCAACATGACCTGGTTTATATTCAGATAGGGTTGCCATTGATGCTGAATACAGAATCAGCAGTGTAGACACAAAGGAGAAAGCCAGCAACCAGGGCGGCCATAGCAATAACCCTGCGGGCGGGGTCATGCCTGAAATCTGGATATGTTTTAAGCCTATATCTGACACATTTTGGTGATGAATTAGACATCAGATGTGATCAAGAAAAGTGTGTGTGTGTGGGTGGGGGTAGTTTGATGTACTCCTCTGAAAATACCCCAAATGAGTTTTTCCTTCTGATTTTTGCTCCTAATCTATAAGAGTTTAAGTATGGAGACATTGTTTAGGCATTATATTTTAGACTGTTATATCCTAAATTACTTCCTGAGTAAACCAATTAAAATTATAATGTGGGTCTCCTGGAGAAACAGAAAGGAGACAAACTCAGTACAATTATACCTCTTAGATGCCACTTAACATCACTATTCTCCTATTGCTTGGAGAATGAAATTCTGGCAAGTAGAGGCAAAATGAGCAAACGCCCCCCCCCAAAGCAGCCCATTGCCACTGGCTCATAGCTGGAATGCTACCCAATTATTCTCCAGGACCCCATTTGGGAAGCAATGTGCATGCACTCTTCATAAAAACCACCACGTGCTGCAAATTCAGGCAGCATCTCTCATTTCTCTGTATCACCTGCCTTCTGAGACCTCAGGAGTGGTCTAATTATTGCCTCCCTAAATTGAAGTAGATTAACTGAGGTTCTAAACTTCTCAAACTGCAGGAGAGGGAGAAAGTGAAGACACTAGGTAGTGTCTGGGTTAAGATGGGCTTTTGTAAAACCTTCTATATTTGTCAACAGACATTGGAGATTACACCCCAGGGCTTTTTACCTTTAAACCTTGTGGAGTCATGTTTGCTCTCCCTTTAAAGCAGTGTTTCTTCTGGTGTGGTGTGAGGTGCTTATTAAAAATGCAAAATTCTGGGATCCTTTTCAGACCCTGAAGGATGAAAATTGGAATAATGTTCAGTAAGGGCCTCAAATGATTATGAAGTATGCTAATATTTGAGAACCACTGCTGTATCATTTAGGAATTGCATTTGCTTCCTCTAATAAAGATTGTAAATAAAGAAATAGTTTATTTCTCTCATTGATAAATGAAGTTCAGATACAGGCAGTCTGGGCTGGTATGATAGATCTATGGTACAATCGAAACCTTCCATTTTTAGGGTTCCTTAAAGGTTCAAGGTGGCTGCTGCAGCTCTAGCCATTGTATTTACATTCCAGGCAGGAATCAGGAAGATGGGGGACTGGGCCAAAAGGTCCTTTGCCAACTGCTTAGCATCCTTTAAAAGAGCCAACTCAGAAGTCACATCCGTGCATATTATTGGCCAGGATTTATTCACATAGCCACTCGTAGCTGCTAATGAGATGCAGAAATATCGCTCTTAGCTGGGTATAGTGATAGTCAAAGTAAAACAATGGTATTCCCGTGAAGGAAGAAAGGAAAATGGGTGGTGTTGCCATATCTATTGCAGCTCCCTTACACCATCGTGCCGTGGCCATGGTGTTGTAGGAAGACTGCTTAATTTGAAATACATTATTTTTCACTTACTATCAGTTTACTATCATGTGTTGGTTATTTTATAGAAAGCAGCAAAGGAAAACATAATCGTCGTTTCTGTAGCAGTCAGACCGATGCATTGAGAACTACTGTATCCGTTTCTTTCTTCTCTCCTGTCCTCAGCCAGTCTCTCTCTTTTTTTTTCTTGATAAGGAAGGTGAGGAATCCATGATAAACAGAGGGAGAGAACGAGGAAGCCAAATCAAAAGTGGCAGTACCACTTTTTAGCTGTGTTGCTCATTCTGATGAGTATAACATACCAAGCTCCAGGGTGTGGGAAAGGTTCACAAGCTACTGTACAGAAAAACACTCCTGGCATAAGAGCCATTCGATAAGTAAATACTTTTATTGATCCCTTCCTTCATTTAGATGATGAATGCTAATCTAAGATCAACCAAGAAAGTCTGACTTCCTTTTTGGGTTCCTGCTTTAAGAAAAATAGGAATGCTTTTGATATGAAAAATACCCCACCCAAAAATATAAGCCCTTTTCCCTCAAGAGTCCTCATTCTTGCCAAGGCTGTTAGAATTCCCTTGCTATCACACATATGTAGGTTTGGAAGGAGGCACCTGCAAAACTGGGTTGGATTGGACATGTTCCTTCCCCTCCTGGGCTTCCTGGATCCCTTAGAAGAAACAGGAAGCCCACCATTTACCTGGCAACCTCATGGGGTTGGCTGCAGAAGGAGAGCACTTGGGTAACTAAACCTCCCAAAGTGGGGTCCTGGCCCACCAGCAGGGACATCACCTGAGAAGTGGTTAGAAATGCACATTATCAGTCCCGTCCCAGGCTTACTAAAATAGAGATATGTGTTTTAACCTTTCAGGTGGTTCTGATGCAAGCAAAAGTTTGAGAACCATCACTCTATTTTCTTATTTTTATTTTTTTAGATTTTATTTATTCATTTTAAAGAGGAGAGAGAGGGGGCGGGGTGAGCAGGAAGCATCAACTCCCATATGTGCCCTGACCAGGCAAGCCCAGGGCTTCGAACCTGTAACCTCAGCATTCCAGGCCAATATTTATCCACTGTGCCACCATAGGCCAGGCGAGAACCATCACTCTAAATAAAGCACTGCGCCTACTATTGTCCTGATACACCAAGGTTGTTGGTTCTGTCCCTCATCAGGACACATATAAAAATCAACCAATGAATGTATAAATAAGCAAGACCACAAATTGATGTGTCTCTCTCCTCTCTCTCCCTCCCTCCCTCTCTTCTTCCCCCTCTTCCCCTCTTTCCTTCCCCTATCTCCCTCTCTCCCTTTCCCCTTCTCCTCCTCCCTCTCTCCCTTTCCCCCTCCCTCCCTCCCCCTTTCCTTCTCCTCCCCCTCCCTTTCCTTCTCCTCCCCCTCTCCTTCTCCCTCCTCTTCTCCCTCCCCCCTTTCTTCCCCCTCCTTCTCCTTCTCCCCTTCCTCTCGTTCTCCCTCTCCCCTCCTCTCCCTCTCCCACCTCTCCCCCCTTCCTCCCCCTCTCCCTCCCCCTCTCCTCCCTTCTCCCTCCCCCTCTCTCTCTCCCTACATCTTCTCCCTCCCTCTTCCCCTCCCTCTCCCTCTCCCTCTTTCCTCCTCTCACACCCTCTCCTTTCCTCTTTCAAATCCATAAATTAAAATACACACACACACACATGCACACACACACACACACACACACATTTTTTAATTAGCTCACTTTTTTTTCTCCAGTGAGGAGTCATTTACTGTCTCTCTTCCATGTGTGTCCAGGCAGAAATGTTTGTCAAAAGTGCAAACAAGCCCAGTCTGGCTGAGGCCTTGCTCTGCAGACTCATTTGCACACTGAGTTCTGACAATCTGTCAGGCAGACTAGGGGATGCCAAACCTCCCTTTTGGGAATAGTACTCTAAATGCCTTCAGCTACTTCATTTTTATAAGCCAGTTTATTGTATTCAAAATGCTTTGTTTATGAGGAAATGTACCTTGTACAGCTTCACCCAGAGCAGAATTACAAGGCACTTCTACCTGGGAATGTTTAAAGGGAGGAGAGTTTCTAGATCTAGAACATTCAACAGATCTGCTCTTGAAAAATAGGCTCAATATGTCAGTACACACAAGAGGAAAAATAAAGATAATGATGATCATCGACAAAACTCTATTGGAATTGCTTAATTTACTTGTAAAAATTAGCAAGTGAAACATATTTGGGCCAAAATGAGCAATCTGCAGGGTTTTCAGTGGTGGTGTTCAGTTTAATTTTTGGAGTGGCAGGAAGTATACTAAGTATTTCCCTTGGTGTATGTTTTGGGCTATACGATAGTTTTATTATGGAATATGACAGAGGGTAATGCATGTGATGTTTCTGTGCTTGGCCAGACAGATTGGGAATTTAAGGGAGTAGTTTCCCCCTCGTTCTCATCCATCTTCTAATCTCTTTTGCTCAATAAAGAGCCTAGGAAGCTCAGATAAATACCAGGGGGAGACACAGAAGCCAGCATGAGAGACTGACTGCTTCTCCTGGGCTTGACAGGCTTGGGGAAGCTTGGAACTGGCGAAGGACCAGCTCACTGTCCTCCTTCAGAGCCTGTCAGGTCACCTGCCACGTGACACTGGGCTGGTTTTGTAGGTTGTTCCTTAATATTAGCTGATTTGTTTTTACTAAAAGGGCATCTCACTAACTAGGTAAGTTTGTAAGTCATCCACTAAATTATTGTGAAAAATATTTTAGCACAGTCCATATTCAAGGAATTATTGGAATACTGGTAGAAAGGATTCACTTTCAGTAATCAGTTGGCTTGAATTATAAAAGGCATCACAAGATGTCCAGCCAGGAAAAATAGAGCTCTATTCCCAAAGAGTAGTCACTGCCTCTGTTAAGAATTTCAAAGCCTTATGTATGCACCCCTGTGTTCATGGCAACATTACTCATAATAGGCAAGATATGAAAGCAACCCCAATGCCCACTGATAGAAAAGTAGGTGGAAAAAAGTGGTGGTACATATATTCACTGGCATATTACTTAGACATAAAAAAGAATGAAATCCTACCACTTGTGGCAGCATGGATGGACCTAGAGGGTATTGGGCCAAGTGAAATAAGCCAGGTAGAGAAAGACAATACCATGTGATTTCACTTACATGTGGAATGTAAAGAATGAAATAAATGAACAAACAAAACAGAAACAGATTCCTAAACAAAGAACAGACTGGTGATTACCAGAGAGGAGAGCGATGGGGGCCCAGGTGAAAAAAGTGAAGGGATTAAGAAGTGCGGCTTGGTCATTACAGAATAGTCACAGGGATGTAAAGTACAGCCTAGGGAATATAGTCAATGACACTGTAATAACTGTGTGGTGCCAGGTGGGTACTGGAAATATTGGGGAACACTTTGTAACATGTATGATTATCTAATCACTACTCTATACACCCAAAATTAATACAAAATAATATTGAATGTAAACTGTAACTGAAAAATAAAATTTTTTTAAAGAATTTGAAGTCTTCAGGGTGGACCTCAGCATACCAAGATATTTATTTACCTCCCTAGTACCTCTAGAATTCTCTATCACTGAGTATTTGGGACTCCTTTACCCTTAAATGGTATGGAACTTCTTTAATCCAGGTGTGGTCCCTGCCCAGGGTTCTTTCTCTGGGAAATTTGGATTTGAGCAAAGCTAGTCAGTCTAGGGACCAAGGTTCTATAAACTCAAGTGTTATAAGAGAAGCCTTAAGCTTTGGGAGGTAAGAAGCAGATCTGCAGAGATTGCAGAGTAGAGGACACTGGGCTTAGAGAGATGAGCGCCCTCACCTCTCATCTGATCACCTGACCAGCCAGGCTCCACTTCCCCCCAAGGCCCTTGTACTGTATACTGCTTGGGTTCTGGAGGAAACATCACGTCTTTATAATACTTTGCCATTCTTATCTCTGAAATCAAACTAGCTTAAATAACATTGTATTCCTTGCAACCTTCTTACTTAGACTAAGACGGGGATGGGGAGTTCCAGTGTTTGCTCTCACTCTATAAGGTGACAGTAGTGCCCTGCATTTTAAAATGGAAGAAAGTCCAGGAAGCCTCTGGTTTGTTCCATTTGGAGTGTTCCAAGCAAGATAGTATACTGACTGCTATACATTCATGTTATTGCGAGGCAAGTGCTCTGCCTACACTCTCATTTCATTGCCTCAATCTTATAATGAGGCTTCTGAGTGGATTAGGTGACTTGCTGAGGACACAGAGGTGGCACATGGCTAAGCTGGGACTGGAGGTGCAGATCCCCTGGCCATGCCACAGAAGGGGCGGGGCAGACTCCAGCCTGGGCCAGCCATGGACAGTATCAAAGAGGGCTCGGCTCAAGGCACTGATTCAGAAGGGTTCTCAGGGATGACTGTTCTGGGCAGTGGAGAGGGGGCTGTGTGAATAATGAGGGCAATGGAGAGGAGGCTCAGTCAACCAGGGGTCCCCAAACTTTTTACACAGAGGGCCAGTTCACTGTCCCTCAGACCGTTGGAGGGCCACCATATACAGTGCTCCTCTCACTGACCACCAATGAAAGAGGTGGCCCTTCCGGAAGTGCGGTGGGGGGCCGGATAAATGGCCTCAGGGGGCTGCATGCGGCCCGCGGGCCGTAGTTTGGGGACGCCTGCTAGCAAGTGTCCACAGTGATTCATTTTAGCATTTGTCCCTAATGTCCATAGCTATCATGGGAGTTGTGAGAATGACAAAGTGGTGTTGCAACAAGGCCTTTCTACAAGCAGTTCTTTGACTCAGGAAGCAAAGCCCTTCTCCAAGACACAGAGACAAGGTCTGCTGTTGTACCTGGCACTTACCTGAGGGGCCATCTGGTGCTGGTCTCTGATGGGCTCAGTGCCAGCTTCTAATTCCAAACCAGCTCCATCAGCTGGGCTTTTTTTTTTTTCTCTGGGAGAGTGCTAGTAACCTGTGGGAGGCCCGCGGGCCTGGAGTGGTTCCTTCCCAGCCCGGGAAGTGGCTCCTCGCCAAGTGCCCTTAGGGAGCAGTTGCAGAGGCCTGGCCTCCCAAAGCCAGCTAGTCTGGGACAAGAAGTCTGTTATGGTTGCCTTTGGGATTTGATTAAGAAGATGATATGCACATGATGGTGAATGGTTACAATTATTTGTTACAAGAATAAAGATGGTTTTCACATTTTTTAAGGCCTTGTCATTGCAAAGCCTTTTCTCCCCTCTTCTAACACTTATGACTTAGTTTCTGGAGATCAAAGAAGACAGATCTTTCATAACTCTTCACCCGGCATTCCCAAAACATATGTGCATATCCAAGACTCCCTAAACTCAGGGAATTAGACCAAGTTTGTGGAATGTAATGAATATGATGAATTTAGAGTCCCAAGTCTTCCTTCTTCTCTGTTTTGTTGAATGAATTTCCTGCTTCACAAGAGCTGGTCATGATGCTGCTAAGAGATAGTTCAAAACATTTTCCATGATGTCATCTGAGCTTGTGCATTTGTTTTTGGTTTTTTTGTTTTGTTTGGGGGATGCCTCTCCTAAATAATAGCATACCTATTGTTATGGTCAGTGTTTTCTTTCCCTAGTTTTGCACAGTGCTTTCCAAAGTTATTGTTAGTGTTAACTGAGCCTTAGAAAGTGTAAGAATCTGTCCTGATATAAACAGGAGTATTCTAAGATGTACAGTAATACTCTTATTAATGACAATTTTTTATTGCATGCTCTGCATCCCAGATTTAGTGACTGTTTTTCTGACATGTGAACTGCCGTCTGTCCTTACAAAAAGCTCTAGGCCTGGAGGGCTCTTACTGTAGGTGGAGGCTAAGGGACCCAGCAGTCTGCCGAGTGCCGAAGCTGGCTTGGACTCGAGCGCTGCGAGGCAGGCACTGACATATCCCGCTGGCTCCACAGGCATGTTGCATGCTGGAGACTAACCGAGAAAATGGTAAAGTCAGCTCTCCAGGGCGCCTGCCGAGAAAGCCCTACCCTCCGGGTTCCCCAGCATGTTTGCCGATTGCTCTTTGTCCAGGAAAGTGTGCTGGCTTTAATTTTCCCTTGTGGAGAGAGGGAAAGCCCCCAGGAGATAGGTGATTTACTGGACTCCCTTCAGGATGAATTTCTCTGCTTGCACTGAGAAACTCACACTGTTGCCTTCCAGGGCGGGGGAGGGGGACCGTGCGAAGTGAATTGTGCCCTGCCGTGGGAATCATCTTCCCAGAAAGTTGGCAATGGGCAGGTCATGTGTCGCTTCTCATTCTCCAGGTTCACCAGTACTATAGCTGTCTCCCAGAAGAGAAAGTTCCGTATGTCAACAGCCCTGGCGAGAAACTGCGCATCAAACAGCTATTACACCAGCTGCCACCACATGACAATGAGGTAAGGGGCTGAAGGGATCTTAGGAAGACTCTTCTTGGAACCTCTGAATTGTTACTGCTCCACAACTGGAATGCTGTGATCCGTGAGATCTCGGAAGGAAAACTGGCAGTTTAGTTTAGGTTCAGTTTCCTTAACTAGAGCCAAGAGAAACTGTCCCACACCTTCTGGAGAGTGTTACCAAAGAGCAGGATCTCACGAGGTACTGGAGTCACCTCTGGGCCTGGCACTACTTGCTATTTGGGGGTAACCAGGGAGCACTAACATTTAAAAGCTCAAGTCCAGGTTTTCTTAGTTGAAGAAGAATGTGCAAGGCTGGGTTCCTGAGCACGTCAGACTATGGGACTCCACGGCCAGCTCAGACCCTGCAGGAGCTCCGTGGCTCTCTGGAACTGTCTGCGTCATTCATGAGAAGAGGTGTGCTCACTTCCCACGTCACACCACAGCAGAACTTTTGTGTCCAGATTTGTAAATAGCCTGTGTTTTTGTCATTGGAAGTCCAGCTTGCTAAGGTCACCCGTGTGCCCTGGAAACTGTGGTTTGCAGGCTCTTCTTTTCTTTCTGGACCTAGACACACGGCACTGTCCACAGGCACTTCTTGTATTTGAAGTTAAGTTGATCGTAACGGGAAATTTGTAAATATGCTTTAAAGGCATCACACTGCTTGAGGGGTTTAGATTTGTAAACTAGAAATTAATTTTTAAGCATCTGGTTTTTAAAAATGGTAACTCATAGAATTGAGTTGTCTACTGAACTCTGATTGCATTTTAAACAAAAATATAATTTTCAATTAAAAGAGATGTAACCCCTTTAGTGAGCCAGACACCAGCTTTCTACCCACTGCCACACCCACAAGATAGAACCCAAAGGAAATGACTGAGTGCTTTTTTAGCCTTTACCTTCTCCCATTTGAATAAAAAGGTAAGTTTGAATAAGTGCAGCAAAAGCTTGAACACGGAAGCAGCTCCTAGAAAGAGAGTGAGGATTCCCTTTCCTAGTGTTTATTTCAGACATCATTTAAAAAATGTATATGCTTTCTCTTTAAACCTGAGAGCAAGCCTTGTAACCTGATGCCCAGTCAACAAATCTGGAAGTGAAAATGGGGTTTTTTACAAGCAGGAGGGGTGTGCCTTTCTTTAAAACTAAGTCCATAAAATGTCAGTGGTGTAACCATATATTCTGGGCTGTTTGGGTCACTGCAGTTCTCTCACTGGGACATCCACATGAAGTCGTTTTGGGGTTTTTTTTGTTGTTGTTGTTAACGCTTTTTTATGTGATGGAAAGACCTGATCTGCTCTTTTCTGCTTTTAGTCATTTCTTCTGTGTACAGTTCACTGTGGTTCATGAGACAAGACCTCTCGAAGTCCTTCTTCCTGCAGTGAGAATTCTTTACATGTGACCCAGTGGGCAGATTTCACCCATTTAACGTGGCCCTTTTTGAGAACAAAGGGAGATTCTAAAGTAAATATTTGATCATTTTATTTTCATCCAAAGAAGACGATTTTGGCATCTACAGCTGTCCTGGTTTTTAAATGAGAATGCATCTGTTTAGCTCAAAGGTTTCACTGTAACCCTCTGGATGATAAAACAGTTGAGCATTTCAGTTAGCCTTTCTGATGCTCAGAATACTATGAAGACTGGTGGTGGGCAATGTTTCCCAAAGTGTGGTAGATAAGGCACTTTATGTGGAACATGAAGAAGGCAGTAAATAAAATTGAACCATTTAACGAGAGAACCACATCCTTTTAAATTATATTTCATTCATCATGCCCGAGTAGTTGAATAATCAAGGGGGAAATTTTCGGTTGGTACCTGCAGGTGCATCACACGTCTTCAAACCCTCCTAGTGTCCACTTGGAAGTTGCAGTATTAAGAATCTGCTTTTTAGGATTTCCCACAAGCAACAGTAGCCAGCTAGAATCTGGCAACAGTGTAGTTTTGTGCTCACTCTATTTAGTTTATGGTCACCCCTATTTTTTGCAGGTAATACTGATTTTCCATTTATAATATACTTTGTTTTTAAGTAAACATATTCAAGTTTTTTAAAGCGAGTCAGTTTTAAAACAGTAATAAGGGGTAGTTCAAGACTATGACAAAATTCCTACCGTGTGCAGACGTAAGAGGAGAGCCGAATGACTAACATCTGTCCTCTGGTTTGTGTCTGTTTAACAAGAAGGAGCATAGCTTACCAAGAGCGGGCGTGTTAACCCAAGCCCAGCGCAGCTTCCCTCCTGCGCACAGGTGAGCAGGCAGGGGCTCCCGGGAAGCAACGCAGACACCTTTGAGCCAGCTCTTCAGTCTCCAGCCTGTGGTTCTTCATTTTCCCAATAATGTGATGGGAGAAAAGAAGCTGTGAGGCCATTGGCAGCGGTTCAGGCTCGCTGGCCTGGAGCCTCCCTTGGTGCCAGGGACCATACGCGGGTGCATGGGCCTAAAAGTATCAGGATCCACAGTCAATTTAAAGATCCAAATCCATCTGAAAGAAGAAGAAAGTTGCAGAAGTTGGGTTTGAATCTTAGTGGGGAGGCAGAGTGAGGCAGGGAGGATGAGGAACAGAAATGGACCTTCACCCTGCCTGAGCCTTGGGCTCCAGAGTTCAGAGCCTTTGGCAAGCTCTGTTGGCTGTCAACATCCGAGGCTGAGACTCATTTTAAATGTCCACAAGCCAGGTGGTGTTCCAGTACAAGCCAGGGCCATAAAACCAAATAGAAGTGTATTTACTGAGCAAAGACTGAGGCACAAGCTTCAGGAACCCCCAGGAGGAAGATGACTCCTCCATGCCACCCTATGTGTCGCCCAGGTCCGATACTGCAACTCCCTGGACGAGGAGGAGAAGCGGGAGCTGAAGCTCTTCAGCAACCAGAGGAAACGCGAGAACCTGGGCCGAGGGAACGTCAGGCCCTTCCCGGTCACCATGACCGGGGCGATTTGTGAACAGGTGAGCGTGGGTTCCAAGGCGTGAGGGCGGAACGCTCTGGCATGTGACCTCTCAGTTGCTCACTCCCCAGTTGTTAACCCCCCCCCCCCCAGTCATCTTATTGCGTGCCTGTCGTGGGCCAGGCACTGCTCTGAGCCTGGGGACACAGCAGTGAACAAAATATCAAAAGCTTGATCTTGCTCTTGTAAAAAGCTCCATTCCAGGGGAAGAGGTCAGACAATAATATGCAGAAGATAGAGGAAATGCAGCAGGGAAGGGAGAAGGGAGTGCTGGGTGTGGAAGGTTGTGTTTTCCTAACGTGGCCTGGAAAGTGCCCCTCAGACAGCAAAGATGGCGGGAACTGGGACATGACATGTGCAGCCTGGGGAAGGGGCTGCGAGGGCAGAGGGAACGGGCAGCTCCCAGGCCCTGAGGCAGGAGCATTTCTGTCCTGAGCAGTCGGCCAGTGTGGCAGGGCCGAGGACACCACGGAGCAGAGCTGACAGAGGGCCAGGTCCCGGAGACTTACCTACCCATTGGAAAGAGTTGAGCTGAGGAATGACACATGATGGCTTTATAGTTTTAAATGAGTCCTTTAGAAAAACGGAGTTTACATGGACTATGGGTCAGGCAGCCTCTTTCCCAGAGTCATGCCAGGACTGGTGACATCTAAAGGATGGTAAATGATGGTCTTCTGGCTCTAAGGGTTCCTCGGCAAAGTGCATGAAGCCCCCTACATTCTCCCTCAGACCTCACTAGGTTGAAGAGTCTGAGTTTATTGTCTCTCTCACCGTCCTGTAGAATGCTCAGGGCATGGCAGAAGAGGGCTTTGAAGAAAGCAGGGTGGTGGCGATCTAGTCTGCCTGCATTCACCCTGCTCCTCTCAGATGCCGAAAGCCTGCTGGTGCTAGATATCGTTTTCTACACTTGGCTGAGCCCTGCTGCTTTTAGTACAGGCCCATCGAACTCGGGGGCTCTAAAAGGACTCATTTAGGAGTTGAAGATATACGAACCAGATTGGTGGAGAGAAAGTGAGATGTGAGATAGTAGTACCTGAGGGGAGTGGGAGCCATTTGGAAGCTCTTATTTTTTTTTTTTTTTTTTTTTTTTTCAGATTTCAGGAGGATAGAGTAAGGAGTTTCAGGTGGGTGGAATGGAGACAATACTTAATAGGAGAACCGAAGGACCAGAGATTTGGCCATGGTCTTTATCCTTAAGACGCAACCTTGAGAGAGGTGGTCGGTGGTTAAGATGTAAGATTCGGTGTGCTCCGCCACTTTCAGATTCTTCTGGAGCCAGCCCAGCTGGGCTCACCTAGGACAGAAGGAAGGTTGGGCATATTGTGGGAAGATGTTGAAAGCAGTATAGAATTGTGACAAGAGGACGGAGGCAGAAAGACAGTGTGACTCATGTTTCTCCCAGATAACCTTGGCCATATTACTTTTCCTCAGTTTTGTCATCTGCAAAATGGGGACAATAAATGCCTATATTATAGAACTGTATTGAGAATTAAATGAGATTCTGTATTGTCTAAGTAATTAAACAGAGGGCATTATACTGATGTGACTCGATACTTCATATGATGAGCTACATTAGCAAGCTAAAACCTAAGCCAGAATTAATGTAATAGAATCTGAGAAAATGAAACTTAAGGACAATCAATCACAAATGCCAACCTGGCTTTCCCAAAGAAGGCAGCCACTTAGCCAGCCATGCCGTTGCCTTGCTTTGCTCTGCCCCTCCTCTGTAAGAGCCTCTCCCTGAGCTCCAGGTGGTGGAGTGCCCCACACACCCTCAGTTTGGTGTTGCCTGTCCCATTTCATTCAATATCTGCTGAAGTAAACTTGACATTTTTCATGTGCTTCGGTTTATCTGTTAACACTGTGCTGTCTCAGGTCTAATGTCATGAAAGGAAGGGGTAGTACTTTGTGGAGCCTAACGTCTTTCTTTGTCTGGTCACTCTCATGAATGAGCTCCTAGAGACTGTTCCATGAGATCTTCTGTTTCTAGAAAGCATTTCAACCAGTGTGAGGTATATGATGTAGGAAAGGTTTGGAGGTAGCTTTTCTACTCTTTAGACATTGCCCCCAAAGCTCAGCCCCATGTGTGTGGCCATAGTACTAGACCTTCAGGCTGGGAACCTCATGGCCAATGTCATTTCAGCAGAGAGCCTTCCCCAGAACCCCTGCCTCACACTTTATTTCTCTGTCAAAGACCCTCAGACCATATTCATTTTATCTCACCCCAGCTGCAAACATGGGTTATCAGGGATTCCACCTGGTTCCCTTCTGGATAGGAAGGAACTTTGGAACATGAGTAGGGAGATAGGGGAGAGAGAAAGAAGAAGCCCTTTCCAGAATCTGGTCTTAGAAGGTGTGCCTTTTCAATCAAGACTATGTAAAAAGATGCTAGAGGAAGCAGGCTAAGAGCACGCCTGAGGAGCTTTCAGAGAAATAATGGTGGGCATATTTTAATGAACCCACTCCTCTATCATCTTACAGCCCCTCTCCCCACTCTGGGCCCCCATAGCCTACTCCTGGTGTTAAACTTGGCTGAGCCTCTGGATGGAGCGTGGAGGATCTGAAAGATCCTTCAAAGTGAGACCTTCACTTTATTTAAGTTTGCCTCCTGCCTGCGAGAGTTTCCCTTTCTTTCCACCTTTGTGAGTCCTTATTTTCTGTTACTTCATCTTACTTGGTGGCTCTGAGAAAGGCAAGTGGGTGCAGGGCACGTATGTAAGGCGGGTTGCCCGGGGACCAGTTGGAAGCTACGTGTTCAGTAGTCGACTGTTGTTGGAGGTGGTGGTCATTTATCACCTGAGCACGGTACTGAGAGGCAGGAGCTAGTGTCCACACTCACGTTTCCATTTGCTTCACAGTGCGGAGGCCAGATCAATGGTGGGGACATTGCCGTGTTTGCGTCACGCGCTGGCCATGGCGTTTGCTGGCACCCACCTTGCTTCATATGCACCGTGTGCAGTGAGCTCCTGGTGGATCTGATCTACTTCTACCAGGATGGGAAGATATACTGTGGTCGGCACCATGCCGAGTGCCTGAAGCCGCGCTGTGCAGCCTGTGACGAGGTCAGTGAACCCTCCATGGGGCTTGCAGCCCTGCCCAGCAGTCCTGTGTTGCATAACCAACACACTGTCCTGTGGCTTCCTGCACAGAAGAAAACCACAGGCTGCTCCACCTGCTTACGTTAACCCTTCCCAGGAGGAAGGCCCACCCATCCCTGGTGGTTGGCGTGTCCAGCTGTGGCCTGCCTCACTGACGCAGCAGTCTCGTGGCCATCCAGAGGGAAGAGCAGTTGGTTTCTGTAGCTGAAGAGATTGCTGATATTAAGTCAGTTCAGAATGCTTAAAAGGGAAAAAATGGCATTGTGCAGCTGTAGTTCAGCCCTCGTCCTAGGGAGCAGTCATCCGTAGTAGTGCACCACTTATGTCTTACAAAGTTCTGTTTTCTTAGCTTCATTGGGACAGGTTGGTTTGAGAAGAGAACTGGTAGTATTATTTAATTTTCCCATGATTTACAAAATTTCTGATGAGGATTCAGGAGGCAGATGGATACTGCATTTGGTAAACTTTGCCCCATGGTCTAAGAAGAACTTGAATTTGCTACCCAGTGTAAGAAAGCAGACAAGCACAGAAGCTCCAGGCCTGATGCTTTCTCCCACCAGAAACACACCCAGGTACGATCTGTGAGCTGGAAGACTAGAAATCCTGGTTTTAGCTTTAAAGGTTTGGAACTTATAGCTTGATACAAATTTTTTAAGAATTTGGAGTAGAAAAGAGAATGTTCCAAAGCAGACAATTTTTATGGGAATCATTTGGGGAAATGTCTTGGACAGGGGTTTCCTCCTGCAGAGTGGATTTTTGGTTCTGAGTCTGTAAACAGAAATGTGGAACTGTCTAAACAACATTTGCTTTTTCAGCCTGAGTTCACTATGACATGGGCATCTCTTCCTTATATAAACTGCCTAGGAAAGATTCACTCTTCGAGGGGGAAGTGGAGCAGTCTTATATAATTTGGATTCTAATGCTACGGTGATGTGCTAGAAAGACCCTATAGACAGGTAGTTAGGAAACTGAGTTTAGGGCCAGCTCTGTAATTGTAGACAGCCACTTCACCTTCCTGCCTCAGTTTCCACATCTGGAAATGAGTGCTCATGATATGACGTTATGTTATTTCATGGCAAATAGAATATGATTATTTAAGTGCTTTGAAATTTTGGTTTTCTGAAATATAATTCACATAGCACAAGGTTCACCCTTTTAAGGTACACACATTCAGAGATTTTAAATATATGCACAAACTTGTGCAACCATCACTACTTTCTGACCCCAGATGATTTGCACCACCCCCAAAAGGGACTCTGTATCTATTAGCAGAAACATCCCTTTCCCCCTTCGCCCAGCCCCTGGCAATCACTAATTTAGTCTCTGTCGCTATGGATTTACATATTCTGGACATTTCATAAAAATAGAATACTGCTGTATAGCTTTGACCTTTTGTGTTTGGCTTCTTTCACTTAGCATGATATATTCAATGCTAATTCATGTTGTGACAGGTATCAGTACTGTATTCTGTGTGTGACTCATATTCAGTTGTATGTATATATCACATTTTGTTTAGCCATTTTTCAGTTGATGGACATTTAAATTGTTTCCGCTTTTCAACTGTTATGAACAATGCTGCTATGAATATTCATATACAGGTTTTTGTGTGGACATATATTTTCAGTTCTCTTGAGGGTATGTTTACCTATCAGTGGAATTTCTGGGAAATGTGAAAGTTCTGTTTAATTTGTTGAGAGAATCCAAACTTTCTTCCAGGACAGACACACAATTTTACATTCCCACTCTCAGTAAATGAGAGTTTCAGTTTCTCCACAGTCTCCTCAACACTTATTGACTGTCTTATTGATTATAGTCCTCTTAGTGGGTATAAAGTGGTTTCAGTTCACGTTTTCTTAACAGCTAACAATGTTGTGCAGCTTTGCATGTCTTTATTGGACATGTGTACATTTTTCTTTTTTGAAGAAATATCTATTCAAATCCTTGACCCATTTTTTCAGTTGAGTGATTTTTCTTTTCATTGTGGAACTGTAACTGTTGTTAAATATTCTGGATACTAGTTCCTTATCAGTACATGATTTGCAAGACTTTTCCCCCATTCTTTGTGTATATTTTCACTTTCTTGATGGTGTCTTTTGAAGCACAAAGGTATTTAGCTTGGATAAAGTCCAATTTCTTGTTGTTGTTGTTGTTGCTTACACTTCTGGTTTGTCATATCTAAGAAACCATTGCCTAATTGAAGATCATGAAAATTTACACCTATTGTTTTCTTTCAAGCATTTTATAGTTTTTTGGTTCTTTAGGTTTTTGATCCCTTTTGTATTCCTTTTAGTGTATGGTATGAGATCGGGGTTCTGATTCATTCATTTGCATGTGGCTATCCAGTTATCCCAGCACCATTTGTTGAAGAGACTGTTCTTTCCCCATTGAATGTTCTTAGCACCCTTGTTGAAAACCAATTTACCATAAATGTTTAGATTTATTTCTGTACCTTTGATTCTATTCTGTTGGTTTACATGTTTATTCTTATACAAGTACCACATGACTGTAGTTTGTAGTAAGCTTTTAAATCTATGCTTTGAAATTTTAAAAATCTACATTAAAGGTCAAAACACAGAGGCTTCTGAGGGCTAGCAGATGTTGTACATGAGAGTGGCTCATGTTAAGGTCACGGCAAGTGGTGGAGAGTATGACCAAACTGCAGATGGGAGCGTTCACTGCTCACCCAAGAGCAGCAGCCTCTCCTCTCGGCGTGAGCTTCTGCGGCCATGCAGGATGTATACCAGGTGTTGCCAAATATTATGTATTCAAAAAAGAAACCGAGTTCCAGGTGTTTGTATGACATTTCACATCTTTTATATGTATTGTTATAGGCCAAATAAAACAGATATGTATATTCAAAGTGCCCGTGGGTTGTTGGGTTTTGGTCCTGCTTTATAGTCTTAATACTAGAACATTCTTTCTTTTATTGAAACGTGGTTAAACCAATTACTAGCCAGGCCAGAAACCATGCTTAATTGTCCTTTAGACAAATGCACATGTGGGAACTGATTTAGATATAAAATGAACATATCCATAGCCATTTTTGTTCAATAATTTGTGGGCGGGACCTGCTTTCTCACCATTCTAGTGTGGGACCCCTCGCTTTCCTTAATTAGGTCCTAACCATTTGGCTTCCCCATCACCAGATCATCTTTGCTGACGAATGCACTGAAGCTGAGGGGCGCCACTGGCACATGAAACATTTCTGCTGCTTCGAGTGTGAGACAGTGCTGGGTGGCCAGCGCTACATCATGAAGGAGGGAAGGCCTTACTGTTGCCACTGCTTCGAGTCCTTGTATGCAGAATATTGCGACACCTGTGCCCAACACATAGGTGAGGCCATGCTTGGGGCTTAGTTTGATCCTATCGGGACTAGACCTTTGTGTATCTGATGCAGTTAGAATCCCTTTGGTTGCAAATGACAGAAACCCAACTCATACCAGCTTAAGTGATAAAGAGGATATCTTGAGTTACATTACTAGAAAGGCCAAGGAGTACGTTTGCCTTAGGTAGCGATGGGTCAAGTGTTCCAAAAGAGTCTGGTTTTTCCCCACTGTGTCTCAGCTCAGCTTCTCATCACATCATTTGGGAGCAAACAGCCTTCACATAGTGGCCAAGATGACCCTCCAGTGACACAGAGGCTTTGCGCTCGCATTCTATAAAGAGTGGGGCATGTCTCTTCCCCTATCCAAGTCAGGTCTCCGTATAGGAATCACATAGGCCCTGGTTTGGTCATGTGTTCTGCCTAGGAAACAAGAGAATAAGGAATTCCTAGTTTCCTATTGGTCTGCTTGACTCATAGGCCTGCACCTGAGGCGGGGCTATGTGATGTACAGCCCCATTACCAAGAGTCAGGGAAAAGGAAAATATAACCAGATGTCTTCCACTGCCTCCCTGGAAAAACTTGAGGGTCAACAGAGGGAGAAATCAAACCAGTTCTCTTTGTAGAAAGGAAAAGATAGCCAAGCAAACCAAGTGGTTTCTGGAAAGCATGTCTAAAAACAAATGAACAAAAATAAAACACCAAATAAAAACTGACCCAACCAAATACAAAGCAAGAGAGGCTCAAAAAGCCTATAAGGTATAAACTTCCCAAATAAGTGGCAGACCTGAGATAGTAAAAATCATTTCCCCTGTGCAAATACTACCCAGTTTGTGCAACCCTCTGGACCATGTTTCCTCTGTGGTTTCATTCAACTTGCCTTTCCTGGCAACTTGAGAATGAGCCACCCTTGAAAAAGAAGGATGTTGGCAGTGAATGAATGTTGGTGAGACCAGCAGCCTGGTCTTCCTGTGGTTTGTGTAGTTCCAAGAAATGTGCTTAGAAGCTGCCAGCATCTTACCTGCCATGGGTAGCTGTGGAATGAGTCTGGGAGCCCGTTTTGCCCCACTTCAAAGATTCTATCAGGGGCAAAAAGAAGTAGCTTTGTCTGCTACTTCTTTTCATTAGGAATGATGTAATCAAATGAAAAATTAGCCAGTAATTTGGAGGGATTTGTGTATTGATAAAAATCACAGATTTGCCTGACCAGGTGGTGGCACAGTGGATAGAAGTTGGCTTGGGATGCTGAAGGCCCAGGTTTGAAACCCTGAGGTCACTGGCTTGAGTGAGGGCTTGAGCACAGGCTCACCAGCTTAAATGCAGGGTTGCCGGCTTGAGCATGAGATCATAGAGATGACCCCATGGTTGCTGGCTTGAACCCAAAGGTTGCTGGCTTGGCTGGAGCCCCCCATTCAAGGCACATATGAGAAGCAATCAATGAATAACTAAGGTGCCACAACTATGAGTTGATGCTTCTCATCTCTCTCCCTTCCTGTCTGTCTGTCCCTGTCTCCCTGTCTCCCTCTCTATCTCAAAAAAAAAAAAAAATCACAGCTTGTGGACAAGGCAACTACATGGCTCTGTGGTCCTTTGTTGTTGAGTGTCCATTCCACACTACCTGCTTCTGGAAGGCCTTTCTGGGCAGGAGGACCTGCCAGGCCTGGGGATAAGCATTGTTCTGCTGACCTTTGTCTAGCACACCCTCTCTGGGGACTTCGGTGATGCACAGAGTCCCTTTTCCCAGCCCTAAGCACCTCACTCTCTCATGACCAGAACCAACAGCTTTCATTCTTGCAAGGTCAAAATAGTCAAAAGAGGTAAGCTTCCTTTTATGGTAAGAGTTAGCGAACGGGATCTTGATTTGGACAAGTCACTGTCCTTGAGGAAGGGCAGGGATGAGACCTGTCAGGGGAGACAGTGCACCTCACTTACCCCACATTGCTCGCTGTAGATTCTGGGTCTGCAAGTAAGTGCTTGCTTACATGAGAGGGGCTGAGTGTACAGAAAACTTAGAGCAACGATACCCCTTCTCATTAGTACTTCTATTTCTTCTGTCCCTTTCCATTGGTGCTTCAAAGCCTTTCCAGGAACTGCCATTTAGAACTTGCACTCAGAGGCCTGGAAGAGAGGAGTCTGACTGTCCCCACAGCCTACACAGCTCAAAGGCCTGCTGTCTTCTCCTTCTCACCGCTCCTAACTCGTTGGGAATGGTGATTGGCATTCCCATGCCTTTCCTCTTAAATCCATAAAAAGGCATCCCTGTTTAACCTGAAAAGAGGACCTCTGTGGCTTACAGAATTATCACTGCTGCAGTTAAAATGCTGCCCTTGATATTTTGTTCTAAATCTACTTTTCTGTAAAACTCGATTTCCTGCGACAGTGAAAGGGTATGCTCTGTGTATCCTGCACACCAGCCTCTGGGTGCTTCATTCTGACTGTATTCTACAAATATTCCATATTTATGTAGCTGCTCCGAGCAGACCCTGCATCAGGCAGCCGTTGCTAGGGCAACGGTACTCTTGCCTGCACACAGCAAACAGTCCTATAAACAGACGGCGGCTGTAGCAGCAGTCGACACATCCACCCTCAGAGAAGTACTTGAAGGGCTCGGGTGGGGGGCCCTTCGATGTAGACCGGCAGAGCCCCTTTCCAGATGTTTAGAGTTCAGGAGCAGTTCAGAGCACCATCTGACATCGCTGATGTTTATCAGGGACCCTGCTCCACTGCCTCCTGGGCTGCTTGTGACACACCTCCTCCTCCATTCCCCATGGGGCCCAGTCTTCTGCAAGGCCTGTCCCCAGAACTAGGCCCCTCATGCATCTGCATGTGTTTCCTTCCACAGCACCGAGTTGGTAGAGGACAGGCCATAGGAGCTGGCCTTTCTGTCCCTGTGGCAGGGGAGGGGAGGCTGCAGCTACTGAGACCTGTGCTGAGTAGGAGCTCACAGCAAGGACCCAGGGCAGCTGGGATGGCAGCACGAGCTCCCTGGAGGAGAGGGGAAGGGGAGAGAGGAGGGAGACCAGGCCAGCCTCAGTGTTCTCTCCTGGCCTGTGTCCAGGCAGTGGCCCTCGGAGCAAAGAAGGAGACAGGCATTGAGATGTAATAAAAATGCAAGAAAAGCAGTCAGAATAGTTACAAGGCATACCTCTAAGCGTACTCTGCATAGTAATTCAGTGAATCCTCACAACAAACCTATGAAGTCAGTACTGCAGTTACCCCGATTGCATCATGGAGGAGACCGAGGCACAGAGAGATGAAGCCACTTGCCTAGAGGCACACAGCCAGATAGCAGCAGAACTAAGATTTGAACACAAATTAAATGAGCATCAGCACCTTCACACAGCTGGAATGGCAGGGGGCTGGGATTTGAACCTGAAACTTCACTCTGTTATGCTAGAAAGCTGCCTTTGGGTTGCTGCCTGCCCTGCTTCCTGCCAGGAGCCTGGAGAGGAAGTGTGGAAGGAGCCACAGCTCTGGGTCAGCTGCCTCTAGCCTGCCGTGGCCAGTTCTCACTCCTGGTGGGAATGCTGTGCTGGATGAAAGCCAGGTGATTCAGTGTCCCTCCCCCCTTGGGGTGGGCCTTGTGGCTGCTCCAGCCCCTCTAAAAATCCTCTCTTAGTCCCTATGGCCTGACTCATAATGAAACATAGAGACCCTTAGCTTGGGGAGGAGCTAAGAGACGAATGTGCTTACCTCTCTCTCCCTGGGCTCTGGGGAACAATGGTGAATGGGAAGAGCGCAGACAGGCCCGGGAGAGGCTGCCGGCTGATTGCCTCTGTCCTTGCCCTTCTCTTTCTCTCAGTCTTGAAGCCTGTCTCCCTCTTTGCTCTGAGGGCTGCTGTCTGGATGCAGGCCAGGAGAGAACACTGAGGCTGGCCTGGTCTCCCTCCTCTCTCCCTTTCCCCTCTCCTCCGGGGAGCTCGTGCTGCCGTCCCAGCTGCCCTGGGTCCTTGCTGTGAGCTCCTTCCTGCTCAGCACAGGCCCCCAGCAGCTGCAGCCGCCCCCCCCCCCATCACAGGGACAGAAAGGCCACTTCCTATGTCATACTGCCTCTCTGGACAAGTCTCTGAAAGTTCTTTCTGGAAAGGCCAGCTCAGGATCCTCACCACCGGAAAGACTTTCCTCAGCAGACACCAGGCGACCTGCAAAGGTCCCCTTCCTGCCCACAGTAATTGTGGACTGCATTCTCAGCAGACTGTCCCCACAGGACCCGGGCCCCCATAGCTCCTGGTTTCATCCTGCCAGGTTAGCAGCTGCTGTCAAAAGAGAGCCTCCCCACATCACTGTCTTAGCAACAGTCCCAAGTCTCTCTTCTTGGCCTGGTGAAGGTCATGTGCCTGCCCCTGAACCAGTCACTGGGCTGGGAGGTACATTTTTTTTACTGGCCAGTGCTGGGTCCAAGTGTAACATTAGCCCTGCCCAAAGCTCGTGGCCCAAGGGTGGCAGGGCGATGGTGTACCACCAGGAGATGAAGTCCTGTACCCAGGGGCAGAGGAATGAGAGAAGCAGGTGCAGTGGGGGCAATGGCAGGTGCTCCTGTGGGTGGAACGAGACTGTGTAACCAGGCCCAGCCCTGGCAGGGGGCAAAATGTGTTTCTCCCTTTCCTGAAGAAGTTAAGCAAAGGGTGTGGATGCTTCTGGAGGGGTGATATGTTTTATTTGACATACCATGTCCAAATATTTTCCTTACCAAGAGCTGAAATCCACATTTTTTTTCTTTTTCACTGAGCTACTACAGTGATTACCCTTTGGAATGGGGTACACTTGTGGTGGGATTGAATTTACCCATCTATTCAATGTATGAAGAGCCCCTATGATGGGTGCACCGGGCCATGTTCCTGGGGATACCAAAGAAACTCAGTGACGCTATCCTCACAGAGCTGCACTTTCAGTGGGGGAGAACTACTCAACAGATGCATGTATGCAGCTGTCCAATATCAAGCAGCATTAATGCTATGAAGAAAAATACAAAATGCAGCAGGTGTGGGTGGAGAATGATGGACAGCATTAGTAGGGTGGACAGGACGACTTCTCCAAGGAGTTGACCTTCGAGCAGACCCCTAAGGAGAGTGAAGGAGGCAGTATCAATGTCACAGTGAGGAGCAAGACTTCCTGAGTACAGATTTCATTGGTGATTCCCAGCTGTTTTACATCAGTCAAGTTATTTAACCTCCTGTGCCTCTTTTTTCTCATCTGAAAAGTGGAAATAATATTAGGAACCTCCCTCATACAATAGAAGGTTAAATAGGTTTACACATATGCAAGCATTTATCATACATTGATAACATTATTGCTCGTTGTCGGGAGGAGTGTGTCCCAGGCAGAAGGACTCATGGGCAGGCCACTCTGATTAGTTTCTCTTCTCAGAGCAACTGACTTAGGACTTGACTGCTACAACAAGGAGGTGTTCATAGTAGGACATGCATACCATTCATGGGGGTCCTGATCACTGGTTTGATGACATTGTATTCTGCTGTGTCTGAAACCCAGTGTGCTATATGTTTTACCATGTAATGCAGTAGTCTGAGCAGCTTATTGGCTTCTTTCATGTGTTTTCTTTCTCAGGGATTGACCAAGGCCAAATGACCTACGATGGCCAGCACTGGCACGCCACCGAGACCTGTTTCTGCTGTGCCCACTGCAAGAAATCCCTGCTTGGGCGGCCATTCCTCCCAAAACAGGGCCAGATCTTCTGTTCACGGGCTTGCAGTGCTGGGGAGGACCCCAATGGCTCAGACTCATCCGATTCAGCCTTCCAGAATGCCAGGGCCAAGGAGTCCCGGCGCAGTGCCAAAATCGGCAAGAACAAGGGCAAGACGGAGGAGCCCGCGCTGAGCCAACACAGCCAGCTGCAGGTGAGCTCCAGCCGGCTGTCCACGGACGTGGACCCCCTGTCGCTGCAGATGGACCTGCTCAGCCTGGCCAGCCAGACTTCCAGCCTCAACCGGGACCCAATCTGGAGGAGCCGGGAAGAGCCCTATCATTATGGGAACAAGATGGAGCAGCAGAACCAACCACAGAGTCCTCTGCAGCTGCTCAGCCAGTGCAACATCAGGACTTCCTACAGCCCGGGCGGGCCAGGGGCTGGGGCCCAGCCTGACATGTGGGCCAAGCACTTCAGCAACCCCAAGAGGAGCTCGTCCCTGGCCCTGCAGGGGCACGGCAGCAGCTTCGTCAAGGAGTGCCGAGAGGACTACTACTCAGGACGGCTGAGGTCCCAGGAGAGCTACAGCGACATGTCCAGTCAGAGCTTTAGTGAAACCCGAGGCAGCATTCAAGTCCCCAAATACGAGGAGGAGGAGGAGGAGGAAGGGGGCATGGCCACTCAGCAGCGTCGGGCCCATCATCCGCTCAGCTCCCTGAAATACACTGCGGACATGACGCCCACGGAGCAGACCCCTCGGGGCTCCATGGAGTCGCTGGCCCTGTCTAATGCAACAGGTAGGTCTGCTCACCTGGCAGTCAGACACACAGGGTGACCTCAGGGTGACCTGACGATGGGCCTCGGCTCTCGTGTTGTTCCTGCCATGTGCCCCCTCCAGCGGTTCACTGGGGAAGGTGCACCCCCAAGTTTTAGATGGCTAGTTTGATCAGATTCCCTACAAGCAGAGCCTGAAGCAGACATTTGGATGCCTGTGACATGTCACAGGGGGTGCTTCCAGGGAGGGGGCATGAGAGAAATAGGACCAGGCGTGGGGAGGAGCGGGTGAAGGATGCTGTCTGCACAGGAGCCCAGCTTCAGCCCAACTTCACAGGGGGCTCTGGAGGACATTGTCCCCCACAGTTGGTTCCCTCTTGTGACAAAGGGGCTAATGTTTGGCACCACCATGTCAGTTAGGCTTTAGTCTTTGGCTTTGGGCCGCTGGGAGCAACTGGAGATGAGGCTGTGGATGTGGGCGTGGGCCAAAGCAGCTCCTGTCGGCAGAGGCAACGTTCAGGAGTTGGGGCAGCTGTGAGCTGGAGGCAGTGCTCGCAAAACGGGGTGCTGCCTGGGGCACCGTGCATCCACAACGGCTTCCGAGGCTCTTCTGGACCCCCGTATCTCATTGAGGGAGCTGGTTCGAATGTGCAGGTAAAGACAAAGAGATAGGGACAGAGCTGAGAAGGGCGGAGTGGAGAGGAGGGAGGGACAGAGAGAAAGAAAGAGAGACACTCTAATGCCCACCCTCTCCAGTCAAATTGTCTAGCTGGTTTGTGAGTATGTGAAGATGTATAGACGTTCTGCAGGACGGCACTACTCAGAGGGTCATCTGAGGATCAGGGCTGACCACAGTCCACAATGACATAAGTACTGGAAGAATAGTGCTTGGGACTCTTACAGCAATTTGACAACATCCAAAGGCATGCTATTGGGCTCATTTATTGGTCCAGGGGCAGACCAGTGAGGGTGTTATAGAACCCGCAGGTGAGCCGTGTGTGGCACTGCTATGCATCAGTCATGTTCAGGCAGGCACGTGTCAGTCAATGGATTATAAATAAACTGGTCCTTCATCATGGATATCTTGAGAAATACTGCTCTGAGATCCACTGAGTGCGTCTGCCCCTTATGGGCTGGACCCCTAAGGGTAGACCCCATATAACAGGTATCCAGTGGTCAAATGTGTCTGGGTGGAGATTGTGATAAATTGGTGTATGTCAGCCCCATCTGGAGGGGACAGCCCCTGCTCAGGTACAGCTGCTTGTTGCTACATTCACAGTTATTTGTTCATTCAACAAACAGGGCTCTAGCTTTACCATGTGGCAGACATTGTTCTAGGCACTTTATAAATATTAACTCAATTAAATCATCACAACCCTATGAAAGAAGAAGACTTAAATTCTCATTTCCGAGTTGAAGAAACAGAAGCACAGAGAGGCTGAAGGACTTGACCCAGCTTTTAAAAAGTAGAGGGATTTGAACCTTTGCATATGACCCCAGAGCAGTGCTCTTAATCACACCAGGCTGCAACTTAACATAAGCCCGTGCTGTCAAATAACTCCCACTTGTTTCAGACAAGTTAAAAATGCGCAAATAAAAAAAAAAGTGAAATCTATGTAAACTCTCTGCTAACAAGCGGAGCACGTCTCTGAGTCGTAAAGTATCCACGCAGTGTTTTTAACTGGTGTTTCCTCCCGTGCTTTCCCAGCTGTGGTCAAACAGCACGCATCCTTGCCCCATGTTTCAGAGAAAATAATAAGGCCTTGCTGACTAAGCACCTGCCTAATATCATCAAAGTGAGCAATCAGTGCAGCCTGATAACTGCCTGGCTTCCAGCCCAATTTACGCTGTTCTCAAAAGATTTATGTGCTATAATTATTTAAGAGGCCAAGAAATAGATGAGTAGTAATTCAGCCTCTGAAACAGTTTCTTGTAGCTAGACCACCTGCATTAGAATCATTGGCTGCTTGAGTCAAACATAGACTCCAGGGCCTTTCCTAGTTCCCCTCCATCAGACCCTATGGAGGTGGGGCCCAGGAACCTGCATTTAACCAGCTCCCTGCTGGTGCTGACGCAAGTGTTGTCTGAGAGCAGTTGTTCTTGGGTTTTGCCTATTCTTACTTTTTTTTGTCCTCACACTTTGACTTATGAGGAAATCGGGAGATGTGGGGGTGGGAATGTTGGAGAGGCCTCGTGGATACATTTGAAGAACATAGAGTCTCTGATCTTAAGAGAGAGGCAGGGACTTGACCCTCATGGTTTTCTGTGGCTTCTTGGGCAAAGTAACTAATTTGCCTTTACCTCTGGGATTCTTTGGAAAGCAGCATAAACCGTGTCTGATGCAGCTGAGAAAGTCCTCAGAGTAGCACTGTCCAATATGGTAGCCACTAGCCACATGTAACTTTTGAAGTTTGAATTAATGAAAATTATATGGATTTTCATAAAAATTATAAATGAAATAAAAATTTCAGGCTGTCAGCTGCACTAGCCACATTTTAAGTGCTCAACAGCAATGAATAAATTGATTATTTTTTTATCAATTTAACTTTTAATAACCACATGTAGTGGCAGCTACCCTGCTGGACAGCACAGATGTGAGAAGGGGCAGTTAGGACAGGCATGATGTTAACCTCATCATTAGTCTCTTTGGAAGTTCTCACAGCAGCACTGGTTTTTCAGATTCTCAATTAATTAATGGTTTGGAGTACCAGTTATGAAATCCCTCCCTGGGTTCAAATTCAGCATTCTTCATGTAGGGGCTATGTAACCTTGAATTAGTCACTTAAATTGTTAGGTTCCATTTCGTCGTCCATAAAATTTAGTGCATAACAGTATTTCCTTTGTAGGGTTTTTGTGAGAATGAAAAGATCATGCATTCAAACTCATTAATACAGTTCTTGACACATATGACCCTCTAAGTGGTTACCCTATACTTTTTGTTATTATTCCTCTCCTTTCTCAAACATACCAGTGCATAATTTTGGCCTCCAGGAGTGTTTTAGCTACTGACATCTCCCAGTGTTCACCAGCTCTGCAGGTTTGCATTTATTTTCAGGTTTGAAAATGCTCCCCTGGGCTTCTCTTCTCAACCAGCGTGAGAAGAGCATGAGGAGCAGGGAACTAAAGAAACCCATTTTGTGCTGTTATGCTCCCATGGAGCTGTCAGACACAAGAGCATAGAAGAAAGATTGTAGCCAATACAGTATATTTGAAACTTTGCTCTACCAGTTGTCACTGAGACAGACCCTGAGAAGCCTTCCGCACCCAATGCCGCACATGGTATTCCCCAAGGACACTGTGTTGACTGGACTGGGGAAGTCTTCCTGCTGCCAACCTTCACTGTTGCGTTTGAATTTTGCTGGAAAACTCAGTGACCTTTTGAGAAGACAGTGTTCTGAACCATCTGCGTATCTTTAGATCCTAGAATCTCAGTCTATGAGTAACAGGTACATGACACAAAAGGCTTAGTCAAAACATCTTGATCCTTTGGTGAAAGCTAGATTTCAGGATAATGGATTTTCCCCCCCATGATCAGCAACTTATCTTATTGAATAAGTTTATTGTGTTTAATCTGGCATGAAGCATGATTGTTTTGTGGGCACCATTTTTCCTTAGAACAGAACCAGAAAAACAGATCTCCCCAGTGGCTTGCCAGCCCCAGATGTGGGTTGGCACCTCCCGATTTGGTCAGAACTGGGAGTGTACATCCCTCCTTGGAAAACATCGTCCATCCCTGTGCTCACATGGAGTGAATCAGCTGGACACAGTCACCCTTTATACCAGCAGCGTGTAGAACCTTGCAGAAACTCTCTGCCCTGCCATTCCCTAAACACGGCTCTCAAGCAGCCTGCAGCCTGGATGAGCATAGTATTCAAGTAGTAATAACAACAACAGCAACAACAGCTGATGTGACTGGGTGCTTATCATGCACTAGGTATTGCTCTAAGCACCTTATGAACTGACAACATCCCTATGGGGTACATAGACTTGTTAGTTTCATTTTACAGGTGACATAAGTGATACACAGAAAGGCCACATAGGTTGGAAGAGGAGGAAAAGGATTCAAGCATGGATATTCTAGCTCCAGAGCCGTGCCCTTAGCCACTATACCATGGGAGAGAGGTGGATGATGGTGGTGACAATAACTGATGATAATCATAATAGACCACAGACTGTGACCTGACATGCTAATAACTTCATGTCTAACATCACTTTAAATCTACCCAACTATGCTGTGAGATAAGTCTGATTATTATACCCATTTAACAGATAAATACACTAAAGTTCAAAGAAGTTGTCGAGTTCCAGCAGTCACCACTGCTGGCCAGGCCCTGAGTCCAAAGGTGGTGGACTGAGAGCCCTTGCTCCTCACCTCGCTGGTGTGCACCCTCACATGAAGGGTCATGACCACAGTCAGGAGAGGTGCACCGTGACCCCCTGTGCAGGGAGAAGCCTCTTCTTCCTGTGGCAGCCAGGGTGTTGATGTGTCAGTGTGGCTCTGGCAGGGCTTACGGGAAGCTTGAGAGCACAATGTCAAGTGAGAGCTGAAGGGCAGGAGGTCAGGCAGGAAAGACAAAGGCGATGAGTATAAGCCCAGGGGTTGGCCCCAGCAGGGCCACCAATGGAGAGGAGAATAAGGCTGTAGTGCAAGTTAGGGTCAGAGCTCAAGTCACACACTGGGGCCAGGTGCACAGTAGACTTGGAATTAGGACCAGTCACTGCAGGCAGATGCTATACCACAGAACAGCTGGAGGCCGTCAGCTGGTCCCTGGAGAAGGGCTCTGCTATGGGATGATGAGGCCGAGAATAGGGCTATTCCTTGAGGACCAGCCAGATTCTGTAGAGTGGTTGTGTCAGGGAGAGCCAGTACCTGTAAGAAAGGAATGCAGGTGTGGATAGGGATGAGGGAAAGAGAAAGATGGTTTCTGTTCACTCATTCATTCAGCCAGCTAATGTGACTTATGTACCTACCCTATGAGATACAGCAGAATGAGTTGGAAATTGGACTTTTCAGTGTAATACCTGTGTAACCTTGGGCAGCCAGTTTATTCTGTGCCTCAGCCTCCTCATCTTTGAAATAGAATGACAACCGTACCTTGGAGGTTTGTTGTGGGAATTAAATAAGTTAATCCGTATAAAATTTTTAGGACAGTGCCTAATACCCTCTAAGTGTTTGATAAATATTAGTTATTATTACTATTAGTTGGTGCTATGGCCTGTGCAAGGTGCTGTGGGTGCAGCGATGAGCCAAAGTAGATGTGGGCCTTGCCTTCCTGTACCTCATAGTCTAATGGAGTTTAATAGATGATAACAATTTTATTGTGTGATATAAAATTGCATCTGTGGCAAATGCGGAGCTAGGAGGGCATAGAAAGAGGGATATGGCCAAGTTAGGAAAGTCAGAAACAGCACCCTGAAAAAGTGATGCTTAAGGGATAAGGGAAGGAGCATTCTAGGCAGCAAGAGCAGCATATGCAAAGGTCCTGTGGTAGCAAGTATAAAGAATTGAAAGATGGCCACCTGGCTGGGTGGAACACAGAGAGCTGGGAAAGACGACAAGGGTTAGACAGTGGAGAAGCATTCAGAATATTTTAAGGGTTTGAGTTTTTCCACTAAGGACAGTAGAGAACCCTTGAAGTTTCAAGCCAAACAGGGAGGGGAAGTAACACAATCAGATTTGCATTTTGAAAAGATGGCTCTGCCTGCTGTATGAGGAATTGATTGGAAGAGGGTAAGTGCAAGCCCAAGACTATACAGCCCAGGGAAGAGGTGACTATGGCAGCGTCCAAGGTATAAAAAGAGCAAAGACTGAAATAAGAGGGTGGCAGTGACTTAGGAGAGAAAATTGGCAGAGATTTCCAGTCTCCCTGGGGAAAAGTTCTGGGAGAAAGAAGAGGATAAACTTGAAAACATCGAAATGGATAAAAATGTGCCTACCCAGAGTTTTGACCCAGGCCAGCATCCGCTGAAGTGCATGTGTCACTGACGTGCATATGCAGACACACAGCAGGAACAAAAGTCCAGAAGGGCCTGCTGACAGCTTGGAACAGTGTGTATTGCTGTGGCATGTCCACACCTTTCACATGCATCAGCCACATACCTTTTTTTTTTTTCATCAGCCACATACCTTGACAAAGGAAACTTGGTTGTACAACACCAAGATGCATTGACTGCTGGGGGCGGGTGTGGGGGTTTTCAGCGCTGCTGGCAAGCTGGAAAAGAGTGAGAAAACAGCAGCACGGCTCGCTTCAGCAGGAATGTCTGAAATGGTTTTTAATCCTTGTAATGCAGAACATTTCTATATTTAACTTGGGGTAGAAACATTTCTCCTATTCTTCTGTATAACTTGGATATCCACCCTCTAACCCAGTTTTTTTAATTTAACTGTTGGGTGCAGCCTCCTAGCCAGCTGGTGCCCAGTATTTGAGCGGCCACCCCTCAGACTTTGTTCAGTCCTTCATCTGTGGAGAATGTGCACCTGGTCTGCTGGTTTGGCGGATATGAGAACCTCCCGTTCAGTAGAGTGCCATCAGCTGGCCCAGAGCCAGCCTGGGAACTACTTGGCAGGTGCATAGGTATTGTCTTTGTTCCCTGGAATTATAGAACCCTTGTTTGCAAGTGTCAGAAGCCCAACCCCAACTTGTGTAAACAAAGAAGATATTTTTTTAACTAAATAACTAGAGAATTCACAGACATTTGGTTCCAGGCCCAGCTGGGTACAAGTGTCATCAGGACTGATATCATTAGGTCTCAGCCCCTTGCCTCCTCCATGTACCTGACTCTCTGGCAGACCCTTCCCAGGAGCAGCAGGAACAGCAGAGTGGCTCTCTGCAGCTCCAGGCTGACATCCCTTAGCATCAGCTGGACAGGAATGGGAACTGCTCTTTCTTAGCAGTGTCACCAAAAGTCCCAGAATGAGGTTGCATTTACCTGACTTGGGTCACCTAACAATTGTTAAACTAAATTCTTTGGCCAGGGAGGATGATTGCTCTGACTGACCAGGCCTGAGTCCCATGCCCATCCTGGGAGCCAGGTAGTGGGGTCAAGGCCAAAATAATTGCAGGGATTGAAGAATGGAGATGGGGGATACTTCTCAAAGGAAAATCAAAGTAGTGTCTTCAAAGGAAGAGATTATGCTGCAAGGAGGTAAAAACCACAGGTGTCTGCTCCTGAACTGTTGGTCTCCTGCCCATTTCTGGCAACTCCCCGAACTTGATCCCTTTCTCCTGAAGCCCCACATTGAACTTGACATCACATGGCCATATATATGGTAGCCATGGTTTTCTGGAGTCAAAAGTTCTGGTCTGTGGAGCATCTTCCTGGGGTAACTAATGGGGTATTTTAGGCCAGCAAGGAGATGGCTTGGAGGGGCAAGTTGGATGGATCTCAAACCTCTCCACTCAGTGTTGACAGTGTGATGCAGGAATACCTTCTGACTGGTCTCCCAGGGTAACTTCCTCTGTGCTCCTCAAGGAAGCTGTGCCCTTTTATGGGCATTTTATGACTCTGAACCAGGCCCACAGGGGCCAGATGAAGCAGCAGAGTGAACGTCACAGGCAAAGCTGTTCTTCCCTCATTTCTCTGCGTGGGTCATTTCCTGGCGTGTGGGGAAGCAGAAGGCACTCTCAGAGCCAGGTAGAGCCAGGTAGAAGAGATGGCAAACAACAGAAGATGGGACAGAGCCCCACCCAGAGTGGCTGCTGTACTCCTGCCACATGTCATGGTCTCGCTGACATTGTCTGGGTCCAGAGAAATCTTCCAGTGTCCTGGTTTTTAATAACCATTCAGGAGGCTTATTTAACCTTGTTGGGCACGAGCAGTCATCTATACCGAGTAAGTAACCATGGCTGCTGACAGGAGAGAAAAGATTGCTGATTTTATTCATTTTATTACAGAAAAGGCAACACTGGAAAAATGGATCCTGGTGGGGGCCACTGGGTGATGAACTCTTTAGATTGGTGCAAGATTTTTTAGAGCAGATTTTTAAAGAATGTGTGTAAATTTTTTTTTAAAACCTTTGAATTTGGGGATCTCATAATAGGAAATGAGAGAGAGCTTGACCACTTGAAAATGGCTTTGAAACTCAGGTTTATATGATTTTTTTTTCAAAATATAGACAGGGAAATGTAGAAGAAAAAAATTGAGAGAAAAGGTAGGGATAGGAAAAATATATTCAAACTCTCACTACTTGACTAGTATTAATATTTTGGTGAATTTTCAAGTTTTTTTTCCCTATATCCTGATGAGGTTTCTTTTCTGAGTTGTAAACATACTGAATACTTTTTGTCCTGAATTTCTTCATTTGCATTGTCATCAACTTATTTTATAGCTTTTTAAAAATTTTCATAGCTTTTGTAACCATCATTTTAATGACCACAATAATATTCCATTGCATTGACATTATCACAGCTCTTAAATTGGACATTTAGACAGTTTCCAAATTGATTTGCATTTAAATCTTGACTTCCGTTGACTTCCATTAACAAAATGTCATTCCTCCCCCCTTCCCTTACAAGCGTAATCAAACCATGTAAATATTTTGGCACAGTGGTTATCAGATCCTTGACCATCTCGCCTTGGCCACTTGGAAAACCATTGTTAACGTCTTCTCCACCAAGTGTCGGTGGCATGGGAGGCCTGTCAGTGGTTCTCTGATGTCCACTGCCTGTCTCAACTGCCCTCTCAACCCACATGCAGACTGTCTCCCCAGGCACTGGAAAATGGATGTGATTATAACCCTTTTTCTTGTAAAAGCCTCCTGGAGCCAGCTTTCAGGAGTGTATTTCTCTGTGTAAACAGTTAACCATTTACTCCATCAATTAAGAGTAATCTGAGGACCACCTACCTTGTATTCATGTGGAATATTTGTCAACAATGCAGATTCTTGGGCCCTGTCCCAGATTCACAGACTCTCAGGATTCAGACTGAGAATTAGCATTTCTAACAAGTGCCCACAGAGAACTCTTAGACCCATTGAGTTTGAGGACCACTGACCTAGAGAAAGCTAGGCTCCTCATCTTATTAACTGAGTGATCAACTATATCATCTATGGTTAGAACTGTCATCCTTCCTTGCTCTGAGTCCAGACTCCTTTTTGGACAAAAGAAACATTAGATTATGCCTGGTCTGAAAAGCTCCAAAGATGTCTCTGACATCAAATAGCTCTTGGTACAGTAAATAGCATCTTTTCTGGGGTTTTTTTTTTTGTTGTTGTTGTTGTTGTTTGAGAAAGAGAGAGAAACAGGAAGGGAGAGAGATGAGAAGAATCAACTTGCATTTGTGGCACTGTTGTTGTTCATTGATTGCTTTCTCTTATGTGGCTTGACCAGGGGCTCCAGCCAAGCCAATGACTCCTTGCTCAAGCCAGTGACCTTGGGCTCAAGCCAGCAACCTTGAGCTTTAAGCTAGCAACCTTTGGGCTCAGGCCACTGACCATTGGATTGTGTCGACAATCCTACACTCAAACTGGTGACTCTATGTTCAAACTGGTGAGTCTAGAATCAAGCCAGTTGAACCCATGCTCAAGCCTGTGACCTCAATGTCCCAGGTCAACGCTCTATCTACTGTGCTGCCACTGGTCAGGCTTTTTTTTTTTAATAGCATCTTAATGAGTTAAAAGCACATTATCTGAAACATGTGCATGGTATATTCCTTAGTTACATAGTACAGATTAAATATGAAAAAGTGTAATACTTGTCAAATGGTTTGGGTATTGTTGCTGAATGCATTAGAAAAAGTAGATAATAAAACACTCTAATCTTCAAGTGGGGCATGTTTCAGTTCTAAATCAATGTGAAAATCAAAAGGCATGAAACCACAGTTTCATAAGAGTTTGAGGTTGGTTGGTGTGTTGTTTGTTTAATCTAAAATAATTTTCACCAGCCTTCCTCAATTTTATACCATCATCACCTTGAGCACACAGGTAGTTGCCTGTGTGTGTGTGTGTGTGTGTGTGTTTTCTCCTAATCCTGTTCTGCCAGGTGTCTCCTCTAGCCTGCCTTTCCAAAATCAAAACCAGACCATGACATGTTTCTGGGAGGCAGCTGTCACAAATCAGGCTGTGCAAACAGGCGGGACACCATTTAGAAGATAAAGTCTTTGTCTTACAACACAAAATTCCTAAGAAAAAACCTAGTGCTTTCTTTGCTGTAAAAACTTTGAACAGCTTTAAAATGTCACGCTGAATTCCCCATCCACTTAGCTAAAGCAGGCACCTCCCCCCCACACACACACACACACACTGTTTTTCTGTTCCAGTAAGTAGCCTTTCTAAACTCCCGGCTACCCAAGGGCTTGGTGCTCCAGTTTACGGCTTATCCAGCTCCTCTCATTTTATTTCTCTCATTTTTTTCATGCACAAGTAACAGGAGCAAAAATGAGTTCATTTTGCTTGTTGCACAAAGGAGTAGAAACAGTCCTTCTGAGTATTTCTGCTTTCTGGCCCTTTTCTTGGAATGAATCCTTGACTCAGTTGTGTGCTAAGAGATTCTTACTTCTTGAAGTCAATCGTCCTGCCCAGTAAGATCTGCCTCCCTGAGGGTGTTGTCAGGCCAGCGACACCTGTGGGGTCTTACTTCTGATTCTGGGGGTGTGCTGTTGGTGAGTGTCCCTGGCCGTGGCTCTGTGCTGCCTGGCAGCAAGTGATCTGGAACCTGCCAGGGTTTCTCATCCCACGGAGGAGATTGCCTGACGGCTACCTTTCAAATCAGAAGTGCTGGTTTTAAAAGGCAGAAAAGTCCATGTCAGGCTTTACTTGTGTCTTTTCCTTGGGAGCAGATTGAGCTGAGCAGTAAGGGAGAGGAAAGGAGAACAGCCTAGAATAACTCATCCTTTTTATTTCTTTCTTTATATTTGGATTCTGGGTCTTAGGTGAAAAGATGGGTGTGTGTCTCCCTTTACCTGTGATGTACCCCTGCTTAAAGGAGCAGTCTGGGTCAGTGGTTCTCCGCAGGGGTGAGTGGCAGTGGGAGGAGTGGTGATTTTGTCACCCAGGGGAACTTTGGTGACATTTTGGTTGTCACCACTGGGGGTACAGAGTGCTACTGACTGGGTAGAGGTCAGGGTGCTGCTAACATGCTGCAGGGCAATAGGACAGCTGCTTCCCTCCCAGCAAAGAGTTGTCTGACCCTGTGCGCCAGCAGTGCCAGGGCTGAACACAGGGTTGAAAACTGGAAGTCATCAGTCCCCACTGAAGTCATTCAGAACCACATCAGAGGAGAACATGGTGTCACGTGAAGGGCCAGGGCATTCCGGAATCTGCTCCTGCAGCTGAAAGAACCTTTTTTATTTCTATTTCTGTCCTCAGCTGCAGCACACATTAAGGTTGAGTGATCTGGTTGAAATCCCATCACCTCTCCAACAAATGGCTTAAATCTCCTCGGCCCCCAGCTTCCTAGAGAGTAAATGTAATGTCTGCCACATGTGGTGCCGTGAAGTATAAGGTAATGTGCAGAAAGCACTTAATCCATGCCTGCACTTGGCAAACTCAATATTTGAGAGTTATTATTACTCTTATTATGAGGTGCCCCAAAGTGCTGACCCCCTGCCATCTTCCTTTTAATTATGTCTCAACCCATTACTCACTTACCAGGGAGAAGGAAGATTGAATAGAACACAGGAATCCTTATAATAGAGAGGGATGGGTTGGGAGAGGGTCGGAACCAATGGATGGGCATGAGTCTGAGGAGTTCTGTGGATATCAGTGACCCAGACTCACATGTCGCCCACCACTGGGAGACCCTGCCTTGAATCTTCAGGAATACTTGCAGCCAGAAAGATGGGCCCTTTCTCCCTGAATCTCAATCGCCAACCTTGTCTGAGCTACAGAATCTGCGGCCTAATTATACCCATGTAACACCTATTAGTGCTAATGGAACCCAGCCTCCTCCTGTGAGAATGCCACTTGCTGGCCCCAGACCTCCACCTTTCCTTCGCTGACTCTCCCTGCCCCTGTATCAATTAACTTCTCAGATATCCCATTTGCCACAATTTAGAGGAGTTAATTTGTTCTTTGGGTCTGTGGATGAGAAAGAGACCAGCAGAGCTTGGGCCTGAGCTGGGGAGAAAATGAAGGTACAAAGGAGGTTTCAGCAGAAATCATCATCAGCTCCAGAAAGGAGCCTGACCATGCCCTTCTCTGCAGGGAGAGGGGTTCAGGCACAGCCCCAGGCTCTCGTAAAGCATCATCTGTGACCAGATGTCAGGCTTGCTGTCTCCTGAGCAGTGTCCTGTGGCCCTCTTTCTGCTCAGGATTAGCGCTGCCCACGAAGCAGAGGCTTCCTTGGTCACCTTTGTTTTCTGAAGCTGTTTATTGTGGGGGCTTTGGAGCATCACACCTTATCTGACAGTGTTGGAGGGAGCAAGCACATGATAGCCAAGGACATTTTTTATTCCAGGTTTCCTCTGAGCCCAGAATGTCTGCAAAAGGAAAAGTGTACTCTTAAAGTTCACAGAAGTGACACCCCTTCTCTGTTCCCACACCCCCACTGTCATCCAGTATCTGAACCCAAAGCCCTCCTGGGAACGTTGAGATGTGAATGTCATTCACTCTCAGCCAGCCCCCTAGACTGTGAGCCTCAGGTGCAGAAACTTACGGTGTCCTCCCAAAACATCTCTCCAATGCGCTGCGTGTCTACAGTTGCTGTTTGTCAGGCCAGTAGCCACGGTCATCACGGCCAGGCAGAGGCAGGTGCAATGCGGGTTCCTATTAGATTCGCACAGATGGTAAAGGAACTGCAGAGCCAAAAACTGGTGGGCCATTCCTTTATTCTAGCCTCGCACCCAGCAGGCGAGCAAAACCACACAGGGCACCAAAACCCATTCACACATTCTCCGGGTTCACGACCAGAAAGCTCTTCCAATTTTTCCTAGAGAATCAAAGGCCCCCACCAGTCCAAATCACCTCTGGTTCCCCATCTGCACATCTTGTCCCTTTTCCTCTCTGCACAACTTGCTTCTCCTTCAGCACCCTGCCATCTTGGCTTCTTTTTCCTTCTTCCTCACAAACTTTTTTTGACACGAAAACCCCTCCTCCAGCAACATTAGCATAACAATGGCCCTTCCCAAGCAGAAAGGTAATTAGCAGTTTCACAGATCACATACCTGAGCAGCTACTATTTTTAACAATACAAGTGAGCAAACTTAGAAAATACAGATCTTACAAACTCATTTGCCCAACACCATTTAAAAGGGGCCTGTACTGTTATGTCTCCCCACCCACCCAAATCCCAACAACCTTGTTTATCTGTTTTCTATACCAGTGTTTGATACAAGATATTTTTGGAAACAAAAGAATGGGGAAGAGAGAGACATTTTTAAAATCTTGATTCTGAGTTGTTTTATATTCATTTATTCAAATATTTACTGAGCTCCTACCATGTGCCAGGCACTCTGCTCCTTGCCAAGTACACATTGGTGAGTAAATCAGATCCGGTCCCTGTGTGGGTCAGGGCCCCAGCAGGAAACAGATGGCACATTCAAAGAGTAATTAAAGCCTAGTGAAGGAGGGCCACTGGGTAGGAATGGGGCCTTAGGTAGAGAACCACAGCCGACCTGCAGCCTGATAGTAGAGGGAGCCAGGGTAAGGAATACCGTGAGAGAACTTACTTTCTGCCCTTGGATCTCCTCCCATGAGCCAGACCCAACTAGAAGCCAGATGGGAGGAAAGCCAGCCATTGGCACAGCTTTTAGGGGACGGGGTGGAGATGGTTTACAATCTAGCAAAGGCTACACAAACACACACATAAAGACAGATTGTGATTAAGTTTATAAAAAAAAATGAGCAGGGCAAGGAATAGAGAATATTGAGGGTAAAGGACATAAAAGGGATGGTCAAGGAAGCACCCTAAAGTGATATTTAAGCTAAGAATTGGATGAGAAGGACTTGACCTTGCTAAGAAGGGGAGGAGGAGAGGAAGGAAATTATAAGCTTTAGAAGTAGTATATGCAAAGGCCCTGAGGCAACAGAGAACTTGTGCAACTCTGGGAACTAAAAGCAGGCCAGTATAATGAGAATGTGGTTGTCAAGGGGGAGAGAGCTCTATATTTAGAGCTGCAAAGCTCTCACATATTATTGCTGGCTCAAATTCAACCTCCTGGAATCCCTCTGAGAACACTGTCCTGGTCCCCTTTTTCAGTGGGGTGTCTGAAAGTAAAAACAAGTCAGAAGAATGGCCCAGTGGGTTTAGGAAGCAAATGCAAAGGTACAATGAAGCATTAGGTCAAAAATATCTTGTGTTGAGAAGTGCAGGGGGAGAACATGCCCTTTAAACCAAAACTGTTTTGTTTAAAAAAAAAAAATCTGTGTACTCTTTCTGTTGATCTTTCTATTGCTATAACTGATTTCTCCTTTCAGTGCTGGTTTCTGGCTTGGTCATACTCTGGATTTCATAGCTGTGTGACATTTGAATTTTACCTTAGGTATCCTGGCTTAGCCAAACAACTAATGTGTAAACCTGATTAATGCAAAAGCCTTTCCTTAAGTAAACAGTAAGCCTTGAAAACATATGGCTAAACAGACATATGATTCATAAATCCCCTTCTTATTTTATTGCATGTAAAGCCAGTAGCCATGCCACTATCACAGCAGCCTGGCCCATGCAGGTTCACATAGGATTCGGACAGTTGGTAAAGAAACAATGGAGCCAAAAGCTGGTGGGCCATCACCTTTAATCCTAGCTTGCACCCAGCAGGCAAGTAAAAACACACACTGGGCTCCAAAACCCACTCACATTCAGTGCTCACAAAGCTACTGACTTATCCGAGTTTCCTAGAATCAAAGGTTTCTAGTTCACCAAACTTATTCACCTCTGTTCCCCATCTCCTTCCTTCTCTCTGCACAAACTCTGCACAAACTGGCTTCTCACTCAACACTCCGCCATCTTGGTTGCTTCTCCTGGCCTCCTCCACGTGGCCTTTCTCTGCTCTGCTCTAATGCTAATCTCAGGAATTGAGAAAGCAAGCTCTGGGTCTGCCCCACTTTATAGTGCAGAAATCAAAACCTTTAATCCAATATACAAAATAGGGAAGTCTCTAATACAAAGTCACTTACCAGAGACATGATGGGATTGTACCACCCCACATCAAAAAGAGTGGGAAAGGCTTAGTTCTAAAACCAAGCCCCAGGCTATAAGGATCCTGCCTGCCCACAGCCTGCCCCCAACACACACTAATATCACCTGGGCAACAGGCTTCCATGTGGGCAGCGCCATCTTTAACAAAGTGAGCCTAATATATTTTATCTGCCCAACAATTGCACAAATTAGCCAGTGTTGGCCATGGCAAACAGACTCTGGGGCTCTTGGATATGTCCACGGTCCTTAGAAGAAAGATTGAGCTGTTACCATTTTTCCCAGGTGAGTATTGCTATAATTACAGAAGGCTTTCACCTAGCCATCAAAGATCTAGAATCAGGCATCCTCAAACTACGGCCCGCGGGCCGCATGTGGCCACCTGAAACCATTTATACAGCTCCCGCCGCACTTCCAGAAAGGGGCACCTCTTTCACTGGTGGTCAGTGAGAGGAGCACTGTATGTGGCGGCCCCCCAACGGTCTGAGGGACATTTAACTGGCCCCCTGTGTAAAAAGTTTGGGGACCCCTGATTCTAGATCCTACCACTTTGTGTCAAAATCCCTCTCAGAGGCTGAAGTCCAGTTTAGCCAGAAGATTTTGCATTGTTGGGGGGAAGTCACCCTGTGACACATTGTCCATGTATAGAATCTCATCACAGTGTTTGAGGGATGTCAAAGTAAGAAACTTCCAAACCTGTAAGAATTTTTATGAGTTTATTTGAGCCAAACTGTCAGCAGTTTCCAGGAAGCAAAGTCTCAACAGATTGAGAAAATTCACCACTTATTTTATATATTAGAATCAAAGGAGAAGATGTAAGAGGGTCACATGAAACCCACTGGTGACAGATTAGAGCAGTTGGAAAGCAAGGCAGGAAATCTCTGAGATAACAAGTGAAATGTACTTCTTTTACATAAGCAGGTATGAGATAGTTAACAATTAACATGATAACAGCAATGAGGGATTTCTGCTCTGGTCTGGTGGCTGCACCCTGAGGGGTCAGGAAAAGATTACTCTTACATTTCAAAGACACTGTATGTTATCAGGTGCATTATTGTAGATGCAAAAGACAACATACAGCCTGACCAGGCGGTGGCGCAGTGAATAGAGCGTCGGACTGGGATGCGGAAGGACCCAGGTTCGAGACCCCGAGGTTGCCAGCTTAAGCGCGGGCTCATCTGGCTTGAGCAAAAAGCTCACCAGCTTGGACCCAAGGTCGCTGGCTCCAGCAAGGAGTTACTCGGTCTGCTGAAGGCCCCCGGTCAAGGCACATAGGAGAAAGCAATCAATGAACAACTAAGGTCTCGCAACGAAAAACTGATGATTGATGCTTCTCATCTCTCTCCATTCCTGTCTGTCTGTCTCTGTCTATCCCTCTCTCTGATTCTCTCTCTGTCCCTGGGGAAAAAAAAAAAAAAAAAGACAACATAACATTCCTTTGTTAGAGGAAAATACTGCTTTGGGTCATGACTACCCACCATGAACTGGTTTTAGTTAGAAAGTTGTTTGTTTGTTTTTTTGTTTATGCCTAATTAAAAAAAATTATTGATTGATTTTAGTGAGAGGGAAAGGGAGAGAGGGAGAGAGCCAGGAAAATAGATCTGTTCCTGTATGTGCCCTGACCAGGGATTGAACCGGCCACCTCTGTGCTTTAGGACAATGCTCTGTTAGAGTCTAACAAATCAAGCTATCCAGTGAGGTCTAGTTAGAAAGTGTTTATTTCAGACCATCCTGTGTGGTTACTTTAGATCTCTGAGTCTGCAAGGCCACTATGCGTGCTTTCTCTGAGCTTGTCAGGTTCAGCATGTGGCCCCATTTTCGTCCAAGTGAGGACATAAGACTAGGTTAGTTCACAGTTAAGGACAAATTTAGTGACTGCTGACCAAAGTACATCCTTACAAATCTGAAGAACCATCACATGTTTGAGGCCCTTGGTTCCCATCAACTTTGTTCTGGATAAGGAAGCCAGTATCTCATGGGAATTCCTACCTCATATTCAGAAGGTTTAGAGTGAATACTTCACCCTTATTCTAAAGAAAATGGTCACCAGGTCTTCTTCATGTCTTTTAAGAGTTTGTTTGGGAAAGATGTAAGTTAGATGCTATAAAACTACTCAGACACTGGTTCTCAATCTTGGTCACATATGAAATCATCTGGGAGGGTAAAGGAATACTGATGCCTAAGCCCTACCCCAAGATTCCAGTTTAACAAGCCTAGGGTTTGGCCTGGGTAAGGGGATATTTCAAGACTCCCCACTAATTCTACAGAGCAGACAAAATTGAGAAGCATTGTATTAAGGCAAACTCAAATTCTTCTTCAGGTGCATATGTTCCTAACTTCCAGGAGAATTTGTGACTGGTTCTAGCATCCTAGTTTGGTCCTTTCTTTCTCCTTCTGTAAAGCAGCACACATCCTAAGAGGGAGCGCATAAAAAATGCTCTCTAGGAACATCTGTACTCTACCTAAGCCTGCCCAAAGCGCCTGAAAATTCCATGAAGGTGACAGTGTCGACAGTCAGATAGATTCCTGGTCAACTCTTGGCTCTGTCTGCTACCAGCTCTGTGGCCTTGAGCAAATTTTCTAAACGATTTAAGTCTGAATGTTCTGACCTGTAACAACCCTTTCATAGGGTTAAATGGGGGAACAGTATAATGCAGAGATCACAGTCAACTCAAAAAGCATTGGTTTTTTTCATCAACAGAGATGTGGAATCCTCTCAGGACACATGTATTTTGATACTGTTGTAGCTAAGGACTGAAGTGGAAAAGTCAAGTGAACCATAGTAAACAATAGCAATTATAGCTGTTATCCCCATCTTGGAGATGAGGGAACTAAGCGAAGAGTTTAAGGTCACATAGCTGAATAGCTGAGTAAGGTTTGCCAGTCTACACATGTAACCACCATTCTGTATGTCCCTCCATAGAATAAAAGCTCTTGAAGGAGAAGAAACGGCACTTGGTGACATCAGTTTTTCATCTTGGCTGACAAAAGGGAGTTTACACAAAACTCAAGTCTTTCTCTGATAGAAAGAGTACTCCAGAGAGCCCAGCAGATGAAGCCAAAATGGTCAGGGCCTGCCAACTGCCACAAGCACCTTGAAAAATCATTTTTTACCTGTTTTCATTGTTTGCATCCTTTGTCACAGCTGTGCAGGCCAAATGGCACCCAAAGCAGCCAGGGCACTAGCCAGCCTCAGCCCAAACAACCTCTGCAGCTGCCACTGCAAGATTAGGGCACCCTGCTGAGACAGGGTCCAGCCTCCCTGCCTTCCTCATTCTAGTGCAGGGGGAGTCACCCTTTTTGTATCTCTGTTAGGAGTAAAATTTTCTAACCGCCCACCGGTTCCACAGTAATGGTGATTTATGAAGTAGGGAAGTAACTTGACTTTATAAAATTTATAAAGCAGAGTTACAGCAAGTTAAAGCATATAATAATAATTACTTACCAAGTACTTTATGTCGGATTTTCACTAAGTTTGGCAGAATAATCTTTATAAAACAACTTACTATAGTTAAATCTATCTTTTTATTTATACTTTGGTTGCTCTGCTACCACCCACCATGAAAGCTGGAGTGCCCCCTAGGGAGCGGTAGGGACCAGGTTGACTACCACTGCAATAGAGAGTGGGATCTACTGGCATCTAGTAGGTAGAGGTAAACATCCTACAATGTGAGCCCCACCCGCATGACCATTACACGGACCAAATGTCAACAGTGCAAAGGTTGAGCTCTCTGTCATAGCCCTAGACTGCTGAGCTACCTATTTTAGTTTGTACTATGAAAACAGTAGTTAATATGGTATTAGAATGTTGACTGTGCTTCTTAATGTGCCCACACCCATTCCTCACTCTACAACTCTCCCATGAGCATGGAAGGTGTAGCCAGTCCACTCCCCACTTTGATAATCCCTGGGTCTGTCATTGTTAGAATCACTGCCTCTCTTTAGCAGCAGGGGTCAAATCTGTCTTCAGAAGTTTCTTGTCAGGGTGGAGAAGTTCCATTTGTATGCTGTACCAGAGCCAGGACTCAGCTGCCCCTGGCGTGGAGAGGCAGGTGGGCACTCAGCGCCCCGCTGACTGGCTGCGCACTCGCAGACCACGCCAGCCCTCCCTCCCTTTGCTCCCTTCCCCTACCACCAGTCCTTTCTGTAACGCTGCCACCGTGCTGCGAGCTTCGGGAAAGGAGAGGAAAAGGAACTTCTACAATCAATATCAGTGGTGGGATTCAAATCATTTCACAACCAGTTCTCTGCTCTAATGACCGTTTTAAGTATAAAAATATATATATACCAAAAGGTAGTTTATTATTTCATGCATTTAATACTTAAATAAGAACAATAAAAGAGGTACACAAAACTAGATTATTAAGAAAGTTTTAAAATATTAATGAAAAAAATATTAAATAATACCTAACAAAAAACAATAAAACTGTTATTTAAGATATTTCCATATTGCTTCTTTTTTTTCATATATAAAGCCTTACTTTATTAAGGTATAATTAACATACAACTATGAAGTCTTAAATGTTCTGTAAATACAATGTAAGCCAGTCTCTCAGCCGCAGTCTTGACAGATTATAGGTATTTAGTTAGGTATTTTATTTTTCTTATGCTTATTTTTTGAGATACAACATCTACATATTAAAGGAAGAAACAAATATGTCATTCAGCTAAGGTTAGACTTAAGTTATCTAAGATTTTGAAGGAGAGTAAACTTGCTGTGTTTTTCCTGATCACTCTTTTTTTTTTCTGTTAACCTAGCCTCCATATTGCTTCTTGATTGGTGTGCTCACTTGTAATTTTTTTCACGTGTGAATGAAGTAAACATTACTACAGGTGCTTAGAATACACTGTTGCACAGATGAATGTTAAAAAAGAGAGGAATGTAAAGTTGTGATTTCTACATTAGATGGCTGTCCAGGCGCCCGCCTTAGAGAGAACCCTGATTACAAGCGCCATTTTAACAACCAATTCGCCGAACTCAACAAAAATTAAATATCAGTTCTGCCACACCGGTGTGAACCGGCTGACTCCCAGCACGGTGTGAAATGTGAGGACGTTATCGGGAGGCCTGACATGCACTGTTTGATGGACCCATCGGCCCCACTCCTGTGTCGAGGCTTTCAGTTTAATTGGTACCTGAGTCTGCTTGATCAGGAGGCCCCAAACCACCAAATGGACTAAGAAAGCACGTCCAAATGCCGGTTCGCCTTCATTGGCCGTCCTTGGCATCATGACCAGGTGTGGCTCACCAGACAGGAAGGGTGCGGAAAGGCCCGGCCGTCAGGTCAGGGCAAGGCCATCACCTGCGCTGAGCAGGGCAGGTGGGACCCAGCTTTCTGGCCTGGGAGGCAGGAGATCTCTGCATTCTGCCAGGTTAACCATCTGTACAAATTGAAATTGTCACATAATGTCCTTCCTTCCCCCTATTAGTGGTGACTGTTCCTTTGGTATTTCTCTGTGGGTATACACTCACAGATACAAAATTGCAAACAAAAAGTGTTATCATACCATTTGAAATTATGTTGTTGTTTTTTATTTCATTAGATACCTGTCCATCTCTCTGTGTTAATACACATTTCTTTTAAGTCATCCAGTATTTCATTGTGTGATTACACCATCATTCCTGTAACACAGCTTCTATTGCTAGACCCTTGGATTTTTTCAGACTTTTTACCATTGGAATCTATTTTGTCAAACATCTTTTTACTTGAGTTTGTATGCTCGTGGCAGTTTTTCTATAGCCTAAATTCCTGGAAGTGGGATATCTGAATCAAGAGATGTGCACATGCAGATGCTACCAAACTGGCCTCCTCTAGCTGGTATAAAATTTGTACTCTTATCAGGAGACTAGGGGCTCAGAGCTGGGCTCTTGGTAGGACCAAATCCTGCCTGAGGATAAGTACAGCACAGCACACCCAGGGTGGTCACTCACAGAGCAGAGAGCAGCCTAATGCCTGAGAGCTGGAACCACACCAAGTAAAATTCCTCGCACCCTCCAGTCTCCAGCATCCTGATGGGCTTCGCAGGTGCCAACCATCTGAACAGGGTCCAGGGGAGCTGGGTTGCCATCCACCCTGGCTGGTTTGGCACAGGGACCACACTTAGTGACGGGGGCCTAGGAATTAAGTTATCAGTCTTCACCAGCCAAGATCTGGTGGGAAAGATAACAAATTGTCCTGGAAACCCTGCATCTGACAGCTCGGGGCTTGGTGGGTCACAGCATCCTTGCACCTGGCTTGGCGCTGGTGAGGCAGTTATATAACACAGCTTTTCAGATTCTGAATTGTAAGGTTGCCTGCAAGTGAGGGGAGCTGGTGCTGGGGACCTGCTTATTCACACTCACGTGACTTCGAATCAGTGGGGGTTTTATTTCCAAAAACACTAAAATCAACGGAAGAACTTGTGGAAAATACAGATTTTTGAACCCTGTTCCCAGCAGTTCTGAGGCAGGCAGTCTGGGACAGGAACCAGTAAACCGCATTTCAACAAGCCCCATGGGTGAGTCTGACGCAGGTGGAAATAGGCCTGCAGTCCGTTACACACTGATCCTTGGCTGCTCAGTGTGACTGTCTACGGCAAGGCATAGGCCAGCAGGTCCTGTACCATCCCATTGAGACTTGGCAGCAAGTTAGGACAAATGAAAGATGATGAAGTAGACAAATCTTGGGTTTCAATTTCTCTTTTTCTTTTCTATCAACAAACTATATCCTTAAATGTTCCCTGTGTAAGGACCCACCACGTGCTTCCATTTCTGACTATCTGGCTGCACCCTAATACTGTGCTTTCTCTCCCCACACTGTTCCCTCAGTCTCTGGCTCTCCGTGGGACCTGTTCAGCATTCCACCCTGATCTGGTCACGGGAGGGAGTGGCCTTGGATCATAGACTCAAAATCACAGACTCTCACAGAAATAGTGAAAGGAATAAACGTTCAGTTATAAAGTAAATGTCCGGGGAATATAATGTACAGTTGGTGACAACAGTTAATGTTACTGAATTTTATATTTGAATGTGGCTAAGAAGATAGGTTATAAAAGTCCGCATCACAGAAACAAACACTGTAACCATGTGTGGTGATGGATGCTAAGTAGACTTGCTATGGTGATCATTTTGTAACATATACAAATATTGAATCTTTGTGTTGTAAACCTGAAACTAAGTTAATGTTATATGTCAATTATATATCCATAAACACACAAATTTTTTTAACCATTCTTATCCCCCCCCCCAAATTAGACTCTTCACCAAGAGAAGCTTGGAGTCTCCAGCAAAGGGACGGAAGAGAGGGGGCTGAGGCTCAGAGAGGGCGGGGCGGGAGGCACTCGGGAGAGAGGGGGGCTGAGGCTCAGAGAGGGCGGGGCGGGGGGCACTCGGGAGAGAGGGGCTGAGGCTCAGAGAGGGCGGGCGGAGGGCGCTCGGGAGAGGGGGGCTGAGGCTCAGAGAGGGCGGGGCGGGGGGCACTCGGGAGAGAGGGGGGCTGAGGCTCAGAGAGGGCGGGGCGGGAGGCACTCGGGAGAGAGGGGCTGAGGCTCAGAGAGGGCGGGCGGGGGGCGCTCGGGAGAGGGGGGCTGAGGCTCAGAGAGGGCGGGGCGGGAGGCACTCGGGAGAGAGGGGGGCTGAGGCTCAGAGAGGGCGGGGCGGGAGGCACTCGGGAGAGAGGGGCTGAGGCTCAGAGAGGGCGGGCGGGGGGCGCTCGGGAGAGGGGGGCTGAGGCTCAGAGAGGGCGGGGCGGGGGGCACTCGGGAGAGAGGGGGCTGAGGCTCCGAGAGGGCGGGACGGGAGGCACTCGGGAGAGGGGGGCTGAGGCTCAGAGAGGGCGGGGCGGGAGGCACTCGGGAGAGGGGGCTGAGGCTCAGAGAGGGCAGGGCTCAGAGAGGGCGGGGCTCAGAGAGGGCGGGGCGGGAGGCACTCGGGAGAGGGGCTGAGGCTCAGAGAGGGCGGGGCTCAGAGAGGGCGGGGCGGGAGGCACTCGGGAGAGGGGCTGAGGCTCAGAGAGGGCGGGGCTCAGAGAGGGCGGGGCGGGAGGCACTCGGGAGAGGGGGCTGAGGCTCAGAGAGGGGGGGCGGGGGGCACTCGGTAGAGAGGGGGCTGAGGCTCAGAGAGGGGGGGCGGGGGGCACTCGGGAGAGAGGGGGCTGAGGCTCAGAGAGGGCGGGCGGGGGGCACTCGGGAGAGAGGGGGCTGAGGCTCAGAGGGGGGGGCGGGGGGCACTCGGGAGAGGGGGGCTTAGGCTCAGAGAGGGCGGGACGGGAGGCACTCGGGGAGAGAGGGGGCTGAGGCTTAAAGAGGGCGGGGCAGGAGGCACTCGGGGTCTTACGAATATTTTGAGTTAGAGTTGGGACTCTAGGTCCCTTGCTATTCACGTCAATTACAGATGCGGCTCAACTTACAATGGCCTTACATCTCAATAAACCTATCATAAGTTGAAAATATTAAGTCCAGATGCGTTTAATAATAGACTGTGGGGTATAGATAGTTTACTGTCCTGAGCATGTGCTTGATGGGAAGCTGTACCCACTGATAACGCCCAGCATCTTGAGGGAGTATCACACCACTGACTGCTGGGCTGTGCAAAGAAAACTCAAAATTTGAAGTATAGTTTCTACTGAATGCATGTAGCTTTGCACTATTGTTAAATCAAAAAATCATAAGTTAAACCATCATAAGTCAGGGATTCTCTGTGCTTTTTCCACCACTCTAGTAAACATAGTTTATAGGAATTATACAATCCATGGAATTTTGACAAATAAAAATTAAAGATTTATCTGAGGGGAAAGATGAGTGGCCCGTCTGGCAGGGCCCAGGGTGATGCATCTGTCACTGCCATGGGTGCATGTCTGAAAGGCAGCCCAGAAAATTTAGCAACCAAGATAAGCAATATTTCAATGTGGTATTCTAAGAAGCAAAATTCATGCAAAAATCCTCAGTTAAAAAAATGTTAAATTAGTAAATAAAGTCAGGATTGGTTTTATTGATTATCTCCTTTTGCCTCGGGCTCCAATTTCCATGGGCATGGATGCCACTATTACAGTGACAGGGATAGAAATTATAAGCAGATCTGCTCTGAAAAGTCCTTCAGCAACTGCCCAGCTGACTTGCCTCCAGGATGCATTTTCACATCTTCATAGAAGGACACTGTGGAGAAGCTCCCTTCCTCCCAGGCTGGCTCCATGAGAGGCTGGCAAGCTGGGAGGAGAGGAAGGTCTAAGGGCCTTTGGAGGACATGGATGCTCAGCTCTTCCCAGGTTAGCAGCTGCTTCTCCATCTGTGCGGATGCGCCTCGCCAAGCGCACGGTGCCTCACGAAGGCGGGTGAAGGGCACAGACAGGAGGTGAGAGGAAGTTTCCATGGCTGAGCTCAATGCCTATGCTTTCTAAGAACCCTGTCTCAGCTTTGCTGGGTCCCTTGTCAAAAGTAGGGAATAGGCTGAGCTCAGCTCCAGTGGATGAGATGAGGACGGAACAGGATGGGCAAGGCCACGTTTGGCTGTCTCTTCCTAAGGTCCCCTGGCTCCCTGGCTGAGGATGGGGCTGTCACATGCTCAGACACAGCTTTCTGGATGGTCTCTGTGATCACACCTTGCTGATGTGATCAGGAGAAACGAGTGATGCCAGGCGTTCTTTCCAAATCTCTGCGCTAAAGCAAAGCACGCCGCTCCTTTGCTGTCCCAGGTGTGGTCTTGGACGAACACCATCAGCATCTCCTGGGAGCTTGTTAGAAATTCCGAATCCTGGGCTAACCCCAGGTGCTGTGGATCCAAGCCCTCGTTCTGGTAGACCTTTGCCTCTTGTCCCTCTGGCCTCTGACAGCCAGCACTCCTGCAGAATTCCTTTTCTCTTTCTGTTCACAGTAATAAAGGCAGGAGGGAGGGGAAGAGCTCTGAATAGCTGCTGTGCAACCTTGAAAATTGTTCCCACTCTCTATTACCCACTTGAAAAGTTGCATGACAATGCCTAGCAATATATATGATGCCACACAGAAAAATGTTTCAGAGGTGACAAATAGGGGGCAGAGGACAGTTCTAGCATTGCACCTGGACTTGCCATACCAGCACTGCTCTGAATTCTCTGTGTGTGAACCCATTAGATGCTCACTCACCTTCACCCTAATGAAGCAGATCTGCAATCCCCAGTTTACAGATGAGGGACCCAAAGCCCAGCCCAGCTCAAGGCCTTGCCCCGGGAGGCACCGCTGGGAGGGCCGAGCGGGAAGGTGAACTCCCAGCCAGTGTTCTCCACCCCTGCACTGTCTCAGGTGCTCTACTCATCCTGCCTGCCGGCATTGGAGGAATCTCCCAAAGCCACACAGCCTAGAAAAACCTCCCTCTGGCTCCTGTTTACCTGCCTAGCCTCGTCCCTGCTTCTCCCCTCCTTGCTCAAGGTGCTCCAGTCACACAACCTGTCTGTCACTTCTTAGAGCACATGAAACTGTCTTTGGCTCCTTCGCATCCTTAAGGTCTCACTTTAATTGTCAACGCACAGGGTCTTTGCCAGCACCATGTCAGGTAGAGCCAGTCTCTTATTCTCCATCACAGCATTGCGTTTCTCCCCTGCCTGGTGACTACTGCCCATAGCACTGTATGTCACTCATTAGTAATATGTCTTCTTGTAAAGTATCACGCTGTCAGAAGTGTCCCCTGGAAGGCTTGCTCCCAGAGGCTGCACAAAGCATTGCCATGGCAGGGCTTCGTCAAAAATCTTTGAAGAAACCAAATAAGTGTCCAGGGCCCTGGCCGCCTACTCTTCACTGCCGTAGAGCCATTTAGCGTCTTCCCTGAGCAGAGACTCCAGGGTAGGCAGCTTGTTGACTTGGGCTAATGGATGCTGGAGAGTGGCGTCTAGCAAACAGTCTTCCACTGGTTTGAGTTAGCATATCCTCTCAGTTAGCAAGAGACTTTGTGACCCCACAGCCACAGTCCTCTGGGGGGGGCCGTAGTTGGGTCAGACCCCCTCATGTTTCTAATGTCACTTTCTGATTTGACCCTTCACTCCCTGTACTCCCTTTCACACCTCAATCTTTATTGGGGTAACTGTTTACCGGGAAGTTCATGTAATGAGCAAGTCAGTGATAGAAGGTAAGGGACCGATCCCATCTGAGTTTCGATCTTGACCAGACTTTTCCTAGTAACTGTGCTTGGTCAGTAGAAGAAGCAGTTTTAATCCTATTGCCATGCCTGTCACCTTCCAACCACCAAATTCAAAGGCAAGTCCCTAGAATGCTGCTAGAGACAGAACCTCTTGGGTTGGGAAACCTCGAATCAGCCATGGCCTTCAAAACCAGTCAGTGCAAAGGTGCTGTCTTTAGTTTGGGCCGGTCTTGTGGAGTGGCCAGGGGTGGGAAATCCTTCCCTGAGTGGCTCAACCTGGGGGCAGAGGGGGTTCAAAATCAGAATTGCCCACACTCCCCAGCCCTCTGCCAGCTGCCCCTGCCCCTTCTCCACAGCAGCTGCCTGCATTTGCCAGCATTTGATCCGTGTACCACAGGAGCAGAGGGCAGACATGTGACTGCAAACAAGTGTGACCGATGGTCACATGGGACCAGATGGACTGGAAACTAAAAAAGTAAGAAAGGAACGTCAAGGGCTGGGGAGTTCAGTCGCTTCCACGAGAGGAGGGGAGTAAGACAGTGTGGGCCTGAGCCACAGGGTACTCATGGAACTCCCTGAGGGAAGAACAGGCTGTCAGATTTGCTGAGAGGAGCTTAGGAGAAAACACTGAAACTCCCCCGTTTTGGAGAGATAGCACACCCAGCAGTGGACATGTTCGTCCTTCTGTAGAGACGAGCGTCCACCCTGACTGCACTAGAGAAAGCTGGTGTTTGCGGGATGGAGTGGAGCGGCCTAACCCACGGCTGCTCCTGGGGGGGGTCAAGAGTGCAGGCCCCCTCAGCCTGCGGCCTAACCCACAGCCGCTCCTGGGGGGGGTCGAGAGTGCAGTCCCCCTCAGCCTGCGGCCTAACCCACAGCCGCTCCTGGGGGGGGTCGAGAGTGCAGTCCCCCTCAGCCTGCGGCCTAACCCACGGCTGCTCCTGGGGGGGGTCGAGAGTGCAGGCCCCCTCAGCCTGCGGCCTAACCCACAGCCGCTCCTGGGGGGGGTCAAGAGTGCAGGCCCCCTCAGCCTGTGGCCTAACCCACAGCTGCTCCTGGGGGGGGTCAAGAGTGCAGGCCCCCTCAGCCTGCGGCCTAACCCACAGCCGCTCCTGGGGGGGGTCGAGAGTGCAGGCCCCCTCAGCCTGCGGCCTAACCCACAGCCGCTCCTGGGGGGGGTCGAGAGTGCAGTCCCCCTCAGCCTGCGGCCTAACCCACGGCTGCTCCTGGGGGGGGGTCGAGAGTGCAGGCCCCCTCAGCCTGCGGCCTAACCCACGGCCGCTCCTGGGGGGGGGGGTCAAGAGTGCAGTCCCCCTCAGCCTGCAGTCAGCAGCAGACCGTATTGGATCTGCCAAGCAGTGGTTCTCAGTTGGGTGAATTTGAACCCCAGGGGACGCTTGGCAATGTCTGAGACATTGTGATTTACCACAACTACTGAGGAGTGTTACTGGCATCTAGTAGGTGAGACCAGGGATGCTGCTAAGCATCCTACAAAGCACAGAACACCCCACAACAGAGAATTATTCTGCCTAAGATGCCAAAGTACTAAGGTTGAGAAACCCTGAATGAGAGTGTATGAAGGTATAAGATGTGGCTTCCCAGAGTAGAAAAACCTTTAATTATGAAGGACATTTTCCTGAAAACTGCTATCAGGCATAGTGTTCCCCTAGCCTTGAAGGGCCCTGCATCACCAGGAGTGCCTCTGTGAATTCAGATTCTGCACATCTAGTGAGCGTGCCATTGCTGCTGGTCCATGGGTCATGTTTTGAGTAGCAAGAAGTGTGTGTATGGTCACAATCTTCACCTTCCCTTCCTTCTCCCTCTTCTTCTCCTTCCATCCCCACCCCCAGCCTTCCCTGTCATTCACTGAACTATTCTATACCCTGTCACTGAAGAACATGTGGTGGTGGTTAAATTCCATGCCCAGATGACATCTTCTCTCCAGCTGTTGCCAATTTGAAATTCAGGCTGTTTTTTGTTTGTTTGGTGTTTGTTTGTTTGTTTGTTTGTTTTGTGATGGAGACAGAGAGAGGGACAGATAAGAACAGGCAGACAGGAAGGGAGAGAGATGAGAAGCATCAATTCTTCGTTGTAACACCTTAGTTATTCATTGATTGCTTTCTCATGTGTGCCTTGATGGGGGGGGCTACAGTAGAGTGAGTGACCCATTGCTCAAGCCAGTGACCTTGGGCTTCAAGCCAGTGACCTTGGAGTCATTTCTATGATCCCATTCTCAAGCCAGCGACTTCAGGGTTTCGAACCTGGGTCCTCCTGCATCCCAGTCCAATGCTCTATCCACTGCGCCACTGTCTGGTCAGGCATAAATTCAGGGTGTTGATATCACACATTGAAATACACTAGCACGTCAGAGACATTTCTCATGGCTGGGACACTTAGGCTGTGTAGAGGTCATGGCTTTGGGGACACTCAGGTTTTACAGACAGCACGTTCCATTCTAAACCAGAGGTTGACTGTTTCTAGAAAGAGCCAGATAGTAAATATTTTACACTTTGCTGGTCATACAGTCTCTGTCACAACCACTCACTTCTGCCATTGTATCAGAAAGGCAGCTGTAGGCAGTATGCAAATTAATAAGTGTAACTGTATTCCAATAAAACTTTATTTACAGAAACAAGTAGTGAGCTGAATTAGACCAATGGGCCATATTTTGCAATACTGTATTCTGCGCAATTCTTATTCACGTCTCTGCTTCAGCCAGAAGAAAGGAAGGAAAGAACAAAGGAGGGAAGGAAAGGGAGGGAGGGAGGGAAGAAAGGAAAGAAAAGGGAGGGGAGGGGAGGGGAGGGGAGGGAAGATACAAAAAGAAATAAAGAAAAGTCATATAGGGAAACCTGTACTGAAAGGGAGCAAAATCATCAGTATGAGTAGTAGTGTCTGTAGGACAGAGGGTAATAGGTATTACTGTTTCTTCTACTGCACAGAAATGTGAAATGTAAATGTGTCTTTTAAGTTGGCAGAAACACAGCTATCTTCTCATGCCAGTTGTTTTTGTTTCTTTGTTTTAGGGGGTTGGAGGAGTAGAATAAATAAATAAGAAACGGAGGATGGACCAAAGGGCCCCATCACCTTTTAAGTCTGCATGTTCTTCTCTTTGGACTCATTCTGCTCTCAGAACAAGTGGGGGAGGGACACAGTGAAGATTGCCTTTCTCTTCCACCAGACCCACAGTGTCCTTTGAAGGCACTGATTTCTCTTGCCGTCACTGACTCCTGTGAGACCTGTTTTCAGTGAGGGGACACTGCTTGGACAGAAGTGTTGCTGTTGCTTACAGCACCCTGGCTGCTCCTCGGTGTGGACACTTTAACCACAGAGAGTCACAGGCTGACCCCTCCTTGATGGACAAGGCCTGTGGCTTCTGCGGGTATCTAGACATTTGTGTAGTTTTTGGCCACACTGACCCCCGGGACAAGGGTGAATCAGATCAAGACCTTTAACTCCACAGACACCATCTAGCACCTCTCACAAAGCTTGAGTTATTTAGAAAGGAATGCAACCTCTTTGTCTATTAATAAGACCGAGTTCCACTTGAGAGGAGAGAGAGCTGCTGTGTGTCTCACGCTGTCGGTGGGGTCTTCTGCCAGGGGCACGGATAAGGCGGTCATACTATGGGCTGCAGCTCGAGCTCTCCTGGAGAACTGGGCTCCCCATCACTATCATCACCATCGCCCCCTCCACACCTGTGCTCCTATATACATACACACTCATACACACACGGTGGCTTGGGCAGCAAGAAAAACAAGTGCACGTATAGTTGGATTGCGGTGTGGCATTTGAGAGCCCCATTTAGTTGGACTTGCAGTGTTTTGACAAATGGAATAAAGAGTTGAATTTCACCTGGGTAGAGGAGTAATCCCCAGCTACAGTTTGGAGGCACAAATTATTTTAACCATGGTTCATCACCGGTGAATATTGCCATGTGTGGCCCTGTGTGGGTCATGTTGCTCAGATTCATTCATTCACATAAGCACGTGTTCTCCAGGTAGCTCTTCTGCCTTGCTAACTGGGTATAAAATTCCTGAGCCATAGAGCATGTACTGGGGATGATTAGGCCCTGCGTACTTTCTTCCAGCATCGTGAACCCAAGGTACAGAGACGGGCCTCGCAAGCAGGAGCCAGACCTGCCCTTTGGAGCTTGCAGGCTAGGCAGGTAGATGGAAAGGAAATCGATACTCTATGTATGTATTACAATTGCGGTGAATCTCAAAAAGGAAAAGCACATTTTTCCTCATCTAAATTTTTTTTTAACTTATTTATTCATTTTTAGAGAGGAGAGAAAGAGGGAGAGAGAGGAGAGAGAGACAGAGAGAGAAGGGGGAAGGAGCTGGAAGCATCAACTCCCATATGTGCCTTGACCAGGCAAGCCTAGGGTTTTGAACCGGCAACCTCAGCATTTCCAGGTCGACGCTTTATCCACTGCGCCACCACAGGTCAGGCAGTTAATTTCCTCATCTAATAGTCACTACAGCTTTCAAGTTCAGATACTGTTGTTATGCCCACTTTACAGATGCTTCTCAAGAGGTTCAAAGGTTGCCCCAAGTTACCCAGCCAGGAAGCAGCTCTCCGTTGATAGAGAGCTTCCTGTCCCTAGAGAGGTTTATCAGATTGAAGTGTGAACTGTGATACTACAGTTTCATCTTGGGGACATGGAAGCTGCTAGTTTAAACAGATCTCCAGAGCTATGATGAATGAGACAAAGCATATTTTGTAGATTAAGGAGGTAATTATAAGTCACGTGTTCTTCAACTTTAATTGAAGGAGCCCCAGATGGTGGTCTAGTATAATGAGCTACCAGAGACAGTGAGGTTGGCCGGAGCTGCTTTGGTGGTTTTGTTTCTCATGCTTGGCATTCCACCCATCTGAATACAGTCAGTGGTTCTTTAAATCTAGCCCACTCCAGGTCAGAGGGTGGTGGCATTCTGCTGGCTATGGGTAGTGTAAGGCTTCATTTATGTCAACTCTTCAAATATTTACTGAGCACCAGTGGGGTGGGGTGTCAGTCACTGTCCCTGCCATGAGAATGCAGTGAACAAGGCCCACTTCCCACGGGCATTCATTCTACTACAAACTTACATTAAGGAAGGTGGGGGCCTGCCAACAGGTCACATACTATTGTAGAGTGACTGGTTGGTGGGGGATCAACTTTGCTACTTTAGAAAGAGCCATCTGAGCCTGACCTGTGGTGGCGTGGTGGATAAAGTGTCAACCTGGAATGCTGAGGTCGCTGGTTGGAAACCCTGGTCAAGGCTCATATGGGAGTTGATGCTTCCTGCTCCTCCCTGCTGCTCTCTCTCTCTTTCTCCCTACTCTCTAAAAATGAATTTAAAAAGTTAGAAAAAGCCGTCCGAGCAGGCATGATGTTTATGAGAATGATGCTTATGAGAGGGCCTTAATGCAAAGGGAAGAGTTTGCCGAAGGGGCCGGAGTGAGCTTGCTGGTACCCTATGGAAAAGGGGGAGCGAAGGGGCCGGAGTGAGCTTGCTGGTACCCGATGGAAAAGGGGGAGCGAAGGGGCCGGAGTGAGCTTGCTGGTACCCGATGGAAAAGGGGGAGCGAAGGGGCCGGAGTGAGCTTGCTGGTACCCGATGGAAAAGGGGGAGCGAAGGGGCCGGAGTGAGCTTGCTGGTACCTGATGGAAAAGGGGGGAGCGAAGGGGCCGGAGTGAGCTTGCTGGTACCTGATGGAAAAGGGGGAGTGTGAGTAAGGTGGGGAGGAGGGGGCAGGGGACACCATTTAGCCTGTGACTGTGGAGAAACAGAGTACCTTGAGTTCTGCATAAGGACTCTGGATTTTGCCAATAATGAAATTCAGCATAGAGCCAGCCTACACAATTATTGCTTATCTATAGGCCATTTTATCCATGGCCTGTATGCAGGAAACCCTGATAAAAATCTGAGTTAATAAATGAGAACATAGACATCTCTCCTGTCTGGAGTGAGCAGGTAGAATTTCTGTTCCCCTCCACACCCTCCTGGGGGGGCTCAGGCTTAGGCACTACTATTTCTGTCCCCCACACACACACCCTCCTGGGGGGGCTCAGGCTTAGGCACTACTATTTCTGTCCCCCCACACACACACCCTCCTGGGGGGGCTCAGGCTTAGGCACTACTATTTCTGTCCCCCCCACACCCTCCTGGGGGGGCTCAGGCTTAGGCACTACTATTTCTGTCCCCCCCACACCCTCCTGGGGGGCTCAGGCTTAGGCACTACTATTTCTGTCCCCCCACACACACACCCTCCTGGGGGGGCTCAGGCTTAGGCACTACTATTTCTGTCCCCCCCACACCCTCCTGGGGGGGCTCAGGCTTAGGCACTACTATTTCTGTCCCCCCACACCCTCCTGGGGGGCTCAGGCTTAGGCACTACTATTTCTGTCCCCCCACACACACACCCTCCTGGGGGGGCTCAGGCTTAGGCACTACTATTTCTGTCCCCCACACACCCTCCTGGGGGGGCTCAGGCATAGGCACTACTATTTCCCACACACACACACCCTCCTGGGGGGGCTCAGGCATAGGCACTACTATTTCTGTCCTCCCCACACACACCCTCCTGGGGGGGCTCAGGCATAGGCATTACTATTTCTGTCCCCCCCACACACACCCTCCTGGGGGGGCTCAGGCTTAGGCACTACTATTTCTGTCCCCCCACACACACACCCTCCTGGGGGGGCTCAGGCTTAGGCACTACTATTTCTGTCCCCCCACACACACATCCTCCTGGGGGGGCTCCAGCTTAGGCACTACTATTTCTGTCCCCCCCACACACACCCTCCTGGGGGGGCTCAGGCTTAGGCACTACTATATCTGTCCCCCCACACACACACCCTCCTGGGGGGGCTCAGGCTTAGGCACTACTATTTCTGTCCCCCCCACACACACCCTCCTGGGGGGGCTCAGGCTTAGGCACTACTGGGAGTAACACTGCACTTGAGCAACAGGCCTCTTGTCCTTCCAAATGTCTTTCTCTTTGGGGGGAGAGGAAGGAAGGGTTACGAGGCACCGCAGAGGAGAGGGCAAGACCCCTCCCAGTGGGGCTGACACAGCTCTTCACCATCACCTCCTTAGGGACGCATGAATCTCTTCTCGCAGATGCTTAACCTCAGCGCTTCTGAAAGACAGGTTCAGGAAAACAGCACATCTGGGAATGTCTAGTGTTTGCTAGATTGACAATGCTGACCCTCATTCCACTTGAGCCATGAGTAGACAGCTAGCTGGGCAAAGATTATTGCACCCACGTGCACTGCTTTTGCTTCTACAAATGATTTTTGAAGTTTTCCCCCACCTTCCTAAATTCCATCTGCTCAAACTACTCATTTATCATCTCAGGTCACTACTACGCCTCTCTGCCTTCAGGTTGGGGCCATTCTAGGAGCAATTCGGCTGCTCTAAACCAGCCATTAGGATGTGAATATCAGAGCTCAGCAGCATGGGAAGCAGAGGTTGGAGGACTCAACTCCTTTTGCCCTGACAATGATCTCAGTAATGAAATAAAAATATATACCAGTAGCATATATGACTGGACCACGAGTGTGTCAGAATATGGAACTTTCTTCACAAGCATCTCCTAATTTAAATATGGCCCTTAAATGAGAACATTGCTTTATATTTACACCATTGTATTGAACTATAACTTACATAAGGTAAAGCAAACATGTTAAAATTACACCTCAGGGGAATCTTACATATACCTATCCTTTTGTAACCATCTCCCAGATCTAAATACAGGGCACTGACTGTGCCTGAGGGGTTTCCCTTGTCTGTCCCCAGTATTCTGGCCTTTGTCACCATAGCTAGCCTTCACCTGTTCTTAAACTTCATATAAACAGAATCATACAGCATGTCGTCTTGTATGTCTGAACATTTTCTGTGGGATTCATCTATGTTGTTGGGCATAGGTATTCATTCTATTGATGCTTAGTATCTCTTTATATCATAGTTTCTTCATTGTGGCATTATCGACACTTTGAGCTGGCTAATTCTTTCTTGTGGGGACTGGACTGTGCAGTGTAGAATATTCCACAGCTTCTTTCTGGCTTCTGCCTACTAAGAGCTAGTAGCACCTCCCTAACCCCTGTAATTTCCCCTGCAATGGAAAACCACTGTATCATATAAATATAGAACAATTTTTAAGAAACTTAATTTGGAAACAATTTCCAACTTAGTGAAAAGTTACAAAAAGTGTAAGAAATAATACAATGTACTCTTTAGCTAGATTCACCTATTGTTAACATTTCGCCCCATTTTATCATTTTCTCTCTGTTGCTCACATACACACCTACACACAACTTATTTCTCAACAGTTTGAGACAAGTTGCATTCACCATGGCCATTTACCACCATGTACTTTCACACGTATTTCCCAATGATAACAATCTTTCCAAACACTAGCATATTAATTAACCACAGCAAATATAGCATATTACATTTATCAATTGCCCATGCCCCGATTTTAACAATTGATCAACACTTATCCTTTATAGCATTTATATTCGCTCCAGAGCAGGCTCCAGTCCGGGACTAGGAGTTGTATATGTTTGCCCTGGTTTTATATTCGCTCCAGAGCAGGCTCTAGTCCGGGACCAGGAGTTGTATATGTTTGCCCTGGTTCTCTAGTACCCTTCAGTCTAGAGAGTCTTCTTATCTTGTGTAATATTGAAGTTTTTTAAGAATACAATCTTTTCTTAATAAAATATTCCTCATTTGCGGGTTTGTCTAATCTTTCCTCCTCAAGACATTCAAGAAATGTATCCTTGACTAGAAGACGAAGCCATAGTGTGTCCTCAGAACATCCTGTCCAGGGGCACGTGTAGTCCAGTTGCCCCTCATCAATGATGCTAAGTTTGATCCCCACTGTATAGTTATTAAATTTTCCCTTACAGCTAAGAAGCAATATGTGGGGAAACAATATCATGCTAATGTTCTGCTCCCCCCGCTAATATGACCCCCAGAATTTAGCGTATTTTGACTCTTGCATGAACCGATCTTGACCTACGATGGTTACAAATCCAGCACTCCATCTGGACTGTGACCAATTCTGCACCCACTCTGAGTGATCTACTATATACAAGAGCCCACTCACCTCCCCATTTATTTATTGTTGTATTTATCTGTTATCAATATAGACTCAGAAATTTCTACTTTTTCAGTAGCTTATAAATCAGCACTGTTTTAAATAATGTAATGCTCAAATTGCTCAGCTTGGGCTAATGGGAACCCCTTGAAATTGGGCCTTGTGTTCTTCTGACAAATTCCCATCACTTTTTATTTTTAACACTTCCTTACTTTTTGGCATAACCAGATGTTCCAGGCCTAACCCTTCTCCTATACTAGAGTCAGCTATTTCTCCAAGGAGAACTAGTTCCTTTTAATGGGGAAGGGAAGGAAGGACCACTATCTATCCTTTTACCTGTTAATTAACATTTGAATTGTTTCTTGTTCTGGGCCATTGTAAAGAAAGCTTCTCTGAATACCCTTGGACATTTTGGGGGGTCTATGAACTGATTTCTGTTGAGTATATAATCAGAAGTGGTAAAGGAAAGTAATAGAATCTCCACTGTGGTTATATACCCAACAGAAATGAGTAAGTCCATAAAAGACACATATGCAAAGCAGATTTTTCATAATTCATCTGTGTGTGTGCACTTATCTTTAGTAATATTGATAAGTTGTTTTTCAAAGTGCTCATAATATTATTTATCAGGGGAGTGGAAGTAAGTTGTTGGCTCCAGTAGGTGGGAAGAGTAATCAGTGGCAGGGGTCATAATGGGCCATAGTGATCCAAAGATATGTCTGCTACCAGAAATGGCAAAATTGCTGATCCTTTCAATGGATAGATAATGAGAGAAATGATGAGAATTTGCCACCTGGTCCACTCTTAAGCTTTGTTTTTGAGTGCTGCTTTAAGATGGGCAAAATGGAGGTGACTAAAGTCAGGAATCACCCTCAGCCTTCAAAATGGTTTTAATCTCAGTGACACCAGTGGCAGCACTTTGGGCATACAGGTCCATTGCGAGGGCACCTGCTGTGAGAAAGCATTAGGGTCACTGCTTTGTTTGTAAAAGGGCCTGGGGGGGAGGAATGCCCCCAGAGTCCCACTCACATCTGGCTTCTGGAGTGAGAAGCCCCTTTAGAGCCCTGAAACAGGCCTTTACTAAGTAGTCAGTGAGAATAAACATCCCTCTGTCTACACTCAGGGAGTCACTTGGTTTTAGGGCATGTGAGATGGGGGCTGATGGACAGCAGGCAGATCAGGAAACTCCTGAAAGCTAACAGGGGAGTGAACTGGTCCAGTATCATGGGACAAGATTCTAGGCTCAGTTTTGTCAGGAAGTGCTTGGGCATGACCCCACCTCTTTAGCTCAAAGATTCCTCTCCACAATCCCTATCCTAGGTAGCATATAGTATATCACTAGAATCCAAGAGGTAATTGAAGCACTTTGTAGAGTGAAATTCTAAACAGAGGAAACATCCTTTGCCAGATGCACAGTGGGCTTTAGTAATTTTGATGTACCTTTGGAGGAATGGCTAACTGGTAAAATTCATGCCTGTGGACACCGTTTTAGCCAGATGCCTCTTTCGGTGGACACTTCCCCTGTGGAGCCCCCTACACACTTTCTGAGCGAGTCTTTGTGCAGTGTCCAACTGTACAACCCTACACAGTGCCCCTGAATAGATGGATGACCGTTCAGATGACCAGCAGTGACAGTGACCCTCATTGCTGCACACTTATTATTAACCTCCAGTGGCCTCTCCTCTCTCCCTCACAGGCCTCTCCACCGACGGTGGTGCCAAGCGCCAGGAGCACCTCTCCCGGTTTTCCATGCCTGACCTCAGCAAAGACTCTGGCATGAATGTCTCCGAGAAGCTGAGCAACATGGGCACCCTCAACTCGTCCATGCAGTTCCGCAGCGCAGAGTCTGTGCGCAGCCTGCTCTCGGCCCAGCAGTACCAGGAGATGGAGGGAAACCTCCACCAGCTCGGCAACCCCATTGGGTACAGGGACCTGCAGTCTCGCGGCAGGATGCACCAGAGCTTTGATTTTGACGCAGGCGTAGGGAGCAGCAAGCTGCCGGGGCAGGAGGGCGTGAGGATCCAGCCCATGAGCGAACGCACGCGGAGAAGGAGCACCTCCCGCGAAGACACCCGCCGCTTCCGGCCCCACCGGTCCCGGCGGTCCCGGCGCTCTCGCTCGGACAACGCCCTGCATCTGGCCAGTGAGCGCGAGGCCATCACTCATTTGAAAGAAAGGCCCCCGCTCCGAGCTAGGGAGGACTATGACCAATTCATGCGCCAGCGGAGCTTCCAGGAGAGCCTGGGCCAAGGGTCCCGGAGGGACCTATATGGCCAGTGCCCCAGGACTGTGTCGGACCTGGCTTTGCAGAATGCCTTTGGGGAGCGATGGGGACCCTACTTCACCGAGTACGATTGGTGTTCCACCTGCTCTTCCTCCTCCGAGTCTGACAATGAGGGCTACTTCCTAGGAGAACCAATCCCACAGCCAGCCCGCCTGCGATACGTCACAAGCGATGAGCTTCTGCACAAATACAGCTCTTACGGCCTCCCCAAGTCATCCACGTTAGGTGGCAGGGAACAGTTGCACAACAGGAAAAGACAAAAGAGCAAAAACTGTATTATTTCTTAATCTGATCAGGGTCAAGAAATGGGGGAAGAAGGGAGCTAAGAATGTAAATTCAGAAACTTGCACTGTTTTAAATTTGAAAGCGCTTTTCGGGGTGGTTCCCAGGGAAGAAGGGACCTGCTCTCAGTTGATGAAGGCAAGGTTACAGATTGACTCGGTCAGTAGTCACAGTTCTCAGCATGTTGAATATTATTTGCACATTTCACTTTGGAAACGCTCTAGACTCTGTGGAGGCCGGGGAGCCCCTCCCTCCCGTCAGTGTGTTGAGTTGCCACTCATAAGGTGGCAAGTTGCTTCCTGCTCGCTTGTATCCTCTCTGGTTCTCTTACTTTTAGGACCCTTTTCCAGTAAGTAATTTGTTTATTAGCCAGGACCCAAGACTAAGTTATTTACACGTCCATTGTAAATGCAATGTAAATGAGAGTTCTGATAAAATATTTTTGTATTTTGTAATATCAAAGGAACTTCTGTATCGTAGGACTCGGTGAAGAGCCACATGCACAGCCAGCATCGTCTTTGAGTAGTATTCAGAGTGGCCCAGGACTACATCCTTTTTTCTTTTTCTATACAAATTTGTTACATGTCAGTGAGACTTCCTTCAAAGGAGTTTACTCAATTTGGCTTTTTGTGGATAAAAAAATTTAACTATTAAACCCAAAGCATTTTATGCTCTATTCCATCTTAAGGGGCCGTCCTTAAGTCCACTCCCACTCTCAGTACAGTCTATTCTCTACAAAGTGGTTGTCGTTTTATTAATAGCACACATACTTTTGGCAATTAAAGAAACCAATCAGTGTCAGTCAAGTTCCATGGGAAGCGCCATCCCTGCTGGGAACATTAAGTTGCTCACTACTGCCCTCTCCCTTGGGGAAAATACCGTGACTGTGAGTGGTGCTGTTGTGTGATGTCAGCATGACGTTGTTTTGAATGTGGCATTATTTTATGGTGCTCATGTTTCCTGGATTGCTTTATCTGCTTTCCTTTACCAAGGCAGATGGAACAGCTGCCTTGGCCTGACAACCGGTTGTCCTCAGTGCAAATGAACTTAAGCATTAGGAATTCAGGGACCAAAAGGTTCTGATGGGGTTCCCGGAGTGATGGAGAGTTATAGATTGTATGTTCTGCATGGAGAAGGAATAAGGTGATTTGAAAACAGAAAGCAGGTCAAGGGTAGAACTGAAGGAGAATATGAAGGAAGGTCAGGGTGAAGAAGAATTTCTGGAAATGAAGTAGAGGAGAGGTGGCAACCGCCTTGAGTAGCCACCAGTGGTTGTGGAAATAATTCCATTTCACACACTCCCTAATCAGAGTATCTGGGTTCTCCAGAAAGACTGAGCTGCTCAGGAGGGTTCAGTGTGATAGTCTTGAAGAACAAATGTTGAAAGGAGGATTTCCATTTTGAACTTTGGGGGCTGTTGTTCAGATAGAAAACGGGCTCAAAAGTGAGTTTGCTTAAAGAAGACATTTAACGGTTGTGTTGTTTATAGTAAAACTTCCTCCCTTGCTTCAGTTAAAAATGAAGCGCTTACTTTTTCTTCCATTCTCCCTCTTCCTTGTAATGGATTGTGGCAATTGAAATAACCCATCGCAGGACCCACCTTTTGTGAGATGTGCTGTCCTTGTGCTACTCAGTGAATCTCAGTGGCCATCTGCTGTGGTGAGGTGAGCGTGGTCTCTTATCAGTGTAGTAGTTAATATTTTCTAGTATTTCTATGGAGAGAATGTGAAAAGTGGCTTTTCAGACACCATGCTAAGTGGGTCTGGAGAAGGAAAGGCTGTACAAGATGTGGAAACAGTGCTCCATTCAGGATATATTAAAATAATTTGCTTTTCAGGTATTAATATGACATTTGTCATTGTCACTGATTTTTTAAAAAAGCAATGCAAATGTTGGTTGTGGCTTTTTTCCGCATGCTATCTTCATATCTAAATGCTTCATTAATTATCCGAGCCTCTGGAGAATTAACTCCATTACCTTTGTATAGTAAGTTTGTAAACTGCTTGGCAAACTGATTTTAAGAAAAAATGTGCAACACCACATGACCAAAGTGGCAGGTTTCTGGTAGAAATTGGGCAAGTCCAATTTGGAGTTTTGAGTTCCTTGATTGATGAGAATAAAAAAGCATTTGGAAAAGGAAAAAGAGAAAAAAGTAGATGAGTTCACCTAGCAACACACTGAAAACAGTGTCTGTCCTCTGTGGCCCGGAATCAATGAGAGGAATTCTCCTAGTGACATTGCTTTCTAATTCTGTCCTTTTCAGAGTGCCCCTTGCATTTCCCAGCTGAGGTTTTAACCCCATCAGCAGAAAGAAGAAGGTGGCCTAGAAACTGACACATAACTATGTCCGCAGGGATTGGAGGAAGAGCAATTTGAGATCTAGTTGCCCAGGGAGCACGCAGCAGCCAAACTGGTCCGAGTTTGAGATGTCATGGATACAAGCCTCAGGGTCAGACTGTCTATAGGCAAGATCCCCGCCATCGAGTCTAAGACTGCAGAGGTCTTCCCACTCCACATGCAGCCGAGCGCTTGACAGAGTGTTGATGCAGGATGGTGAAACCCTCACCATGATGATGGGCCTCCAGGTGAATGCCCCAGAGAGATCAGGGTGTCATTGTACTGGGAATTCCACCTGTTACATGACATCCACCTTACACATGACATCCCTGAATTCCATTCCCCAAAATCTAATGCATTCTTTTCTGAGGCAAGAACTTGGGGCCCTTACCTGATTTCTCCATCATAACCACTAGCTCTTGGTCAGTTTTGCTGTGAGTGAGGCCTGCAGTCACCTCTTCTTAGATCATCATTTCATTGTCAATAGACTAGTCTTATACAAGTCTATGGACTTGTCCCAGTTTCCCTCTGCTCTAATGCCTTAGAGTTTTGTTTGTTTTTCTACCTCTCCTCACAGCAGTCCTCTTCTTGTCTCTTGGTTAACACTGCAGCTGTAGAGTTCAGTTCGTGTCCTATTTGCTGCTCAATTCAGCAGCATCAGAACTGGCTCTTTCCCAAGAGTTGTCATTGACAGCATCCTGAATGGCCCTGCCAATACACACCACCCTTGATACTGTGAATAGGTTTCTTAGCAGGCTGGTGGCATCGAGCATGGCATTCAGATATCCTTCCTTCCGTTGTCTAGTTCTGGGATCTCTACCGAGTGTGAAGGTGAATGAGCTGAGCAAAACCAGACTGCGCTTCTTGGTTCTGCATGCATTCAAAGGGGGAGAATCCCTAGTGTTGGTTATTTGACAGCTTCTTTTTATATTCATCCTGTGTTCTCTAGCCCTTCCTTTCTGCCCTCAGCCATCCCAGTGACCATGCAGTTTTGTATTTCTAATACAGGGCCTGCAGGCAGCTCTTTCTCACCCTCTTTCCCATTCTACAGGATGCTCCTGCACACAACAGGACAGTGTTTTCTTCTCCTGCAGCAGCTTGCTGCTTCTTGGATACCACTGGCAATGGCTGAGCTCAGGTGCGGCCTCTGATGGCATATGCGTAGCATGTACTCTGCAACCTGGGCAGATATAACCATGCGTAACTGTGGACTTTCCAAGAACACAGATATAGCCTCAAAAATCTGGCGGCACTCTGGCCAGTCAGAACTGGTTGATCAAAATTGATCTTATTTATCTGATAGCAAATCTTATTTCTAAACTGATTCGTATTTGTCTTTCCACTGTGGGCTCTTTCACTATTGGCCAAAAATAGTACACCAGCCACTTAGGAAGCATCATTCATAAATAATGGTGAGACGCCAATTCCCGTGTCCCCAGATGGTGGATGCTAACGGGAGCTGACTTCTTTAGACTAAATGAAGACAAATGTCTTTGGCCTCCTTTTCCCTTCTCATGTTCTTAGCCAATTATTATAGGCAGCCTTTGTCCTTTTGCAGAGGTCAGATAAGAGTCCATCTTATTCTTTGGCTAATCCCCCTTTCCAACAAGAAATAACACAGATATTTAAATGCCAAGGAGAAGTGCTTTTTGTGTATTTCTGTCTAAGAGAAATCAGATGCTAACACGTAAGAAGGAGAATCTATGAAAAGGAAAGTGGAAGATGGCCAGCAATCTGAATATTTCATGCCCGACGAGTTGCTCTTAGCAACTGTTTATCACCTTCAGGGCTTTGAAATGGGCTCTGAACAGCATTCCAGGTGCAGGACTCAGCCAAGCCTCTGCTGACTTAGAAGGCTGTTTCACCCTGCCTTTTGAGGTATACATACTTCTCTAAGCACTAGAGACATAGAAATTAAGAGTTTTGCCTTGCCTCTAGTGGTTGGTCCCTCTGGAACCTAGCAGACACCAAAGCTTGTTTGGCCACTTGGAAGCAGTCACCAAGGTTAGTATCAAGACAAGATTTGATTCTTTTTCCATTTTCTCATAGTAGTAGCCCAGTCAGCACAAGACTCATAAAACTTGACTCACTGTTGGGAGCTATACTATTTTATAGGCTGACTTCCTGCTGACAAAACTAGTTTTCCTCGAAGGGAATGAAAATAAGGGGGGAAAATACACATAGTGTTAGAAAAACATTTATATAATTTTGATAAGATGAATCCATAGAATAGGAAAAGAAAATTGTCTTATCTATCCTGAAGGTTTTCTGAACATCTCTTCACCCTCCTGGGCATCTGACTATTGATCTTCAATAGTCACTGACCAGGCTTTTGCAAAATTTTCAGAGAGAGATACTCACCAGTAAGGTCTGTTCTCAAGCCTTTCTGGTGATTTGCATATTTACCCATAAAGCATTTTGGTTCTATTTATAGAGCCTGACTTAATACTCTGTGCCTATGAGTCCTCCATTTTCCTTGGCAAATTAGGACTTTGGCAGTTGCTCTCTCCTAGGCACATTCTTTCCTGCTCAGGATTGCTTTGCCCATCTCTTTTAATTCCAAATGCATAAATAAAACCTCAGAGGGCCCAAGACGCTGAGGCGGGCCAGAGTCTGTTATGTGTTGAGCGTCAAGCTGTTTGTTAAGAAGGTCTGAAACAGGCCTTTGGTGTAGGCTCTGCCAGAGACTGTTGTGAACACTTTGCTTGAGACCCGTGCTCTTAGCAACTGTTTATCAACTGTAAAATGGATATGATGTTTTACTGATGTCTGTAAACTTCCAATAAAAGTTGAATAAAAGAAATGTTGCCATTCCTCCCTCATGCTGCAGATTTTTGCCAGTCTTTGCTTTTGAGCATCTCAACAGAAGAGGGCCACACATGTCAGGGGTGAGATTTACTGTGAAAGAAAGGTGAACATGATTATTGACATCATAATTTCTCAACCTCAGCATTATTGACATTCAGGCCACTTCATTCTCTGTGGCAGAGTGCCGTCCTGTGCTCTGTAGAACATTTAATAACATCTCTGACCTGTACCCACTAGATGCCAGTAGCACCCCTCCTCCTGTGTTGTGACAACCAGAAGTGTCTCCATACATCACACCTATCAGGATGATTTACTATAAAAACAAAAACTAGAAAATAACAAGTGTGGGTGAGGATGGGGAAAAATGGGAATCCTTGTGCACTTTTAGTGGGAATGTAAAATGGTACAGCCTTTGTAGAAAACGGTGGTAGTTCGTCAAAAATTTTAAATAGAATTACCATATGATCCAACAATTCTCCTTCTGGGTACATACCTAAATAATTGAAAGCAGAGCCTCAAAAAGATACATATATACTCATGTTTATATCAGCATTATTCACAATAACCAAAAAGGTGGAAGCAACCTAAATATCCATCAGTGGACAAATAGATAAAATGTGATATGTAGATAGATATATACATACAATGGAATATTAGTCACCTTTAAAAGGAAGGAAATTCTGGCCCTGGCCATTTGGCTCAGTGGTAGAGCATTGGCCTGGCATGCAGGAGTCCCGGGTTCGATTCCCAGCCAGGGTACACAGGAGAAGCGCCCATCTGCTTCTCCACCCTTACCCCTCTCCTTCCTCTCTGTCTCTCTCTTCCCCTCCCATTGCCAAGGCTCCATTGGAGCAAAGTTGGCCCTGGGCGCTGAGGATGGCTCTATGGTATCTGCCTCAGGCGCTAGAGTGGCTCTGGTTGCAACAGAGTGATGCCCCAGATGGGCAGAGCATCGCCCCCTGGTGGGCATGCCGGGTGGATCCCGGTCGGGCACATGCGGGAGTCTGTCTGACTGCCTCCCCGTTTCCAGCTTCGGAAAAATACAAAAAATAAAAAATAATTTAAAAAAATAAAAGGAAGGAAATTCTGACACATACTGCAAGATGGGTGAACCTTGAGGACATTAAGTTAAGTGATTAAGCCAGTCACTAAAAAGACAAATACTGATAATCCTACTTGTGTGAAGTACCTAGAACAGCCAAATCTATAGCATAGGTAGAATGGTGGCTGTCAAGAGCTGGGGGAAGAAGAGAATGTAAAATTGTGTAATGAGTATAGAGTTCCAGTTTCTCAAGATAACAGTTCTGAAAATTGGTTGCACAACAACGTGAATGTACTTAATACTACTGAACAGTATAAAGTGGTAAATTTTATGTTGTCTTTATTTCATGACAATTTAAAAGTAATATCTCAAGTTATATCTGCATGTCCCCTGAGAACAAGAAAAACTCGTGGCTGAGAACCGCCCATTCACATGCTTTGCTGCCTAGCATCCCTGTTACTTGAGGATTCTTGAAACTGACTCCTACCCAGGCCATACTGTCAATTTTCAGTTATTAGTAGAAATTAAACCGGCCAGGGCCAGAATTTCCTTCCTTTTAAAGGTGACTAATATTCCATTGTATGTATACTTCTATCTACATATCACATTTTATCCATTTCTAGGGTCAGCAGATGACCCTAAGATTTTGGATTTGCTTTTAAGGAAATAATAAGTGGTTTGTCTACAGAGTTTTATCCACAGCTATATTCTGGTTAGGATAGTATTAATACTGTCTGGGAGTGAGGACCAGAGCAGCATGTAAATTAGATTTTCAACTGTTGGAAGAAAAGCGGTGACTTGTAGGAGCTAATGTACCGGCAGAGTGCTACTTCATGTGAGTGAGGGATGTTTCCAGAAGAGAATCATGAGCTGAGTGGACTCTCCAGAGTGCATTTTCTATAAAGACTATCCTAGTCACATCGCAAAGGGAAGAAACAGTTTTTATCTATTAGCTGTACTGCTCAAGAGTGGTTTGCACTCCACTCAGAGCCAGACACCATCTCAAAGGAAAGCTTCTATAGCCCCCCAAACCTGTGACTCCAGTTGGCCCAGTGTAGTCAAGGAGTGCATTAAAAGAAACACCAATAAAGAATCAAAAATATTATAAATTAATAGTAAATATTTCAAACCTGTACTGTCTCCAAGGAAATGCCAAGGAGGAAATGAATTCTAACTGCATAGCAAACACCTGAAAATTCTCCATTGCTGCCCCTTCCACTGAGTCTGCACATGGATGCCAGCTCTCCCCCAAATCTTTCTCATTCTCAACTTCCACCTCCAAACATGCCAAGTGCACAAACCTTTTCTGTCCCACCTCCCTTTCCTTCTCACCTGCTCTTTATTATGTAAATCAAATCAGCCAATCTGTAGGGTTTAATTTTTACCTCCACTACACCCAATTAACCAAGACTGTCTCTGTACTGTGCTGTTTCTAACACTGGATGAATTTTGTCTCCAAAGCCACAGGTGCCACAGAGATCTTTTCCTCTGACTCTGTAGTCTGTGTGAAGTCCGTTCAGCAGGTGGCCTCGTGCCAGGTAAAAGGGTGCCTCTGAGAAAGTCATTGTGTCTGTCTTCATGGTCTAGGTCTATAACCTTTGTGTAGACCAGGTCTCAGGTCTGGCACCGCCCATCTTCAGCTAATTTTGTCTCAGAGAGATATCCAGACACGAACATGCAAGCCACATCAATGGAAACCACTGTGTGATGAGCATATGACAAATAAATGGCATGGAATCCAACCAAATTGATCTTTGTTAATTCATCCCCATCTCTTCCTCTTGCACCCACTTGCTGTTTTGTACACTTAAAACACTCACCCTCCTATCTATTCTGTCCCACCTGTTCTCCACCTGACTACTTCTTATTCTTCAACTTTCAGTTTAGACATGCTTCCTCCAGGATGAAACTCTGCTCCCAGAAAGTTGGAAATAGGTGCCTCTGGCCTTGGACTTCATGGAATTCTATTACATTTCCCTGTCCTTCTCTTGTAACTGAGTTTTCTTCCCTTCCCACAAGGGCTGGGATTCTGGCTGTCTTTCAGCACTGCTTAAAAAATATTTTGAAGGAATGTTGGAAGGGAGATTCCTAAAAATCCTGGTTCAGTAAATGGAAAGGGCAACTGGAGATCATGGGCTTAGCCCGTCCTGCCTCTGAGCGTCCAGGTTCCCTACCACATTCTCGCCTTCCTTCTAAAGAGAAGGCTCTTTTCCTCTGGATGGTGAGTTGCCGCAAGGCAAAATTTCCCTGAGAGCTCCCTGTTAGTGGCAGTGGCTGTGGCTGTGTGTTTGGGTAACTGAGTTTCCCCAAATTGGTACTTTTTAAAAAGCTCCAGCTAAGCATAGTGTTTTCCAATTTCAGAGTAATAGTGCCCTTGGACTCCATAATAAAGCTCCCAACATTTCAAGCACTATCACTTCTAAGTGCAAAAAACAAAGTCAAGAGTTCATGGCACTGAATTATAATCAGATGATTTATGATATAATAAAAGGATCATCTCTAGGAAATAAAGGTTTGAGAATAATCAAATCAATATTGATCAGGAAAATGCTACCCAGGATTAAACTTACATTAGCAAATGGAATAAATTATCATATTTCAACATATTTCTTTCATGGGGCTAGTGCTAATTATACTACCATTGTTTATTGGAAAATGTGCCTGAGCAAGCCAGGACAAAATCAGAGTGCACTTAATAGGCAATAGAAACCTGCACCTGAATTAGAAGTAAATGAGATAGTATGATACTTAATACAAGCCCTAGTGGTAGAAGAAACACAAAGAAAGAAGTTGACGCTTGCTATCCAGTAACAAAAAGTAAATCTAGCAAAGGCAAACATTCTTCTAACATTGTAGATACAATCAACTATATTTATTGTAAACAGGAGCCCCATGAACAAAGGTTTGCAAAGACATACATTCAAAAGTTAGATCATGCAACTGCCACGCAATTTTTAGAGATATTAAAACTAATATACTCACTCATTCCTCAATCTAGAGTTTTCTTTCATCTGTTTTTACCAGAGTGGTAAAATACACCTTGTCAGCTGAAAATCTACAATGTAAGATGGAGTTTCCTAGGCTAGAAAAGAGATTGAAGAACTGTGGGCATACACCAGTCAGTAATGAGTTCCTCTGACCCACAGAGAGGGGGAGTTAATTATACTACTGTACTTTCACTTTTAAATTATTCTCAAGTAAAGAGCCCAGGAAAGAAATTGGCCCATTAGTCTCTAAATCTTATTTTCCAACTAAAAGTTGTTTCTCAATTCTGTGGAATGATGATCCCAGGGGTGTTTTGTGTAAAGAAGGGTGTGGCTGAGATGTTTAATGCTCACTGAATATCACGTGTTCCCCCCTACTTCTCAGCCCCCTTGCCTTTGGGTGGGACATGTGACTCGTGCTGGCCAAAGAACCAAGGGGGAAGTAAAATGTCACTTTCAAACTAAGTCAATAAACAGCCCCTAGGCATTTACCTACAATCTCTGATCCCACACCATGGCCACCTGGGTACCACATGTTAAGATGCTGAGTCATTATATGGAAACATATCAGAGAGATCCCTGCACCACTGTGTAAAAGAAACCATCCACAAGAAACTTTGTTTAAACAAGAAATACACCTGTGTTGTATTAAACTCTAGAGATTAAAGGGATAATTTGTTGCTACAGAATAACCCAGTCTAATGACTAATACATGTCAATAATGACCTCTCAACGTTCTTTCTAGCCTAAATGATCTAGTTCTATGAACCATTTGATGGCCATGAGATGTTCCAAAGGCCAAAAGGAGCAGTGCTTTGGATGTAGTTTCTTTATTTCTCGGCTTGGTTGGTTTGGTTGATTGCTTGCTTTGGTTTGGTTAAATTACTCAGTTATTTAAAGCCTCCAACCATTGGTGATGGTTTTAGAGAACTACATTCTATAAGACATCAGGCTCCAAGCTTGTGCGCACCCATTTTGCTTACCATTGTATTCACAGGTGCTCAGCTCAGTAAGTGCCTGCACAGAGCAGGTTCCCCAAGAAATATTTATTGAACAAAATAAATAAAAGAATAAATCAGATCATTGAAATGATGCATGCAAAGGTTATCTAGATTACATGAAGCCCTCTGCCACCACAAATGCTGCCCTTGAAACACTGGGAAATACTTTCCCCTCCATAGAAAAAGTGAAGGCTGCAGACACCCCTGAGCTGAGTGCACTGGATAACATACTCATGCCTCAGATATTTATTGAGCACCTACTGCATGCACTCTAAGGTTGGGGATGAAACAATGAATGCCAGACAAATTTTCTGTTCTTGTGGAGCTCTGCTTTGCTTTTCTCACTTATATATTTTTAAATTATTAAGAGAAAGTTTGGCCTGCAAAAAGAAAAAACTTATAATTATCTAGTTATCTGAGGCATGCAGAAGATGCAAGCACCCAAAATATGTTAACTCCACAAACCCTGCTGCTGACTAATCAGCCTGCCATTCACCATTCATTCTGCTGCCTTGCCTTCAAGAGGATACCTGCTTATTTCTTATCTGAACTGAATAGATGACCCCTGTCTTCCTTTGTCCAGTTTTATTCTTTTTATTTTATTTATTTGTTTCTTTGTTTGTTTGTTTAAGTGAGAGGATAGGAGACAGTAAGGCAGACTCCTGCATGCACCCTGACCAGGATCCACCCAGTAACTCCTGTCTGAACCAATGCTCAAGTACCGAGCTATTTTTAGTACTTGAGGCTGATGCACTCCAACAGAGCTATCCTCAGTGCCTGGGGTGATGCTCTAACCAATTGAGGCACTGGCTGTGGGAGGAGAAGAGAGAGAAGAGGGAGGGGGAGAGAAGCAGATGGTCACTTCTTCTTTGTGCCCTGACAGGGGATCAAACCTAGGACTTCCACATGGTGGGCCAATGCTCTAACCACTGAGCAAACCTGCCAGGGCCCCAATCTCATTCTTGAGAGAAGCTGTTTGCTTCTGTGAGCTTCTCTTGATCTCCTGGGTCAGTTCCTGTGGATCTTTCTTATTAATGGTTTTGGGTGGCTTGCTAGCCTTCCCTGTGTTACACATCCCCAGCTACCATCTTTGAACTGGGAGTGTTTTCAGAAAGGTCACTTTATCTCCAGAAGAATGCTCCCAACAGTCCTAACTGAAGTCTACACTAAACTGGCCCAAGGACTAAAGAAAATCGTTTGCTCCCTCCCTCTGGTCCTCAGGGTGTTGCTGAACACCACACTGGGTGGCAGCCAAGCAGCATCTGGCACTCGAAAGCTCAACAGCTATGTGAAATACGCCACAAGGAAGTAAGGGTGTCCAATTCTCTGTTTGAGTCCCTGGTCTCAACTCCTTCAGAGATTACAGAATGACTAGAGGCTATAATCCTACGTTTCAGGGTTGAGGAAGCACCACAGTTTTCCACAACGGCTGCACCATTTTCCTACCAACAATGCACAGGGGTCCATATACCACATCCTTGCCAATGTTTGTTGCTTTTTACTTTTTTTTTTAATAGTAGCTATTCCTATGATTCCCTATACCTAATGGGTATGAAGTGGTATCTTACTGCAGTTTTGATTTACCTAATGACTAACTAGGGGCACTGAGCACCAAATACACAGTGAGCGCTGCTTCTGGACACCCGGGCTGGCTCAGAACTGGGCCAGGACCTGGTTCGTCTTTTCACTCACTAGGGAAATCTATCTGTACAATTCCCAGAAATGTTAATCCAGCCTCTGCACACTTTTTTTTTTTTTTTTTTGGTATTTTTTTTCTGAAGCTGGAAACGGGGAGAGACAGTCAGACAGACTCCCGCATGCGCTCGACCGGGATCCACCTGGCACCCCCACCAGGGGGGCGACGCTCTGCCCACCAGGGGGCGATGCTCTGCCCCTCCGGGGCGTCACTCTGCCGCGACCAGAGCCACTCCAGCGCCTGGGGCAGAGGCCAAGGAGCCATCCCCAGCGCCCGGGCCATCTTTGCTCCAATGGAGCCTTGGCTGCAGGAGGGGAAGAGAGACAGAGAGGAAGGAGGGGGCGGGGAGGGGTAAAGAAGCAAATGGGTGCTTCTCCTGTGTGCCCTGGCCGGGAATCGAACCCGGGTCCCCCGCACGCCAGGCCGATGCTCTACCGCTGAGCCAACCGGCCAGGGCCTTGCACACTTCTAATAATTTGGAACTTGCTGCTTTCTGGGGAAGCCCAGTCCACTTTTACACAGTTTTAGTTACTTACCTTCCAGTCGACATAATGCGAGCATGGTGTGCCTCCTCGGCCGAGGTTCCCTCACTCTCACTGTGACTTCACTGGGTCCCTGCACCCAGGTCACCCATGTCTCTTCCTCCCGACACTTTCTTGGACCATCCTTATCTCCAGGCCAAATGTGGTGAGCCCCTCTGGGCTCCTATAGCATCCTAATCTTCCGCTATCATCATGTTTCCACGAGTGCTATAATTTCCTGTTTACTGATCTGTCTCTGCAACTTCACCAACTTCACCATGAGTTCTTTCAAAGCTCACAGCGTCACGGACGTGACACACAGCTCGCTGATGCTCCCCACTGCCACTGCCCTCTGCATTAGTCAGGCGCTCAACGAGGTTGGAGCATTGGGTGAAAACAAGTTCTGCATGAAGCAAACACATAAAAAACATTTTGGGTATTCTTCAGTAAAAAATGTAAAAGATAGTTATGGTTGTCAATATTAGGAACTCCTTAATCAGCAAGAAAGAAAAGGGTTTACTAAAATCTAGACAGTCTTTAAACTGAGCAATGGGATCCTAATCACTAAGGAATTTCACGTGCATGCAAGGGGATGCTGGAGAGGCTGCCCGACTTCTTTCTGTCAAAGAGACTTAGTGCAAAAGCACATACAACGTTTGTTCAACCTGGACTTTCTCTGTGTTTAAGAAAAATCAAGCACCTTAGTGTGTATTTAAACAATGCTACACATTGGAAAAAGTAATTTTGTCCCAATTAGAATAGGTCTTTTCAACTGTTGACACATGTTTATAGAGAATCTGGATATAATCTGATTAGCATCTGGTGTCAGGCTGTGAGATACTATCTCCTGAGGTCTCCCACAGAGAAGGAGAGACAAAACTTGCATTCATTTGGACCATCCTAGTGTTGACATCTGCCACTGGGTCAAGGCATCCTCTAGCAGTTGGCCCAAGTTCCCCTGGACAGAGAGAGTCACCCTAAACTCTTGAGGTCTTACTTTAATTGGAGCAGAAAACCAGTGTCAACACTGTAGCCAGTAAGAGACTCTCAACATTCTTCTCCGCTTTCCTATATGTGCAATAGACCAGTCTGGACTCATCACACACCTGTAGGGACGGAAACAGGTCAATGTTGGGTGCCCCTCCCTGCCCCAGCTGCAGCTGTTGCCAGCTCTTTGGTTCCTGTATTCCCTGTTCACCTTTTATTTCAATTCCCGGATAAAGTTGCACGATACATCTTGAGAGTTACTTTCCTGGTTTTTGTTTTGTTTTGTTTTCGTTTTTAAGACAGAGGTTTAAAGTGAAATGCTTTCATCAAATTGTGTTTATTTTTTTTGTGTTGTTTTAGGTTGAAGCGAATGGAGCTGGTTTCCCAAACTGTAAACTAGGGGACATCCTCTCCCTGCAAAGGCTTAATAATTTAATGTCTCGTTAATACTTTTAACTGAATCAGGGAGGTGGAAGCAGTGACTTCACATTCATCACCTAGCACAGAACAGCTGAGTGGGGAAGGCTTAGAAAGGCTTTTCTGTACAAGATGGAGAGAGAAAGGGGAGTTGCTTTTAGGCATTGATAAATGACTAGTTGGGCAGAATTTGGCATCATTTCAGATTCATAACTTTCTGTGAGTGGTATGGGGAAAGAGGGGGCTTGTGAGGGTTTGGCTGAGTCTCACATACCCTTTACTTAGTCCAGTGACTTATTTAAGTGCTTCAGGCAAATAAGTATTTACTAAATTAGTAAGTATCTTTTAGGCCTTGGAATATATGTACAAGGGAGCAAGCCCCCTTGTCCTCACTACAGAGGGTCTTGTGAGGAAGACTGGCCTCAGTGATGGTCCCACACATCAACACACTGTCCTCAACTCTACTAATGAGTTCTGTTACTATCATTTTCTGTTTTCCAAAGTTTTTTTTTTACTGCTTGTTTTCATAGCTACTAATCTTCACTCCTATGGGAAATTATTGTTACAATGGTGGAAATAAAACATGTGATAACAAAAAGTGGTGTCCTCAACTGTAGGGAGCTCAATAGTCAGAATGTGGCCCCAGATCAATGGGGATTGGCAGGTGCTCTGCCTGAAGGGGCGAGGATGCCCCCGAAGACGGGTGTTCCAGGGTGTTCCGGCTGATGCTTAGAGGAGCGAGGATGCCCCCGAAGACGGGTGTTCCAGGGTGTTCCGGCTGATGCTTAGAGGAGCGAGGATGCCCCCGAAGATGGGTGTTCCGGCTGATGCTCTGCCTGAAGGAGCGAGGACGGCCCCGAAGACGGGTGTTCCAGCTGATGCTTAGAGGCGTCAGTCAGTTGGGGGCAGAGAGCTCAAGGCAGGAGCAGCTTGTGTAAAGGTGGGAGAGAGCCTGGTACATTCAAGGAATGGAAATCATGACAGCCTAGGTGGAGTGGTGAATAAGAGTGAGAGGGTAGAGAAGGAAAGCTGGGGTGAGGAGCGGTGTGTGGTGCAAGTCACACAGGCATTTTAGGCCTTAGGAAAGCATTGGTCTTATCCTAAGGACAATGGGAGCCATTAAAATTGTTTAAATTGTGGAGGATAGTATAGTCAATTGAAAAACAATGGTTATTTTGAGAATAAATTGTAGGGGCAATAGTAGAAGCAGGAAAACAAGTCAGTGAATATGAAAGAGAATGCTAATTGCCAACTTAATAACCATTTTTCCTTCTACTACAGATCCTTGATTTTATCCTTTTCAGTGATGTGATTATATATCTCCCTAACCTAAATAGGGATCCCCTGCAGCTAGATTTGGACAATGAGATGTAACTAAAGTAAGTGAAGACTTCTGAAAGTCCTTTGAGAGGGACCGATTCATCTGGCAGCAGGCCATTCTGCACTTCCCCTCCTTCCCGCATCCTGCTGTCTAGAGTACAGAAGTGATGGCTGGGGCTTCAGCCACTATATTGGGCCGTGCAGTAATCAGGCTTAGACCAAGGTCATGGCACAAAGAATGCAGTGCTGGGGGAGTGGGAAGAGAAGGGTTTGTCTAGGAGGCTGCCCCTTAGAGTTGATGTTACATAGCATTCTGAAGGGCCAGGATGATTTGGTCAAATAAAGAGACATCAGAATAGCCATAAATGACATTTCTTACGGTTTTATATGTTTAATGTGTTCTCATTTCAACATATATGGTGAAGAAGGCCAGGGAATGAAAATGGCAGCTCACAGTGAACTCTAGTCTTGTGATATATTCTACTTGGACAACACTTGATTTCAAAAATTTTTAAATTCCTTGTCAAGATTTTAAAAATTAGGAGAGTTCACATAAAAATCTGGATTAGAGGGGATTCTCTTGAAGATCTAACAAGATTGGGGCCCTGTTTCTGCAAGGCAAGATAGCTGAGTGCAAGTGGTAACTATGTCATTTGCTCCCTCCCCACTTGGCTCACTCACTGCTGATGTCCCCCACCTGGCCCCGGTGGGCACTGGAGTTTGCAGCCTCTGGGCGCTTGAGATACACCTGCCATCATGACCATGGGGAGGCTCCCCTTACTGAGGCTCCCTGCACTAGGAAGATAAAATGTAGATAAATTAGGATGGCCAGCCTGTTGAGTTCAGGCTTCGATTGGTGGGAGATGAGACCAGGAAGGTACACAAAAACCAGACTGGGGAGGCTGTCCAGGCTAAGCTATGAGGTTTAAACATTTTCTGGAAATACCATGGGGAACTCTGGAGCATTTTAGACTTGAGAGCTCCTCAATCAGTTGTGACTTCAGATTTCCACGTTCAAAGGTGGAAGAAGAATGAATTGGAGGGGACTGTACTCTTGTTGTAAATGAATATAATTACTATTTTGTATATAGTTTATAAGTTTGTAGATGTTTTATGTGACTTTCATAATGCTTCAAGAGTCAGGCATTGTATGTATTTACTTTAAATATCAGAGAACTAAGGCTTAGAGAGGAAATAAGATTTGTTCAGTGTCACATAATTAACCAAGACTTTTAAGACCAAAGCCCAGGTGATATTTCTTCGCATGACTTAGTTTGTGAGACAAAAATAAATAAAAGGAAAAAAAGAGGCCCTGGACAGTGGTTCAGTGGCTAGAGCGTGGGCCCAGGGTATGGATGTCCTGGGTTAAATCCTGGTCAGGCCACACAGGAGAAGAGACCATCTGCTTCTCTCCCCATTTTTCCCCCTTCTCTCCCCCTTCCCTTCCCACAACCAGTGGCTTGGTTGGTTTGAGCATTGGCCCAACATGCTGAGGATAGCTCCCTCAGAGTGCCACAGCCTCAGGTGCTAAAAATAGCTTGGTACTCCTGCATGACCCAAGACGGGGTTGCCAGGGGGATCCCAGTCGAGGCACATGCGGGAGTCTGCCTCACTATCTCCCCTCCTCTCACCTTAAAAAAAAAAAAAAAAAAAAAAGGAAAAAAGAAAAAGAAACTTTGATCTATTTCAGTAATGAATTAGCAATCAAAAATAAATATGTATTTTAAAAATTGATATGATGAAATGAGCATATTTTCTCATCCCAAAACCTACTTTTTCCTTTCTTTCCATTTCATTAACTCTAAATGCTCTGTCTCAGTCTCAGTGCCTTTCATTTGTCTAATTTGATTGTCCACGTAAGTCAAGTTCTAAAGAGCGTCCTACCCACTCCCTCCTTTGCTTCCCCCTCTCTGCTTTTCTTTCCTTCTCTGTCATAGGCTTCTTCCAGTATCTAATTTCAGCAGCTTCTCGGGTGCTCACTGAGGCTACCAACCCACCGTAGCTCCATGCCCCTGATCTTGTCTCATCCTCCTCCTCCACCTCCACAAGCCCACACACGGACCTAGGGATCTGAGTGTTGGGACACGCCTTGAAAGGTTGCTCCAAAAGGAATCCAGGGCTGGCTGGCTGAGTCAGGTAGGAGGATCTGAAGCACCCAGGCAGCCCCGACCTTCAGGGAGAGACATTGCACAGCGGCCCGGGCATCCAGCTTGTAGGGTCTGTCCAGACCGCCAGCACAGAGGGAGTTTTCTCAACCGTTCCACTAAGCCATCCATGACAAGGGCAGTGGGCATTCATGCTGGCCTTACCTCGTCTTCTCTTCCTTTCTAGAAATGAAAAGCTTGGCGTTCCCCATCCATACACCCTCTACTCTGCTCCTCCAGGGAGTAAGAAATTGACTCAGGAATCCACTCAGGACTCCCAGTGTCAGCGGCCATCTGGCATGACTGCTGCCTCTGAATTATGTTCATGTCCATGGATGAGCAAGTGGGTTATCTCCAAGAATCATCTTCTCAGTGAGAGGAGAGAAGGCGGAGAAAACAACACATTCATTTGCTTGCCTGGAAAAGACCTAGGATATCAGCAGCTGCCCTTGCTGTTTAGTAATGCAAAGCCTACGTCAGGCCTATTGCTGGGAAGCAAAAGTCCCTGAAGGGCAGCCAGGGTTGCCAGAATTGGCATTCTTGCTGTCTAGCACAGCCATTGAGCTGACAGGACCCAGTTTAGGAAAAGTCAGGAATGGCTCACAGTGCCCCAAACGCCTCACTGACCCATCAACCACAGCAGGTATAATTAAGATACATGTCCTCCTATTTCTGGATGTCACCCAATTGTTGACAAGATAGTCCTGGAGTGAAAGCTAATGTTTAATAATTAGATTAAGGAAAACATTGCAAGGGAGGCAAGTCTGGGAGACACACAGTGTCTGCTGGCCTGCATAGCACCACCAGTGGAGTTGATGCCATTGCGGATAGCTCATGAGTTTCTGTCCACAAACTCAAGAAATACAGCCTTTCTTTACTTTCCCTTAAATCAATGATTCTCAGTCAGGTGAAATGTTCTCCCCAGGGGACACTGGCAATGTCTGGAGATGCTTTTGATGGTAGAAACTAGGTACAATGAAGGGTGCTACCGATATCTAGTGAGTAGAAGTCAGAGGTTCTGCTGAACATCCACACGCACAGGACAGTCCCCACAACAAAGAATCACTCAGCTCAGAAGATCAGTAGTGCCAAGGTTCAGAAACTTTGCTAAATCAATACCATTTCTATTCCGAGCCTCCCGTTCTACAGCTTAGACGATTAAAATCAGTCATTATTGGGGTCCTGACCCAGGGCTGTGCCATAGTTCTGGGTCTTGGGCTGAGCCAAGCTTGGGTAGGGGGTGCATTACCTGTAATGTGGAATATTTAGGGAGGTAGCTAAAGGTCCCTGCTGCTCACACTAGACTTTCAGCCCTTGTTCCTTGAGCTCTTCTCTTCTCTGCCAGGTGTTAAATAAGCTCCCGATGGCTCCAGAAGCCACCATGCTCTCTCCTCTTTTGCCCCCAGCTTGGGCCAATCTTTTGACCTAGTCTCTGTCCCCTGCTTTTCCTGACACTCTGTCTCTTCTTGCAAACCCCCTTTTCCTCTTAACACTGCAGAAATCTCCTAAATTCTTCATGGGACAAGAAATCTCCCAGGCCCCTTCTAATTTCTTCTTTGGCATATACTTCCCTTAAGCTGCCTGCTAGAATGAAAAGGAGGAAAAGAATAGAACAGAGGAGAGAAAAAAAGCAAACCATAGGTTAATATCTCAAAATATCATCCAGCAGTCACAAAGAGAACAGTGAGGTTGAACTCAAGAGATTCCGCCATCCCTGACCTGGGACTATACATCTTCTTGCCTTCTTCCCACAATACTGCCTTCGTGCTGTAGGTTAACGCAAGTTATTAGATATGCTGACCTCCATTATCATCATACTTGAATGAGAAAGATTTTAAGTTCTCAGCCCTGGAGAAAGTTTCTTATAAACATTTCCACATGGACATAGGATAAAGTTTAATATTTGAACTCTTGTTGACTAGAGCTGGACTGGCTGTGCCAGTTACCCTAACAGTTTGTTTTAAACTCTTTCCGCAGGTGATTTGAAGGCACCTGTTAAAATACGCATACCATTGGACACAACTATCTTTTTCCTGGGATTTTGTCCTATGAAAATAAAAGGATTTTGATACATAAGCATTATTTATAAAGGCAAAAAGAATATAGGGGGGGAAAACTAAAAGTCTATCAATATAGAAATGAATTGGAAAATGAAAGAATCGGGATGTGTGATGGTTAACTCTATGTGTCCATTTAGCGGGGCCACAGTACCAGTTATTCAGTCAAACAGTCTTCTGGATGATGCTGTAAAGATGTGTTTTTGAATGAGGTTGACATTTAAATAAATTGACTTTGAGTAAAGCAGATTACCCTCCACAATGTGGGTGGGCCTCAACTAATCAGTTAAAGACCTTATTGCTCATAGCAAGAAGAATTCTGCCAGTAGATATCCCTTGAATTCAGACTGCAACTCTTCCCTGGGTTTCCAGACTGCTAGTTAGCCTACTCTGCAGATTTTAAATTTAACAAGACTATACAATTGCACAAGCTAATTACTTGAAATTGATCACTCTATCTATCTACCTACCTACCTACCTAGTTGATTTTGTTTCTCTGGATAATCCTGACTATCATGGAATGTTATACACCTATAGTTATGTCTAACCTCTAAATCTGGAAAGATTTCCATGATGCATTAAGTGAAAAAAGCAATATATGGAGATACATGTTGTAAAAGAAGCAATAGCCAAAAGTGTGCATGTGTATATCAACATATTATATATAAACAGAGGGATATGTGTGGAAGAAAAGTCTTAACAGTGCTTATATGGAAGGGGAGCAGGGAGTTAAAATATAAAAAACCAGAGTGAAACAGAAAAATATCCATCAGATAATGTCAATAAAAATGATAGAATATTAGGCCCTGGCCGGTTGGCTCAGTGGTAGAGCGTCAGCCTGGCATGCAGAAGTCCCGGGTTCGATTCCTGGCCAGGGCACACAGGAGAAGCGCCCATCTGCTTCTCCACTTCTCCCCCTCTCCTTCCTCTCTGACTCTCTCTTCCCCTCCCGCAGCCAAGGCTCCATTGGAGCAAAAGATGGCCCGGGCACTGGGGATGGCTCCTTGGCCTCTGCCCCAGGTGCTAGAGTGGCTCTGGTCGCGAATGGGCAGAGCATCGCCCCTTGGTGGGCGTGCCGGGAGGATCCCGGTCGGGCACATGCGGGAGTCTGTCTGACTGCCTCCCCCTTTTTAGCTTCAGAAAAATACAAAAAAAAAAAAATAGAATATTAAATTCTATCTGATATTATTAAAAGTAAGAAAATACTAAATATCCCCATAAGAAGAGATTAGAAGTTAACATGCAAAATTGAAAAAATAATTCGTATATTCTTGGGTTGGGACTCAGGGCCACTGTTTTGCTTGAATTTCTGATACTTTAGTATTATAATGATTAAGAAAAGCAAACAGATTCTTGGGCCCGAGTCCCAATACTTTTGATCTGGCAAGGCAGGGAGAAGACGGGGGATGTGAGCATCAGTACTTTGTTAATAAAGGCCCCACACTTGGTGGGGGTGGGCATGGGGAACTACAGTGTGGATGATAGAACACTCCCACGAGAGCTCGTTATAACGTGCAGAGAAGCAGAGAGCATCTCCACAGATCACCTCCTGAGGACTCGGGGTGAGTGGGAAGGGGGCCCCCAGTGCTTCTGCTCCTGTGTCTTCTGGGGGTGGCCTGCTGCGAGTCCTGAATCTTTGGTGAACTTCCCTCTCATTCCATACCTAATCCAGGGCTCAAAGCCCAGCCCCAATATCACACACTGTTTGAAGTCAGATCTGATGCCAAGTCAACTCCCCAGGACTGGGAGAAAAATCTTTAAACTTAAGCTTTTCTTAACACCCCAAACCAAGACTTGTCACCCTCCTCCCCCTGGCTTCCTCCTCAGGCATGGCCTCTGCTCCTGGAAGAGAAGCCGACACAGGCACACATGCCCATGTGTTTACAGCCCCACAGCCCACAGCCCTAGAGTGGGCTCGACCAACCACGGCCACCAGGCTCTGAGAACCAGAGCACATGACATACGTAATTTGTGAGAAGGAGGAAAATGACACCCTTGTTTTGACTCTCCCTTTCTCTTTCTCTTACTTCCTCTGTGATTTTTCCTTTGCTTTCTTCCTTCTTTTCTGCCTTTTTCTGAAGCCCAAATACAACTGGAACAGTGTACACTGTTGGCCAGAGTTGGGACTACATCATTTCAGGTTATTACTTTCCCACTCCAGGCCTTCATTAAAGTCCTCGAGCCTCTAAAAGCCACTAACATCATGCTCATCGACACTCCCAACACCCATATACAAGACTGCTACTAATGCAATAAATTATTGTTTTACGTTTGGACACATCTGATTGTCCCCTAAAAACAGTGAAGAAGGGCTCTCCTTTGAACAGGAGGGAAATCCCAGGGCCTCAGTTGGCTCCACAGCTGAGCATGGGCCTAACCCTTCTCCTGTGCCCCACTGGGCAGGTGTGATGAGCTGGGACCACCCAGCCAGGGAGGAGGCCTTGGGAGAGGGAGGGCTGCAGGTGCAGGCCATCCCCAGCGCTCATAGGCCAGTCTCATCCAATCAGCTGCCACCTCTGCTCTTTCAAGTGACATCTTCCTTCTCAGAAATGCAGATATGTATATCGCACTGGGTAGTGACTCTGTGACCATCACCTCATTGCTTCCCTCTAGCTCCCGCCAAGGCGGGTGCAGAGCTGTTGTTGATACCACCCCATCTACAGATGGGGAAACGAGGCCAGAAAGCTGGTCAGGTGGCCTCCCAGACCCAGCTCATTCAGAAGAAAAAAATAGTACTTGAACCCAAGTCTGACTCCAAATATTTTTTCCCCATACCCACCATAGTGCCGTCTCACCTTACTTAAATTGTTTGTTAAAGAACATCCTTTTCTTCATTTCTTAAATGTCCAGGCTTTAATCTTTGAGGATTGCATGAGAAATCATTCTTTTATGATTGACACGGCGCTTGACGCAGGCTGTTTTACTTTGTGTTTGCTTTCAGCGTTAGCGGTTTTGCATCTGTCTCTGTCAGTCACTCCGCGCGCGGGTTGTAGCTTTATGCTCTGTGCATCACAGATTATTTAGGGCAGAGAGTTTTACAGACGGGTTGGAGACAATGTAAACTGAAATTGGCGGGGTGTATTTTTTTCAAGTGGAAATTATTGTGCTGTTGATGGGATGGTTTGTCTTCCTCATTCTGAGGACGCGGGAACAATGGGTCTGAAAGTGCTCGAGCTGGTGGAACGGGCACCGCCCCCTCTGCAAGTGAAAGGGAGTGGTGTGTGGCAGTTCATGATAGGATTGTTGTTTCCCAATTAAGGAGAACTTTCCTGGTCTAGAAAAAATACAGAGCGTGGACGACAGCCAGGCCCACATGAGCAGGAAGATATCCTCGCTGCTAGCGGAACACTCTGGGACCTGGGTTTTGGTTTCTGAAAAAAATGAGCAGGTCTGCGTTCTATTCATGGAAACATTTTCCTAATGGGAAGCCCCAATATGTCTTCCAAAGTGTTCCCCAGGTATCAATATCTTGCAAGAAGCAGAAAATACTCATTAGCCAACAAGAATGGAGAAAAAAAGGGAGCTTCAAGTGAGTTATTTGCTTTGACGATTTTGATAATCTGCAGTATTTTGTCTGATTAAAAGCCAACGAATTATTTTATCAGATTGATCCCCCAGGGTAGAAACAAAGAAGGCAAAAAATTCCTTAGTGAGCTGCAAGGACAGCTGACCTCACGACCAGCAATCTGTCTGATGACCACATTTCTTCTGCTCAGTGCAAAGTACACTTGATCCTGACCTTTAGTTTGGCCTGCAGTTGAGGTCCATGGAGGGTGGAAACTGTGATTTCAGGGTTTTATAGGGCTTTTGTCTCAGCTGCCATGAATATCCCTTCTTGTGACACTGAACTTCAATAGTGTGCTTCCTTTTCTGCCTCCTAAAATTCGAAGACCTTGATTTCATGCCTTGTCTTCTTAAATGCTAACTTCAAAAATAAAATTGAAGGGAGAATTGAGTGCTGCCATGTGCAAGTGAACTGGACCTAGGGCTGCAGGCCATTCTAAGGGTGAAATCTTGTTGTCAAGGGAATGAACTAGCCTTGTTTGAATAAGAAGTGAGATGCCACCATATTGCATGAGAGAGTGAGAGAGAGAGAGAGCACCTTAGGATGACTGTTCCTTTGGACTCTTATCTTCCCTCCCATCAGTGGCATTAACTGCTTATTAAGTAAGCCAGACCCATTGCCAGCTCACTTTCAGCAGGGCTCTGAAAAAGACCCCAGCTTCAGTCCCATTGTATCGTCATAAGGCAGACAGGAAAATACCTCCTGCCATTTCCTCTTGATGAGCAGAGGAGAGCCCTCTGCACCCAATGGGTTCTGCCTATGTGAACAATGGACTACCCTACAAAATAGGAACCCAAAGGTTCTTGGAGTTATATCAACGCAGAACTGACTAAAATTTAAATACTAAGCAATCAGCTTTGATATAAAACAAATTAGCATGACTTTCTCACCAGTGAATTGCCCAGAGCTGTGGCATTATACACTGACAGGGAATGGGAACATTTAAAATGTGCCTATTTTTGTGTCAGCTGTGGTCTTTGTCCCCAATATAGGGCAAGTAAGAGGCAGCATCGTGTTTTACTTTATGGTTTGTGAAATGCTTTGATATATATGAACTCATTGGATAATAGTGCCATGGGGTGGTATTCTTTTGCCCATTTTATAGATGAAGTTATTGAGCCTTACAAGAGGGTGATGTATTTATTTGCTCACTGATGCTCCAATGGAATGTGAAAAACTGGTGTTTGTGCTTCTTTCTCTTCTCAGACTGGTCACTTACCTTATTATTCATCCAAATTGCAGAAAGTTATTGCAGCTGTGTTAAAAAATGAGATGCCACCCAGGTGCCCTAACTCGGGGATTCGCTACAATACTGAGCAGAGATGAAATCACAGGTGGGTGTATTTATGTATGTTTGGTGAACAGAAGGAGTCTAGAAGAATGTTCACATGAGTGATTACTTTTGTGAAAATGTGGAGTGGGGGTACCTTTGCTATTTATTTTCATATACTTACATATTTTCTGACTTTTTAATAACAAAGATATGATACAGTTTTAATCAATTTTCTTTTACTAAAGATAAATCATTAAGACATCTTCTTTACATGAAATCTCTTTCCCCCCTCTGTCTCCAATTCGGCAGACCTGCAATAAGCAACAAGAGTATAGTTACCTTCCTCCTTCCAAGTCAAAGTGAATTTATGGTGGCACAGGTGGCCCTGACCAGCGCCCTACTCACTACACCCACTTTTGTGAGAGATAGTGGGTGAATTTCAAACAAGGAAAAAACAAACACCAAACTCCTGTGTATGTGCAAGACCCGTCCCCTGGTCAGCCGCCTGGAGCCTCTCGCTCCTGGTGCAGAGAGACAGAGTTAGCCCCGGCTCTAGGTGGTAAATCCAGAAATCAGGACGAGAAATGTCTTCCTTGCCTATGATCACATACACCACATGGCACAGCTGCATTGGTGCTTCCTCTATGCCATGACGCCCCTGGAAACCAGCTGAATAAAACTCAGTGAAATAGGAAATTCAGAACAGTTCTTGTTTGGTTCTATTTCTGCCTTTGTAAGACCTTTGATCTTCAGTCCTCTCGGCAATAACCTCTGTGATCCTAGCTTAGAGAAAAAGAGAGAATCCCCTGGGAGGAAAATGGGGGCCATTGGTTAGTGTGATTTTTTTGTGTATTGTTATGCAATATCAATTGTATGAACTAAATCAAACTTTTGGAAGCAGAGGCATTTGGAGTGAGACCTGATGATTGCTGCTTTCATGGCACCTCAGGCTGCCTCTTAGCCCCCAGATGTTCATTCATACATCTCGTCTGTGGCTACCCATTGTCTTTCCCTGGCTCAGCCCTTCTCTAAAAGCAGGAACACAAAGGCTCCTGCCTGGGAGGAGCAGAGAGGCTGCAATTCAAGAGGTATCTTTGTTCCCAGATAATAAAATACTGTACTTCCCACTCCACACCCAAGGATCACAATAAAAAATGTCAACTGGAAAAAGAAATCCACTTAATTTTTATTAAACTACCTGACTTTTCCAGAAGTCTTTAACCTGAATCTTGGTTAAATGGTAATTGGACGCTTAAGAAATGGCCCTGACTCAAGTGAATTATAGACTTGTTAAGGACCAGGGGGGGAAAAAAGCCTGGAAGGGAAGGTCACCAAATATCACCAGTAAGGGGGCTGGCTTACGAGTGGTGCTTTTATTCTTGCTTTACACTTTCCTAGTATTTTCCACAACTTTTAACGATGAATGTGTACTCACTTTTTAGTCAGAATAAAATGTTGTTTTTTTTTTAATTCTGAAAAGCAGAATGCAAAAGTCTACTTGCAGTATTATCTATCCTAGCTACTGGGAAAAATAAACCAAAATGTTTATAATGTCTGTTTCTAGGTAAAGGCTGCATGACTGAATTTTTTTCTTTATATTTTTGTGCATTTTTCACATTTTCTCTAAGAACCCTGTAGAGGATTTAAAATATTAAATAATAAACATTTTAATGAGTGTGCATGTGTGTGCGGGGAGAGTCTATTAAATTCCAAATTTTAGTTATTATTCTTATAATAATGACATATTCCCTAGCTCCTGTAATAACTGAAATTTCCTAAGTATACCTAGTGTATACTTGGGAAATAAGGTATCTATCTTTCAGGATCTAGTTCAAAAATGCCCTAATTTCTCCCAAATTGATTTAAGTTACTTCACTCACAAAATTTGTAATGAGCCTCCACTCTGTGCCAGAGATCGGGCTTGCTGCTGTTTAAAGCCTCTTACCATCTTCAGATGGTTGCCTTTCCTTGGAGCACGCCAGTTACCCCAGTCATCAGTTACCACACTTCCTTTCTGGACGCCTGTCTGCAGGGCCACAGTCATCAGGCCCAGACACCAGACACTACAAGTCCATTTGTGCTCTTCCTGTTTGGAGTTACGTTCTTTTCTTTCTTTCTTTTAATGTGTTCCACAGCTGGAGCTGTATTTATGGGATCCGTCCTATTACTGTAAACGAGTTATCACACCTGGGACAAGATGGTGAGCCTCTGATTTATCAAGTCACTGTCTAATTCCACATCAAAATAGTATTACAGGCAGTAGTTGGAGGTGAGAGAGGAAACCTGAGGAAGGAGCTCACACAGGAAGGTCAGCATGATCGTGCTGGTCCTGTGAGTCATCTGCCTCTTTGTCCCCACTGGAAGTGTGACTGAATCCCATGCAGCAGTCGTTGTCAATGTCTCCGGCCAGCTGCATCTAATTTGAGACCTTGTTACATTAAATACTCCAGTAAGGTCTTTGGCAAACCTATGGATTAATCTATTATGCTAAATCATTTTTTTTAACATAAAAAGAGTTCTGAATTTAGAGCATTGTTTAAAACCAGAATTCTTTGCCTTCGATTTTTGTTAAAGAGGAGAGGAGCTTTTCCAGGAAGAAGGAACAGTGACTGTAAACTGCAGATTAAGTCAGAGCAGCTTACCAGCATCTAAAAAAAAGAAAGAAATCTGTTTACAGAGCTAAACATTCCTTCTTTGACACAATACATTCAAGGCAATATGATGACACAGACCATTTAAGTAAATACCGGCTCTAATAATAGCGGCATATCAATTGGCGAGTATTTTTATCTTGTGTGTGCTAGCTCCCCAGCCATAGCCTTTATATAGCAGAGCAAAACGTGTGATCACTCTGGCCCAGTTTCAGAGAAAGAAATGATTGATTGTTTGATCTCTGGAAACATCCATGCTGCTTAATGGGTCCTTAGCTCTAAGAATAATGCAGAAAAAACACCCTGCATGTCATCTGATAACCTTTGTGGCTAAGAAGAATTTAGGAGGAAAAGCAATAGAACAAGAAAATAAGAAATTTAATTCCCAATTACTCTGACTATGCTGCTGACACAACAGCATAGGATGCTAACAATCAGTGTGCCCACATTCACATTCTTCCTCTCCATCCTGTCTCCTACTGATCTCTGTCAGGTTCCCCTGTAGATCAAGAAAGGGTTCCCTAAGCCCTGGCCGGTTGGCTCAGCGGTAGAGCGTCGGCCTGGCGCGCGCGGGGGACCCGGGTTCGATTCCCGGCCAGGGCACATAGGAGAAGTGCCCATTTGCTTCTCCAACCCTCCTTCCTCTCTGTCTCTCTCTTCCCCTCCCGCAGCCAAGGTTCCATTGGAGCAAAGATGGCCCGGGCGCTGGGGATGGCTCCTTGGCCTCTGCCCCAGGCGCTAGAGTGGCTCTGGTCACGGCAGAGCGACGCCCCAGAGGGGCAGAGCATTGCCCCCTGGTGGGCAGAGCCTCACTCCTGGTGGGCGTGCCGGGTGGATCCCAGTCGGGCACATGCAGGAGTCTGTCTGACTGTTCTCTCCCCGTTTCCACCTTCAGAAAAATACAAATAATAATAATAATAATAATAGGTGACGTCACGGAAATGGCGCCGTGAGAAGCGCGTCCGACAGCTCTCCCCTAAATCACAACAAATTTATCAACTAGAAACAGAAAAATTTATCCTCGGAGCATTCCGGAGTTCCACACAAACTGAAAGCAAAAGGACTGTTATCACTTGAATCTGAGAGACAAGGGTGTGGAGGAAGCTACCGCAGCGACGCTCATTCAAGCCGCCAGGGAGTGCGCCCGCAGTGAGTCAGCCCATATACTTGGGAACCGCGAGCCGCCGCGAGCCCGCGAGCTGCCGCGAACCCCCCCGAACCGCCACCGCGAGCAGCCACCACGAGCCGCCGCGCGCGCGCCCGGTCCGGTTGAGCACTGCTGACGTTCCGAGCGGCCTGCACACTGCGAGTGGGGGTCGCCGGCCACCGGTGCCCTGAGCGCACCATTCGCGCGCGTGCCTTGGGCATTCCACGCGCCCAGGGCGCCCTACTGGCCCGCACACCCAGGGGGCTCCATTATCCTGCGCCTGGTGCGGTCCAGCCGCCAGCGGCAAGGCGAGCAGGAGAGGCTTGGGAGATTCTCTCCGTGGGCGGGGCACCTCACCCAGCCATTCAAGCTAACAATCAAGCGTTGGGGGAGGGGTGCGCGCAGGCAGCCTAAAATACCTTCGGAAACACAGCTGCGACCCAATCACTGAAATTAGCTTAACCCATGAAATCTGCGCACCCTCGGTTCTAATTGATAAGATCTCTCTCAGTTCAGCGATCCAAGACAAGAGGCGTGATATTTTTTAGTGCCTCTCGCTAAAGGGGCGGGGGCAACTTCTGATTGATAGAGCCTCCATATTCAGGGATAAACGCTAACAAGAAGGACTTGGCAGATAATAAGGTCTATACTACACTAGTCGTAAGCAGAGACTAGTGCCTCTTCTTCCCTGCAAAAACAGGCTACAAAGTGTGGAAAGCCTGGGTTGAGAGGTCCATCTAAATGATAGGCGCTGAACAGTCACCTTGACAACAATTGACTCCCACCCCCGCCTGATTACACTGGAGGCCCTGACTCTCAGAGCCTTTCCCAAAGCCTTGCACTGAGTGGGGATAGAGTGGGGATTTCCCAGCTCTTTGAGCCTCTTACTCCCCAGGCAGAAGCAGTTGCAGCCTTATAGCTGGATCACCAGGCTGCTAATTCAGAAAGGGGGGACTAGGAGAGAGAATCCAGGAAAGCAAACTCTCTCATCGTTGGACCCTGCAAACGCCAACAAGCCTTTACTTCCAGCAAGACTAAAGCCAATTATATGACATTGCCATAGAATCCCATCAACTGCAAATCCCTAACTAAGAGTGACACAGGGGCAGAGCCTGGGGTACAGAGTCACCGACTAGGAAGAGGGAGAGAAAATAAAAAGGAAGAAGTTAACCTCTCAAAATCAAGAAAAACCCACAGACTTTACAACTTGATCCACTAATTTTTTTTTGTTGTTGTTGTTGTTGCTTGTTTCTTCTATCTTTTTGCCTTTATTTCCTCCACCTCGGTCCTTCTATTCTCTGCCCATCTTATGCTTCCCCTTTCTTGAACTACACTACCCATGAGTGTTGCATTTTATTTTTCTTATTCATCCTCACCCTCCTTTAAGGTTATACTCCAAAACACTTAACTCTCACTCTCTCCTCTTTTTTTTTTTTTTGTCTTGCTTTATTTTGTTTTTTTCTCCTCCTATTTTATTTCTTCCTTCGTTTTTCTCTTTTTCTTATTTTTTCCTTTCTATTCGTTTTTTCTTTTCTCATTTTACTTTCCTCCCATATAATCCTCAATCACGAACAAATTAGTTAATTTGGGACTCAAGGCTATTTTTTGGTTTTATTTCTCTTTTTTGCTTTTGTTTTTATTTTTTTTTTCTCTTGTTTGTTTATTTTTGTGGCATTTTGGGTCCTCCCAACCCAAGGTCTCCATTGTATTTAGTCTTCGCTCCACTTAATATAACAGATTTTTACTTATTATTTTTATTTTTTCTTCTTTATTATTCTTTTTTGGTCCTTTTTTCTGATTCCCTCTTATCCCTCTCATTATATCTCTTAGTTGACCATCACTTACAAGCAAATCATCTTATGCTTGTCTAAGATTTTCTTCCTTTTTTTTTTTTTTTTTTTTTTGCATTTAGTAGGTCCCTACTCCCTTTTTTTGCCCCTTGAACTCTTCACCCCAAATCAGGCCCTCCATTATAGGCACGATGTTTCCCTGAGGAGGGGAGAGGAGGGAAAGAGAAGAGAGAAAAAAGGGGGAAATAATAAATTATTACTGTTTTTTTTTGTGGGGTGTTTTACCCTTTTTTTTTTTTTCTTTTTACTCTTTATTAATTCTAATTAGTGCTATCAATAAGACCATCCTCAGATGCCGATAAGAAAGAGGAAATCGAATATTATGGATACAAAAGAAAGAGAGGTAACACAAATAGATGTGGAAAAATCTATGGAGAAAAGACTTAACATATTGGAAGCCTTGGAGCTAAATGACAGAGAATTTAAAATAGAAATCTTAAAAATACTCAGAGGTATACAAGAAAACACAGAAAGGCAATATAGGGAGATCAGAAAACAACTCAATGAACACAAAGAATATATTACCAAGGAAATTGAAACTATAAAAACAAATCAAACAGAAATGAAAAACTCAATTCACGAGCTGAAAAACGAGGTAACACGCTTATCTAACAGAACAGCCCAGATTGAAGATAGGATTAGTGAAATAGAAGACAACTTGAGGCACAACAGAGAGAAGAAGAAAGAGACTCAAAAATAATAAAAAATGAGAAAGCCCTACAGGAATTGTCTGACTCCATCAGAAAGAATAACATAAGAATAATAGGTATATCAGAGGGAGAAGAGAAAGAAAATGGAATGGAGAATATACTCAAACAAATAATAGACGAGAACTTCCCAAGCCTGTGGAAGGAACTAAAGCCTCAAATTCAAGAAGCAAACAGAACACCAAGTTTTCTTAACCCCAACAAACCCACTCCAAGGCACATCATAATAAAGATGACACAAACCAATGACAAAGAAAAAATTCTCAAGGCAGCCAGGGAAAAGAAGAGTACAACATATAAAGGAAGGCCTATTAGATTATCATCAGATTTCTCAGCAGAAACTCTACAAGCTAGAAGAGAGTGGACCCCAATATTTAAAGCCCTGAAAGAGAGGAATTTTCAGCCAAGAATACTATACCCATCAAAGCTATCCTTCAAGTATGAAGGAGATATAAAAACATTCACAAATACAGAAAAGATGAGAGAATTTATCAACAGAAAGCCCCCACTCCAGGAAATACTAAGGGAAGTTTTCCAACCAGATTCAAAGAACAAAAGAAAACACCACAAGTAACAGCTCCACCAAGAACACAATAAAACCAAACTTAAACTGTGACAACAAAGGAAAAAAAGGGGGGAGAGGATGGAGATTAACAGTAGCAAAGGATGATGAAGTGCAGAAATACTTATAAGATAGGGTACTACAATGAATATGGTCGGTACCCTTTTCATTACTTAATGGTAACCACCCTTAAAAAAACCACCACAAAAACACTTGACTTAAAAAAGGTAGCAACAGAGGAAAGAAGTATGGAACACAAACAAACAAAAACAAATGATAGAAAAACAAAAGAGAACAATCAAACTAGATACAAAACTAACAGAAAGCAATTTATAAAATGGCAGTAGGGAACCCACAAGTGTCAATAATTACACTAAATGTAAATGGATTAAACTTACCAATAAAAAGACACAGAGTAGCAGAATGGATTAAAAAAGAAAATCCAACTATATGCTGCCTACAAGAAACACATCTAAGCAACAAGGATTAAAACAAATTCAAAGTGAAAGGCTGGAAAACAATACTCCAAGCAAACAACACCCAAAAAAAAGCAGGTGTAGCAATACTCATATCTAATAATGCTGACTACAAGACAGAAAAAGTACTCAGAGACAAAAATGGTCATTTCATAATGATTAAGGGGAAGTTGAATCAAGAAGACATAACAATCCTTAATATATATGCACCAAACCAAGGAGCACCAAAATATATAAGACAGCTACTTATTGACCTTAAAACAAAAACTAACAAAAATACAATCATACTTGGAGACCTCAATACACCGCTGACGGCTCTAGATCAGTCATCCAAACAGAGAATCAATAAAGATATAGTGGCCTTAAACGAAATACTAGAACACCTGGATATGATAGACATCTACAGGACACTTCATCCCAAAGCGACAGAGTATACATTTTTCTCTAGTGTACATGGAACATTCTCAAGAATTGACCATATGTTGGGCCACAAAGACAATATCAGCAAATTTAGAAAAATTGAAATTGTACCAAGCATATTTTCTGATCATAAAGCCTTGAAACTAGAATTCAACTGCAAAAAAGAGGGGGAAAAACCCACAAAAATGTGGAAACTAAACAACATACTTCTAAAAAATGAATGGGTCAAAGAAGAAATAAGCGCAGAGATCAAAAGATATATACAGATAAATGAAAATGAAAATACGACATATCAGAATCTCTGGGATGCAGCAAAAGCAGTAATAACAGGAAAGTTCATATCACTTCAGGCCTATATGAACAAACAAGAGAGAGCCGAAGTAAACCACTTAACTTCACACCTTAAGGAACTAGAAAAAGAAGAACAAAGACAACCCAAAACCAGCCGAAGAAAGGAGATAATAAAAATCAGAGCAGAAATAAATGAAATAGAGAACAGAAAAACTATAGAAAAAATCAATGAAACAAGGAGCTGGTTCTTTGAAAAGATCAACAAAATTGACAAACCCTTGGCAAGACTCACCAAGGAAAAAAGACACAGGACTCAAATAAATAAAATCCAAAATGAAAGAGGAGAGATCACCACAGACATCATAGAAATACAAAGAATTATTGTAGAATACTATGAAAAATTATATTCCACCAAATACAACAATCTAGAAGAAATGGATAAATTCCTAGAACAATACAACCTTCCTAGACTGAGTCATGAAGAAGCAGAAAGCCTAAACAGACCAATCAGCAGGGAGGAAATAGAAAAAACTATTAAAAATCTCCCCAAAAATAAAAGTCCAGGCCCAGACGGTTATACTAGTGAATTCTATCAAACATTCAAAGAAGACTTGGTTCCTATTCTACTCAAAGTCTTCCAAAAAATTGAAGAAGAAGCAATACTTCCAAACACATTCTATGAGGCCAACATAACCCTCATATCAAAACCTGGCAAGGATGGCACAAAGAAAGAAAACTACAGACCAATATCTCTAATGAATACAGATGCTAAAATACTAAACAAAATACTGGCAAACCGAATACAACAACATATTAAAAAAATAATACATCATGATCAAGTGGGATTCATCCCAGAATCTCAAGGATGGTTCAACATACGCAAAACGGTTAACGTAATACACCATATCAACAAAACAAAGAACAAAAACCACATGATCTTATCAATAGATGCAGAAAAGGCTTTTGATAAAATACAACACAATTTTATGTTTAAGACTCTCAACAAAATGGGTATAGAAGGAAAATATCTCAACATGATAAAGGCCATATATGATAAACCATCAGCCAACATCCTATTAAACGGCATAAAACTGAGGACTTTCTACCTTAAATCAGGAACAAGACAGGGTTGTCCACTCTCTCCACTCTTATTCAACGTGGTGCTAGAAGTTCTGGCCAGAGCAATCAGACAAGACAAAAAAATAAAAGGCATCCATATCGGAAAAGAAGAAGTAAAGCTATCACTTTTTGCTGATGATATGATCCTATACATCGAAAACCCGAAGGACTCCACAAAAAGATTATTAGAAACAATAAACCAATACAGTAAGGTCGCAGGATACAAAATTAACATACAAAAGTCCATAGCCTTTCTATATGCCAACAATGAAATATTAGAAAACGAACTCAAAAAAATAATCCCCTTCACGATTGCAACAAAAAAAATAAAATACCTAGGAATAAACATAACAAAGAACGTAAAGGACCTATATAATGAAAATTACAAAGCATTGTTAAGGGAAATTGAAAAAGATGCAATGAGATGGAAAAATATTCCTTGTTCTTGGATAGGAAGAATAAATATAATCAAAATGGCCATATTACCCAAAGCAATATACAAATTTAATGCAATTCCCATCAAAATCCCTATGAGATTTTTTAAAGAAATGGAACAAAAAATCATCAGATTTATATGGAACTATAAAAAACCCCGAATAGCCAAAACAATCCTAAGGAAAAAGAATGAAGCTGGGGGCATTACAATACCTGACTTTAAACTATATTATAGGGCCACGATAATCAAAACAGCATGGTATTGGCAGAAAAATAGACACTCAGACCAATGGAACAGAATAGAAAGCCCAGAAATAAAACCACATATATATGGTCAAATAATCTTTGATAAAGGGGCCAACAACACACAATGGAGAAAAGAAAGCCTCTTCAACAAATGGTGTTGGGAAAACTGGAAAGCCACATGCAAAAGAATGAAACTCGACTACAGCCTGTCCCCGTGTACTAAAATTAATTCAAAATGGATCAAAGACCTAAATATAAGACCTGAAACAATAAAGTACATAGAAGAAGACATAGGTACTAAAATCATGGACCTGGGTTTTAAAGAACATTTTATGAACTTGACTCCAATGGCAAGAGAAGTGAAGGCAAAGATAAATGAATGGGACTACATCAGAATTAAAAGTTTTTGCTCAGCAAGAGAAACTGATATCAAAATAAACAGACAGCCAACTATATGGGAACTGATATTTTCAAACGACAGCTCAGATAAGGGCCTAATATCCAAAATTTACAAAGAACTCATAAAACTCAACAACGAACAAACAAGCAATCCAATAAAAAAATGGGAAGAGGACATGAACAGACACTTCTCCCAGGAAGAGATACAAATGGCCAACAGATATATGAAAAGATGCTCAGCTTCATTAGTTATTAGAGAAATGCAAATCAAAACTACAATGAGATACCACCTCACCCCTGTTAGATTAGCTATTATCAACAAGACGGGTAATAGCAAATGTTGGAGAGGCTGTGGAGAAAAAGGAACCCTCATTCACTGTTGGTGGGACTGTAAAGTAGTACAACCATTATGGAGGAAAGTATGGTGGTTCCTCAAAAAACTGCAAATAGAACTACCTTATGACCCAGCAATCCCTCTACTGGGTATATACCCCAAAACCTCTGAAACATCGATACGTGAAGACACATGTAGCCCCATGTTCATTGCAGCACTGTTCACAGTGGCCAAGACATGGAAACAACCAAAAAGCCCTTCAATAGAAGACTGGATAAAGAAGATGTGGCACATATACACTATGGAATACTACTCAGCCATAAGAAATGATGACATCAGATCATTTACAGCAAAATGGTGGGATCTTGATAACATTATAAGGAGTGAAATAAGCAAATCAGAAAAAAACAAGAACTACATGATTCCATACATTGGTGGAACATAAAAATGAGACTAAGAGACATGGACAAGAGTGTGGTGGTTACCAAGGGTGGGGGGGGAGGGAGGACATGGGAGGGAGGGAGGGAGAGAGTTAGGGGGAGGGGGAGGGGCACAGAGAACTAGATAGAGGGTGACGGAGGACAATCTGACTTTGGGCGAGGGGTTTGCAACATAATTTGATGACAAAATAACCTAGACATGTTTTCTTTGAATATATGTACCCTGATTTATTAATGTCATCCCATTACCATTAATAAAAGTTTATTAAAAAAAAAAAAAAGAAAAAAGAAAAAAAAAAAATAATAATAATAAATAAAAAGAAAGGGTTCCCTAAGGACCTGGGAGAGCAAGGAGGAAAGAATGAGTCCTCCCTAAATTTTGTAATATCTGTTTCAGTCTTCACCTGAAGGTCACCTATAGGTGGTTCTATGAGATTAAAGGTGTTCTTACCGTGGTTTTTAATCTACCCACACTCTCTGTCATTCTCTTTGAAAACTCAGCCTAATTCCTGTTCCCTTGAGTGTGGGTCATACTTATTGATTTATTTCTAACTAATAAAAAATGGCTGATGTGACAGTGTGAGACTTCTGAGACTAAGTCCTAAAAGTCATAGCCTCTCCCTCATGACTCTCTCTCTGTCTCTCATCACTCAGTCAGGGAAGGCAACAGCCATGTTATGAGGGCACGCAAGGCATCCTGTGGACAAGTGTATGGTGAGAAACCTTTACCAGAAACCTGTAAGTGACTGAGACCTACTGCCAATAGCCATACAAGTGAGCTGTTGTGAAAGCAGATGCTTTACCCCAGTCAAGCCTGACGTGACTGCTGTCCCACCAACAGTTTACTGCATCCCCAGGAAAGAGTCTGAGCCTGAACCACACTCTCAGCCACTCCCTTTTCTTAAGAAATTGTGACATCAGGCCCTGGCCAGTTGGCTCAGTGGTAGAGCGTCGGCCTGGCGTGCGGAGGACCCGGGTTCGATTCCTGGCCAGGGCACATAGGAGAGGCACCCATTTGCTTCTCCACCCCCCCTCTCCTTCCTCTCTGTCTCTCTCTTCCCCTCCCGCAGCCAAAGCTCCATTGGAGCAAAGATGGCCCGGGCGCTGGGGATGGCTCCTTGGCCTCTTCCCCAGGCGCTAGATAGAGTGGCTCTGGTTGCGGCAGAGCAACGCCCCAGAGGGGAAGAACATCATCCCCTGGTGGGAGTGCCGGGTGGATCCCGGTCGGGCGCATGCGGGAGTCTGTCTGACTATCTCCCCCTGTCTCCAGCTTCAGAAAAATAAAAATTAAAAAAAAAAAAAAAGAAATTGTGACATCATAAATGTTTGTTGATTGGACTGCTAGGATACTATAATTGACAACGTACCAGTTAGTTCTTCACCTTACTCCTGAGGGCTAGAAAATAATACATTCCTTTTGAGCACACTGATAACCAAATTAAATCCTGAGTTTGTGTTCCAACTTACTGTGAAGATCTGTGTACCTGCATGTTCACATATCTGAGGTAGAGCTATGTTGCCTAACTGCTTTCAAACAGACTTAACTGACCTGACATCTTTCAGCCATGCAATTGTCACATACAGCTTTACAGACAGCAGCAATCATCATGACTGTCTCCCCATTCTGTAGGTATGTCCAAAGTGGCCTCTTGTGCCCCAGATAACAGTTAGTGGCATATATGCCAGTGTTCTGATTGGAATGGATCACTTCAATAATTTAGATGTGGTGGGTTTAAAACCTGGATTAGTAGCTGACACCAGAGTTCCTCTTAGGAAGAGAAGTCTGTTTTAAAAAATGCCTGATGAGGGAGACCTGCAAACAGACCACACCTAGGGAACAGAGAGGCACACCCAGTGGACTCCAGTGGCCAAAACCTTCTTTTACACAGAAAAAATGAGAAAGCAAAGAAATGCAACACAAATGAATCAAGAGAAATCCCCAGAAAAGCACCTGAATAAGTCAGATATAACCAAATTACCAAATGCAGAATTTAAAATAACAATTGTTAGGATGCTCAAAGATATTAGAACAACAATAGATGGTCATTACGAACACCTAAATAAAGAGATAGCAAATATAAAAAAGGACATTGAAATGGCCCTCACCAGTTGGCTCAGTTGTAGAGCGTCAGCCTGGCGTGCAGGAGTCCCAGGTTTGATTCCCGGCCAGGGCGCACAGAAGAAGAGCCCATCTGCTTCTGCACCCCTCCCCCCTCTTTCCTCTCTGTCTCTCTCTTTCCCTCCTGCAGCCAAGGCTCCATTGGAGCAAAGTTGGCCCAGGCGCTGAGGATGGCTCTGTGGCCTCTGCCTCAGTTGTTAAAATGGCTCTGGTTGCAACGGAGTGATGCCCCAGATGGGCAGAGCATCACCCCTTGGTGGGTGTGCTGGGTGGATCCCCGTCGGGAGCATGCGGGAGTCTATCTGACTGCCTCCCCATTTCCAACTTCAAAAAATACACACACAAAAAAGACATTGAAATAATAAAAAAGAATTAGTCAGAAATGACAAATACTATATCAGAAATGAAGAACACAATGGAAGGAATTAAAAGCAGAATGGATGAAGCTGAGAATCGAATCAGCGAGTTAGAGGACAAGATAAATAAAGGCACAAAAGCAGAGCAGAAAAAAGAAAAGAGACTCAAAAAGTCTGAGGAAACTCTAAGAGAGCTCTGTGACAACATGAAGAGAAATAACATCCACATCATAGGGGTTCCTGAAGAAGAAGAGAAAGAATAAGGGATAGAGACTTTGTTTAAACATAGCATAGCTGAAAACTTCCCTCAATTAAGGCAGGAAAACATCTCACAAGTTCAAGAAGCACAGATAACTCCATTAAAGAGAAACCCAAAAAAGCTACACCAAGACACATCATAATTAAAATAACAAAGCTGAATGACAAAAAGAAAAATCTTAAAAGCTGCTAGAGAAAAAAAGACTATCACCTACAAAGGAGCCCCCATAAGAATGACTTCCAACTTCTCAACAGAAACACTTGAGGCCAGAAGGGAATGGCAAGAAATATTCAAAGTAATGCATAACAAGAGCCTACAACCAAGACTACTTTATCCAGCAAGGCTATCATTTAAAATTGAAGGAGAAATAAAAAGCTTTCCAGACAAAAAAAAAAACTCAAGGAATTCACTACAACCAAACCAAGGCTGCAAGAAATGCTAAGGGGCCTGTTGTAAACAGATCAAAGGAGAAAAAGAATATAGCAAAAGAGGAATACAGTTTTAAAGAATAAAATGGCAATAAATAATTACATATCAATAATAACCTTAAATGTAAATGGATTAAATGATCCAATCAAAAGACATAGGGTAGCTGTGTGGATAAGAAAACAGTACCCAGCCTACCTGTGGTGGCACAGTGGCTAAAGTGTTGACCTGGAGTGCTGAGGTTGCTGGTTTGAAGCCCAGGCTTGCCTGATCAAGGCACATATGGGAGTTGAACTTCCTGCTCTTCCCCTGTTCTTTCTCTCTCTCTCTCCTCTCTCTCTAATAAAAATGAATAAATAAAATTTAAAAGAAAACAGGACCCATACGTATGCTGTCTACAAGAGACACACATTAAAACACAAGATGCACATAGACTGAAGATAAAAGGATGGAAAAAAATATTTCACGCAAATGGGAATGAAAAAAAAGCTGGGGTAGCAATACTTATATCAGGAAAATTGGACTTTAAAACAAAGGATATAGTAAGAGATAAAGAAGGTCACTACATAATGATAAAGGGAACAATCCAACAGGAAGATATAACCATTATATATATATCTACTCACCTAATATAGAAGCACCTAAATATATAAAGCAGACTTTGATAGATTTAAAGGGCGAGATCAACAGCAATACTATAATATTAGGGAATTTCAATATCCCACTAACAAATCACTGGATAGATCCTCAAGAAAGAAAATTAACAAAGAAAAAGCTGACTTAAAGGACATACTAGATCAACTCCATTTAATACATATCCTCAGAACCTTTCACCCTAAAGCAGCAGAATATACATTCTTTTCAAGTGCTCATGGTACATTCTCTAGGATAGACCATATGTTAGGGCACAAAAGCAGCCTCAACAAATTTAAGAAGATTGAAATCATATCGAGCACTTTCTCTGATCACAATGGCATGAAACTAGAAATCAACCACAACAGAAAAACTGAAAAATACTCAAACAATTGGGAACTAAATAGCATGTTATTAAATAACAAATGGGTTAACAATGAGATCAAAGAGAAATTTAAAAATTCCTAGAAACAAATGATAACGAGTATACATCAACTCAAAATTTATGGGACACAGGAAAAGCAGTTCTGAGAGGAAAGTTCATAGCATTACAAGCATACCTCAAGAAGCTAGAAAAAGCTCAAATAAACAACTTAACCCTGCATCTAAAAGAACTTGAAAAAGAACACAAGTAAAGCCCAGAGCTAGTAAAAGGAAGGAAATAATAAAGATCAGAGAAGAAATGAATGACATAGAGGCTAAAGAAAAAATACAGAGGATCAATGAAACCAGGCACTGGTTCTTTGAAAAGGTAAACAAGATTGATGAACCTTTAACCAGACTCACCAAGAAAAAAAGAGAGAGGACTCAAATAAATAAAATTAGAAATGTGAGTGGAGAAATAACAACTGACACAACAGAAATACAAAATATTGTAAGAAAATACGATGAAGAACTATACGCCAGAAAACTAGACAACCTAGATAAAATGGACAAATTCCTTCAAACATATAATCTTCCAAAAATCAATCTGGAAGAATCAGAAAACCTAAACAGACCGATTACAACAAATGAGATAGAAACAGTTATCACAAAACTCCCAACAAAGAAAAGTTCTGGACCTGATGGCTTCACAAGTGAATTCTACCAAATATTCAAAGAAGAACTAACTCCTATTCTTCTCAAGCTATTTCAAAAATTCAAGAGGAAGGAAGACTTCCAAGCTCCTTTTATGAGGCGAGAATAATTCTGATTCCAAAACCAGGCAAAGACAACACAAAGAAAGAAAACTATAGGCCAATATCCCTGATGAATATTGATGCTAAAATCCTCAACAAAATATTAGCAAACCGGATCCAGCAATATATGAAAAAAATCATACACCATGATCAAGTGGGATTTATTCTTGGGGGGCAAGGCTGGTACAATATTCACAAATCAATCAGTGTGATTTATCACATAAACAAAAGGAAAGAGAAAAACCACATGATAATTTCAATAGATGCAGAAAAAGCATTTGATAAAATCCAGCACCCATTCATGATCAAAACTCTCAGCAAAGTGAGAATACAGCGAACATACCTCAACATGATAAAGGCCATCTATGACAAATCCACAGCCAACATCATACTCAATGGGCAAAAATTAAAAGCAATCCCCTTAAGATCAAGAACAAGGCAGGGGTGCCCCCTTTTACCACTCTTACTCAACATAGTTCTGGAAGTCCTGGCCACAGCAATCAGACAAGAAGAAGAAATAAAAGGCATCCAAATTGGAAAAGAAGAAGTAAAACTATCATTATTTGCAGATGATATGTTATTGTATATAGAAAACCCTAAAGTCTCAGTCAAAAAACTACTAGACTTGATAAATGAATTTAGCAAGGTGGCAGGATATAAAATTAATACTCAGAAATCAGAGGCATTTTTATACACTAACAATGAACTGTCAGAAAGAGAAATTAAGGAGCAGTCCCCTTTACCATTGCAACCAAAAAAATAAAGTACCTAGGAATAAATTTAACCAGGGAGATTAAAGACTTGTACTTGGAAAATTATAAAACATTGATAAAAGAAATCAGGGAAGATACAAACAAGTGGAAGCATATACCATGCTCATGGTTAGGAAGAATAAACATCATTAAAATGTCTATATTACCCAAAGCAATTTGTAAATTCAATGCAATACCAATTAAAATACCAATGACTTACTTCAAAGATTTAGAATACATATTCCAAAATTTTATATGGAACCAAAAGAGAATACGAATAGCCTTAGCAATCTTGAAAAGGAAGAATAAAATGGGAGGTATCACACTTCCGGATATCAAGTTATACTATAAGACCATTGTACTCAAAACAGCCTGGTACTGGCATAAGAACAGGTATATAGATCAATGGAACAGAACAGAGAACCCAGAAATAAACCCACAGCTCTATGGACAACTGATATTTGACAAAGGAGGTAAGAGCATACATTGGAGTAAAGACAGCCTCTTTAATAAATGGTGTTGGGAAAATTGGACAGCTACTTGCAAAAAAATGAAACTAGACCACCAACTTACACCAGTCACAAAAGAAACTCAAAATGGATAAAAGACTTAAATGTAAGCCGTGAAACCATAAGTATCTTAGAAGAAAACATAGGCAGTAAGCTCTCCGACATCTCTCGTAGCAATATATTTGCCAATTTATCTCCACGGGCAAGTGAAATAAAAAACAGGATAAACAAATGGGACTATCAAACTAAAAAGCTTTTGCACAGCTAAAGACAATAAGAACAGAATAAAAAGACAAACTACACAATGGGAGAATATATTTGACAATACATCTGATAAAGGGTTAACAACCAAAATTTATAAGGAATTTGTAAAACTCAATACCAGGAAGACAAACAATCCAATCAAAAAATGGGCGAAAGAAATGAATAGACACTTCTCCAAAGAAGACATACAGATGGCCAATAGGCATATGAAAAAATGCTCAACATCACTAATCATTAGAGAAATGCAAATTAAAACCACAATGAGATATCACCTCACGCCAGTTAGAATGGCGCTCATCAACAAAACAACACAGAATAAGTGCTGGTGAGGATGTGGAGAAAAGGGAATCCTCCTGCACTGCTGGTGGGAATGCAGACTGGTGCAGCCACTGTGGAAAACAGTATGGAGATTCCTCAAGAAATTAAAAATCGAACTGCCTTTTGACCCAGCTATTTCACTGTTAGGAATTACCCCAAGAACACCATAGCACTGTTTGAAAAGTAGAAATGCACCCCTATGTTTATGGCAGCATTGTTCACAATAGTGACGATCTGGAAACAACCCAAGTGTCCATCAGTGGACGAGTGGATTAAAAAGCTTTGGTACATATATACTATGGAATACTACTCAACCATAAGAAATGATGACATCGGATCATTTACAACAACATGGATGGACCTTGATAACATACTGAGCGAAATAAGTAAATCAAAAAAAACTAAGAACTGTATGATTCCATACAGAGGTGGGACATAAAAATGAGATCAGAGACATGGACAAGAGTGTGGGGGTTATGGGATGGGGGGAGGAGATTGAGAGGGTTGGGGGAGGGGAGGGGCCCAAAGAAAACCAGTTACATGGTGACGGAAGACAATTGGACTTTAGGTGATGGGAATACAGCATAATCAAATGTCAAAATAACCTAGAGATGTTTTCTCTGAACATATGTACCCTGATTTATCAATGTCACCCCATTAAAATTAATTTTAAATATATATATATATATATATATATATATATAACATTAAAAAAATACCTGATGAGTTTCCAAGCAAAAGGATAAGGCCTTAAAGTGTTTAAATTTTGCAGGAGTAAAGGCAGCACTTTGCTAAATATCTCTGTATTAGAAAGAATGTGCCTGACCAAGTGATGGCATAGTGGATAAGTATCAGACTGGGACGCAAAGGAACCAGGTTAGAAACCCCAATGTCGCTGGCTTGAGGACAGGCTCATTGGCTTCAGCGCAGGGTCACTGGCTTTAGGATGAGTTCATAGACATGAACCCATGGTCGCTAGCTTGAGCCCAAAGATCGCTGGCTTGAAGCCCAAGGTTGCTGGTGTGAGCCCAAGATTAGTGGCTTGAGCAAGGGGTCACTTGCCCTGCTGTAGCCCCCAAGTCAAGGTACATATGAGAAAACAATCAATGAACAACTAAGGTGCCACAATGAAGAATTGATGCTTCTCATCTCTCCGTTCCTGTCTGTCTATCCCTCTCTCTGACTCTCTTTCTGTCTCTGTCAACAATGCCACTTAACAGTGGCATGCTGGTGAAGACCAGGTGACCAGGAGGGAGCTGCAATTCGAGCCATGGTAATGGCCATGGGTCTTCTCAGAACAAGATTCCCTACATTAGATTTTTAGCAGTTTGAATTTCTGCAACAAAAATCCCTACATAAATCTTCTATAGACTCTCAGTAGAATATTCTAGTTTTATGAGAGATTCATTTAATGGAAATTAAGAAGAAAGGATAGAAGGATCAAGATGGCAGTGGAGTAGGTAGAAGCTACACTCACCTCCAGCCAGGACCAAACTAGAATTACAACTAAATTAAAGATCAATCATCTGAATATCCAACTGAAGAGTAGTTGAAGAGGAGTCTAATAGGATTCACAGAAGGAGCCACATCAAGACTGGTAGAAGGGTGGTGATGTGAGAAGGGCTGGCTCCACTCCTACAGGCTTCAGCTGAGGTTCCCAAGAGATCTCTCAGCTGTGGAAGGGGGTGGGGGAAATTCCCCCTGAGAAGTATGGGGCCGAAACCCCAAGCTGAGCTCCCCAGCTCAGAGCACCAGAGCCTGGGGGAGGCGCCCATATAACATTTCAGCTGTGAAAAGCAGCGAAGTTTCTGTCTGTCAGAAAAAGATGGCTAGAAACATGGCATCCTCTTAAAGGGCCAACATAGAAAATTTCATCTGCAGCCACTCGCCCTGGGCTCCAGCAGAGGGAGGGCTGAGCAGACTGGGGTTCAGCTTGGGGAACCAAATGATTCCATTAACCAAAATAGAAAATAAGAGGAATGAATTTGATTTTACTCTTTACAATATCTCCTTTAGGGGCTCATCACCCTATACACTCAATAAAGACTGACCGTAACTTGCCCAAGTTCCAATGGATTTTACCCAAAAAGGAAAGAAGGAAGGAAGGAAGGAAGGAAGGAAGGAAGGAAGGAAGGAAGGAAGGAAGGAAGGAAGGAAGGAAGGGAGGGAGGGAGGGAGGGAGGGAGGGAGGGAGGGAGGGAAGAAGGGAAAGAGGGAAGGAAGGAAGGAAGGAAGGAAGGAAGGAAGGAAGGAAGGAAGGAAGGAAGGAAGGAAGGAAGGAAGGAAGGAAGGGAGGGAGGGAAGAAGGAAGGAAGGGAGAAAAGGAGGGAAGGAGGGAAAGAAGGAAGGAATTACAGCCTTAAGACAATGCTCATGTTTACACGTCAGCAGGCACCTCTCTGTACCTTGTATTTCACCACTGGATTTGAGAAAGAATAATGTTGCTGCAAGGAGGCTCATAGAGTGAAAATTTCTGTGTAACAGAAAACCTTCCTATCTTCAATTGATGACCCACTTATAAGAGGTAAGATTCAAAGTAAGTGAATACTGGAATCAAATTACTACACAACCAAAGAATCAGTACAGTAATTGAATTTGGCTTGTGTATGCATGAGTGCACACATGTGCATTTGTGGGGGGTGTCACCCCAATAGACACATATAGAAGAATACACAAACATAGAACACACAATACTTTAGAGAACTCCCTTTTGATCACCTGGGTATCACCATAGTAACAAAAACAGAAGCAGTACTCCTAACCATATAGGGAAAACCTGCTGTTTTGTGATACAGACCCCTGGGAGAATTCCAGCTACCATGTGAACGATCACAGCATATGATGCTCGAAAAACCTCCTGGTTTCTGTTCATTGTTGACTACTTCTGATCTTTCTTATGTCTGCTATCTTAATTGGCCTTCACCAGATCCATGGCACTCCAGCTTTCAGCCCTGTTCTTGATGCTAAAATATGTTTTCCTTCAAGGTTCTTTTGGTCACCGTGAATGGAGCCTTTCCCTCACTAGAGGACATAAGAAATAACTTAATTCTACTATGTTTTAAAGTTTTTTGTAATTATATATCATTTAAAATAATTTTTTAAAAGGCTTCAAAATACCAGCAGCATTCTTTTCTGTGGTTATATATGTATGCACTCATGAAAATGACAGTCTGTGACCTACAGACTTGAAATACCAAGTCAGAGGTCAGCTACTTGTGGGTGAAGTTTAAGAAATGCCTACTCAGTCACTGCAAAAGAAAATCAATCTGGCCTTTATTAATTTCCTTAGAAGAATTGGAAATAGCATTTATTAGAGAAATCCACTTCTCTCGAACTCCAATGGGACTTCAGATTTTCCAATTGCACTTAAGTATTGTATCTTTGGTAAAAACTGTCCTAAGGGAGAACTTCTTTCTTTCAGTAACATTCAAATAATCTTCAAGAGCTTCTATCTGCTAAAACTGATATAAAAGTTGCATTTTACTTAAGAATTCATTTTAAGTACCAAATCATTACTTTTGCTGTGCCATCTGTATGCGGTATCATCTACGAATGTTGTTCAGAATCTTGAAAAAGTCAATGGTTTTCTATTTTGAGCTCCAGTTGAAACAGAACTTGTTATTATGAAAAATTTAACAGTGTATTCATTTTAGAATGTTAACTTGAACATAAACACATGTGCATATATATTTACATGTGCAGCCTGGCCAGGCAGTTGCACAGTGGATAGAGTGTCGGACTGGGATGCAGAAGACCCAGGTTCGAGACCCCGAGGTCGCCAGCTTGAGCGCAGACTCATCTGGTTTGAGCACGGCTCATCAGCTTGAGGCCAAGGTTGCTGGCTTGAGCAAAGGGTCACTCGGTCTTCTGTAGCCTCCCCCTGGTCAAGGCACATATGAGAAAGCAATCAATGAACAACTAAGGTGCCACAATGAAGAATTGATGCTTCTTATCTTTCTCCCTTTCTGTTTGTTCCTCTCTCTGTCTGGGTCACACACAAAAAAAACATACTTATATGTACATATATATGTCTGTAAGGATACATGTGTGTTATATGGTATAGAGATTAAGAGTATAGATTCTGGAATCAAACTCATGATGTGAATTCTCCTTCCTGTGTAACTTTGTGTCAGTTTTTTAACCTCTCTGCTTCTCAGTTTCATCACCTGTAAAATGGGAATAATAATAGCAACATCATAGAGTTGTATGATGATTAAATGAGTTAAAAGCTTGACCTGTGGTCATGCAATGGATAAAGTGTACACCTGGAACACTGAGGTCGCCAGTTTGAAACCCTGGGCTTGCTGGGTCAAGGCACATATGGGAGCTGATGCTTCCTGCTTCTTCCCCCTTCTCTCTCTCTCTCTCCCTCTCCTCTCTAAAATGAATAAATAAAATAAAACATTTTTTTGAATTAATAAATATTTAACATTTAAAACAGGCATATAGTAAGTGCTCAGTAAATCTTAGGTATTTTTATTAGAAGTAGTCCAAAAAAGTCATATTTTAAAAAATTGAGTCATCAGCAATCCAGAAGCTTTTAAGTTATTGGAGTATTTTACAACATACCAATTAGTAATGGTGATGGTATTATTGCTATTGCCTTCTGTGTTTGGAGAGCATGAATAAATGGTGGCTCTCTCCTGACACAGTCTCTGGCTCCAAGGTGTGCTCTTGCAGAGTTAGCTCTTTAGTGGGACATTTCACCCCTAAAGGCTTCAACTTGTGAGGCGGTGAGCGAAATCAATGCAGAGAAAGCTGTTACAGTTGTGGTAGCTTTTTACCATTCATGGAGGTCCTAGGGTGGCGTCTCACTCTTTTATAAAAGTTCTTTTTTTTTATCCACTCATCTGTTGATGGGCACTTGGGCTGCTTCCATATCTTGGCTATTGTAAATAATGCTGCAATGAGCATGGGGTGCAAATATTCTTTCTAATGATTTTGGGTTTCTTCAGATATATTCCCAGAAGTAAAATTACTGGATCATAAGGTAGTTCCATTTTTAATTTTTTGAGAATCCTCTATATGGACTTACACAGTGGCTGCACAAGTCTGCATAGCACCAGCAATTCATGGGGGTTCCCTTTTCTTCACATCCTCACCAACACTTGTTGTTTGTTGATTTATTGATGATAGCCATTCTGACAGGTGTGAGGTGATATCTCATTGTGGGTTTTTTTTTATTGTGGTTTTAATTTGCATTCTCTGATGATTAGTGATGTTGAGCATCTTTTCATGTCTTTTGGTCATTAGTATGTCCTCTTTGAAGAAGTGCCTGTTCAGGTCCTCTGCTCATTTTTTTATTGCTTTTGTTTCGTTTTTTCCTTTTCTGTTTTTTTAGTGTTGAGTTGTCTGAGCTCTTTATTCATTTTGGATATTCACCCCTTACCACACGTATTGTTGACAGATATCTTCTTCCATTCTAGTAGGTAGTCTTTTTGTTTTGTTGGTGGTTTCCTTTGCCACACAAATGCTGTTTAGTTTGATGCAATTCCTTTTTGTTGTTGTTTGTTTCCTTGCCTGAGGAGATATGTCAGAAAAAAATATCACTAAGATAAATGTCAGAGATTTTACTGACATTTATGTTTTCTCCTAGGAATTTTATGGTTTTAAGTCTTACATTTAAGTCTTTAATCCATTTTAAGTTTACTCTAGTATACAGTGTAAGAAGGAGGTCCAGTTTTATTTTTTTGCATGTATCTATCCAATTTTCCCAACATCATTTATTGAATAGACTGATTTTACCCCATTGTACATTTTATGTACAATTGAATATTACTCGGTCATGGTAAAGAGTAAAATGTTAGCGTTTGCAGCAGCATGGATGGACCTAGTGGGTATTATGCTAAGTGAAATAAACTAGACAGAGAAGAACAAATACCATATAATTTCACCTCTATATGGACTTTAAAGACTAAAATAAATGAACAAACAAAACAGAAATAGACTCATAGATACAGAGAACAGACTGATAAATAACAGAGGGGTGGGTGGTTGGGGGATTAGGTGAAAAAGTTAAAAGGTTTAGAAGTACTAATTGGTAGCTGCAAAATAGTTATGGAGATAGAAAAGTAAAGCATAAGGAATATAGTCAATAATATAGTAGTAACTATGTCTGATGCCAGGCAGGTACCTAAAATATGGGAAGAAAGCATCACTATGTCTAATTGCTATACTGTACACCTGAAACGAATACAGAATGTTGAATACAAACCATAATTGAAAAATATTTCAATGCCCTGGTCAGTGGTGCAGTGGATAGAGCGTTGTCCCAAAGCACTGCAGTCCCTGGTTTGATCCTGAAGTCACTGGCTTGATCCTAGAGTCACCAACCTGGGGTCACTGACTCAATCCCAGGGTCACCAGCTTATTTCCTGAGGGTGCTGGTTTGTTTCCCGAGGGCACCAGCTTAACCCTCAGGTTGCCAGTTTGAACTGGTTAGAGCTCAAACCCAAGGGTGCCAGCTCATCCTGATGTTGCTTATTCAAGCCCAGTCAGGGCACCAATGAAAAGCAATCAATGGGGTATATCACTAAGTGAAACAGTAAGTTGATGCTTCATTCTCTCTCATTCTCTCTCTCTCTCTCCATCTTTCTCAAAATTAATTAAATAAATAATTTTAAAAGTATATGAAGACACAGGTATATAATTATTCTATAAGTAAAAAGTAATATCTGTATATGATAAATAACAGTTCAAGTAATAAAGAAGTATGTAAAAAGAAAAACAAATCTTTTCATTGTTGGTGTAACTGAAAGAAAATGAAGAATGTGGAGTTTCTAGCATGGATGCACATACCCAACCAAGCAGGGATGACATTTCCAAAAGGGCTGCAGAAGGAGTGTTATTCGTGGATGTACTCCTTTTGAAGTCCAGAGTCAGCAGTGATTGATGATGGTGTTGGTCATGATTGGGAGTCTTTCTACAGTTTCATTAGTGCCTCAGAAGTTAAACACATAACCTTAACCTTGAAGAAATCTAGACTCAGAGATAGGTGATGGCTGAAGTGAAGTTAGAAAGAGAGACAAAAATGATGACCTCTTTTCCCTAAGCTCTCCCCCTGGAGCAGGTCCTGCCCTCAGCAGCTGTGCAACACCCCTCCAAACCCTGCCCCACACAGCGAAGGCTCAGAGGAGGTCAGCCTGTGGCCTGAATCTCTGCCCACACCTCTGTATTTGAGTCTTCAAACAACTAAAATCTATACTTTATTTAGATTGCCCTAGTTTTACTTACTATCCCAGGATCCTACATTACATTTAGTTGTCATGCCTCCTTGAGTTCCTTTTGGCTATGACAGTTTCTCAGACTTTCCTTGAGGCTTATGACCTGGACAGTTTAGTAGAGTGCTGGTCAGATCTTTTTTTTTTTTTTTTTTTTTTTTTGTATTTTTCTGAAGCTGGAAACGGGGAGAGACAGTCAGACAGACTCCCACATGCGCCTGACCGGGATCTACTGGCACGCCCACCAGGGGGCGACGCTCTGCCCACCAGGGGGCGATGCTCTGCCCCTCCCGGGTGTCGCTCTGTTGTGATCAGAGCCACTCTAGCGCCTGGGGCAGAAGCCAAGGAGCCATCCCCAGCGCCCAGGCCATCTTTGCTCCAATGGAGCCTCGGCTGCGGGAGGGGAAGAGAGACAGAGAGGAAGGAGAGGGCAAGGGGTGGAGAAACAGATGGGCGCTTCTCCTGTGTGCCCTGGCCGGGAATCGAACCCGGGACCTCTGCAAGCCAGGCCGACGCTCTACCACTGAGCCAACCAGACAGGGCTGGTCAGATCTTTTGTAAGCTGGCTGGTTATTGTAATTTGTCTGATGTCTTTCTTGTGATAAAACTGGAGTTACAGATTATTGGGAAGAAAATCACAGAGGTAAAAAGTGCCATTCTCATCACATTTTGTCAAGAGAACACACTATCGTAATTAACGACCTTGATCACCAGTAGGAAGTAGTTTATCAAGTTTCTTCAGAGTAAGCGCCTCTGCTGCCAGCCTCCGCACTGCACTCTTCCGAGAGAAGTCCTACTGGAGTGGAGAGTTACGTTTTTCCTCCTGGAAGGCAGAGTGACCACAGAAATCATTCGGAATTCTTCTACACGGGAGATTCGTATAGTTGCTTTCCTAGTGAGACTGTTTTCAAGAAAATTGGCCAAAAAGAAAATTATGGTTCACAAATGTGTAGAGATGAATTATTGAAACAACAAAAGGAAAATTAGTCTGAGAAATAACTTCATCTATTTTGGGAAATTACCTGAATAGTTAGACATGTACTTAGAAGTATGTCCAAAAATGTTTATACCTACATTGCTTATAATACTTAAAAACAGAAAGCAAGTAGAATAGTCAAACAAATCGTGGTACATTTATATAACTGTTAAGTCTAAAACATTTTTAGACATTATATACAGTCTACTGGAAAATTCTGTTCGTTTTTGGAATAAAACAAAATACAAATTTTTCTTACCGTCAATAAACTTTATTAAATAATATAATTGCCATTATTATTAATGATTTCTTGCCAGCGTGAGGGCAATTTGTATATCCCATTTTTGAAAAATGTTTTATCTTTTGAGGCGAAAAATTGAACCAGTGCTTGTTTGATATCTTCTTCATTTTTGAATTTTTTGCCCTTCAAAAAATTTTGTAAGGACAAAACAAGTGATAGTTGGAGGGTGCTAAGTCCGGGGAATATGGTGGATGTGACAGAATTTCCCAGCCTAGTTCTGCAAATTTTTGACGAGTCCCCAAAGCAGCACGTGGCCTGGCATTATCATGATGCAGTATGATGTTCTTCCTATTGAACATCACCGGCCTCTTTTCTTGGACTGCTGTCTTTAAATTATCCAGTTGCTGACAATACTTCTCCGAATTGAGCTTTTTGTTTGGTTTTAAAAGCTCATAATGTATTGGTCCTCGAATGTCCCACCATATACACAACATTCTCTTATTCAGAGTCAAATTTGGTTTAGAGGTGGAAGGGCTAGGTTTTTCGGGTTCACAATATGCCCTTTCTCTTACGATGTTTTCGTAGGTAATCCACATTTCAGCCTCAGTTATCATCCGGTTCAAGAAGGGCTCGATTTTGTTCCGAGCAAGCAGAGATGTGCATATGACAACTCGATCATCCAAATTCTTTTGACTTAATTCATGTGGCACCCATCTTGAATATTTCCACACCAATCCTATCTTCCGAAAATGGTCCGAAATGGTTTGCTGAGCTGAATTAAGCCTTTCTGCGATCTCCGATGTTGTCAGAAAAGGATCTTGCTCCAACATGGTCTTAACAACATCGTCATCGATCAAAGATGGTCGCCCAGAACGTCACTTATCAGAAAGGTCGAAATCACCTGTTTCAAATTTTTCGAACCATCTTCTGCATGTCCTCAGAAACTGTACCTTCACCAAACACTTTCAATAAATTTCTACATGCTTCTGTAGCATTTCTTCCTTGTTGATATTTGTAAAAATTATAGTGGCGTAAATGAACTTTATCAGTAGCCATGGGTGCACTATCGCTTCACACATAAGACTAACGTGAATCAACTTTGTTTTAGTTAATTTGCTACATCAGTATGTATACATTAAGTGATAAAAATAGAGAGGCACACATGCGCCAAATAAATATGTGCTTATGTGTCGAAACTTGTGATAGAAATGGACAGAACTTTCCAGTAGACCTGATATATGTTTATGCACACACAAACACATGCACATCTACAGAAAAGTGTGTGTACATAATACACTTATATTGTATGTATATTCATACATATGTATGTACTTATATATTTGTATATAGAGAATTATTGGCATAGAAATACAGGAATGATATGGTGGTGAATGAATTATATACAATATAAGTATGGTATACATATGAGAACACACATATATACACACATATGTATGGATATATTTACAATATAAGTGTATTATATATACACCCTTCTGTATATATGTTTGTGTGTAAATACATATAATGTCCTAGAAATTTTTACTTTATTTTATTTTAGTGAGAGGAGGGGAGGCAGGGAAACAGACTCCTGCATGCACCCTGACCAGAATCCACCCAGCAAGCCCACCCGGCAAGCCCACCCGGCAAGGGGATGATGCTCTGCCCATCTGGGGCCGCTGCTCCATTGCTTATCAGTGGAGCCGGTTTTTTAGTGCCTGAGGCAGAGGCCACAGAGCCACACTCAGTGCCCAGGGCCAACTCACTAGAACCAATGGAGCCATTGCTGTGGAAGGAGAAGAGAGAGAGAGAGAGAAGGGGGAGGAGTGGAGAAGCAGATGGTTGTTTCTCCTGTGTGCCCTGACTGGGAATCAAGCTCGAGACATCTGCACGCCAAGCCGACGCTCTATCACTGAGCCAACCAGCCAGCACAATGTCTGGAAATTTAAGTGATACCAAAAAATTATGGTCATTATCTCCAATGGTAAGATTACATGTCATTTAGAATATTCCTTTTTAACACTTATAATTTTTATTTTCTTCAATACCTTTTTATTAATCTAATAAGACATAAAAATTAAAATACAGTTACTTAAAGCAAAAACTTTCCTGACAAATTTAACACTAGCACATAGTGTTAGATATTCAAATAATCAAAAATTCACTGTATGCCAGATTTCAAGATCCTCTGCTAGGAGTTAGAATAAGGAAGGAGGGCAAGAACTTCACTATTGTTTTTATGTTGTTTCCTCTAACACCAATAATTTTAACCACAGAAAGTTCTCCATCCATTCTTGGACTTTGGACTCTGAGACATGCTCCCGCACCCCCACTCAAAGAAAAGGCTATGTTGCTCCAGGCATTCCCCTTCTCTTGGTGGTCCAGGCGTCTTCCTGCAGGCCACAAGTACCTCTCTGAGCCCTCTCTGGACGCCCCCCCCCTCTGCTCCCCCCCACCGCCCTGTCTTTCCTGGTGTACTTCTCTCCTCTGGCTGCTTACAGGTCTCCACGATGCACCAGATTCTTTAGCATTGCCATGTAAGACCATTCTTCATCTTGTATCAATCTCATCAATTTTAACCTAACCCCTCACTCCAATCAGAAAACAGGGTGCTGGCCAAAGGGCAAACAGGCCGTGTTCCATCTTCCCAGACTGCCTTTCCTCCTGCCTTCGTCGTCTCACCTCCACACCGTCGCCTCAGCTCTCCATTGCCTAACCCCCTCTGTCCTTGAAGGTGCAGGCTAGTCACCTTCCCACTCACACACACACACACACACACACACACACACACACGCACATTTCCAGCTACCCCAAAACCTGTGATTCTTTCTCCCCCTTATTTTTGGGAGCACCTATTGTCTATCAACTGGTTCTTAGTGGAAGCCACCTTTGGCTGTTATATTGTCATTATAGTCCTTACGATTAGGGCTCATCTTTCTCCTAGTCAGGCACCCGAGGTGCCTAGGATGCTATGACACAGGCCTTTGATCCTCGCTAAACCCTTGTTGATGCTCATGACAATGTGACGGTCACAGTAAGAAAGAACTACGAGTGTAGCAGGTGGTTGGAAGTAAGAATACATGTAATATAAATAAAGCATTAGAAACCCAGCTACTGAAGCCAGACTGCTTCCAAGTTCTGTTGTTCACACTGAGTCATCTGGAGCTCCTCACTCTCTCTGAGCCATCTCCTCACATATAAAATGGGAGCAGTGATGGTACCTACTTCACAGAGCTGGGATGGGAATGGATGAGTTAAAGCCGTGTAAAGCACGCATTGTTTGCAAGCAGTTGGCTGTTGACAGTACTACTGGGTTGTGAACTCTGCCTTCAAAATCACCTGGGCCCAGAGCAGCACATGCCTGTCTCACAGACCGCTGCCGCGCCAGCACAGTTTAGAAGTGCACACACTGCTGCTTTTGCAGCTGTGTTAACATGTCCCCCGGATTTGTTTTAACCGGGCATGGTACAATGGAAGACATAGAGACAACTGCCTTTGAAGAGTTCACTGCTCAACTGTTCCCAAGTGATGGGGACCTGCCATGCCATGCGGGGCCACATGGGGAAGCAGCGGCGTTGGTCAGGAGGCAGCAGGAGGCAGGGAAAAGCATGGGCAGAAGCCTTCATTACTGAAGTGTAGGCAGTTGGTAGGTGGAGGCTGCCCCTGTCGGGCAGGAAGTGAAATATAGATGTTGGGGTTTATGGTTGAATGGCTTACAATATGAGTTCTGTGTACCCACAAAAGCCCAGGAATGGTATGGATGTAAAGAACTTTGGTGTTAGTTTGGCCCATGATTCAAGATGCCGAGTCATCAATTACAGACTGTCGGGACTGACTATTTCAGCAGCCCAAGCCAATTTCTCTCCATGACTCACTGCCCTTAGTTTTCAGTGGCTCCACCCTTGCACCCATGTTTGCTTCTCTCACTCTCTTCCTGAACTGGCCTTGCTGAGTTTTGTGGTGAGCTGCAGCTCTTTGGCCCATTTTGGTTTATCTCTCTCCTATGCCTTGACTCTGCTTCCACTATACCTGAAAAAATGGGTTTTCTCAATTTTCACTTTCTTCTCTGTGTGGGGCCTTCTCCTTCTCACAGATAAGCATAGAAACTTGGAAAACAGAAGAAAGCTGAGATTGTGTTGCCATGTCAACCCAAGGCAGAGCGGACTCTTCAGCATCGCACATTAATCTTTTTCGGTTAGGGACTGGCAGGGTCCTGGAAAAGCGTCTTACCCACCTAAAAGTCTTTTGGTAATGACTGAGGGCACCCGAACATTGTCTCCAAGGAGACCTGCCCTGTGGTCTGGGTGAGCTGCTGCCTGAGATTTGGTGAAATTATCTCGCTGTCAAGATGGGACCTGACTACAGTCCGACACCCTTCTCCCTTTCTCCATTTTCTAAAGAGAAGCCCTACGTAATATCCATGCCAGCCCGTGACTGGATAATTACAGGAAATTCTGGCTCTACTCAGCTGAAAAGGAAAATTTCAGGCTCTTTTGCTATATCCCCCTTTCTTATTGTCTGGCTCTGTGCACGCATGCTGCTGTCTCTTCTCCCTGCTAGTTCTGTAATGCTCACAGCCCAACCCCAAGCCCCCACGCACCCCCACCCTCACCAGCCTCACCCCCACCCCTCTGTTTGGGTGAACGAGAGGCCCCTAATATGCAGCCTTCCACTCTGAACTGGTTGAACGTCTGTTTACTCTCTTTTTCCTTAGGGAGAAAAAAATATTTCATGATTAACCCTTGCTTTACTATTTGCTTTTTTTGTGTATGTGGTAGGACGGAAAATGTCTTGGTCGGCAGCAGCGTCTGTGGCTCTGAGTTCTGCTCCCTTTTGTGAGATGGGGAATCAGCTCTTACCTGGCAGCAGTGAGGAGACTCGTTTAAACTCCTAGCAGGACCACACTATTTTTTTTTTTTTTTTTTTTTTTTCATTTTTTCCTGAAGCTGGAAACGGGGAGAGACAGTCAGACAGACTCCCGCATGCGCCCGACCGGGATCCACCCGGCACGCCCACCAGGGGCGACGCTCTGCCCACCAGGGGGCGATAATCTGCCCATCCTGGGCGTCGCCATGTTGCGACCAGAGCCACTCTAGCGCCTGAGGCAGAGGCCACAGAGCCATCCCCAGTGCCCGGGCCATCTTTGCTCCAGTGGAGCCTTGGCTGCGGGAGGGGAAGAGAGAGACAGAGAGGAAAGCGCGGCGGAGGGGTGGAGAAGCAAATGGGCGCTTCTCCTGTGTGCCCTGGCCGGGAATCGAACCCGGGTCCTCCGCACGCTAGGCCAACGCTCTACCGCTGAGCCAACCGGCCAGGGCCAGGACCACACTATTTTTGAGCACAATGACAGATTCAAGTGGAGGCCTGGAATGTACATCACAGTAATCATGTTTCCTTGAGTCCAGCATTCACTTTTCAAAGTTGGGGATCCTCCTGGCGGCTGGCCTCACTTGGGGTGCCATGCTGCAGGCCAAGCAGATGAGGCAGAGCAGCCCAGCAAGACGGGTCTGTAAAGGACAGCTCAGAAGGGACCAGGTGCACCCACCCCAGTCCCAGTGACAGACCGACTCCGGGCTTCTCACTGAACAGCTGCATCTCACTTCGTTTGACTGAAGCAAATACAATCGGTTTTCCTTTTCTCTGACATTTATTATTTGGGGGAGGGACTGCCAGGGGAAGGAGCATTAGCCACAAATATGACAAGGTTAAAGGACAATGGGTCTGGTCTGAAGCATTGTATTCAGACGGCTGACTTTCTGGCTTCATCAATCAATAAATATCAACTTGGCCAAGCTTCAGGTTGGAGTAATTTCTATAATGTGATTTTGCCTGTGCCACAAAATGGTGTGTTGGGGATAAAATATCTGAAGCCAATCATCTGTGAGAAACATTTTGGGAAATGTTCTTTAATCTTAAAAATAGAACTTGAAGTATTTTCAGCCAGGAAAATGCTTAATTAGATCTGTATAGGAGCCACCAGCTGTTCATAAAACAAACAGAAATGTCTGAAGTCTCTTCTGGTCCTTTTTTTGAGCCCAGTCTGAGCAGCCCTTCTGCAAAAAGGTCTTCGGTCTGAGTGGCCAAGCTGGTCACATGGCATTGCGTCTGCCTCTCCTTCCAACCTCTTGCTCTGCTCTCCCAATCTGAGCACATCTCCCTCTCAGCAGCAAAATGTTCACAAAGAAATCCTGCTGGGAAAGGACCATATTAATTCGTGTATAAGCACTGATTTGTGTATGACCAGCCACATCCCTCAGCCTCTCACCACCATCCCAGAAGTGAAGCCTGTCTCCGCCAGACTAATCCCTTGACCTGGCAATGCAGGTGTGTGGAGGGGATGAGGAGAGGTCACAAATGAAGGAATGAAAGGCAGGAGGGGAAGGTGGGAAGATGTTCTCACAGAGGCAGAGGTGATTAATATACCCGTGATTTGGGACTGAATAAGAAGAGAGTGTGAAGGGAAGTCATGCAGGTGGACCGAGGAAGTCTGTGGTTTGGTATCTCCATGGGTCTTCAGTGGAGGAGGATACAAAGGAGACTTTGAGAATCCTGGTTATGAGTTATGAGCTGATTGAGATGAGTTACCAGCCTCACAGGTCCAGGCGTGAAGTGGGCCTTAGAAATGATACACCTCTAGAAACGGCACCGACCCCTTCTCCCTGAAGCCCACACCTCCTTTCCTGCCCACACTCACCACCGCCACCAGTCAGCTCCTCTAAGTCTCTTACATAGGTTCTTTTAGTTGATTTTGCCAAAACTTTCTTATTCACTCAAAGATATATCATATAAAAACTAAAATATATAGTAGTTTAACACCCGGCCTGGTAGCTCAGTTGGTTAGAGCATTATCCCAACATGCCAAGGCTGCAGGTTCAATTCCTAGTGAATGCATGAATAAGCGAAACAAGAAATCTATTTTTTTGTCTTTTCCTTCCTATATCTTTCTAAAACAAACAAATAAAAAGAAATGATACAGCTCAGCCTCCCATTCGAAGCAGGAAATTCATTAGGAGTATTCCTATAGCAGCAATAGGCAAAGTGCTGGTCCATTGGCACTCCAGAAGAGCTAGACCCAGACTACCCAGGCTCAAATCCAGGGCCACCACTCACCTGTTGTGACACCTTAGGTATGTTACCTAACACCTCTAGGCCTGTTACTGTACCTATAATTTGGTGATAGTAATAGTAGATGATTGTTATGAGGATTAATTTTATGCATGTACATACACACATGTATAAATATAAATATATGTTCCTTTATTCTTTTTTTTTTTGTATTTTTCCGAAGCTAGAAATGGGGAGAGACAGTCAGACAGACTCCCGCATGCACCCGACCGGAATCCACCCGGCACGCCCACCAGGGGGCAACGCTCTGCCCACCAGGGGGTGATGCTCTGCCCCTCCGGGGCGTCGCTCTGCCACGACCAGAGCCACTCTAGCGCCTGGGGCAGAGGCCAAGGAGCCGTCCCCAGCACCCGGGCCATCTTTGCTCCAATGGAGCCTCGGCTGCGGGAGGGGAAGAGAGAGACAGAGAGGAAGGAGAGGGGGAGGAGTGGAGAAGCAGATGGGCGCTTCTCCTGTGTGCCCTGGCCGGGAATCGAACCTGGGACTTCTGCACGCCAGGCCGACGCTCTACCACTGAGCCAACCAGCCAGGGCCCTGTTCCTTTATTCTTAAAGGACATGGATCACATTGAATAGTGCTTAGCATGTAACAAGTGACAAGTAAATATTTGCTATTATTTTCTCTATTGTCAGATTGTTCTGTGTAAAGGAAAGTTCTTTTTCTTTGTCTTCTCTTGGTCTTACCTCATCGTCCCATTTCTTAGCCCTGAAGTAACTCAGACCAAGGCTGCCCTGCCATCCACTCGGGCACCCTCCAACATCTGAGGGCAGTTGTTGTGCCTCTCTTTTCTTTTTGTCCTCATATTACAGAGGAGACCTTCTGCGAATGCTGTCCCTTCTGCCACCTTTCTCTTGCGTGTTCTTCATGTTCTAACTCAGGATCCTTTTCCCTCAAGATGCCTTCCCTCATATGAGTGATTTATATCATTTTACCTATGTTCTCTGTGCATAAGTACAGACATAAAAGAACACAGTATAGGTTCTCGTAGCCATTTGTAGATTTACCACTTGAACATGTGTCTTATTCATCTTGGTAATCCAGCACCTAGGACAAAACACCTCTGAATGAGTTAGGTGGGACACAGAAAATGGGCGCGCACAAAGCAAAGGCCTTCTTCAAAGGCCTATAGCATTTCCCTCGGAGAATCATCTTTGGAGCAAGAAGACAGGTGAAAAGAGTTGGCTTTTTCAAACAACTGTAGAAAGCTGGCATATATGTAGTTTGATAAGCTGATATTTTTGTCTCTGCTATTTCCATCCTAAAGGGAAGGTTTGGGGAATTCTTGATTTTTTATTGCTGGGTCAGTTCTCAGACTCTACTTGGTTGTGCAGAATTTTATTAAGGAAAGAATTGGAAAAACAAAACACAAAATAGCAAGGAGGGTAAGTCAATGCGCATAATAAAGAAATAAGGTGGGGTGTGAAGCTCAGGACCGTGCCAGCAGAGCCCTCAGGTCTGAGAGTGGCAAAAGGCCCCTAGGAGGAAGAGCTGGAGAAGGCCAGGTTTGGGCAAAAGTCACTGGCGGCAAATGAGAGCCTTTGAAAGTAGAGTCAACTAGAGAGGTTTTTAAAAAGAAATTTGCTTTGCACTAAAAATATTATCTTTTATTTTTAGTCTTTCCTTGAGAGACAGAATAAAGATTTTAATGGTTTTTGATGTTCATTTTCCTGCAGACTGCTATTTCTTTGATTATGACATGACCCAGAGCTCTAGCCATGTGAAAGCCCCTTTGTATTCGGGTTATGTTCTGGTTAGGCTGGCTATATGGGCTAACACCCAAATCCACGGATGTTCTTGTTCTGTGGGGCAGGGAGGGGCACCTTCTGATAGCATGTGGCAGGCCCCAGTAAGAGAGCAGCTAGTACATAGAGGCAGCAATGCTGTGTCTATGAATGCGTGAAATAATCAGGCATGGATGCAGCTCAATGCAGCCCACAGACCACTGAAAAAAAATTTTTTTAAAAATATGGGCTGTTTCTCCTAGCTTCCCAAACTAAATCAATCCTTACAATCTATACATAGATACTAGCTCAAGGAGAAAATTACACTGCTTACAAAAATTCGGGGGTATTTTATTGCTTCATATTCATTTTGAAATATCCCCTTCTAACTTTTATGAGCAGTATATTTGAGGGTAAAACCAAGGGGACAATCTTGTTTGTCCTTTTTCTTTTTTCTTTCTTTCTTTCTTTTTTTTTTTTTTTGTTTCTTTTTTGATAAACTGATGGTGGACATGTTGTCTGGGAGAGAACATTTATGTAAAATACCACCATTCACACCGGGCTATTGATTGCCACCAAAACAATATTTGGTAAAGTTTTGTACTAGTGAGCCTCTGCTGAAACCCCCGCCAGCCCTGGAAAAGCCCTCGTCATCAAGGAACATGTACAATGCTCTGGTTCTCCAGAAAGGAAAGGGATTTGCTATTCCTATCAAAATTCGGCCAAGTGCTCTTATTTTCAAGTTGCTTTTTAATTGTACAGAGAAAGGAAAGTTGACATTCTCTAACTGTTCAAAGGAAATGCAATCTATACACCGTTCCCAATAACAAATCACAATTCCTTTCAAGGATAGCATCAGCCAAGATCATAAAAGAAGTTGCTTTATGACGATACATGGAAGGAGGAGCCTTAAAAATAATTCTCTTTTGAACCATTTCGTAGAGAGCACAAATCTCTGCTTCTGTTACATGAACTGATCTTCTAACTGGTTTCTAAGCTTATTATTCTTTTGAGGTTAACTTTTTCTGCCTTCATTATAGAATCTTAACATAAAAATCATAATTAGAAGCTTGGAATTGTGTAGTTTCAGTCATCTTTCCATCAGTGCCAGCCTAGGCTGTTCAGGAATAAGTTCATTTTGAGTCAGTTTGTCATTTGGCTGTTGGAACTATTTCAATTTGCTACCAAATCTTGACTTCATGTTACCATTAAATTTGACTTTATAAATTTCTAGAAGGCTTTTACTGTGTTCTCTTGGTCTATAACAGACTAGAAAACTGTATACTAACATGGTAACAGTGTTACCATGAAAGGTAGAATTACAGACAATTTAATTTTTTTCTCTTTGATAATAAAAAGAAGTCTAATGAGTAAAAGTTTAATGTTATTTTAAAACATCTCTAAATAAATTATAAAAAGAGACTGTCCTCCTGCATTCCCAGGCTCTCTAGAGCAAGTGGGGTACACATTTCTCTGCCATCATTCATCTGTTCTATATTGTTTGTAAGAGGATCAGAAAACTCAGCAAAAAGAAGGTGAAGAGAGGATAAGGAGACACTGTGCTTGGAGACAAGCGAAATTGGTTTATACTGTCTGAGAAGCTGGACAGCAAGTTAAGTGCGATCTATGCAAATATTTGAGCAATTTAGGTCAAAAGCCATACTTTTATATATTAAAGAAAAACTTACTGTCAATTCAGAGCAAAAGCATTTTATCAAAATCCATTTCCATTCCATATAAATTGGCCCAAAGTGTCGGAAGAAGAAAAAAAACCTGAAGAGGTCTCATTCTTTCTTCTCTCTGTCTCCTGCTCAGAATGGGAGCACATAATAGATTCAAATAAAACAAAGTTGGCATTTCAGAAGGCAGCATCTTGGGGAGTTAAGGAAAGGCTAAGTGGGTGCTGGGCGAATAGCTACTATGAATAAAATCTCTTGTCAGTGGCTGAATTGGTTGTGGAACTGTGCCCACCATCTGCTTTGGCGGGGATGCTGTGCTCTCACACAGCACTGTGGCGTTCCGTGACATGCACCTCAGATTCTGAGAACCGTATGGAAAATGTCACGGTGCAAGGGCAGTCTGTTTCAGAACCGTGAACACGGCCACTGGTGAAAACAAACATCGCGCGCTGCGGACATGGCATAACTGAGATGGACACCATTCTCCGTAGGTACAGGGGACTCCACGGCGCTCAGACCACAGAGGGAAAGCCAGCACCACAGTCTGTGTGCAGGCAACCGAGTGGGTGACAGTGTGCTGGTAGCAGTGCTTTCTCAATGACTGGCAGTGTTAATGTAGGACGGGCCTAGAACAAGCAGTACAGATATGTACCTAAATGAAGTGAACTAATATCCTTATTAAAGAATTTCCAGCCCTGGCCGGTTGGCTCAGCGGTAGAGCGTCGGCCTAGCGTGCGGAGGAGCCGGGTTCGATTCCGGCCAGGGCACACAGGAGAAGCGCCCATTTGCTTCTCCACCCCTCCGCCGCGCTTTCCTCTCTGTCTCTCTCTTCCCCTCCCGCAGCCAAGGCTCCATTGGAGCAAAGATGGCCCGGGCGCTGGGGATGGCTCTGTGGCCTCTGCCCCAGGTGCTAGAGTGGCTCTGGTCGCAACATGGCGACGCCCAGGATGGGCAGAGCATCGCCCCCTGGTGGGCAGAGCGTCGCCCCTGGTGGGCGTGCCGGGTGAATCCCGGTCAGGCCCATGCAGGAGTCTGTCTGACTGTCTCTCCCTGTTTCCAGCTTCAGAAAAATGAAAAAAAAAAAAGAATTTCCAGCTGAAACGCAAATTGCTTCAGAGCTGGCAAAATGCTCATTTTATGATTCATAATTGGAAGGCACTTTATCAACTTAATGATCAGGAGGATGCTGGTTATTAGAAATGCCTGCCTTAACGACATGAATCCATGTGCATTGAGTTCAGACTTAAAGTGAAAGTAGTGGGGATTTTCTTAAGATACAGAACTTAAGCTCTGCATGGCGTTTTTGGCACTGGCTGTCCTGCAGATCAGACTCAGACACAGCGAGTGGAGAATAACAAGCTCAGATGGGAGCGTGGACAATACGTCCTATGACACAGAGAACTCCGTGATTCCTGCAATCTATGTAACAGCACATCTCAGCTCTCTCTTATCCGTGACACCAGTACACACAGCAAGTGCCCAGCACCTCAGCATGGTGCAAGAATCAAAAGGGAGGCAAGGGAGAGAGTTTGCATTTGTAGAAGCAAAACTCTCAAGATTAACATTGAACCAAGTTCATGATGGCCAATGAAGAGAAGATGGAGTGAAATACAGAAACAAGAGAGGAAAACCAAATCTTGTTCTATTCACAGTAAAGAATTAAGCTACACACTCCCTTCTCTCGACATTTCCTCAATTCTCTGTACAATTGAAATAAAAGTGGTATTTGGGGTCTGATTATTGAGCTGATTATTTCACTTCCTCTAATTTGCTCTGAATACATATATTTAGTCTTATTTTCTAAAATAGCTGAAAATAGCCCTGGCTGGTTGGCTCAGTGGTAGAGCGTCGGCCTGGCGTGTGGGGGACCCGGGTTCGATTCCCGGCCAGGGCACATAGGAGAAGCGCCCATTTGCTTCTCCACCCCCCCTCCTTCCTCTCTGTCTCTCTCTTCCCCTCCCGCAGCCAAGGCTCCATTGGAGCAAAGATGGCCTGGGCGCTGGGGATGGCTCCTTGGCCTCTGCCCCAGGCGCTAGAGTGGCTCTGGTCGCGCAGCAGAGCGACGCCCCAGAGGGGCAGAGCATCGCCCCCTGGTGGGCAGATCGTGGCCCCTGGTGGGCGTGCCGGGTGGATCCCGGTCGGGCACACGCGGGAGTCTGTCTGACTGTCTCTCCCCGTTTCCAGCTTCAGGAAAATACAAAATAAATAAATAAATAAAAAATAAAAAAAATAGCTGAAAATAACTTTACACCTATGTTAAGCAGTATTGGTTTTTTATTAGAACAGAATGATGAGCATATGTTGCTCAATGCATGATCTACACTTGACAATTATTAATTAGTGTGTGTCCCCCACCTGCCTTGACTGCACTGTCTGCAGACAATGTGATGGAGGCAGGGAGGCCAGGTGAGAGCTTCCTGTGTGATTGTCCAGCAAACCAATACAGTGATCCCAGTAGAGCGCTGGGAACCGTGTGTTCATATTTCAGGACATCCACCCCTCTGTGTCAGGTACCAGAACCTTGAGATACTTTTAAAAGGGAATGAAGAGGACTGTGACCAACTAGATGGAGGAGGAGACACAGCAGGAGGAGCCGAGGAGGAGACGGACTTTTCTAGCTTGGACATGGAGTGGATTGAGAGGCTGTTACCACAGCAAGGGACGCAGGTCTGCAGGTCATTCTTAAGAACATCAATCATGTGCTGTGCCGGAAGCCCTCGGGGCTTACTGAGCTGTGGGGGACTGTTTGCTCTGCTTTTTAATTCTCTGGCTTCTTCCTTAGCTGACAAACTGTCAGCTGTCACTTCTTGCTACTGTCAGTGTGCCTGCTTCTAATCATTTTCCTCCTTTACTTTCTAATGTGCTGCTTCTGGAAAACTCAGGAGGCAAGGTGGCAGGAAATGTATGTGAAACAATAGTTTATAGGGGCGAAGTCCTGGTCCAAGGGCCATTGTATGTTACAGGGTGGCAGGCTTTGTGACGGCTACTTCAGCTGCTCCAGGGGACTTCTCTCATGGTAAATGGATTAGGTCTTCACAGATCTTGCATGCAGGTAGCTGAGGAGGTATTTATTTATTATTATTATTATTATTATTATTATTGTATTTTTCTGAAGCTGGAAACGGGGAGAGACAGTCAGACAGACTCCCGCGTGTGCCCGACCGGGATCCACCCGGCACACCCACCAGGGGGCAACGCTCTGCCCACCAGGGGGCGATGCTCTGCCCCTCTGGGGCATCGCTCTGCCACGACCAGAGCCACTCTAGCGCCTGGGGCAGAGGCCAAGGAACCGTCCCCAGCGCCCGGGCCATCTTTGCTCCAATGGAGCCTCGGCTGCGGGAGGGGAAAAGAGAGACAGAGAGGAAGGAGAGGGGGAGGGGTGGAGAAGCAGATGGGCGCTTCTCCTGTGTTCCCTGGCCGGGAATCGAACCCGGGACTTCTGCACGCCAGGCCGATGCTCTACCACTGAGCCAATCGGCCAGGGCCTATTTATTTCTATTTGTAGAGCAACTCTGAGAGTAAAACGAGTTCTCAAGTTGTCCCATGATGCTGCATTTTAAAGAAAGGATTTAAAAATCCTGGATGCCACATAAGAAATAGTAGCTGACATTTATTGGGCATCAGGATGTGTCAGGCCCTGTTCTAAGCACTTCTCCTGTGACATCACTTGGAACCAGCACAGTAGCATGGTACCTTAGGTGGTATCATTGTCACCCATTCTTCAGACAGGAAGTTGGAGGCATTTCCACAGCCACACAGTCCAGAAGCAGCAGAGCCAGGATTCAAATGTGAGCTCTCTGACCCCAGAGCCTGTGCTCTCCACACTTCGCTGTTACTCCACAAAGCAGGCCGTGGGTGGAGGGTAGCAAACATGAGTGGACTCGACTTTCTCTAGTTAAATAACTGACTATAGTGGGGCTTCGGACCAGCTAGCAGATTGTCTCTGTGAGCCTTCAGGGCATAAGAACTGTAGTAGATTAGAACACCCTGTGCTAACCCTGGCTCCGTTCCCTTGCCCCCACCTTCCTCTAAACTCACAATATAAAAACATCAGCCACTTCAGACACATTTGCAGTTTTCTGACTTAACTAATAATGCAAAAGACCAAGACAAGGATATAGCAGAGTCCCACAGTTAGGGGGCAAGGTGACCAGCCGCTGGCTCAATACAGAATGTGCCCAGCTAATTCATGGAGATGGACCGATTGTGTTGCTCTCCCCGCAGTCCTTCCTTCCTGCTCCAAGAAGGTTCTCACTGTGTCTCCACTGAGTTTTCCCCAAATTCTTATGTTGAAGTCCGAACCCTGGTAATTCAGAATGTGACTGTGTTTGGTGATAAACCTTTAAAGAGGTAATTAAGGTAAAATGAGGTTGTAGGCTGGTCTTTAAAAGAATGGTTAGTGTCTTGCTCTGGCTGGTTGGCTCAGTGGTAGAGTGTCAGCCTGGCGTGCGGGAGTCCCGGGTTTGATGTCCAGTCAGGGCACACGGGAGAAGTGACCATCTGCTTGTCCACCCCTCCCCTTCCCCTTCTCACTCTCTTTCTCCCTCTCTCCCCTTCCTGCAGCCATGGCTCAATTGGTTTGAGTGTATGGGCCCCAGGCACTGAGGATGACTCCCTGGAGCCTCTGCCTCAGGCACTAAAAATGGCTTGGTTGCGAGCATGGCCACAGATGTGGTTGCTGGGTGGATGCCAGGTAGATACCGGTTAGGGAGCATGCAGGAGTCTGTTTCTCTATCTCCCCTCTTCTCACTTAGATAAGAAAAAAAATTTTAAATAAAAAATAAATTTAAGAAACAATGGTCGGTTACCTTATAAAAAGAGAAGATTAGTACACAGACACATACAGAAGACACAGAGAAGACATATATCTACAAGCCAACTGGAGAAGACTCAGAAGAAATCAAGCTTTCCAACATTTTGATCTCAGATGTCGAGCCTCCAGAACAGTGAAGAAATATATTTCTGTTGTTTAAGCCAACCAGCGTGTGGCACTGGGTTATGACAGGTCCTAGGAAACAGGACATGACCAGAGAGGGTTGTGTTCAGAGCCTTACGTAGAGATTGTCTGAAAACAGCCTCATTCCCTGGCTTTTCCTCAAGGCTTAAGTTCACTGAGGAATGACCTTAGGAAGAAGGTAGGAAGTTGAGGGTTGTTCAGGGGGAGGGTGGAGGGCAGATGTGAAAAGGCTGAGGGATGGAGGAGATTCTCCAAGACCATAAGGGCACCTGGCTCAGCAGGTAGCAGGCTGCCCACCTAGAAATGGTGCCGAGCCTTCCTACCACCTCCAATTCTGTGCCCAGAAATGACAGAGCTGAATATGTGCTGTATCAGTCAGGTAGAGACCGAGTAATTTGACTATTACTATTAATTGACAAAACTTTCACACCAGTTTAACTAGAACTTGAGTGAAATCACACCCTCTGTGAAAGCACTAATCACCTAATCACAAGGAAGAAAAAGGCCCAAAGCAGACAGCTGAGAGTGGGGACCACCTTTGCTCTTCCCTATCCAACACTGTTCCCTCTTCTGCTAGTGACATACCTTAATACCTTTTTAAGGAGTGACTTTCCCCCCAAAGTGAGCAGTCCTGGAGGACTGTCACTTGGGACATTTGCCTTGCCAAGGACAAGCATGAGGACCAGCGGGACCTATTGGTACAGCTGAGCCAGTGATCCCTTGCTCAAGCCAGCGACCTTTGGGCTCATGCCAGCAACTTTGGGCTTCAAGCCAGCAACGCTGGGCTTCAAATGAGCGACCTTTGGACTCAAGCCAGCACCCATGGGATCACATTGATGATCCCATGCTCAAGCCAGCGACCCAGCCCTCAAGCTGGAGACCTCAGGGTTTCAAACCTGGGACCTCAGCATCCCAGGTCAATGCTCTATCCACTGTACCACCACTAGTCAGGCTCATGATGTTTTGATTACTGAATTTTACAATAATATTGCCACATTTGTGTGGGTTGTGTGTGTGTGTTTATGTATTGATTGCAAATATTATGACATTTTAACCATAAATAGTTCATGAAAGTTTTGAGAATAAGAGGTTTGGCCCTGGTCGGTTGGCTCAGCGGTAGAGCGTCGGCCTAGCGTGCAGAGGACCCGGGTTCAATTCCCGACCAGGGCACACAGGAGAAGCGCCCATTTGCTTCTCCACCCCTCCGCTGCGCTTTCCTCTCTATCTCTCTCTTCCCCTCCCGCAGCCAAGGCTCCATTGGAGCAAAGATGGCCCGGGCGCTGGGGATGGCTCTGTGGCCTCTGCCTCAGGCGCTCGAGTGGCTCTGGTCCCAACATGGCGACGCCCAGGATGGGCAGAGCATCGCCCCCTGGTGGGCAGAGCGTCGCCCCCTGGTGGGCGTGCCGGGTGGATCCCGGTCGGGCGCATGCGGGAGTCTGTCTGACTGTCTCTCCCTGTTTCCAGCTTCAGAAAAATGCAAAAAAAAAAAAAAAAAAAAAAAAACACAAAGAGAATAAGAGGTTTGTTATAATTGTAACAGCAAAGAAAATTAGTGAGACTTTCCAAGTATAATTTAATATACCGTTTATATTCAAATATCTGTAAGGTCTCCCAAACATCTATAGCTTTTAAAAATTTTTATGATAGATCTTTTATCAGCATCTCCAGCTTCTTCTTGATAATTCAATTTTTAAACTTTTTCCAGGGTCAATTTTCAAAATTTATAATATTGCTAGGAATTGAGCCTTTAGGTTTTGAAAACTGTTTATACAGAACTGATTATTCTATTATCTTATTTTAATCACACCTGTCTCTGTAGTTATTCTCCTTTGTCCTGATCTTACCTATTTTCTCTCTCCCTTTCCTTAATCAGTATCTTAAGAAGTTTATCTATTTCATTAACTTTTGCCCAAAATCAACATTTGGATTTATATATCCTTTCTGCCACATACTTATGCTGTCTTAGTACTTTAGGGTTTCATTTTTACTTTATCCCTCTTCTTAGTTTCTTTGAGTTTATTTTGTTAATTGTTTTGAAAAGTATAAAAGTAAGTTCTTGTGCCTTCTGTTCTTTCTTCTATAGCCACGACGGCATTCGAGGCCATGAACTCTGAAAATGGATTTCACTGTATCTTATAGGTTTTATATGCAGTACACTGTTTTTGCTGCTTTGTAGATATCTGATCATTTTTCTTTTGAGTTATCAACTGCTTCTTTTTAGTTTCCAAGTAGGTGAAATTATTAGTCATTTTTAAACTACTATGTCTAATTTTATTGGATTATGAATTGGAAAATTGTGGCTTATAAAATCTTAATGCTTTTGAATTTTTAAGATTTTAGTTGTGGACTTATTTCACTTTTTTATAATCACTTTTTCTCGATATTGTTGGATTTTTAAAAATAATATATATTCCCTATTCAGTGAAGGTAAGATTCTATAATAACCAGTTATATCCAGTTTATTGATTGTATGTTTTAACTCCTCTAGGTTTTTGTCCTCCCCCCCCCCCATGTGCTATCTAAAAAAGATATCTAGAAGTCTCTGATTACAATAGTAACTTTATGAAGTTCTCCTTGGATTTTTAATAATTTTTGTTTATGTGTTTAGCTTCTACAGTTTGGGACGTGTTATTTTAATGAATGTCAGCTTTACTATTACAGAATGGCCCGAGACATCCTGCTGAGTGGTTTTGACCGCTCCTGTTTATCTCCTTCCATCTTGAGCCTCTCTTCTGGTTCATCTGAGATTGGCTATTTCTTTGGAAAGCAGTATTGGGGTATTATCATTTCTGGCTATTTTCTTACCTTCAAATGTCTTCCAACCTGGCAGACAGAAGACAGCGTGTCCGGTACAGGCTCTCATATACTCTTTCACTTTGGATTAGCTGCTTTCTGTGGTTTGGCTGATTCTGTCTAATGTGTAATACCACTTTATCAATGTCACAGGCAAGCAGTCTGAGGTCACTCCCAGGAGACTTTCTGTGTGTGTTGGGGGGGCAGTTTGAGGGCTGCCACCATACACAATTTCAGGAGGCATCGTCCATGTCAACTCTTTGTCATAGGAATCACAGATGCCTGGGGTCAGCTCTTCCCAGCACCTGCCTCTCTCTTGATGCTTTCCAAGGCTCATGAAGCCTGGTCCCCAGGGACATGTGCAGCCCCTTGAAAAGATCCTTGCACTGGTTTCCCTGCCAGGGCTTCCACAGAGCTTAAGGCTACCCCAAAGCCCACTGCCCTCGGGTCTTCAGCAGGAGGGTCCCGGGCGATGCAGAGGTGAAGACAAAGGGAATGCCACGTTCCCAGAAGCCCTCCTCATCCGTCTCTTAGCGTAGAGCTCCTTCAGCAAGGCTTGCCTACGATCTTTCCTCCAGAGATGTGAATAGCTCAAATTTAGAGATTGCTCAGTGACAGTTAAGCTGCCGAATAGCAGCAACTGTATTATCATTTTTAACAGATTAGGTGCTAAATTATGTTTTTCTGTAATAAAGCTGAATGTGTGGAATCAATGCTCACCATTTAAGAACAGAGAGAAATGATAAAAAATAATGTCAGACATTTGGCTTATACGTGGTCTAGAAAATCTCCCAGTAAGCTCGCTTTTGAAACGGGGAAGATAAGACACTACACTGAATGGCGTGACAGTCAGACTGTTTGTGACCTCCTTTGAGAAAATATTCCACAAGACACCATCTGATTAGAAAGCAGAGTGCATGAAATAAACTTGTTTTGCTATTTCTGTATGCTTTAAGAAAGCCTGTGTTCGCCTCTGTGGTGGCGCAGTGGATAAAGCGTCTACCTGGAAATGCTGAGGTCGCCAGTTCGAAACCCTGGGCTTGCCTGGTCAAGGCACATATGGGAGTTGATGCTTCTAGCTCCTCCCCCTTCTCTCTCTCTCTGTTTCTCTCTCTCTCTCTCTCCTCTCTAAAAATGAATAAATAAAATTAAAAAAAAATAAAAAATAAAAAAAGAAAGCCTGTGTTCACTGAGAAGAAAGGAAAGAATGTTTCTATAAACGTGATAAAAAAAGCAATAAATGCCACCAGACACATTCTTACATTTTTATTCTAGTAGTTTACTGATCAGAAGGAGAAAGCAGGAAGCCTCACAAGGCTTGAGAAACAGCTGACAATTTGGGGACAGCATTTCTTCTGCCTTGCATAAAGCTAAAAGGGGGGTGACGGGGTTCTGAGAGAAAGGAGCAGTTGGCCTACTTTGACTAGAGGTATATACTTTTTGAATTTTTTTATTGTGGTAAAATATGTCACGTAAAATTTGACATTTTTGACCATTTTAAGCATAAAATTCAGTGGCATTAATTGCATTCATAATGTTGTGCAGCCATCGCTACTGTTTCCAAAATGTTCTCATCACAATGTTTCTGTTTCACCCCAAACAGAATTCTGTGACCCTAAAGCACTAACTTCCATTTCCCCTCCCCCAAGTCCCTGGTAACTTCTATCTACTTTCCATCTTTATGAATTTTCCCATAGAATAAAGAATGATTGTGGACCAGAAAATAGTGAAACTAAATTGGAGAATGGATAAAGACTAATTCTAAATTGATCCTGCACTGACTTCTGTAGACCAGCAAAGCCATGCAGTTTCTGAGCAAGACACATGACCTACCAGCAAGTCGCTTAGAGGTTTCACCTGGCAGAGGCTTGTGAGCTAGTTCTGGGTCTGGAGAGCAGTTAAAGGCTGTTATATGTTATAGAAGCCCAGGCCAGCAGTAAGGAGCAGTTGGGGCTGTTTCTCAAATGGAAACAATTTCGGAGACATTTGGGGGGAAGCTGACTCATGACCTGGCAAAATTACCTTGGGGAAAAGGAGAGAGAGGATGATAGATGTTGTGAACTTGGGTAAATGGGAGCTTAATTTTAAACTACATATTTGACATCAGTGCCTGATCAGGCGGTGGCGCAGTAGAGCGTCGGACTGGGATGCCGAGGACCCAGGTTCAAGACCCCGAGGTCACCAGCTTGAACACGGTCTCATCTGGTTTGAGCAAAAGCTCACCAGCTTGGACCCAAGGTCACTGGCTCAAGCAAGGGGTTACTCGGTCTGCTGTAGCCCCATGGTCAAGGCACATATGAGAAAGCAATCATTAAACAACTAAGGTGTCGCAATGTGCAACAAAAAACTAAGGATTGATGCTTCTCATCTCTCCGTTCCTGTCTGTCTATCCCTATCTATCCCTCTCTCTGACTTTCTCTCTGTCTCTGTTAAAAAAATAATAATAATATTTGACATCAGGCTTCTATAAACAGTAACAAAGGCAGTTATTTAAATTATCAACACAGAGAAGAAGAATAAGGTCAGAATTAGGTGTAATATTCCTTAAGAAAAAAACTCAAATCAAACAGCAAAAGAACTTTACCTTCTTTTAAATGTCAAGGTTCCTATTATGTGGCAGTTCATTGGAAGAGAAGGAGGAAGAAAAGACTGAGGTAATCAATCAATCTAGAGTGATTAAAAGGTAAGATATCAGGGGAGGGAGCATGAATTAATTCTGGGCAGAAGTTCATTATCATTACTCATAGAGGGGTGTGCTATGGTTAATGTTTGACAAGAGGCTAGGTCAGAGCATGAATTCTGGATCCAGGCTTCTGGAGTTTAAACCCTACTTTGTTATGTATTAGAGGTCAAGTTACTTAACCTCTCTGAACTTCTGTAATACAGAGTAATAATTGTATCTATTTTATTTGCTGTTGTACAGATTCATGACTTAATATTTGATGAATTTTAAAGAAGGGCTCAGCCCATAGTAAAAGCTATATAAGAGTTTAGTGCCATTATTATTATGCTAATTTAAAATGTAAACCCAAAAATACTTTTTCTGTAAGTTTAAACAATTTAATTTACAAAGAAATCACAACATCTTAGCTACTTCTATCTTTGGTTTGAGTTAACTAATAACACAGGCCTCTCAAGTCAATGCTAATTATTCACCTTTTGGTTAAATATCAGTTTTTTTAATAACCTGATTTGTGTCATCCTAGTCACTTTTAAAAATTCATTGACTTGGCATTTTTCATTTTATTAATTCTTTGCAAAAATACTCTTTTTTTAAAAAATTGAATTTATTGGGTGTGACATTGGTTAATAAAATTATATAGGTTTCAGGTATACAATTCTATAATGCATCATCTGTATATTGTACTGTGTGTTCCCCACCCCAAGTCAAATCTCCTTCCATCACTATTTGACTTGGCATTTTTCTTTCTTTTCTTTTCTTTTTTTTTTAATTAAGTGAGAAGTGGAAAGGCAGAGAGACAGACTCCTGCATGTGCTTCGACCCATATCCACCCGGCAAGCCCCCTAATGAGCGATACTCTGCCCGTTTAAGGTCATTGCTTTGTTGCTTGACAACCAAGCTATTTTAGCACCTGAAGCAAGGCCATAGAGCCATCCTCAGTGCCCAAGACCAACTTTGCTCAAAGCATTCGAGCCATGACTGCAGGAGGAGAAGAGAGAGAGAAGAGAGACAGAGAGGGGGTAGGGGAGTGGTGGAGAAGCAGATGGTTGTTTTTCCTATGTGCCCTGACTGGGAATTGAACCCAAGACTTCCACACGCCGGGCTGCTGAGCCAACTGGCCAGATGACTTGGCATTTTTCTAATGGAGGTTTAAATTTGTGTGTCTTGATGTCCTGGGCTCATTTTCAGTGGTGGGAGTCAACCAGTTCACACTGGTTCAATAGAACTGATACCTAATTTTTTGTTGAGTTTGGCAAACCAGTTATTAAAATGGCGCTTGTAATCAGGGTTCTCTCTAAGGTGGGCACCTGGGCAGCTGCCCAATGTGGAAATCATAAATTTACATTCCTTACAAAATTTCTCTTCTTTCAAATGCACTGCAAGCAAGAAATATAGACATAACAAAGGCTGAAAAACTTGTGATAAGATCTATTAAAGCATTTCAAGTGCTTGGAAGGAAAAAGAGTTCATAAGTTTATGAATTAATTACTTCAGAAAACTTCAAAATATAAAATTTAAAGAAAATCATTGATTTGTTGGGTTTCCTAGGGAAAGACTTTTAGAAAACATCATAACAAATTTGAAAAAAAAAAAAACTAATGAATTGTGAACATTTAAAAGCAAGTTGTAGCCAATTTCAAGATAGGAATAAATTACAATTTCTCAACTTTTTGGAGCCAGATTACTGGAATACTAAAGAAGTACTAGTTTCATGGACAGCAGCTGAAGAATAATTGCTCATATTTAATGACATTTTTAATTACCAAATTGATATTAATGATTATTGAGATTTCATGTAAAACGTTTTTAAAAATTCCCAGAACTATGCAATTCCTAAAAGTGTTTAAAGAGCTAAATATATTGTCAAAACAATTGCTATAAGTTCAGCAGAAGTGGAAAGGGGTTTTTCAAAGATGAACATAATATGTTCAGAGAAGAGAAGTCGCCTGTTTCAAATATATCAAACACAATGACTGTTAGTCTAATCGGCCTACCTCTAAAGGAATGGGATCCTACTCCTACGGTGAAAAGATGGTGAAGAATAAATCACACAGCCGATGATGCTCAGATAAAAGTGAAGAAAACTGCAAGTGAGGATGCCAATCAAGAAGCAATATGGAAATATCTTTAACAGTTTTATTGTTTTTATTTTGTCAGGTATTATTTAATATTTTTTACTAATATTTAAAACTCCTATAATCTAGTTTTGTGTACCTCTTTTATTGTTCTTATATAAGTATTAAATGCATGAAATAATAAACTACCTTTCAGTATATTGTTATTTTATACTTAAAATGGTCATTAGGGCAGAGAATGAGTTGTTAAATTATTTGAATTGCACCACTGGTCATTTTTTTTGTTGTTGTGTTTTTTGTTTGTTTTTTGTTTTGCCTATAACATGTGATACATAGTAGGGGCTGAATTCATATGTGGTAGAAGTAGTCTATTATTTGTTTGTTTTTGAGTCATCTATGTCAGGGTCTACAATTAGAAATATAGGTCAATCTTTAAGGATCTTTTGCTTCATTTGTAACTAAAATCAGGGAAACAATTCCAAAGGTGTATTCATCTTTTAAATGGCTGGGTTTTCCTCTAACTTTTCTTCTGCAAAATTTAAAAGACACCCAATTCGCTGTGCTTATTATTGAATGCCTGGGTCGCATACACCCTTTCCCTTGACTTGACCCGCCTGGCCCAGAATTTCTGATAGCTGGGCTTGCCTGGAGCCCTGCGTGCCAGGGCCCCTCTGCCCTCTGGCCCCGCGAGACTCGGCAGGCCCTGCTGCCCTCTGCTGGTTATCACATGGAACACTCCACTCCGTTCCCTTCACCTGGGCTTTTCAGAGGACGGGAACTGAGCATTTGTAAACACCTCTGAAACGGCGCACCCTGGAGCCGGCCAGCCTCCCCTTTTTACCCCACATGTACTGCAAGAAATAGGTCAAAATGAAAGCAGTGCTAACTGGTATAGATGAGCAGTAGGAAGTCCAACACAGTTCTGATTTACCCAACAATTGGACTACAGCTCTTGCTTAAAATGTTCACTATTTGGTTCTTTTCTCAATTTCACTTTCTCCAGCCTCTACTTTCCCGAATTTGCTGGTGGTGATCGATACACTGCTATTTCAGTGTATCCAGTGTAGGTTTTTCAAGTTTATCGAAAGAAGACCTTGGTATTCAGGTGCCCTGTGTTCTACTACACTGATGGCACAATGTTACACCAGTTTGTGTAATATTTAGACTCTTCTGATGACAAAAATCAGAAACTTTTTCTCTTTTGATATTTTGTGTCTGAGAGGTTACTTCTGAATTAGTAACTTATATATCACCTCCTCTCTTTGTCAATTTTTTAAATTCAGTGAGAGGAGGGGAGACAGACAGACTCCCACATGCACCCCGGGAACCACCCTGGCAAGCCCACTAGGGGGTGATGTTCTGCCCATCTGGGGTGTTGCTCCGTGGCTCAGCAACTGAGCTTTTCTTAGACCTGAAGGGGAGGCCATGAAGCCACCCTCAGCACCTGCGGCCAACTTACTCCAATTGAGCCATGGCTGCAAAAGGGGAGAAAGAGCTAGAGAGAGAGAGAGAGAGAGAGAGAGAAGTTAGAGTGAAAGGGGTGGAGAAGCAGATGGACACTTCTCCTATGTGCCCTGGCCAGGGATTGAACCTGGGACATGCACACACCAGGCCGACTCTACCATGGAGCTGACTGGCCAGGGCTCCCTTTGTCATTTTTGTTGTTCAATGATATCTCTTGATTTCTGGAAATCACCCCATATTAACTAATAATTCCTTTTTAAAGTTGCATAATACTCCATCAGGTGTTATGTGTCATAGTTTTATTTTGTTTTGTAAACTACTTTTCTATATTTGGACATTTAGGTTGTTTCTAACATTTTATAATTTCAAATAATGCTGCAGTGAATACCTTGTGAGTGTGTGTTTCTCTATTACAGGAGGTGTAGCTTCGGGTTCCTAGAAGTGGGTTAAACTAGTGGTCCCCAACCTTTTTTGGGCCACGGACTGGTTTAATGTCAGAAAATATTTTCACGGACCGGCCTTTAGGGTGGGACGGATAAATGTATCATGTGACCAAGACAAGCGTCAAGAGTGAGTCTTAGACAGATGTAGCAAAGGGAGTCTGGTCATTTTTTAAAAATAAAACATCATTCAGACTTAAATATAAATAAAATGGAAATAATGTAAGTTATTTATTCTTTCTCTGCGGACCGGTACCAAATGACCCACGGACCGCCACCAGTCCATGGCCCGGGGGTTGGGGACCACTGGGTTAAAGGGTGACTTCATGTGTGGTTTTTTCAATTTTACTGAATCGCTCCTCCTAGGAACTGTTAGTGACTAGAATTATTTTGAGGATAGTTGTGATTTTAAAAAGAAAGGAAAAAAGAAAAAGAGAGAAAAAGAAAGAAAGGAGAAAGAAAGAAAGAAAGAAAGAAAGAAAGAAAGAAAGAAAGAAAGAAAGAAAGAAAGAAAGAAAGAAAGAAAGAAAGAAAGAAAGAAAGAAAGAAAAAGAAGGAAGAAGCAGAGGACCAGAGTCCTAACCCTGTGGTCATGTCTCATGAACACTCAGGAAAGTAAGCTCTGATGGCAAGGTGGGAAGCAGTGAACAGGCCTCACGAGAAGAGCGGAAACAGTAGCACAGCTGGCCTTGCAGAGGCAGGTTTGCTGTTGGTTCTGGACCTAAGGCACACCGGGCCTTTTCACCTTATGGGTTGATGAATATTCATTATGGTATGCCGTCACTTCCTGTGACTTGACTCTTCTGTCTGCTGCTTCTCGCATCACCCCCTGGCTCCTGCGCTCTGTAAAACATGAATCTGCTCCCCCTGCTTCTTTCGGCCACGCTTTCGGCTTGCTCTTCTATGGCTGCTCTCCCCACACAGCCTCCCTCTCTATTTCATGACTGTGTTTCTACACCCACTACTAAATGGTGATGCTCAACGCAGCATCTGATTTAATTCTGAGAAGCACAAGTCTAAGTGGCCCTAGGTTCCCTTTGAGACAGAACTTTTTGTGCTGCGCAGCCTCCCCTTGGCCACAGGCAGATGCTTACCTGCCCCAGAGGGGCCGGGGGAAGGGGGGACTGGAACTGGTAGTACAACAGGTGACATCGTTGATAGGTTTAATTTAACAATTTACCAGAAATGGCAGTTTGGCCCCTTTTATGACTTTATCTCTTATGCTCTCAGCTGCTACACAAGCCCAGATGCAAACAGATACCTGAATTTTCCTGTCACACTTTTGTTCTTAAACTATGAAGAGGAAAAAAGGCTATTGCATCATCTCAGCATTACTTACTTTATATATGAAGGGGGGTATTTACTAGTGGAACTAAGAAAGTTGGCACAAGGTAACATCCTTTAAGGGTGACCCTACAGCAAGCCCATCATTTTTATCTTGCCCTAAATGTCAGCTCACTAAAAAGCCTTCCCTTATCATGTCTGTCCCATTAAAGGTCCTCACATATTTACCATTCTTGCCACTATTAAATAATTTACCTAGTGGTTAATTGTTTGCTTGTCTGTCCTCAACCCTTCCCCTCCAAGGCAGAGCTCCGTAAACAGTGACCACCAGTCTGTCTTGTGCCTATAGCACCTTGGTCAGTGTTTGGGTCATAATAGGAGCTCAGTAAGTATTTGTTCAGCAAATCAATATACTACATAGTGGGGTTGCATGAAATGTGTCATGTTGTGTACAAATGGCTTCTGGTAATCAGAAAAGAATACTAATATTGGTTACATCAATTACTCATGCTTGCTAACAGGCTCCAGGAACAATAGCACTTTCTAAGCGCTCTTCTTCTGCCAAAATGCTTCTTTGCAAAGGTGTGATCCAGTGAGGAAGAAATGAGCATGCTATGTCAATTGATCATTATGCTACAATCTCATTGAACTTCTGTGCATGCCACGCACACGTTCTGTGTAAAGTTTGCATCCTGTGAAGTGTGATCAATAACTTCCCACCAGGAAGGACACTAACAGGACCAGAGGTCACTGTACGCACACAAACACATCCTGGACACATGCAGGGAAGCTGTCATCAGAGCCTTGCATAGCATCTTTGAAATTAAGGAGAAAAGCTGAAAGTGCATGTAATTAAAAGTGGGCATCACCACAGCCAAGCAGATGAAGTTAATTACACACTAAGCAGAAGATTTTTTTATGCAGTGGGTACAGAAGACATCGCAGCAGCCTGCAGGCCGGTCCTGGCAGCTGAGATCTGCTCAGAATGAAAGAAAATCCAGCACCCTGAAACAGAACATCCTTTTCAAAACCAAATGCTCTCACATAAAGGGAAAGTACAAAGGCTGAAAAGAAATAGGAGGACCTGCTTGGTAGCATCTCTAAATAAAACCAGGCTCAAAGAGAAAAGAGCTTGTATGACAATATTACCAACTAGACATACCATGCTGTTTCTTACATACTTGAAAGTTGCCAAGAGAATAAATTCTAAAAATGCTCATCACCAGGAGAAAAACATTTTGTAACTTTGTATAGTGACAGATGGTAACCAGACTTACCGTGGTGATCATTTCACACTGCATACAAATATCGAATCATTGTGTTGTACACCTGAAATTAATGTAATGTCATGTCAATTATAGCTCAGTTTTAAAAAAAGAACTGTAACACTGATAATAAATGAAGAAAGTATAATTTAAAAATAAACCCTAGAATCAGAGCAAATAAATGTGACACATATAAGGTAGCAGAAGGAAACTAGATTTTTGCTGGGAAGCTTGTAGCAGAATATACAGGTATCAAGTTACAATGTTGTACACCTGAAATTTATGTAATATTTTTAACTGATATTACTTCAATAAAAACTAATGAAAATGCACATGTCCTTAGCTCACCATTGCTGTTTCTATTGAACATTTTAATTGCCAGCAAGCAGAATTCTACAAAGAAGATACATACTTATTCTTCCTCTGTGAGGCTACAAAGACCCAGACTTCCAGCTTACTGAAGGGGTCTTTAAAAAACAAGTTAATCCAGTCAAGGCGAATTCACAGGCTGCAGAGAGGCTGATGGAATGGGGGATTCACTGTGCAATAATGAGTTGTCAATATGGGACAAAGAGCTGCTTTGATCAAGCAAATTGCTCCAAGAGTTCAGGGTATGTTGGATTTCTCAGCAATTAGTGGTAAGGGTGGGGGTGGGAGGCTAAAAAGCAAAGCAAAAGACACGCCTGACCAGAAATTGGTCTCCTCTGTGCTGAGTGAAGAGCCTGGCCACAGGAGTTGAGCAGGGCAGAGGGCATGCGTATTGGCACCTGCAACAGGGTGACTCCTAGAATCCCTGTAATTTAGATCCTCTAGACCAGGGGTCGGGAACCTTTTTGGCTGAGAGAGCCATGAACGCCACATATTTTAAAGTGTAATTCCGTGAGAGCCATACAACGACCCGTGTACATTATACATCATCCAATAAAAATTTGGTGTTTGACAGCTGTGATTGGCTCCAGTCACCCGCAACCATGAACATCATGAACATGAGCGGTAGGAAATGAATGGATTGTAATACATGAGAATGTTTTATATTTTTAATGTTATTATTATTTTTATTAAAGATTTGTTTGTGAGCCAGATGCAGCCATCAAAAGAGCCACATCTGGCTCGCGAACCATAGGTTCCCGACCCCTGGAACAAGTGCAACCTAAGTCTGTTATGAATCCACGTGTCAGTCATGTATAATTTAAGCTGCCTTCTTTACTCGAATGACTGTATACATGTTTTCCTTTCAACTTAATACTGAATTTGTGGCTTTATAGTCAATTCTTGTCACAAATCTGAATCTGATACGACCTTTTTTTTTGGTTTTTCATTCTTTGCTGATGCACTTGAGTTTATCCGCCCCCTTTTTGAATTGAAATGCTATATTTTCTGTCTTAGTTCTACAGTTTATAACATTACTTACATATATTTATATATATTTATATTGGACTTTATTTAAAGCTGGGTTCACCTAAAATAATAAATTAAATTACAGAAGTGAATATTTTCACATAATTACCCTGACATAAAAATGGGAAAATGGATATGTGAAAAAGAACACGGGGCACTTTGCCCCATGCTGACAAATAAAGGCATCCCAGGTATAAAAGCAAAACTCACTGCAGCATTCACTGTGATCAGTCCGTTATGTTCATCCGAGAATGCTCACTGCTGTGGGGACTCACCTCCCTGTCTAGGGGTAAAACAGTTCCTCAGGTGGGAACTTCCGCCAGTCAGCAGGTCTCCAGCAATCCCCACGGTGAATCATGTATGGGAGAAAATACACCCGTGCTGTCTCCATGAGGAACTACTGTTATTTTAGAAGGCAAAGAGTGTTATACATGAAAATGTTCACAATTAAAAATTCAAAGGCTGAGACTTAAAAAAAAGTGGAGAAATAACTAGGGGAAAATTCGCAGCCCTCAACGAGCATTTAGTATCCTTAGGGTATGAAGAGGGTTATAGGTAACAAGGACAATTCCACAGAGGAACTGAGAAAGCACAATGGACATTTCATTAAAGAGGTGTATATATGTGGTAAGTACAAAGCAATTCAACCTCATAATAATAAAAGAATATAGAAAAAGCAACATAGCTATTATTGACAAAGCTTAAAACAGTGGCTAATTGTATATAGGCAAAGAAGGAGGCAGGCCCTCTATTTAATATTTTCGGAAATGTAAATTGCTTATCATTTTTGGGAAAATAATATATATATAATCCTTATATAATATGTCAAAATATGAAATGTTCAGACACTCTTACTCAGTGATTACATTTATAGGAATTTGGGTTAGGAAATAACTACACAAGTGTGAAAATATATGCACATAGCTGATCAACACTGTGGTATTTATAAGAGTAAAAAAATGAAAATGACCTAAATTGATATCAGTAAGAATTGATGGGAGAAAGTTGATATAGAAGTAATGGAATTGCATATGGTCATTAGAGATAATGATATCAATTCATATTTAGTGGCATGGAAATCTTCGTTATATGGTAGAGCAAACAGAACAGTTTATAAGGTACAAGTATAGTATGGCCCTGTTCATATATCTGGGTGGTGAGTTTCAGTGAAGTTAAGTGTCTTTAGCATTCAAGTTCCATGAGGACAGGGTCTTTGTGTTCTTCACTGCTGTGTCCCTAGTGCCTAGCACAGTGCCTGGTACTGTACAACAATACAATAATGTTTGTTGAATGCATGAGTGAAAGATGTTGAGAAAGTTCTTCACCAATAGTTTAACATCGGTTGTTAGTGGAGTGCTAGTAATTTTTTTCTGTGTTCTTTATGTTTCCTTTACCATTTGAGTTGCCTTCAAAATCTTATTTTATTTTTACCAAAATAGGTTAAGATATGAAAAATGTGTGGTGATGTCTACTGCTAGTGGAAATGTGGCATCCCAAATGTGTTCACTGGCTGTAAACTGCTTCAAACTTTTTGTTTGTTTGTTTGTTTTTGTATTTTTCTGAAGTTGGAAACCGGGAAGCAGTCAGACAGACTCCTGCATGCACCCAGACGGGATCCACCCGGCATGCCCACCAGGGGGGATGCTCTGCCCATCTGGGGCGTTGCTCTGTTGCAACCAGAGCCATTCTAGTGCCTGAGGCAGAGGCCACAGAGCCATCCTCAGTGCCCCCACCAACCTTGCTCCAATGGAGCCTTGGCTGCAGGAGGGGAAGAGAGAGACAGAGAGGAAGGAGAGGGGGAGGGGTGGAGAAGCAGATGGGCGCTTCTCCTGTGCCCTGGCTGGGAATCGAACCTGGGACTTCTGCACACCAGGCCGACGCTCTACCACTGAGCTAACCGGCCAGGGCTGCTTCAAACTTTTGGAAAACCATTTGATATTAAATATCCACAAATCACAAAATGTTCTTTCTGTTTGTCTATTAATCTAGCTAAAGAAAAAAGAAATGCAAAATATAAAATCACCTATACATCCAACATATTTAGCTCAGTATTTATATTAGAAAAATAACCAGTCTGAACTACCTATAGTCACCTCTAAAGGAGGGAAGAGCAAAAGTAAATTATGGTAAAACCACTAAATGGAATTGACATAACCATTACCAATTCTGAAGCCTCTGTAGCAACATGAATAAAAAGAGGCTGAGGCCTGCCTGTGGTGGCGCAGTGGATAAAGCATTGACTTGGAACATTGAGGTCGCCAGTTCAAAACCCTGGGCTTGCCTGGTCAAGGCACGTATGCAAGTTGATGCTTCCTGCTCTCCCCGCCTTTCTCTCTCTCTTCTCTCCAAAAATGAATAAATAATAATAATAAAATAAAATAATTTCAAAAAAAGAGGCTGAAAATGTAGGCAAGCAGTGATTGAAATTATGCATAAGAAACACGACGATGCTGTTGTATTAGGGCTGGAATTCTGAGTGTCGTTTTCTTAGAATAGCAGAAAGAACACGGGCTTTATAAGTACAGATAGTTTTTATTCAGGCATTGCTATATAGCTGTTATCTAAGCTTGGTTGATCATGTTCCCCAACCTCTTTGTGCGTCAGTTTTCTTATCTGCAAAATAGGCTGATAGAACTACCTCCTGGTATTGAGAGGATTAAAATAGGATGATGCACAGAAAAGAAAATGACCCAAGAGTAAGGAAGGACTCAACAAATTGTAGTACTAATTTTTATTTTTGTTGTTGTATTTTCAAAATTTTCAAAAGATCGTCAACTCCTATCAGTTACAAACGGAATAAAAAGTAAAATAACTAAAAAAGGAAGGAGAAAGAGGTTCACGAAACCGAACTTCAGAGTTAGAGAGCCAGACAAAGCGACAACCGACTGAGTGGGGGCGCCTGGACTCGGGTCGGGTGAGGCGTCCCCGGAGGTGTCCAGCAGGGGTCGCTGCTGCTGGAGGTGACACCGGGGCCGGAAGCCGGGCTGGCGACGACAGGGCGCACTCGCCAACTCCTCCCGCTTCCGCCGCCGCCGCCGTGGTTCTCCGCTGAGTTGCCGTCTACGCGGAGCTGCTGCAGTCGTCGCCAAGATGCCGCTGGAGAACCTGGAGGAAGAGGGTCTACCAAAGAACCCCGACCTGCGCATCGCGCAGCTGCGCTTCCTGCTCAGCCTCCCGGAGCACCGCGGGGACGCGGCTGTGCGCGACGAGCTCATGGCTGCGGTCCGCGATAACAGTGAGAGCGCGCTTGTCGAGTCAGCGGCCTGGGCCTGGCCCGCCCGCGCTCCGGGGCCTGCGGGGGTCTTCCCCGCTCGCGGGTCCCCGAGGCCAGGCCTGGCTTCTCAGAGCCTCAGGCTCCTCCTTTGAAGAGACGCCTTCGGGAGCCCCAGTCGTGCTCTCGGCGGGCGGCGTCGCTGCGGGCGGCGTCCCGTGCGGGGCCGGAGCAGGGCTCGCTTCCTGCCGTGGTGACGGCCCCGGGCTGGGGCAGCCCTGCGCGGGGGTTGTGGTCCGCGCAGAGACCCGCAGCACCGGCCTGCGGACGCTGACAGGCGCGTCTCAGTGGGTGTGCGGACAAGCTCACCCCTTCCCGTGCTGGAAGGTGGTCTTGGGACACACGCCATGCGGAGGCCGGCCCGGGGTGGTCCTCCACCCGGCCCTGGCAGAGGCTGGCTGGGCCAGGACGAGCCCTTGTGCAGATGTGCCCACAGCCGGTGCCCAGCCCTCTCCTGAGCGCGGCCCATGCCTCCCTGGTCGTGGGTGGGAGACCGACTTTAGGGTGCTGCGGTGCCCCATTCATAGGGCTCTCTTTTTGGTTCCCAGACATGGCTCCTTACTACGAGGCCCTGTGTAAATCCCTTGACTGGCAGATGGACGTGGACCTGCTCAATAAGATGAAGAAGGCAAACGAAGAAGAGTTGAAACGCTTGGACGAGGAGCTGGAAGATGCAGAGAAGAATCTCGGAGAGAGCGAAATCCGTGATGCAATGATGGCGAAGGCGGAGTACCTGTGCCGGATAGGCGATAAGGTGAGGAGAGGTGGCGGCCCCGCATTGTGTCCTGGACAGTGTGTAGCAGGGGTCCCCAAACTGCGGCCCCCTGAGGCCATTTCTCCGGCCCCCGCCGCACTTCCAGAAGGAGCACTTCTTTCATTGGTGGTCAGTGAGAGGAGCATAGTTCCCATTGAAATACTGGTCAGTTTGTTGATTTAAATTTACTTGTTCTTTATTTTAAATATTGTATTTGTTCCCGTTTTGTTTTTTTACTGTAAAATAAGATATATGCAGTGTGCATAGGGATTTGTTCATAGTTTTTTTATAGTCTGGCTCTCCAACAGTCTGAGGGACAGTGAACTGGCCCCCTGTGTAAAAAGTTTGGGGACCCCTGGTATAGTCTCGTCTAGACGGGGCACTTTGTACGTTAATAATGTCTGATTTAAAAAATCAACTTCCTAACATGCTTCTCTAAAGTAGCGAGTAAGTATAACTATGTGTAAAGAAAAAGTTAGTAGTCTTGCTAAACTCTTTCGGTCACCTGCCCCACAAACAGCAGGCAGGGGTGTATTTCCCCATCTCTCTTCATACCATTAAAAGCATAGTGACCAAGCAGAGACTTTTATTTATTTATTTATTTTTACTGCTTTTACAAAATTGGAATTATTCTCAGTAGTTCACTTTTCTCACATATCTTGGTTAGGAAGCATTGGTTCTAGTGCATCTTAAAAATAATTTTTTACACAAGTAGTAGGTTCCTTACAAGAAACTGAAACATTATAGTTATTGTTAAACTCTATTTGATCTTTTTTATTCTGTACCTCCTCAAAGGTAACCTTTTCAGTTTTTTTACTGTACATTTATAGGTAGCTATATATATCTGTAGAGATTAGGTAGGTGTAAAAATAACTGATGTATTCTTATTGTCCTGTTTACTTTTTTCGTTAAGCATCATGTACATAAATCTTGCTCATTCTGGTTGACGGTTACCTAATAGTCCATTGCAGAGCTGTGTATAGTTTACTTAGCTCTTCAGTTATTGATAGACGTGTGGTGTTTTCAGCTGTTTTTGCTATTACAAGCTGCTGGTGAAAAAACATGCTTGTATTTTCCGCCTTGTGCCTATATGCTAATGTTTCTCTAGGGTATATTCTGTGAAATGCTGAAACAAGGAACAAAAATTTTTTTCCCTTTTCCAAGTGAGAGAAGGGGAGATAGACTGCTGCATGCACCCCAACGGGGATCCACCCGGCAACCCCATCCGGGGCTGATGTTCTGCCCACCTGGGCCCACGCTGGCAGCCTACCTATTTTTAGCACCTGAGGCAGAAGCTCCATGGAGTCATCCTCAGCACCCGGGCCACTGCACTCGAACCAATCAAGCCATGACTGTGAGAGGAGGAGGAGGAGGAGGAGAGAGAAAGAGAGAAAGAAGGGGAAAGGGGAAGGGTGGAGAAGCAGATGGTCACTTCTCCTATGTGCCCTGACCAGGAATGGACCCCGGACATCCACACACCGGGCCGATGCTCTACCACTGAGCCAACCGGCCAATGCTGAACAAGGAGCAGTTTTTACCTTCTACGTGTGGCAAGTTCTTCCACACAGCAGCCAACCCAATTGATAGCCCACTTTCAGTGTGTGAGAGGGTTACCTGACAGTATTGGATCCTTAAATTTTTTAAAAACTTAGCAGTTGTGTAATAGTGATTAAGAGGATGGGCTTTGAATGTCCTTCATATTAAGCACTATATCCAAAGTATTTAGCTGACAGATGGCATGTCATTAATATAAAAAATTAATATATATTGTGGCTCCCTGGGTCAGAAAGGTTGTTTCCCGTTTCAGCAGTTACAGTTTACTGGACCCGCAGTTTCCTCATCTGTAAAGTACGGATAATGATTATTCTACTCAGGAGAAGTAAAGATAGAGATAAAGAGCTTACTTAGACAGTACCTGGCACAAAGTGTTTAAATGTTAAATTTGAAACAAGTTTTCTTCTGATTATAAATTTAAGATTTGGTCATGGTAAAAATTTGGAAAATATAAAACATTTTAAAAGCTAATGGTTTGTGTGGTTTTCTCAGTTGTGTATATGTGGTTGGTTTTAAAGAGGATGCATGATTGAGAAACTTAAAGCTTTTGATTCAGGTGTTGATGAAGTTCAATGGAAAGCATGCTTGAGTCAATATCAAGGTTCTTAATTGGTGATTTTCTACTATTGTATGTTTTTCAAGTTGAGTTGTTCTAAAAAGAACAGCTTTTCTTTTCCTTCTGTTGACTCTTTTTAAAAGATTTTATTTATAATTAGTAGATAATGGACAATGATTTTTTACTATTGACTGTTACTACTGATTATAATTATTAGTCTTTATGGTGCTTAGTTTATTACATATTTGTAGTGGAAGCTCCTGCAAGAAGGCTTTTTGTCCTTTTGACATGATCTCATTAATCATACAGCATTTGTCACAGGCTCACCTGTTTTTTCTCTCCAAATCTGGAGTCACTTGTTTTTCCTAGGATCCCTGATTTCTTTTAGTGGGAGATAGTATTTAGAAACCAGGATCTGACTGCTGGGTGTGCCCATTACTGTCCTGCCAGTTATTTTTATAATTTTGAGCTGTAATTAATTGCATAAAACAAAGTCAGACACATAGTATTAATAGAAAATACCAAGTGTAAACACATGATTTTATCCATGTTCGTGTTTTAAAGCAATGGAGAAACATTTTATTCCACAATGCTTTGAGATAGAATTGCACATTTAAATTCTTAGTTGGATTATAATAGTGACTAAGATAAAATTTCCATTATCCTTTAAGTGAAACGAATGATTTTAAAGTAGTGTATTATAGGCCTGACCTGTGGTGGCGCAGTGGATAAAGCGTCAACCTGGAAACGCTGAGGTTGCTGGTTCAAAACCCTGGGCTTGCCTGGTCAAGGCACATATGGGAGTTGATGCTTCCTGCTCCTCCCCCCCCCCTCACCCCCTCTCTATAATGAATAAATAAAATCTTAAAAAAAATAGTGTATTATAATTGTTAAAGAGAAAAATAATGAATATGTGGGGAAAAGAATATAGAAACAATTGTGAATAAATTGAGCATCTTTTCTTACATTGTTTTCTAGATAAAATATAAGTATATGCTTGGGTATATCTGATGTAATTTATGCAAATGAAGAGAATAGTATAATAAACCGCTGTGTGATTATCACCCAGCTTCAACAATTATCAGTTTGTGGCCATCTTGTTTCATCTCTACTCTTCCCTTTACTACCCCACCCCATCCCCTCATCCCTGTTGAGAAAATCCCAGACAGCCGATAGCTTCTGAACCTTTCAATCTTCTCACCTCTTGGTTTGGTTCTCTTGATAGGAGGGTGCTCTGTCAGCTTTTCGCAAGACATACGACAAAACTGTGGCTCTGGGTCACCGACTGGATATTGTGTTCTATCTCCTTAGGATTGGTTTATTTTACATGGATAATGACCTCATCACACGAAACACAGAAAAGGCCAAAAGGTACTTGCTAGCAGTGGGGATATATTCCCTCTAAATTATGATGCTATAAATAAGAGATTAGTGTAATAAATATGTTTTCTTCTTGCTATAATACCAAATTTGGTCAAATAATTTCTATATTTAGTGAACTATCTTTAAATATTCTTTTGGTTCGAGTTCTTAAAAGTTGTTTTCTTTTTGAAAATAACACAAAACTTGTAAAAAGTGACTTTGCCTATTTCTAGATTATGACCTTACTTATTTTTATTTTATAGTTTAATAGAGGAAGGGGGAGACTGGGACAGGAGGAACCGCCTGAAAGTCTATCAGGGTCTTTACTGTGTGGCCATTCGGGATTTCAAGCAGGCGGCGGAGCTCTTCCTTGACACTGTTTCCACATTTACATCCTACGAGCTCATGGATTATAAAACCTTCGTGACCTACACTGTCTATGTCAGCATGATTGCCTTAGAAAGACCCGATCTCCGGGAAAAGGTAATGGCTGAATCTGTAATGTTCGTATTTAAAGATGATTTCATGTTTTTCTAACTTAAATCCACAAAGGTCATTAAGCATACATTTGTTTGGTTTCGTTTTGAACCCTAGGTTATTAAGGGAGCAGAGATTCTTGAAGTGCTGCACAGCCTGCCAGCCGTGCGGCAGTACCTGTTCTCACTCTACGAATGCCGCTACTCGGTCTTCTTCCAGTCACTAGGTAAGGAGAGAGTTACTCGTTTGCATGATCTGTCTTCATCTTATTCCCAGTCCTTTTGGCAGAGAACCTAAGACGACTTCATGTACAGGAAAAAAATAGTGTGGAAATAGCTGTAGGTCTTTAATCAGTATGGGTGAATAATTTTTTGCCTGTATTTGTTTAGAGGGGGGTTAGCTGACTGACCTGTTTTTATACGGCACAGGAGGTAAGATTAATGCTTACATTTAAGAGGATTGTTAAAAGAAAAAGGAAGAACATGTGCCAGGGACCTAATGCTTCTCAATGGCTAAAAATTGTGTCAGGACCTTTGCTGAGGAAGTTTGCGAGACCCCAGAGGGAGCAAGTGCTTGTGAATATTGAGTTTTATGGAGAAAGATGTGATGGAATCCTGACTCTCCTACTGGATAGATATGAACTGAGCCTTGAATTGAACAATTTGTTATTTTGTATGAAGTAGCTAAGTCTTTGTGCTGATTTGCAGATCATTTTCAAGGGCTGTAGGATGAGAAAATAATCTGTTGAAAATACTTGCAATGGTTCTCCAAAGCTAGTATACAGTAACCTACCTACATGAACTTGCTTATTCTCTTCCTGTCCTCACCCCTTCCCAGCGGGCCATTTGGGTTCCTACTGGTGAGCATGAATTGCTAAAATGATAAAGGAACTAATTTGGATCAAGTCAACCCAGGGGTCTCTCCTGTTTTTCCTATAACTTAAATAACTTGGCACTGACATACAGTGATGGCCAAAGGTAGTATGTGAAATTTCTGAAAGTGTTTGGTTAAATGGGTAGCATTCAGAACAATTGGGGTGAGAGGCACTCCAAATGATGATTGTTTGAGTGGGTTTGGGCCCATTACTGCTCAGATGTGCAGCTTTCCTCTCTGCAGTGAGAACAGAAACCTTTGCATTCCTGGAGCTCTTATTTTATACCCCTTCCTCTTTTTTATTTACGTATAAATGATATACCATAAAATTCACCATTTTATAGTATAATTTAGCAGTTTTAGTAGATGGACAAGGTTGTGCAACCATGATCACCAATTCTAGAATATTTTCGTAACCGCAAAAAGAAACACATACGCATGAGCTGTTACTCTCCCTTCCTCCCCTAGTCCCTGGCAACCGCTGACGTTTCTACCTCTGGATTTGCTTCTGGACATTTCTAATGTGGCTTTTTTCACTTAGCACAGTGCTTCCACCGGTCACCCAGTTGTAGCATGTATGGCATCAGTACTTTGTTTAGTTTTTATGGCTGAATGGTAGTTATTGAATGGACATACCACATTTTATCTATCATTCAATAGTTGATGGGTATGTGGCCTATCTCCAGTTTTTGGCTATTAGAAATATACTGTAGCCTGACCGGGCGTTGGCACAGTGAGTAGAGCGTCAGACTGGGATGCCGAGGACCCAGGTTTGAGACCAGGGGATGATGCTCTGCCCATCTGGGCCGCTGCTCCATTGCAACTGGAGCCATTCTAGCACCTGAGGTGGAGGCCATGGAGCCATCCTCAGCGCTTGGGCCAACTTTGCTCCAATGGAGCCTTGGCTGCAGGAGGGGAGGAGAGATAGAGAGAAGGGAGAGGGGGAAGAGTGGAGAATCAGATGGGTGCTTTTCCTATGTGCCGTGGCCAGGAATTGAACCCGGGACTTCGACACGCCGGCCCGATGCTCTACCACTGAGCCAACCAGTCAGGGCATATCTTGTGATTTTTTAATTGGCATTTCTCTTACAACAAATGATTTTGAGCAATTTTTTTGTGTGCTTATTGGCCATATGCCCCATTTTTTTTAACTTAGCATATTGTTTATCTCTTCTGCTAACTAGAGTTCTTGGGGGCAGATGTTATGCTTTTCTTATGTTGGTGGTGACCCTGGCACCAGCACAGCCTGGTGCGTTACTGAGTGCTCTGTGTTCATTGCATTAATTAAATCAGTAATTTAAGAGAAAAAGGAGGGGCATGTTAGTGTAATGATATTGATGGCTTTTGGAAACCACTGAGTGGTGAGGGCACTAACCTCCTCCCACCCTGCCCACTGCTATTAGCAGCCTTTTATTTCAACACCTTTGGGTGCAACTTTGTATCTACCAATTTTATACATTTCCCAGATATTTCAAATGAATAGGATAGTTATACATGACAGGGTCATCATTATGTGTATTAGTTATTCTCTGTTTTAGTATAGTGAGTCACTAGGGTTTATTTGGTTTTGTAAGACTGTTTGCTTCTCCAAATGTTCATAGACTGTATGCTTTAAAATATTTCATATGGAGAAGGAAATAGCATCTTTTTTAGGTAATATCTGATTGTTTTTAAAGATTAGAAATAAAACTGTCCCCAAATCCACACACACTGTATGTGTACTTTAAAATACAAAGAACAATACAAAATACCAAGGTTCTATGCATACGTGGAAGACAAAGGCCTTTCTAACTTGCTAAAGTCAACTGCTGTTAGCAGGTTGCAGGTGTGTCTTTCAGGGACAATAATATACAGAGATATGTGAAACACCTTTAAACATATGGATGTATTCTACATGTTTTTTAAGTAGATGTAATGTGTTTACCTTTTCATGTCACTATGCAAACAGCTGTTGACTGAGTCAGTCGTGTTAAGTGTCTGTCATGTACCAGGCACTAAGAATATGTAGTGGCAAATCAAACAGGCGGTGTGCCTGGGAGCCTTCATTTATTTTAAGGATTTCTTAGTATTTCATTGTATTAGATATGCCATACTTTATCCTCTGCTGATAAAAAATTGTGTTTCCAATTTTTCCCTCTTACAAGCAATCTTTTTATGTTTTGTTTTTTTGTATTTTTCTGAAGTTGGAAGTGGGGAGGTAGTCAGACAGATTCTCGCATGTGCCCGACCTGACCAGGATCCACCCGGCACGCCCACCAGGGGGCGATGCTCTGCCCATCTGGGACATCGCTCTGTTGCAATCAGAGCCATTCTAGTGCCTGAGGCAGAGGCCACAGAGCCATCCTCAGCGCCCGGGCCAGCTTTGCTCCAGTGGAGCCTTGGCTGTGGGAGGGGAAGGGAGAGACAGAGAGGAAAGAGAGGGGGAGGGGTGGAGAAGCAGATGGGCGCTTCTCCTGTGTGCCTGGCTGGGAATCGAACCCGGGACTCTTGTACGCCAGGCTGATGCTCTACCACTGAGCCAACCGGCCAGGGCACAAGCAATCTTGTTTTGAACACTTGTTTACAATTCATCTTTTCAACTTCTGCTTATTTCCTTAGGACAGAATTTAAGAAAATGAATTTTTCAGTAGGTGAATACATTTTCTCTTGGTCACCGCTGCCCTCCAGATGTATTGTGCCAGTTACATGAACACAGTGTCTACTTCTCTCACTTGAATGTCATGTGAGAGGATCTGTCCCCTTCTTTCCATACTCTTAGCCAGTTTGAGAGAATAAAAGTAATTTTATTGTTTTTTTGTGTTTTTTTTACCAAGAGTAGTTTTTTAATTGAACTTTTTAATCTTTTAAACGGCATGTAAAAAATGGAAGATGTTTTATGCTGGGCTTATGGCTGTGACCCTGCCTCACCAGCAAACATTTTTCCTCTGTCCTATTCCATGGCTTTTGAGGGGCATATTTTTTTCCAGTGTATTGAGATGTGATTGACATAAAGCACTGTGTTAGTTTAATGTGTCTGACAGATTTGGTACTTACGTATTCTGTTAAGGAGAGTGAGCATCAGCTCACGTTGAGTGCGGTTGACCTCCACGTTGTCACACTGTGGTGGTCTCTTGTCTGCTTTGTTGTTGGCCATTCTGTGGCTCCTGCCATGACTTCATGGCTTCATCCTTGTCAGACCTCTCAGTACTGACTGCCCTAGATTTAGTCATTGCCCTTTTCTGTCTTTATTCTGTCATCAAATAATCTGGATGAGAGTGGTTCGCAAATCCCCGTCTCCAGCCTCTGACTTCCATTGAGCAGCAGACTCGTGCCAGACCGTCTCCTTGACCTCTTCACTCAATGTCTAATAGGTAAATACACTCGAATACTGCCAGAAGAACGCATCAGTTCCCCGCGGCCCCCGCCCCCACATAGAAACACCTCCAAAACCAAAACTGAGTCTGCTGCTTCTCCAGGGATTTCAGTCTTGTTCAAGCCAGAAACATAAGTTTATTCTTGAGTCTGTTCTCTCGCTTACTTTCTGAATCTTCCTCCTTGGATTCTCTTTTTTCTTTTTAAATTTTTTTTTAATTTATTGATTTTAGCCAGAGAGGAAGGGAGAGAAAGGAACATCAATCCATTCTTGTATGTGCCCTCACCCAGGATCAAACCAGAAACCTCTGCACTTCAGGCCGATGCCCCAACCAAGAGAGCTGTCCGGCTGGGCCCTCTTTGGAATCGTGAGCTTCGCCAGGCTTTTCCTGTGCCAGGCGTGGCTTGTCACTGCTCTGTGCCTTCTCTGTGCTTGGCTGGATCCTCTGGGAGGTCTTCCCTCTCTGCCCCAGTCCAGGGGCGGCCTGCTCACACTCCCTACGTCACTCCCTACATAGTCTCTGGGAGCGTCTTTGTCCATCTCTCTGCTGTTAGACATTGCGTTTCTGTGGCAGCAGGGGTCGTGTCTGTTGGTTTACTGCCATAGCCTCAGTGTTTAGAGCCGTGATATATATCAGTAGTAGTTATTCAGTAGAATAGTTTGTACTTGTGTGGATTGCTCATTAATATCCTGTGTAGATTTTACTGTTCAATTCATCTTTTTCTTTTTGACTTAAAAGAGCTCTTTATACATATGGGCTATTAATTCTATGTTATAAATATAGTATGTCCTCTGGTTGGTCTATCTGAAAGGGAGAGGCTTATAATTTGTCATTTTATTCATTGCAGCTGTAGTGGAACAGGAAATGAAGAAGGACTGGCTCTTTGCTCCGCATTACCGCTACTACGTGAGAGAAATGAGAATTCATGCCTACAGCCAGCTGCTGGAGTCATACAGGTCGTTAACCCTTGGGTATATGGCAGAAGCCTTTGGTGTTGGCGTGGAATTCATTGACCAGTAAGTTTAAATGACCTCATTATTTTATGTTTTAAAGTTACCTGTTAATGTGTGAATTTGTACATTTTCTTTGTTTACATTGTTTCCCTCAATTATAAAAAAAAAAACTTAAGACTTTTTTTAAGATTATCAGAACAGTTATAGCTATCATCTCTACCTTCATGATGTGCCCCTTCTAGTAACAGAGTTGTAGAGAGGATAAGTGATTTTGCAAAAGGTATCAGACCAGTTATCAGAGTGGTCTTCTGCCCCTTCTCTGGTCCACACTGCCTGGTGGGAAGGAGGCTTAGATCTCTGCCTCATACTTCATGTTAGGTCGTATTTCCTCTGGTAACGCCTTTCAGCTTTTAGGTTGCTGCTGTAATTCTGGTCACACTGGTAGTTAAATATGGGGCTTGTGGTCCTTGATTGAGTGATTCGTCAGATACTGTCTAAACCAGGGGTTGGGAACGTTTTTGACTGAGAGCCATGAACACACCACATATTTTAAAATGTAATTCCATGAGAGCCATACAATGACCCATGTACGTGACGCATTATCCAATAAAAATTTGGTGTTGTCCTGGAGGACAGCTGTGATTGGCTCCAGCCACCTGCAACCATGAACATGAGCGGTAGGAAATGAATGGATTGTAATACATGAGAATGTTTTATATTTTTAACATTTTTTTTTTTTTTAAGATTTGCCTGCGAGCCAGATGCAGCCATCAAAAGAGCCACATCTGGCTTGCGAGTCAGATAGGTTCCTGACCCCTGCCCTAAATCATTACAGTGTGGTTGGCATTGTTTTTGATCCCTGTGGACTTTTATTGTAGTTGTAGAGCTGAGATGGCAAGTAAGCACACAAATATATATGGTAATTTCAGATAGAAGCGAGCCTGCAGAGATAATAAAATGGAATAGAAGGCTGTGTGTGGCTGCGGCCTAGTGGTGATGGGGGCGAGGGCAGCTGTCAGAGAGTTCGTGTGGGGCCTGGCAGGCCCTGGTGTGGAGCTGGGGTTCTAGTCTAGGTGCTGTGGGAGCCACTGGAGAACTTTAAGCATGGGAGTGATGTGATTGCATGCGGTTCTCTCACGGACCAAGAGAAGGAAGGGACCGGTGGTCTGTTCAGTAGCTCATGGATATGTTAATGTTGGCTTGGATGAGCATTGTGGGAGTGGAGTTGAGAATCAGACATTCAGAATGTGCTGTCCATTTGGTATCAAGATCAGTGGGTCCCAAACATAAGACATAAGTCTTCTGCTTTTTTTTTTTTTTTTTTTTTTTTTGTGGCAGAGACAGTCAGAGAGAGGGACAGACAGACAGGAAGGGAGAGAGATGAGAAACATCAATTCTTCGTTGCAGCTCCTTAGGTGTTCATTGATTGATTTCTCATATGTGCCTTAACCACGGGCCTTCAGCAGACTAAGTGACTTCTTGCTCGAGCCAGCGACCTTGGGCTCAAGCTGGTGAGCTTTGCTCAAACCAGATGAGCCTGCGCTCTAACTGGCAACCTTGGGGTCTTGAACCTGGGTCCTCCCCATCCCAGTTTGACGCTCTATCCACTGTGCCACCGCCTGGTCCCAAACATAAGTCTTTTAAATGTTTGAGACATTTTCAGGGGCTAACAATGAAAAAAGTGTTTATATAGTTATTTTAAGTGAAGTTGCATTTCACCATTTTCTTTTTAGCGGTGTATTATTTCATGAAAAATTTCAAACATGTAGAAAATTCTGAGGAATTACACAGTGAATTCCCATATATCCTTGATTCTATAATTAACATTTTGTTATATTTGCTTTATCACACATCTGTTCATATTATTTTTTAACTACTTCAAAGTAAGTTTCAGATGCCCATTCATTTTACCCCTAAACACTTTTAGCATGTATGTCAGTGTTTATGGGCTTGTTTGTATTGAGTTCAATGAATTGCACAGATTTTAAGTGTAACCCACACCTAGGAGCCATCATCAGAGATTCTCTCATTCTCTTTCTTCAAAGAAAAGGGGCAGTGATAGTAATTTTTCTGGGTTTGTTTTTTGTTTTTTTTTTTCATTTTTCTGAAGCTGGAAACAGGGAGAGACAGTCAGACAGACTCCCGCATGTGCCCGACCGGGATCCACCCGGCCCGCCCACCAGGGGCGGTGCTCTGCCCCCCAGGGGGCGATGCTCTGCCCATCCTGGGCGTCGCCATATTGCGACCAGAGCCACTCTAGCGCCTGAGGCAGAGGCCACAGAGCCATGCCCAGCGCCCGGGCCATCTCTGCTCCAATGGAGCCTTGGCTGCGGGAGGGGAAGAGAGAGACAGAGAGGAAAGCGCGGCGGAGGGGTGGAGAAGCAAATGGGCGCTTCTCCTGTGTGCCCTGGCCGGGAATCGAACCCGGGTCCTCCGCGCGCTAGGCCGACGCTCTACCGCTGAGCCAACCGGCCAGGGCCAATTTTTCTGTTTTAAAAGTTACCCTTACCACAGTAGAAAGCTGGTCTCCCTAGGCTGGTTTTGGTGTTTCATTTTTGAGTTAACTAGTCTGTGAGATCCGACTGGTAACCACCCAGGTCACTAGGATGGGGATGGCCGTTGTGAGTGGCTTTCATGAATCAGTGGAGTGTCAATTGCATGAGAAAGCAGGGTTGGTCTGTTAGCATTGTGACTCTGCCACTGAAAAGCTGTGTGGCTTTGATCAGGTTTTGTCCCTTCCTCAGTTTCTTAACTGACATGTGGAGGTGATAAAGTGGCACTAATTGGGGGCAAAATGAAGCTCAAATTTTTAACATCTGAAGCAGGACAGTGCTATTTAGACACACTGCAATGTTGTCATCACAACGACACTGGAATTCAAGGCAGGCAGCACATTTCAAGGCAGATGGTATTTGAATTGTTTAGTTTTCCCTTCATTTTCTTAGACCACTTCTAGAGACAAAGGTTGTGCTACTTGACCTTAATTATTACTTAGAAAGGCATTGTTGTCAATTTCTGATACTTGCTTCAAGTCTGGGTTTTCATGGATTCTTTTTTTCCTCCTTGAAAACTTTTTTTTTCCTTTTATTAATCCTTTTTAAAAATGGGCTTGGTAAATTTGAACAGTAATTCTACATCAGTCTCCTGTTTCTACTTCCTTACTCAGTAAGATACTGTTGGAAAGGGGAAGGGGCTATTAATTGAATAAACATTACTTCTATTGACATAGATTAGAAATCATGTCCATGGGCTGTTCCACAATTTTGTTGGTGGGTCTTTTGTTTGAAACTTGAGGTGCCTGTGTATTCTTGAGGTTCTGTTTATTCCATGAATACTCAGTTCATCATTACTGGACGTCTGTGTGTGAGGCACTATGTGGAAGGCTTGGAGCAAAGCAGAGGCGGGGAAGATGAGTAATCCTGGGATGTGTTTGTTAGTACATAGGGATAGGATAAAAAGGTGTTTGGATCTAAAGCGGGGAATGGGACTTCAGTGCCATCTTAGGGTGTTGGGAGTTAAACTTTGATGTTGTAACCAGAAAGGAAGCTATGCCCAGATTACTCCTGGCACACGGATTTCAGAACGAACATAACTTGGAGTATTTGATCCAGAATGGACACATCTGCTTCCTGTGGACATTTAGATTGTGTGTCACTGCATATTTAGGATTTTTATAGGATATGATGAGGGGAAAGGAGCTGCTTTCTTATGGGCATTTAGACTGGATATCATTGTATATTTAGGATTTTTATAGGATGTGATGGGATAAAAATATGGGCTTCCCAGATAGAAGAAATAGCACAAAAAAATTGAGGGACATGTCTGAAAAACGATTGGCCTAGCTGACCTGGAGGGAGTGTGTGGTGGGGTGTGCTGGAAGTCCCCTGAGACGAGCGTGGAAAGCGTGGAAGAGGACCAGGTCAGATCTAAAGCAGGGTCTTCAGGGCCACACTAAGGAGTTGGAATCTCTTCGAGGTCTTCATTGGCCCCTGAGCTAGTCTGCTGAGAATGGGATGGAAAGAAGCTGCCCAGCTGTCAGCTTGGGTGTTGGCAGTCAGGCCGCAGAGCCAGAAGGGCCGAGTGCGGCAGAGGCTCTTCCTGAGTCCGAGTGTGCTGTCCGTCACAGCCAGTGTATTTCTCTGTGTCTTGCTGCCTGGTGTCTCGTTCCTAAGTCAGAACACCAAGATTCTTCTTTGGAGGTTTTCTTCCCTTTTCTGTAGATTTGGGTAGGACTAAGAAAGCTGATGATGATTCAACTTGATTGTGTAATCTTTTCTGTGTACTTCAGTCTCAGAGTAAGAGTTGTAAATGGATTTAGCAGCTGTAGTCTAGATCAGTGGTCCCCAATCCCCTGACCAGTACCGGTCCGTGGGCCATTTGGTACTGGTCCGCAGAGAAAGAAAAAATAACTTACATTATTTCTGTTTTATTTATATTTAAGTCTGAACAATGTTTTACTTTTAAAAAATGACCAGATTCCCTCTGTTACATTCGTCTTAAGACTCACTCTTGACACTTGTCTCGGTCACATGATACATTTATCCGTCCCACCCTAAAGGTCGGTTCGTGAAAATATTGGGTTGGGGAATAAGTTCGTAGCGTTTTTACCGAAGACTTTTATTTAAACAAAAAACAATAATTATATCAATAAGTTAATCAATTATATATTCGCCGTTGCTGTTTACAACCTCTTCCCAGCTCTTGACCAATTTGTTGATGCTGTTCTGCCAAAAATCGCCTAGTCTGGTGTCAAAGAAGTTATTGAGCCAGTTTTTAAGGACCTCTTTGATATCGAAGGTAATGCCCTTCATATGGTTTGACAGGGAGCGGAAAAGATGGTAATCGGTCGGTGCAAGGTCCGGAGAATATGGCGGATGCTGAAAGACCTCCCATTCGAGCTCTTGGAGTGCGGCTTTGACGACTTGTGCAACATGGGGCCTGGCGTTGTTGTGAAGGAGTATGGCTTGACCATGTCGATCAGGTCTTTTCAGTCGAATAGCCTCATTCACACGGTGTAGCTGGGCAATGTAGAGCTAGCTCCTTGTTGACCGTGGCATTCTTTTCGAGCATTTCCCAGTGCACCATGCCCTCCCAGTCCCACCAAACACATATCATGATCTTCTTTGGATGAAGGTCCGCTTGACTCTCGGCTTTGGCGTATCTCCTGGAGCCACCCACTCATTTCTTTGCTTCATATTGATGTATAGGCACCATTTCTCATCTCCCGTGATGATTCGGTACAAAAAGCGCTGTTTATGACCGCGTGTTGCTCGATGGCGGGCGAGATGCTAAGAAGCAATTTGAAGGCGACTTTCTTTGTTTTTTTCGTTGAGCTCGTGAGGCACCCAGGCTTCCAGTTTTTCGGTAAATCCCATTGAATGAAGGTGATTGAGAATCGTTTTATGATCGCAGTTCATTTTTTCCGCCAATTCACAACTGGTTTGGCGACCGTTCTCCTTCAAAAGTGATTTGAGATGTTCTTCATCGAATTCAGAAGGCCTTCCGCTGCGAGACGTGTCATCGACGTCAAAGTCGCCATTTTTGAACTTTGCAAACCATTTCCGTGCTGTAGACTCACCTATGACACCTTCTCCATACACGTTGCAAATGTCCCGGGCTGCTTCGGCAGCTTTTTGACCTCGATGAAAAGCAAAGAAGAGCAGGTGTCGAAAATGTTGATTTTTGCCTCCTGGGTATTCCATTTCTAAGCCTCAAAACTAATAAAAAATTAAATAACTCAAAAATACAATTAACATAGTTTTGTAGAGCAGAAAGAGTTTTATCGAATGAATACTTACCCTTTGCCAAACAGCAAACAAATCGTTGTGAAATAAAAGAAAATATAAAAACGCTACGATCTTATTCCCCAACCCAATATTTTCTGACATTAAACCGGTCCATGGCCCAAAATAGGTTGGGGACCACTGGTCTAGATGTTCACCTCTACCTGCAGTATGAATATAAGTGAGTTTAGAAACAATATCGGTATTTTTTAAGTTTTACTTAAAGCCACTCAGTTCCATCAGTGGTTTTCACCCACTGGTCTATATAATCTTCATACAGCATCAGGTGGTTAACTGTTTCACAGACTGAAGCGGGGTGTGGACCAGCAAGTGAAAACCACTGTGGTACGCAACTCAAAAACTAGTAATTGGAAGAAGCAATGGACATTGTAGCAATTGGAGCAAATATACTTTGAGAGTGTAGAAATAGAGCATGCTGTATAAACATGTTACTGTTTTTGCTAATTTAGGATAACCTCTTACCTAAAATCTTCAACAGCATAACTTAATTCATGGCATAGTGGGTTTTTTGCCAGTGACTGACCATGGCAACTAGATTGTCTCTTTATAAAGTACAAGTCAAAGCACAGTTCTACACGTTTTGTCATCTAATTGTACTGCTTGCTCTTCTGTAAGTATGAGGCCATGGTGTTTGCCTCTGACCTTCCTCAATAGACAGTTCTGCCCAGTATGGTGGCATTTCATTGTAGCTCCAATTTCCAGTTGTATGAGTGAAGTTTATCTTTTTTATGTATACCCTTTCCCCGTATTTTAATGAGTCATTTGTCTGATTTTAGTATTTTCATACACATTCTCTCTTAGTTTTTGACTTGGTTTTGGTGGTCATTTCCTATGCAGAAATTCTCTTTTCATAATCAAACTTCCCCATTTTTCTTGTGTGGTTTTGTAGGCTCCCTCAACACTATTTATTAAGCCAACCTTTCTCCATTGATCTGCATTGGCATTTTTGGTAGAAATTTAATTCTTAAGATTTAGAGTTGTAAGTTGGTGTTTCTTTTCTGTTGGTATTTGGGTGCTTGGATCAAGATATTTTAGTATCGCCTGACCTGTGGTGGCGCAGTAGATAAAGTATCGACCCAGAACGCTGAGGTTGCCAGTTTGAAACCCTGGGTTTGCCTGGGAGTTGATGCTTCCTGCTCCTCCCCCTTCTCTCTTTCTCTCTCCTCTCTCTAAAAATGAATAAAACCTAAAAATAGAAGTCCAAACATAAAAATTATTTTAAAAAATTATTTTAGTATCTGGGAGAGGAATCTTGTTACATAATTTTTATTTGAAATCTGATTTTTCTTGATCCAGAGGACTCACTGTATGAATTTCTGAATTTAACACAATTCTGATACAGATAGACTATTTTAAAGGAAGGAGTCCTTTCCATGTATTCTTTTTCCTAGCATCATCAAGCTGTCTTCATGTAGCTTTTGTGCCTTACTCAGCATCTGCTCTTCCCATGTTGTAAGGTGGTAGACTGGACTGTCTTAGGAGAATTTGACTATTGGTGCTAGTTTTCGAGATATTTGTGTAATAACCATGTTGTTTAAATAGCTGTCTTAATTATGAGGTTTGGTTCAGGACTGGATTATGGATGCTCATAAATACCTTTTTCACATTTATAACAGATTAACACATCCCTGGTCCTAAATTATTGTAGCATATTATTCTTTTTTCCCCTTCGTGTTACCTGCTCTTTACCAGTTAAGTTGAAGGAAACTGGGCAGTTTACTAACTGCCCTCAACCCCACAATAAATCTTATTTTTCTTAGGTTTTTTCCTAACTCAGTGTTCATCTCTGAGCACTTCTTTGACATCTGTGCTGTTTCTGACTATGAACCTCCAGAGTCATGTTCATTCTAGGAGACGGCTTCCTTTTTGGGAAAATCCTGCAGTACACCAGATTTCAACAGCTGTCTGTGCAGTGCTCAGTCATGAAGAAAGCGAATGTTACCTTGAAAGACCATTGAACCATGTATTGAGTGCACTCCTCTATAAGACTAATGCTAAAGGCTCTTTTCTCTCAATTAGGGAACTCTCCAGATTTATTGCTGCTGGGAGACTACACTGCAAAATAGATAAAGTGAATGAAATAGTGGAAACCAACAGGTGCGTTTAAGTTTGGTTGTCATTTGTAAGACTCCCCAGAATAAGGGACATTCCTAAGTGCCTTCTTTTAGAAGTAGGTTAATGGTTGGTACAGAGTAATGCAACTGGTAAATAATTCATGTTTTTCTTGAATGTACTTACAGACCTGACAGCAAGAACTGGCAGTACCAGGAAACTATCAAGAAAGGAGATCTGCTGCTGAACAGAGTTCAGAAACTTTCCAGAGTAATCAATATGTGAAACCATGTGAACAGAGAGAGGGCTTCCTTTGGAGATAATCATTGGAATTTTTATCGCTTCCTTCACTGGGTGCCCGGTTCAGCTGTACAGAATAAATACTGCGTTGTTTCTGTCAGTTTTTTCCTTAAACACACATACATTAGCATGGGGTCCAGTAATGTTAAAGCAATGTTACTTTTATGTCATTTCAACATCTCTGGTTTATGGTATAATGGGTTACATTCAGAGGCTATAGTACCCGAGTTAAACACGGGACTGCCTCAACAGTAAAATAGAGATAATTAATACAAACCCATTATTTCTTACCTTCAAGCCTCCTCAAGTTTGGAAAGAACAATACACACTATATATTTATTGTAGGTCAAAATTATACAGTATCTCCCACTTAGCACAAAAGACAGAAGATACATATATCATAAGCTTTCCCTCAACAACAGTAACCATAGAGATGGGAAGTTACTGTAGGAGGCTGACCTACCCTGGATTCCAGAATGAGCTCAATGAACATGGGTGTGGGAAACCTACATGGACATTGGCAAAGGACCACAGTAATAGCAATGAGGACAACAAAGCTGTCCCTTGATCTCGACCCCCCCCCCCCCAATTAGAATATAAACTCAGTGAGTCAGGTGGGGATTAGTGCTATGAATAAAGAAATGTAAAACCTGCTAAAGGAGACAGGCTGAAATAGGGCATAAGGGACCATCTTCTATGGGAGTCACAGAACGAAGGCATCTGTGGGGTGACAGTTAAAGAGACGGTACAAATATCTAGGGGAAGAAAGGAAGTTGTTGGGGGCTGTAAGCAGAGTAGTGGCCCAGTTTGACCTTGTGTCACTATGGCACTCAGCTGGAGTGTGTGCCAGATAGTGGGGCACAGAGGCAGCTCGGTGTGCTGAAAGAGTGGGAGGAAGGATGAGACAATGAGCAAGGACGAGCCTAGGTTTTTTGAATGGTGACCTGAACAAAAGTTTTGGTAGAGGTAAGAGAATGACATTTTACTGTAAAAGGAAGGGGAGAGATATATGTTTTTTAAGAGAGTATGTTTATATGCCGATAGGAATGGTTCATTAAAATATTAGAGAAGCCTGACCTGTGGTGGCACAGTGGACAGAGCACTGACGTGGAACCCTGAGGTCACCAGTTCAAAACCCCAGGCTTTCCTGGTCAAGACACATCTGAGAAGCAACTACTATGAGCTGATGCTTCCTGCTACTACCCCACTTTTCTCTCTTTAAAATCAAACCTTAAAAAAATAAAAGGAGAAAACAATGTTAATTGACAACACCATTCATTTATGATAAAAAGTTGAGTAAATTAGGACTAATAATAGGAAACCCTGCCCTGTTGCAGAGGAGACGATGAAGTCGTAGATGCATCACCTTCAAAATCAGGACAGCAGCTGTCATCCCTTTGTACTGAAAGGGGCCGCTGGTTATTTGCCAAGGGCAGCAGAGTGACCAGAGCTGTGCTTGGAAAAGTGGTGTCTGAGGTACTGTATGGTGGGCAGGGGGCTGTTGAGATGCTGGATATGCCCAAAGCATTTGAGAACGCATTTATGGAATTTTTAAATTTATTTTTGTGACAGGAACAGAGAGATGAGAAACATCAATTCTTTGCGGCACCGTAGTTCATTGCTTTCTCATATGTGCCTTGACTGGGGGGCTCCAGCAGACCAAGTGACCCCTTGCGCAAGCCAGTGACCTTGGGATCATGTCTGTCATCCCACGCTCTGGCCAGCAACCCCGCATTCAAGCTGGCGAGGCCGTGCTCAAGCCAGCAACCTCGGGGCTTTCAACCTGGGTCTCTGCATTCCAGTCCGACACTCTACTGTGCCACTGCCTGGTCAGCCACATTTACAGATTTATAACTGCTGAGTTATAAAACCTTATTCACAATGATCACTTGTAAATTATGAATTGACCAAATTATAAGTACCCTCAACAAAACCGATGATCCCGGGACCCAGTGGTGTCTGTTAAACTGCAGTCATTGTGAATGCCCTGTGCTCCTTGTGTCCATTTAAGATTTAGAATTTTTTAAAGCAATTTGACTCATTGCAGTTCATTCTAGAGGGGAATAAAGTAGGATTAAAGTGTCAGTTCATGAAATAACCCCTTCCCTCAACCCCTACCTATAAAACCACTTGAACTGATCATGGAGTGACTTTTCCATCTAGAGGAGAGGGAAGTCACACACTTCTGAAAGAGACAAGACATGCCATCCATTCCCAGTGCAAGATGGGGAAACAAAACAAGACTGCTGGTAAGTCAAGTAGAATAACTTACCTTATGATGAAGTAAATACAATTTTGATCCTGACCAGGTGGTGGCGCAGTGGATAATGTCAGCCTGGGATGCTGAGGATCCAACTTTGAAACCCTGAGGTCACTGGTTTAAGTGCAGGGTTGCTGGCTTGAGCATGGGATCATAGACATGACCCCATGGGTGCTGACTGGAGCCCAAGGTCGCTGGCTTGAGCAAGGGGCCACTCAGTCTTCTATAGCTCCCTGGTCAAGGCACATATGAGAAAGCAATCAATGAACAACTAAGGTGCTGAAAGTATGATTTGATGCTTATCTCCCTTTCTGTCTGTCCCTCTCTCAGTAAAAACAACCCAACAAAAAACAAAAAATGATTTGGAAGAGTGGGAGTCCATTTTTTCTTTTTCTGAAAAATACATGCTTATTGCAAAAGAAACCCAAGCAGCCTTGAAATTCTACAGTGCTGAGATAGCTACTGTTAACATTTTGGTGAATATTCTCCATGTTTAGTCCTATGTGTAATTTTTTTTAATTATTTTTATTTTATTTTTTTACAGAGTCAGAGTGAGGGATAGACAGGGGCAGACAGACAGGAACGGAGAGATGAGAAGCGTCAATCAGTTTTTTGTTGCGCATTGAGACACCTTAGTTGTTCATTGATTGCTTTCTCATATGTGCCTTGACCAGGCCTTCAGCAGACTGAGTAACCCCTTGCTGGAGCCAGCGACCTTGGGTCCAAGCTGGTGAATTTTTGCTCAAACCAGATGAGCCCACGCTCAAGCTGGTGACCTCGGGGTCTCAAACCTGGGTCTTCCGCATCCCAGTCTGACGCTCTATCCACTGTGCCACCGCCTGGTCAGGCCTATGTGTAATTTTTAATACATATACTGCTCAAGAGACATTCTATAATTACAGATCCAAGTGGAATACTGTTAAGTCTCAAAGTAACAGTTTGGAGGCAAAAAATAAAATTGAAATCCAAAAACCCTCTTTTTAAATGAACACAGGGTACAGAAGCCAGGAGAACAAATCAGGTCCAAGCCTCACTCGCAGCAGCAGTCCGACATCAGCCTTTGCCTCTGAGCCTCCTTCCTCACTGGGAGAGTAGAAACCAGGCTTAGGAGGTTCATTTAGGTGAAAACACTACAAGCTAACGAACAGTACATTAGCTGCATTTCTTAGTGCATTCATATGAGTGTTAGTAGAAAGCTGTCACATAAAATGACTAAGGCCACCTAAGCCAAGTTGTATAAGATAAACCAAGAATTTTAGAATTTTTAAATATTTGATCTTATTAAATTGATTTTTTAAAAACAAACTTACGTTGTATAGTGAGACTAGATAATGCTAACTTCAAACTCTGGTCCTCTGCATTTTGGCCAGTAGAGTATTTGAAACCTGATAAAAGGCCTGTCAAGGAACTTTCGTCCAGACCCTTATTTTCAATGGCTAGGGGTACAGAAGGCTGAGAACTAGAGCAAGTCAGGGTGCCAAGTTTCCTGATACTACAAATTTGCAAACTGGTCACCTATGGTCACAGCTACCCCAACTCTAGAAAAATGGACAGATGAGGCTTACTCTGGGTTTCCATTCTCAGTCGAGCGAAATGGCTACGTGTGTTCTCCAGTGTGTAGTCTTGAACCTGCCCTGCCCCCATTCCAGGCCTGCGGGCCCCAGCTGCAGCTGAGTTTGATGTCCCCACAGGACTCCCCATCCTGTGCGTGTGCAATTGATGGCTAGGCCTCCTGCGTCAATCACCTAGGAGACCTCTAGCCAAAGAATTCTTGTCCTTCTACATCTGTTAGCTTCCATTTACATAGCTTGTTTCTTTTTTTTTAAAAGTCCTGACTTAATTTTCTGGTTTTAGTCATTAAGGGCACAATATGAAAATATGATTATCATTAAAATGATTTTTTATTTGCTAAGTCAGATAGAGCTAAAACACTTCATTGTGTTGAGTTCCTTTCAATATTGGTGAATTTTTTAAAGTCAAAGCTAGAAACTTCTCTTGTCACTTTTTCTTTTTTTTTGTATTTTTCTGAAGCTGGAAATGGGGAGAGACAGTCAGACAGACTCCCGCATGCGCCCAACCGGGATCCACCCGGCACGCCTACCAGGGGCGACGCTCTGCCCACCAGGGGGCGATGCTCTGCCCCTCTGGGGCATCGCTCTGCCTCAACCAGAGCCACTCTAGCGCCTGGGGCAGAGGCCAAGGAGCCATCCCCAGCGCCCGGGCCATCTTTGCTCCAATGGAGCCTTGGCTGCGGGAGGGGAAGAGAGACAGAGAGGAAGGAGGGGAGAAGGGGTGGAGAAGCAAATGGGCACTTCTCCTATGTGCCCTGGCTGGGAATCGAACCCGGGTCCCTCGCATGCCAGGCCGACGCTCTACCGCTGAGCCAACTGGCCAGGGCCTCTTGTCACTTTTATAAACAGTCTAATGCTTAATACACTATCCTAGTATGAAATGGAGTCACTGGAATGAATGAGCTTTTGTGATTTAAAAAAAAAAATTTATTGATTGATTTTATGGGGGTGGGAGGGTGGAATGAGAAGTAGCTGCTTCACTCTAGCTGTTCACTGGTTGCTTGTCATACATGCCTTGACTGGGCAAGCTCAGGGTTGCAAACTGGCCACCTCAGCATTCCAGGTCAGTGCTCTATCCACTGTGCCACCACAGGTCAGGTTTGTGATTTTTTTTTTTTTTTGTATTTTTCTGAAATTAGAAGCGGGGAGGCAGAGAGATGTACTCCCACATTTGCCCGAGCAGGACCCACCCGGCAGGCCCACTAGGGGGCGATTTTCTGCCCATCTGAGGCATTGCTCCGTTTCAACCAGAGCCATTCTAGCGCCTGAGGCGGAGGCCATGGAGCCGTCCTAGCACTCAGGCCAACTTTGCTCCAATGAGCCTTAGCTGCAGGAGAGGAAGAGACAGAAAGGAAGGAGAGGGGGAGGGGTGGAGAAGCAGATGGGCACTTCTCCTGTGTGCCCTGACTGGGAATTGAATTCGGGGCTTCCACACACCGGGCCAACGATCTACCATTGAGCCAACCGGCCAGGGCCCTAGCTTGTGATTATTTTTAAAGCAGTAATGCCAATTTCTCTTAGTAAAATGTGTGCGTTAATTTTATTCACTGAGATAAATATTTAAAAGATATGCCAAATTACAGTAATCTATTTCCTATATTAGAATAGTTTTTGTTAATTTCTAATTTACTAATTAGCAGGCCTAAGTATCTGCACCTAAACTTACCTGATCAAATGACTAAAAGGATACCTAGACTCTTTGTTCCCTGAACACAGAACACTGCAGTACAAGTATGATTTTATGACTGAATACAATTAGTCCTTAGTAACCTAACCAAGCATTGGTAGTAATTGATAGATTAGTGATCAACAAATCAAGTGCATAGTTCTGATTTTTTTTTTTTTTTTTTTTGTATTTTTCTGAAGTTGGAAATGGGGAGACAGTTAGACAGACTCCCGCATGCGCCTGACCGGGATCCACCCGGCATGCCCACCAGGGGGTGATGCTCTGCCCATCTGGGGCGATGCTCCGCTGCAACCAGAGCCATTCTAGCGCCTGAGGCAGAGGCCATAGAGCCACCCTCAGTGCCCGGGCCAACTTTGCTCCAATGGAGCCTTGGCTGCAGAAGAGAGAGACAGAGAGGAAGGAGAGGGGGAGGGATGGAGAAGCAGATGAACGCTTCTCCTGTGTGTCCTGGCCGGGAATCAAACCCAGGATTCCTGCACGCCAGGCCAACACCCTACCACTGAGCCAACCGGCCAGGGCCCACACACTGATTTCTATTCATCAAGTGTGAATTCAGTGATGCAGGAGGGACGTTCTACACTAGGGAGAAATGTCAGCTTTGAGCTGTGCAGCTGTGCCACATGTGGCCCTTTCCCAGGGGAGGAAATAGAAATATAAAGCCAACAGGTACTGTGTAAGTGGGACTCCGTGTTGACCTGTCATTGCTACAATCAGAATGTGCTTTCTCAGACTACGTTTGGGACTGAGAAGAAAGGCTTGTTGGATATAATTCTTCATTGATTAAGAATGTGTAGGCCCAGTAGTCGCAGCCACCGTGGCGGCTGTCATTCAGGTGCAGGTTCCCATTTGATTCAGACAGATGGTAATGAAACTACAGAGCCAAGAATTGGTGGGCCATTTTCTTTAATTCTAGCCTCACACTCAGCAAGAGAGTAAAAACAAACACTCGGGCACCAAAACCCACTCACACAGTCTCCGGTACCACAACCAGGAGAATCTTTTCCGAGTTTTCCTAGAATCAAAGGCCCCACTAGGTAGCCTCACCCACTTCTTTTTCCCCATCTGCATGCCTCCATCTTGGCTTCTTCTTCTCCTGCAACCATGTGGCCTCTTCTCCCTGCAACAACATGGTCTCCCCCAAAATGGCCTCCTAGCTCCTTTTAAACCTTATCGGCATGAAAATCCCTCCTCCAGCACACATTAGCATAACCAAGCCCTTTCCCAAGCAGAAAGGCAATCAGCACTATCACGTGGCAGCACCATCACATGAGCAGTGGCCATTTTTAACAAAGTGAGCATAAAAATCAGATTTTACAAACTTATTTATCCAACACAATGCCAGCAGTTTCTCTGTATAAAGAGACCTTTAAATTCAAACACTTCTGAACCCTTTGGCCTAGCTACAACCAGTTTGGAAAACTTATGGGGGAGGGGCAAATATAAAGTTTCTTCTTTTTTTTTAAACATTGATTTATTGTTCAACTTATTTATACACTCATTGGATGATTTTTTTTTTTACAGAGACAGAGAGAGAGATAGACAGGGACAGACAGACAGGAACGGAGAGATGAGAAGCATCAATCATTAGTTTTTCGTTGTGCATTGCGACACCTTAGTTGTTCATTGATTGCCTCTCATATGTGCCTTGATTGCGGGCCTTCAGCAGACCAAGTAACCCCTTGCTCGAGCCAGTGATCTTGGGTCCAAGCTGGTAAGCTTTTGCTCAAACCAGATGAGCCTGTGCTCAAGCTGGTGACCTCAGGGTCTCGAACCTGGGTCCTTGGTATCCCAGTCTGATGCTCTATCCACTGCGCCACTGCCTGGTCAGGCTCTTATTTTTTTTTTACCTGTTCCCTTTACCCTGGGAACAGATCTTTTTGATTGATTGATTTTAGAGAGACAGAAAGGGAGGGAGAAAGAGAAAGACAGAGAGAAATGGAAGCATTTGTTTGTTGTTCCACTTATTTATGCATTCATTGGTTGCTTCCTGTATGTGCCCTGACCAGGCATTGAACCGGCAACCTCAGTGACTCAAGACAATGCTCTAACTGACTGAGCTAACTGGCCAGAGCAAACTGCAGATTTTTTTAAAGTAGGTATTTACTCCTACTTGACTAAAGATCCAGTGGAATTCTTAAAGCAAACAAACAAAAACAAAACAAAACAAAAAGGTAAGAACCATTGACATGACAGCCCAGAATTCACAGCCTGGCAGTGCTACCTGCCAGCATCATATAACATGCCTGAAGGTGCACTGCATGGCACATCAGGCACTCAGCTAGATAAGCATTATTTTAACATAATAATAAGTCAGGTCTAATAACTACCTTTATGAACTCATTCACTTCCATCTAAAAGTGAAACAGCCTGACCAGGAGGTGGCGCAGTGGATAGAGCGTCCGCCTGGAATGCCGAGGACCCAGGTTTGAGACCCCGAGGTCGCCAACTTGAGCACAGGTCCATCTGGTTTGAGCAAGGCTTACCAGCTTGGACCCAAGGTCACTGGCTTAAGCAAGGGGTTACTCGGTCTGCGGTAGCCCCACGGTCAAGGCACATATGAGAAAGCAATCAATGAACAACTAAAGTGTCGCAATGAAAAACTGATGATTGATGCTTCTCATCTCTCTCCCTTCCTGTTTATCTGTCCCTCTTTCTGACTCCCTTTGTCCCTGCCACACACACACACACACACACAAAAAGGTGAAACAGAGAACATATTTACAGATACATCCGATAAGGGGTTAATATCTAAAATTTTCAAGGAACTCATAAAATTCAACTCCAAAATAACAAACAATTCAATTAAGAAATGGGCAAAGGACCTGAATAGATACTTCTCCGAAGAAGACATACAGAGCCAATAGACATGAAAAAATTCTCAAAGTCAGTAATCATCAGAGAAGTATAGATGAAACCACAATGAGATATCAATCACCTCACACCTGTCAGAATGGCTATCATCAATAAATCAACAAACAAGTGCTGGCGAGGATGTAGAGAAAAGGGAACCCTTGTGCACTGTTGATAGGAATGCAGACTGGTGCAGCCACTATGGAAAGACTTATTTCAAAAAATTAAAAATGGCCTGACCTGTGGTGGCGCAGTGGATCAAGCGTCGACCTGGAATGCTGAGGTCGCCGGTTCAAAACCCTGGGTTTGCCTGGTCAAGGCACATATGGGAGTTGATGTTTCCTGCTCCCCCTTCACCTTCTCTCTCTTTCTCTCTCTGTGTCTCTCTTCTCTAAAATGAATAAAAATAATTTAAAGTGTCAAAATACCTTAAGAGGTAAGTTTTTTAAAAAATTAAAAATGGAACTGCCTTATAACCTAGCAATTACACTTCTGGGAATTTATCCAAAGAAATCTGAAACACTAATTTTAAGAATATATGCACTCCTATAGTGTTATTTGCATTAGCCACGGTTTGGAAACAGCCCAAGTGCCATCAATAGATGAGTGGATAAAAAAGCTGTGGTGTAGGCCCTGACCAGGCAGCTCAGTTGATTAGAGTGCTGTCCCTGAAACACCAAGGTTGCAGGTTCAATGCCTGGTCAGGGCACATACAGAAAGCAACCCAATAGATTCAATAAAAAATTTTAAATAAATAAAAGTGAAAGAGAATACTCCAACTCTATTTTATAGCCTTAAACACCCCTCTGAAGCTCCATCTTGACTGTGCATATAATCACTGGTTACTCAACTTCAATTTCCCACCGGTAACTCAATTTCATTGTTTTTCCTTCTCTGTCACCATTTCATGTATTTCACTTAAAGCTTATCAATCAGTTTGGCTACACTAGAAATCTGTACATTATCTTTGAGACTCACTCTTCTCTTGAATGTTCAACATAATCAGACCTTAAGGTCTACTGGTTCTACCTTTAAAGATCTCTGTAATCAGTCCCCTCTTAATCCTCATGGCCACCACCTTAGTTTGGAAACTCGAAATAATTTATCATACCTAGATTAGCAACAGCTTTGTAACTTACTTTTATCCCAAGGTTCTTACCCATCCACTCTGTCCTCCATACTTACTGGAGGGTCCTATGTGATGGGGGTTTTGAAAAGTATTAAAGTGTGACACCCCCCTTCCCCCTGAAATCTTTTTCTTTGGCTGACAGTCTCACCCTCCCCTGTAATGATACTCTGCTAGTGCCAGCTTGGGTCCCTGGGCTTTGGTTGTGAAAAATAAGAGTAACAGATACCAAAAATCACAGTCTTACAAGGTGAAAGACTAGTTTAATCAACTCCCATTAGCAACAGGAGCAAGAATTTATTAGAAAGAGGCAACTGCAGGAGTGGGGCGTGGGGTAAGAAGGGGAAGGACCTCAGCTTGTTAAGGGGGAGCTTTTTGATTAGGACTTGAGAGAGAAAAGTAAAAACAAATTTAAGGCAAAAAAATCAAAATGCAAGAAAAAGAGATTTAAGCGCTCCTTTGATTTTCCAATTTCAGCAGCTTCACCATTCCGGGACTGGGCCATGAAAATCTCTGGGCTCTGACAGTTCCATTTGCTTGAACTGTATGTTCCTAAGATGAAGGCCCATGACATTTAAGGTCCTTCACTATGTGGCACCCACTTCTCCAACCCTATGAGCTCCTCCTAGCGAGCTATGCCCAGAATGATTCTCTATTCTGTATTTCTCCACACCTGTGCTTACTGGATTTGCTTCTTCTGCCTCTAATGACCTCACCTCCATAGCCTTTGTGCTATGGATTTCCAATATACCACGATCCAGAACTACCAAGCCCCCTTCCTTGAACTGGGATAGTTTCTTGCTTTCCACAGTCAGGTCACCTGTAAGGAAGGGAAAAGAAGAAAAAGGTAAGAGAGTGAGTAGTTAAATCTTTTCCCAGGAAGTTTAAGGAGACACCCGAGGTGAAAGGGACTGTCCACAAGGGCTTCTTCGGAACGGAGTACTGGGCTGGTTTAGGAGGGAGCGGGAAGCCCACGGGGCAGTGAGGCCTCAGGCCACGGGAAGCGCACGGGGCAGTGAGGCCTCAGGCCACGGGAAGCGCACGGGGCAGTGAGGCCTCAGGCCACGGGAAGCGCACGGGGCAGTGAGGCCTCAGGCCACGGGAAGCGCACGGGGCAGTGAGGCCTCAGGCCACGGGAAGCGCACGGGGCAGTGAGGCCTCAGGCCACGGGAAGCGCACGGGGCAGTGAGGTCTCAGGCCACGGGAAGCGCACGGGGCAGTGAGGTCTCAGGCCACGGGAAGCGCACGGGGCAGTGAGGCCTCAGGCCACGGGAAGCGCACGGGGCAGTGAGGTCTCAGGCCACGGGAAGCGCACGGGGCAGTGAGGCTTCAGGCCAGCCTGACCCGTTCGCGTATGGGCGGACGTCTTCTCCAGTTCAGAAACCAGCTGCTTCCCCTATTTTAAGCAGTAAAAATAATCTGTAACTTAACAGAATGATTTCTTTGCAAATGATAAAACTGTTCAGATTTCTAAAGATAACAGATAATGTTCCTTTCTACAAAGTATTTAATACTAAAATGCAGCTGAATGAAAATGTATATGAAAACAAGGTAGAGACCAGACCAGCTCTGTACAAGAAAACTAACCTCTAAACCGAAATTGATCACCGTGCTATCAAATTTACACATAAACAAGTACAAGTAGAATGTGTTTCTCAATCTATCAGCTCCCCTTTGTTGAAAAACCTTTGGGCACAAACACAGTCTGTTCACTGTTGATAGCTATTAACTGATCCAAGGCATAGCTCCCTATCCGAGAGTGAAAACAGCCAAGGCTCGGACAAGTACCGGCTCACAGAGAAAGGGAACCAAAGGAAGGTGCTTCGCAGGTGTTTGACAGCAAAGGTGAGTCAGGTCAGACCAGAACAGATGGGGCTTAGTACCATAACGAGGCAGAAACATGTAAAACAGTTCATGCAACCAGCCTTATTTATTGAGAAGTCCTAATTTTATTGCCCGTTTAGTAACATGTTTGTTCCACAAACTAATTTTTCATAAAGCAAAGCACAACTTTTTCTTATAAATAGTATAAATTATTTTATTTACAGAAACTTGTTACAAAACAAATAGACTATATATTTCTTTTCTTTTAAATATCCAAAGTAATTTTCTATCTCTTGACATTTGTTCATGTTCTATACAGCAGCCAACAGAGTCCAGCTGAGATGCTCTTGATGACGTGTACAAATTATCCAGCAAGTCACACATTTTAACACAGGAGATTGCTTTTGTAACCAAGCTAAAAAAAACAAACAAAAGAAACAAAACAGCAAAATGCTTTCAAGCCCCTAGATTCATACTGACAGTATGTAGTGCTCATTTAAATGATCTGAAAACGTAAAATGTTTTGCATAAAATGTAAAAATGATTATTTTCTTCTAAACAATGACACTTTTAACAATCACTTTCCAAAGCCCACTATCTCCCCCAGGACAGAATGAGAAATATTAAGAAGTTCCTTGGCAACAGAACTCTCGCAGCAAGACGGCTGCTGTATAAATTACATTTTCAAATTATACATTTTTTTTTCAATTTTCTCAGAGGTACTTTGTATATTTTTGGAATATAAAAAAATTTATATTCTATTTTAAACTCAATATTTCATGAGTGAATAACAGAATGGACACATCATGTAAGTTGCTGGCTGACAAAAAGATCTGTAACCCTTGGTGCCGCTGGGCAATCCATCACTGGCTGAATTACTGTGGACCAAAAACCCTTAATTTTAAAATACCTTATAAAATTACCAGCACTGGTGGTTTTCAAGTCCTCCCCTAAATTTTTAGAAACAGTATTTACGTGGAAAAAAGCAACTCCAGAAGTTCAACTAAACATTCAAGTCTTTTTTTTTTAAAGAGAATCTGGTTAAGCTTAAAACTAGGTTCAGGCACTTTCAGCTTTCCTCCATTAGTTTTAAACCATATCACATACCAACACACATGTGCTCAGAGGGTACACATACAGACACAGGCGCACACATGCTCTCACATAAAACAGAAGAAAAGCAGTGTGACACTTAGTTACATGTCGTCTATCGGGAAACCAGGCAACCAGGGAGAAGCAATGCCCACTCCGTCTGTGTGAGTCCATTCCCGAGACGGCAGACAAGAGACTTTCACAGAACCAACCATCCCTTAAACTGTAAAGGAGGCAGGTTCTAGAACTATTGGCTTGGCAGTGAACCACTTCAAATTATAAAAAGGTATTTACTTTTATTAATTAATAAATAAATACTAGATGATCTCAATTGTACCAAAACAGGATATCAGAAAAAAAGACCTGTGCAAAAATACATATTTAAATATGTACAATTCATTTTTAACAAAATATGTCTTCTGAGATAGGGATACTTCCATATTTATAATAGAACAAGAAATTCCAAAATAAAGGTACAAAAGTAGGTTTTGTATAATTCTTTTGTTCATCATTGCAGCACTTTTTTTTTTTTTTTAGGTCAAGAAAACTGCAGGACTTGTCATGAAATTCTATTGGAAAGAATACAAAAATTATCTTGATTTAAATTGATACCAAAGTCTGTCTAGAAACAACCCAACCACTGCAAATTTGGTTTTTGCAAGTTAATTTAATTCAAAAAAATACCTATACATCCATGTTTTAAATGATCTTAATTGCTCATTGTAATAAAAAGTAGTTGTAGGAGAAAATAAAATATTTGAACAACAGTCTAAAATTTAATAGCACTGTTTAGAATATGTCTGTTTGTGGCAGGCAGAATCCAAAATGGCTAATTTCCTAATCCCGATGCTCTTTGTACTACTGGGAGACATGATAAAATCCAATTAAAACCTCAGTCTAAGAAATCAAATGATCAACAACGCTAATCTAGATATATCTACATTATTCTAAACCAACTTGCTATTGTAGATCCTAGTCACATCTTTTGGAACAATGTGATCTGTCTATAAATTCCATCACTAAAAGGAACTTTATTTATAACCATCAAGTCCCCTTGGTTCTGAAAATAAATTTTACCCATACCCCATTGCACTTGTCACCAAGGAATCAACTAAGTATGTTCTGATTCCCTCTCCCTGCCTCCCTCTACTGAGATGGACACCAGACAGATTCCCTAACTATACCAAACTGACTCATCCAGGCTCTCTCCTTACTAAGCTCTCCTATAGTATCATTTAAAAAACATTTACTGATTGATTGCATAATAAGTGAACAAGACATTGTTCTCCCCTTCCTTTTAAAAAAATCAATATTTTACATCAATTTATAGCTAAAGTATCTGCATAAAGTTTTTGTTTTCTTACATAATAAGATTAATTCTGTAGCGATTCACATTATTAGGCTGGTAACCAAGTATTCATTCATTCTACCTGTTGTTGACGTGAAATTCCCTGAAACTGAAATAACCCAAGAATTGCAGGAAAGAAAGGACACACTGACCCATCAGATGGAGCCCAAGGAAATGTACCCGCCTTCAGCAACTCTGTAAACCTTCTTCTAAACCCCAAATTCCTTCTGAAGTCATGATGCTTTAACACATTAAGCTCCTTCTTCTGGGGTGGGGGACTAGAAAAGAGTACCCTGGGAGGGTCTCCAAAACTCTCAGGAAGATGGCTGGCAGAATCCCAGGGAAAGATGGTGTGTTGGGGAAATGCTAGATGTGCATCTGTCATCTCTGCATAGGGACATGTACAAATGCACCTCCCTCCCTCCTCAGTGTCTGCTCCTACCCCAGTGGCAACCAAATAAACACCTGCACTAGCAGGAGGGGTGTGCACACACAATGTGGGAGGGTGCTCAGGGCGGGAATTCACCCTTAGTACCAGAGGTGACCAAGGGGAGGGCAAAGAGAGCCTTGGAAACATTTAAGTATGTTGATGACAATTTCTGGTACATCCTGATAATTTCACTTTACAAAAGCAATTTTTTGAAAACAGGAGACTGGGCAGACCAACCAACCCAATCTGCTTGTTTAACATGAAGACTTAAGAGGCAGAAAAACTCCATCTCCTTGGAAGTCTTGGAAAAAATTTTCCCCATACAGTGATTTTTATCTATCACCTCCTCAAATTTGGCTTTTCATTATCAAAACTAGTTTGTATTTTCCTTTTTCTTAAATCACACAGAACTGCTTTTGTACCAAGAAGAGTAAGCCTCTAAAGTGGTGTATATTTGCTCTCTGGTCATAAATAGCTTTAAATCAGGCTGTAAGTTAGAAACATCTGACAGCCTATCTATCCTCCAAAATTGCAAAATGCTGGGCACAGTACAGGCTACTCTGCCCCGTGCCTTGCTAGCATCCATTTCCCGTTCCTGGAACCTTGCTATAAATCCCTAGTGACAGAGCCCCCCCTCCAGAGGGCAGCTCCCCTCTGCTCGGGGCTCTAGTTAAGGTGCCTGACTGCGAGAGTGACCTGCAGAAGACAGTGTAAAAAGAACGGGGGTGGAAGCAGAGAGAGGGAGAAAAATCTACAGTAATATTCTTGCCAAAACATTCTTCCCCCTGGCCAGTCTGCTTGAAGAGTGGCTCCATGATATACTGCAAGTTTAAAAATCAAAACAAAAATTTCTCACAGATTGGTAACAAGCAGTCCAGACCACTTTAACACTGATAGAAGCAATTCTGTGGCTGAACTTGCTCCAGTGTCCTTTACGAGTACTCACTGCTACAGACATAGCTTCAGGGAAGTTCTCGTCCAACAACAGCCGGCAGATCTCTGCCCTTGAGGCCCATAGGATGTTGGGAAAACAGACTCAAAGGCATCTTGGGGTCCAGAGTGCTGAGTGGAGGTGTAACTTGTCGTCAAAAGTGTCCAGATTATTCTTCCCCATGCTATTTCCGGTTGTCAGGGACGTGTCTTTGGCTTTCAAAAGAGAAGGAATGGGGAAACAAGAGAAAGGTGAGTGAGCAGCCATGTGCTGTGCCACCCTCGTGCTAAACACCCAAGGTCACAGCGCTCCGGAATCTTCGCCGTGTGTGATGCCAGTAGCAGTCAGCCGAAGAATCTGGCCTCACTTTCCAAAGCCTTCACTGCTCTCGGGCACAATCCTTCTCAAAGATCGAGTTTTATAAAACCCTTTAGAAGAGATGCAGGCTGAGTTTCTAGCACAGAGAAAAAGTTTACATTTGCCTTTTGGTTTTATTTACAATTTTTTTTTTTCCCTTGAAGATATTCCAGGCTGTTAGTTGAGAACTGAACAAGGTCAAACGGGCAAGCCCATACAGGTGTGGACACTCACACCGAAAGCAGTGCCCACGTCAGGGGTGGGAACTGTGGCCATGAGCAGACCGGCCTCACCTCCTAGGCATCCCAGCATCTCAGTGCATTCATTCCTTGCTGCAGGGTTTCAACCCGCTCAGTTACTCTATTTTAAAGTCTGCTCCATGAGGAACAGTGAGTGGAGGTCCCTACTTTTCTAAGAGCGGTATTCTTTGAAGCATTCTGGAGTCATAAGTACCTTTGAGATTAGAATCAACACTGTAAGATCCCCCTGCAGTAAAAAAGAACGAAAACATAGGCTGTTTGTCCTAGTGGGACAGAGTCGCCCAGATTGTGGGAACCAGGCAACAAGCTGTCAGCCCAGGAGCCAAACAGCCTGTATTAGGTTATTAGCTACTATATATTAGATTAAAAAACAAACACAGGCCTGACCTGTGGTGGCGCAGTGGATAAAGCGTCAACCTGGAAATGCTGAGGTCGCCGGTTCGAAACCCTGGGCTTGCTTGGTCAAGGCACATATGGGAGTTGATGCTTCCAGCTCCTCCCCCCTTCTCTCTCTCTCTCTCTCTCTCTCTCTGTCTCTCTCTCTCATCTCTAAAAAATGAATAAATTAAAAAAAAAAAAAAAAGAATTGCTTTAAGAAGCACTTGTGCAAAAAACTCATATTTAAAAAAAAACAAAAAACAAACAAACACAATAAAAAAACTCTCTAGCTTTAAAAAGGGGCCAAGGCCTGACCTGTGGTGGCGCAGTGGATAAAGCGTCGACCTGGAAATGCTGAGGTCGCCGGTTCGGAACCCTGGGCTTGCCTGGTCAAAGCACATATGGGAGTTGATGCTTCCTGCTCCTCCCCCCTTCTCTCTCTCTTTCTCTTTCTCCTCTCCCTCTCTCTCTCTCTCTCTCTGTCCCTCTCTCCTTTCTAAAATGAATAAAAAAAAAGGGGGGGGGAGGCCAAATTTCTCATGCAAGTCTGGATCTGCAGCTTCTTTTTGAAAATGAGAAGTTGGTGGGAACAGTCATTGCGGCTTCAACTCCCCAACTTCCCCCGGGCACTCTTACCCCCGAGTAGAGGGGCCCGCCCAGCCTCTTCCTCTCCTTCTCGGTGCTTGTGAGCAGTGAGGTCTGCAGCCACGTGTAGTGGAGGCAGACCACACGCAGGAATACCACAAGGGCATCCGTGCGATCCATGCGATGGAACAGCTCTCCTGGGCTTCATGCAGAATCAGAGACTACACTCAGAAGGGAGTCTTAAGGGATGGACATGCCATTTCTTTTAGTTTGCACTACATTTTTGCGCTTATCATAAACTACCTATAATCAGTAACTAAAGACCAAGAAATAAAAGCACACTGTCAGCTATCCAGGAACCCCCCTGCTCAAAGAGCTGAACTATATACAAACATCCCATAAGTATTTGAGGCTCAAATAGAAAAATTTAAGCAGCTGCTATTTAAATTCGTGAGTAATTATTTCCCCCATACCTTTGGCACTGGGTATTAATTCACAAAGATATTGGAGGAAAATTATATGACAGTGAGAAAGTTCTTGGTATTTTCTGAAAAAGTTTTAACCTGGCATTTGAGTCAGGTTCTGAAGATAAGGAAAAACAAACAAAAAGAAACAATTCCCATTTTAAATCAGGGCTTTTGGGTGATGCTGTTGAAATTCCCGTTCGTAAGCAAGGTGAGGAGACAGCCTGATGAATGAAATAACAGGATTCAAGATGAGCAGCAGCAGCAGCGGGAGAAACGGCTACGGGAAGTCAGAGCGGAGAAACGGGAGCAGGGGAAACACAGAAGAAAGGAGAACGCACGGCTAATGCAGGGTCTGAACACACCTGGGGACACTCCTTCATAGTAACCTCTATGCTGAGGAGACTTTAGTCACCTGCTGTACCCAAACTTATGCTGTTTTTTCTGCCTCCCTGGAAACTGGAGGGAAAATATGGAAAGAGTTAACCAGAAGACATGCAGTTCTCTTTCTAGATCAATGTGATTTTGGCCTGCCTTTCTTCCCAGGAAGGTAGTAGAGAACTGCTCCCCAGGACACAGCACCGCAGGACAAGCCCTGTCCCTTCCGTGACATCTCCTGGCTGTGGGGAGGGCCCTGCGGTCCTGCTGCGGTCTCCACAGCCCTACCAGCTGAATACACTGTGTGGCCTCCTGACCCAGGGGCCATCTCCAGGTCAGGAGGAATTCTGGCAAAGAGGAACCTGTTTTACCTTCCTACGGACACAAACTCTTCCTTTTCTTAAAAGACACCATGAAGCTGACATCTGCGTAGAGGCGAACTACTCAGCCCACCCCCACAGAGGTCCAAGCTGGTGGGAGACGTCAGGCAAGGGAGGTGGCGTCCGCAGGCTCACGGACGGTTTCCTACCTGATGAAGGAAGGAGCTGTTTGTCAGTCCGGGCGCCCCTGGGCTGGCTCCTGTGTGCTTCACATGCACGTTGTTCATGGCTGGCAATTTGGCAACCTTTGTGGGTTTGCTGCTGTTGTTGCTGACGCTGCTTGAGCTGGGTGAGCACTTTCTCTTCTTTCCTACGAGTTTGTCTAAAGGAGTGTGTGGGTGTGAGTAACTGCCATGCGAGTTGACGGGCAGCTCGCTGGACTGGTGAATGAATGGGCCGAGGGAAAGCGTGGAGTCGCCACTGTTCACCATCACACTCATCCTCTTGATGGCCTCAGCAGGGCTCCCCCCAGGGGCACCCCTCCCTGACTGCTCCTGCCGGACGCACACCGAGTTCGCTCTACTGGCCATGCAGCTGAGGCCGGAGCCATGGGGCAGTGTTGCTAGGGAGGGGCAGGGAGGCCCAGAGTGAGCCACACAGTTCCTCCTAAAGGACTCCATGGAATGAGAAGAAGAGGAGGAGGAGGAGGACGACGATGACGAGGAGCAGGAGGAGGAGGAGGAAGAGTGAACTAACAGTGGAGAACTGGTTTTGCGTTTCTTTCCTGAGGTGCCACTAGTACTGCTACTGGTGTTGTGACAGTTAGTGCTGTTACCAGAAGACTCCTTGGGCCTTAAAGACTTGCTGGATTTCAACTTCTGAGGTTTCCTGGACATAGGGGAGGAGGGCACTGAGGAAAGGCCAGAGGGCGTGGAAGGGGATGAGGAGGAGGACACATGTCTGGACTGCATACTGCACACGGGATCCATGGCCCCGGACGCGGCGGGCTGTGCATTTAGTGTGGTTCCATGAGCTGGTACCGCTTTGCTGTGTGGAGAGATGCAGGCAGACGAGAGCAGGACTGGGGATGTAGACACAGTGGCTGCTGCCAGACAGCTGACCCCACATTGCGATGTCGCTACAGAGTTTGTCCGGTGAGGAACACGTGTGGAGACAGGTGATGTGGTACTGGGCACGGGTGGGATTTTCCTGCAGAAAGGAGTCAGATTCAATAAGCCATTCAGGGACACTTTCAGACGGACCCTGCTTGCGCCGAGCACCCCACTGTGAGAGGGACCACGGACACGCAGAGCCCGTCTGTCACTCCTCTCCTGCAAGCTCAGTGGCCTGGGCCTTCCAGCGGCTGCTGCACAGCCTCACCCTGCCGCGTCCCCAGCCCCAGTGCCAATGCCGCTGGACTGTTCTGAGAACAGGCCACGATGTTAAGACCCCCTATATATCTCTTGCCCAGAACACTGTTACCCCAACTTATGCTCACCTTTGTGTTTCAGTGCATCATCACTCCCCTCGGAAATCTATCCTGACCACCCACACACTCTCACGGCCCTGTCTCTGGACTCGGGGGGCTCGGGTGCTTTCCCGTGACTGCTGGTCACTGTCTACAGAGCCAGTCCCCACAGCAGGTTCACCACTGCACCAGCACAGCCCCGCACAGCTCCAGGGATGCTGAAGGCACTTAATGTTGGGAGGATTCATGAGTGAGGAAGAGGGAAGGGCATGGCTAATTAGTAACAACTGCTGGGTCTTAACTATAGGCCTGAATGACTGTACAGGGATCTGAGCCCTGAGTCCCAGGGGACTTCCAGTCACGTGCTGAAACAATGTGTTATTAATGATTTTTCAGCAAGGTATTTATTTGGGGGTGGGAAGCTATTTAAATAGTCAAAACTGGGAGGACCCATTTACTTTAGCTTTGATTTTAAAATGTGACAGCATCAACATTTGAAAAACCCCTCCACGGAGTTAACAGGGAGGTGACAAACTGCAGTGGCGTGGACCCAGGCTGTCTCTCCTGATGAAGTGAGCCTGATCAGTCACCACGGCAGCCGGGGCTCCAGTCCCTCGTTTTTAAAGTGAGAGAGCTGGCCTGGACTGTTGCCAAAGCACTTTCCACGTGCTTCAGAAAAACTATAGCTAGTAATAAAAAAAGTTCATTACAGTAAGTATTTGCAACAGTTTTTTTTTTAAATTTTTTTAAAATTCATTTTAGAGAGGAGAGAGAGAGACAGAAAGGGAGAGAGAGAGAGAGAGGAGAGAGAGACAGAGAGAGAAGGTGGGGAGGAGTTGGAAGCATCAACTTCCATATGTGCCTTGACCAGGCAAGCCCAGGGTTTCAAACCGGCGACCTCAGCATTTCCAGGTCAACGCTTTATCCACTGCGCCACCACAGGTCAGGCCATTTGCAGCAGTTTTAAAACTCCCATTCAAGAGTGTGGCTCTGGCCCTAAAGCAGTGCCTCTCAACCTTGGCTGTACTGGAAACAAGACTCCCTTGGGTGGGGTGGGGAGCAGATGTCAGTAACTGCTAATGTCAGGAGATTCCCACGTGAACCCAAGATGGAAAAGCCGGCTTCCAACCATGCGTGTGCTCCCATGGAGGACAACCGTGACGGTGCCTGCGAGCTGAGCAGAGATGCTGAGGCCCTAGGCCACCCTGCAGACCTACCTCATCAAGACCTGTGTCTCAACAAGATCCCAGAAGAGTCACGGGCACTGGCACCTTTGAGGAACCCTGCTTGCAAGTACAGGTGCTCCTGCTCCCTGCACTCACTGGATGCAGTGGCTTCTTATGGCCACCAGGGGGCTGAAGAAGTCAAAGCCTAAAGACCAGCTGCTGGACCAAGTCCTGGGAAACGAAGAAGGCAACCATGGTAGGGGCACCTAGATCTCTCTGACTACATCACTGGTGTCTCTCTGAAAAGCTCTTTTTTTGTGTGGCAGAGACAGAGAGAGAGTCAGCGAGAGGGACAGACAGGGACAGAGAGACAGAAAGGGAGGGAGATGAGAAACATCAATTCTTCGTTGCGGCTCCTTAGGCTTAGTTGTTCATTGATTGCTTTCTCATATGTGCCTTAACCGTGGGTGGGGGCTACAGCAGACCGAGTGACCTCTTGCTCGAGCCAGTGACCTTGGGCTCAAGCTGGTGAGCTTTGCTCAAACCAGATGAGCCTGTGCTCAAGCTGGCGACCTCGGGGTCTCGAACCTGGGTCCTCCACATCCCAGTCCAATGCTCTGTCCACTGCGCCACCACCTGGTCAGGCTAAAAAGCTCTTTTAAATCATTCATTACTTTTTGAATAAAGAACAAAGACTATGTCATCATATTGACCTGTGTTTGCATAAATGAACTCTGTAAAGATGCAGAAGCAACTAATAAAAATGTTTTTCTGGAGGTGGGTAGGAGCGGGGAGGAAAAGAGGGAGGAAGGACAAGCTCCAACTCACGATTCTGCTTCTTCAAAAGTTCACAGCACAAAGAGGAAAACCTTTCCACACAGGTCACCAGGAAGTGAAACTATCACGCACACTTCTGCCATAAACCACTTATGAGGATAAAAAATTCTGAGGACCCCTCTAAACTCCTAGGAGACAACACCCAAAATCGAGTGAGCTGAGTGAGCTCACCAAGTCCCATCAGGTAGTATGAAAAAATAAGCTGAGATTTCATGTATTTTGGAGTTTTCTGATAGGAAGACCCCCTCAAAACACCCCCCCCCCAGAATCCCTACAAACCACTGCCCTGAGTCTGTGTCCTTCAAAAAAGAGGAAGAGGTCTCTTACCTCGTAAGACCCAGAAAGAAACATGGAACAGAAAAGCAGTGATCCGCTCTGGCTCTCGTTTTCAGAAGCGAACAAATACAGGTCCTATTAATGACTGTGGCCTCTAACTAACTTTCTCTGACTTTATTAGGCAATCAAGGGAGGCGAAGGGTTACCCTGGCATAGTCTACTTCAGGAAGGCACTAGAAAATGACCGATGGGGGATTTGGGATGGCCTCTGGGTTACTGGCCAGTTTCCTTTAGCACCATGTGGCGGAGGGACATTCTCTGCAATTTCTGTATTTCCTTAAGTAGACACGACCAAACACTGGTTACCCAAGATGCTCGCTCCCTAAAAGAAGTTCCCAGGTTTATGAAACTTGGGGGACATTCCATATTATACATATCTCTTGCTTTGCAATTACAGTGAACAGTGCCCATTACAGGGTCTGAGAAGTCCTGCAGCAAGAATATAAACTATTACTTCAGGGATGGCCATGAATTCGTCCTCCAATTAAACTCCCACTTGGGAAATGCTAGCACATAAAATGCACACAGATGATCATAATCTCAACTGTACATGAGAGCACACAGCTCCTCCACCTAAAACCCCCAGCAGCACCACAACACAGAGCGTCCGGCTCAGGGTCACGTGGCCCACGGCCTCTCGCATTGGGCCTTCCTTCACACTCACTTTCTTGCTCTTCCTCAAACAAACCTCATTCTTTTCTGACTCAAGACCTTACACACGTGGTTCTTTCTGCCTTTAGCCGGTTACTCCCGCCATCCCATGGCTGCTCTTTCTCACCTATCCACCTCAGCTCAGCCAAGGGACACCTCCTCAGAAAGGGTTTCCTGAACCCTCTCGCCTGCTGTGTCCTTCATGCCAGCTCTGTTTGGAACCAAACTGCCTGTGGGACCAAATCTCGGTCCTCACACCAACTTGGTGGGTGACCTTGTTTCTCCACTTCATTATCTATAAAATGGAGATCATCAAAGTCACCTGACAAAGCCAATTGTGAAAATTAAATATATTTAAGTAAATTAAATTAACCCCTCAGTAAGTGTTAGTGATTATCAGTGTTTCCGTCATCTCCCTGTGACAAGCTATCATCGATCTCTGGTTTGTTTACTGGTTACCATTTCTCCACCAGCTAGAACGTGAGTGCCACATCTGTGCCTGGAACCCCAGCACCCAGAACAAGATGCATTTGCTGAAAGAGTGAATGAATGAATGATGAGGGCCTTTCCCTCAGGGAGAGTCAAAGGCCACACTGTCATTGAGGAAAACACATCTCCACCGAGCCAGTCCAGTGAGAAGTCAAGAGGCCGCGCCGAGAGCCTGCCCTCTCCCGTCCCGAGGTGGAGAGGCGGCACTCACTTCCACAGCTGCGCGTTCAGATGCTTCTCCACCATGAGGCTGAGGGCGCAGCGAAGCCGGTTCCACCTGGAGTCAAACACATAACAGCCTCTTCCAATCTGCCGGCTCCCGAATGTGCAAAACTGAAAGAGAGAGCACAGGCCCGTGCTTGCTGATGGGACAGCGGCACCCCTGGCGGGGTCCTCTCTCCTTCAGGCAGGGAGCTGCCAGGACAGACAGCTTACTCTGAGCACACAGGCTGTGACGTATGAGAGGGACAATGCCTGGCCCTGAGTTTCATGGAGAGAAAGGGAAAAGCGTGAGACATCCCGGACACAGTGCATACGCCTCTGGGGCCCCCTGTTCTGAGCTGCTTTCACACCTGACCTCGCCCACGCATACGTACATATGTACATACGGGCTTGCCAAGGCCCCTGGCGTGCCCCCCTGCAGTGTACTGTCCCTGCTGCGTGGGGAGGGTCAACATGGGGTAGATGTGGAACTTACAGATGCTGGCTGAGGATGATGACCTGAATAATGACAGTCCAGTTTTTCAACAGACTCTTCTTTGTCATCGCCTTCTCCCTCCTCACTGGATAACCGAGAAGCTGGCTCAGTGGCAGGCAGGGGAGGGTGTGGAGATTCATGGACTGGAGGAGGGTCAATGGGGGCACTCCCACCTTGCTGAGCAGGGCAGCCTGGAGGCCTTGGTGAGCAGAAAGTGCAGCACGGATCAGATCACATGTCTGGGAATCAGCTGCCTTGATGCAGATACAACCACGTATCCAAAACCACCGAGGAATCGGGGACACTACTAGCACCGGGCAGACCCGAGCCAGGCGGCCTGGGAGTGAGGAGCCTCTCCCCTGAACTGCACAATGGCAAATGCAGCTGTCGGCCAGGGCTAGCTCGGTGACCTATACTTAGCTCTCCTTTCGATGGCCACCGGGGGGGGGGGGGGGGGGGGGGCGGACTTAGGTCCTCCTCCCAGTCTCCCCAAAGGGGGGAAAATATGTATATATGAAATTTAAGAGAATTTTCTTTGGTTTCTTTCCAAATTTCACCTGGGTTCGGGTTACTAAGGCAATGAATAAGGTAACTGACAAAAGGCTCCACAACAACCTAAGAGGGACAGGAGGTGATAAAATAAGGAGGCAGCAACACTACTTCACGGGAAAGTGACCTGAGAGCCTGCTACTCAGGGACAGCAGTATGTTTCCCCACATACAAAGGTCTGCTGGTTCCAAAATTAAGCTTACTCCTTTATGGATGGAAAAACTTCAATGAGAAGACAGCCCAGCAAGGCCTTACTGAGGCATCATGGCAGGGCTCAGCCACACCCTGGGTGCTTTCGCAGCGGCCCTTCCACCGGGTCACTCAGAAGCCAGGGGGTTTGTGCTGAGGCTCAAGTTCACACTGGATTTACGTGAGGGAGGCACTTCCACCCCTCATGCGACAATTTCAAGGATCAGATGTGAGTGTGAAATGTGAGGGCAACAGGGTTGGCACATGCCTAAGCAGAAGCCTCCGTGCCTATGGCCGACCCTGGAGGCCTCCCTCTATGCCTTGTTCTTTTCCTTCCCTCTGGAAATAGAGTACAAAGTCCTTTATTTCAGCCTGATTAAGTGCACAAGCACAGACATACATACCTGCAGTCTACCAGCACTATCTCTGAGGCACGTGTAGGGGAAGGTCTTGGTAAATAAAACACATTGATCCATGGCTTAGTGTATGACTATAATGCCTAATACATGCTTAGACCAAAGCCCCACATGAATGAATGAAAAAAATATGTTGATAAATGGATGCTGAAAAAACAGCCTGAATGTCTGTCCCAAGCAAGGGATTTCCACTGCTGCTCTTTGCAAGAAGCGAGACAAACGAATGGGAAACTGCTGCCAAAGCCATGTGAAATGTCCACTCACTAACCTGCAGGCAGGACACACAAGCCAGCCCTGCTCAGTGGGCTCAAGAGATGGATCACATTGCGCAAGGGTGGAACAGGTCATTCTAGCTTTATTCTGCTACTTGCACCGGGCCAAGAATAGCCCAATGATGAACTCAACAATTTTTTTCTTTAGAGTATAACCTAATCTAGCATCTCATCCTCCCAGAGTGAGTCTGATGGACATTCCTGACACCATGACCAAACTGGGGTTTTACAGTGTTTCCACTCTGCTCTCTGAAGGAGGAAAAACTTGGAAAACTTGGCTTACCTTGGAAGACTGGGGGTGTGAGGTTTAGGTTTACTAGCTACAAAAGGCTTTGATTCAGAAGGAATCACTCCGTGAGAGTTTTGGTGTGGCTCCTGTGAAGTCCTAGGAGGGGCGGGATGCAGGTCCCTGAGAGGCTGTGTTGGTTGCTGAGAGTCCAGATGGCGAATCGATTCCTTTTCCCTGGTTTTGTTTTTGTGCTCGGCTAATAACACATCGAATCGTTTTCTTCTACCTTGGACAGCCCTCCGTTGGGTTAAGGAATGTGTCTGTCGACCAGAAAATATAAAAACTGAAGTTATCTCAGTAATTTTTTCTGTCATATATCCAAAAACACCATTCCCAATAAAAAAGCAATCTGGAGCATTAGCATAGTCAAAGGCAGCTCAGCATTTGATAAGCTAAAAATCATGAGTATGGACCTTGGCCAGAGGCTCAGTGGATGGAGCATTAGCCTGGTGTACGGAAGTACTGGGTTTGATTCCCAGTCCAGGCACACAGGAGAAGCAGCCATCTGCTTCCCTCCCCCCCCTCCCCCTACAGCCAGTGGCTTGACTGGTTTGAGCATCAGCCCTGGGCGCTGAGAATGGCTTGGTTGGTCCTAGCACTTCAGACTCAGGCACTAAATATAGCTCGGTTGATATGATCATTGGCCCAAGACAGGTGCTGCCAGGTGGATCCCAGTCAGGGTATATGTGAGAGTCTATCTCCCCTCTTCTCCCTTAAAAAAAATATCATGAGTATAATCTTTATTCTTTAGCTATAAGAAAGGCACTATTCAAGACTCCACATGTACGAGAGTGTGCTGATGTCATTTCCTCCACAAGAAAAAAGAAATGTTTGCTGTGCCCTTGCCTGTTGCCAAGAAGCTGGTATTCAAAATCAACAGGTGCAACACCAACAATTCCTTTACTAGGGGTCTTACCAGCTCCATCAGAAAAGCCCCACTCTGGGTCACTTAAGAGTTTTAAAAGTTAAGAGGGAAGAAATAATTATTATATAAAATGTGCATCAAAAAGTCTTCTTTTAGTAATTGTCAGAGTGAAAACTAAACACAATTGTTTTTCTCCACTGCAATGGAAATGTCATTTAAAGAGAGAAAATGGTGGCCTTAGCCAGTTGGCTCAGTGGTAGAGTGTTGGCCTAGCGTGTGGAAGTTTCAGGTTCGATTACCGGCCAGGGCACACAGGACAAGTGCCCATCTGTTTCCCACCCTTCCCCTTCTCCTTCCTCTCTGTCTCTCTCTTCCCTTCCCACAGCCAAGGCTTCAATGGAGCAAAGTTGGCCCGGGCGCTGGGAATGGCTCCCTGGCCTCCACCTCAGGCACTAGAATGGCTCTGGTTGCAACAGAGCAACGCCCCAGATGCATCGCCCCCTGGTGGGCATACCAGTTGGATCCTGGTAGGGTGCACACGGGAGTCTGTCTGACTGCCTCCCGCTTCTTACTTCAGAAAACATACAAAAAAAAAAAAAAAAAGCAAGCAAGCGGCTCAGAACAATCCTGAGACAGGGACTACTAAGGCAGAGTAAAGTCTTAGAGATGGACAGGAGAAGAGTTATAAAGTTATAAAGTAGAGTGATTCCTAAATGGAAGTGAATTCATCCATGTAGTTCCTTCTCTCTTTTATGTTACAAAATATTGCAAATGATACTTCATGTGTGTTCATGGCTTTACACACCATACAAATGTGTTGCTCTACAGGTTTACATGTTTGCTACAATTCAAGGGGTTTAAGAAGAATTAGGCTTCTATTGTCCTTTTGCAATTCAATCACATAGCCCACCTCCTCCTTAGACACACTATAAACTATAAGGTCTACTGGAAAGTTCTGTTCGTTTTTGGAATAAAACAAAATACAAATTTTTCTTACCATCAATAAACTTTATTAAATAATATATTTATAATTGCCATTATTATTAATGATTTCTTGCCAGTGTGAGGGCAATTTGTATATCCCATTTTTGAAAAATGTTTTATCTTTTGATGCGAAAAATTGAACCAGTGTTTGTTTGATATCTTCTTCATTTTTGAATTTTTTGCCCTTCAAAAAATTTTGTAAGGATGAAAACCAGTGATAGAGTGCTAAGTCTGGGGAATATGGTGGATGCGACAGACATGCTTCTATAGCATTTCTTCCTTGTTGAAATTAATAAAAATTACAGTGGCGTAAATGAACTTTATCAGTAGCCATGGGTACACTATGGCTTCACACATAAGACTAACGTGAATCAACTTTGTTTTAGTTAATTTGCTACGTCAGTATGTATACATTAAGTGATAAAAATAGAGAGGCACACATGCGCCAAATAAACGTGCTTATGTGTCGAAACTTGTTGTGATAGAAACGGACAGAACTTTCCAGTAGAACTTATATATATGCCCAAAACCTAATCTGGCTCAGATAGATAAATGTGCTCAGCTTCTTTGTAAGTTTTGACTTAATTTTATTTAATATGTAATATATCCACAAGAAAGTAACCTAAATGAAGATAAAAAAAAAACTGTTTTGCACCTAGGATAACATCTGGCATTCAATAAATGCTTCAAACAAAAAGTATATGGTAGAGCATCGGCCTAGCGTGCAGGAGTCCCGGGTTCGATTCCCAGCCAGGGCACACAGGAGAAGCGCCCATCTGCTTCTCCATCCCTCCCCCTCTCCTTCCTCTCTGTCTCTCTCTTCCCCTCCCGCAGCCAAGGCTCCATTGGAGCAAAGTTGGCCTGGGCACTGAGGATGGCTCTGTGGTCTTTGCCTCAGGCGCTAGAATGGCCCTGGTTGCAACAGAGCAAAGCCCCAGATAGGCAGAGCATCGCCCCCTGGTGGGCATGCCAGGTGGATCCCTGTTGGGCGCATGCGGGAGTCTGTCTGACTGCCTCCTCGTTTCCAACTTCAGAAAAATACAAAAAATAAAAAATAATTAAAAAACAACAAAAAGTATATAAAAATAATTCCACTATGTGCCAAATGAACAATAAGTACATGACATCACTGGTGCACCTGTCTGTCTCTCCAGCCAGAAGCAGAAGCCTCTCCTAATCTCTAAACGTTCCCTGGTGTTTAGCACAGAAAAGCCAGGTGAAGAAAGCAGGCTGAGATGACTGGTATTTCCCCAGCTTGGTTTGAAGAATAAACAAGATTTCCACTGAGTCCTGAAGAACCTTCCAAACACAAATCTGATGCCCCTAACTCCATCAAAACTCTTTGGGGGCTGCCTCAGGCCCACAGGATAAAGGCTTGACTATGTAGCTAGGCTTCTGGACACTCTAGAGTGGGCCATGCACAGTCTAAATCCCATACCCCCGATCTCTGATATCAACTGCTTCTTCCTCCTGTTCATAGCCTAGCTGTCCTTCAGACACTATAGTGTTTTTCTGCCATCAGAGAGCTGTCACATGTGTTGTGTCCTGTCTCTCCCACTGCTCTGTGGCAAAGATCAGCCCCACGTTCTGAGGCAAAGGAGTCTTCCCTGGCCTATCTCCCCACTGAAGGCTGTATAGAACACAGCCCTCCTTCCATTGTTTTACTCATCATTGGTAACTTGACACTTACTAGAGTGATTATCAGATTATTAGAGTACAAGCCCTAGGAGGGTAGGAAACATGCCTTGATTCTGTTAAACTTTCTGGTACGCTCTGGCTAGCAGGCTCAAAATCTATTTGCATGGAAGGCAAAGGGAACATTACACAGGACGCTGGACAGATGAGGAAGCGAGGAGGGGACAGTGAGGATGGCAGGCGACAACAGGAACAAGCGACAGGAATTGAAGCAGCAGATCCCAACAGCAGAAAGAATGGACACGGTCTATGTCCAAGCCAGGAGAGACTCGCAGCAAGGCGAGGCCAGGGCAAGTGAGGCCATGTTTAGACCACTGCAGCAGGACAGCTGGCCACAGAGGCAGGAAAAGAGGGACGCACCGACAGAGCACAGGAGGGACGAGAGGGCAGACCTGCCGAGAGGCTGGCTGCGTTTTCTGCCTGTTCTCTGCTGAACTCATTCTGTGCACAGCCGAAGATACCTACTAATGCGGTGACAGGCTCAGCATGCCAGACAGCAATGGCACCCTTAACAGAACACATGGAGAGCACACATAATTTGAAAAGAGAGATGGGAGAAAAATGCAGGATCCACATGAAGTCAGTTCAACTGTTAACAAAGGTTCAGAAAGAAGGCTGGCCAAACTCCTTGCAGATTCGGAGTTGAGAAAGCTTTTGGGTCACCAGCATGCCTCAGATGATTAAAAAAAAGAGCATACTGGGTAAAGAAAGCCTCCTTCACTGATCACAGGTGTCATGATACTGAGAAATCTATGCTACTGAGTCAGGTAGGCAGGAAGTAAGCAAAGAGAATGGCAAATCGTGGTGATGATATGGAGCAGGGCTGAGGCACGCTTTCACAAGTGCCTGAGGGGCAGTAAATGGACACAACCCTGCAGAGCCTAATGGCCCTCTGCAAAGAACAGCGAAAACACACACAGTGTGTATGCGATTAACACTGCATAAACCAAAAGTGCACTGTTCTGAGAAAGGAGATTTTAACCTAGAGGTTCAGGGTGGGCCTGTGGTGGGAATGTCTAACAACCTCTGGAATAGAAAGCAAAATTCAGAATATATATGTGTTTATATGTCTTTTCCCTCAGGCATGAGGATCTGTGATTTAAAAGAAAAATGCCTTTGACCAACTCCTTTCCAAAAGATCAGAATCATTGTTGTAAGATAAAAATCTACACATTAAAATTAAATTAGGCCTGGCCTGTGGTGGCGCAGTGGACAGACCACCAACCTGGAACACTGAGGCTGCTGGTTCGAAACCCTGGCCCTGCCTGGTCGAGGGACATAAAACAAGCAACCAATGCATAGCTAGAATGAAGCAACCATTTCTCATTTACTATGCCATCCTCTCTCTGTAAAATCAATAAGCGGTATCTTTAAAAGAATTAAATTAGAAATTTAAATTAAGAACCATTTAGAAATAACATTTCCCATTTCTTGGAAATTACAACATTCTTCCACTGTTGGTGGAGTGGGGTGGGGCCTGAAGTCCTTTATTCAAACACAATCTTTGGTAGAATTTAAAATAATACCCCAACAGTTTTATTAACTTCTAGGAGACCAATTTTTATAATTTTTAATTCCTCTTCCAAACAAGGGGTTTAAATTACATACTTCAAAGCAGTGATTCCTAATACTTCCTGAGTTTCTCTGAAGGGCCGTTGAGGCACTCTCTAGAGAAATGCACATAAACATACGTGTTTATTTAGGTAACAGATCTACTGATGCGTGGAAGCCGCCTCCACATCAACAACCCTCATTCTGCAGTAAACACACCACCTTCTCACTAGTACATGGCATTTTAAAGGAAAATCTCAAGACAAAAAGGAGGAAAACTAGATTTTCTTGGCTTACAGATAAATCAGATTGTATGTTACCTAGTATTTAAAAAAAAAAAACAGAAAAATAAATAAGGTTATATAAAAGTCACAAAATATTAAAGTGGCTCTTTAAAATTCAAGAACCACAAATTACAAATACATTTTATTTAAATTATTTATTTTGTATTTTTCTGAAGTTGGAAACGAGGAGGCAGTCAGACAGACTCCTGCATGTGCCCGATCGGGATCCACCCGGCACGTCCACCAGGGGGCGATGCTCTGCCCATCTGGGGCATTGCTCTGTTGCAACCAGAGCCATTCTAGCGCCTGAGGCAGAAGCCACAGAGCCATCCTCAGTGCCCGGGCCAACTTTGCTCCAATGGAGCCTCGGCTGCGGGAGGGGAAGAGAAAGACAGAGAGGAAGGAGAGGGGGAGGGGTGGAGAAGCAGATGGGCGCTTCTCTTGTGTGCCCTGGTCGGGAATCGAACCCGGGACTCCTGCATGCCAGCCCGACACTCTACTACTGAGCCAAGTGGCCAGGGCCTACAAATACATTTTAAATCTATTCATATATATATGCAAAGAAAATTTTTGGACTGCGGCTAAGTAAGTATAATTTAAACAGTAAAAGGTAGCCTCTCATATTAAACTTCTCTGAAGAAATATGAACAGTCTTAGCCTGACTGGTGGTAGTGCAGTGGATAGAGCAGACTGTTGACCTGGGACACTGAGGACATAGGTTCGAAACCCCAAGGTTGCCAGCTTGAGTGTGGGCTCACCAGCTTGAGCTCAGGGTTGCCAGCTTGAGTGTGGGCTCACCAGCTTGAGCTCAGGGTCGCCAGCTTGAGTGTGGGATCATTGACACGATACCATGGTCGCTGGCCTGAGCCCAAAGGTTCCTGGCTTGAAGCCCAAGGTCACCAGCTTGAGCAAAGGGTCAAAGGCTTGGCTTGAACCCTGGCCAAGGCACTTATGAGAAGCAATCAGTGAACAACTAAAGTGATACAACTATGAGTTGATGCTTTCCATCCTTTGTCTCCCTTCCCATCTGTCTCTCTTGCTAAAAAAAAAAAAAAAAAAAAAAAAAAAAAAGGCTTTGGCCCTGGCCGGTTGGCTCAGCGGTAGAGCGTCGGCCTGGCGTGTGGGGGACCCGGGTTTGATTCCTGGCCAGGGCACATAGGAGAAGCGCCCATTTGCTTCTCCACGCCCCACCTCCTTCCTCTCTGTCTCTCTCTTCCCCTCCCGCAGCCAAGGCTCCATTGGAGCAAAAAATGGCCTGGGCACTGGGGATGGCTCCTTGGTCCCTGCCCCAGGCGCTAGAGTGGCTCTGGTCGCGGCAGAGCGACGCCCCGGAGGGGCAGAGCATCGTCCCCTGGTGGGCAGAGCTTCGCCCCAGGTGGGTGTGCCGGGTGGATCCCGGTCGGGCGCATGCGGGAGTCTGTCTGACTGTCTCTCCCCGTTTCCAGCTTCAAAAAAAAAAAAAAAAAAAAAAAGGCTTTGAAAATAACAGACTGATTAGGAAAGAGCACTAATTCCCCCAGAGACGATACTGCACACTGGAAACAAAACCTCTCTGAAGATTGTAGTTTATAACAACAGACTTCACATTTTCAGAGCCTGAGGCTTTCTGATCAAAACCAAGGTATTCTCTCATTTATAAAATGCAGAATCCACAGATCAAATCCCCTCGGTGACAGACATAGGGAGCAAGGGCTGCTCCCCTTGCTCCCTGTGCTTCCCCGAGTACTCACCCTGTTCAGAGAGCACCTACCTTGCATGTCAGAGACCGGGTGCAGGGCTTCTTGGTGTCAATATCAATAACCCCACAGTGTATGTCAGCATCAAACTCTCTTTCTGTCAAAAGCACACAGACATTACAATGGGCTCACCAAACATTCCCTTTTCTTATTTCTAAATAAGAAAAAAGGAAATCTCAAAACAGACAAATTATAACTTGAGTAAAATCAACCACATTATCTATAAATATAAAATACACAGTGTGCAAGCCCTGCACAGACAGTGACATCACTGAGAGTAGGGATTATGCCACTAGATCAGGAGAGAAACCGCTGAAGTCAGCATCACTCCATTCAGAAACACACCGCCTGAGAGGGACTTGTACTTTACGCACACACATGCACTTTAAATCAACCACAGTGAGAGGTCACGCACACAACTTCAGGAAATGCCTCTGAAAGCTGAAGCTGACCAGTTTTAAAAAGAAGACATATGGAGAGCAGTGCGCTTGCGCCCCCCTAAGAACAGCCAATTAAGAAACAGAGAAACGTTAAGAGAAGATGTGAAGTTACCTGACAATCTCTTATTTAAAAATTTCCTGTTATTGGAATTATCTTCAGATTTCTTTTCCAGAGTGGGCGGTGCAGGAAGCCCTTTGCCATTCAGAATCTGTCCAGGCGAAGGCAAGGTTGGCTTTGGTATTGAGGGGCAGTTAAGGCCAGGCTTGACTGAGGAACTCACAGTAGCAGGACAGGTCGGCCCCACTGCAGATTTCAGTAGTGTGCCATCCATCTTCGGATGAATCTTTTCCACTTTAACAGAGGGCGTCATGCTGGGTTGGGGAAGCGAGAAGGCCACTGTCTCAGTGCCCAGAGGCCCCCGGGGAACTGGGAGCCTGAGGGAAAAGGGGAGCCCGGATCTCCCCGTGTACTGTCACAGTGAGGCTCCCACAGGAATCTCGTGGAAGTCTGCTAGGATTGCCCAGAAACCTCAGGCAGGTTCACATCCACTCAGTCTGTAAGCCCTACTAGCAAGGCAAAAAGCTCCAGGGACCACCAAATTTACCTGCTATCTCATCATTCTAAAACAATCTTACATAGGAGCTTATGGGAAATCTAGACCTGCAATTCCGACAAAAAGCAAAATATGAAAAGGTCTAAAGGACCGAAGAATATTTGCAGGACCTGTAGGGAATATCTCTGAGAACTGTCATGTTTAAGAAAGGATCCGTCAAAACAAAGGAAACTGAATGAGTAGGAAAAAGAACATTGGGATTAAATAATATTTTCAAGAAATGTCACTAAAGACTTACAAGAACTGAAAGAAACCTAACTGTTGTATATCTCCGAGAAGAGGCTCTCTGCTTGTGTCAGTGAGCAAGACCAATGTTTAATTAGTAAATGATGTGTCACTAAAGTGCTGATTCTCTAGCCCCTAAAAGTGGTTTCTAACATAGAAGCTTGAAATACAAGCGCCTGGAACAGGGTTCCAGCTGCACTGTGAGCGCTGACTCCCTATGCCACTCACAAAGAACCTGCTTCTCTCGGCATCTGACTGCCACAACTATTTGGGTGCTGGATGCTGGTGTGAGACGCACATCTGGCCAGGCCTCTCTGTGGCCCGGCTCTGCAGAAGCAGATTTGGGCCGAGGAGGGCTGTAAACTGTTGAGCAGAATCAGTGCTTGCCCAGCTGCTAAGCTGGCAAGGGACTGACACGCTGCACTGGCATTTTCTCTGGCTTTCCAACAGCTCTAGGAACAAGAGCCAAGTCACTGCACTTGCACTCGGACAGATGAGCAGAGGCCAGGGCTTAGCAACCAGGACAAACAGCCCCAAAGAGCTGTACCTGAGACAGCCTGACAAAACAGGGACACCGCAAGACACCACGCTGCTCTCAGCTGGCTAGTCCTGAACAGGAGCAGGTGCTGGACGCTGCCCAGAGATTAACCAGGTTATCAGACCTTGGGATTGAGATGTGGCGTGCCCCCAGAGGGAGGCAGGCCAGGGAAAAGCCGACCGCCGTCAAGGCTGAGGGATGCCATAACGAGGCATATGTTTCTCTGGGAGCGCACGGCAGCTCCCTCACGTGACCACAGGGAGCGTGCCGACCCACAGAGCCTCTGCAGAACCCTGCCAAAGCCTCGTCTGGCGGGTGCAGACCACTCCAGCCTTCCCCCATTGCCACGGCACTGGGATGTGAACCCAGGACCAGGGGAGGAAGCACTGCTTCCCCACATGCTTTGCAGGCCCCAGAAATCCTAGAACAGCATCTGGGAATCTCTCCTTTTTACTCCTCCTATCACCAACAGCAGCCGCTGAAGCACCAGCATCCACTTATTTATGCTCTCCTGTGGGCCAGACACTATGCCAGGGGCTTGGCTCTAGTATATCGATCCCACTGCTCCCAGGAACCCTGCACAGTTGTGGTTATTTTCAGACTTCAAGGAAAACAGTGCCATGTGCAAGGACCCACAGCTAGGAAGTGACAGAGTTGGGATTTGAACCCAGGATTTCAATGAGGGACTCTCAGCTAAAGCTCTTCAGCCTTACTACACTCCCTTCTCCTTATCTGGGAAAGGCGATAACAATAATACCCTTTTCATAGGGCTGTTGGGATAATTAAATGGCAACATACATGCAGAGCCAAAGTCCCAATAGGTGGCACACAGTAAAGGAGCAATAAACAAGTATTATTCACCTTATACTTAATGTTACTCCTACTCTGTAAAATTGCCCAAGATATGACAGGAAACAAACAAAAAATGACATATATTTGAATTTTCCCCAAAGTAGGCTCTCTTCTCCAGAATGCCCAGACACTCTCCAACGACCAGGTGCCCAGTTCCACCTCTGCCGGGTACGTGTCCCGAACCAGCTTGGCCATACTCACATTCTAGCATGGGGGACTCTACTCTGCTGGGCAGGATGCATGGGCCTGGGGTTCCCCCTGAGCTGCAGTTTCTCTTTGGGTGATTTCAACAGCTTGGAACTTAATGAGGACGCGCTGAGAACACCTCCACTGGCAGAGCGGCCACTTCCACTGCCGCCTCTGCTTTTGGACAGAGAAGGGAAGAAGGAGAATAATGATGTGGAAGGAACGGCCAAAGACGGCTTACTGGATGAACTATGTCTTCTTTCTGAAAAGGAAAACAAGGAAGAAAAACAACACTGTCTTTCAGGAAAGACTCCAATGAAACCTTGGAAGAGTCCCCTGAAATATAACATATTTAGGTTCAAAGATGCCTCACTAAGTAAACATATACATATTTAGTGCTGCAGCTTTCAGAAGTGGCTTATCTAGGCCCCACAGACTTATTTAGTATTCCAGGAACTGATCCTTCTGCTGAGGACACGTCTCAGCATGAAGAGCTTTATCATTAATAGATAGCCATTAGCAAATTAAACAGCCATTCTAAACCCAAGAACACTAGGTTTTGCACATGAACCTCACTGGCTCCAACTTGCATTCAAAGAGAAGAAAATTATTCATTCATCTGCAGAACTGTGCTAATTAACACCTTATGGAATTCATTCTTCCTTTCTAGATTCTACCTTTCCAATTTTCAAAATAGTAAAATGTTAAGAAACAAATTGTACCCACTAGCATACGACACCAAATAAGAATGTTTCTAGGGTTATCTTATCATTCCTTAAGGATCTGTGCTGAAATTTTCCAGTGAATCATCTCATTCCCCGTTTCTAATCATCTCGCTCAGCACAGACGGCATAGCTCCAGGTCACAACGTGCAGACAGATGCCCAAGCGCAAGACAAAACCCCACGAAGAGCTGTGCCTGGTGTTCACACCAGAAGTAGAGCGAACTGGAGTGCAGACTATACAGGTGGACAGGAAAATAGGTCTATCCCCTGGAGAACCAGGTTTGCTCAAGGCAATCCATATTAAATAAATCCAGAGCAGTTGAAGAATGGTACTATCAGAAACAAGTAAATTATTAAGTAACTTTATCTACTTTTAGTATCTTACCATGGTAGCTAAGTGCCTGTCTTCAATTAAACTTGTAATTTAAAATGGCACATTTGCTTAACTCTAAGTTTTAAAATGTATGTGAACTAACATTTACTTATCACAATATGGAAGTGCTATGAGTATTTAAAAAACTAAGCACCTTAGAATCAATGACTAGAAGTATCACTTAAATGGTTTATTTCCAAAGGTCTTCAGCCTCTCTGGGCAGCTGTGATGACTTGTTCCCGGAAGGATGCTTGCTCAGTGATGCTCTCTCTACGAGGTACATAAGAACCTGCTCTATACCCGGACAAAATTGTTATACTTTCTACAGACAAAATTCAAATTCTCCAACTCAGCTGCACAAGGCCACAACCAGATGAGGAAGACGAAATCGACAGTGATGTATAAGTGTCAGAGGCTTTCTTTTACTTTCCTGATAAGCCGTGTTTAAGGAAGGGAAAACTAAAATAACTTAAATAATATTCCAAATTTGATATCTGAGGTTTGAAAAATTCAGTTTCTCTGTTGACTGTGATAGCAAATGCTCTGAATCAGGGGTCCCCAAACTGCGGCCCCCTGAGGCCATTTATCTGGCCCCCGCCGCACTTCTGGAAGGGGCACCTCTTTCATTGGTGGTCAGTGAGAGGAGCACTGTATGTGGCGGTGCCCCAAAGTGCGGCGTCGCTCACGTACAGTACTACTTTCAGTGACGCAGGAAGAACGCCTCACGGCTCGGAAGCACGTCATATCACTGTTACGGCTAGCAGTGACAAATATGGAACCGGACATTGACCATCTCATTATCCAAAAGCAGGCCCGTAGTTCCCATTGAAATATTGGTCAGTTTGTTGACTTAAATTTACTTGTTCTTTATTTTAAATATTGTATTTGGTCCCGTTTTGTTTTTTTACTTTAAAATAAGATATGTGCAGTGTGCATAGGGATTTGTTCATAGTTTTTTTTATAGTCCGGCCCTCCAACGGTCTGAGGGACAGTGAACTGGCCCCGTGTAAAAATTTGGGGGACCCCTGCTCTGAATGGACTCTCAAGGGTCAGCCCTTGCCAGCCAGAACTCTGTCTCCATTCTGCTGCCGGCCTTGGCTGGAAAGGCTCCCTAAGCCACATCTTGATCATCCCCTGTAAGGCACGGCACAGCAGAGGCCTCCAATTCGCATCTGCGTGACCCTTAGAGATTTTCCTGGAGAACAGTGATTTTCAAATGGTCCAAGACCAGTGGTTCTCAACCTTGGCTATAAATTGACATAACCAAATGAACTCAAAAGATACTGATACCTAAATCCCACTCTCAGAAATTGGGATTGGACAGATCTGGGATGTGGCCTGGGCATCCAGACTGTTACAAGCTCCCCTGTGCAGCCAAGATAGAGAACCTGTCTTAGACCAGGCTAATGCCTCAAACAGCCTTACCCACGGCCAAGTTAACATCTGTATAGTGCTGAGAACACTGCTTGGCACATGGCACTATATATATTTGAGGGTTTGTTAAAAGCTCTCGGCTGCTTCTTGTTCTCAACTGTTTTCAAACATTTATCAACTGTTCTTACCAAAGCCACATAAAATACTTCTTTGTGCTCAACATTTTAATTTAAATGATCAACTCTACTATTCCCCATTCCTCCTCAGTCTAACATGAACCAGTCTCTCGTGGGCGCATCATTGCTACTTTGGACAGGACAATTCTTCCATAGGTTTCGCAAGAGTTAGAATTCCTGGTCTCCCGTCCCTTATCACCAGGGGTGCAAACTTTAAACTACTCCCCAATCCATTTTTAGGTGGCCTAAAGCAAGGTACCTCGCTTGAGAAATATTTTTCCAAAACAATAGGTCTGGTAAGCTTACTATATATATTTTTCTGATGTACATTAAAATAATTAAATATTAAATTTAAAACATTCATGTTCATCTTTACAGATCATCTTGTGTATGGCTGTGGCAGTGTACTAAAGGATCAATACCACGTTTGTGGCTGAGGGGAAACCCAGCTAGGACTTTGACTTGAAGGAAGTACACTCCTTTTTCTATCCTCTGGTATCAGAGTTGTCAAGCCAACTGTCTCAAGTAAATGTGATATATTTTCTCTTGATGTCAAATGATATCAATAACATTCTTAATCTAATTAAATGCAGTCAGTTCTGTTACAATGCTTTTTTTGAGAATGTAAATCTATTCCAAAGCCAATAATAAACTAAAAAACAAAAACATAAACAAAACCCCAATTTGAACATAATGAAATTTTACATTCACTTTTGCAGGATTTCATCTGCAAGAAGCACTAGATAGATGAATGCAGAAACCCCCCGAAGCTGAAATGAGCCCTGTGGGGACACACAGAACGCTCCTGCACTCACTACCTCCCCAGTCTACCATGCATGTAAGGAGCCACACTCACCCACACCTGGGACTACAGCTGTCCAATGAGTTCAGAGCACCTTCCTCCCACCACTACACAACAGTTCGCAAGCTGCCATCCTCTTGAAACCTATTCTAGAAGCAAATGACAAGTAGTTTTCAAGGTACATTGTTGTATTTATTCTAGTATATGTACTTTTAACCATTTAATCTATATAAAACTGCTACTAAAAAAAACCTGCTATATTTTTTTGTTAGGTTCCTATCTTTTTCTGTGTGTCACTGAAGAAGTTTTCGAGTGTTGTGCCCATAATTTAATTTTCTCAATAAGTCTCATGTGGTCTTTAGTGCATAATTTTGCATAGTGCAGTAATTTTTGTAGGAACGTGCATTGTGTTATAGCAGAACTGACTGTAACTTTGAGCTTGTCCTTTAAATCTTCTATTCAAATCATCCATTCTCTTCATTTTCTTTCTTTCTTCCCTTTCCTTCTTTGAAGAGGGGATAGACTTCTGCATGCGCCCCAACTGGGATCCACCCAGCGGCCCCTGTCTGGGGCCAATGCTCAAATCAATCAAACTATTTTTAGTGCCCGAGGCCAATGTGCTCAGAACAACTGAGCCATCTTCAGTGCCCAGGACCAACACTTGAACCAACTGAGCTACTACTGGCTATGGGAGGGAAATGAGGGTAACAGGGTAAGCAGAGGAAGAGGGAGAAAAGGGAAAGGTGGTAGGGGGAGAGAAGCAGATGGTTGTTTCTCCTGTGTGCCTTGACCAGGAATCAAACCTGGGGTGTCCATATGCCAGGCCAATACTATCCATGGAGCCAACTGGCCAAGGTGCTTTTATTTAGTTAGTGCTTTTCTTGTCTATTAACTCTTTTTAACTTTTTAAAAGACTTTATTCATCTTAGAGAGAGAGAAAGAGAGAAGGGGGAGAAGCAGGAAGCATCAACTCCCATATGTGCCTTGACAGGGCAAGCTCAGGGTTTCGAACCGCCGACCTCAATGTTCTAGGTCAACATTTTATCCACTGCACCACCACTCAGGTCAGGCATCTATTAACTCTTAAAATGGAATTTTGCACTACAAAATCAATATTCAAAGCTTCCAAACATTAAAAGTCAGCTGACGTATCAATAGCATTTCCAAAAAAATTTGTATTTTCTATTTCAACAATAAAAGTTATTTAAAAATTGATAATGGCAATCTATCATGTAAACTTCTTTCATATACTAAAACTTGAAACAGGATATGTGTGTCTCTCTCTTTCTGAGATTTGGGTTGAAAAGTGCCAACTGAAATCCTTATCCTGGTGCTGAAGCGAGTTGTTCCTTCACATCATGGTCTGGTAACTTACTCTCCAGAAAGGGCAGCATCTGCTTTCCCTTTGCAAAAGAGCAAAGAGGAAAACCAAATTTAATTACACTTGAGTTGGACTTTCCTCATCCTTTCATTGTGGACACTTATTTTTCAAAAGATGTTAAACTGAGCTTTCAGCTTAAAAAGTGTGTGTTCCTAGATCAAAAGTAGAGTGAGAAAGCTATGGGCAATGTTAGGAAACTTATATTAAGTGGACAAACTGGTGGCCAGATGCTAAGCATAACTGCAATGTGGTTTGGTGAAGAGTTCAAGTTGAATTTTTAAAGCACTCCTCTCTCCTGGGTCTGGCAGCAGCCCAGAGAAAGCACCGTCTGTCCCTAAGTGACGAGGGCACTGTGAATGGCTCCAGCAAGGGGAGACGGGCACGCAGACAGACAGACACATACACATACCCGGAAAGGCACAAGAAAGACAGAAAGATACATGGATAAGTGAGTGTGAGTGTGAGTGTGAGTGTGTGTGGGGGTGACCTAGCAGACAGACAGATGTGGAGATAAAGGAAGAAAAGGAGAGTGAGTATGGATGTGTTGGGCTTTCTTTCCCATTGTGGCTTAAACATGTGACACCACTGAAGCCAAGGGCAGGATACGACAGCGGGGAAGGGATAGCCAGCTTTCTCTAAGTCTTCCAAAGTGGAAAGCAACCAAAAATACTAAGCCTGTAATTTTGGAATCATGCTGAGATTTAAATATATAAATGCGTATCTCACTTCAGCAAAGAGCTTAAAGCAAATACTTAGATCTTTTTAAGTAAAAAATAAATATTGCTTTGAAACGAACTAAAAATAACTTATAATACACACGTGTCAAGCTTAGGGCACAAACATAAAAAGCAGTCTAAGCAAACTGTAACTTCATTCATGGTTGAGAAAAATCTAGAAAGAACTATGTCAAACTTTTTAAAAGAGGCAGAGTAGCAATGCGATCCCAGGAAGACTGACTCTAGCAGCCAGGCTAAACCACACTCTAACCCACCAGCCCTCAGCAAGCCCTTATATACGGTCCTAGGGCAGGCAGGATGGAGGGGGAAGGGAGCGTACTCATCAGTAAGAAGCCCGTCTTCCCAACTGCTCAGCAAAGGCAGGCGAATTACTAGCGCAAAAGACTACACGGGCTGAATAAAACAGGGTCAAGACGGAATGGTATATCTAGGGTGGAGAGTCTGAATCTGTGTAAAAACCCCAGGATTTCACCTTTCTGTTCTGGAGGTTGGTATCCTAATGATTAGCGACGGCTGTCGGTGTAGCTATCCCCCTCCTCCTCTACTGGCCTTAAAACATCAAAGATGATTTGAAGAGTGAATTTTGGTTGAAAGAGTCAGTAGGGCTATCTTTCTGACTTGACTAAAAAGAATCTCCTTACAAAGTTCCAAGATAAGTATGTTTACAAAGAAGCCCCAGCCGGAACAGCGAATGCCCATACTATGGGATGAGGCTGCGCTGACCAGCGTAAAGACGCATGCTTCTCCAGCCACTCTGGTCCCGGTGGCCCTCCCACAAGCCTCAGTGCAGTCAGGCACAGTCTAGATATGGAATGACTAAGAAACCAGCCTGCACAGAATCCAAGGTAAAATAAAAATACTCTTGTATAGGTCACCTGCGAGGGTAAGAACTTTGGAGTCAGAGAGACACAGGAGTTTAAATGCTTATTCTGCAACTTACTAAGCAAGGGATCAGGGCCTCCACCCACCTTGGCATCTTCTCTGTCAAACCTACCTTGCAGGGCTGTTGGGATTAAATGACAGTTGTGAAGCCTGCATCCCAGGCTGACTATGGACCAGGTACTGGTAACTCCATAGGAAGTAAGACAGAGATGTTCCCTGTTAGTTCAGTGGATGCCAGTTACAGACTTTAGTGAGAAAGGCCTGCTGATTATCAGAGCAGGCAGAAATCATTTAAAAACAAAACAAACCCACACACAGTTATCTTCTCCAGTGTGGTATAGATTTAGTATATTTAGTTTATATGTCAGTTCAGGAAGATACTAAGCTCTTCTCAGATAAGAACTAGAGGAACAACTTCTAGAATTCATTTTAAATGAATAAATTCACACCAACCAAAAAGGATGCTCGTTCAAGCTAAAGGTATTTTTATAAATAAAAAATTGGCTCATTTTCTTGACAAAATTGAGTCACTCTGGAAGAATCAATTTTGGGTAAAGTGGAAAAAAGTGAAGATCAAGTTTGAGTCCAAGGGTAGAAATTTTAGGTGGATTATCAAAGTAATGATTCCTAAAGTTCACAAATATTTCTCTAAATAAAAGTCACACTTTTGGATGGATTCGATCAGGTAAGGTTAATACAGAGTGCATACTCTGTAAGGAAAGGCCCAATGAGAAATACCAATCCATATTTCAAGCAATGTATGATTTCATGGGGTCTTTGACAGCCCCATTTCACTAAGACTCTACAACTACTCCCATTTAAAGAAAGGATTTCTAATAATCAAGCTTACACATGGCTATAAGATGTAAAACACAAGTAAAAATGTACAGGTCCTTTGTCTGGGCACAGCAAGGAATAACTGCATATACCAGAAAGCTCAGTTTAGAAACTCTGGGCCATTTATTAAGCAACCCTTCACAAATTTCGCTAACTTGCTTAATCCAGGTTGAAAATAACTGCCATGTGCTACTAGAGAGCTCCCAGTGGACCCACACTGTCATACTTCACCCTCAGGACACCAAACACAGGTCATGAGATATCAACTGGCATCGGCTGTCTTTCACAAGGATTACTACCCAATATGGCATTCTAGAAGCAATATCTGTGAAACCAGGACTTTGGGTTTGACATAGTAGTCATCTATTTTTTTCCTATTAACTGTTAAACACTTAGTATACCATTTAAAATCATACCATCAACTATGCATGGACACGATCCAGTTAATAACATCTTCTCACTACTTTCACTGTCAAATTTTCCCTGTGAATGTGCTTCCTCTTTTCTAAAAGCACTCATGTGTCCTGACCAGCAAACGTAGTTCTACTCCACTCCTTCTTGTCACATACATTTTCAAGCCTAAGTTTGCTTTTCTTCCATCCAATTTTTTTAGGGTCCCCAAGCACTTGATTAGTAGTCTCATGCTAACAAGGAAGCAAATGAGTGGGACTGTCCCCATAAGATGCCAACCACAAGTTGGGAAATCCAGAGCTGCTCTCTGAGACGCACTGCCTCAAAGGACAATTAGCCAAAACTAGGGCCCAAGGCAGCCTCAGAGCGTGCTTAGGAGGGTCACTAACAGCACTGGAAAACAGCGAGGAAGAAAAAGTCTTTAGCACAAAGCACTTGGCATCATTTCCACTAGAGAGATTGAAGTGAAAAGGATGATTTCAACCCTGGCTGCCCTAATAAATTAGTCTCCAACTGCGACTTCTGCCAACTGCATTTCTCCTCTCCTGAATGCAGAGATGTTTTAAAATTAAAACATAAGTGCAAGTGCAGAAAAAAGTCATTTGAAGCACTTGGGCCACTTGAAACAACTTCTTGCCAAAAGTCTACAATCAATTTACCAAGCTCTTCAAGACAGTGCTTTTGGGCGGAAACGGAGCCTGCTAAAGTACTCCAGGTCTTTAGGTATTTCCACATCTCTGGGAAGAGTGCACTGCAGCACCCCACTCACAGGCTGCATGAAAGAGAACAGATCACAAAGGGCAGATTACAAGGGAGAAAGACTCCTGGGGGGGGGGGGGGCAGGGACAGTGTGAATGGATTGTAAATAATATTGCTAAGAAAGGAGCAGAAATATGGCAACCTCAAACAATCCTCTTGCCAGGAATTCTTCCCATAGGGGCTGTTCTTTCTAGACTTTGCTTTCAAGTATGTCAGAAATACGGAAAACTGTCTGGGGGAGGGGATCCCTCCTCTGCCATCTTAACCTTTGGCTCTTTGCAAACATTTTAAAAATGGCTTTTTAAAAAATCCAAATACTTTATTAAAGAAATGAAATGAGGGGCACTCAATGGTCTAACAGTTGATCACCTCAGCTGTAAGTATAATATCATTTCTTCATAATCATGGTCAAAAGAAGGCGTGGTTTAGGGAAAACAATGGTCTGAGTAACCAGTTCATTTCCTTAAGGTGGCCCTCCCTCTGCTCCTGCAACCCTGTTCAGGGGCAGACTCTGACCTGAGTGTTATCAGCAGGGTCTCAGACTCACACAGATGTTTTCAGAGAAGTGCTTTTGGAGCAAAGGCTGCTGCTGCTTTGAGCAATACACAGCCACCTCTAAACGGTTCTGTGATTCAGAGAACTATGCTACCTCTGATCTTACTGTCACCACTTCTGGCTATAGGATATCATAAAATGCTGGCTGACACATCTCTGCTAACAGTCATAAGGACTACTCCCTGGTGTCTCCAGGAAGCACAGTGTCACCTAAATGGTACTGACAGAATACAGCAAGCCATCACCCTGCCTGAAACAAACACAACCTCTGTATCTGAGCGATGCACACATGTCCCCTAGGTACTCTCCTCTGTCTCCCTCCCAACCCATCACTGACTTGCGGTGTTTGTATTCCAACATGTAAGAAGAAAATGAAAGACAAAATATAAAATCTATAGCTTTCCAGTTACTTTTTGATTTAATCCTTTATCTGTTAGGGAAAAAAGCACCCTATAAACTCAGGGATTTATTAAGTTTAGCCTCACAGTTGGTAGACCAGATGCCATTCAAGCATCAACAAAGTCTTTACAAAAGCATCTCTGTAGTCATATTTTGGGTCTGGGTCAGAGTTTTCCCAAATAAAAGATATAAGGGTACCCTCAAAATGCAAGGAGAATGAAGAAAAACAGTGTATCTCTACCACTCCAATCCAGTTTTTACACATGCATACAAGGGTAGGAGGAAGAGAGAGTTATAGGAACCTGGTAAAACTCAGATTAGAGGAGTTCTTCTTTTATTTGTTTTTATTTTTTTAAATGAAAACTTCTGTGCAGGACCCCCCCCCCCCCCCGGGGACCCGGGACCGTCTTGCCAGGCCGCAATAGCCCAGCCAGCCCAAGGTGCAGCAGAACGCCGGCCCATCTGCGGCTCAGTGCCGGCCAAGGTTGCAGGGCAGGGCGCAGCCTCACTGCCTTGGTTTTTATTTCACTTTGTTCTGGGTGGGGAGGGGGTGGTGCAGAGAAGACCGTGAACATGGAAATGAACAGAAACCTCAAACTTGGAACAGTTTTAGAAAGCCTCCTTCAGTAAGCACTCTGTTAGTGAGGAATGGGTGATTCATGACTCAACAATGCAGCTTTCTTTAATAAGTTTGCAGCACGTGTTTGTTTTTTTGAACAGTATACGCCCCACCTATATAGGCTGTCAACTAATAAAGACCAAAAGCAATATTCAAAAACAAAACCAGAAATGGCAAAACTAAAACTGCCTGACAACAAAGTTTTTTTAGAAAAATCAATTTTATAGAATTAACAGCAATTTGATTAAAATTTCCAGATCTTTTTGTATTTAAAGTCCTCCAACCTGGTAGCTAAATTTCAATCTCAATGAAAACCATCTGGTCAAGCAAAGGGCATGAAATGTGAATCCAGGAAAGGTAAGAAAGTCAACTGTCACTCCACTTCCGGCTGCAGCAGAACCTGAGCGAGGGGGCGGGAGCACACTCCGACTCACCAAGAGTCAGCTCAGCTGTGCTGTCTACCTCAACAACAACTAAAAAATAACTGTCTTTTCTGGCAGTGTCAATAATTATATTTTTATACACTCAATTTAAGTTACTGAATGACTTCCCAGGTTACTGTTTGTATTTCAACGTTGTTTTTCCTCTTGACACAGTGTTCTGTTTGAAACTCTGCTGTGGATTTCAAGTACCAGACCAAACAGCTTTCAAACACATTCTCACAGGAAACAATGTGAACTGCCTGTCATGAAACCTCACCACAAGTGAGATAAAAAAAACAGACAGTTAAAGCATGCTACAGCATTCCTCCATTTTTAGAGAGGGACGTAACCAATGCTCTCAGTTTTGAGATATGGGAACTGTTTGGTGCAAACCTCAGCATTTTGTTGGAGTTAACAGCAAACTCCTGTCTGCATTTGAACTTTGGCCAGATCACTCAAATGACATTTCAGAATCACTCCTGTGGACGGCAGCAGCAGCTAATCCTGTTGCAATTCCTCACTCTGACCCACTGGCTCTGCAGAGCTCACTCTCCACCACTTGCGCAGCGCTCCGGGCCTTGCTGGCAGGACAGGCCAAAGGCCAGGAGGAAAGAGGCCTGTACAAACTCTTCCCACTCTGCTTGGTTCTGTGTAATGTTAGCAGAGACCTAACCCACCTTCCGCACTCCCAGCCCTGGGCCCAGAGCCAAGCCCAGCCTCTGAAAACTGCTCTGAAAACTTACCCAGTGAAGCTTTCAGCTCCGGTGCGGAGGAAGGGCTGCTCTGGAGAAGCTTCTGGTCACCGTCCATTCACATTATCTGGCTGTGCTTCGCTGCACACTTGCTACTGCAGGCTTACATCATGATTTGGGTCTGCCCACCAACTACAAATATGCTCCATGTTTGGTCTTATGTAACATTTGCTACTACTGTAAAAAGCACTTGAATTACACAAAGGTCCTGGCAGATCAACAGAAAACAAGGGGTGGAGTCTAATTTCATTTAATATGGTCATACAAGGCGTCCTGGCTGGTGTAAATTAATCCTTCTATTTGAAAGGCAATTTGCCAAAACTGGGGAAGATGAAATTTATAAATTTAACCTGCTAAAATGTGAATTATTCACACACTGATTTTCTGAATACCTTTAAACTGATACTGCTACTACCAAGTACACTAGAAAATTCACACAATTCATTATGCAATCTACATTTTAGCTTTGATAGACCTAGAAGTTTTAAAGTTATATATTTCTATCAATATAAGCAAACCTTCCTCCACATTTTACTTCATGATCTATTTAAAAAAATAAAAGTGTCATATCTGAAATAAACCTTTCTTTTTAAATCTAGTCACAAAAATCTGAACCCATTTCCTGTGCATATCTGCAAAATATGTCTAACTTCAGAAGACTATACAACTGATTGTCCAGAGTTTCAATCACTGGATAACTGACTAAGCTGGCTACCTTTCATATTCATAATCAAAACATTCTGTAAGTGGCTCTCTGTAAACAGTGTCTTCCTGGTTTAAGTTGCTTCCTTACTCGGCCCTATTACACTCCCCACACCACTACTTCCCCTCCTAACAATCACCAAATCTTACTGTCAAACAGACATGGAAAAAACAACCAACTGATCTGAGCTGTGTGATAGTAAAGGCTGCACACATAAACAGACTCAGATGCCTGATAGTTTAGAATGAACACTTTTAAATGTCGAGGAAGGGGTTCCTCTACAGCAGGGGTCCCCAAACTACGGCCCACGGGCCGCATGTGCCCCCCACCCCCTAGGCCATTTATCCGGCCCCCGCTGCACTTCTGGAAGGGGCACCTCTTTCATTGGTGGTCAGTGAGAGGAGCACTATATGTGGTTGTGCCGTAAAGCGCGGCGTCACTCACGTACAGTACTACTTCCAGTGACGCGGACGCATACGTCACAGCTCCGGAAGCATGCCATATGACTTGTTACGGCTAGCAGTGACAAATATGGAACTGGACATTGACCATCTCATTAGCCAAAAGCAGGCTCGTAGTTCCCATTGAAATACTGGTCAGTTTGTTGATTTAAATTTACTTGTTCTTTATTTTAAATATTGTATTTGTTCCCATTTTGTTTTTTTACTTTAAAATAAGATATGTGCAGTGTGCATAGGGATTTGTTCATAGTTTTTTTTATAGTCTGGCCCTCCAACGGTCTGAGGGACAGTGAACTGGCCCCCTGTGTAAAAAGTTTGGGGACCCCTGCTCTAAAGAATCCCATCAACTCATGCAGAATAGTTGGCAACAAGTCATGAATTACATGCATGGAAAAGATTTAGCCTGGAAGGGGTGGGAAAGACTTTTGAGACATAGGAAACAGCTTCTCTTAGACCAAATACGAGTCTAAATTGACTCAAAAGCAGAAGAACAGCAGCCACACGGCTGTTTTCATAGCAAGTTCTCAGACCCCAGCGACCCCAGCTATGGTGGCAGTACTAAAATCCAGAGGGTTTTCTGAAACATACTCTTATTTTTCTTCAGAATTTTTAGTCACATTCAAACAAACTAAGGTGGTTCTTAAAAGACACCAGATGAAAATAAGAACAAAGCCATCAGCAGGCTTTAGAAGGACAGGAAGAGCAAATCTTTCAAAAGTTAACTAGCAAAAATAAGAATTTTGGGTAAATTCAATGAAGGTCTTCTCAAGCTAGTAGGAAAAGACCATTGCTATGCTACCAGGTTGCACCAGGTCTCAGGACTGATGGTAGCCCCCACCCACCCCCACCGGCAGCCAAGGGGTCTCTCTGCTGACACTGAATGCAGAGCAAAAGTTACAGAGGGCTTCTCCCAGAAGGGCCTCAGTCCCACACTGCTGCGCTCTCAGACCTGACCCCACCTCCCTGCATCTCCCAGCACTAATGCTTGCCTTTCTAATGGTCCCTTCTGTAGATGGTGGCGGGTGGGGAAAACAATTATATGAGAACCAGCTAATCCACGCCAGTTCTGGGAGCAAAGTCTTTCTATAACCCTGACGAAAACCAGGGTGACTTTCAGCAAATGTTCCTAAATGCTATAAACACATGTCTATATTTAATTTTATCTGTAAACAAGAGAGAAACAAATTTATTTTTAAGATCTCAATAGAAAAAATGAAGAATGACAGTGTACTGCAGGAAAATATAATTTTGTACAATATACACACGTACCCCTACAACTCTCTCAATGCCCTGAGTAAAGTGTTGAAGCAAACACAGCTCTGTTCTGTTTGGAAAGAACTGTTATTATTTTCTTCAAACCATTTCCCAGTATTCCATCCAAATAAAGTTTCTACTGATACTAAATGATCAATGGCTCATATTAAGTGTCTAGGTCTGGGGACAGGATCTCATTTCCTATTTCTTGTGGAAAAAATAAACGGACTACAGACTAAAAAAGAACTACAGATTAAAATAACATTTTAATAGAATAACATCCATGCCTTACAGACCAAAAATTACAGGTAATGGCTGTGGTGTGGCTGGTGTGCACTCATCAGTTTTACTCTGGCTGCACAAAGGGAGTCCTGAACTGACACAAACTCTCCTGTGAATGCAGCCCCTCGCAGCACAGGACAGGAGCAGACCAGCCAAAGCTAAGAGGGCGGAGGGCGCAGGGCAGCCCGCCCACCTGCGGTCTCAGCACTCGCAGCTCTGCAGCCTCGGCAGAGACTTCGGCTCCTCATGGCCCGCGTCCTCCCGTCCATGGCTATGTGTGTGTGGAATGAAGGAGTAACACCTGGAACGCAGGACCCAGTACCTCCTCAGTGATGTTGGCTATCATGATTAAAAACAAGGAAACTGAATGGTAGACATTGTGTGAAGAGAGGAAGAAGAAGAGAAAGAAAGCAGTTTTGATCACAGGTATCAGTGACCTCCCCTGCAATCTTGGGATTTCCTATATCAAACCCCTGAGAATCCAGGAGTAGCATCACTGGGAGTTCTGCAAGGCAACAAAGGAGCTGCTGGCAGTGAGAAGTGCTGAGTCCCTGTCCCTGGTGCAGCAGCACCAGTTCTCCAGTTGACAGGAGCACACCACATCTCCACTAACCCATGCCTCAGCAGGCTGGGCTAGTTATAATTGGCCTTAATTGGCACTTACAGGAGCTTTAACATTCCTTACCTGCTGCCAAGGAGCACTTGAAAGGGAAGAAAGTATTTCAAACTTAGAAATACCAGGCAATTCATTCAACTGTGGGCCTGGAAGCCTGCTATCCAGAATCAAATTAGTGTCACCCAGAGTGGTGCTCTATTATTACCCAGGGCTCATTAGGTCCTCACCCTGGATGAGGAGAGGTAGGCCATGAGGCTGAAATGGGGATGACTCCCAAGGAGACTAAGAGCACACAGAAGTCTTCCTCTGCTGCCATTACCTGACCTTTCAGTGGATGGCTCCTTGCCGGCTCAGCCACACTTCACCAACGAGTCCCTTTTCAACTGTTTCAACTGTTCAAAGGCAGGCAAGTAACCTCGCCTGATCTATTTAGGCTCTGTGTTAAGCACAGTCTGACCTCAGCCCAGTAATTATCTGATAGACAAAGTGAACACTTTTGAAAATACTTATTGTTTTAAAGACGGAGGGAGAGGGAAGAGGAAAGAGGGGGGCAGAGAGAAAGAGAAACATTGATCTGTTCCTGTATGTGCCCTGACTACGGATCAAATCTTCAATCCTTGTGCGTCAGAATGATGCTCCAACTGAGCCAGCTAGCCAGGGCAAAGTGAACACTGTGAAAAGGTGACCAATCACATCAAATGTGAGAGAAGGATAATGAGATCTGAAATAAAACTGACAATAGTTCTTCACTGGCCCTTCAATTGTTCTCACCAAAAGTTGCTATCCTTAGATTTAGTTTAGAAGACTACACATGTTGCAGAGAGGCATACCAGCCGAACACAACTAGATTTCTTCCCTGAAGGTAGATTCCACACAGAATGGATACAAATTTTCCACAGATGCTAGGAAATGTGTCTGTGATTATCATTGTTTAAATGAACATTTAAAAAAAATCACTCATTTTGAAAGATCTCTTTGCCTTGTATCATTAATGTTACTCAAACTCAGAAGATGTATGCCACTCTGATAGTAAAGTTTGTACTTGTTAGAGGAATTTACTTCAAAGTCAGATTAAAATTAATAACATCTGTGTAAATGTAAGAAGCTTTAGAAAAAGAAATGGAAGTCTAGAAAAAGAAATAGAACATCTATTCCTTATAGTGATATTCTCATACACGGCCAACAGCGACATAAAAGTACTGCATTACAGTCTTTCTGTGAATGCAAAAAAATAAATAAATAAATCTTTTCTGATCCAGGAATTCCTACCTGAGACTCAAAACCACCAGCAGTCAAGGGCACATATAGAGGGTTAGTTACTGCTGCCTTGTTCATAAAAGCAAAATGCAGGAAACAAAGTTAATGTCACAGAGGGCCTGGCCAAGGAAGGTCCCACAGAGTCACACCTGAGAACACTAAGGGACCATTAAAAAGAGGGTATTAGTGTTATCCTGGGATGTCAATGGGTTCCCATGTGGTATTGTTGAATAGAAAAAGAGCAGAAGTGTGCAATAATAGGACCCATTTTCTTGTAAAATTATGATCCAAACCCCCTGCTAATAAAACTTGGGATTATACATGCCTGTATACAGTTATGAGCATGAGAAAAAAATACAGAAGGATATCTACTAAGTTAAGTATTAAGAATATAGCAGATGCCTGACCAGGCGGTGGCGCAGTGGGATGCTGGACTGGGATGCCGAGGACCCAGGTTCGAGACCCCGAGGTTGCCAACTGAACACGGGCTCATCTGGTTTGAGCAAAAGCCCACCAGCTTGAACCCAAGGTCGCTGGCTCCAGCAAGGGGTTACTCGGTCTGCTGAAGGCCCGTGGTCAAGGCACATATGAGAAAGCAATCAATGAATAACTAAGGTGTTGCAACGCGCAACTAAAAACTAATGATTGGGCCCTGGCCGGTTGGCTCAGTGGTAGAGCGTCGGCCTGGCGTGCAGAAGTCCCAGGTTCGATTCCCGGCCAGGGCACACAGGAGAAGCGCCCATCTGCTTCTCCACCCCTCCCCCTTTCCTACCTCTCTGTCTCTCTCTTCCCCTCCTGCAGCAAGGCTCCATTGGAGCAAAGATGGCCCGGGTGCTGGGGATGGCTCCTTGGCCTCTGCCCCAGGCACTAGAGTGGCTCTGCTCGCAACAGAGCGATGCCCCTGAGGGGCAGAGCGTCGCCCCCCGGTGGGCGTGCCGGGTGGATCCTGGTCGGGCACATGCGGGAGTCTGTCTGACTGTCTCTCCCCGTTTCCAGCTTCAGAAAAATAAATAAATAAATAAATAAAATAAATAAAACTTTAAAAACTAATGATTGATGCTTCTCATCTCTCTCCGGTCCTGTCTGCCTGTCCCTGTCTATCCCTCTCTCTGACTCTCTCTCTGTCTCTGTAAAAAATAAATAAATGAATAAATAAATAAAAATTAAAAAAAAAAAGAATATAGCAGGTTACATAGATGGCTTACAGTAAAAGAGACTGTTATAGTTGGAGAAGGTGGGGTGGCAGAAAGACCAATGAAGTAAGAAAAAAAAATAGGCTTAACTGAAAATAGCATGTTTGAAATTATTCTATTTGTGTATCTATGTAAAAATATATGTTGGGTATATATATTTCATATATTCATGTGCCAATAAAAATAATCCATAGAGAAAGTTATTTACCAAGTTTTTGTTTAAATAAAAATGCACTGTGAAGGGAGTTAAAACAATTTAAACAGTATGTAATTCTGGTATTACATCAAGAAGTTATCCTGATTAAGACACCCAGTTCATATGTTTAGCTAAGGAAAACATTCAATTAGCACAACTGAGCACAGTAAGAATCACACAGAAAACAGCCTATTAGCCAAGCTGGCGAAGTAACATTTAACTTTCAAAAGCTCATTACAAATCTAGTATTAGGAACTCTAACAATCTTTAAAAAATATCAAGCATAAGAAGCAATGAAACAGCCTTGCCTGTGATGACACAGTGGACAGAGTGCTGACCTGGAATACTAAGGTCAGCAGTCTGAAACCCTGGGCTTGACCAGTCAAGGCACATATGACAAGCAAGCAATGAACAACTAGAGTGAAGCCACCAGGGGTTAATAATTCTTGCTCCCCAGCCCCCACCCTGTTTTCTCTCTCTGTAAAATCAATAAATGAAATCTTAAATAAAGAAAAAAACAATGAAACAAATTTCAGTCTAAGAGTTTATTTTTGACCCTAGGAAAACTACAAATCAACAACTCTATTGTGTGTGATTGGGGGTTTACTGTTTTAACTTATTTTAAAATAAGATAATTATCTTCCCTGTTCTCTTTCCCTCTCAACTTTCAAACACACAAGAGAAAAGGGTATACAATGTCTTTGAAGTTCAATTAGAGAACTGTTGTCTTAAAAACAAAATGTAGAAGTAAACCTAAGAGTGGGATTTTGTGTCTGGGATTCCAGACACAACCTGGAATCAGGAAGGAAATAGCTAGATACAGACACTGCCACTCCTTGCCCCAAAACAGTTTGTTTCATGAGATTGGACTAGAATAGTGGTAGTCAACCTGGTCCCTACTGCCCACTAGTGAGCGTTCCAGCTTTCATGGTGGGTGGTAGCGGAGCAACCAAAGTATAAATAAAAAGATAGACTTAACTATAGTAAGTTGTTTTATAAAGATTTATTCTGCCAAATTTAGTGAAAATCCGACCTAAAGTACTTGGTAAGTAATTATTATTATATGCTTTAACTTGCTGTAACTCTGCTTTATAAATTTTATAAAGTTACTTCCCTACTTTATAAATCACCATTACTGTGGAACCAGTGGGTGGTTAGAAAATTTTACTACTAACAGAGATACAACAGTGGGCAGTAGGTATAAAAAGGTTGACTACCCCTGGTCTAGAGTATGCATGAGAGGAATTATCCCAGCCAAGCACTTGCTCCAGGAAGCGATAAAACTTCCCTTATCTGGTCAAATATAAGACCACAGCTTAACAGGGTTGATTTAGCAGGTGTGTATGTGTCTTAACTAGTCAACATACAAATTAGTATTCTGAACTGACTGTAAGGAAGAACATCTTTTACCAAATATTACCAAAATACAGGTTTATATCCTAAAATGTCCCCCTTAAAATTGGAAGCACCGCCATCCTAATGTTTTCTTTTTGTAGCGGGCAAGTCAAGAGTGGCACTGGTAAATATTTACAATTTATTTAATGATGGTGCTAGAAACTCACATTTTCACTGCCTCAACCTGGTGTTACAGGTTACAGTAACACAAATCACAAGTTACAGTAGTTCATTAAATCATAGTTCTACTAACCTGGATGGAGGCAGCGAGACCCGTCTCCACGTGGAGAGTCAATGTGCCGGAGTACCAATAAACACTCCCAAAGAAGACGAGACCCATCTCCACGTGGAGAGTCAATGTGCCAGAGTACCAATAAACACTCCCAAAGAAGACGAGACCCATCTCCACGTGGAGAGTCAATGTGCCGGAGTACCAATAAACACTCCCAAAGAAGACGAGACCCATCTCCACGTGGAGAGTCAATGTGCCGGAGTACCAATAAACACTCCCAAAGAAGAATGGGCAGTAAAGCACCATGTGTATTAAGGCAACACTAAAAAACTAAATGCCCATCAATAAGGGACTGGTGAAATTAATTTAAATACATTAATAAAGTGGAATAATAGGCAGTTTAAGAAGGAAGTCGAGAGTGACGTCACGGAAATGGCGCCGTGAGCAGCGCGTCCGACAGATCTCCCCTAAATCACAACAAATTTATCAACTAGAAACAGAAAAATTTATCCTCGGAGCATTCCAGAGTTCCACACAAACTGAAAGCGAAAGGACTGTTATCATTTGAATCTGAGAGACGAGGGTGTGGAGGAAGCTACCCGCAGCGACGTTCAACGTTCATTCAAGCGGGAGTGCGCCTGTGGTGAGTCAGCCCACACTCGGGAGCCGCGAGCAGCCGCCGGCGCGCGCCCGGTACGGTTGCAGAGCGAGCACCGTCCACACTCCGGAGCGCCAGCAGCCACCAGCGTGCCCGGTCCAGTTGCAGAGCGAGCACCGCCCACACTCGGGAGCCGCGAGCAGCCGCTGGCGCGCACCCAGTACGGTTGCAGAGCGAGCACCGCCCACACTCGGGAGCAGCGAGCAGCCACCGGCGCGCGCCCGGTCCGGTTGCAGAGCGAGCACTGCTAACGTTCCCAGCGGCCTGCGCACTGCGAGTGAGAGTCGCCAGCCACCGGTGCCCGGAGCACCCCATTCGCACACGTGCCCTGGGCATTCCACACGCCCAGAGCGCCCTACTGGCCCGCACACCCAGGGTGCCCCATTATCCTGTGCCTGGTGCGATCCAGCCGCCAGCGGCAGGGCGAGCAGGAGAGGCACAAGGGTGGTCTTCTACTTGGGAGATTCTCTCTGTGGGCGGGGCACCTCACCCAACCATTCAAGCTAACAATCAAGCGTTGGGGGAGGGGCGCGCAGGCAGCCTAAAATACCTTCGGGAGCACAGCTGCGACCCAATCACTGAAATTAGCTTAACCCATGAAATCTGCGCACCCTCGGTTCTAATTGATAAGATCTCTCTCAGTTCAGCGATCCAAGACAAGAGGCATATTTTTTAGTGCCTCTCGCTAAAGGGGCGGGGGCAACTTCTGATTGATAGAGCCTCCATATTCAGGGATAAACGCTAACAAGAGGGACTTGGCAGATAATAAGATCTATACTACACTAGTCGCAAGCAGAGACTAGTGCCTCTTCTTCCCAGCCAAAACAGGCTACAAAGTGTGGAAAGCCTGGGTTGAGAGGTCCAACAGAATGCTAGGCGCTGAACAGTCACCTTGACAACAATTGACTCCCACCCCCGCCTGATTAAACTGGAGGCCCTGACTCTCAGAGCCTTTCCCAAAGCCTTGCACTGAGTGGGGATAGAGTGGGGATTTCCCAGCTCTTTGAGCCTCTTACTCCCCAGACAGAAGCAGTTGCAGCCTTATAGCTGGATCACCAGGCTGCTAATTCAGAAAGGGGGGACTAGGAGAGAGAATCCAGGAAAGCAAACTCTCTCATCGTTGGACCCTGCAAACGCCAACAAGCCTTGACTACCAGCAAGACTAAAGCCAATTATATGACATTGCCATAGAATCCCATCAACTGCAAATCCCTACCTAAGTGTGACACAGGGGCAGAGCCTGGGGTACAGAGTCACCGACCAGGAAGAGGGAGAGAAAAGAAAAAGGAAGAAGTTAACCTCTCAAAATCAAGAAAAATCCACAGACTTTACAACTTGTTCCACTAATTTTTTTGTTGTTGTTGTTTGTTTCTTCTATCTTATTGCCTTTATTTCCTCCACCTCGGTCCTTCTATTCTCTGCCCATCTTATGCTTCCCTTTTCTTGAACTACACTACCCATAACAGTTACATTTTATTTCTCTTCTTCATCCTCACCCTCCTTTAAGGTTATACTTCAAAACACTTAACTCTCACTCTCTCCTCTTTTGTTTTTTTTTTGATTTGCTTTATTTTGTTTTTTTTCTCTTCCTTTTTTATTTCTTCCTTCGTTTTTCTCTTATTTCTTATTTTTTCCTTTCTATTCGTTTTTTCTTTTCTCGTTTTACTTTCCTCCCATTTAATCCTCAATCACGAACAAATTAGTTAATTTGGGACTCAAGGCTTTTTTTGGCTTTATTTTTCTTTTTTGCTTTTGTTTTTGTTTTTTTCTTGTTTGTTTATTTTTGTGGCATTTTGGGTCCTCCCAACCCAAGGTCTCCATTGTATTTAGTCTTCGCTCCACTTAATACAACAGATTTTTACTTATTATTTTTATTTTTCTTCTTCTTTATTATTCTTTTTTTTGGTCATTTTTTCTGGTTCCCTCTTATCCCTCTCATTATATCTCTTAGTTAACCATCACTTACAAGCAAATCATCTTATGCTTGTCTAAAATTTTCTTCCTTTTTTTTTTTTGCATGTAGTAGGTCCCTACTCCCTTTTTTTGTCCCTTGAACTCTTCACCCCAAATCAGGCCCTCCATTATAGGCACAATATTTCCCTGAGGAGGGGAGAGGAGAGAAAGAGAAGAAAGAAAAAAAGGGGGAAATAATAAATTATTACTGTTTTTTTTTGTGGGGTATTTTACCTTTTTTTTTTTTTTAATTTTTTTTTTTACTTTTTACTCTTTTTTCATTCTAATTAGTGCTATCAACAAGACCACCCTCAGATGCCAATAAGAAAGAGGAAATCGAATATTATGGACACAAAAGAAAGAGAGGTAACACAAATAGATGTGGAAAAATCTATGGAGAAAAGACTTAACATATTGGAAGCCTTGGAGCTAAATGACAGAGAATTTAAAATAGAAATCTTAAAAATACTCAGAGATATACAAGAAAACACAGAAAGGCAATATAGGGAGATCAGAAAACAACTCAATGAACACAAAGAATATATTACCAAGGAAATTGAAACTATTAAAACAAATCAAACAGAAATGAAAAACTCAATTCACGAGCTGAAAAACGAGGTAACAAGCTTAGCTAACAGAACAGCCCAGATTGAGGATAGGATTAGTGAAATAGAAGACAAACAACTTGAGGCACAACAGAGAGAAGAAGAAAGAGACTCAAAAATAATAAAAAACGAGAAAGCCCTACAGGAATTGTCTGACTCCATCAGAAAGAATAACATAAAATAATAGGTATATCAGAGGGAGAAGAGAAAGAAAATGGAATGGAGAATATACTCAAACAAATAATAGACGAGAACTTCCCAAGCCTGTAGAAAGAACTAAAGCCTCAAATTCAAGAAGCAAACAGAACACCGAGTTTTCTTAACCCCAACAAACCCACTCCAAGGCACATCATAATAAAGATGACACAAACCAATGACAAAGAAAAAATTCTCAAGGCAGCCAGGGAAAAGAAGAGTACAACATATAAAGGAAGGCCTATTAGATTATCATCAGATTTCTCAGCAGAAACTCTACAAGCTAGAAGAGAGTGGACCCCAATATTTAAAGCCCTGAAAGAGAGGAACTTTCAGCCAAGAATACTATACCCATCAAAGCTATCCTTCAAGTATGAAGGAGATATAAAAACATTCACAAATACAGAAAAGATGAGAGAATTTATCAACAGAAAGCCCCCACTCCAGGAAATACTAAAGGGGGTTTTCCAACCAGATTCAAAGAACAAAAGAAAACAACACCACAAGTAACAGCTCCACCAAGAACACAATAAAACCAAACTTAAACTGTGACAACAAAGGAAAAAAAGGGGGGAGAGGATGGAGATTAACAGTAGCAAAGGATGATGAAGTGCAGAAATACTTATAAGATAGGGTACTACAATGAATATGGTAGGTACCCTTTTCATTACTTAATGGTAACCACCCTTGAAAAAACCACCACAAAAACACTTGACTTAAAAAAGGTAGCAACAGAGGAAAGAAGTATGGAACACAAACAAACAAAAACAAATGATAGAAAAACAAAAGAGAACAATCAAACTAGATACAAAACTAACAGAAAGCAATTTATAAAATGGCAGTAGGGAACCCACAAGTGTCAATAATTACACTAAATGTAAATGGATTAAACTTACCAATAAAAAGACACAGAGTAGCAGAATGGATTAAAAAAGAAAATCCAACTATATGCTGCCTACAAGAAACACATCTAAGCAAAAAGGATAAAAACAAATTCAAAGTGAAAGGCTGGAAAACATTACTCCAAGCAAACAACACCCAAAAAAAAGCAGGCGTAGCAATACTCATATCTAATAATGCTGACTACAAGACAGAAAAAGTACTCAGAGACAAAAATGGTCATTTCATAATGATTAAGGGGAAGTTGAATCAAGAAGACATAACAATCCTTAATATATATGCACCAAACCAAGGAGCACCAAAATATATAAGACAGCTACTTATTGACCTTAAAACAAAAACTAACAAAAATACAATCATACTTGGAGACCTCAATACACCGCTGACGGCTCTAGATCGGTCATCCAAACAGAGAATCAATAAAGATATAGTGGCCTTAAACGAAATACTAGAACACCTGGATATGATAGACATCTACAGGACACTTCATCCCAAAGCGACAGAGTATACATTTTTCTCTAGTGTACATGGAACATTCTCAAGAATTGACCATATGTTGGGCCACAAAGACAATATCAGCAAATTTAGAAAAATTGAAATAGTACCAAGCATATTTTCTGATCATAAAGCCTTGAAACTAGAATTCAACTGCAAAAAAGAGGGGGAAAAACCCACAAAAATGTGGAAACTAAACAACATACTTCTAAAAAATGAATGGGTCAAAGAAGAAATAAGCGCAGAGATCAAAAGATATATACAGACAAATGAAAATGAAAATACGACATATCAGAATCTCTGGGATGCAGCAAAAGCAGTAATAAGAGGAAAGTTCATATCACTTCAGGCCTATATGAACAAACAAGAGAGAGCCGAAGTAAACCACTTAACTTCACACCTTAAGGAACTAGAAAAAGAAGAACAAAGACAACCCAAAACCAGCCGAAGAAAGGAGATAATAAAAATCAGAGCAGAAATAAATGAAATAGAGAACAGAAAAACTATAGAAAAAATCAATAAAACAAGGAGCTGGTTCTTTGAAAAGATCAACAAAATTGAAAAACCCTTGGCAAGACTCACCAAGGAAAAAAGGCACAGGACTCAAATAAATAAAATCCAAAATGAAAGAGGAGAGATCACCACAGACATCATAGATATACAAAGAATTATTGTAGAATACTATGAAAAATTATATGCCACCAAATACAACAATCTAGAAGAAATGGATAAATTCCTAGAACAATACAACCTTCCTAGACTGAGTCATGAAGAAGCAGAAAGCCTAAACAGACCAATCAGCAGGGAGGAAATAGAAAAAACTATTAAAAACCTCCCCAAAAATAAAAGTCCAGGCCCAGACGGTTATGCTAGTGAATTCTATCAAACATTCAAAGAAGACTTGGTTCCTATTCTACTCAAAGTCTTCCAAAAAATTGAAGAAGAAGCAATACTTCCAAACACATTTTATGAGGCCAACATAACACTCATACCAAAACCTGGCAAGGATGGCACAAAGAAAGAAAACTACAGACCAATATCTCTAATGAATACAGATGCTAAAATACTAAACAAAATACTGGCAAACCGAATACAACAACATATTAAAAAAATAATACATCATGATCAAGTGGGATTCATCCCAGAATCTCAAGGATGGTTCAACATACGCAAAACGGTTAACGTAATACACCATATCAACAAAACAAAGAACAAAAACCACATGATCTTATCAATAGATGCAGAAAAGGCTTTTGATAAAATACAACACAATTTTATGTTTAAGACTCTCAACAAAATGGGTATAGAAGGAAAATATCTCAACATGATAAAGGCCATATATGATAAACCATCAGCCAACATCCTATTAAACGGCATAAAACTGAGGACTTTCTACCTTAAATCAGGAACAAGACAGGGTTGTCCACTCTCTCCACTCTTATTCAACGTGGTGCTAGAAGTTCTGGCCAGAGCAATCAGACAAGACAAAGAAATAAAAGGCATCCATATCGGAAAGGAAGAAGTAAAGGTATCACTTTTTGCTGATGATATGATCCTATACATCGAAAACCCGAAGGACTCCACAAAAAGATTATTAGAAACAATAAACCAATACAGTAAGGTCGCAGGATACAAAATTAACATACAAAAGTCCATAGCCTTTCTATATGCCAACAATGAAATATTAGAAAACGAACTCAAAAAAATAATCCCCTTCACGATTGTAACAAAAAAAATAAAATACCTAGGAATAAACATAACAAAGAATGTAAAGGACCTATATAATGAAAATTACAAAGCATTGTTAAGGGAAATCGAAAAAGATACAATGAGATGGAAAAATATTCCTTGTTCTTGGATAGGAAGAATAAATATAATCAAAATGGCCATATTACCCAAAGCAATATACAAATTTAATGCAATTCCCATCAAAATCCCTATGAGATTTTTTAAAGAAATGGAACAAAAAATCATCAGATTTATATGGAACTATAAAAAACCCCGAATAGCCAAAACAATCCTAAGGAAAAAGAATGAAGCTGGGGGCATTACAATACCTGACTTTAAACTATATTATAGGGCCACGATAATCAAAACAGCATGGTATTGGCAGAAAAATAGACACTCAGACCAATGGAACAGAATAGAAAGCCCAGAAATAAAACCACATATATATGGTCAAATAATCTTTGATAAAGGGGCCAACAACACACAATGGAGAAAAGAAAGCCTCTTCAACAAATGGTGTTGGGAAAACTGGAAAGCCACATGCAAAAGAATGAAACTCGACTATAGCCTGTCCCCGTGTACTAAAATTAATTCAAAATGGATCAAAGGCCTAAATATAAGACCTGAAACAATAAAGTACATAGAAGAAGACATAGATACTAAAATCATGGACCTGGGTTTTAAAGAACATTTTATGAACTTGACTCCAATGGCAAGAGAAGTGAAGGCAAAGATAAATGAATGGGACTACATCAGAATAAAAAGTTTTTGCTCAGCAAGAGAAACTGATATCAAAATAAACAGAGAGCCAACTAAATGGGAAATGATATTTTCAAACAACAGCTCAGATAAGGGCCTAATATCCAAAATTTACAAAGAACTCATAAAACTCAACAACAAACAAACAATCCCATAAAAAAATGGGAAGAGGACATGAACAGACACTTCTCCCAGGAAGAGATACAAATGGCCAACAGATATATGAAAAGATGCTCAGCTTCATTAGTTATTAGAGAAATGCAAATCAAAACTACAATGAGATACCACCTCACCCCTGTTAGATTAGCTATTATCAACAAGACAGGTAATAGCAAATGTTGGAGAGGCTGTGGAGAAAAAGGAACCCTCATTCACTGTTGGTGGGACTGTAAAGTAGTACAACCATTATGGAGGAAAGTATGGTGGTTCCTCAGAAAACTGCAAATAGAACTACCTTATGACCCAGCAATCCCTCTACTGGGTATATACCCCAAAACCTCAGAAACATTGATACGTGAAGACACATGTAGCCCCATGTTCATTGCAGCACTGTTCACAGTGGCCAAGACATGGAAACAACCAAAAAGCCCTTCAATAGAAGACTGGATAAAGAAGATGTGGCACATATACACTATGGAATACTACTCAGCCATAAGAAATGATGACATCAGATCATTTACAGCAAAATGGTGGGATCTTGATAACATTATAAGGAGTGAAATAAGTAAATCAGAAAAAAACAAGAACTACATGATTCCATACATTGGTGGAACATAAAAATGAGACTAAGAGACATGGACAAGAGTGTGGTGGTTACCAGGGGTGGGGGGAGGGAGGACATGGGAGGGAGGGAGGGAGAGAGTTAGGGGGAGGGGGAGGGGCACAGAGAACTAGATAGAGGGTGGCGGAGGACAATCTGACTTTGGGCGAGGGGTACACAACATAATTTAATGACAAAATAACCTAGACATGTTTTCTTTGAATATATGTACCCTGATTTATTAATGTCATCCCATTACCATTAATAAAAATTTATTTAAAAAAAAAAAAAAATAAAAGGAATAGACCGTATCAGGAATGTCTTTTCAGGACTCATGTCTAGCCTATGTCCACTCAGTCTTCTTACTCTATAATTGATTTTCTATGTTCTCCAGTCCACATGGCATAAATTGAAATAAAATGAAATAAAATAAAATTTAAGAGATAAAAAAAAAAAAAAGAAGGAAGTCGAGTAATATTCCGTAACATAGGACAATAAGGCAGATTATTCGGTTTAAAAAGTAGGTTTATAACAAATCTAGTTTTTCATGTGTGTTAGGAAACAAGATGTATGCAGCCAAATATTGCTTTGCTCAGGGTTAGAAAGCTTCCCAGGGTCTGTCCCAAACTGTATCCCCTGAAATAAGGTGGAGGAACTTTATTCATTGTGATTGCATATTTATCCTCTTTTGTTGTTGGTTACTTTTTTCACAATGCATATTACTAGTGTTAACAATAAAAAATTAAAATACACGTTTTTGTTTTTTAATCAGTAACTTTTTGTTACCCAAACGAGAGCATGAGAAGTCCCAGAAAAGTGTACACATTCTCTTTTGTTTTCTAGCTTATATGACTAAATTACTATTCTACAATAAATAAATAAATAAATAATCTGAAGAGAATTAATGACCCCAAACTTTGGCATCTCTGCAGTAATTATTTTCTACCCCTACAATATTTAGAAAATGTCTATAGGCTAAATATAATACAACAAGGTTTCGGGACACCTCATTAAAAAAAAAAGTCATGTACAAATTGAAAGAACAAAGCCATGATCCACAACTTGAGTAAATCCATCCAGCTGCCCAAGGCAAAGCCTCCATGAATCACTCCTCATCCTTTCTCTTCCCAGATCTCTTGCCAGATCTCTTGCCCCCAGGTCAGCAGCAGTGCTGCGGGCTGGCTTTCTGTGTCCCTGCAGACTACTACTCCATCCATGCCTCTCTGCCTTTGCCACTACCACCTTTCCTGAGCTCTCTCCTGACCCAGCTCTCACCTGCGCTAGTGCTATGTAGCCCAGCAACCGGCCTCCCTGCTGGGAATACTGACCCCTGTGTTCCACAGACCATCCCGAGTCAGATCAGGACACTTTCTTGCCCTCCCCCTTGCTTGCATGGTCCAATCCTGGTTTCTCTTGTGGCCCGCAGAGCCCAGAATCCTCTGGCACCAGCGTTTCTTTTCCAGCCTTACCCTGGTCTCCCCTTCTCCTTGCACACTGCTTTCCCACCTCCTCTCTGGCCTTTCTGCCAAACCCATTTCCCCCTCAGGCTTTCTGTACTTCTGTGTGGAACACTGGTTCTCCAGATCTTCAAATGGTTGGCTCTTTTTCATTACTGGGCTTAAGTATCAACTTCTCAGAGCGGCTTTCTTTGACTAGCCTTATCTAAAATGTCTTGCCCTGGCCATTCTTTCTCATATTATTCCTAGCATGTATCAGTACCTGAAATAATCTTATTTTATTTGATTTTGTCTTTCTTGTTCTACCCTCTCTAAATAGAATGTAAGCTGCATGAAATCTAAGACTCTGCTTGTCCAGCTCAGTGCAGAGCACTGCCCAGAGTATAGACAGCAGCTACTCAAGAAATCCTTATTAACTCCATGGATAATATCATGGCCAGTTTATTGTGTAAATACACTGAAAGACACTGACATTAATAAAGGCACAGATTTGGTCACAATGGCGCTCATCAACAAAACACCACAGAATAAGTGCTGACGAGGATGTGGAGAAAAGGGAACCCTCCTGCACTGCTGGTGGGAATGCAGACTGGTGCAGCCACTGTGGAAAACAGTATGGAGATTCCTCAAAAAATTGAAAATCGAGGCCCTGGCCGGTTGGCTCAGTGGTAGAGCGTCGGCCTGGCGTGTGCGAGTCCTGGGTTCAATTCCCGGCCAGGGCACACAGGAGAAGCGCCCATCTGCTTCTCCACCCCTCCCCCTCTCCTTCCTCTCTGTCTCTCTCTTCCTCTCCCGCAGCCAAGGCTCCACTAGAGCAAAGTTGGCCCGGGCACTGAGGGTGGCTCCATGGCCTCTGCTTCAGGTGCTAGAATGGCCCTGGTTGCAATAGAGCAACGCCCCAGATGGGCAGAGCATCGCCCCCTGGTGGGCATGCTGGGTGGATCCCGGTCGGGCGCATGCGGGAGTCTGTCTGACTGCCTCCCCGTTTCCAACTTCAGAAAAATAAAAAATATATATATAATCCATAAAAAAAAATTGAAAATCGAACTGCCTTTTGACCCAGCTATCCCACTTCTAGGAATATACCCCCAAAACACCATAGAACTGTTCCAGAAGGAGAAATGCACCCCCATGTTTATGGCAGCATTGTTCACAATAGCGAAGATCTGGAAACAGCCCAAGCGTCCATCAGAGGACGAGTGGATTAAAAAGCTTTGGTACATATATACTATGGAATACTACTCAGCCATAAGAAATGATAACATCGGATCATTTACAATAACATGGATGGACCTTGATAACATTATATGAAGTGAAATAAGTAAACCAGAAAAAACTAAGAACTATATGAACCCATACATAGATGGGACATAAAAATGAGACTCAGAGACATAGACAAGAATGTGATGGTAATGGGGGTGGGGGTGGGGTGGAGGGTGGGGAGGGGGTGTGGAAGGAGAGAGAGGGAGTGGGAGGAGGGGAGGGGCACAAAGAAAACCAGATAGAAGGTGATGGGAGACAATTTGACTTTGGGTGAGGGGTATGCAGCATAATCAAATGTCAAAATAATCTGGAGATGTTTTCTTGGAACATATGTACCCTGATTTATCAATGTCACTGCATTAAAATTAATAAAAATAAGATAAAAAAATAAAGGCACAGATTTAAGTATGAGGAAAAACCAATACATTTTATAACTATGTAGATATGATAATGCTGCTCCTATAAATGGCATAACACCACTTAAAGGTGCCTATTATATAGCAGAAAAAAAGGATAAAATTACATTAGCACTACTTGGCTTATTGCAAAGAAGAATGGAATTCACTGCATGTGTTTTACATCATGCTATTTATTTCAGTGACAAGAAACTTTGGTCACATGGCCAACTGGGAATTTCCTCTGAGAGTGAAACTACTGTCCACCTTGACATGCTGCACGTTTTGGTGTGACTGCTCTGGGGAGCTCCCTTCCCTGGCCCACCCCCGCCTGCTGGAGGAAGGCCTGGCATGTGTCTCCAAAAGTGAAGAGTGAAGTATTTTTTTTTTGGCTCTGCAACAAGTTTCAATTCTTATACTGAATGCAGAAATAAATATGCCAACCAATTCCTACAAAATATTATGAGGCTGGAACAAAAAGGGGAGGAGTTTGGCTTTGGCTCGCTACTATGACTTGGGGTTAAATAAAGTAGGAGAATAGTCTGAAGAGAAACCCAAGGACTGTTGTAAATCAAATATCTACCTACTACCATTACCTCTTCAAGCTACTAAATGTTCTCTCTGAGGTAATGGGTTTACAATGCTGACCAGCTACTTTAAGCAAAATTAAAATTCTACCTGAACTAGAACATGTCACTAATGACAGTTTTGTGACAGGTGGAATTCATATATCCTCTCTAGATTTTCTTTTAACTCTATACAGCCTTATTATACACAAGAGAAATAGACACAAGTAGTCAGAAAAACCAGCCTGGCACATTTTATTTGTGTGAACAAAATTTAATTTGGAGTTTGATCTGTAAACTGGGAATAAAATCATTCATTCAGTCGGTCTCTAAGAATAGGAAATGAGATAATACATGCAAAACGCTTTGTAAATCAAGTGCTATTAAAAATTATCATTAGTCTGTAAGCTTTTAAATGAATGGCAATCCTAAAAAGATTAACTATCATTGATGTTTCCAAGTAGAAAATACCTAGATTATAAAAATTCAGTGACCAAATGTAGCTAGCACACTGGAGAGAAAAAAAAATTGTTCTTTATCCCAAAACAAAGTTACTTAATAACCAAATAAAATAACTCATTCAAAATAGCTGAAGCTGTTACTCCATGTCTAAGTCTATCAGATGGCAAAAAAGAGAGGATGTTATTTATTCAACAACAAAACCTCTGCTTTGTGATGGAGATGAGCTTAATTAGAGGCAACTATGTGAAATTGTCAACAATGGGAATCAGCACTTGTGCCAGAACCAGCCCACTGGATCTCAGAGTTGTTTTTTGTTTGTTTGTTTACAGAGACAGAGAGAGGGATAAACAGGGACAGACAGAAACGGAGAGATGAGAAGCATCAATCATTAGTTTTTCGTTGTGCGTTGCAACATCTTAATTGTTCATTGATTGCTTTCTCATATGTGCGTTGACCGCGAGCCTTCAGCAGACCAAGTAACCAGATGAGCCCGTGCTCAAGCTGGCGACCTTGGGGTCTCGAACCTGGGTCTTCCGCATCCCAGTTCGATGCTCTATTTACTGCGCCACCACCAGGGCAGGCGGATCTCAGAGTTAAGGCTCCTTTGCTCTTATACTAATGTTCTTTGAACCCAATTAATTAGCTTAAAAAAGTATGAGTAATTTCTTTTTACATTTTAGAAAAACAAGAGTATATGCAAGCGGAGAAAGCTATAAGATTGCAGCAGTGTTTCTGTCAAAGCTTCTGTCACAATGTTATGCAAGAACCACATTTAAGACAGCCCTCCCTGTGAACAGAGGTCTGAGGGAGGGGCAGATGTTTCATACTGAGGCCACTCACAGCAAGTGGTAGGGGCTCGATACATTAAATCAAGTGACAAATGGCAAGGGCTGTTTATCTGTATTCCTTTTGCAGATTAACATAAGATTCAGGAATTCTGCTTCCTAGGTATGGACGGCATTTGCTAGGGCTAGGGCTGGCTCAGTACCTAGCTCCCTATATGTGTAAGAGGAAACCAAATCCAACAGCTTGAACTGGTGTTTCCCAAAACCTGGAGTAGCCAGCACACTCCAACATCAATAACATTGAATTGCCAGTAAAAACTGACTCCCTTTCCAAATTTCTTTCAATTTTTCTGATAACATCACACCACCATGTGGATAACACTTGCCTAAAATGTGTTATCTCCTTTTCAACAAAGGGAGCAGGCCCCAGGGCTCAGGGCCAGCACTGGCAAGAGCATCAAAGAATTTAATTATCTTTTCTCTGTATTTATTTTTATAGTTACCATCTAGGGCAAACAACATTAATTTTCCTGTTGATGGTTCTAGTAAGGTTTTCTTCATCAAAAACTTATTTAAATAAAAGTGATTAGATTCAAAGAAAAATACTAAGTGGAATAAAGTAAGCAAATCATAAAAATGGAACCCAGTTGACTAACGCTGGGAAAAGGTAGCAGAGGCACTGTTGAGGCATTGCTCTGGGACTCAGGCCTGAGCCAAAAGGTGAACAAGTGGGGCAGCCTAAGTAATCTGGGGCAAAGTATTTCAATGGCTGATACTCGAGCTGGTTTAAATTAATCACAGAGGGTCTAAATATGGCACCTGTCTGAGCTGACTTAACATCCCTCATTTATTTCACCTAGGTAAAGACCACCACCCCATGTCTGCATAAGACAGGCTGAGAGAGATGAAGGTATTCTTTTTGCTTTTTTTTTTTTTTTTTTGCATTTTTCTGAAGCTGGAAACAGGGAGAGACAGTCAGACAGACTCCCGCATGCGCCCGACCGGGATCCACTCGGCACGCCCACCATGGGGCGATGCTCTGCCCATCCTGGGCGTCGCCATGTTGCGACCAGAGCCACTCTAGCGCCTGAGGCAGAGGCCACAGAGCCATCCCCAGTGCCCGGGCCATCTTTGCTCCAATGGAGCCTTGGCTGCGGGAGGGAGAGAGAGAGACAGAGAGGAAGGCGCGGCGGAGGGGTGGAGAAGCAAATGGGCGCTTCTCCTGTGTGTCCTGGCCGGGAATCGAAACCGGGTCCTCCGCATGCTAGGCCAACGCTTTACCGCTGAGCCAACCGGCCAGGGCCAGAGATGAAGGTATTCTTCATAAGCAAACTTCAAGAAGTAGCAGAGCACAGAGCAGTGGAAGCTTATCAGAATCACCTGGGAAATTCTTTCAACACCCCCCCCCCCCAGTGGTTTAGGCATCCACAAGTTACCAGCTAGTTCTACCTATTCAGAGCCACAGTAAATGTATGTAAATAGGACTACACATTTTACGCTATTCAGTAGTCAATTCAGGACACATTTACTACTAACTGATCAACTGACACCCCCAATTTACTAAACAACTCCAAAAAAAGGTGCTACTGGCTCTAGGAATGCCACCATCTCAGCCCTGTTCCATACTAAAAGTTTTACAGATGATTAATGTGACATTTCCAGCACATAATACAAAGTTAAAAATCAGTTTAAAAAAAATAGGGGCCTCCTTTTGTGCCACCCTTGCTAGACCCAACAAATCTCTGAGTGCTGATCTGATCTGCGTCAGTCACTATGCCAGGCACTGGGAACACAAAGCCGCCCCTCCCAGCCTGCGGGTCCCAATCAGCCCGGGAGCAGTTCAGAATGCGGATTCCTGAGTCCTATCCTGGGAGACTGCCAGTCAGCTGGTTAGTTAGGATGGGCTTTGAGAAGCAGCCTACTTAGAAAGCTTCCCTTTGATTCAGAAGCACAGCAGGTTTAAGATCCATTGATTCAGATTATATTATTAGTAGTAAGCACACTTTGCTCTTAAAAATACTGAGTAACAAAAGAGAAGTCTGAGGCATGCTGGACTATTTCAAAACATTAAAACAACATCAGGAAAGCATGGTATAACTATGCAGTTTCCAAGAAAAAAGGCAATCTATACTATGAAAGCAATCAAGATGATATGAAACAGGAAATGCCTAAATGACATTACCTCACTTACCATCATTGCTCACGTGGAAATACGAGTTAATTGTGGACTCCCAAAAAGGCAGCTCGGCTAGTAAAAAAGTACAGCGTCTTCCTACCCTGGATAATAAGCTGTTCACCAATTCAGAACACTACCACCAACATGAACCGCTCACAAGCCTTGTGGCCACGGCACCCTCCTTCCTTGGCCTGGAGGAAGTGGTTTTAAAGGAACGGCCTGTCGGATTTCGTAGCAACCACTCATTTGTTCCTAAAAGCAACAGGTGAATACCAGCAATGCATGAATTCACAGAAGACTGCCCATACATTTTCACCAAAAGATAAGAAAGCAGAATTTCTTCCTCGGCAGGTACAGGTTTTTCTTAAAATGGTAAAAGGGGACAGCCATGACCACTGGGAAAGAGTTTGAATTTAAAAACTTTTTTGGTGTTAACTTTGAAAATCAAACAAGTAAGAATAAAATTACAATAACAACAAAAAGTGGGTTCCCAAACTACATTTTTCTGCCCCAAAGAAAGAAGACACTGTCCCCTTTGGAATGATTCCTGGTATTGGGGAGCATGCAAATCACTCTCAACCACTCCAGGGCCTCACGCTCAAGCATTTGCCCCCAGCCCTCCCTCGTACCTATCCATCTCCAACCTGCCTCTCCATTCCATCAGCCTTTTCTCCTTGGCTGCTGCCTCAGAGATGGAAGTCCTTCCACATTTCCCAGCTGAATCCTGCACTTGGCCTTTATTTTTCTGCCAAGGACTCTTCTCTCTCCTACAACTTTAATGTTTCCCACTGTGGGGAAAACAGCTGTGTTAGGCTTGCTCGCTGGTTTCCCGGCTGCAAGCACTTTGCACAATTAGTGGTCTGCCACGTGTGTGTCTCTATGGAAAGCTATGGGTACTTTCCAGCCACTGTGAGGTGAAGTGCAGTTCCCTGACTCCCTCTCCGGCCATCAGGAGGTGCAGTTTTCCTGATCCCTTGCCCTCCATTGTGAAAAGCAGGTTTTCCTTTGTTTATTTGCTCATCTGTCTCTGAGAGCCTCCAATAAACAGGAATGGCCTGCCCGATGCTTTCTGGCTCCACAGTTCCTCTACCATCTGCCGAATTCAATGTGAACCTGCCTGGCCTCGGCTACCAGCATTACACCCACCCAGTGGCTTTATCAGTCGCATCTCCTGAATAGCCAGCCATAGAAGGCATCTGAGTGTGTAAACCTGAAATTCACACCTTCTCATTTACACATTTGAAGTTATCACAATGCCTTTGTTATTCAACGAGTATCTTTAGACACTATGTGTATTAGGTACTGGTAGAAAAAAGGGGAGAAATATGATGGTAAGACCCCTCCTCCACCTGCTAAGAGAAACAGAGGAAGATAAAGAAATAATCCCCATAAGATGTGCTGTCACAACTGTCTTGAAGTGTTTCTGGGAGAAGGGACCACGAAGTGCCCTTTCTGCCTCAGGAAGACCTGGAAGAGGCTACACCTTTAAGTGGTCCTTGACTTAAACTTGACTTTTCACATTCCTAGTTCACTCTGCCCATCAATCCTGAAGGACCACTAAGTCACATCACTCTGGTGCTAAAAACTGGTAAGAGGTCCCTAATGACGCCTGGAAGAGACGCGCCAGATGGACACGGGGCTGTCTGTGCCAGCCCAGCATGCCTCTGCACACAGCTCTTGCATCTGCAGGTCCATCAGCTCCACCCCACGGAGACTCTGCAGCACATTCCAGACAGCCTGGAAGTTCCTGCTTCTGCACTTGCTCGTGTCACCCCTGCTCCCAACCAGAGGCCACAGTTTGTTCAGTGCATAAACTGTGTAGCTCTATGTGGCGGCCCTGTCTATCTCTATCAAAACACTCCCCATTATAGGGTATTACAGGTGATTTTTAAAAAGATGTATTGATTTACAGAGAGAAGAGAGAGAGAGAGGGAGAGAGAAAGGGGCGCAAAATGAAAGCATCAACTCATAGTTGCTTCCTTCATGTGCCTTGACTGAGCAAGCCTGGGGTTTTAAAATGGTGACCTCAGCAGTTCAGGTCAATGCTTTATTCACTGCATCACCAAAGGTCAGGCTATAAGTGATTTTTAAAAAGCATTTCCTACATTTCCCACAATGAACAGGTATTATATATCTAAAAATTAGGGGTGGAAATTGCATATGGGCTAAAGAATCTATTCTACTCTTCAGAATAGCCCTTGGTGAAGGCTTTTGCTCTAAGAAACCTTCCCTGAGTCACTCAAGGAGAAGCATGTGTGTTGGTCTGTATTCTCAGACCTTGGACTAATTTATGACTTTAGACACACACCTTCCTGCACCCACACAGCTGGGCCTTCATCTTGCTCACACCTAGTCTGTGTCAGGCACTGTATGAGGAGCTTTATCCATGCTGTTCCACCGAATTCTCACAGAGAACCTAGGAGGTTGCTGTTACCATTCTCACAGAATAACAGAGGAAGCCAAGGTTGGGACACTTGCTCAAAGCAAAAGATTAACCTCTGATTCTTGCAAGTTTAAATTTAAACTGTCTAGTCTGGCTTCAAAACCTTAACTCCAAAATACTTGGCAGTTGACTAACTGGCTTTCCCATGCTCGCCTGAGTCTTAAGGAGAAAGACACTATCTTATTCATCTTCAACACTCACTCTCTGTGCCTTCCCAGGGACTCATCCAGAAGCAGACACTCGAAGAACCATCTTATGATCATATAGAATATTTATTTCTTGGGAATAAATGGTGGGATGTTGACTATGATGGTATGCTTCTTCTAACTTTGTCCTGACAGCAAGCTTTGTAGGTTCTAGCTTTAAGATGCATCTCAAAGCTACGCTGTCTCCACAGCACTACTGCCTGACCTAAGCCTTAGTCTATTATCATCTCCTGCCTCTGACTGTTCTCCCTGCTTCTACTCTTCTCCCAAAATGTATGACTGAGGTGGGGCTGAGTTCCTCCCTTATTGGCCCTCAAATAGCCCAAAAGCTTCTTCTTACTCTGGCCTAGAAGGCTGTGTATGATCAGGTCCCTGCCTACATGGCCAGACTTCTCTGGTCTCTGCTTCCTTTCATGAACTATCTTCTTCAGGTCTGTGCATCGGCTCTTCTCTCTGTATTGAATGCTCTTATTCCAGGTGGTTACGTGGGTGGCTCCCTTCTTATCACTGAGGGCTCAGGTCCCAGGGTCACCTCCTCAGAGGCTTTGCTTAAACACTACCTACCAAGTGTAGAGAGTACCTCACTGGTATTTTGTCTCAAGCTTACATTTGTGGCAGTGAGGAAAATGAGGAAACAGCTTGCAGTCACTTTGAAAATCTTTCTAATTAATTTTTCCTATTTCTCTAGCTAGATTTTAAACTTCATGGAGGTGAGAATCATACTACAAGGCGGTATTCAAATCCTTTTGAGTTTTCATTGAACCAAACTGAATATAAAACTAAGCTTTATGATCAGAACTTTATGTTAAAGATATTAGGTGACATTATGGCAATGCGAAAGAATCTTCATGACTAAACATTCAGGTAACAAGCTTAAAGGCTAAAGCCCAGGGATGGCTCAGGGGCTCCTGACACCCCTGCAGTTACAATGCATCACTCTAAGTACATGTGCAGTTTTGACAGGAAAGATGCCACAGTTTCAACATATTCACAAATTAGACATGACATCAAGACAGATTTAGAACCACTGAACCTAGAAATTTCAAAATCATATTTCCTTTAAAAAACAAACAAACAAATGAAAGGCCATGTCTCCATATTGTGTGTGCATTTATAATTTTACCACCCACTAAACTCCCAAGAAACAAACCTTTTACTATACTGATGCAATTTCAAAAGAGATTTTATAAAAGTCATTTTCCAATTTCAATAAAAATCAGAAAATGCACATCACTTTCCATAAAATTCAGAAAATCACCAACATCTGATAGGCATTAACCCATTCAATAAATTAGAAAGCCTACTTCCTGACAAGGGGAGGAATATTATATCCAACCTGGGTGGCTGATGACCTTCAGTTTAATCCTGTTTTACCTTTTACCCTCTAATAATAATTTTTAAATGATTAAGCACTTACCATAATGTGATTGAAATGCCTGCGGTTTGACGACCTGATTACAATCATTACACACCACCAGGTAGAAATCATCATGGGCTGGACAGAGACCAAATATTGGCATGTCTACAACAGAGAAAGAGAGCATCACTCACTCATCTGGTTCTGATCAATAGGAAACCACTTGGGGTGGCAATATTTTCTAAAGGAGCAGCCTTAAGATAAAGTGCACTAGGATAAATGTTAGGCCTGTTTAAAAGTAACCAAACCAATAGGCACACTGTGACTATTAAGAGAGAAATCGAATCAGGCTTAGAAAAACACAAAGGGTTAAAATAAAATGCACCCAAAATCATTATTTAATAAATTAAAATATAAACAATGAATACATTTGTACTCTACCAAGAGTTATGGGGAAGAATTTTTACCATATAAAATGCTTAGCAATTTATAGAGCTGGACCATCTAGTGGTTTTTATCTGTTTAACTATGCATACCTGACCTCTGAATTCTATGGAACAGTTAAGAAAGGAAGCAGAGGTCTTTCCGAAGAGTAAAACTGCTGTTTTCATTGGTATACAATACAAAGAAAATTATTTTTATATTCTTTTTTCCTAGTCTTTTTGCTTACACACTGATGCCACCGGACAGACATAACTTCAGTACAAACACAGCATTTCAAACTTTAATCTCAGTTCAGTTACTAGAACAGGGTAAAATACAAGTTGGATCTTAAGTAAGGAGGTTAAACTTAAGACAAATATAAAACTCAATTATCTTCTATAGACATGAAAAGTGAAAGTAACAATACTGGTGTTATATGGTTAACCATGAATTACCAAAAATCTAGGGAACAGGGCTAACAGTTCAGATCCAGATCTAAATCTTTTAAATATTTCAAAATTGATGAGTTTAACCAAGTATTTTACACTATATGCCCTATTTAGAATAACTGCAATGAATAGATAATTAGCACATGTCAATTAGGCAAATACTTTAGACCAAGTTTAAAGGGGAAAGATCTAAAAATCTGATCAGCATCTGCTTTTTTTTTTTTAATTTTATTTACTCATTTTAGAAAGGAGAGAGAGAGAGGGAGAGAGAGAGAGATAGAAGAGAGAGAGAGACAGAGAGAGAGAAGGGGGGAGGAGCAGGAAGCATCAACTCCCATATGTGCCTTGACCAGGCAAGCCCAGGGTTTCGAACCGGCGACCTCAGCATTTCCAGGTCGACGCTTTATCCATTGTGCCACCACAGGTCAGGCTGCTTTCTTTCACGTAAGATTTAATTTCACACTTTACCAGCTTGGGTGATCTTGGTAGTGTTAAAGGAAAAAGAAAATGTCCTGAGGAGATGTAAAGTGATGATAATCTCTACATAAAATTACTGATCAACTATCGACACATGGCTAAAGCTCAGATTTTCTTAAACATTTTCTGTCACCGTGAACTGCACAGACAGCTAGCTACTAATCTGAACTATACCAGGGACCACCATGATTCTGGGCCGCAGTGGCAGCATTGAGCAGCGTATACATTCTGCTGTCTCACTCTAACCTCACAACTTCCTAGGTAGGTACCATTATAAGCCGACTCTAAAGAGGAGGAAATTGATTCACAGAGAGGTGAAGTACTTTAAATCAAGAACTGGGTTTCAATTCTGACTCATTGCAATGGCTTGGCTTTGGTCCCTTGAAGAACAGAAGAATATGATTTCTAGAAATTCTTTCCAGATTCCAACTCCAATAATTTGGGATGTCAGGGCTGAACTCCTTTGACTGTATAAACTAATTAGAAAACATAAGTCTAGTAGACAGCTGACTCCTGTGACGACGCTTAGTAATTTAATGAAAAATAAGAGCCAAACAATGCGATATTTTCTTTGAAAGGCATGCCCACATTGAATAAAAAATAGGAGATATGGGAGAAGAGGAAAGGTTACATCCATGCAATGATCAACATATAATAAGCCATTTTCCATTGCTATAGTTTCTTGACACTTCGTTTATAAAGGAAAAATTCAAAGTAGTTTACCTTAAGTTCCATACAGCCCTGTGCTAAATACCTCCAATACAGAATAAATAAGAAGAAAAATCTGAATTGCAGAAATGGCACAATATTCATAATTTATAGCTGAAAAGTATAAAATGTCTATAAATATGAAACCACCAGTTTCATTAATAATATTAACTCAATTAGTTTTATTAAATAGTTAACAGCATTAAATCATGTAATCTCAGTGTACATTGAGGCCTCTGCAATATGCTGATTGGCATGGTTTCCCATCGCATACAATGTAAAACAATGCTGTTTAAGATAGACCACTTTGCCAAATACCACATACTTCTGAGGACAACCTGTCCCCTCAATCCTTTTATAAATAAGGCAATTTCTGGCCCTGGCCAGCTGGCTCAGTGGAAGAGTGTCAGCCTGGCATGTGAAAATCCCAGGTTCAACTCCTAGCCAGGGCACACAGGAGAAGGACCCATCTGCTTCTCCACCCTTCCTCCTCTCCTTCCTCTCTATTTCTCTCTTCCTCTCCCATAGTCAAGGCTCCATTGGAGCAAAGTTGGCCCCGGCACTGAGGATGGCTCCATGGCCTCTGCCTCAGGCGCTAGAATGGCTCCAGTTGCAAGGGAGCAACGCCCCAGAAGGGCAGAGCATCACCCCCTGGTGGGCATGCTGGGTGGATCCTGGTCAGGCACATGCAGGAGTCTGTCTGTCTGCCTCCCTGCTTCTCACTTCAGAAAAATACAAAAAAAAAAAACCCCATAAAACACACACACACACACCACACAAAAAAACCTGTACGAATTCTTGCAAGTCATAGGAATTCAACTGGCCACGATGGTTATGTAGAAAATTGTTCTTTTTTGCTCTGATTCTTTTGATCCTTTGTTAAACTCAGAAATACTAATAAAACTAAGACAGTAGGGGTCATCCTGTAAGGGACCAGGAGTCTGTACTTCTGTAAAAAGTTCAATTTCCTCAATTACTTAAGATCACCTGCAACTGATGATGAAGTAATGATGAAAACCATAATGGTAAAACAGTGGGACTATTGGCCAGGCCCTATGCTAAACACCTTTACGTTTCATCATAGAATATAATCCTCCTTTTACCAATGAGCATGTGAACTTGTCTAATATCACCCAGCAAGAAAGTGCAAGCAGAATGAAAACCCAGGTTTGCACTACCTGTGAGCTCAGTTCTTCATTTCTGATTAGCACAGCTATCTTCCTAAAAAGCCTGCCCTGTGCACACACAGAATCGCTGTGGAAAGAAAGATGGTGTACTTAGATCCTGTCCATGCTACCTAGGAAGTCAAGCTCCAGTTATGGAAATCTAAAGTAACTTTAATTTTAGCTTTCTAAATTCTTTACTTTCAGATATCCATATCTGGAAGTAAGCTAGAACAGTGGTCGGCAAACTCATTAGTCAACAGAGCCAAACAGCAACAGTACAACGATCAAAATTTCTTTTGAGAGCCACATTTTTTAAACTTAAACTATATAGGTAGGTACACTGTTATTAACTTAATTAGGGTACTCCTAAGCTGGCCACCCTCAAGGGGCCAAAGGGCCAAAGAGCCACATGTGGCTCGCGGGCCGCAGTTTGCCGACCACTGAGCTAAAAGATGCAAAATAATTTAAATAAAATGTAATCTTCAGGAAAAAAAGAAAAAGTTCTATATCCTTTTTTCTGCACTGGGACATTACAGAGGCCTTAACAACAGAAACAGAGTGTGGAATGTTGTGGCAACATAGAGAAAATAAAATAACTTTTGTCAGAACAGTATGTATGCTTCCGAATATATTTTTTTTGACAGAGCATGCTAACGACATTTCTATCTTTAACCGGATGGCTCCTGAGCTCTGTCTAGTAGATTCACATACCCAACTGCCTACTGAACACTGCCATCTGATGTCTTCTATATATCTCAAATGGAACAAGGATGTCCAAGAGAACTTCACTTTCCACCCTGCCCTGTTTCCCACCCTCCAAAACTCTTCCCCCTTTGGGTAAATGACATTAATCATTCTCCCCAAAGGTTCAACCTAAAAACCCAGATGACATGTATGACTCCCCTGTTCCTCATCACATAAGGCCACAAGCAGATCTGGTCAGCTCTACTCTAAAACCTCTACTCACCTTTCTCCAATATCTGAGCCATTGCTGGACAGCCATCGCTGGACAGCCATCGCTGGACACTGCTGTCATAAGCACCTTTCCAATGGACTATGGAAGAAGTCTCCCAGGTGATGTAAAATCCCTTCCACATAGCTGCTAGAGTGATTCTTTGAAGTCTTCCAACAAATCATGCAACAACCGTTAAAATTTCTCCAGCAGCTTCCCACTCCTCTTGGAAGAAATTCCAGCCCTTCGCCCCACCCACAAGGCCCTGCCACATGTTTGTCCTCTCCCTCTCTCTCTCCTCTCTGTGCCTATCCCCTGCTCCTCCTCTCCCTCTCCTCTCTGTGCCTATCCCCTGCTCCTCCTCTCCCTCTCCTCTCTGTGCCTATCCCCTGCTCCTCCTCTCCCTCTCCTCTCTGTGCCTATCCTCTGCTCCTCCTCTCCCTCTCCCTCTCTGTGCCTATCCCCTGCTCCTCCTCTCCCTCTCCCTCTCTGTGCCTATCCCCTGCTCCTCCTCTCCCTCTCCCTCTCTGTGCCTATCCCCTGCTCCTCCTCTCCCTCTCCCTCTCTGTGCCTATCCCCTGCTCCTCCTCTCCCTCTCCCTCTCTGTGCCTATCCCCTGCTCCTCCTCTCCCTGGCTCACTCACGCTGCTCCAGGCACAAGGAGTTCTGCATTCTCTCGTTAGACACTGAAAGCTCTTTCGAAGCCAGACTGCCCTTGTTCTGCAGAAGGCCTGGTGCACTTACACATCAGGTCTCCAGCTCAGCTGTCATCTCTTTAAAGGGCTGCCCCCTTCCCCTCCCCAATTAGTTGCTCTGTGTCACCAGTATTTTAAGCAGAATAGCTAACAGTGTGGGCCACTCCCTATTACTCTGACTACAATGTGACCTTGGGCAAATCCTGTAACCTCTTCGAAACACCCAGTCTCTTCCATTCGTCAAATGGTGAAGATCACAGTACCTAAATCACCAGGCACTTCCAAGGGCAGAAAGATGAAGAGAACGGATTCCTATGAAGCCACAGAAGGCCCTAGGAACAGTTCACTCAGTGTTCCCACCACAGCCTGTGTGACAGGAGTCACGCACCCCGTTGTATGGCTCAGGAAACTAAGGCAACAGACAGTGAGATCTCACACCCAGATCTGCTGGGCTCACAAGCCCAGGTAATTCCCAACATTCTCCCTAATCCACTGCCAGCATCTGTCTCCTCCATGCTCCTCCCAGTGCCAGTGCCCTGAGGTCAGGGCCTAGTGGCCTCCACATGTACTACATACCCAGGACAGATCTCCTCACAGGGCCAGAGTTTCTTCTGTCTTCACAGCCTCCTTCACTCTGTTGCCAAAGCCACCAACCTACAAAGCAATAACGCACTTCCTCTTCTTGAAGACCTGTGTGGGCTCCAGAGTGGGGCTAGGACCCCTGACCTACCACTCTGAAAGCAAGGCTCCAGCACTGGCTTCTCCCATCTCTCCTGTCTGAATCGACACTGCCCTGGCCTCCTCAGAGCCTGCCTTGTGCCCCCAATTCAGCCCACTGGCAGAACCATTTTGCAGTACAAAAGCTTTTCCCTCTGCTTTCTGGAATTCCCACCATTCAACAAGAATCAGCTCCACGGTCCCCTGTGCTGTGCCCTTCTCATACCATTCAAACCTCCATTCCAGTCCTTCACTCACTGACTAGTGACTTATCAGCGGAACTTATAAGCGGCCACCTCTGTAGTCCCGTCTGGCAGCAGACTCCCTGCCTTACCTAGCACACATCCTGAGAAGAGCCCTCTCACTGTGTGTTCATGAAGTAACAACTGGCACCTGAGACTCTTTCTGAGCTCCCAGGTGCTCTTAGGGTAAAACCAAGACTCCTGCCCTGCCCATGAGGCCTCAAATGGCCCAAATCTGCCTCTCTTGCTGCTGGTTCTCTGTACCTGGCCCTCTGGCCACCACCTTGTTCCTGGAACACAACATGCTCTCTCCTGTCACAGCACCCTGGTGCTTGCGCTTTCCTCTGCCTGGAACTCATTTCCTCCACATCTTTACCTGGCTGTTGCTTTACTTCATTCAGTCTCAGTTTCAATGTCACTTCCTTGGAGACTTGGCCAGGTAGGACCCTGTCACATGCTCTCAGGGCACTGACTTAACCTCTCCACATGGCAACATCCCCTGTTTGTAAGTATCCATCTAGCTGTGTGAGCCTTAATCTCCACCCACTAAACTAGGTTCCACATCTGTCCTATTTTCTGCTCTAGTGACAGCGCCTAACATGCCTCATTGGACCGATACAAGGCAGCAGTGTTAAATATTATTTGATGGATAACTGAAGTATTCGATTAGGTCCCTGTGGTGTCACCATCAGTCAAGGTTGTAATTGTGCCTTTATGTCATTTAATGACATATAGTCATCCACTAGAATTGTGTAATTCACTCAGTGAGAATGAGAATGTTTCCCTGAACACATGATCCCATTCTAGGAGGCAGTTTCTGGTAAAATTTCGTGTTTCAGGGTCTGATTCTTAAATGTGTACACTGGCAAATTCTCTTTTACTAGTGTGAGCTGTGTAGTAACTAAGGGCAATTCTGGAGTCAGACTACTTGGAGTCAAATCCCTATTCTCCCTTTGCTACCTATGCAAACACGGTTAAATTATTTAACTCTCTGAACTTCATTCTCCTCATCCATAACATGTAGTGAACAGAATCATATTTTAAAATTTATTTAGACAATTAAATTTAAGGGTGACACTGGTCAACTAAAGTACACAGATTTTGGGCAAATATCTCCACATCATTTGGACACTCAATTATGTTGTATACCCATCACCCAAAGTCTATTTTTCATAGTGTTACATTGTGAGGATTCAATGAACTTATCCATGAAGAGAACTCAGTGTTGAGCATGTAGTAAACACTCACTAAATGTTAGCAAAAGAAACAAAAACACAAAATATACACACACTAATATGCCTGCTGTGATTAAACTCACTGGAGATCGATCTATACTGTAAGTCCTTACCTGTTGACAGTTTCTTGGAACCGTGGCCAAACAACCAGAATGGAATGGACTTTACCACAAATTAATACATAAACAAGAGTTAAGTTCCTAGGGCATTTTATCAATGTTATAACAAAATGCCATTGAAGGAAACTTACTTGAGTACCTTCTGTACATCAAATAGCAACTAGTTCACAAGGTGAGCTGAACTCTCAGGGAGTGTCTTTCTCCTGACTCCTCCCTGGAAGCCACGCAAGGCAGGGGACGTGGAGGAGGGCTGCTTGTGCTCTGCCTGCAGAGGGTCAGGCCCATGCTTGAGTTTAAGGGATACCCTACAAGCCAGGGAGAACCCAACATTTTAAGCAAGGAAGCCATCTGCCACTAAAGGTCACTCGGCATGAGTGTGGACCCACTCAGGTAAGAGGAGGAGGGTGACCCCTACGAGCTGATCTAACAGTCAGGATGACAGAAGTGTCTGTGTTATGAAGATGAGGAAAGCAGACTGAAGATGTGCTCCAGAGGATAGTGCAAAGAGCTCGGGAGACCACGGATGTGGGGTGAGGAAGAGTAAGAAAGCCAAAGAGACACAGATGGAAAAACTTGGTTTGCTATGGCAACAGCACCTATAGTTAAAGGCAAAACCTCTGAAGCCACACTGGTTATGTTCAAATCCCAGCACCACAACATACTGTACAAGCCTGTACCTCACTTTCCTCATGGTTAAGTAACAGTGCCTCCCTTATAGGTTGCTGGCAGGACTAATGAATATATGTGCCTAGAACAGTGGAAAGTACTCTGTAGAAGTACAAATAATCACAGTAGGTAAGACAGAACTAGCACAGGGTCTGTGCCAGACATAATTCTAAGAGCTTTATGTATAGTAATATACTTTATTCTCATAACTATCTATTAAGGTAGCTACTATTATCATTCCCATTTTACAAATGAGCATACCAAGAAGAGGAACTTGTCCAAGATTACACTCCTAGTAAGTGATGACATTGGGATTTGACCTCAGGAGTTCTAATCCAGAGACCTTTTTCAAGTTTTTTTACTGACAACCTACTGTGTGCTAGGCACTGTGCCATTATGCAAACACTGCTTCTGTCCTCATGGACCTTCTATCTCAGTGAGGAAGATAGCCGAAACACAGTAATAAATAAATAAGGAGAGTACTGGCTGAAGAGAGAGGGTCCTGCTATAAATTGGGTTATCAGGGAAGATCTTTCTGATGGGAAGTAAGCTGAGAACTGGAGCTAGCCAGGCAAAGCATTCTGTACAGATGGAACAGAATTAGCAAAGGTCCAGAGGTGGAAAAGTGATTGGCATGAAGGCGTAATTGTTGAAGAGATCAGAATTCTGGAGTGGCAAGTATGCAGAGAGAGCTGTGTCTTGAAGTTGCAGAGGTCAGGCAGGGTCTTCTTTAAGTGAGAGAAGGGGAGATAGTGAGACAGACTCCCTCTAGGCAGGACCTTCTAAGCCAGGGGTCGGGAACCTACGGCTCGTGAGCCAGATGTGGCTCTTTTGATGGCTGCATCTGGCTTGCAGACAAATCTTTAATAAAAAAAATAATGTTAAAAATATAAAACATTCTCATGTATTACAATCCATTTCTTACCGCTCATGTTCATGGTGGTGGGTGGCTGGAGTCAATCACAGCTGTCCTCCGGGACAACACCAAATTTTTACTGTATAATGTGTAAGGTACACGGGTCATTGTATGGCTCTCACGAAATTACATTTTAAAATATGTGGCGTTCATGGCTCTCTTAGCCAAAAAGGTCCCGAACCCTGCTCTAAGCATTGGTTTTCATTCTAACTACACTGGGAACCATAAAAGGGTTTAGTCACAACAGGTAACATTTATGATTTAAAAACATCACTGCTTGGGGGGTGGGAGGGTTGCAATAGGTAGAGGGTAGCCCAGACACTGTTTAGATTAAAGACCGGCAAGGACAGTGATGGGAAAAATGATAAAAACTGGCTGATATTTACAGAGTACTTTCCACTGTTCTAGGCACATATATTCATTAGTCCTGCCAGCAACCTATAAGGGAGGCACTGTTACTTAACCATGAGGAAAGTGAGGTACAGGCTTGTACAGTATGTTGTGGTGCTGGGATTTGAACATAACCAGTGTGGCTTCAGAGGTTTTGCCTTTAACTATAGGTGCTGTTGCCATAGCAAACCAAGTTTTTCCATCTGTGTCTCTTTGGCTTTCTTACTCTTCCTCACCCCACATCCGTGGTCTCCCGAGCTCTTTGCACTATTCTCTGGAGCACATCTTCAGCCTGCTTTCCCCATCTTCATCACACAGACACTTCTGTCATCCTGACCGTTAGATCAGCTCGTAGGGGTCACCCTCCTCCTCTTACCTGAGTGGGTCCACACTCATGCCGAGTGACCTTTAGTGGCAGATGGCTCCCTTGCTTAAAATGTTGGGTTACACTGGCCGCTACTTTAAATCTCGACTTGTCTACAGTCACCACCTTCTATAACACCAGGTATCAAGTACTTCCTGTGTATCAGGTATCATGGCAAGTACTATATATGCCATTCATTCATGTTTTAAATGCCTGCTGTGCTGAGAAGCTATTTTAGGTACTGGCATATATCAGTGAACAAAAATCACAATAATACAAACCCCGAGAAGCATTAACATATATTAAAAATACAAGTTTACAATTACTGAGTCCTTTCTATGTTCCAAGAACAGTGCTAAGTACTGCAGGCCACTTTCCACACTTCACAGATAAAGCAAGTGGGACACAAGGAGATTACTATTGAAGTTACAGAGCTGGTATGTGTAGGAGCTGAGATTTGAAGGTAGGCTACTCCCTCAACATACATGCTCTTCACATTTCACTACATGAGTCTCTTCACTGCTTCTCCCCCCAAATCTCTCCTCTTCTACTTTATTTGATCCAAGTCAACCAAACACCCTATCACCAGAAGACTACTGAGGCTACCCCTAGACTCTCTGCTCTCACTGCTCCTCAAAGGTTGCCTCAGAGACCAGGGCATTCAGCCCCACTGGTGTCTGAAGCACTTCTGAGTAACCTGCTGGACCTGGGAGGCTGGTTTGCATGTAATTGGGCTTTATTTCAAAATGGTAAATTTCAATTCTGGGTAATCAAAAGTAGTATTAACGATACAAAGAAGTTTTAAATTGCTGTTAAATGAGCTTTAACATCTCAATTCAATAAAATAGAATTTTATTTCTACCCTTCACCCACATTTCAACCAAATTCATATCCTCTGCTCCAATAATTAAAGGGAACTCAGTTTTTCTTTGACTGTAAGATGTTAAATGATGAAACAAACCAGGGACAAAAAATGCCAAGCAACAACCTGCTAAATATATGCCATATTTTTCGCTCTGTAAGATGCACCTTCCCCCCCCCCCAAAAAAAAAGTGGAGGGGAAAATGCCCGTGTGTCTTACGGAGCAAAAAATAAGGTATGTGGTTTGGGGCCTTTTGTGAACTAAAGTACTGGTAGTCAATTAAAATTGGACTTAAAAAAAAGGAAAAGAAAAATGAGATGTTTCAAGCAAAAAAGTAACCAACCTAATATCAGTGGATTAAAAAGTGAGAAGAAAACAATCCTGTCTAATATTTATTAATCACTAACTACAAGCGGCCAACCTCACAGTGACTTTCCACAGGTGAAAGTCAAAAGTGCTGTTGTTGTTACTGCTTGTACTGAAACTGAAATTGAAATATAGCACCTGCGATAGAACAGAGGCGGCAAATCTCAAAATCCTAGGGAATCTGGGTTAGGGAAGGCATCTAGGGCTGTAAAGGTGAGAAACATGGCACTATACATAACAGGCTGTCTCATGTGTACTCAAAATACTGTCAGTAAATTCTGGCCTTTCAAGTCAGAGGCCAAATCTGAAATGCCATGTATCCTAAATCTGAAGTGCCTGCCAAAATCACTGACTACTATCACTCAGCTAAGCATGGAGTCTATGGTAAAACATGGACTGTAAGAGAGTCCACCACTTCACTGGTATACTAACCTCAAGAAGTTTAGTATTTAATCTCTAACTTCTAAATATCCAGTTATTCCATTTAAAAGATTGTTGGATTGAAGGACACAATTCACACAAATAGTTTAGTTCTGTGTAAACACAATAAACAGTGTATATAAGGGTTCAATAAAAAGTAGTGTTGATTTTATTATTATTATTGTTATGGTTATAATCTCACAACATTCCTTCTTTTGTACAAAAGGCAGTCAGTACAGCAACACCACATCTGCCAGGTCTCATATGCAGAAAAATCACAGCCCTCATATAACTAAGAATAGCATTAATTATGGAATGGCATTGCCTGGTGACCTATCTTTTTATTTTAAAATGATTAACCTTTTAACATACTGTAAAACCTCAAGAAATGTAAAAGAACTGCAATCATATCAAGTATGTTCTCTGACCACAACAGAATCAAATTTGAAATCAGAAACAGAAAGATTAACAAGAAAATTTCCAAATACTTGGAAACCAAACAAGATGCTCCATATAATCCATAACCAATTATCCATGGTAACAAGCAAACCTGACTCAAAGGAACCACTGAGCTAAGACAGCACCAATTATCCATGATATTAACAGGTTAAAAAAGAAAAATCATACAACCATAATAATTGATGCAGAAAAAATATTAATGATTAAAAAGAAGCAAACCCCAGATAACTAGAAATAGAGGGAACTTCCTTCAATTGGTAAAAACCAACCAACCATTAACAAAAAGCCTAAACTAACAACGTACTTAACAGAGAAAGACAGCATGCTTTCCTCCTAACGTCAGCAATGAGGCAAGGATAGCCAGTCCCACCACTGCTATTCAGCATAGTACTGATGTCCTAGCCAGAGAAACAGGCAAGCAAGCAAACAAATAAATGACTTACAGATTGTAAAGATAAAAGTAAAACTGCCACTATTTTCAGGTGACCTTATGATTTATGTAGAAAACCATAGGACTCTACAAAAAAACCTCCTAGAATGTATCAGTTTAGCAAGATTACAGGATACAAAGTTACCAATTTGTGTTGCTTTTTTATAAAGGCACTAATCCCATTCACTCATGACCTAACCACTTCCCAAAGGTCTCGTCTCCAAAAATCATCACATTCTAGAGTAGGTTTCAACATATGAATTTGGGGGAGGAGACAGGACACAAATATTCAGTGTATACACAAGGTCAAAATCAATTGTCTTTCTATACACTAGTAATGAACACATGAAAACAGAAAATGGCTAGTCTTCAGTTGATACATGTTAAACATGTTATTTGCTTTATGTTATATAGCTGAGTATTTTTCAAGAGCCATGTGGCTGTGATGAATGTAACAAACTAGAGAGCTGAATTTTCATAAGTACCTTAAGAGGAGATAATTAGCTCATATTTGTAAAGTCTCTAAATATCTTACAAAAATATGTCCCAGAAGGTTCAGGACTTTTAATAGGTAATGAAAGTACAGTAAGTGTGTTGAGTTTGGTTCAGATTCCCCAAGCCAGAGAGAAAATTCTCTTCAGCTCTTCTACCTTACTGGTCACAGTGGAAAAGGAGGTACACCCAACTCTGTTCACCCTCAAAATAAAGCCTTTCTTGAAGGGTGACATTGGACTAAGAGCCTCTGTATCACCAACATCCTGGTTAGAATTACTGAATTTCAGGCCCATTTGAGACCTACCATATCAGAACCTGCTCTTTAACAAGATTTCCAGGTGACTTCTATATTTAGGAAGCACTGAAAACAGTGCTTCATACAGTCTAGACTGAAACTTATAAGTTACCAAAACTAGAGAAATTATTCATATCATAGTAATCCAGACTCTTCCAAACCTACCCATCTATCAAATAAATATTGGGGATATTTGCTCAAATGTATATAGATTTTTTCTTCTTCCTTTTTTATTATTCAGTGAGTGAAAGGAGGGAAGGAAGAGACACACTCCTCCTGCATGCACCACAACCGGGATCCATCTGGCAAGCCCACTAGGGGGCAATGCTCTGCCTATCTGGGGTGTTGCTCTGTTGCTCAGCAACTGAGATCTTCTTAGCGCATAAGGCAGAGGCCCTGGACCCATCCTCAGTGCCTGGGCCAACTTGCTCCAATTCAGCCATGACTGCAGGAAGGAAAGAGGGGAAGAGACGGGGGTGGAGTGGGGGGGAGAAGTGAAAGCAGGAAGGGTGGAGAAGCAGATGGGCGCTTCTTCCATGTGCCCAGACTGGGAATTGAACCTGGGACATCCACAGGCCAGGCCAATGCTCTACCACTGAGCCAAATGGCCAGGGCCTCAAATGTATGTTTTGTAATATATATTGAGTATACTAGTCTGCTTTTTTCAGTTATTGTGATGTCCTTGGCTTTGGTGTCAGGGTACTGGCCTCACAGAATAAGCTGGAAAATGTTCCCTCCTTTTCTGTTTTAGAAAAGTTCATGTAGGAAGGGTTCTAATTCTTTGTACATTTAGTAAAATTCATCAGTGAAGCTATCTGGGCCTGGGCTTTTCTTCGTGGGACGTTTTAAAGTTACAAATTCAAATTATTCCACTAGGTCTAGTCAGATTTTCTAGTTAGTCTGCTAGTTGGGCAGTGTCTTTCTAGAGAATTTGTCCATTTCATCTAGGTTACCCAATGTGTTGGCATACAGTATTCTATTATAACCCTTTCTATTCCTGTAAGGTTGGTAAGTACTGTCACTTATTTAATTCCTGACTTTAGTAATATGAGTAATATGGCAAAATCGAGCTAAAGGTTTGTCAATTTTAACAAAATCAAAGTACTCTAATCTTGTCAAAGTACTAACTTTTCATCAATTTCCTCTATTGTTTTTGTATTCTCTAGTTCATCTATAACAACTCTAATGTTTATTATTTTCTTTCTTCTGCTTGCTTTGTGTTTAATTTACTTTTAGTTTATTTATGAGTTTTTTTGTTGTTTTTTTTGGTGAGAGAGACAGACAGGAAAGGAGAGAAATGAGTAGCATCAACTAGTAGTAGTGTCACTTTAGTAGTTCATTGATTACTTCTCATATGTGCCTTGACCAAGGGGCTCCAGCTGAGCCAGTGACCCCTTGCTCAAGCCAATGACCTCTGAGCTAAAGCCAGCGACCAAGGGGTCATGTCTATGATCCCATGCTCAAGCCAGATAAGCCTGTGCTCCAGCTGGTGACCTCAGGGTTTCAACCTCAGCATTCCAGGTGGAAACTCTACCCACTGCACAACCGCCTGGCCAGGCTCTTTTCCTAGTTTCTGAAGATGGACTTCTTCTCGGACCCACTGCTTAGGAGTGTGTTGATTTCCACATGTTTGTGAATTTCCCAAACATTTGTTTTTAATTTATAACTTTATTCCTTTGTGGTTAAAGAAGGTACTTTGTACTTATATAATTTCAGTTCCTTGACATTTATTGAGGCTTATTTTATTTTGGCCTAATGTATAATTCTGGAGAATATTCCATGTGCACTTCAGAAGAATGTATATTTTGCTGTTGGTGGTTAGGTCTAGTTGGTTTATTATTTTCAATTATTCCATATTCCTCTTGATCTTCTGCCTGATTTCTATATCTGTTATTAAAGTCTCCTACTATTGTTGAACTGTCCATTTCTCCTTTTAGTGTCAGATTTTTGCTTTATGTATGTAAAAGTTCTGTTATTAGGTTAAGTGCATGTATTCTTACAATTGTTACTTCCTGATACTCATTCATGATTTTAAAATATCCTCCTTACAAAAAAAAAAATATATATATATATATCCTCCTTACAGACCGATGTTCCTGTCTCTCTCCCTCTCCCTTCCTTGCTCTCTAAAATCAATAAAATAATTATTAAAATTAAAAAAAAAAAATGGCCTGACCAGGCGGTGGCGCAGTGGATAGAGCGTTGGACTGGGATGCAGAGGACCCAGGTTTGAGACCCCGAGGTTGCCAGCTTGAGCGCAGGTCATCTAGTCTGAGCAAAGCTCACCAGCTTGGACCCAAAGTCGCTGGCTCGAGCCAGGGGTTACTCAGTCTGCTGAAGGCCCACGGTCAAGGCACATATGAGAAAGCAAACAACTAAGGTGCCGCAACGAAAAACGGATGATTGATGCTTCTCATCTCTCCGTTCCTGTCTGTCCCTCTCTCTGACTCTGTCTCTGTAAAAAAAAAAAAAAGTCCTCCTTTATCTCTAATGACAGTTTTAAAAAATCTATTTTGTCTGATATTTGTATAGCCAGTTTGGCTCCCTTTTAATAACTGTTTGCATGGTTTATCTTTTCTATTAACCTTTAACATGCTTTTGACTTTAAACCTGAAGTATGTCTCCTGTTGATAGCATATTGTTGGATCATAACCTTTCTCAATTCACTCTCCTAATTTTTCCTTGTTGATTAGTGTTTAGTCTATTTACATTAAATATTTATTACTGATAGGTAGAATTATGTCTGTGATTTGCTTTATTCCTTTTTATGCTTGTTTTTCCCCTCTATTCTATTACTGTCTTGTTTTGTGTTAAACTGATATATTCTAGTACATCTTTTTCTTTTTTTTTTTTTAGATTTTATTTACTCATTTTAGAGAGAAGGTACACAGGGAGAGAGAAAGAGAGGCAGAGAGAGAGAAGGGGGGAGGAGCAGAAAGCATCAAATCAACTCCCACATGTGCCTTGACCAGGCAAGCCAGGGGTTTAGAACCAGAGACCTAGCATTCCAGGTCGATGCTCTACCCACTGCACCACCACAGGTCAGGCTCTAGTACATCTTTTTAATTCACTTTTTCTTTTACATTCCCCTCCCCCGAAGTTATTTTCTTAGCAGTTATACTGGGGATTAAAATTAACAGCTTAACTTCAAACAGCACAGTTTGAATAAAACCAACTTAATTTCAATAGTATATAAAAGATCTGCTTGAACATAACTTCATCTCATGGTTTTCCCAGCATATGACCTATATTTGCTGTTTGCCTCTTATAATTTTTTTTTGTTGAAAACTGGATACGAATAATATGTGCCAATTCTGGAAATCAGATCCACCTATCCTTTTTGTAAATTTAGTTATTTACTTGGCAATTGTGTAAAATCTGTGTTCTTTGTCATGTTCGGTTGACTCAGGTCTCGGTCTCTGCTTGGTTAGGTAATTACTGCACAGGGATTTTCTTAAGTATCTTGCACCAGTAAGTCTCCCAGCCTCTGCTGAGATGCTCTGTGTCTCAGTTGGGGTGAGCTTCCAATGCTCTAGCAAGCAGTTTACAATTCTCCCTTAGCCTTTACTTCCTAGAGCCTTACAGAAAGCCTCAAGGTCAGCCACGGGTGAGCAATTAAGGGCTTTTCAGGTCACTCCTGGGCATGTGTACATGCATGTGCTTTTCAAGGTTCTCAGTAATGTGCTGGAACTCTGTAAAACCTCCACTCAACACCTCACTCCCCAGTATTTCCTACGTAGTTTTTTGGTTAGCCTCTTGTTAGTCCAGCTGATATCACCACCTTCTACAACTTCAATGTTCAATAATTGCCCCTATTTTTTTTTGACAAATACCCTAGGGAGAGACAACAGAGTGAGCTCTAAGCTATCTCAAATGAAGACAAGTTCTGAGAGTTGAGCTTTTTAGGGAGCTATCAGACAGTTCAAATGGTGAGATATCTGGGGCTGGGCTTTGGGGAGCGCTCCAAACCCCTTCGTACTCGCTCTGGTGGCTTATCAACTGCTATTTTTTTGCAGTTACCACAGTTGGTGAGGCCATTTATTATTATTATTCTTATTATTGATTGATTTTAGAGAAAGAGGAAAGGAGAGAGAGAGGAACATCGATCTGTTCCTATATGTGCCCTGACCTGGGACTGAACCAGCAACCTGTGCATATTGGTACAACACAAACCAAGCTAACCAGCCAGGGCTGAGGCTGCTGGTTATTAAAAGTTATTGTGGGCCTGACCTGTGGTGGCGCAGTGGATAAAGCCTCGACCTGGAAATGCTGAGGTCACCGGTTCAAAACCCTGGGCCTGTCTGGTCAAGGCACATATGGGAGTTGAAGCTTCCTGCTCCTCCCCCCTTCTCTCTGTCTCTCTCTCTCTTTCTCTCTCTCCTCTAAAATGAATAAATAAATAAAAATAATTAATAAAAAAAGAAGTTAAAACATTAAAAAAAAAGTTATTGTGGAGTTGGGAGGTGGCTGAAACAGGGAAGACTTAAAACACCACAGAGCTTGCAGTGTTTACAGAGATTCACCCATTTTTCTTGTACAAATGCTAAACAGATCCTGCAAGCCTTTAATTTTCAAAATTCTGAAAAAGTTAATTTTGACAATTCTTGCTAATGTTTTCACTGCTTTTATAGAGAAGATTTTTGGAGGCCCTTACTCTGCCATTTGGAAATGTTTACTGGAAGTATTTTAATGAAGAATAATATCAGATTGCTTATTACTATTACATATTTTCAATATTACTCAGACTGCAGTGTGGAGAAGGGAGATTCACAATTCAAAAGCAGAAGAGAGAAAGCCAGTCAGTCGCTGTTTGCAATAATACAGGTGAGGGAAATGGCATAGCCTGGACTTGGAGATGGCAGAGAAAAAAATAAGATTTTCAGAAGGAACTGTTGACATATTTGGTAAAGGGTGGTGCAGAAAATGACGCCAATGCCTGACTTGTGGTGGCACAGTGGATAAAGCGTTGACCTGGAAATGCTGAGGTCGCCGGTTCAAAACCCTGGGCTTGCCTGGTCAAGGCACATATGGGAGTTGATGCTTCCAGCTCCTCCCCCCTTCTCTCTCTCCTCTCTTCCTCTGTCTCTCTCACTCCCTCTCTGTCTCCTCTCTAAAATGAATAAATAAAAATAAAATTAAAAAAAAAAAAAAAAAAAAGAAAAGAAAATGACGCCAAGTTTTCCATCCTGCAGAACAGTACAGAGAGGTGGTAGGAGTCTCTGAGAAGGAATCCCAGAAGAACGCCAGGTCTGAGAAAATACACATGGAGACATTTGGAGTCCAGGTGCCTCTGAGATTTCCTAGAAGATCCTGCAGGAAGCCATCGCCTTTAAAACTCTCTCCTAATTTCAGAGAAATACTTTATAAATTAAGTCTTAAAACATTATTTCTTCCATATGAAAAAAATAAAATAACAAAAGGAAAAATAGGCAAGGCATACATACTAAGTGTCAGTAATTCAAAGTCACCCAGGAATTAAAACATGGTTCCAGCCTGACCAGGAGGTGGCGCAATGGATAGAGTGTTGGACTGGGATGCAGAGGACCCAGGTTCGAGACCCCAAGGTCACCAGCTCGAGCAAGGGGTCACTCGGTCTGCTGTAGCCCCCGGTCAAGGCACATATAAGAAATCAATCAACGAACAACTAAGGTGCCGCAACTAAGAATTGATGCTTCTCATCTCTCTCCCTTCCTGTTTGTCAATCTCTCTGTCTCTGTCACAAAATAAATAAATAAAATTAAAATGTTTTAAAAACAAACAAAAAAACCCATGGTTCCAGTAACAGTGAGAACCCTGCATAAATGTCTGAAACTACTCACTGCTTACACTCAAGTGAATTAGTTTTCCCTACAGGCTGCTTCATTTAAAGAGGAGTTACAATAAAAATAAAGATAAATCTTTCTGTGTCTAAAAAGATTCTGTTGCACTCATACACATGTCAACTTAATGTTCTCACTGATTCCTGTAAAAACACCTCAAATCAATCAGATTCGTTCATGTTTCCACTCATTCCATAAATATTCAAGTGCTTTCTAGTTGACAGCACTTGGTCAGACCTAGGTGACAGCTGGAATAACAGGTCAGAATAGGTCCCTGAAGCGTTCATTGTTTTTTGGTTTTAATACCAACTTCTCTGAATTTATATATTTTTTTAGTTCTGTAATCATTTCCATTAGGCTTCACTTCATGCACGAAGCTCACCTGTACAGCTGCTTTTTCTGGTTGGTTTGGAGACAAATAGATTTGTAAGGAAACACAAACTGGTGAAAGCGGACTGTTGACTGCTGGTTAATTAATTCTCCTAATCTCTCAGGGTTACAAAGGCCTTTTCTGTTTAAACAGATTAGGTACAGTTTATTACCACTGGGAAACATTAAAGTATTTCACGTTTCTTTTGACTGTTAGTTCATTTGCTTATTTCTGTTTCAATAACCAGAAGACCTAATGGGCAATACTTTCACAAGAAAGTTTTACACATTCTCTTATCTCAGTTTTACTTCTCCCGACTTTGCAGTTTCACTCCTTGTCCTTCCAGGGTCAACATGCTGCACAAGGTACTCAAAGCTGACTTAACCACAACCACGTGCAAACAGAGGTGACAGCAGACAGCACCCTGCGTGCCACAGGTCCAAGTGATGCCTGGGTTAAACACTCTTTCTCCCCAGGTGTTTGTTTTTTTGAGTGCTTCTAAAGTAAAAGGTCAAGTGAATGTCTAAAATGCTATTTAATAACAACAGCCACCTTATCAAACATTGAGAACTTACAGGACCAATGTGCTAACTGCTTCACATGCTTTATGTTATGTCGTACTTACAACAACTCTGTAGTATAGGCGCTATTATTAGTCCAAGTTTACAAATGAGGAAATGGGTGTGGAAAGATTAAGTAACTGGCCCAACATCACAGAGCTGGCAAGAGGTGAGGCTGGGGTTAAAAGTTAAATCTAGCTGACTCTAGATTCTAGTTCCTAACCAGCATGCAATGACATGTCACATGTCACTTCATTCCTTTCTCTAACAAGTATTTACTAAGTGACCTGGTAGTATCACCTCTGGGGAAGAGTAAACAAGAAATACAAAGATTCCTTACAGAATTGAAACAACTTCTTAGATTACGAAAATTGTTTACTTTTAAGACTTTTGTATGGGCAAAATGATTCATGTACATTATTTTATTATACAGACTACTAAAAATTCAACATTGGCCTAAAGTCCAATTATCCTAATAAAGTCCAATTATCCTAAATTATGGTGTATAAAAATTTATATTGAAAATGATTTTAGTGGGTGGGAGTATAATTGAAATACGTTCGACTGAGATACGAAACATTCAACTCTATTTTTAAAAGACTAACATGACAATCCACTCATTCCTCCCCCGATTCAACATACTAGGAATCACTTAAGTCAACAGAGAAAAAGAATTTTATGTACTAATAAATGGAAACTAACAGAAACTATACTTTTCCCTCAACTAAGCCTTTGGTTTTTTATTTTAGTTAACATATTTTTGTACGCCCTTGTTACAGAAAAACAGCTAACACACTACCTTATTTACATGTGTGCTTATCAGTAATGGCATGGCCATATCTCTGCAGCTGGTTAATTAATTTGTACTCCTATCTTCTGGCAGACTGCCTATGCAACCCAACAGCAAAAACAATTACAATTGACTAAAGCAGGAACATTTCCACTTCTTGAGATTTCTTATCCCGGGGCCTGTTGCTTTTCTTAAATGGGTTTCAGTTGTAGAACACTTGCAAATCAGATTAAGGTCATTAGAAGATGATAAATTTTCGTTCTTCACTATAGCAGAACAATCAGGAAGGAAAGGGATAGACTGGAAAAGTGAGGAACCAGTCAAAGGCACAAAGTATGGGCTGAGTAGAATTATGGATGAAGAAAAATCTAGCTTTATTCCAGGACAGACCTTCATCACTTTCATTACATTAGATCTGAGGCTAATCTACCAACAAGTATTTACCTAGAACCTATCACAGGCAGTCTCTTCCATTCCTACACAAAACCATACGGGAGAAACTCAAACAGGAGATTTCTGCGATCCTGTACTCAGCACCACAAATCACAAAATTTCTAATTAGACCTCACCTTTGAAACTCAGTCTCTGGGGATATATTTCTAACACTTCAAAGGTAAACACAACAAACAGTCTCTTGATCAGTTTAGGATCACGTAATATACAACTGATGTCATAGCTTTCTGCATGACTAATGATTTTCATCTGTCTAGATTTTGACAGTGGAGTTCCAGTTTAAGAGAGGATATGGTTGGTTAGTTTCTCAAGTCAGCTGAAATCATCCTTAAAAATTTCTCAAACACTACATGGAGTTCAACCAGTAAGTCCTACACAGCCAGTTGTGTCGCTGATGTTAGAACAAATGGCCGTTTCTACCAGATGAAACAGCTGACTTGTGTGTTAGGGGCCTTGTATAAAAAAGAATCCATATAATTAAACACCAGAATCACAGAACAGTGAGATGCTTACACTTTGGGATACTTGAGGGAACTAAGACCAAATAAAGGAAAAGGAACAGAATTGTTATTTTCTAACTATTTGAGTGTTTACTATGTTCACTCTTCCAGGATGAAGATAGAACTGAGCAAAATCCTGTCCTCGTGGACCTTACATCTTAGATGAGTCACACATCCCATTTCAAGCACATTTCAGGGCAATATTATACGTTAAATAACTGTTGAAAATAGCCACACATTTTTTTCCCCTTTTGTGCCATCACATAGTATAATTTGCGTAAATTAACAAGCAAATATGATGCAAGAGACCTGCAAAAGTCTGAGACACGTGTCTTGTCACCAGTGTTTCTGACAATGGTTTGTACTGTGCACTCATATTTATAGTGAGTATAACACAATAAAATAGTCAAATAGCCACTGAAACAGGGCCGAAAGAGCAAAATAGGGACTACTGAAAAAACACTGTTGGTTCTGATGTCACGTGAGAAGCCGCACAGTTTTTTGTCTTGAGTTGTATGAAGGTTCAAAACCCTGTGAAAGGCAGTTTAGGGGCATCATAACAGAACACTGGAAAGTGCAGGCTGTTCAAATGTTTGAGACAGTGAGCTTCCGATCCGTTTGCAAAGTCCAAACATTCACAGAATACTACCATCCTTTATTTCAAAGTCCCTATTAAGTGTGTGTCAGTATCAGCCTCTGGGGAAGAATAAAATAATGTACCTTTGAACTTTATACTCCATTCTGACTTCAGAAATATTAAAACAAGAGAGAAGTAGGCATCTTGGAATCAAAGCTAGTACGCGGGTCCTTGGGTTATGACAGTCTCGATACATGATGTTTTGAGTTTGACATTCACTCCCATAAAAACTTTAGACTGAGACACAGTGTTTCAACTTACACCATTAGCACTATACTTATGGGCGAACTAGTTTGGCTGCGCGTGGCAGAAGAATACGCAGTAACGTGGCATGTTTGTGTTTTTATGTTCTAATCTAGTTTATGAGTTTACAACCGTATTAGGGTAGGGAAGTGACTTAGACTAGGATGTGTTTTGACTTACACCAAAATCCAGGTTACGTCACTGTTGTAGGAACGAAATTGTGTCATAACCTGAGGACCCCCACCCCCGAAATAACTACCCTGACACTTCCAAGCACTGGTGCTGCTGTGTGACGTGAGTGAGAGCCCAGCCACTGCAAGCCATGAGACTCCACGAGCGGAGCAGGCCCTCCTTCAGCAGGGCGGCGCCAGCAATACCAGCACTCACTCATTCAAACATGTATTGGCACTTCCCATGCAGATGCTGAAGAACATTCCCACAGGCCAAGCACTGATTGAGGGGCTCTACATACATAAAAGGGGTGGTTCTCAACTGGGAGCAGTTTTACAAAGCCCCCCTGCCCCACCTGGCCACTGACAATATTTGGAGACATTTTTGCTTGTATCACCTGGAGGGTGTGGTACCAACTGGCATCCAGTGACAGAGGCCAGAGATCTTGCTAAACATGCTACAATGCACAGGAAATCCCCCCACCATAGGAATTATCTGGCCCCATGTCACTAACACAAGTTGATAAATCCTTCTTTCATTAGCACCCTCAAAATGGCCCTATGGGGGAAACACTATTCTAACACACACACACCTGTGAGGAAACTGAGGGTAGGAGGTGTTAAATAACTTGACCAAGGTTGGCAGGGAAGTGATGGAGCAGGAACTTGATGCTGCTCTGTTCTTGTAAAATTCTGGATGTGAGTACAAGGACCCAGACATGTACTTAAAAACTGGGTCATTAGCACACAGTTTCACTTCACACCTCTTCTCTCAGTTCTCAGCCCAGAGTATTCCCTCTCTGCCTCTCACACAGGCCAGCAGTCTCTTCCCAGCTCCTCCCAGCCCCTTTTGACCTCTGGAGAGAGGTGAAAAAAGTAGGATGACTGTCTGATTTCTCTATTCATTGTTCAGAGTGGCATCCCTAAGCATAAACAAAAACATCCCCTGCTCCCAACAATCCAGAGGACCAGGCAATTCTTTCTCTGTGAGAATTTTCTTCTCAGAAGTGGTGAAACCTGGGCACATGGTGCGCAAAGAGGCCTGACTGAATCACAGCCTCTGAGCAGGCAGGATGAAGAGGCTGTGGGAGGAGGGGCTGCCAGATGGCAGGCATGCCTGAGAGGACAGGACACCAGGTGTAGGCTTCAGACTTCCCCAGATCCTGGCCTCTCAATACCAATGAATGTAATTAATGGTGGCCATCAGCTGCAAGGGCAACTGGTACTTCTGAAAACATGATGGACATCAGTAGCTTTTCAAGTGCAAAATTGGTGAATGAAATCAACCATCCAACTTCCAATTATTTTTCTTTGAAAACTGAAGGTTTTATCTTAAAAGAATAAATACTAGTAAAAAAATCAACTAGCCACTCCCTCTAATAGGTCCCTGTGAGGCAGCAAGTTTATTATCCCGTCAGCAGGAACCATTACTCCCTCCTCAGAAATATAACAATCTACTTAGCACAGGTTTATTTCAATATCCAATAAAGTCTATCATTTTTATCAAGAGGGAGGTCTAGAGAGATTACCACAGTCACAGGAAAATTCTATTTCTGCTTTTTTATAAAAGAAAAGTAGCTGAGACTACAGCCACTTACCATTCTATTCTTATTCAACCCAAAATTTGTTATAAGACGTACAGTTCATTCATAGTAAACTTTTTCCAGGGAATTGGAAACAGCGTTTGCTTTCATTTGAGACTGTGGAGGGCAGGGCTTGCAGAGTAGTTAAGAGAAAAGTCAACCATAAAGTGGCAAAAAGCTGTACACCAAACTTTTTGGGGATTAAGGAGCAAATATCCTAGGTTCTTTGTGATTCTCAAATGAAGATTATTATAACCAAGAAGCCTATAATTAATTCTTCCTTTAACAATAACACTTTGAAGGTCAGACTGCATTTTGAAATCAAAAGGCTCTAAGTTTCTCCAGAGCAGAAAAATGCAATTTCTTTTTTTTTTTTTTTTTTTTTTTACATAGGCAGAGATAGATAGGGACAGACAGACAGGAACGGAGAGAGCGATGAGAAGCATCAATCATTAGTTTCTCGTTGTGCGTTGTGATTTCTTAGTTGTTCATTGATTGCTTTCTCATATGTGCCTTGACCGCGGGCCTTCAGCAGACCGAGTAACCCCTTGCTGGAGCCAGAGACCTTGGGTCCAAGCTGGTGAGCTTTTTTGCTCAAGCCAGATGAGCCCGCGCTCAAGCTGACGACCTCGGGGTCTCGAACTTGGGTCCTTCCACATCCCAGTCTGATGCTCTATCCACTGCGCCACCACCTGGTCAGGCGAAAAATGCAATTTCAACAGTCCCAAACTTAGGGAGAAGAGCTGGATCCTTCCAGTTCCTGAAGGAGAGACTCCAAGAGGAAAGAGCTATGCCCACAGCCACAACATATTTTGTCACTTAGATGGATCCCCAATAGTTGAAAAGCCTTTCTGGAGGGCACTTTGGCATTACCTACTCAAATATAGCCTCCATTTGTCTGCTTATGTAAAAACAAACAAGCAGACAAAAATTTCACTAGTGATAAGAAGTTTGTAAAAAAGTGCTTTAACTGCAGCATGGTAGGTAAAAGAAGAGTGCCAACAGCCTAAATATTCACCCACAGAAGTTGAGTTTAAAGATTTTATTTATTCATTATAGAGAGGGGGGGGGAGGAGCAGGAAGCATCAACTCCCATATGCACCTTGACCAGGTAAGCCCAGGGTTTTGAACCGGCAACCTCAGCGTTTCCAGGTTGACGCTTTATCCACTGCACCACCACAGGTCAGGCCCAGAAGTTGAGTTTAAACAACCATAGTAATATTCACTATAAAAAATACTATGCAGGCCTGACCAGGCAGTGGCGCAGTACACAGAGTGTTGGACTGGGATGCCGAGGACCCAGGTTCGAAAGCCCAAGGTCGCTGGCTTGAGCAAGGGGTCACTCGGTCTACTGTAGCCCCTCATTAAGGCAAATATAAGAAAGCAATCAATGAACAACTAAGGTGCTGCAACGAAGAACTGATGCTTCTCATCTCTTTCCCTTCCTGTCTGTCTGTTCCTATCTGTCCCTCTCTCGGTCTCTGTCACAAAAAAATAAAAAATAAAATACTATACAGTAGTTTAAAAAAACAAAATCAGGCTGAGCTATACAAGTGACATGTGAAGATCTCAGGGCTGAACACAAAAAGCACACTGCAGACAGAAAGCTGGACCAGAGGCCCAGGAACTCAGCCTAGGAGCCAATGTCTAAGTTTGCACCTCAGAGATGAGGATTAACCTTTCTTTCTGTTGGGGTAGGAGGTTGGGGGGAAAAGGGGGCAGGGGAGGAGGTGAATGTCTAGGGAAAAGAGTCCCCCATGAGGACAGCACATAACCTGAATGGAAGAGCTAAGGAGCTGTGGTGGCCTTGGGCAAATAGTTTTAGTTTTACCCTAAGGGCTATGGAAATCAGTGAAGTCAGTTAAGCCAGAGCAAGTCATTAAAGCAATAATAAATACTTTTGGATGTATCAGAAAGATCATCCAATGTGTCCCCTCATTTGTCCTTGATTTATGAGTAGGTTCAGTTGCAAAATTTCAAGTAGAACTGAATTTTTAATCTATTTGTCTTCCTGAAAGGATGCAAGTCCACATAGTATCACTATGACAAAAAATGGTCATCTCAGACTGGCCCACTTATAACCCTTAACCTTTAATGCTATATGTTACTAATGAAAATTATAGAAAATATTGCTGTGAAAGCATTAATTAAGCAAAACAAAAAAAGTTAGAAAACAAATAGAAAAATGTTTTTACTTATCTCCAATATGGGAACTTGAACAATAAAACCTGTTTTAACTACAAATACAATTATAACAGCCTTGCTACGATCTGTAAAAAAAACTTTAGGATATTTTCACTGGTGGTACTGAACACTTGGGTCATGCAGCCCTTTGAAGATCTGTTGAAAAGAATATTCCCTCCTCCTAGAAAACTGTACTTACTCAAATAAGACAATATTTTGCATGTATCTATGAAGGGGCTCTAGGATCTTTCATTGCTCAAATAAATCCAGTTTGAGAACCCCGATTTCAAAGCCCATGCATTAATTCTTCATGTGTCTACTTCCACTTCTGTACCTAGGCTTTTCTCTCCTCTGCTCCTGGTTCATTACAGTCACAATTTATATCCATCTTCCATACCAAAGCCTGAGGTCAAGAGCCATTAGAAGAGAGCAGGATTTAATGAGAACTCTTCACCTGAAGAGAAAGTTAGAGAGGTAGGGCCATATAAAGAAGGTGTGGGTGTACAAAGGAGATCACCTAAACCAGAAGAAATACCGCCAAGGGCATCGGAAACAAAGCAAAAAGAGAGATGGCAATGATACACCTTCTTTCTGAAAAGAAGGTCAAAAAGTGCTTAAGGAAAAGGGAACCCGGGGCAGGCCCTCACAGCCTTGCAAGCAGGGGCTGGGCTTGTTCCCTGCAGCAACAGAAAGTCTGTGCGCGCCCTCTCGCGTCTTCAGGGGCTCTTCCTTCCTGACGCCATGGTCAAGGCCAGATTCCCTACAAGCATATAGATTCCACACATGGGGTATCCACAGCTATTACTCACAAAACCTTTACTGAGCTAAGTTACAACTTTGAACAATTGAGCTCCATGCTTTCCCCTCTACTCTGTTTTTGGGAGGTACTTACTCAAAATTACTTAGAAAGTAATACTAAGCTCATCAGTGGAAACAGGAAGTTGGAACTTCCACTATTCATATCATTGATGCAGCTTTAAGGGCAGCCTGTTCTAGACTCCTGTGTTGCACTTTAATTCCTTAGCAGTTCTCTGAAACAGCACTGCTCTACTCTCTCAAGCCCCATATGATACTCAACAGCCACATAAAACAAAATCAATGCACAAACAAGCTCTTACTATGTCTCCACAGAAGCAGCCACCTGCCCAGTGTCTTAAAACTTAGTACAAAAATCCTTAGCAATAGGGGTACGTTAGAATCCACCTCAAATTCTAAACTGTGGCTCCTCTCCTCATTTGACAGTACCCAGCCGTCGACAACAGCCATGGCCAAGGTCTTCCAGGGAAAGCTGCAGAGGGGCTGCACACAAAGGGGTCTTCGTACGAGCCCGTCATCAGGCAAACAGAAACTTGAGTGATGATGCCAAACCAACCACTTGCAAGATATATTCCCCACTCACTCCCTAATTACCTTTACGTAAAACTGACAGCACTTAAGATTTCCTGGGGATCTGGAAATAAAAATGAAAACTAAATAAAAATAAAAAATGGAAGGAAAAGCTCTGAGCAAGGGCTGCTAAATTTCACCAAAATCAAGCATGAAAGTCTGACCTCTCAAAGTAATTAGTACTGTTTGAAAAACCATTAAGATATATATTAAGGTCTATTTTTCCTGTTTGAAAAGAAATTATGTTCAATGAGCAGGTGACTCCCACCTGCTCTGGATGGATGTGGAGCTTGCCAATCATCTCTCCACTAGTTGTCAGCTGCTTCCCTAATTGGCAGTGTAAACACACCATGTGCAGAGCAAAGATGGGATGCGGGGCGGGGTTCCTATGGCCAGAAGTGCAGGCTGGCCTGGCTCTCAAGCAAACGCCCATTTGCTTTGTGCCAGGCCTGTTAACAGGTAGACAAGACCAGAGTCATGCATCACAGCCAAAGCAAAGCAAAGTATCTGGTGGAAAGTTTTGTTTTAACCTATTTCCCCTTTGGGAAGAACAACCACCAAGACAAGCAAAGATGGGAAAAAAAGAATTAGAGGTTAGAGTCTAACTTAGACCAATCAATTTAAATACTTAATATCAACCAAAACATGATTTGGTGCCTAAGACAGTAAAAGTTAGTGACTTCAATTTTCAAAAGAAAGACTCTTAGAAAATCCTGGCTTACAAAGTATCTCTGTGCATTATTATAAAAGGTTGTATTAGGTAGCTATGTTTATCTTCTCAAATGAAGAAACTATGCTAAAAGATTAGCATATATATCACTTCTCTGTTACGTGTAAGAAATTTCTAAATTATCTGTTTCAGCTAACAAGCTATTAGGATTTAGTTCCTGAGACTTAAACATTTCTTCATCATACATTCTAAGAATTATGTTCAGTATAGATTTTAAATGAATACTTGCATGGACACAAACACAGACACACAGCTCCAGGATTTTAAGTCCAGAACTTCACTGCTGTTGCTTTTCCCTAAAACATCAACCAAGCAATTTCCTTGAGTTTACACTGCTCCCTGGAATGTGCACTGATGATATCTGACTTATTTACTAATATACTAAAGCCTATTCAAAGTGTTCCCTCATATATGGCAGCTCAACAAGCTGCAATTAGCAGCTGCTAATTGGATAAATCAAAGAACCATCTGACCAGAAATCCCAGCTTTGCTACTTATCAGTAGTGTGATTAGGGACAAGTTGACTTCCCTTAGCCTTCATGTTCTCATCTTTAAAATGGGGATGTTATAAGCACCTGCTCCACAGTATTGTAGTAAAGGATTAAGTGAGGCAGCCCATGTGAACCTCTCCATGCAGTGCTGACACACAGGAAGGACTCAAATAATGAGAGCAACTATTATTACTACTACCACTATCAGGTACTGGCTATGATGCTTAATTTTTCAAGTTATCAAATACTCAAAGTAAAGTATTTTCCCACTCAAATAAAAAGGGTATGCAAACCATATAGCTATCAGGATTGGACATGTTTTCATAATTCTTAAATGGCATCTATCAAAATCTGTATTAAGGAGTTGTTTTAATCCCAGAATTATTGGTGAGGAAAAAGAAGGATCTTTATGAAATTTCTAAAAAGACTTACCCAGCAATTGATGAATACTTGTGCTTACCAACTTTATTCATCAGGATGGTTTGATTTTTAAATTATAAAAAAAATTAGTCGATTGATTTGTTTCCCTGGCATAACTACCTCTTTAATGAGAAGTTTACAATTCATGGATACATTATAAACTCACACAACAAAGATTATTTTCAGAACAGCCACCAGCTTTTGAGAAAACATCAACCAAACACAAGATCTTTTAAAGAAATAGCCATCGCAGCTGTCAGTTAACAGTGAAAAGCTCATCAGACACAGGGCCAAGGCAGAGGAGAGGAATGGACAGTGTGGCACACAGCATCCACAGCAAACTCAGCCTGCCTCCAGTACAGAGGTTCACCAGGCCAGACAGAAAAAGGCCTAGAAATAGAAATAAAGGGAAGGGAGAAAAATAAATTTCCTATTCAGAGGCTGAAAAATGCACAGTTTATCTTGGGAAAGAAAACCCCGGTGATGTAACAGGGGGATTTAGGCACATTGCTGTTTATTCGTACATCAATACCCGTTATTCCAAAACCAAAACCATTTTTCTCTTCATAGCACATCGGTACTCAACCAAAAGGAGGGTTCTAGAACACTGGAAACAAAGAAAAACAATGCTCTATCAAACTTTACATCCAACAAGAAAGGAGGTGAACAAGTGTACACTACAACCACTCCCCAACAGAAAGCTGAAGAATATCATTAGGGAGTAATCTATACTGTTTTCCCACTCCAAGTCAATTTCACAAATTTAGCTAAGACCTATGTAAAAACTTGTCCTAATTCCTCCAGCCTATAGCATTTATACCCCAAATCTAATAGTAATAACACACTTTAGCAAAAGTGATAGCTTAATTTACATTGACACAAGATACTAATAAGTGATTTTTGATAAGGGCTATGTGGAGAACTCCCTTAAGAAGGTGACATCTGACCTAAGGAATGGGTGGGGGTAGCAACCCTGCCAGGGTTCAGAGCGGGCAAAAGCCCAGTGTGGGGTGAGAACGGGAAGGAGGCCAGGGTGCCTGAGGCACGGAGGGAAAGGGGAATACGGAAGATGACCGAGTTGGACAACCTAGTAGAGGCCAGACTGAGCAGAACCACTGTAAAGGAATCTGGATTTTCAATGGGCTATGAGGCCCTATGTGATCTGCCTCTCGAACACACTCCCAAACTCGCAGCAGCTGACTTCTGCTACTCTCCTCCCCTTCCACTTCTCCAGCTGCCCGACTGCTGCTGTTCTTAGGACACTACCAAGTCCTTTTCCGGCTGAGCCTGTGGGTTTGCTGTCCTCCGTCTGAGGCTCCTGCAGAGCACTCACAGGACGCAGCCCTCACCGCCCAGGAGTCCTGGGTCAGAAAACTTCTCACTCTACCTTCAAATCATATTCTTCTAGCTTTTATCTTTCTCCAGATTACCCATCACCAACTAAAGTATATATATACATATTTCCCTTTTCTTTTCAAATTATTGCCTGTCTCCCTCACTAAAATAGGAGCTCTATGAGGGCAATTCTAAAATGTTTGCTATTTTTCTGAAAATCAGAACATTACCTAGCACAAATTAGGTGATCAATAAATATATGCTGAATAAATGAATGCAAACAGAAACAATGAAAGGGTTGTATCAGGAAGAAACAATCCTCCCTTCCTCAGTTATCATTACCTAGACACTTGAGGATTTCGATCAAGGAGGCAGCCACATGTCCCACTGGCCTCCAGCTTCTACTCCGGCCACCACCCACTCAAGATTCACACTGCTCCCATGGTGACCTCCCCAAACCCACCAAAAGCACAAACTTCTTTTTGGGACGATTTCCTTCCTGCTTCACGCAGCTCCCTCCTTCTCCTCCTCTCCTCAGTGCAGAGGGCCACCACCACACTTCACACCCCAGAGATGTCCCCACCTTAGAGCTGCTTCCATACTGCACTGGCTGACAGTCCCCAAGGCTAAGAAAAGCTCCAACTTTTCCCTTCACCTCCTCCAGGTGGCCTTCCTTACTGTTCTCTGCTTCCCCTCCTGTGCTTGACAGCAATCTAATTGCTGAGAACACCAATTTTCTGGGTTCACACTACTACTACCATCCAAGGCCTCATGGGCCTTAGTAAGAAATTTTCATTTTTCTTCTAATTGCAATGGGAAGCCTCTGCAGGCGTCCCCAAACTACGGCCCGCGGGCCGCATGCGTCCACCCTGAGGCCATTTATCTGGCCCACGCCACACTTCCAGAAGGGGCACCTCTTTCATTGGTGGTCAGTGAGAGGAGCACTGTATGTGGCAGCCCTCCAACGGTCTGAAGGACAGTGAACTGGCCCCCTGTGTAAAAAGTTTGGGGACCCCTGCTCTAAAGGATACATGACAACCGATTTACTTTGCTATCCCTCTGTCTGGAGAAGACAGACAAAATTCATCCTCCTACCCTCTTTCAACTGATGACCTAACTTCTCTCTTAGTTCACAGATATGACAGGAAAGAATTACCTACCTTATCTTCCCACAATTCCCCGCCTGGACCTGCAACTGATCCACACACTTGCCTCTCATCACAGCAAAAGGAAGTCTCTCATTGATAAGAGTGTGGTGGTTATGGGGGCGGGGGGGGGGGGGGGGGGGGGGGATGGGAGAGGGAAAGGGGGAGGGGCACAAAGAAAACAAGATAGAAGGTGACAGAGGACAATCTGACTTTGGGTGGTGGGTATGCAACATAATTGAACGACAAGATAACCTGGACTTGTTATCTTTGAATATATGTATCCTGATTTACTGATGTCACCCCATTAAAAAAGTAAAATTAAAAAAAAAATAGAATAGAATTAGATTTCTAATATCACACTGCATAATCATTCAATGAAAACACTCTGGGTCCTAAATAAAAATTATTTAAAAAAAAAAAAAAAGGAAGTCTCTGATTCTATCCAAAACTGACACTTCACCTGGGCTCTGCATCCTATCCCCAAGCAAGGGTTTTTTTTTTGTTTTATTTTATTTTTTTGTGACAGAGACAGAGAGACAGAGAGAGGGAAAGACAGGAAGGGAGACAGATGAGAAGAACCAATTCTTCATTGCAGCACCTTAGCTGTTCATTGATTGCTTTGTCATGTGTGCCTTGATTGGGGGGGGCTACAGCAGAGTGAGTGACCCCTTGCTCAAGCCAGCGACCTCCCTAAGCAAGGTATTGTGATTGACTACTTATTTTGACAAATGTGCTCAATTATTCTTCACTCCTGGATCATTTCCGAAGCAGACAAACATGCCCTAATACTACCCAAAATAAATAAAATTAAACAAAACAAAACAAACCTTCCTTTTATTCCCTCTATCCATGCCCCCATCCTGCTAGTGCCTCATCTCTCCATTCTCTTTCAAAGCAGAGCCCTCTGAGGACCTGCTGCACAGGCCCTCCCCACCTCCTCAGCATCAGCTCTCAGCCTCCTCTGCCAGGCATCTGCCTCCCAACTAGAGGTCACTAATGACCTCTACACTGCCAAAGCCACAGATCAAGTCCCTTCATAACAGCTTCTGACACAGGCAATCACTTCTCACTTAAAGCAGTGTCTTCTCAAGTTCCATACCACCACACCCACCTGGTTTCCCCTCCCACCTCACTGGAGAGTCCCCACCTCTTCTGAGGGTTCCTTCTCACCACAGCCCCCTTAATGAGGGCTTGGGCCTTGGCCCTTTTCTGTTCTTCACTGGCACTCGGACTTAGAGGAACTCACCCTATCACAGCTGTCCAGGCCCTCTGTACAGTGATGACACAAACTCACTCCGTGTCTCTGGCTGTTCCACCAAGTTCCACACTGTAGTCAAATGCCCACTCTAAAGCTGCACATGAATACAGTGTGGCCAAAATAGAGCCCTTGACCCCAAGCCTCCACATTCTCTGTCATTTCTCTACTCATGAAATGGTACCAAGTCGGCTCTCAAGCCTCAGATCCCAATCCTTAGCTTTCTCTTTCATCTACATGAATTTTTCACCAAATCATGTAAACTCCACCTCCAAAACATATCCTAACAGGATAATATCTGCACTGCCACTGCCTTCACCAGGATCTAAACCACCATCGGCTGTCACCTAGTCTCTGGGACTCTATACCCTCCCCCCAACCCATTCACCATCCAGTAGCCTGTGGTCTTCACACACTAGAATTAGATATAGCCATTCCCTTGTTGAAGCAACCCGCCCAACACACACACACACACACACACACACACACACACACACACACACCCCTACCTCCCAGGCTCCTGTTACATTTAGCATAAAGCCAAACTTCTGACCTTTGATCATGAAGTCCTGGTCTGAGTGAGTCTCTTCTCGCTCCTCTTGTCCAGTCCTATCTCAGAGGCCATGTGCAGTATTTGCTTTTCCTTCTGCCTGGAACACTTTTTCTTTCTTCCACGTGATCAAATGGCCACTTTTCTCTCAGCATTCAGATCTCAACTCAAACACTTAATTCTCAGAAAAGTGTTCCTGATCCTGTTAGCTAGAACCCCACCTCCCCACTCCCAAATAATTAGCCTATTTATTGAAGTTTACAGCACTCAAAGTCCTTGAAAAAGTTTGTGTATTTACTGTGTCTCACTTCACTAGAGGGCAGCGTCTCTTTCTGACCTGTGTTACTCTATCCCCAATACCCATCAAAGAACCTGGCATTTAGTGGGTGACTCCATAAATATTTGCTAACCAACAGCCTGAATTGGGGTTGGAGCTGCGCCTTCTTACCTGTTTGCAGCTGTGCTCTCAGTCTCTAGCCCAGCAAGCAGCACAGAGAAGGTGTCTGTCAAATGTTTGTGGGATAAAATCTAAATGAATGGAAATGGATGTGAAACAGAAAGAGAATTCTCAAGGCAGGAATCACACTGCACAAAATATCTTGAGGCCTGCCCAATGACAGGGTCCAGAGCTCATCAGGAATTGAAACAACCAAGTTGGCAAGTTTGAGTCTTGCTTATCAACAAGTGCTCAAAGTATTTACATGGGTTTCCCTGATCAACTATGAAATGCCCTAAGTCTAAATCCTGTAATTGAAGATTTAAAATGGGCCCAGAGTGGAATTATAGAGAAAGATGGCTTCCATACTCCTTACTTCCATTAGTAGCAATATCTTTATAACAAGTATGTATTAACTTCAATAATAATTAATAATATTTTTCTTATTAAAACATACCTATCTATATAGTTTCCAAGCAGAACAAGGTCACTTAAATGGAGAACTGCTTCATGTTAAAGTGGAAATTTCCAAAAATTGAAAAGGAAATTTTCTAAATTCCCTCATCAGGCAGTGACTGCTTGTGAAAATTCCTTGTAACCATGGCTCACATCAATGATGGCAGTAGTAGCCTCAGTTATCTCCGACCCAGTTCCCACTTTAGTAAGAATGATTTTATTCTGTTGGCTGTCATTTACTGTTCTTGTCCAGAAAAGATGTTTGTAAAACATTACGAGAAGCTCTCTATAAAGAAACACAACGCACAGGCTTCCAGAAGAGGAGCAGTGCAACTCCACAGTCAGGGGAAGGTAACTGCCCATCTACATCAGGCTTCTCTTCACATCCAAACAGAGGACACAGAAGGAAATAAAAAATGTCAATTCCCACTTCTCATTTTTACTAGAATCCAAGAAAGCTTGAAATGGGTTCCTTCGCTCCTCTCGACTGCCCTGAGCATGCTGAGGTTCCTGGCACTGTCTACACAGTGCCTGCTAAAGGGAAACTGGCATTTCACTCCTGCTGCTCCCAAGAGTCCTGGCCGACTGCTGCGTTTCAGGCATGCCCCGACACTGTATCCTTATTTATAACAATGATAAAATTAGCAACTAACATGTATTAAAGTTACTCTGTTAAGTACTGTACCAAGTACTGAATCTGCATTATACCATTTCATTCTCCCAAACACTGTGAGGTACCACCATTATTCCCAGTTTACAGGTAGGTTAACTGAGACTTAGCAAAGCTGTGGAATTTTCCTTAAGTTACTCACCTATTAAAGATGAGATGTGAACCCAAGCCTATTGACTAGTACTGCCTCTCTTTTAAAGTTGTATCTTGAAAACTTACCACATGGAACTCCTTTTCTATGCAACAGCTACACAGAAGCAGGGTTACATGGAAGATGCTTTGGGAAACTGATTTAAAGCAGTAGTTTTCAAACACCAAAATACATATTGAGTTCCAGAAAATCCTCCAAAACAAACAAACAAACAAAAACAGAGACAGAGAAAATTCAGGACAATGCAATGAGTCTTTCCTAAAGCTAAACTTCACATTTATAGGACTGTCCTTGGGGGTAAGGCTTAAATGTGGTCTAATTATATTTACTATAAAATGCCAGCAACTCTGTTTGCTCCTCAATTTGTCACAGAAACTTTCTGACTTAAAATATAAAAGCCTAAGGACTATTGGCTAAAAGAATTCTTTTTTTCCTACTGCAATATTTTGAGTTCAGAATTATAAAAATATCTGTAAAAAGTTGGGAGGGGAATATTTTGTTTTAATATTGTGAATCTAATTGATAATCAACCATTACTTTTTCCTTGCCATAAGCTTACATGTAAGAGAAAAAGCATTTCACATTAGCCGGGTCTTCATTACGAAGAGAAACAAGTACATTTAATCTAGTTTTATGTTATGAGTGCCTGAAATGCATAAGCCATTCTTCTCTGTCTCTTGTTCATTTATGATAACCCCTGCTGTACGAAATGAATATAAATGCAATCCTCTGCCTTTTCTCAAAAGTACAGTAACTCCAACTGTTAAGTCTACTCACAGGCTTCCTTTTCTCCTTAGAAGTTGAATCAAAAAATACTTTAATAATCAGAGGGATACATTTATTAGAAATACTGCCATAAACTTTGAACATCAATGTGATTAAAAGCAATCTTGTTCTGAAATATTTAAATAGTGAAATTTCACTTCTCCTTTTTTAAAGGATTTTTAATGGCACAAATCCCAGATGACTGTTTGCTATCTGCTGCAACCTTAGCTTTCACTTAATCTTTATTTTTAAAGCCAATTACTTCTAATGCAAACAGTACGCTTCCCCTCCCCCTCAAAGAAAAGATTTTCTAATAGAACTGTTAAATACAATGTATAGACTGTTGTAAGGCACAGCAAGGAAACAGCTGATATTTTTACTTAACAAAAAAATGCTTTTTGCTAAAGGTCAGCATTTCTAGCCAAGGATAAGAAAAAGGCCACAGCAACTGCTGGAGCTCATGAGAAGTGGGTGCACACTCTGGAATGGGTCGGTCCAGCAAGGTGTAAGCATGTGGGCTGTGGAGTTAGATAGATCTGGGTGACGGGGCCTCTTAGTGAAGTGCCTCACTTTTCTGAGCTTCAGTTTTCTCCTCTGTAAAATGGCAATAATTGTACCATTTAGATCAAAGGAGGCTGTGAAGAATGCATGAGGGCAAACCTATACTGGCCCAGAATAAAAGTTCTCACCAATTTGAGCCGTCCATACATGAAGGCACATTGTAAGATGTGGACACAAGAAAACAGGATGTTCTTAGAAGAAAGAAATGAGATCACCACATAAGATGAAAGTCATTCTCAATAATGATGCATAAATTCCTTGCACTTCCCTCCTAAGATTAGTTTATAAGAACTAATCAAAACTAAATGGAATACAGTTAGGAACCCCATCCCACTACAGGTAAAGCACATGGTTTCCATTAACTGTGGAGCCATGGGGTTGAGGGATTCGGCAGGGACTGTGCCAGGCGTGGCACTTTCCAGCAAGTCTAAGGACACTGTATGCCTGCTTCATCAATCAAAATGCAGCTTGCTTCCTAGTAGTAGGAATTCCCAAACCTCCAACAAGGCTTCCGCTTCTCTAAGCCAGCCCAAGGGCAGAATTTGAGTCCAAATTTTGAATGGCCCAGAGAAGTTCTAGAAGATGCTTACACTACTATATTTACATACCATCCAGCAGCTTAATAGAAGCCAAGCAATATCCTCACAGCCCAAGGCTTTTGGAAACTGGGACAGTAACAGCTCCACTCATGCTCTTATTTGAAATTGCCCTGAAACAAGTATATATGGCCCAGGAAAGTGGCAGTGAATGACAAAAATGAACAAGGATAGGTGCTTTTTTTTTTAGATTTTATTTATTCATTATAGAGAGGAGAGAGAGAGAGAGAGAGAGAGAGAGAGAGAGAAGGGGGGAGGAGCAGGAAACATCAACTCCCATATGTGCCTTGACCAGGCAAGCCCAGGGTTTTGAACCGGCAACCTCAGCGTTTCCAGGTTGACGCTTTATCCACTGCGCCACCACAGGTCAGGCCGGATAGGTGCCTTCTTAAACAAAATCTTTTCTCCATATATTTCTTTCTAGCCTAACATACATCTTCAATATTGAATAACCTTCTAGTTTAAGAATAGACTTTACTACTTTAAAGATGCTTCCTCTCAAAACAGTAAGTTTAAGAAGTACTAGAATCATATTCTGTAGAATGAGTTTCCCTTTGTTAACTAAGGAACCCATCAGAACAAGGATAGCAAACTTGTTCATTCAAGAGCCAGACAGTCCGTTTTGGGATGGTCTCTGTCCTATGGGAGGAGCAGCCATAGGCAATAAGCAATTGAACGGATGTGGCTATGTTCCAATGAAACTTGACTTGTGGACACAGACATTTGAATTTCATATTTTTCACACCTCAGAAAATAATCATCTTCTTTTGAATTTTTATTTCAACCATGCAACAATGTAATAACTTTTCTTAGCTAGCCTGCAGGCGGGATTGGGCCCAGACTATAGTCTACATCAAAATGGCAAAGGTGCCACAATCAGAAAGGCTTCTGCTACAGCAGTGTCTCTAGGTCTCCAGGGGAGCTTTGACTCTTGGGTTAGTGCAGACTGTACAAGTAGAGAATTACCTACAGGAACTGTCAGCAAGCTTGCTACCCCTCACTGTAGACCTTCGTTCAACCAGGTGAGCATCAAGTGTGAGCAATACGCAAGAGAATCACCTGAGTATCTCTTAAATGTGTATTAATTTGACAGATGCAGTGAATGTGGATCTTGCTGACTCCTGTCTGAGGCTGTTTCCAACTCCACTTGCGATGCGGGCAGACTATAAGTACTGTCACCACTGAACCCTCATGCACCCACCAAGGAGATCAGAGACGGCAGCCTGGCTTGCCCCGAAAGGTGCGAAGCACTTTAAGGCTCCAGCAGTTTGTAGCAGACAAGCTTAAGTTCATGGAAACATACAAAAGAAAACTTAAAGAAATGATATGTCTGGGATATGCTTTAAACTCATTCAGTGCAGGGAGCTGGGCGGAGATGGAACTAGACTGGGCCGGGACTCGGCGGCCTAGGCTGTATGGTGGGTACAAGGAAGCCGCTCATCCAAGGATTTTATCTACTTGTGTATACTTCAAATTCTCCACACAGAACAAACATGGAGGGAAAACACGCGAGAAACCCTAGAGAAAAATAAAAATGCTCTTAACTTCAGGGGGAGGGTTTTATGCCTATAATGTAGTTCCCTTAATAGTACTTCACACAAACAACTATTTGTTAACTATAAAATACTTTTTAATATAAGAAAGAGGTAGTAGTGTTATGTGAACTGTGTTGATAGAGGCTACCTACACCTCCTTAGCCTGTCTTTCTCTCTAACCCTCACTGACTGTGGGTGCCAACCAGTTTCTTTCCCATCTTGCACTAGATTCAACTATGTCTCTGTTGTTATGACAAAAAAATCACCTGTCCTTAAGTATGGACCTCATCCCGGGCTGCCACCCTTGCCTAGGAGATAAAAGGTGATGTCCTGTCTGCACTCCTTTTGGAAAGTGTAGATGGAGTAATAAACTCAGGCCAGAGAGGGCGACAGGACGTGCTGAGAGCCCCTGGCTCCCCTGGGACATACAGCGCAGCTCTCCAGGAGCAGGTTTCCTTCTTGTGGTTGTGTCCAGTCATATACAGTGGAAAACTGGTCCCTTTAACCCCTTATCTTCTTTGAGTGACTCAGTTCAATCTTCTTTATAGTCTAATTAATTTGTTTTGGGAGGCAAATATTTACTGAACACAAAAGTGTGCTGGAGCTAAATACAGGGTGGGGCAAAAGTACGTTTACAGCTGTGAGTATGCCACACACAGAGTTTATTTTTGTATTGTATTTCGTATTGCATTATTTTTTCATATGAACAACTGCAAACCTTCCTTTGCCCCAGCCTGTACATGTGAATCAGCCATGTCTCTCTCCTCTGGGAGCTTACACTTTAATGAAAAGACATCACGTAATACATACTTTCACATGGAGGACAGGTAGAGTGTTTGGAGAAAGGAAATGGACAGGCTACTTTGATATTATACAACAGGCTTAAGAGAAGTTAGGGATGGCATCCCAAACGAAATGTTTTTTATGTTATTTTCCAATTACACTGTTGACTCCCACAGGGACACCATAGTTTTTTTAGACTGCCATGAAATTAAGGCATTTAATGGTTTCATTTTTAAAGTCTCCCTATATATTCAGGCAAAATATAGAAACCTAATCAAGTTACTCAGTCAATTTCATCTAAGCATAATTTTGTGAACTCTAGAATTTCACAGATCATCCAGCAAAAAGGTAATTCATCTTCTGAGTTTGGTCATTTAAAAGAAGTCGCATGGCCTGACCAGGCGGTGGCACAATGGATAGAGCGTCGGACTGGGATGCGGAGGACCTAGGTTCGAGACCCCGAGGTTGCCAGCTTGAGTGCAGGCTCAGCTGGTTTGAGCAAAGCTCACTAGCTTGGACTCAAGGTCAATGGCTTGAGCAAGGGGTTACTTGGTCTGCTGAAGGCCCGTGGTCAAGGCACATATGAGAAAGCAATCAATGAACAACTAAGGTGTTGCAATGTGCAACGAAAAACTAATGATTGATGCTTCTCATCTCTCCGTTCCTGTCTGTCTGTCCCTGTCTATCCCTCTCTCTGACTCTGTTTCCGTAAAAATAATAATAATTAAAAAAAATTAAAAAGAAATTAAAAGAAGTTGCATGTATTACCAATCTTTTCCATCAAAATCAACTGTGCAATCAACAAATGCTACAAATTAAAGAAGAAAAACAATAAGGCAATAAAAGTATGTGGATGCAGATGAAAAAGCAGCCTGACCTCTAAGATGTAACTGAAATTTACCCTGACATTTGCCTGTCTATGCTAAACCACAAATAATCTCACGTCTGCATAAACCAGTAATTCCAACCTCTCCCACAGCATTAACTGCTAAGCAGTCTTGCCATGAGGAAATTGGCCAAAATAAGTGACAAGAGGAAAAAGAGAAAAGAAAAAAAGACAGGGCTCTGAGGTTAGCAGTTTTGAATTTGGGGGGTAGAGAATGTGAAGCTTCCTTGAGAATCCAAGACAAGTTGTGGTCATCTGTCCTAGAAAGCAGGCATACATACTGTTCTACATACAATTCCAGGAGCACTATGAGCTCCTGGAGCCCACTCAAGCCCTGGGTTAAAAACCCCTGACCTAGATAAATATCAAATTAGGAAATCAGGTCTCAGATTATCAGCAGCTGAAAGAGCTAAAAGAAGGATGTAGATTTTCAGTACATTACCTAATTTAATTTCAACCCCTACAACACCTTAGGAAGAAGGTATTATCATCTCTTTTCACAAAGAGGGAAAGCTAGATTTTAAGATGGGAAATAACTACTTCATGATTAATCGATGCCCGCATCCTCCACCAAAAAAAAAAAAAAAAAAAGAAAAAGAAAAAAAACCAACACATCTTCCTCTCACAATCAGGCCCTACATCATGAGCTAGAGGGGAATTCAATAAGTCTAGTTCATAGGAAATAATCATAATCAAAGAAAAGGGATAACTGTCTAATTTTTTTGATACATCTAAAATGTATTTTCATTTCTTAAGCAAAAACAAAAAGTCCACTGCGTGAATGCTGAACCTTCTCATGTTTAGATTTTTAAAATGCACCTAGAAAATCCAGTCAAAAATGAATCAAAAACTGACACAGAATTCAAAACATCAGACTCTACTCCAAACAAGAAGGCAGAGTTTCAGATACGCTGGCCATTTTGGCATTCCCTGAATGGTTAGAGCAGTTTTTAAATACGGCACCCCCCTAACAATCACTAATAATTTTATAGATCAGAAGCACATACAACCAAATCTATTACCCCTTTGTGTATCAAGAAGGTATTTAAGAGGTCTTAAATCTTCATGGTAAGATCTGCTAATGAATATGTCCCAGCAGAAAATAACAAATACAATAGAAACTGGGTCCAGGCCACTAAATTAATGGTGTCTCAGTCCAGACCTAGTTGCCCAGTGAAACACTAATACACTTACTCATCCTCTACAAGGAAATCAGCAATAATCAGCATGCTGTTTTCACACAGATTTAGAAATTTTTAGGAGAAACGTATCCACATCCAGAGAAAGAAAGCCAAGAACAGGAGCAGGTCAGGTCCTCTCAAGGTCTACTCCAACTGCTTCCTATGAGAGTTGCCACCTAGTGATTTTAATTTTTTAAGCCCAGGCAAGCTGCCAATTCAACACTAAAACCGGACTAACAACTGACTTTTCCTATTGCAACATCACCAGCAAGTCCTGTGCTTTCCCTCTTTCCTTTGCTTGCAAACAGCAATTCTCATTTTCAAAATCAACTAATTTGCTCTATAATCTGTTCCAATTGGAAACTCTCAAAGAACTACCAACGGAATTGGTAGTTCTCCTAGTGCCAAGAGGCTAACAAGTAGCCAATTCACAAAACCAAAACAGTGAATGTGAAGAAAAAAATGCACTAAAAACAATAAACGTGAAGACAGTAACAGTGGGCCAACGCTAGCCTTTAATATGCTCCACTTGCCATAGTTCTACCTATTCTTGGGTCCTGGACAATAACTATGTCAAAGAAAAAAAAAAAAAAAGAAAAAAAAAGAAAAAAAAAGAAATGGCTACACAGGAGAAATAAAATTGCATAGTGGAATATAAACTCAATCATTCGGATACCAAATTTCACTCAAGGACTTGAACTGAACCTGAAGTTGACTGCCTCCAGAAGTCCTTTTGGAGCAGTGTCCCCAGGTCTGGCACAGGCATAAATTAGACAGCAAACGTGACTTTTCAAAGAAAAAGAAAATCTGAAGGAAAGTTTGACAGTTTAAATAGGTGACCTTTCATTGGGAGGCACACCTTTAGCTACAGATATTTTCCTAGCCTAGAGTATCCTTCTATCAAACAATTTTATTAAAAACTGGCCAATAATTAGACTATGATTTCACTTTCAGGGACATGCATCTCACAAACAAATCTGACCAACCCACTCCTCAGGTGTTATGATCCTATTGAACTTTTGTAACTTAAATTCCATAATAAGGCTACACAGGAAAAGTGTCTTTTTCGAAGTTCAAAATTCATATTGATTTCCAGCAGAAAATTTCAGGTGGCAAGGTTTCCTTTCTTAAAGCATTTACGGAAACGCTTTCGGAAGCGGAGAATTCTTTCCTCCACTGGGGTTTCCCCACAAGGGAATCAAACCTGAACTCACGGCAGGTGCCCAGCGCTCATCACTGGGCACGTTTCACCGAGCCAGGCCTCCACTGGAGGGTTCCAGAACGCTCCCCATCACAGGAAGCCCCCGAAAACTAGATTTTCCAAACTCTCCATCCATCTTCCTGCTTCTTCTTCCTCCTCCGGCTGTATCCTCACGCGGCGAGGAGGAGTGGGTAAGGTGGACGCGAGTTCCCTGCCCTGGTAAAGCCGGCAAGGGAACTTCCCCGGGGCTTGCACAAACTCCTTCAGGGGACTGGACTCACCTTCGCGACAGAGCCCCATGACTTCGCGGGTTTTCCCAAACTCCTTGAAACTTTCGTCCAATTCCGTCCCTAGGAGATACACACACACAGGAGGAGGGGAGAGGCAGGTCAGTGGCCAGGAGTGTGACGCAGGCTCACGCACGCACGGAGTAGGTGCGGGCACCTCTGCCTTACCCAACCGAGCGATAGCATCTCCGACCCCCGAGGGGGCTGGTCACGGACCGGGGAGGGGAGGAGAGACGGGCCGAGGGTAGGGGAGCGGGGGGCGTGGGAAAGAGGAGGGCGTGGAGACTCACCGTCCTTCCCAGGAAGTTTGGAAGCCTCGACCCACAGATTCCACGACTGTCCCAACATCGCTTCGGGACTGGGCAAGGGCCTGCGCTCCCCGACAGTCGCCATTGCGGAGGTGGCCGAAGTGGAGGCGGCGCCGGGGCCGCCGTCCTCCGGCCGTAGGCGCCGCGGCGGCGGGTGCTGCTGCTGTTGCCGCTGGGGCTGTTGCTGCTGCGGCTGCTGCCGGGCGGCCACGGCCGCTGCTCCGCCCGCCGCCGCCGCTCGGCGCGGCTCCCCCCTGACGTCATCCACGGCCCGCTCCGACATTCTTTCCGCTCCTACAATGTAACAAAAAAGGGGGAAAAAGAGTCGCGCAGAGGCCGCTTTTAAGGAGGCGCCGGGGAGTTCCGGCGGCGTGCGCGGCCCGCGGGCCGGGTGGGGCGCGCTGACAGCGCCCCCGGCCGCTCGGCCCGCCTCCTCCCGCGCCACCCCCCGCCCCGGGCGCAAAGTCCGCGGCGCGGGCTCGCTTTCGCTTTCGCCTCCCGCGGCCCTCGGGGGAGGGAACGAGCCCCGGCGGCGCAGGCTCTGCTGTCCGCCTCTGCCGCCAGACCGGCGCGGAGGCCGGCGCCCGCAGGGGTCCCGGCCCTGCGCCCCAACACCGCTGCCCGTGCCCCAGAGGCCCGAAACACACTGCTGGCCCTCGGCTGCCCACCCTGAGGCCGCGTGCATCCCCGGCCCGGGCCCAGCGGCCCCGTTCCTTCCTTCCGTCCGCGCGTCCGTCCCAGCGGCGGCACCCGGCCGGCTCCCTTAAGCCGAGGCGCCTCCCGCCGCCTCCTCCCCCTCGCCGGTCCCTCCCTCTCAGCTCGCTCAGGCTAAGTTTGCACGTCAAGCCCCCGGAGTGGAGCCAGGGCGAAGTCGGAAACGCAGCCACCTATGGAGTAGCCGGGAGGCCGACCCCGCGGCCTGGCCGAGTCATCGCCGTCGGGCTCTCCCGCCCAGGGGTCCGGACGGTGGGTGGGTGGGGTTGCAGGGAGCACTAAACTCCCCGCTCGTGGGCGGCCGTGCAGCTGTCAAAAGCATGAATGGGAAGCCGCTGCCGCCGCCGCCGCCGCCGAGCGGACGCCTGGCGTGCAGGAAAACACGGGCCTGCAAGGAAATGCGGCCCAGGTGATGTTCCAGGTGTCTGCCGGTGGCCCACCACTGGAGGTCACAGCGTGCGCCTGGGGGACTTGAACTGCTAGTCCAGTAAAGAGGAGACCATGAAATCAGTGTAAGATGGGGTGCAGGAGAGACAGACCAAGGCGAATCCGTTGACATGTTCTGGAGATACTACCCTAAATTTCTCTTATTTCCCTTTCTATTGCTTCTAGAAGCGATTCTTTCAGCCCCCCCACCCTATCACCCAAAATCTTTTAATTTAAAAACATGATTCATTAATAATTAGAGTTATTAGTCTCTACCTCTTTGCTTAACCAGGGATGGCACCCAGGCGACGTATGATATATACAGCATTCCTAGAAAATGTGTTTAGAAGATACTGTTTTCTGATAGATTTACTTCACTAAATTAAGCACTGACCCACAAACTTAACAACCCTCCCAACCACATACACACAAAGCCCAAAGCTCTGCTTCAGGGAGAAGTAAAGACAGTAAAAGGCTACTTAATGAACAAGAGCATATGAAGATGTGAAAATCCGAAACCTGAGACAAACAAGGATTTGGTCATGTTCCACATGGCTGTAATATCAGCACTCCTGGGACAGTGTGTCTGGGCTGCTTGCTCACGGGCCCTTTCTCTAGGTAGGGTTAATTCATGTTTTGTTGGGGGGTTTTTTGGGTTTTTTTTTTCCCTTTATCTAGGACATCTGGTGTGATAGAGGTGGCCAACTTCTCTGTTAAAGAAACGAAGTCCAACTTACAGAAACATAAAAATGTTTAAATAAGAGTAAAAATTAGTAAGGAAATGTTATATTGCACCTAAACTCAACACAGGGCTCTTGTGAACAGAATTTGTTTTAAATTTTAGGTTCAAACTGTAAAAGCTTAGAGAAAATTACATGTTTGTTTATTTTATTTTAAAAAGATTTAAAAATAAGGGTGTAAATATTTTCTGGATTGCTTGTAAACAGAAGTTTCAAAAAGTGAACTATGAAAAAAAAAGTGAAGTATGGATGTTCCCTGTCTTTATCTAACAAGTAGTAAAAACAAAATAACCAAAAATAATGGAAACAATTGAAATTCTAAAGCTCTAACCTAGTAAGACTACCAATAAAAAAGAAAATGCATGAGTAAAACATACTTGCCTTGGGTAACACTAGGGTTCCTAACTCAGGACCTCAATCTTGAATGTCCCTAATACACAGACTTAATTTTTCATTCTTCTAAAATCACAGAAAAACTGTAAAATTACGTAAGAACATTAAACGGCTCTGTTTTCCTAGAGTAAAATAGTTTATGTATTACACCAAATTCTGTAATTCCACATTTAAGATAATTGAAAGTTAGAATTTGAGTGGCATTTGGAGCTGCCATTAAAAAGAAAAGCTTAAGGCCACCCAATTATTATGGACTCCACAGGGAGCCTGTCTACTGATAGAACCCTTCTGAACCCTGAGTGTACAGGGTGAGAAGGAAAATAAGGGGAACAATGGCAAACATGAAGTACAACCCCACTTCCTCAAGACACTGCTTGATTTCCCCCTTTTTACATGTGAAAAGACTTCAAAATTCACCAATATGATATCTAGCCAATGGGGATCAACATGGCAATTTATGTAATACTTCAACTACTGTCCTTATCCCTGCTTGCTAACTTTTTTCCCCCTACAAAGTTTTTGATTGGTTTAATAAAAGAAAACACAACAGGGCTAAAAATAAAAAAAATACTAAGTATCCTGTTAGCATTGTGGTAGTTATGAAAAAAAATTATTACTAACAGCGGTTATCAATTATTGAGCACCTACTAGTATTGCCACTGGTACTTTACTGCATCATCTCAATATTTACAAAAGGGTAATGGAGAAGTTGTATTACTTAAGTTTTGCAGGTAAGGAAGATGAAGGAGGGCTCTAGAGCAAGTCCCAATGAATTCTTTCTGGGTTCATATACGTACTGGCTCTTCCACTTACAAGCTGTGTAACCTGAACAAGTTACCTAACTTATCTCTACCACAGTTTCAAGTCAGGATGTGTCTGAGGATTACATGAAAAGATTTTTAAAAAAGCACTTGGTATTACATTTAATACAAAATAAACACCATAAATAAGTGTCCTATATCACACCAAACAAATTCAGATCAAATCTTATCTGAGAAATTTATTATCAAGTTGAAGATGTGGAATTTATTACCAAGTGGAGAATGGCAGGCAATCCCTGACTTCTTTCCACCAATCTCTTATGCACCAGCTAATACACTTAACCACTCTCTTCGTCTAGAAACCCTACTTTTCTAGATCAGGCAGTTTCTGATATCCAGAGTTAGTCTGGGTTTCCTAAAGTTTTGAATGAGTCACCAACAAAAATCAAAACTACTAGCTGGCCTGACTAGGCGGTGGCGCAGTGGATAGAGCGTCGGACTGGGATGCTGAAGACCCAGGTTCGAGACCCCGAGGTTGCCAGCTTGAGCACGGGCTCATCTGGTTTGAGCAAAAGCCCACCAGCTTGAACCCAAGGTTGCTGGCTCCAGCAAGGGGTTACTCGGTCTGCTGTAGGCCCGCGGTCATGGCACATATGAGAAAGCAATCAATGAACAACTAAGGTGTTGCAACGCACAATGAAAAACTAATGATTGATGCTTCTCATCTCTCTCCATTCCTGTCTGTCTGTCCCTGTCTATCCCTCTCTCTGACTCACTCTCTGTATCTGTAAAAAACAAAACAAACAAACCAAAAAACTACTAGCTGAGGAAGAACAGTGCTCTGATACTGAAATTTGAGCAACATTTTATTTTTTTATATATTGATTTGAGAGAGAGAAATATTGCTTTTGTTCAATTTATTCATGCATTAATTGGTTGATTCCTGTATGTGCCCAGACTGAGGATTGAACCTGCAACCTTGGTGAATCAGGAGGACACTCCAACCAACTGAGCTACCCAGCCAGGGCCTACTTTGGCAATTTTTAAAAAGTGTTCTTTACACAAAGGGCACTGTCTATAAACAAGTACAACAGAAACCTAAACGTGGTTTTATCTACCAGGCCATAAGAAAGAACCTGATGACTTCTTACTTGAATACCCCTCCTCTATACTAAAAAATATAAGAAGATCTAGTATAATTTATATTCACGTAATGTAGTATTTTAATATAGCAGTGTGCCTTGCATACAATCAATCAGTCTTCCTGTCTGCACTCCTGAGGATCTTCAGGATCTGTCCGTACAGATAAGTGGTATGTTTTATAAGGTTTGAGCAATGAGGATTCAAGTTATCAAATGGTTCCTGATTGCCTACCACATACCACCCACTCTGCTAGGCACCAGGGTGAACACAATATACTCATTTCGTTGAGGACATGACAAGAGCAAGGAGTAGGGGGAAACATTTAATTCATCAAAATACTCTTATGGAAAAAGCTGTAACCACCAATTAGATCGTTTGTGGCAGAAGAACTGGGCCGTCAGAAGTGAGGTGCTGCCAGGTTCTGAGCATGTCATCCTGTCTAGGGATGGATTTAAAATATAGCCTTACTTCACCATCCAAATTTAGGGATGTTCCCAGGAGTGCCAAGGGTAACAAGGTCTCTCTTAACAAGAATGATTCTTTGCACAACAGATTCACTTATAAAATGCTTTGTTCAAACGCCAAAAGCATCATTAAGCAAAAAAAAAAAAAAAAAAAAAAAAAAGTTGATCTTTCCAGTTTTTAAATCCAGGTTAATATAAAATGGCTGAAATTTTCTAAAAAATTTCTAAGATGCAAAAACCCACACAACCAGCCTTTTTATTAAAATAAATAAATAAATAAACAAACAAACAAACACTGGTCCCAATACAACATTTTAATAAACTTGAAAACCAGCATACTTAGATTTATATGTTTACAGTATATTTATCTGTACAAATTACAGGGTCAGTAACAGATATTCTCCATTATTAATCCCCAAGGACTGCCTTCATTTGAGTAACAAGAAACTCAGATAAACTGAATTAGACATGTGTTGGCTTTGGTTTTATTTCCTCCTAAAATGGGCTGAGCCTGTGTTTGTATCCTTGCTCTCTCCTCTGCCCACACCTCTTTCTTCCTTCTCCAGACAGAAGAACCAGGCTCTCCTCTGTACACGGGGTACACGGAAGGCAAGGCCCTCCTTCACTGTGCTCCTTGTATTGAAATATATGCCTGCCAGACTGTTGTGAATGCATCAGTATTCTAGTAGGGGGAGAACAGTAGAAGAAGGAAATTGAATTCATCAGCTCAGAGGCTGGAATTGCTGACAATCAAGTGCAAAATTGGGAATAATATGAGTAGCTGCAAAAGTGGAGACTTAAAGATGAGGGTAATTGTCTCTTTAAAACATGTGCATGTATTCATTCTCTATACTGTATCTTTTACCTAAAGTGCCAAGCTTTGAAGTTTTAGTTTTCTTAATCACATGTATGTAGCTACATACAAATTCTCCCCCCCCCCCCAAAAAAAAACCATTCACCAGTGATAGAAAACGTTTGGAAAGAGAGAAACTTAAAAATACACACATAAAATGAAAAAAAAGAAAAAAGAATACACACACAAAATGTAATAAATTGTAACTTTAAACTGAATAATGCCCACATGTTTCTAGAAATTTAATACCAGCCTGTATTTTATTAACTACTGACAAGCTTGATTTAAAATCTTCATTTAAAGCCTTCAGGTAAAGTAGTGTTTTTTTAAAAAAAAGAAAGAAAGGATTAAGTTATAGAATAGGAATGGAAAGTTGGACCAACATTTGGCTATAAAGACAGGTTGACTGTTTTGAGCTCTAGTGCACTGCCTCAAATACAATAAGGTGCAAAATTAAATGCCTGTTAAAAATAATTCCTTATGTCACCCTTTGTACAGATAACAGACTTCAGGAAGTGACTGTAAATATCGCTTCTGATGTGCACAGCAGTTATAGCATGGGCTCTAGAGCTAATCTTGTCAGGTTGAATCCCAATTCTACAACTTACTAGCTGTATAACTCTAGAGGAATAATTTAACTTCTCTGGGCCTGTTTTCCCATCTGTAAATGAGTGAAACAGACTTAATGAACATATCAAGAAAGTTAATAGTGCAAAAGCACCCTCTGTTAGCTGCTATTAGTGCCATGCCTCTGTCACATAGAGAGCCCCAATTCTAATCTATCCCTGTTACACACCAGATCAGTCTTGCAGCATGAAGCATGGCATTAGCTATGTCAGTCCTTGCACTAACACTTCTGGGGGCTCCCCAATAACTACTGAATTCAATAAAAACTTCTCTCTTAGCTCTTAAGGGGTGCTCCAGCCCCAATGCCACATTTAAGTGTTTCCTCTAGCAGGCACTCTACAGTCCAGCCAAAATGACCAACTCATAGCTTCAGGTATGTTCCCCACTCCAGCTCCCAGCTCCCAGCTCCCAAGCCTTTGTTCGTACAGGTCTCTCCACCTATAATACTTTCTTTTCCTTGGCTGAAACCTCACTGTTCAATCAAGTCCCTCGGCAAACTCTATTTCTTTTCTTTTCTTTCTTTTTTAAAATTTATTGATATCAGTGAGAGAGGAGGAAGAGACAAAGGAAGAGAGAGAGGGAGAGACAGAGGAGGGAGGAGAAAAAGGGAGAGAGGGAGGGAGAGAGAGAGACAGAGAGAAACATCAGCTGTTCCTGTATGTGCCCTGATCAGGGATCAAACTGGCAACCTCTAACCTTCAGGATGATGCTCTAACCAACCAAGGTAACTGGCCAGGGCACAAAGTCTATTTCCTTTCAAAAATCTTTCCTGATCCTTTGCACTAAGCACATAGAAACTCATCCCCACCCCTAAATCATAGGACTTCATGAATTGGGGTTAAAAGTAAGTACATGCCTGGCCTGTGGTGGTACAGTAGATAGAGCACAGACCTGGAACACTGATGCTGGGTCTCTGGGTCAAAACCCTGGGCTTGCTGGGTCAAGGCACATATAACAAGCAAGCAATGAACAGCTAAAGTGAAGTAACTATGAGTTGATACTTCTTGTTCCCCTTCACCCTTCTTTCTGTAAATTCAATAAATAAAATCTTAAGAAATAAAAGAGTATATACATGTTCAGAAATCAAGACTGAGATATACGCTTATTCTCCCAGGGATCAATAGTTTGCATTCCCAACACAAGGATGTCAGTTGGAACCTGGAACTCATTTCCCCACAAACCATAAGATCTGTAAGGGGCAGGTCCCCATGCTGGTCCACAAAACGCACGAGGGCTGGAACCTCAGCTAACAGTGCAGGTATGTTGGTACAAGAGGGAAGGAATTATAATACACTGATCTTCCCTCCCACTCTCCTCAGCAATATTCCATCTCTAAACATAATCAGAGGTCAAGCAAACATCCCCCCCCCCAAAAGGAAAAATAATCCAATTTTCAAAATGGACAAAAGATCTCAATAGGTACTTCTCCAAGGAAGGTAATACAAATGACCAACAAGCAAATGAAAAGATGCTCAAACATCATTTGTTATAGAGAAGTACAGATCAAAACTTCAATGAGATATCACTACACAACCAACATGATGACTATGAAGTAAATAAAAACAAACAAAAACAGAAAATGACAAGTGTTGGTAAGGATGTGGAGGAATTTAAATCCTTAATCCTTATACATTGCTGGTAGAAATGTAAAATGGTACAGCCTCTGTGGAAAACACTTTGGTAGTTGCTCAAGATTAAACACAGAATCACCATATGATCCAACAATTCCACTTCTAGGTATATACTCAAAAGAACTGAAAGGAGAGACTCAAAGAGACGCATATACACCAATATTCCTAACAGCATTCTTCACAATAGCCAAAAGGTGGAAACAACCCGAATGTCCATCAACTGATGAATAGATAAATAAAATGTGATGTGTGTGTGTGTGTGTGTGTGTGTGTGTGTGTGTGTATTTAGCGAGAGAGAGAAAGACAGACAAACAGGCAGACAGGAAGGGAGAGAAATGAGAGGCATCAACTTATAGTTGCAGCACCTTAGTTGTTCATTGATTGCTTTCTCATATGTGCCTTGACCATGGGGCTCCAGCACAGTAAGTGACCCCTTGCTCAAGCCAGTAACCTTGGGCTCAAGCCAGTGACCATGGGGTCATGTCTATGATCCCATGCTCAAGCCAGCGACCCTACACTCAAGCTGGTGATCCCACATTCAAGCAGGCAACCTCAGGGTTTCGAACTCGGCTCCTCAGCATCCCAGGCTGATGCTCTACCCACTGTGCCACTGCCTGGTCAGGCTCCACATGCATTTTTTTAAAAATGAGATAGAACTCACATAACATAAAATATATCATTTTAACAATTTTAAAGTGTACAACTTAGTGACATTTAATATATTCACAATGTGGTATATAACCATTATCACTATTTGATTCTAGAACACTTTCATCACCCCAAAAGGAAACCCAGTACCCATTAAACAGTTACTCACCATCTCCCATCCCTCTACCAGCCCCTAGAAGTTATTTCTGTCTTCTATCTCAAAGTATTTGCCTATTTTGGATATTTCACATAATTGAAATAATGCAATATGTGGACTTTTGTGTCTGGCTTCTTCAGTTAGCATAATGTTTTTGAGGCTCATCTAGGTTGAAGCATATATCTATAATTTCTCTTTCAGCTGAATAATATTCTACTGTGTGAATATACCCCAATTTTTAATTTTTAATTTCTTTTATCCGTTCATCAGTTGACTGACATTTGAGTTATTTCCACCTTTTGGCTATTGTGAATAGAATAGTTTCATGCCATTACTTTTCCCTTACTTCAGTTTCATGTGCTAATCAACATCAAGCTTTCATATGAGCTTCAAATCAACTCTTACCCTCCCCAACTTAGCCTGGCCCAAAGTCCAAAGCCTTCTCTAAATTCCTTCACCACTTCTGTACCCAAGGTAGCAAACTGTCAACACATGGCAGAATCCCACAGACTTATTTAGGTTAACTTAAATTGTTTGCTTTTCTTAAATTATCACTAACACTGAAAACTCAAGGAAAATCCTTCAAGTCAAGATTTCAGTTCCCTTAAAAATCTAGGTCTGGCAACATCATCATCTCTTGCCTGGGCTATTTCAATAACCACAGATTAGCTGGTCTCACTGCTTTTACCCTTGCCCCCACCCCCACCCCCACCCCCAATCTATCTCAATATAGTACCTACAATGGTTTCATTCAAAAAGAAGTCAAAGGCCCTGGCCAGTTGGCTCAGTGGTAGAGCGTCGGCCTGGCGTGCGGGAGTCCCAGGTTCGGTTCCCGGCCAGGGCACACAGGAGAAGCGCCCATCTGCTTCTCCACCCCTCCCCCTCTCCTTCCTCTCTGTCTCTCTCTTCCCCTCCTGCAGCCAAGGCTCCATTGGAGCAAAGTTGGCCCGGGTGCTGAGGATGGCTCCGTGGCCTCTGCCTCAGGCGCTAGAATGGCTCTGATTGCAGCAGAGCAACGCCCCAGATGGGCAGAGCATCGCCCCCTGGTGGGCATGCCGGATGGATCCCAGTTGGGTGCATGCGGGAGTCTGTCTGACTGCCTCCCCGTTTCCAACTTCAGAAAAATAAAAAAAAAAAAAAAAAAAAAAAAAAGAACTCAAACAGGCTACAGAAACACAGTTCTCAGCCTCCAGCATCTCAGACAGGAACTTCCCTCTCTGCAGGCTGACTTCTGGGCAAAACCCACTAATAGAAGTAAACTGGCTTGGGAAAACAAATTGCCAATCCAGATGTTCCTAAGGTTCACAGTAACTGTTACCTTTAATGCTCAAATAATAACCCTTGGGCTCCCACCCTGTAGGATGCCCCTCCCCAAGGAATATTTGCTCTTGTTTATTAAACAAATACTACATGGAGGCGCTGGAAAAAAAAAAGTCAGGCTTGGCTGGTGGAGGCACAGTGGACAAAGTGTGGACCTGGGACACTGAGGTCCCAGGTTGGAAACCTCAAGCCTCAAGGTTACCAGCTTGAGCATGGGATCATCAACATGATCCCATGGCAGCTGGCTTGAGCCCGAAGGTTGCTGGCTTGAGCCCAAAGGTCGCTAGCTTAAAGCCCAAGTTTGCTGGCTTCAGCCCAAGGTCACTGGCTCAACTGGAGCCCCCCAATGAAGGCACATAGGAGAAGCAATCGATGAAGAACTAAAGTGCCACAACTATGAGTTGATGCTCTCATCTCTCTCCTTGTCTCTCTCTCTTGCTTAAAAAAAAAAAAAATCAGATCAAGCGTCTCCTCCACTCACATTCCAATGGCCTCCCACTTCTTCCAAAGTACAAGCCAAGGACTGGATTGCCTATGAGGTAGCACACACTGATCTTGTGCCTATCTGACATTATTGTCTACCACTTTCCCGCCAGCTCACTCAGCTCTGGCCTTCTCCTTCCATTGCTTGGATGATGCCAAGGCAGGCTTCTGCTGTCGGCCTTTGCACTGGACGTCCACTCTAACCCCAGACAGCTCAGTGGCCTTTGCACTGGACATCCACTCTAACCCCAGACAGCTCAGTGGCCTTTGCACTGGACGTCCACTCTAACCCCAGACAGTTCAGTGGCCTTTGCACTGGACGTCCACTCTAACCCCAGACAGCTCAGTGGCCTTTGCACTGGACGTCCACTCTAACCCCAGACAGTTCAGTGGCCTTTGCACTAGACGTCCACTCTAACCCCAGACAGCTCAGTGGCCTTTGCACTGGACGTCCACTCTAACCCCAGACAGCTCAGTGGCCTTTGCACTGGACATCCACTCTACCCCAGACAGTTCAGTGGCCTTTGCACTGGACGTCCATTCTAACCCCAGACAGCTCAGTGGCCTTTGCACTGGACGTCCACTCTAATCCCAGACAGCTCAATGGTCCTCTCCTTCACTCTTAATGCTATGATCTCACCTAACAAAATCCTACCCTTACCACCTTTATTAAAAATTATAAGCCCCACCCCTCATCACCTGTCCTGATTTTCCTTATCTTTTTTTATTTTATTAATATTTTCTAATACCTAGTATTTTATTTATTTTTAATATTTAATTTTTTCTTTTATTAATTTTTAGAGAGGAGAGAGAGAGAGAGAGAGAAGGGGGAAGGAGGAGCAGGAAGCATCAACTCCCATATGTGCCTTGACCAGGCAAGCCCAGGGTTTTGAACTGGTGACCTCAGCGTTCCAGGTCGACGCTTTATCCACTGCGCCACCACAGGTCAGGCGATTTTCCTTATCTTGACCTGCTATTTCTAACCAGTTAGCACCATCTAGTATAATAAATAATGTACTTACTGCATTTGCTGTCTATTAACTGTTTCTCTCCATTAAAAGGTAAGTGCTACAATGGCAGAGACCTTTGTCCCTTTGATTTATTTACTAATTAATTCCCCGTGCCCAGATGAGCACAGACATAGGTAGGGATGCAGTAACTGTTGAATGGATACTGGGCTTACAATCAGCTGGTGTTGAAAAGGGGCAGCCCTTTTAGGTTGGTCATGAATCTGATGCTTTCTTAGTTCCACCAGGCCCATTTCATTTCTCTACCTGTCTGGTCCCTGCAGATGTGAATTTGTGACACTTCTTTTCCCCTGTCCCTTGTTGTTGACTTCCTAGTAGTATCATATTAATCTTTTCATCAGAACAGTATTCAAAAAAAGGATGTCATAATTATAATCTTGGACATCACCTACTATTCTCTTTTCTTCCTCAAAGACAATCCCTTCCTACACACTAGAAGCTCAATAAACAGGTACGGATTACAGTGCTCCGTTGCTATTTCTTTCAAGAATTTTCACCCTACTTTCCCCCCAAATATCACCACTGCCAGTTGCTGACTACCACCTAGGAGAGTCCTGCTTCTTCTTCTCTGGTACTTTCCAGACACTCCACAATGAATGTCATCCTTTGTGGTCACGGTCACAAAGGTGGAAGGTCACTGAAGGATGCCTATGTACTGCCGCCTTCTGGCTTTAGGCCAGAAAATGTTAAGGGCCTATTTTGAAGGTGGAGACTTCAGAGCTGCTAAGTACTATGTTCTTCTAAACACATACTAGAACTGCCTCATCCTTCCTGAAGCTCCTGTTTGTCTGGTAAGGGAAAAAATGTTGTCTTTGCAGATGAATGTTCATGTTGTCCAAAATGTTTCCATCTTTGCTACAGTTGCTTAAAACCTGCTTGAGGCATTGCAGTTGTTGCCTAAATATGTAAACTGATCAATTTCAGAGGCTAAAAATCATTTGGTCTTTTCTGTTTGGATTTTGTTCAGCTTTATACTTCAATGATCCATCTTAACCCTCATCTTAACATGTAAGCCCTTCACTGCTTTTAGAAGATGGGAGGATAAAGTTTGTTTGTTTTGTTTTTTTTTAAAATAAATATCCCTCCAGGAGAAAAGCCACTTGATCTGACAGTTTTCCACATGTGCATAGCTAGCTCAGGACAGCTCAACTGCCATTATGTCTGGTGGGGTAGGACAGATTGACACTGGACCAGGCTAGGGAGAGGAAGTCCACAAAGGTTTAACTGGACAGGATTTCTACAAATCAGGCTTTTGTAACTTTATGAAGTGAAGTTGAAAGCTTAATGTTATTTTTAAATAGTGTCCATAAAATTTAAAATAGAACAAAATTTTAAAAATCTATGGAACTAAAAAAATTCTTCCAGGAATTTTTCCTCTTTTTCACATTATGTGGAACTTACCACACCTCCTCTCCAACTAATGGCGGCTGCTATTTCTGTAATGATGTGGGACTGTTTGTGAGCACAGAGCCATCTGGTGGCAGGGCAGAAGCACTGGACCCAGAACGTGTGTCTGAAGGACTTGCTTAGGATCTTCCCAGCCCTGAGCAGCTAGGTCCTTGTCAATTGTGGAGAGAGAAAAACAGGAGCTGGAGAAATTAGAGTCAGATAGAAACACAGGAGCATATCCTTGGACATCTTCCTAAGAACAAATGAATATGGATTTATTGAGGGAGGGGGTTCCTATTTCCAAAGTCTCCCTGTAATTTTCAAGGATGGGGATGGTGAGCAGTATTTCCAGTTTTTATTTTGACAAACACCTAATAATACTGTACTCTTAAATTCACTGTCATTCATGTTAGTAAGATCATACACAGAGTTATGTTTAAAATTCGAAATCTTACTCCTCAGATACCTTAAATTTAAAAACTATCATCCTTTGGTAAAACTTGCTCTGTTATACTCGGAAGTGTCACATTTTCTTGGCTGTGCTATGTTGGAACAGTGAATTACCTTTTTTGGGAGGGCAGGCCAAAACTCCTGATCGATTTACCAGTGGATCTTCATCTGCTATGACTGTGGAGGCGCCTTCTTCTTAAATCTGATCAGATCTACAAACAGAGAAGGGGGCAAAGGGATGAAACACTGGGTAAAGCTCACTGGAAATCTACAATTAGTTACCAGCTGTTTCAAAATTATTATATGTGCTTTGAAATGTCAAAGTGTTTAACTTGAGGCACTTTAAATTTTACAACAAATGTGATTCAGTTTTTCTTTTCTATAATGAACTTAACGGCTATATTTATAATAAACTAAGAACAAATGACAATTCAATATGTACACAAAGAAAGCTCCTGGGGCTTCAGGTCATTGTGTGTAATTTGCCACTAATGAGTTTTCACTTAATTTTTAAAATGGCTATTTAAAAATCCTGCTCCCCTATGAAGCCTGTCAGAATCACAGATTTTAAAAAAACACACACATTGAATGAGATTATTATTTATAAAGCTCGCTCTGCCTTTATCATCTGACAGTTTATGAAAGCAATTCATAATACTACGAACAGGAAACAAAAACTCAAACCATCTTTCAAAAGAGCACAAGAAAATTATGTGCTCCATTATCTATGCACTTTTGTGCAATGTGTACATATATATTTCAAGCAGAATGTGGCTACTATACAAATTAATTTGGGGACGATCACTCAGTTAAGGAGTCAAGGAACTGGAGACAAACAAACTAGAGTTAGAAATTTAACTGGTCTTTAGGTTTCACTTGCAGAAGAGAGAGAACAGCAAACATGAGCAATGACACAGCTATGGAGCTGATGCTGAAGTAAGCACAAGGCAAGCTAATTTCATACGAAAAACTCACCAGTGATACACTTCTCTTCCTATAGTCCTCACTGGCGATCGCAAACGTCATGTGACAGAAATATTGCTTTGATCAACTTTTCTTTATTTTCATAACAGAGATGATAAGCCAAATATTTATATTTCTATGGTTTGAGATACTAATAAAGCATCTCAGAAAGTCCGTGGCTGAAATTCTATGTCATGTTTTGAACATTTACTCATAATTATCTCTATTGGCTTTTAAGTTATTCCTGGATCACATCCTTCCATTCTCCCTTTTTTAGACAGTTTCAGTTTTATTTACCCACGAAATGTTATCCAATAATGTAATCATTCAATAATCATTCCTACAATCTTTATAAGCCAGATGTTTTTCTTCCCCAGATTTGTACTTCCTTCCTAGTCCCATATCTTTTAAATTTTTTCTGATTTCCATTTTAGTTTCTTTTCTGCCTTATTTCCAATAAAAACTTCCAATCTTGTTTAATATGTCTATCCTGAGCTTTTGCATCCTAAATATTGAATAGCTATGCAACAATCATTCAAAGGAAGCTACAAATTCCCGGGACAGAGATGGCCAGTAAAGATGTTACATTGGAGATAACCATCCACCTCGCTGACGGCGACTCCTTCAGAGTACACTTGAGGTGGAGGATGGAACAAAGCCAGCATCAAATTAGACTCTGTGCCTGACCAGGCGGTGGCGCAGTGGGTAAAGCGTTGGACTGGGATGCGAAAGACCCAGGTTCGAGACCCTGAGGTCGCCAGCTTGAGCGCAGGCTCATCTGGCTTGAGCAAAAAAGCTAACCAGCTTGGACCCAAGGTCGCTGGCTCAAGCAAGGGGTTACTCGGTCTGCTAAAGGCCCGTGGTCAAGGCACATATGAGAAAGCAATCAATGAACAACTAAGGTGTCGCAACGCACAACAAAAAACTAATGATTGATGCTTCTCATCTCTCCGTTCCTGTCTGTCTGTCCCTGTCTATCTCTCTCTCTGTCTCTGTAAAACGAAAAAAAAAAATTAGACTCTGTACTCGATCTTATTTCACTGGGTCAAGCTATTTTTCAGTTTTCCATCAGGACATTTCAGCTATATCTCCAAAGTATCCAAGGAAGTTATCAGATTTTGGGTTCTATGAAATTGTTCCCAAGATAGTCTCTGCCATTAAAAAAAACATCACCATTTTCTAGCCTGCGTACCTTAAAAATGCTTTAAGGGAAACCCTCTTCTTAGAGAAAAATGGTAGTGGCAGTTACTAAAAATAAGCATTTAAAAACAGTAACTTCTTTACTTAGAATAGGGGTCAGAAATCTTTCTTTCATAGGAAAAGAAAACTATCACGTTTATATACATTCTCTCATTTTATCCTCACAATGACATGCTCAAAAGTGCTGTTATTATAATCTCCATTCTACTAGTGAGCAAACAGACTAAGAGAAATCATAATTTGCTCAAGATTATCTAACAAATAAATGGTTTAAAATTAGAGCTAGGAGGGAGGCCTTTGGTGCTATTTAGTTCCTTTTTCAGTACACTCAACTGCCTAAACAGCAACTTAGTTTTGTTTTGCAAAGAGAAAGCGTTTAAAAGCTAGAACAGGGAACATTGTCTAAGAATAGAAATATAAAACTTGATAGCTTTTATTCATTCACCACCTACTATTTAACCAGCATTAAATAAATATAATTTTTTAAAAGATATTTTTGGTTGTTTTTGTATTTTTCTGAAGTTGGAAACGGGGAGTCAGTCAGACAGACTCCCGCATGCGCCCGACCAGGATTCACCCGGCATGCCCACCAGGGGGCGATGCTCTGCCCATCTGGGGCGTCGCTCTGTTGCAACCAGAGCCATTCTAGCACCTGAGGCAGAGGCCATGGAGCCACCCTCAGCGCCCGGGCCATCTTTGCTCCAATGGAGCCTCGGCTGCGGGAGGGGAAGAGAGAGACAGAGGAAGGAGAGGGGGAGGGATGGAGAAGCAGATGGGCACTTCTCCTGTGTACCCTGGCCGGGAATCGAACCTGGGACTCCCGCACACCAGGCCGACGCTCTACCACAGAGCCATCCAGCCAGGGCCAAGAGATTTTTTTAATGACAGAGGTGAGAGAGAAGGAAAAGGAAAAAATAGAAAGCATATAACTTAAATGTTCTCCAGAGCCATGAGAAGAATACATTTAATTTATTAACTCATTCTTGGGGGGGAAAGATTGTAGATGATGTCCCTCTTTTGGAGTTGCTGTCTACCCCAGTGTGACTCTTTTCTCTTATACTTTATAATTCTCAATCCCATGCCAAGTCATATTTGTACTATGGGACTCCAAACTCTTCCCATTTCAGCCAAAGCTGGACACATGACCCAAAGTGAAATTCAATTTGTTCCCCTTGGAACTAGAAATTGGAATAAAGAGGGTCAATTCTGGTCTAGACTGCAAGCACCCCTGTGCTCTCAGTCTCTAGGAAAGAGCCAGTCAGCAACAGGAAAGAAAAAATGTGTTGCTTAGAGTGAACAGGATGCAAGAGGCTAAGCAGCATCAAGAGAGAATGAAAAACAGTTTCTGCCCAGGGGTTCTAGGTCAAGTCCAGTCTCCAAGAGGTCCAAAGCACTTCCTTCCCTGGGGATTCAAGAATCCCCTGGACCTGTAGGAAAAATGGCTCCCCTCTTCTGAACTTAAATCTTTATGAGTTAATTTCTGATAATAGCAACGATAATAATCTTGCTCAAGACAGTTAAAATTTTTGTAATAAAAAATAAAAGGACCCTGGCCAGTTGGCTCAGTGGTAGAACATGTGCCCAGGTTCGGTTCCCGACCAGGGCACATAGGAGAAGCGCCCATCTGCTTCTCCACCCCTCCCCCTCTATCTCTCTCTTCCCCTCCCGCAGCCGAGGCTCCATTGGAGCGAAGTCGGCGCAGGCGCTGAGGATGGCTCTGTGGCCTCTGCCTCAGGGACTAGAACGGCTCTGATTGTAACGGAGCAATGCCCCAGATGGGCAGAGCATCGCCCCCTGGTGGGCATGCTGGGTGGATTCTGGTTGCGCACATGTGGGCATCTGTTTGCTGTCCCCCTGCTTCTCACTTTGGAAAACACACACACACACACAAATAATAATAATAATAATAATAATAACATTTACCATAATGAAATATTTCAGGCATAGGTATAAGTGGTATACTTCAACACTCAAGATTAAAAAATAAAATAAAATAGCAGATAACACTAGAATGTGTTTTAAAAGATTTGGTGGAATGCCCAAAGGTTCAGAAAAATCCTCTCATTACCTTTAACAAAGAAAAGCCCACACTGGTACATGGTTAGTGTTATAGCAACTTTTACAGAGAAAATTATTTACTTTCTAGGAGTAATATTTTTGTTTTTTAAGACTATGAGGGCCTTGTTGCAATTTATGGTATAATTTGAAAAATTCTGTAAAAATTATGCAAAAACTTACTATGATAAAGGGAAGAAAATAACAGGCTAACCCGAGTCAGTCTTATTTTGAAGCACAACAGTACAAACTTGCGTTTATTTCTTAAACTTTCTTAAAACATGAGTCTTGAGCATGAGAATAGCCGTGTGGGTGCTCAGAGGTGTGACAGGAAAGGGCTGGAGAGCTGGGCCCAGCAGGGAGGGCACACAAGGGTTCTGTCTCCTAAGTTAGGGCTGAGGGAACATGAATGCCTATCACTCCACTCGATACAGGAAAAAACTGAAAGCCAAGCAAGGCTTACCCGAGCTGGTTCATTTCCTCTATAAAACCATGTTAAGCATGCGCTCCATGACAGGTACTGTGCCTGGCACAAGAATCAGCAGTGTATTCAGCTGAGCCACCTTATGCATTTTTCTCTCCAATTGTTGACCCTCACTGCAAACAGCAAGTCCAGAGGCCTTATAAAGTCCATTTTGTTTCTTTGAAATTTGTTGCTAATATTTAAATGGTGAGAAGATTCACAAAAATTTCATGTTCCCATTTTCTCTTAGAATATCCAAAAATCTGGCAACTAAGGCCAGCTCCCCCGCAGAAGGCACCCGGCGGATGCCTGTCCCGTGCTGCCTCTCGTCACTGGGCACTTCTTCCTTAGGCACCCACCTGTCTGCATCACTTACTCTCCTTCCGCCAGTCTGCTGCAGGCGGTCTAGCCTGCAACTCTGAGCCCGCATTGTTTTCCTAAGCGTCTTTTCCCAAATGAAAAACCGCAAACCACATATTTTAAAAGCTAGTTTCCTGTCAACAGCTGGCATGTACTAAAGAAATCGGAATGATCAGGATCCCTAGTTTATGTACACTCCTCCTACCCAAGTTCCACCTTGCAAATTTAAGAATGAACTTCTATACTCTATACACAACCTGTCTTTTCGGTCATACTACTGGGTATCCCCCTCTTCGAAGCTCAGCTGGAGCTTTTACACCTGCTACCAAGCTACAGACACTGCTCTCAGGGTCACGCACTGAACACCAAGTGAAGTTTGCTAACAACTGGTCGAGAGAGATGAAACCACCTACTCGAAGGACTAGGTTTCATGGGCACCTTTTAGTCCCTGCAGTTAGTCTCAGCACATTCCCAACACTACATTAAACTCCTGTCTTAACATTTCTAAAGGAGACTGCGTCTCCTGACAGCATCTCCCTATCTGCACACACTCACACCTCTTCTCTTTCCAAAGGGCTCAGCGCAGCCATCCCGCCCTCCCGCCCACCCCTTTGCCGTTTCCGGTTGCACAGCGCTCCTGTCTCAATCCTCTCCCCCCAGGATTCATTGAGGTTAACTGGGCTCCTTTTCTTTTAGGCTCAGGAGTCAGAAGCCACTTCTTCATCAGGTGTGGCTACAGTATACTATTTCACAATTAGCCTAAAAAAGAACCAAAAAATACAGTAAAAGTCCCAGTGGTTCTCCAATTTGTTTCTGTGACAAAATCCTTGGTCAATTCAGAACATTTTTAGGTTGATTTACAAAAGCACATGACACTAATAACAACAGCAGCTAATATTTATTAAGCACTTACTGTGTACTGGGTATTAACACATACATGGTCTCACTTAATCTAATCCTCCCAGGTCTATGATACAGAAACCCTTCTATAGGCCTTTAACAGAGAGAAAGTGGAGGCTTGTCGGATGAGGCCAGTAAGGGGCGGAAGTGAGGCAGTCAATACTAGAGCTGAGTAAAACCACTCCCCGGACTGCCTCCACCACAGCCGTTCCCACCTCTACCCCTGCACACCTATTCTGCCGCCTTGAACTCCCTTCTTGCCTGCCACCTTGTAGGTAACCCACATCCAGCCCTGAAAACCTAGCTCAGATGAAATCTCTTCAGGTCAACATACCTACCTCCTTAAGTGGACTTCTTAGAGGTGGTGTCTGAAACATTTAATTTCACCCTGTATCCCCGGGGTTAATAAATGCCTGCTTAACAGAAATGGGTTAAATGGAGCCACAGGCTTTCCCAGCTACCTCCATCTGGGTTAACATGCATCAGGGGTGGAATGTTCTTGACTTGCTAAGGAGTTGCTGTTAAGCCTGAGCAGTAGTAAGCAGCTGTTCTGGCATTTATTCTCACTTGTCCCAGCCAAGCTCACCTATAGACTTCAACACTGAGAAAGAGGAAGAAGGGTGAGAGGTAACCTGAAGTGCAGAGCTCCTGTTTTTTTAACAGGAAATTGAGTCTTTGGAGTTGACTAAGGGGAGAGGAACCTGGGAGACAGCAACGGCTGGGGCAACATCAATCTCCTATTACTGGCCTGGGGTTACAGAATCCTAGAACTCATATATACATCCTCCACTGAGTCATTCTTTGTTAGTCTAGTATGGTCCTTTAAAAAAAAGATGCCAAATAAATGAACAGCTAGTAAGGGTTCAGCTCTGGGATCATATTTATGAATAATACTACCAATAATAATAAAAGCTTTTCCTCAGTGTTTACTTTGGGCCAGATGCTGTGTTAAGAACTTTACATGCACTGTCCTATTTACCTTTTTTTTTTTTACTCTGTAAGATGCATTCCCCCCCCCCCCCCCCAAAAAAAAAAGTGGAGAGGAAAATGCCCATGCATCTTATGGAGCAAAAAACATGGTAATCTTTACCACAGCCCTATGAAGAATATTTTTAAGTGAGGAAATGGAGGGCTACAGTACTTAAATGGTTTACAGTAAAGGCAGTGACTAGGGGAATAAATGTCTAATTTGATTAATTATGTTTGCAGCATTTTTAAAAACCTTAAATATGCCACGTATTTTTTTCTTTTCCAACTGAGAGCAGTGGAGATAGACTCCCATATGCATCCTGACTGAGATCTACCCGGCAACCCCCATCTGGGGCTGATGTTCTGCTCACCTGGGGCCATGCTAGCAACTGAGCTATTTTTAGCACCTAAGGCGGAGGCTCCACAGAGCCATCTTCAGTGCCCAGAGCCAATGCGCTTGAACCAATTGAGCGATGGCTGCAGGAGAGGAAGAGAGAGAGGGAGAGAGAAAGAAGGGGGATGGAAAGGGTGGAGAAGCAGATGGTCACTTCTCCTGTATGCCCTGACTAGGAATCAAACCTGGGACTTCCACATGCTGGGCTGATGTCTACCACTGAGCCAAACGGCCAGGGCAATAATGCCACTTAAAGGCAGGATGGGCAACCAATGACAAATTTCATGTCTCTGAAAGAGCCAAGAAAAAACCCTTCTCTTCTATTAAGCTTTTCTAAATATATTTATGATAGAAATTGCCAGTGCTCAACTACATCCAATTCTTATCTTCCTGAGTACACAATTAGACTAAATTTTCCAGTGTTCATTGAGGTAAGGCACTATGATGGAGTCCTAAAATGTAAACAGAAAGGTTGGGTGCCACTTCCAGGCTTTGCCCATGCAAACCTTCTTGTCTTTTCAGTCTCTCTGCCAGTCATATAGAGAGGACTTCAAGCCCTGAGGGGTGGACAGAATCACAAATTTTCACCCCTGAATGACCAGCAAAGCAAGATCCTCTTTGCCAATCTATGCTGAGCTGTGCCCTGAGTCAATAGGAAACATGGATTGTGTAAACCACTGAGGTCTGGGGTAGCATCAACAGTCAGCCTAGCCCAGTCCAGTCCTCTTGTCCTAAATACGATCAAAGTTTTCATCATCAGTAACATAGAAGTAGTTTACTGAGGGCTACTAAGTAAAAGGCATTGTACTAAGTCTTCACATACATATTTGGTTCATTTCTCACTATGAGGTAATAAGTACTATCTGCATTTTGCAGGTGACAAAATCAAGGGTCAGAGATCAATAACCATTTTGTCCTCTGAACACTTATAGCATTTACAGTCTGCAAGAGTTATTTGATAATGAATTATGGGTTGCCTTGTTATACCCGTTAATACATCGATAAGTTAAGCCAGTGGTCGTCAAACTCATTAGTCAACAGAGCCAAATATCAACAGTACAACAACTGAAATTTCTTTTGAGAGCCAAATTTTTTAAACTTAAACTATATAGGCAGGTACATTCCTTATCAAGGTAGCACCTGCACGTGGTATTTTGTGGAAGAGCCACACTCAAGGGGCCAAAGAGCCGCATGTGGCTCGTGAGCCACAGTTTGCCGACCAGGGGAGTTATCACTCGTGTAGTGAGATGATTTTTCTTGTAGTTGTAATTTGTTTTCCTCACCTGAATAGAAAGCTGTTAAGAGAAGGGGTATGTCTATATTTCATGTTATTTACATACTGCCTCATGAATATATAAATTAATTAACAGATATATATTCTTTAAATTATATTTATAATATATTGTATATTATATATATAAATATATACAATACATAGTGTTTTGGGAAATAGACCTTTTAAATAAACCTAACCAAGAAAATTAGCCTAGGAAGAGTTACTTAGTATGCTGTTTACTTCAGATCCATGACTTAATGAGTGTCATTAGTGCAGCTTTTCAATATTGTAATTACAGATGTGAATATACTAAACACTTAGAACAGTATCTGTCAGACATTTGGTGATCGATAAATGATCATTTCCCTTTTCCTCTATACCAATAGCTACTTCAAGTATAATCATTTGCTGTTTGAATAAAAACAAAGATGATTAATAGAAAGAGGTTAAGCCTATACATTGAGGTTAATTTTAATTACAAAGACTATGTTACTATTGGTGAGGAAAACCATCTAAAATGTAGGAGTCAGTGCCAAGCAAAGACCAATTGCCAGTTACAGAGTTACAAGATTATCCCATTCATAAACACCTGTCCTGACACAACTGTCAGGAACACGGATTCTAGGCAAGCCGAGGAGCCAGTGCCCACACTTGCCTTCACTGCTAGTGAGGTGCAGAATGGCACCCTGGGACTCAGTTCTGCAGGTCTGGCCACGTGGATTCCCTAGAGCACCAGTGGCATTTATAGCCAAACACTAACTGCCCTCCTACAGCATCTAGTCTTTTTTATATTTTGAAAGAAAACAACACAATGGCATCTGAGGCAGATTTGTTCCTTTGGAGGCTGTTCCCAACCCTCATCTACCACAGGGCTTCATTTCCTACCCAAGACATTCAAAGAATCTGATTAAGAGGATGAAGACACTGGCTTTCATATGCTGGTATTTCACACTAACCACATAACAGACAATTTTCTGACACAATCTTTACATTAACCAATTAATGTAAATATTGTAACTGCTGCACATTTAAATATGTTCCTAAAAGACTCTTCTTTGAATAATTCTTTTGTGATAAAATGGAACACTAATATGGGTCAGTTACTTTATTTGGTATGCTTTAAATATACATTTAGGCATGCTACTCATGCTCAGTAATCAATTGTAATACCTGTTTTCTTGATGGGCTTTCCTGAGGTAATTTTCCCTTTAACTTCAAGTATCAGCCTTAACAGTAGGCAGAGGTTACTGCTATAATCAGATATTACATCGGCACATGCAACTCTAATGGCTGTTAGAGTAAAGAACATCAAGCTAGAAAAATGAGGGTGTGAAAATCAGTGAATCAAACTCTGGATAACAGCTTCTTTTAAAAATACTCTTTTTAAATCTTTAACATAAATAGTATTTTCAAAATAAAATTCTTTTAAAAATGCTGAGTGAAAAAAAGCCAATCTTAAAAGATCTCATTTATGTAACATTCCCCTAATGACAAAATTATAGAGTTGGAGAACAGATTAGTGGTTGCCAGGAGTTAGGGACTGTGAGGATAACAGGAATGACTGTAACTACAGAAGGGTGGTAAAGGGGGGATTTATGCAGTGATGGAATAGTTTTGTATCTCAATTATGGCAGTGGTTATGCGAATCTACAAAAGATAAAATGACATATTAAACACATACTATCTGCCAATGTCAATTTCCTGGTTTTGATATTGTACTATAGTTAGGTAAAATGTAATCAATGGGGAAACTTGCAGAGTAACCAGGACCTCTCTGTACTATCTTTGCAAATTCCTGTGAATCTACAATTATTTCAAAATTAAAAAGTTAGAATTAGCTAAAAGTATACTGGATTATAAATATATTTCACAGAATAATGTATTCAATCCATAAGATTAAATAATACCCAAATCTTCACAAATATATTTTCTATGACTTCTCATTGTGTATACAGGTGAATGACCAATGATTGTGAGGGAGGCCAGGAAAGAAAGAAAATGCCATAGAGTTCATGACAATGAACTGTTCATGACAATGTCAGCCACAGGGGCCATTTGAGCAGCCAATAGCTGGATGTCTTACAAAGGTAAGTTAGCATAAACTATGTAAAAATAAAAACAAGTATTTAGAAACTTCTTGTATCTTAAAATCTGCAAGATTTAGCCATCAAAAATAAGAGAACCGCCCTGGCCGGTTGGCTCAGTGGTAGAGCGTTGGCCTGGTGTGCAGGAGTCCCAGGTTCGATTCCTGGCCAGGGCACACAGGAGAAGCGCCCATCTGCTTCTCCACCCCTCCCCCTTTCCTTCCTCTCTGTCTCTCTCTTCCCCTCCCACAGCCAAGGATCCATTGGAGCAAAGTTGGCCCGGGCGCTGAGGATCACTCTGTGGCCGCTGCCTCAGGCGCTAGAATGGCTTTGGTCGCAACAGAGCAATGCCCCAGATGGGCAGAGCATCGCCCCCTGGTGGGCGTGCCGGGTGGATCCCGGTCAGATGCATGCGGGAGTCTGATTGCCTCCCCATTTCCAACTTCAGAAAAATACCAAAAAAAAAAAAAAAGAGAGAGAACCAAGGAACAGCATTCTTTAAACTTTAAAATAAACATTTTGTGATTTATATAAGCTAGTCAAAATTCCACTGAGCGTATGATTATATGTAATTGTAAAATACATTATTAGAGTTATGTGATTACCAAAAATGATATTTTTATGTACACATGGCAATAGTTTCTACAATTCAAACATCTCTCTGGATGAATTAATATAAACTGCTGCAGTATGCCTGTAATTCATAAGAAACAAAAAGAATTTCAGAAACTGGGAGATGCAAATTAAACAAAGCCAGTTTAAGTTATATTCACTAAGGTTTTAGAGAAAAAGACCTTTTTTATCACTGATGAATATGTAAACACTCTGGGACTATTTCAAAAGCATGACCTCTGGTTCCCTGTATCTCACACCTAAGCTGCTCAATACAGGTTCATTGTGACTCAGAATCTAAAGAGAGGTTGGCAGCACTTCATACATACCTTCCTGTTCGCTCCTTTCTGCAGTGATGCAATTTGACCTACATTTCCAGTGCCCATTGAAACTTCTTAGGAGGGGGAAGAGGAGAGTTTTTCATTTATCCTACCCTCTGATTAACTAGGACAGCAATTGCAACTCAAGGGACTGCTACTGGGCAGAAGCAAAGGGAGAGAAAGTCATGCCAGTTGGAAATTCCACAGGAGAACATTTAGAAATACTGCATTCTCTGATTCTGCAAACAAACGGCCATGGCTTTACAAGACAACAGCAAGAAGAGCTGCCCCAGTTTTCCACCATAATCAGTGCAGAGCACCAAGTGCTGCTTTATTTACTTCAGGCTCCCAGCATGACAAAAATTAAACTCGAACCATCGACTTATCTTTGTCATCATCCTTTTTTTTAAAAAAAAACTTTCAATTTTAGAATGGTTTTATGTTTACAGAGAAGTTGTTAGGATTATTCAGATTTCCTATATACCCTACACTTGGTCTCTTCTATCATTAACCTTTTACATTAGTTTGCTACATTTGTCACAGCTAATGAGTCAATATCAATACATTTTTATAAAATAAAGGAAACTTTAAATTTCCTTAGTTTTTGCCTAATGTCCTTTTCCTGTTCCAGGATTACATTTAGCTGTCATGTCTCTTTACTCCTCTAGACTGTACCAGTTCTTCAGATTGTACCTTTTTAATGACTGACAATAGTTTTGAGAAGTACTAGTTAGGTGTTTTGTCTCCAACTTTTTGCTCAATGTTTTTCTCATGATTATAATGGGATTATGGGATTTTGGGACTAAGACCACAGAGTTAGTCATTCTCATTACATCACCTCAAGGTCACATTTTTTTTTTTTTTTTTTTTTCTTCTGAAGCTGGAAACGGGGAGAGACAGTCAGACAGACTCCAGCATGCGCCCGACCGGGATCCACCCGGCACGCCCACCAGGGGCGACGCTCTGCCCACCAGGGGGCGATGCTCTGCCCCTCCGGGGCGTCGCTCCGGGGCGACCAGAGCCACTCTAGCGCCTGGGGCAGAGGCCAAGGAGCCACCCCAGCGCCCGGGCCATCCTTGCTCCAACGGAGCCTTGGCTGCGGGAGGGGAAGAGAGAGACAGAGAGGAAGGAGGGGGTGGGGGGTGGGGAAGCAAATGGGCGCTTCTCCTGTGTGCCCTGGCCGGGAATCGAACCCGGGTCCCCCGCACACCAGGCCGACACTCCACCGCTGAGCCAACCGGCCAGGGCCTCAAGGTCACATTTATCACTGTGCTAACTTGATCATCTGGCTCGGGTGTCTCCACTGTAACTTTATTATTTTTTCCCCTTTCCATACTATACTCTTTGAAAGGAAGTCACTATGCACAGTCCACATTTAAGGACTGGGCAGTTATATTTCACTTCCTTTCAGGAAGTCGACATAAATCATTTAGGCACTAGGCAGACAGCTCCATTGGTTGGAGCACTGCTCCAAAGCGCAGAGGTTGCCAGTTTGAGCCTCAGTCAGGACACATAAAGGAACAGATCGATGTTCCTCTCTCTTTCCCTTCCTCTCTTGCTAAAATCAATAGATAAAATTTTTTAAAAATAAGTAAATCATTTAAAATTCCTCTATATGGAAAGTTTATTCTCTTCCATTTGCTTACTTATTCAATCATTTATATCAGTATAATTCATGGATATTTGTTTTAAACTTTTATTATACAGTGTGTCTGTAAAGTCATGGTGCCCTTTTGACTGGTCACAGGAAAGCAACAAGTGAAATCTGCACCAAAACTCTCCCAGTTTCATACCTATTCAGTGCAGTTTGATGTGGGCTCATGCACAGATTTTTTAGGGCTCCTTAGGTAGCTATCCCGTATAGCCTCTACAGCAGCGGTTCTCAACCTGTGGGTCGCGACCCCGGCGGGGGTTGAACGACCAAAACACAGGGGTCACCTAAAGCCATCAGAAAATACATATTTCCGATGGCTTTAGCCGCTAAGAAGCTGCGCTACCGTCTGCAGCAGCGCTATTCAGCTTGAACGCACACCGTTATGATGGACGTGCGTTTCAAACTGAATGCCTGCGGTCATGTGCAGATGTGATCGCATCATCCGTCCAGGGCCTAAGGGGCGGAGGAAGCGGGGGGGGGGGGGGGGGGGGGGGGGGAGGCGCTCCACAGTCCATAGCAGCACATTACTGTGTCCGGCGCTTGCTGACGTCATCAGTGGGTGGGTGCAGCAAGCACTGGAGGACAGAAGCCTAGGAGGCGGAGAGGCAATGAGAATACATGATGCATATCAGGTATTTACATTCCGAATCATAACTGTAGCAAAATTACAGTTATGAAGTAGCCACCAAAATTATTTTTTGGTTTGGGGTCACCACAACATGAGGAACTGTATTGCGGGGTCACGGCATTAAAAAGGTTGAGAACCACTGCTCTACAGACTCGTCACTGACTGATGGCCTACCAGAACGGGGTTTCTCCACCAAACTGCCGGTTTCCTTCAACTGCTTATCCCACCGAGTAATGCTATTCCTGTGTGGTGGCGCTTCATTATAAACGCGCCGATATTCACGTTGCACTTTGGTCACGGATTCGAATTTAGCGAGCCACAGAACACACTGAACTTTCCTCTGTACTGTCCACATCTCAATTGGCATGGCCGTGGGCTGCTCCGCTGTATACACAGTGTTACGTCATCATCTGCACATGCTGCCACATCATCCTACAGAAACTGGGAGGGTTTTCCTTTTATTTCGTGCAGATTTCACATTTCTATCGTCTTTTGTTGCTTTCCTGTGACCGGTCAAAAGTGCACCATGACTTTACGGACACACAGTATTTAGAGTACATAATTTTATATGTTCACATTTGTATTTTATTATATTATATATATATGCACATTTTATATTTTACTTATATTTATAGTATAGTGTGTGTTTTATTTATAATTACCTCTTTAAGTATCTTTTTATTATTATTATATTATTAATTTTAGTGAGAGGAGGGGAGGCAGAGACTGACTCCTGTATGAACCCCCACTGGGATCCACCCGGCAAGACCACTAGGAGGTGATGATGCTCTGCCCATTGGGGGCCCTTGCTCTGTTGCAACTGAAGTCATTTTTTAGTGCCTGAGGCAAAGGCCATCGAGTCAACCTCAGTACCCAGGGCCAACTCGCTCTAATCAAGCCATGGCTGCATAAGGGGAGAGGAAGAGAGAGGGAGGGAGGGAGGGAGGGAGGGAGAGAGAGAGAGAGAGAGAGAGAGAGAAGTGAGGGGGGGAAGGGTGGAGAAGCAGATGGGCGCTTCGCCTGTGTGCCCTGACTGGGAATCGAACCTGGGACTTCCACACACTGGGCTGATGCTCTACTGCTGAGCCAAGCGGCTGGGGCTAAAGAATCTTTCTTTAAATATTTTATTTATTCATTTTAGAGAGAAGAGAGAAAGAGAGGGGTAGGGGGCAGGAAGCATCAACTCCCATATGTGCCTTGGCCAGGCAAGCCCAAGATTTCATACTTGTGACCTCAGCGTTCCAGGTCAATGCTTTATCCACTGCACCACCACAGGTCAGGCCTAGTATCTTCATCCTCTGGCATGACAAACCATGAAGAAGATACTTGGTAATCAAACTACTGCCCAATTGGTCATCTTTTGGGTTTGATATGGCCAATAAATGTTTATCATAATGAAGTTCTTCCAGAAGAAATAAACTTTTTCTGTTGTTTGGGAAAGGGAGAAAATCTGGAATTAAATGCAACATGCTTGACGTCCTATACAATCAGTTTCCTGCTTTCTCCCCTCATTAACACTAAATGTATTTCCTTTATGCCAACTCATAATTACATGAGCTAAAGGACAGACCATATATCAGTCAGATCAGGCTCTGAAGTCCAACAGTGGTGACTAAGAGCAGCAACTACAACACCTCCTTACTTAAAGTGACCAGTCCCACCCCAGGACAGAGCCAGGAGCCTCTCGGGCAGCGAGGGTACCTAGTGGGAAGCAGATTTCTGTAGATCACTAAACTGTACAGATTGGAGTTAATCCCCTGCAACACACACAAGAAAATCTTTCACCTCAGGTCCTCAGATCCCAACCTTTAGTCTGGGTAAACAGGCAGCATCAGCCATTTTCAACCAGTACATCACAATACATTTTTTTTTTTTATTCATTTTAGAGAGGAGAGGGAGAGACAGAGAGAGAGGAGAGACAGAGAGAGAGAAGGGGGGGAGGAGCTGGAAGCATCAACTCCCATATGTGCCTTGACCAGGCAAGCCCAGGGTTTCGAACCGGCGACCTCAGCATTTCCAGGTCGACGCTTTATCCACTGCGCCACCACAGGTCAGGCCACAATACATTTTTAAAACATGCAATACATGACTACTTAGTCAGGGGCACTGCACTCTTAGTTAACACAGCAATAGCTGTCTGGTGTGAATGAATCAAAATTATACCAATTTTCTTCAGATCATCAAAAAATATGTATTTTTTGGTGTGTCACAGAATTTTAGTAATTAGTTTATGTGCGCCATGAGATGAAAAAGGTTGAAAACTGCTGGGCTATGCTAATAAATCTTTAGTGACCTCAGACCTTCTTTTTTAATAGGAAGCTGAGCCTGGCACCTTTTCTCTGTCACCCTTTTTATAATTTAATTTTTTTCAATTTATTTATTTATTTATTTATTTATTTATTTACGGAGACAGACAGAGAGTCAGAGAGAGGGATAGACAGGGACAGATAGGAACGGAGAGCTGAGAAGCATCAATCATTAGTTTTTCGTTGCGTATTGCAACACCTTAGTTGTTCATTGACTGCTTTCTCATATGTGCCTTGACCGTGGGCCTTCAGCAGAGCGAGTAACCCCTTGCTGGAGCCAGTGACCTTGGGTCCAAGCTGGTGAGCTTTGCTCAAACCAGATGAGCCTGCGCTCAAACTGGCGACCTCGGGGGTCTTGAACCTGGGTCCTCGGCATCCCAGTCCGACGCTCTATCCACTGCGCCACTGCCTGGTAAGGCTGTCACCCTTTTATTGATTAATATTGATATTCAATAAATATTTCCTGAGCCTCTAGTATGTACTAGGCAACACACTATGGTGCTTCCAATTAATCTAACAGATTAGAAAAAATTAAGAGCCCCATTTCCATTTTTCCATCCCGGCAAAGATGCCAAAGGTGATGGAAGACGAGTTAAGCCTTTAAGATGCTGAAGACACAAAGGGTTTGGAGAAGCATGTGGTTTAACCTCAACCTCTACAGTTGTCTGATAACATTGTAGAAAGAAAAGATCATAACTCCCTTTTCTGTAAAGTAGATAAACCAAACCTATTCCTCAGGGAAAGCACATAGAAAACTTAGTCCAGGCACACACAATGGTTCTATGAGGATTAGCCCATGTTCACATTTTCATTTCATCATAAACACATCTAAGAAACACTAGAACTGCCCCTGCCCCACTTAAGTGTTTCACTGTCTTTTTTTCATTGCCAATTTTACTATCTTTGTAAACCCTAAAATCGTGATCTTAAAAATACGTTGATTCCTAAGTCCAGTCAACCTGCCTTTGGTAAGTGAGCAATGAACATTCATGCAAGAGGCCTGGGTCAGACTGCACAGGAAATAGCAACAATACAGCTAACACTGCTGGAATGCTCATTTTGTTCTAGGCACTGTATGGATGTTGCACAACAAGTTTAGGAGATACAGATTTTAATTATTCCTAATTTCCAAATGAGAAACAGGCCTAAGAGGTGAAGTAACTTATGCAAGGTTGCTATCAGTCTGGGCTAGGCAATCTACTCTTGCAAAAAACAAGAACAAACAACAGAATTATAACAAACAACTGAATATATACAGTGGTACCTTGAGATACAAATTTAATTTGTTCTGTATCCCAGCTCATAAGTCAATCAACTAGTATGTCAAACTGCCGATATTGGACCTGTGCACCAATGTGCCAACTAGCGACAGCTTCTCAAATCACCACTCGTATCTCGGAATTTCGCTCGGATCTCAAAAAAAAATACGAACCGAGTTGCAGCTCGTACCTTAAAAAATTCGTATGTTTGTCTGTTCGTACCTCAAGGCACCACTGTACACCCATTCCTTCCTTACCCTCACACAGGTGAATCCATTGTTGTACCCTTGCACTGGGTGTTACAGCAGAAAAAATCAGCTAAAATGCTTCCTTTTCTACAGATATAAACTGGGAGAAGGACCTTACACACTTCTGCCCCACCAAGAACTCCAAATTGGGACTTCCTGCTTCCACAATATTTCCAATAAATAAAACCCTTCAATGGCTTCCTTGGAGCATTTTACAGAAAGTGGCAATTCTCTGGCCCAGCCAGCCGGCAAGGCTCTTCCCTCTCTGGTCCCAGCTCGTGCCTAAGGATATTTGCACTGTAGTCTGCTTCTAGACCAGCGGTTCTCAACCTGTTGGTCGCGACCCCGGAGGGGTTGCCTAAAGCCATTGGAAAATACATAATGCATATCAGGTATTTACATTCCGAATCATAACTGTAGCAAAATTACAGTTATGAAGTAGCCACCAAAATTATTTTTTGGTTTGGGGTCACCGCAACATGAGGAACTGCATTGCGGGGTCACGGCATTAGAAAGGTTGAAAACTACTGCTCTAGACCCAGCTAACATCTTCATTACTCAGGTTAGTAGTCACTTCATTTAAATAAAATGAATCCCACACTCCACAATTTCCCAAAAATGATTTAAGAGATCTCCAGCCTGCTGCTTCTTTATTTTATCATTATTATTATGTTTTGTATTTTTCCAAAGTTAGAAGCTGGGAGGCAGTCAGACAGACTCCCGCATGCGCCTGACCAGGCTCCACCTGGCACGCCCACCAGGGGAAGATGCTCTGCCCATCTGGGGCGTTGCTCTGCTGCAGCTGGAGCCATTCTAGTGCCTTAGGTGGAGGCCATGGAGCCGTCCTCAGCACCAGAGCCAAGTCGTTCCAATCGAGCCATGGGTGCATAAGGGGAAGAGTGAGACAGAGAGGAAGGAGAGTGGGAGGGGTGGAGAAGTAGATGGATGCTTCTCTTGTGTGCCCTGGCTGGGAATCGAACCCGGGACTTCCACATGCTGGGCCGACACTACCGCTGAGCCAACCGGCCAGGGCTCTGCTTCTTCTTTGATGTCCACATTCTTAGCATGGGCATCTCCCCTGCACATTATACCACAGAAAAACCACTTAAAGGCCTGAAGAAGAGCAATCCCTTTCTGGAATTAAACAGACCAGGATTGAAATCCCGTTATCTATTTACAAAATGTGTGACCTCAAGTGATTTTGGCTCTGTGAGGATTAACTGAAGCGACTACATAAGGCAAGCACAGTGCCTGGCACTTACTAAGTGCCATTATCATTATTCCCCCATTATACAGATGAGAGACTGAGACTCCAAGTGGCCAGATACCAAAGGTCACAGAATTAATGAGTACATGCTAGGGGGTCACTTTCCTCTATAATTCTTTGTGGAGCGACACTATTAACATCATGCTTGGTGCTAAGGACACAGCTGAGAACAGGCAGATGTGCAATCTGGTTCTCGTGGTGCTTGTATTTTGACAGGGAAGACAGCCATCAAACCTTGACACAAATTGTCTGACCTGTGGTGGCACAGTGGATAAAGTGTCGCCCTGGAAGGCTGAGGTCGCCCTGGCTTGTCTGGTCAATGCATATGTGGGAGTTGATGCTTCCAGCTCCTCCTCCTTTCTCTCTCTCTCTCTCTCTCTCTCTCTCTCTCTCAAAATGAATAAATAAAATCTAAAAAAAGTTATAATTACAAAAAAACATAAAACTTTACACAAATTGAAAGGTGTTTGCAGAAGAAAAGTGTGGTACCTGAACCCATGTGGGTTTTAGAGCAGGTAACAAGATCCCTGGATTTTGTCTGGAAGGTCAGGAAAGGCTTCTGTGAAGAGTGGTATTTAAACTGGGACCAGGAGGCAGTTCAGAGATGAGGGTGGCGGCAGGTGCTCAGGCAAAGGGAGTCTCAAGAGAAAGACTGAGGACGCACAGAAATCTGAGGAACTGAAGGCCAGAAGAGGCAGGAGTGGAGGTGGGCCAATTGGAGGCCCACTGTGGGACTGGTAAGGTTCTGGATGTCACCCATCCGCAAAGTACAAATATTGACCGACTTACGACCTATGCAATCATGACCATTTGACTCTACGACCACAATCGCTAGCCACGACTGCTCCGCGTCTGGCAGCGCAAGTGTTGCCCAGCTGGGTGTCCGACAGTGCAGACCAGCTTCCGGCAGCACTACCATCTCCGCGTGCACCATTTCAACTGTTATCCCAGACTCGGTACAGCAATTTGTGTTTTGTGTCTTGGATATTTTTCATCAAACTCCTCCCAAGATGTCTACCAAGAGGAAATTGTCTTTGCAAATATTAAACCAGTTATACTGGTAATGCAGTGTTTTACTTAAACCTGATGAATGTAAAAATAAGAAACAAAACGGTGTAGAGATTATACAAATGGCATAAAATGAACAAAGAAAATTGTGATATATAACAATAATGAAAAGAAATTATGATAAAATATGACTTAAAGATTTTTATAACATCATTTCACAGTACTGTACATATAGCCTACTCAACTTACGACCAAATCGTGTTACGACCGGTCAGTCGAGCACTAGCTGTAATAAGAAAGCACCAAAAGCTCGGCCATCCTTGCTGACAGCAGTCAAAGCCTCACTGTGACCAGAGCTGGGCGTGGCAAGTGCAAACTTTCCTTTTTCTTTTTTTTTTGCAAACTTTTCTTTTTTAATTTCTATTTATTGATTTTAAAGAGAGGGACAGAGAGAGAGAGAGAGAGAGAGAGAAACATGGATTTGTTATTCCACTCATTTATGCACTCATTGAGTCTTGTGTGTGCCCTGATCAGAAATCAAACCCTCAAACTTGGCGTTATCAGACAATGCTCTAACCAACTGAGCTACTGGCCAAGGCAAATGCAGACTTTTGATACAATGTGAGAGCCATATGAAAGAGTCTCTGGTAAAGACAGATTAAACCACATTGTTTTAATCGCACAGCTGATGCTTCCATTAAAGTACCCATCACCAATTATTACAGTTGGATTTGGACCTCTCTTCACTACATGTTAACTTTCTGAAAAGCAGAATAAATGTCTTATCTTTCCATCTCAAAACAAAATGTTCAATAAAGCTATGAATTGAAACAGACCACTCTTAAAAACTAAAAAGCTCTTTTTCTATTTAGATTGGCTAAGACTCTTCTTGCCAATTCACCCCTCAGTTAAATGGATCTGAAGGGATAGTATGAAAGGACAGAAAAAGTTCCACTTTCCTCCTGCACCTTAACAACAAAAACTCGTTTCACAAATGTGTGATTAAAAGTATAATTTTTATATTTTAGGGTAAATCACTTGTACAGTTCATATGCATACTTTAAAAAAAAATCTTAGTTGAACTAGAACCAAGAATAAACTGCTCCAATAGACAGCCTTCCAATGATTTCCCAATTTTTCTGAGAATTGTTCAGATTCTTTCTTTGAATGTACAATTATTCTGATGATGGTAGGATAACTCTTTGGACTATTTATATTAAAAGATTAAAACAGTCCCAATCAATAGTCCACATACTTTAAGTTGTGGGATTTCAAGAGATGAGAGGATGAGATAAAACGATGAAAGTGAGATGATGAATATGATACTAGGGTATGCTAGCAATTTTCTGTTTCATCCCTCTATTCAATTCCAGACCAATTTTCCACCATCCTGGCCCTGACCTGTGCCCCAAAGGCTGACTCTCTAGGGGTGGCAGTCCCACTAGGTTCCTGCAGGCAGGCTTCCCATGGGTTTGGCCAAGAGGAGGCACTGAAGGTCAAAGGAGAAAGGAGGAAAGCAGGGGAGGGGGACGTGCTTCCTGTTCCCTCCCGTCAGGGCTGCGTTTCCGGCAGAGGCTGAGTTCCTCCAGCACTGCCCTCCTCTCAGTGGCTCCACCGCAGTGGCTCTGGCTCTCTCCCTGGACTCCAGAAATAAATGCTATTTCTTTTCTTTGCTCCTTTGGACCTAACAGTAATAACAGCTTCCTATTCGTTGGTAGTTTCTGGGTGAAGGAACCCCATGTCACCCTTAACTCTGCCTATTCCTTTGATAATAATTTCTTTGTTAAAGTCTCCTGCACCATCTGCATTGGACTCATTTCCTTCCAGACCTAAGCATTCAAACTATAGACTTGTAAAATCAGCAATTTCCTTTGCTTGTGAGCAGTTATCACAACAGTTATTCATCTTCCAAAACAACTCCTTCACACCAAGCACTGCATGTAAGTTCTTATAGCTCACAGGCAGAAATGACACCTTTTAACCTGGTCAGTGCAGGAGAACACAGGAGGTACTCCTGAAAGGCAGAATGGGGGGCCAACTCTCTAGTGGCAGAAGTCTGCTACATGTTAGGAATAAAACGTTAACAAAGAGATGCCACTTCCTCCTACTTCTCCAAGTTTCCTCGTGCTGAGGGGTTGGAATCAAAGTCAGCGTTGTATTTTCACCCTCAATACCAGAAAGTTGTATCACTGCCTAGGGAAGCTGCCCTGTGTCATTTGACTTTCTCAGACCTGAGGATCTCTGCTTACCACTAGCCAAGGCACACAGAAAACCAACCATCTTGTATTACTAGCCACCTGCCTGTGATCCTTCCTTCTTTCTCTCTTTCATCCCAGAATAAATCTTTCTTCTGCACTAAGGTAAAAGATAAGCAGAATGAGAAAATTCTGTTTGCTCAGCCTTGCCTGTCTCTTTAACAGATTAACACTTTTCTTTTCCACAGGAGAGGACTAGCACATGCTTATACCATAATCTGCTCTGAGCTTCTTTGAATTTTTCTTTTACTGAAGTGACTAGGTTTAAGGTTAGATGTTAATTGGAATTCACCTGGGAGTCTCTAAACACTTCACCTTCCTTTCACTTGGCTCAAGTATCCTGGAGGTGACTATATTTCTCAATATTGGCGCAGTCTTTTAAACAAAAGCTGATTTAAAGAATTCTTCCAGGGAGCTGATAGGAACTGAATTGGCTTATGCCAACAAGCTATTCCAAACAAGAACTCAAATGTCTCCCTCTGCAGCCAGCAGGCATTCACAGCTTACAGAGTTGCTAAAATAAAGACATAGGCAGATAAATGGTAGTCAGCAGAAAAGATGCTCTATTCCCCTCCAGCCATGGTTGGCTGGGTGGGGCTGTCTTCCATCCTGGTGGGGAAGCCCCTTTTCTTCAAATAGAGAGCAATACCTGAGAGAGGCAGTAGGATTCACAAAAGTGAGTTCACACAATATATTTATTTCTACCACTCTTTATCCGTACTCTAAACATTCATTTCAAAGGATAATTTATTGAGGAACTCTATAAGCAGCTGGCTAAACAATACATCAAATGTTAAAAGTGGTATGTCTGGGAAATAGAAGTATGTGTAATTTTCATTTCCTTCTGTGTATTTGTGTAATTTTCCAACTTTTTACAAACACCTATGTATAATTTCCGCAATCAGGGAAAAATTATTAAATGAAAACTCTTAAGTATTCAGGAATTCATTTTCCATATGACCCAAATTTATGTAATTCTTGAAACTCAAAATCCAAATTACATTTCTTAGCTTTTGTGTATTTTAAGATTTTCAGCAATATAATTTTATGATCTCTTTTTTTACTTAAGAAATCATTCAAAATATGAAAAATAATGCTAAATTGGATTTAATGTATAAATTATTTTCTGATATACATCACAACTGAAACTGAGATAATTTAGTCAAAATTTACTATCTTCCTACTCTGAAGTACTCCGAATACACATGAAAAGGAATGGAACTGTTTCTCTTTGTAAGAGCACCACAAAGGCATTATCATATGCAGTTATATGGCTAAGAGACTACATACAAAAAAACCACACAAAAAAACCAACAGAAAAACACTGATTTTCTTCCACTACAAATGCTAGCCAATAAAAACTTTCCAGTCTACAGTTGATGAATACTTGACACTAGATCTATGGAAAAAAAAGCTAATTGTTGCTGGCTATTAGATAAAGCAACATACACACTAAGAAACCTGCCTACTACCAATTCATGACTACTGTTTACTAAGACAACTGATTTTTCAGTTTAGCTCTATTTGAAATTTGAAAAAAATTGTATTATATACAGTTATTGGACTCAAGTTTTATTCATCATAAAATTCATATAACTCCTCATCACTGTCAAAACTCCCATCCATTAGCTTGTCCTCATCTGTGTCTGATGATGAATCACTGTCTTCATATATTGTCTTGTCCTCAGTTCCATCTATGGCATTTGAAATGCTACACTTTTTAAATGAGTTGACAACAATCTCAAACTTGATATTATTCCAGGATCTTTTTACCCAAGTACAATGAGCGCAAAGACAAGAAGCGTAAAAAAGCGGAAAATGGAAGTAAAGAAATCTACAACAAGCACAAAAACAAGTGCAAAATGTGGGAAATGCAAGTAAAAAAATTTACAACCACTGTATAAGACACACCCAGTTTTTACACCCCAAATTTTTTGGAAAAGGGTGCACCTTATACATGGGGAAATACGGTAGCTAATCCTGTGTTATTCACTGTCTTGTAGTATTGAGATGTACAATATTAAAAGGGAATCTTGGAAACCATTAACATCTTTACTAGCTTCAGGGAGCTAGTAAATTTGAACAAGTGATTCCTTTTAAACTGTCCTAATGTAACTGCAAAGGGTCTCTTTTCCAACTTTGATTTCCAAATGATTTATAGTTATAACTATCGAATGATAATAAACAACAGGGTGGGCCTCACCAGGCAGTGGCACAGTGGATAGAGTGTCAGACTGAGCACGGAGGGCTCAGGTTTGAAACTCTGAGGTCGCCAGCTTGAACGCAGGCTCAACTGGTTTGAGCAAGGCTCACCAGCTTGAGCCCAATGTCGCTGGCTTGAGCCCCCGGGGTCAAGGCACATATGAGAAAGCAATCAATGAACAACTAAGGTGTTGCAATGAAGAATTGATGCTTCTCATCTCTCTCCCTTCCTGTCTGTCTGTCCCTATCTGTCCCTCTGTCTGTCACAAATAAATAAACAAACAAACAAACAAACAACAGGGTGGGGGGGAAGAATAGAGAATGAAGTCTTAAATATTTCCTCATCTAGCATCTAAAAGGAGCTATGTGCCAGACCACCAAGAACTCCTTTATATTCAGTATATTAAAATTTGAAGATACCAATGAATGAAATATAAAGAAATAAAAGTATGCATTTTTCAATGTAAAATTTTGCTAGCACTCTTTTCAGGATTAGGTTCAGAATTCTGAAAGTTCAAAATGTCTGCAAAAATAAGAAGACCAAGACAAACTAGAAATGCAAGAGGAAAAAAAAGGCAATTTTTTTTTAACTTGTGTTCTGTTAATAAAACATGGTGAAAAGCTGTAGAAATTAGTAACTAAAACAAATTGAAAAAGACAATTTAAAAACTAGTGTTAAATGTTGGGTCAGGGTTCTACAAGGTAGGGAATGGCACCGAAGCTCTCTATTTACCATCAAGTCTGGTCAAATGGAATCACCACTTTCTCACTGTGAGCACATGGGTGCTTCAGACGGCAGTGACAACTTGAACAGCACAGGGGAAAGAGCCCAACACACAACACTACTGTTAACAGAAAACTGCCCGGGGACCCTAATTAAACCAAAGTGAAAAGAGTTCCACTCCACATCTCTTGTAGTGGTGGACCCGAACGGCAGAAACAGAGCAGACCGTTTAGAAGAAGAGTCCAGGGGTTGCGAGGACAAGTGACTGTGCTGCACGGTGGTCACTACACCCTGTGGAGTGAAACAGGCAGCACTGAAGCGCTCCAAGAGGTGCTTCAAAAGCAGCTAATCACCGCTAGAAGAGGTGGGGTAAGTCAGTTCCTCATGTGGGTCTTGGGAAATGAGCAGATGCTGAGCCTCCAACGCAAGAAAAAACAAAGGCGCTTCATGACCAAGGTGACTGCTTGATATACCCCAATTTCCCCAGGGTGACAGAGCTCAAACACAGAGGGACTCATCTCCAATTCAACCCAGAACCTTGAGAAACCAGAAAAGGGGCTTCTGCAGTTGGTAAACCCCTGTTCTAGAACCTCCCTCAGCAAAGGCCTGGGTTGTTCAAACACCCAGGTCCTCCAGCCAACAGTCCTATGGTGCAGGGGAAACAGCTTGCCTTTGCTAAATCATATGCTCCTCAGAAAAATGGAGGAAAGTCTGATTTTCTCTGACTTCAAGAGTATAAAATGAAACATGGTATATATGTGAAAACACTGAATAAAATCACATTGGATCTGCACATTTTACTATTTGAAATATGCTTTAACTTACCCAATAAAGGCTACCTAATGTCAGTTGGCTCTTTAGCTTATGAGCTGTTAAGGTCTAAAATGTTTAAAATATAGTGCTCACAAAAATTAGGGGATATTTTGTTGCTTTATATTCATTTTGAAATATTACCTAATTTTTGTGAGCAGTATATTAGCAAGTTTATGATGAAAGCAACTAGACACCAGTAAAAGACAGAAAAATAAATGCAGGGCAGTTTGAAGTTCAGTGCCAGGGCCAATTTATCTCACTGTGTCCTAAGGGGATCACTATGCACTGGGTAAAAATGTTCTTAACCGAGACCCTATTACCAATAAATGGTTAAATTACAGTCCCTATGCTTTTCTTTGAAAATCAGGGAAATGCATATGCTTTAGAAAAGATTACCATGTAAAAAATGAATATATTACCAGTTACTATGTTAAGTGCTGATCAGCAAGAGTAGAAATGGATAGCACAGAGTCACAAGAGTGCTTCTCAAACTGGGGTTTCAAAACCCTTGGAGGCAGCCCTGGCCGGTTGGCTCAGTGGTAGAACATTGGCCAGGCGTGTGGATGTCTCAGGTTCAATTCCTGGGCAGGGCACACAGGAGAAGCGCCCATCTGCTTCTTCACCTCTCCCCCTCTCCTTTCTCTCTTCCTCTCTTCCTCTCCCACAGCCAGGGCTCCACTGGAACAAAGTTGGCCCAGGTGCTGAGGACGGCTCCATGGCCTCCACCTCAGGCGCTAGAATGGCTCTAGTTGCAATGGAGCAACGGCCCAGATGAGCAGAGCATCGCCCCCTACTGGGCTTGCCGGGTGGATCCTGGTTGGGTGCATGCAGAAGTCTGTTTCTCTGCCTCCCCGTTTCCAACTTCAGAAAAATACAAAAACAAAAACCTTGGAGGCATGTGGTGTTGGCAGGGAGAAGGGTGAAGCAGGAGTCATCAGGGGGTTGCGACGGTTAAATGTGATAGATAAGACACAAGGCAATTCTCACACTGCATCCCACAAGTGTTTGGACAGCCAACATCTGTTGGTTTTACCAGCCCTACATCCACTCCCCTTGCTGAGGAATGACAAGTGCCCCAGTAGGTACTTTCTGGGCGAGGCAGTCACAAGTCAAGGGCCATTCTGAGCCTGAGAGACACTCTCTGTACAGGCTGGATTGAAAACAGTTAGTCGGAGAAGCCAGGAAGCCCAGTCAGTCCCCTGAGACTACCTGTGAGGCGGCCAGTTGGACCCCTGAAGCTGCCCCAGATACGCTCTACTGCAAGGCCTCCTGCCTCCGCTCCTCTGCCACTTCTGGGAGCCATGTCACATTTTCCCAGTAACCTCCTTTTTGGCTTATGGTAGCCAGATTTAGTTTCTCCTCCTTACAACCAATGACCTTTAGCTGATTAGCTTTTATGTCAAGTCTAAAAAAATCTATCTTCTCAAAGATTTGGGAAATAAAATTTAATTTGATTAGTAAGCAATTTAAATTAATTTGATGTTAAGAAAGAATGTATCCTGGAATAGAATATAAAATTCATGGAAAATATTAAGATATTGGAGTTTTTTATTCAGATATCTTTCTGAGATTATTAAAAAAAATATGCTTCTCTCTACTTCTCACTCTCCTCCCTGATGAATGTTCCTTCATCCATGGGTTTAAGATGCACTGGTACAGGGATAACTTTCCCTAAATTTTAGGATCTGCCCCTAACTAGTAAAAGATTTAGAGCAAGTTACTATCTCCCTGAGGCTCACTCATCATGTGTTTACAACGGGAACTGTGCCGGTACCTACCTCATACAGCTATTACCCCGAGAGATAACACAGGGAGACAGTACTGCTCCTCACAGCAGTTTAGCAGTTATGCCAAACAAAGGGAATTTGGTAAATATAACAAAAGTAGAGGGCATACTGTTTGCAAAGATGGCCTCAACAATGACTCCCACTCCAACCCCACCCAATTTCCTGTAGGCAAAACCCAGGAAACACACAAGGCAGCATCTACCAGCAAGAGGTGGTGTCTATTTCCAACCCCTTGAATGTGTGCTGGTCCTGTTGCTTGCCATGACCAAGAGAATGTGGCAGAGGGACACTATGTCTTCTAAGCTCAGGCCTCAAGAAGCCTTGAAGCTCTCGCCCTTCTGAAACACTGTGCTTCCATGTGAACACATGGGCGCCAGCTGCTGGAAGATGACATGCAGTAGAGCTCAGATGAGCTGTCCCAGCCAGAGGGCCCTAGACCCCTGGTCAGCAAACCACGGCTCGCGAGCCACATGCGGCTCTTCCACAAAATACCACGTGTGGGTGCTACCTCGATAAGGAATGTACCTACCTATATAGTTTAAGTTTTAAAAATTTGGCTCTCAGAAGAAATTTCAATCTCTGTTGACTAATGAGTTTGCCGACCAATGCTAGACAAACCAGCCCCAACTGGAGCTTTTAAATGACAACAGCCACATTAGAGATTTCAGGCCAGGCAAGACCACCTAAGAAACTGCCCTGCCCTAATTGTAAGCAAATAGATGGACATTGTTTTAAGCCACAAAGTTCTGGAGTGGGTTGTTGCTACTCAGCTATAGATAAACTGACAGACATGCTTCATGAATCACCATATTTCTACTTATTTTTATTCCATGCACTTCCCAAAATTTCCTATGAACAAACTCAAAGCTGAATGTTACCAAATAACTGTCACTGCCAGGTGTAGTTACACTGCTCATTTTTCATAACCAGGTCAACATTTCTTTTTTTTTTTTTTTGTATTTTTCTGAAGTTGGAAACCGGGAGGCAGTCAGACAGACTCCTGCATGCGCCCCACCAGGATCCACCCGGCACGCCCACCAGGGGGCGATGCTCTGCCCATCGGGGCGTGGCTCTGCTGCGACCAGAGCCTCAGACTTTAGCGCCTGAGGCAGAGGCCATGGAGCCATCCTCAGAGCCCGAGCCATCTCTGCTCCAATGGAGCCTTGGCTGCTGGAGAGGAAGAGAGAGACAGAGAGGAAGGAGAGGGGGAGGAGTGGAGAAGCAGATGGGTGCTTCTCCTGTGTGCCCTGGCCAGGAATCAAACCCGGGACTCCTGCACACCAGGCCGACACTCTACCACTGAGCCAACCGGCCAGGGCCGAGGTCAACATTTCCAAGTCCATAAAAACACAGAAATGTATCTAAATCAGTACTTGAGGGTGTAAGGCAGAGTGTTGAACATGTTCTAAAGCCTAAATAACATATGTGAAATGTTCTAAATGAGACACAACATAATACTTTATCAATCTAAGTGTGTGTGTGTGTATGTGTTTTCAGGGAGTTTCTTCTGAAAACTGTTTAGTTCTGTATGGATTTTTTTTTCTTTTTTTGTTGGAAGAGTCTGAAAACATTATTAGTAAACAGAAAAATAGTTTTAAAGATATGACAAAATGTATTTCACCTTCTCATTCAATATAGCACAGACAATGAAGGAAATTAATCATCTAAGCAACGAGGGCTCAATTAGCAACAAATAGGGGATGTTTTCAATGACTACATTTATTCTTTTTTTTTTTTTTTCCTGAAGCTGGAAACGGGGAGAGACAGTCAGACAGACTCCCGCAGGCGCCCGGCCGGGATCCACCCGGCACGCCCACCAGGGGCAATGCTCTGCCCCTCCGGGCCGTCGCTCTGTTGCGACCAGAGCCACTCTAGCACCCGGGGCAGAGGCCAAGGAGCCATCCCCAGCGCCCGGGCCATCTTTGCTCCAATGGAGCCTTGGCTGCGGCAGGGGAAGAGAGAGACAGAGAGGAAGGAGAGGGGGAGGGGTGGAGAAGCAGATGGGCGCTTCTCCTGTGTGCCCTGGCCGGGAATCGAACCCGGGACCTCTGCACGCCAGGCCGACGCTCTACCACAGAGCCAACCGGCCAGGGCTACATTTATTCTTTAATAGCTTTTTTATTATTTTTCCTGATTATAAAAGCATATGCCAAATAAAAAAATTGAGGAAAACATTTTTAAAAAAAGATCATCCACAATCTTATTACCTAGAAATAACAAGTTTCTATTATTCAGTGTAGTATATTCAGATACCTTCTTTTAGGTTTCTTTCTTTCTTTTTATTTATTTTTTTACAGAGACAGAGATAGATAGGGACAGACAGGAACAGAGAGAGATGAGAAGCATCAATTATCAGGTTTTCATTGCGACACCTTAGTTGCTCATCAATTGCTTTCTCATATGTGCCTTAACCGTGGGCCTTCAGCAGACTGAGTGATCCCTTGCTCAAGCCAGTGACCTTGGGTCCAAGCTGGTGAGCCTTTGCTCAAACCAAATGAGCCTGCGCTCAAGCTGGCGACCTTGGGGTCTCGAACCTGGGTCCTCCGCATCCCAGTCTGACGCTCTATCCACTGAGCCACCGCTTGGTCAGGCTCTTTTAGGTTTCTATATACACCTTAAAAATCACACATTACACATATTCACATGTTAGCTTCTTTTTTCTAAATACATGTCAATAAATATCCAGCTGCATCATCCCTGTTGAAGACTCCATTGAATGTCCCTGTATGGGTAGGCCCTGACTTAATCCTATATCAATAGGCATTTAGATTCCTTTCCACATTTTTCTATGATAAGAAACAGGGCAGAGAGCAGTCTGGTACTTACATCTATGTGCAACTGACCAATGGTTCCTGCAAAATAAATTCCTAAATGCTGGCTTGCCGCCATTTTATTTTATGCCTTTATTTAATTGCCCCAAGTATATCCAGAAAATATGTACCAAATTTACCTTTTCAAAAAAAGGGGAAACCCTTAAATGTTAAGGGTCATAATATATTTTACACTTCTCCTATCTAGATAAAAAGAGCAAAAATATTTTAAACTGCAATTTATTCCTCATTAGCTAAAATATCGATTCATGCCTCTGATATTATATTAGGTTTACATTTGGAGGAGGGAAATTCAAAAATACCGAATAACTTTTAGTGTTTCTGCTTTCAGCATAATGTTGTTTTAAAAAGCTAAACTCCAAAAAGAACATACTTGTTTCAAAACAAGCAAATTAGTAGAGAATGTTAAAAGGCAGGAACGAATAGACCAATCATTTCCAGCAATTACCAGGTCACCAAATCTGCATCCCATACAATGGCCATGAGAGAAGGGTCAAGGGAGAGATTAAAGGTGAGACCAGAAGCAGCAGTCCTGGGCTTCAGTGAGGGCTGGATGAAATTACACACAGACATATACATCTACATGATCTGTATACACCAATCCCAGAGCTAATCTCCAGGGGTTAGAGCACAAGAGGAATCTTTGTGTGCTTTATTTAACCAAACATCATGCAGAAAGGGGGTGGGGAAGGCCGGATACAGATTTCCTTAACATAAGAGTGTCTAGTTAGCAACCTGAGGGCCTAGTATCAATTACATCTCTTCCAGGGCAAGGGGAGAATAGAAGGAACTTGGAAGTATAAGGCCACTCCAAAGGCACTGATTCCCTTCAAAGCCACCACACAGGAGAGTTCAATCAAGCTCCATCATGGAAAACTGGGCAAGGTGAGAATTTATTTAGTAATAAATACATTCTCGTAGGCAAACTATAGCTTATGGGTCAAATCCAGCTGCCTCCCATACACATACCACGAGCCTAAAATGGCTTTTACACTTTTAAATGGTTGAAAAATAAAAAGGTATTTCATGGCATATAAAAATTTCATGCAATTCAAAAGTTAGTGTCCACAATATTTTACTGGAACACAGCCATGCTCATTCCCTTATGCTTATGGCTGCTTTTGAGACACACTGGCAGAGTACAAGAGAGACCTGTGTGGCTTGCAAAGTTGAAAATACTTACTATCTTGTCCTGTACAGAAAGTTTGCTGACCTCTGTTCTGCACCATAAAATCATGTTGTTTTGAAAGAATCACAGCTTCAAACCTGTGCATTCTTGTTGGTTTGGCCCCTTATAGAACCAAAATTTACACAAAACCTGCCAGTCTAACAGAGAACTCAACCCAAATGTTAAATGCACTGGACAGATCTAATAGGTCCTATAATGTGGGGGTACCTGCCCTTGAAAACCAGAAAGAAAGGCTTTTCTGAGTTGAAAGTAGGATGGTCCCAGAAGGTTTAAATAGGAATGAGTGTAATTAAAGGTTTTTTCTTTGAAATAATGTATTAGCTATCTCCTTCTAAAGATGAGAATGAAACCATCCTCAAAATGGCTAGGGCCTCTGAGCACTTACTCGGAGCCTAATACTGAGCAAAGCCTTTAGTAACTAAAGTTTAATTCATTATCTTATTTAACAGTCATCTCTTCCAGACTCAGTGAGGCTGACTGGCTCAAGTTGAACACAACCAGAAAGCTCAGGAAATGGAAGTCAAAGCCAGGTTGTCTAAACCCAGAAGTCTAAAGCTGTGCTCATAACCACACCCCACTTGAAAGCAGAAGGCATAAATGCTCACCATGACTAGATGAGAGGAAAAGGGAAAGATCACAGAAATAGCACAAGCAAGTTATATTTTTATAGCCAAAGCACAGGCATTATATATGTCACTTTTTACTCATATCCTAATATAATTCAGTTCTTCCATATTTTTTTCCCTACTGAGGAAAACTGATACAGGTACCCAATTGTGTAGGCCTTTTAAAGATGTCAGAATTAGATGTTATAGGTGTAATTCCACTAATAAAACCCCTGGGGTACCTGCAAGGGTCCCATAAAGGAGGGGGTGAGCAAACCTAGAAAGTACACATGTGATTTTTTCATTTAAATTATAAGTGAAGAGCAAAACGTAAATGGAATCTCACCCAAAGAGAGAGAGCTATATGTTGGTGGGCAGCTATTGTTTTTCTGCCCAGTGTCCATGTTCTCAGCTTTGTGAACCGCAGTTTTCCTTCAATTTCCCCCCAAATTTCCACTATATAAGGACAACTAAATCCTAGCTCATTTTTGAAAACTTGATTTTTAAAAACTTCCAATTTGTTAATATTTTCATTATATTTACTTTAAAATACACCATATATGTTTATACATGTTTACTCAAATGTTTATTGACAGTTACCTACATCTAGCTTCCAAGTCCTTCTTGTGGGACTACCGAGCAGCTCAGAGGGTTATAGAAAAAATCTCATGCAAGCCTCCCAACATCTCTACTAAGTAAGCTTTATCCAGATGTGGAACTTGAGGGTCAGGCAAGTTAAGTAGTCAGAGTAAATGAAAGAATCCAGATTTGAACTTGTCTGTTTTAATTTAAAATCTGTGTGTGTGTGTGTGTGTGTGTGTGTGTTTCCCATCATGCCCTGCTATCTTGCCAAGGCACAAACACATTTTCTTAAAGTGATTACCTTCCAGTCAAATTTCAGATCTGCTGGAGAGTAATAAGAGACTGAAGTTGAATGAAATGTTTGTTCCAGGGGCTCATAGTCAAGCTCAAGTTTCTGCTTACAGACTATTAACCTTTCTGTTCTAAATTTTTAAATATAATTTAAAAACAGCCACAATACACTCAAGATAGCATGTCAAGCCATTTATGCGTGTTGTTTATCAACTAATTGGCAGCACTTTTCTGTGAGAACAAAATGGAAGTGCTTTTTCACACCTCTAAGACCACATGAACTGGGCTAAAGAAAACTTTAAAAGGCAAATATTGAACACAAAGATCTACTTTTTCCTCTTAAGAATAATTTTAGTTCCAAATATACATATATATATGTCACTTTTTACTCATATCCTAATATAATTCAGTTCTTCCATATTTTTTTCCCTACTGAGGAAAACTGATACAGGTACCCAATTGTGTAGGCCTTTTAAAGATGTCAGAATTATATGTTATAGGTGTAATTCCACTAATAAAACCCCTGGGGTACCTGCGAGGGTCCCATAAAGGAGGGGGTGAGCAAAATGGAAGTGCTTTTTCACACCTCTAAGACCACATGAACTGGGCTAAAGAAAACTTAAAAAATAAAAAAATATTATATATATATATAAAATAAAACTTTTGGGGACGCTGTATCTCTTTTATAACTAAACTATAGATCTCTTCCCCAGAAAAATACCCATAAACAAAAATTTGGGCCATGGCAGGGGTTCAGAAGTCTCTTGAAATCTACTGAATGGACCCCCTAGAGATCCACAGAACCCAGGATAACCTCTGCTCCAAAAACACATTATAGACATGTGTACCTGACTTCAAAAAACCAGAGTGAAGCCTGACCAGGTGGTGGCACAGTGGATAGAGCATTGGGAGGACCCAGGTTCGAAAACTTGAGGTCACCGGCTTGAGCGTGGGATCATAGGCATGACCCCATGGTCGCTGGCTTGAGCCCAAAGGTCAATGGCTTGAAGCCCAAGGTCTTCGGCCAGAGTCCAATGTCGCTGGCTTGAGCAAGGGGTCACGTCACTCACTCTGCTGTAGCACCACCGCCTCGTCAAGGCACATATGAGAATGCAATCAATTAACAACTGAGGAGCCACAACGAAGAATTGATGCTTCTCATCTCTCTCCCTTCCTGTCTGTCTGTCCCTATCTGTCCCTCTCTCTGATTCTCTATGTTAAAAAAAAGAAAGAAAAAAACCAAACAAACAGGGTGAAGACCACATACCTAGTTCTCTCATTATTCTTTTGAGTTCCAGAAAGTTAAAATTAAATAAACTCTCAAACTTTCTCAGCTAATGACTCTCAAAGTCCAGGAAATCTAATGACTTGAGTAAATCACAAATCTAAGGTCATATAAGTTCAACATTCAAAGTTTGATATAGCTTAAAATCTGCTACTTCTTTCTGCTCAGAGATTTCCCTAGAAAAGAAATGTTAGTATAGCCTAGAGCTGAGTCTTTTCTATTTTAATGTTCATGAACATGTTAATATATCATTGGTGACAAGAAAAAAAGACCATTTCTAAAATTTATCAAAAGATGCTCTTTCACTATATACATGATATGAAGAAAAGACCATTAGAATAATTCTTAAATGTTCAACACATAGATCTGTGTCAATAAAATTGGGAGTTAAATTGTGCATCTGACAAAGTCGATTTTTTAAAAGTTTATAAAGGCTCAAATTTTGATGTGTTTCCCAGCATTTGAGTCAAGAACTTTCAGAAATGTTTATTTTCAGGTATATCTCGAACTATAAAGTTTTTTCAATCTCTCTTGGTCTTGCAACTTTAGAACATTTCTAGCATTGTCCAACAAAATTTAAGTTACAAAAGGAACTTTAAAAAGCATCAAGGTCTCTATCTATGAATAGAAATATCTCATGAAAATTTAACAGTTGCAGGGGACAGTGATACTTGCCTATACACAACATTAACAATTATTTTTAATCACTAGATACTGTTTCAAAATCAGCACCATGATGATAAGACCAAGTAACAGGTAACTTAAAAAATAAAAAAATCAGCGCTGGCAGGGTTGGTTCAGTGATAGAGTGTTGGCCCAGCGTGTGGAAGTTCTGGGTTTGATTCCCGGCCAGGGTACACAGGAGAAGTGTTCATCTGCTTCTCCACCCCTCCCCTTCTCCTTTCTTCTTATCTCTCTCTTCCCCTTGGGCAGCCAGGGCTCCACTGGAGCAAATTTGGCTGGGGCACTGAGGATGGCCTCCACCTCAATCACTAGAATGTCTTAGGTTGCAATGGAGTGAAGCCCCTGATGGGCAGAGAATCGCCCCCTAGCGGGCCTGCCCGGTGGATCCTGGTCGGGCGTATGCTGGAGTATCTCTGCCTCCCCACTTCTCACTTCAGAAATATACAAAAAAACCCTCAAAAACAAAACAAAACAATTCAACACTAGACAATCACCCTTTAAACCAGGGGTCCCCAAACTTTTTACACAGGGGGCCAGTTCACTGTCCTTCAGACCGTTGGAGGGCCGGACTATAAAAAAAACTATGAACAAATCCCTATGCACACTGCACATATCTTATTTTAAAGTAAAAAAACAAACGGGAACAAATACAATATTTAAAATAAGAACAAGTAAATTTAAATCAACAACAGTATTTCAATGGGAACTATGCTCCTCTCACTGACCACCAATGAAAGAGGTGCCCCTTCCAGAAGTGCAGCGGGGCGGATAAATGGCCTCAGGGGGCCGCATGCCGCCCACCGGCCATAGTTTGGGGATCCCTGCTTTAAACAATTACGATGCCCACCAAAGTGCCGCATGAGATAGACAATCAATTGATACTTTCAATTTATAATCTGTAGTAGTTAAGATTTAATAGTAATTCTTTTGGTTGGGGTATCTTTTTCTAATACCAAGAAAATGAGCTACACTGAGGCAGATAGCAGCCAGAGGGTTTAGGCCAATATTATTTAAAAGTCAGAGGAGTTTCACACCCTGGGGGAGGGTGTTATTCCTCAGAACCTTCACTCACCGTAACTTTTTTTTTTTTTGGCCTTTGTGTCAAAAGTCAATGTTAATACTTCAGGGTACTCTTGAAGAGTACTGTCGAAGTTTCGACCTCATATATACGAATAAAATTTTATATATACTGGTTTCTTGCTAGTAGGTTAAACACTTCACTGTCATGCACTTGTTTTTACAACTTTTTCCCTTTGAAAGAACTGCGAGAAACAGGGAGGATGAACCCAACTTCAAGTAAGGAAACTATAACAACCAGATCCATCCTACATAAGTGCTTCATCCCGGAAAGGAAGAGGCAGGATATTTGGGGGACAGGAAAACTGGAAAATAACTCCATGCTCAAAATATCAAACCTGTGTAAGAAACTCAGACATTCTGCTTGTGGCTGAGTCTATCCCACTGGAGATCAATTCCGCTGTCCCGGCGCTGGCTCCCCCTCACCTCTCACCACCTAAAGGTTGCCCTTTGCGAGAAACTCATCGAAATGGAATCCAAGTGACTTTTGGGAAGAGATGCCAACATAATCCGCAGCATGCTCCGGAAATGTGTAACTGTACAGACAGGGCAACGTTTCTCATTAAACACCTCCCTCCCCCTTTACTTTCAACTTCCCCTTAAGATGGGGACAGTCACATAGACATTTTTTTTTAAAAAAAATCGAAGGGGAAAATAAAAGCGCCCCATCCCCGATCAGCGCGGGGACCCGACGCCGGGTGAGGACGGCGGGCACCGAGCTCTCGGAGGTCGCCAAGTTTCTCCGCTCCCCGCACCCAGCAGCCGCCGGCACCAGGGGGAGGGGGCGGCCGCCGGCCCGCGCCGCGCAGCGCCGCCTGGAGCCCCGGGCCTTTCCGAACGCCGGCCGCGCCCGGCGCAACAGCGCGCGTTCGAGACCCGCCCGGGCGCGCGTGGGCGCTCCCTTCGCGGGGTCCCTCCTGCCGCGCCCCTTGTCCCGCGTCCAGACGCCGCCGCCGCCGCCCTCCGCACCCCGGGGGGGCGAGCACACCCCCGGCAGCGGCAGCCCGCAGGGGCGGTCGGGGCCGCGGTCCCCTCCCCGGGCAGGCGCGGGGCCCCGAGCCCGGAGACCCGCAGCCCGCCGCACGGGCGCGCCGGGAGAGCTCACCTGGCGGCTGGCGGCCTCCGGGCGGCCTCCGGGCGGGGGCCGGAGGGGGGCGGCGGCCGAGGCCGCGGGGGGCTCCGCCGCCCTGCCGGGCTCCCACACGCGCCGCCGCGGGCGCCCCCGGGGAGTGCGGAGGGCGCGCGGGGGGCGAGGGCGGCGCGGCTCAGGCGGCGGAGCGGGCGGCCGCGGGCGCCGCCGCCTCCTCCTCCATGGCTGTTTACCCGGCTGCATTGTGGGAGTTTGACCTCCGCCGCCGCCAACCGCCGCCTGGCCTGCGCCGCCGCCGCCGCCGCGCACGCCATGGGAGCTGTGACTGACGGTGAGGCGGGCCCCGAGCCCGGGCGCTCGCGACCCCCGGCGCCGCCGGCCTCCCCGCGCACAGCCCGGGGGCCCCCGGGGCTCCCCGCCACTGCCCGGAGGCTGTGCGGGGCCGGGGGTCGCGGCCGGCGCGCACGCGGGCGGGCGGCACCCGGAAGGGCTGCGGGCTGCGGGAGGGCGTGCGAAGGGAGCGCTCGGCTGGGCGCTGGGCTCCGGGGGCGCCGCGACGGGGAGGAGGTGGGGAAGGCCCGCACCGGGGCCTGGGGCGCGGGAGGGCCGCGGGAGCTCCGGGGGTGGGGCGGGGTTCGGGCCGGCCCGGAAGGCGGGAAGGGCCGGGACCAGTGTCCCGGGGATGTGCACTCACACAGGTTAACACCTGGAGGAGTCCTCCGGGCAGGATGCAGCGTGCCCCGCATAATGGGGTGCCTCGCCTGGGGCCCAGAACTGGCCCTGGCTTGGGGGTGGGGAGAGGCGCTGGGACAGTGTCTGAGCGGAGTCGATGTGGACCGGGTATCTGAAGGTCAGTAGGGGACTGTGCGTGGGAGATTATGAGGCAAGGAGCCAGTAGGGGAATGGGGCCACCTAGGGTAGATCAGGACAATGAGCGATTTGCTTGAGTGTGTGTATGGCTTGGTGCAGGTGTGGAAGGGAGGGGTGGGGTAGGCAGAGGCTAGGTTTGTGGAAAGTTGTGAGGGCAATTTAGGAAGCTGACCTACTGGAGAAGGGGCCCAGAGGGTGGTCTGAGAGCAGAAATGAAATAGCTTGACTCCTTAGGGAAGGTGGGTAAGCATTATGGGTATCTGAAAGGAAAACCTATGAAGGTATCTAGTTAGGGAGGAAGGAAATTCTCTGACATCTAGGAAAGGGGACATCTAGGACACTGGGCGTATATGAAGAGAGTGACTAGTAGCCATGGATACCTGTGGAGAGGACAATTCTGAAGAATTGGGGGTAGACAGAGTCTCCATATTAAGTGGCCAGGCAATGGGAAGAAGGGTAATAGACCCAAATTTGTGGGTGTGATAGGTAGTAGTGAATGGAGAGGGGTATCTTAAGGACTCAGGAACTTCATGGGAAATTTTAACTTTCTTCCAGTTTTAATGATTCAGTAGCTATTCATCCTATCTGGGTAGGCTTCAGGGATTACAGCCCAGAACTAACTGGTGGTTACAATTTGCCCTTCTGATGTTACAATTTGGTGGAAAAGACACTAGATAGTTTTAAGCATGGTAAATGTCACCATAGGGGAAGTACAAGGTTGGGAACTCTAGAAGCAAGATTTCTTGAATCATTCTTGGAGATTAGAAAGCCTCCCTGAAAAAGTGACCCTGAATCCATTATAAAGGATAAATAGATTTAGTTGAACCAGGTGTTCCAGGTGAGAAGCAACTTGTGCAAAGGCTCCAAAGGGTTAGAAGAACTCAAAGATGACAGATATTGGCTAGAATTTAGAAAATTATGAGCCAGAGATTTCTGAGGGCAATGGGAAACCATTAAAAGTTTTATTTGTGTGTGTGTGTTTTTTAACCTTGTTCTGGTGTAATCAGATTTACATTTTTATAAAGTGACCACTATACTCTAATGTGAAGAATGATGAGAGAAGGGGAAGTGAGGAATTAAGTTCCCTCCCTCATTTCTAACATTAATCAGGGGTCCCCAAACTATGGGCTGCACCCGCGGGCCGCATGCGGCCCCCTGAGGCCATTTATCCAGCCTTCCACCGCACTTCCAGAAGGGGCACCTCTTTCATTGGTGGTCAGTGAGAGGAGCATTGTATATGGCGGCCCTCCAGCGGTCTGAGGAACAGTGAACTGGCACCCTGTGTAAAAAGTTTGGGGACCTCTGATATATGGTATTTATTGTATATCAAACAGTGTTCTAATTATCATCACCACTTTACAGATGAAACTGACACAAAGATGTTAAATAACTTACCCAAGGTTGCACAGGTTCTAGAGCCTGGGCTCAAAGCAAGCAGTCTGCTCTAGATTTCTTGCCCTTCACCATTGTTCATCCTGTCTTGGAACTACTACTGCTGTGGTCATAATAAGAGCTCATGGTGCCAACAAAGAGGAAATCACAAAGAAGTGGGGGGGGGGGGAAGAGGAGAGAAATTTATGAGGGAGAGTGTCAGGACTTCAGTTATTGAGTGGATATGGGGGGAGGGGTCAAGGATTATCCCAGGTTTCTGAGTTGAGTGACTGTATGCTTGTTAAGTGCTACTTTTCTATTGAAGTATAGAACTTTAAGAGGAAAGAGAGGAAAGAGGTTTAGTCAGATAGGAAATGAGGGAAGATGAGTTCTAGTAAAGTTACTAACTGGCTTGACTGGTGGCAGAGTGGATTGGGCATCGACCTAAAATGCTGAGGTCGCTGGTTAGAAGTCCTGGGCTTACCCAGTTAAGGCACAGGCAAATACTTCTCACCCCTCCCTCCTCCCTTCTCTGAAATAAATAAATAAAATAAAATCTACAAAAAAGAAGTTACTGACTACAGTCAGGTGTGCCCCCCACATCCTTAGAGACCACAGGAACTGCCACTTGCAAGTTGTCTGACTTTGTGCAGGTTAATTAACTTCTTTGAGCCTCAGTTTCATTCTGTGGGAATAATAATAAATAATAACTGCCTCATAGGTTCTGAGGAGTAAATGTAGTAAAAGTTATAAAGTGCTTTTCACCAAGTCCTCCACTTTTCTTAAATGAGAATTGTGCCTTCTTCCTCTCTTTAATGTGCACTTCTTTTCTCTACCTAGCGACAGCCCATTTATTCTTCAAGACCTACCTCATCTATTCCCCTTTCCATTTTCCTAGGACCAATGAATCTTTCACCTGTAATGATATTATTTATATATATTGCTACTGTATCCCTTAATACTTAACTTATTTGGCTTATTCTAGAAAATATTTAAGGAAACTCACTGTAATGAATAAACATAAAATAAATGGATGAGGAAGCAGGACCAAAAGAACCTGGAACTAGGAAAAACAAACGGAAGTTAAGAAGTGGAGATGATCCTCGAAATGCTAGGGTAAAGTCTGGTGCATTTGTTACAAAATCTGCAGTGGCTCTGGTTTTTCTAGCAGTCCATACTAAGATGCAGGAGCTGTCCATTCTGTGATCTAGTTTGTCTGAAAGAAGGCAACATTAGATAACCAGGACAAGCAATTTTTTGTGATTTAAAAAGCTTATATTCGGGGTGCTTGTACAGAAAAAGCCAGTGTCATATCATAACTTCATTTCAGCAGTAAGGATCATTGGGCATTTCTTAGCACATCACTTACTTGGTCAAAGAAAGCTAAATCACAACTTTGAAAGCATTCTAAAGCCAATAGATTATGTGGTTTAGGTGAATAGCTTTGCTGGTCTTCCTTATTTCAGAACAGTTTTTTGTTGTTTTCTTTTTGTTGTTGTTGTTTTATTTTTCTTGTTTGCTTTAAGAACATCTATACCACAGAGCAGTGGTCCCCAACCTCCGGACCGCGGACCGGTACCGGTCCGTGGGCCATTTGGTACCAGTCCGCAGAGAAAGAATAAATAACTTACATTATTTCCGTTTTATTTATATTTAAGTCTGAACAATGTTTTATTTTTTAAAAATGACCAGATTCCCTCTGTTACATCTGTCTAAGACTCACTCTTGACGCTTGTCTCGGTCACGTGATACATTTATCCGTCCCACCGTAAAGGCCAGTCTGTGAAAATATTTTCTGACATTAAGCCGGTCTGTGGCCCAAAAAAGGTTGGGGACCACTGCCATAGAGGAAAGGACGAACTATAACTTTTTTAGGAAATTCTCTGTGAATGTAGTTTTCTTCACTTGAGGTTTTGGTAAAAATCAAGCAGAAGTGAGAGATATGTGTAATAGCTAACAAGTATCGATATCGCAAACCTGGGCACAACACTAGGTGTTGGTTACAGTAGTAAACTACAAAGGAAGGCCTGATTCCTACTTTGGGGGAGAGAAGCAATTGTGTGCAATCAATCAGTAAATAAGATAACTTATTAACAAGGACTAATTGCTTTTTGAAGTTAATTGAGTTCTGAGAATGAACTAGGTAGAATGTAAGAGAATAATTGGGAAGGATTGTCAACAACTAGGTTAAAACAGGGTGATCAGGTATGGCCACTCTCAAAAATGGTATTTAATGTGAGACCTGAGGTGAGAACAAGGTTTCCTCCCTCTATGGAAGATAAGAGAGGCATTTGGTCTGGATCCAGGTGGGCCATGAAGGGTGTGACACAAATGTGGGCTTGAATTAATAATAATGAGGGCACTGGAGAAGACAGATGAGAAATGAGCGGCTTCGATATCTCAGTCATTCTGGAAGGTTCTTGGAGGAGTACTAGTGCCAGTCTTCAGAGCAGAGAAGAGGGTAGATGCCCTGTTACGACTCTGAATCTTAGGGGCCTGGCAATGTGTTATGCCTTCATATGATCCTTACGTATGGGTCTATCTAATTGAACTGTGGGCTCTTGGAGGACCAGCTATTTATTTCGTGCACCCAGTACAAGAACACATTGATTAATTTGAGAAACTACCCTGCCTCAGAGGGAAAGAGAAGCACCATATTGTTATCTACAGATACTGAACTGTGGATATTGTCACCAGCACAGCCATTTTGCAAATGGAAAAATGGAGATCTTGGGAAGTCAGTGACTGTCCCAGAGCTAGTTATCGGTGAAGCCATTATCTCTCTTGTCCTGTTGTATCCCAGCATTTGGGCTAACTGAAAAGCAGTTTAAATGTTATTACCACTAATTTAAACTATGTTCACAGTTTGTATTTTGTATGTGTTAATTTAAAGGGTGTTAAACAATGTTAGTACCCTCAAAATCATCTCAGAAGCTCTTTTTGCTGCGCAGAGAACATTAGATAGATATATTGTATATGCCAGAGCAACAGATGGGAGATGGGGGGGAGCTGGATGTGGCTGTACATTCCATTTAATAGAGCTTGTTGGTTTTGACAGTGTTTAGTTGTTTTTTAATTAGAACGTGTAATAAATGTGCCTATGAACAATGTGACAAAATAATGGAACTGTACTATAACATTCTAATAATGTAACTTTACATTTTCCTATGACTGTGAAAGTGATAGCACACTATCTATAAAGGAAGATAATACATACCCTATAGGGTTGTTTCAAGCATAAAGTGTAAATCTGTATATAAAGCAGTTTGAAGGTGAATGACCATTTATTTTATTGTCCAAACCAGGACACTTTTCAGAGCAAAAGGAAACAAGATGTATAGTAATCACAGGAGTGTATAAACACTGCAGAAGTATCTGTTGCTGCTGTTAATCCTGTTTCCGTTGCTGATCCAATGTTAATGAGATCCTTGTGGGTACAGGGCTTTTTGGGGTTTTTTGTTTTGTTTTGTTTTCTCAACTAGTGCCAGTGAACTTGTTCACTTTGTTCCCTTAGCTATGACCCCAGCACGGGCATTACTGCTACAGTTCAACTATTTAATATGGTTTCTTTAATGAAAATAAATGGTTTCTCAAAGCAAGAGTGGAGTTTCAACCTTGACTTTATTAGCACCATACTCTATAAATATTTTAATCTAGAGAAAAACAAAAGACCTCAACACAATATTTTTCCTTTTTTTTTTTTTTTTTTTGTATTTTTCTGAAGTTGGAAATGGGGAGGCAGTCAGACAGACTCCTGCATGTGCCCGACCAGGATCCACCCGGCATGCCCACCAGAAGGCAATGCTCCGCACATCTGGGCCGTTGCTCTGTTGCGACCAGAGCCATTCTAGTGCCTGAGGCAGAGGCCATGGAGCCATCCTCAGTGCCTGGGCCAACTTTGCTCCAGTGGAGCCCTTGGCTGCAGGAGGGGAAGAGAGAGACAGAGAGGAAGGAGAGGGGGAGGGGTGGAGAAGCAGATGGGCGCTTCTCCTGTGTACCCTGGCTGGGAATTGAACCTGGGACTCCCGCATACCAGGCTGACGCTCTACTACTGAGCCAACTGGCCAGGGCTATTTTTGCTTTTTTTTAAATTTAATTTTGGTTTAAGTAATTTACTTTGGCATCAGCAATTTATTTAGACTGGTCCTAAGTATCTCAAGAAAGATCAGTATTTACATGAAGCAATCAAGTTACTGTTTTTTCCACCTTCCATTTTTATGTCATTAATATAATAGTGTTGGCCTTAAAAATTATTTTTAATGATTTTAAGCTTCCTGAAAGGAGAGGCTAGGAGTTAGTTTACCAAAAGGAATCTGACACATGGAATATCTGTAATTCAGCTTAATAACTTGAGCAATGGTGAGCTAATGGTAAATCTAAAAGGAATCTGCACACACATTGTTTTTACATGACCGTAGTCTCTCCTTTTGTAAACAGCTCAGGTAAAGCCAGTTTTCTTCATGTTGTTAACACATCATAGATTTATCTATTAAAGAACATTGATTAGAACTTTTTAATACAAAAGAAGTGAAGGAAAACACCTCAGAATGACCATTAAGTTCATTACCTAGGTAAACACAGGTGATATATTTTAAAGTAATGTATGTTTGAAAATTCAAGATCAAATGTGACACGTAAACACCTTCCATTACTAATCCCACTCTCCAAAGGCAATCACCGTAAACATTTTTGTGTGCCTTTCCAGAATGATTTTTAAATGCTCATAAAAGGTAAAAAGCACCTTCTCTGGTACCAGACTTCTGAGTTTGAGTCCCAGCTCTACTTTATAGGGTTATAGTGCAGATGAAAAGTATTTATATGTAAAAACCACTTAGAGCAGTACTTAGCCTATTGCAAGCATTATGTATCTGTTTATATGCCAATATGTGTGTGTGTATATATATATGTATATATATATACTTTAAATTTTTTATACGTGTTCCTACAGTTTTCTGTCATTAATGATAGAACTTGGAGCTCTTTCTACCTCATTCTTTTGTATCAGTGTGTAGTAATCTATTATTTTTAAAATAATCTATGAAACAAACTTCAGTTTTGTATTCTTGTAAATAGTATTACAATGGAGATAATTGTATATATGTTTTGGGCACTTGTGGGAATAATTTCTAGAATGCAGGTCATATGGCATGCATATATATATATATATAAATTTTTTTTTTTTACAGAGACAGAGTCAGAGAGAGGGATAGATAGGGACAGACAGACAGGAATGGAGAGAGATGAGAAGCATCAATCATTAGTTTTTCGTTGCGACACCTTAGTTGTTCATTGATTGGTTTCTCATATGTCCCTTGACCATGGGACTACAGCAGACTGAGTAACCCCTTGCTCAAGCCAGGGACCTTGGGTCCAAGCTGGTGAGCTTTGCTCAAACCAAATGAGCCCACGCTTAAATTGGCGAGCTCGGGGTCTCGCACCTGGGTCTTCCACATCCCAGTCCGACGCTCTATCCACTGCGCCACCGCCTGGTCAGGCTATAATTTTTTTGACAGAGACAGAGAAAGAGTCAAGAGAGAGGGACAGATAGGGACAGACAGGAAGGGAAAGAGATGAGAAGCATCAATTCTTTGTTGCGACACCTTAGTTGTTCATCAATTGCTTTCTCATATGTGCCTTGACTGGGGGCCTACAGCAGAGTGAGTGACTCCTTGCTCAAGCCAGCAACCTTGGGCTAAAGCCCACAACCTTGGGCTTCAAGCCAGTGACCTTTGGGCCCAAGCCAGTGACCATAGGGTCATGTCTATGATTCCATGCTCAAGCCAGTGACCTCAGGGTTTTGAACCTGAGTTCTCTGCATCCCAGTCCGACTCTCAATCCGCTGCGCCACCACCTGTCAGGCTGGTATATGTATTAATTTTGAAACATTACTACATTGCCTTAGTCCCAGCTGTTTTTCCACTGTAATCCTGTCTCAAATTGTTATCTCTTCCAATGGTTTTCAGTTGGGATCCAGAGGGTTTAGGAACATCAAGAAAGAGCCAGTGGTGGGTTTGCATGCCTACAGAATTCCTTGCTAAATTGCCTTTGAAGGGAAATGCTAATTTTCATTGGTAGGTGTCAGAATGGCTATTTGCTAGAAGCAGATGAGGTTGCAGTGCTGTCAGGCTTCCAATGTGGGAGTCCCACTTGACGCTGGGTGGAGGTTACCTGACAACGAGGCTCTTGCCATTGGTTGTCAAGCCTTGACCTGTCCCTGAAGAAGTATTTTGGAAGTTGGCCCACCATTATTATCTTCCAAATTGTTTTCCTCTTTTCTTTTTTGAATATTTGCTCTTTGATGTTCTGAAAAGTTGTTATGTAGTGAAGGTTTTAGTAACAACTGTGGAAAATAACAACTTTGGCTTTGGAAGGAATATTAAAGTCTGGTTTTATGAGAGATTGTCTTTCCACATTAAAATGAGAACATAGTTAAAGTGGCTGTGTTACCTGACCAGAGGCTTGGAAATGGAGAGTTTGTCTAGTGACTGTAAAGGACTTATTTCCTCCTGCCTCTCTCTCTGGTCATGGGAAATAGGTATTAAAATGTAACACACTGAAAAGACTTTGTGAAGCTCAGTGTCTTAATTTTATATTTCTTCTAGGTATAGGTTGGCAGATAAGAGGAAATGGGTGTAAAATGCATCTCAATTTTGTGAAGAAATATTTGCTAATCAGCATACAGGTGTCATGACTGATTTTAAAGTGATTTTGAATGCCAGACATTTTGTAGGTATAATTATTGTACAACTTATAACTGAGTGCAGTAGGAAATCAAGCCTTAAGTCCAGCGAAAACCACCCTTCTCAGGAAAGATGTTAAGCACTTTGGTTTACACGCTCTTTCCAGTTGGCATTGGTCCTCATAGTCAGTAAAGAAAATAATTATGACAACGAAGGAATGCGGTTGATAACATCAATAAAATAATTCCTAAGCCTTCTGTACTGTTTTTTCAGAGCAGACCAATGCCCGCCAGAATTATTAATATTAGCATTCAAATTGCTTATAAAGAGCTTCAAGCATAATAATAATTTATGAAGTCAATGTATATATAGTAAACAAGACACGTTTTAGGTGTGTTCAATCTAGAACTAATTGATGAGGTATTAAAAATAACAATGCTCATGTCCATGTGTTAGGAATCGTCAGCAGCAGGCCATCTTCAAATTGGAAAAGAATAGAGCTTGTTTTCAAACTGACACTTTATTTTATTTTGTTGCTGTTGGAGCTGTGCTTTGCTTTCTATATGGTATTTCAATAATTCTTATCCCCAGAGAATTTTTTTAAGCAGCAACTGTCCATTCCATGTAGTTTAAACTAGAAACTTTATGACTTTGCCATATGAAGCTGGACACAGAAGCCAATCTATGAGAGACACAACTGGGCAAACCTTTGTATGTGTAAATGCATAACATATCTATTTAAATATATTGATTCAGCTATAGCTATATATTCAACATTTATTCACTTTTTATCATTTTCTGGACAAAACAAGTTATGGATTAAATGTATCATAAAAATAAGGATTTTTTTCCCCCCTGCTTTCCTACTATGAACAGGAATTATGCTCCTTTGTATCACTTTTATCAGAAGTCCTACAAAGGGGATAGTTTTATTCCTGTTTTGCAGATGAAGTGGAATATTGGTCCCATACATGCACACACCCAAAGTAAACACTATGAGGTCTAACCAGACATTGGTCCTGATTTCTGACTTCTGGCGCAGGAGTTTGGCTGTGAAGAAATGCTCTGCCCTTAGAAGAAAGAGGGCTAGGGCTGAAGCCAGGAAATGGTCTTGATGGGGAATCCTCTGTGCTGCCACAACTGAAAATACCAGACTCCTCATTCCTCTTGGTGTTGGCATCGGCCCCTGCCTTTTACCTGTCCAAATCTCTGCTCAGCCCTAACCTGCCTTCCAAGACCTGTGATTCTAATCTCTACTTGAATTCATTTAGCTCCTAACTGCATATGCTTTGGTAGCCTCCTAACTAGCCTCCCTGTTTTTGGCCTTTTCCCAGTTGTAGTCCATTTTGTACACTGTTGTTAGGCTAATCCTGCTAAAAAGTCCCGCCCATGGATCTTTGGGAATTCCCAGTTGCCTACCAGCAAGGTTCAAATCTACACTATGGCCTTTACTAGTGCAGACTCCCACAATCTGATCCAGACGGCCTTTCTGTGCTTGGGCCCCAATATTCTTCTTTCCTCACCAACCTCCTTGGGTGGCAGTGGAGTCACATCGCAGACCCCTGCTGCAGCTCAGCTTCCGCCCTGCCTGGAGTGGGGGCAGGGAGAGGACTTGAGCTTGTTTTCTTTTTTAACAGCTTTATGAGGCATAATTGATTTACAAAGACCTGCACATATTTAATGTATACAATTTGTTGCATTTTGGACATACGTAAACACCTGTCATGCCGTTACCATGTCACAGCTTGCTTGCTTTTTTCAAGTCACAGCTAACAGATTTTGAGTATACATATGGTTCAAAAGTCAGATAGTATAAAAAGATATTTCCCCAACTTCCAGCCTGTTCCCCATCTGTTCCCCTTATACTGCCCCTTTCTCTCAGTAACCTCTTCTGTTAATTTCTTGTGTATCATTCCAGGGTATCTTTGTGAATATAAAAGCACATGCAAATACATAGTCTTATTTACCCTCATTTTTATATGAGAGAAACATGCCAAACATATAGTTCTTCACCTTGCTCTCTTGATCTTTTTGTATCAATACATTAACTTTTTTTGCTTTTTTACAACTCCATAGAACTTAATTATAACCCTGTAGCAAAATTTATTTAAGTAGTCCCCTCTTGATGGACATAAGTAAGGTGACCAATAGTCTTCCTTTAGGGAGGATACTCCTTTTGCAAGTACTGCCCTCCCTCTAAAGCAGGGGTCCCCAAACTTTTTACATGGGGCCAGTTCACTGTCCCTCAGACTGTTGGAGGGCCGGATTATAAAAAAAAAACTGATAAAAGTTTATGTATACAATAAAAACTATGAACAAATCCCTATGCACACTGCACATATTTTATTTTAAAGTAAAAAAAAACGGGAACAAATACAATATTTAAAATAAAGAACAAGTAAATTTAAGTCAACAAACTGACCAGTATTTCAATGGGAACTACGGGCCTGCTTTTGGCTAATGAGTTGGTCAATGTCTGGTTCCATATTTGTCACTGCTAGCCGTAACAAGTCATATGATACGCTTCCGGAGCCGTGAAGCATGTGTCCCACATCACCGGAAGTAGTACTATATGTGAGCAACACCGCGCTTTGCGGCACAACTACATACAGTGCTCCTCTCACTGACCACCAATGAAAGAGGTGCCCCTTCCGGAAGTGTGGCGCAGGGGGAGGGGCTGATAAATGGCCTGGGGGGGGGTCGCATGCAGTCCGCGGGCCATAGTTTGGGGACTCTTGCTCTAAAGGGTCCTCCTACATGTCCTCCATTTTGATATTGGAAGACTAATATGTAAATGTCTATTCAATTGATGTAGTTGATCCATTACGTGTGATGTGACGTATTTGTATCTAAATGAGTGCTTTTTGCCTACAATTATTATTAAAAATTAATAGGCATGTAAGCATAGTTACAATATAAAATATTACAAATGTTTTACGCATTTATCATATTATAGTGTATTATTGTTGCAATGTTTCTTTTATTTACGATATTGTTTTCAATTTATTTTTGTACTTTTCATTGTAAAAAAGTTGTTCACCTTAACAGAGGTCTTATTGCATGCATGCAAGAATATCTAGGATTATTGGTTCAAAGGGTATATATTATTTGAAATTTTGATAGATGCCTTTTAGGTGTTTTTTAAAAATTTTTTTTTTATTATTATTTAGTGAGAGGAGGGGAGGCAGTGACAGACTCCCACATGTACCCTGACTGGGAATCGAACCTGGGACATCCACATGCCAGGCTGATACTCTACCATGGAGTCAATCCACAAGGAACTGCTTTTTAGCTTTTTTTGATTGGGGTTTTTTAGTTTTGTTTTGTTTTAATTAATTTTAATGGGGTGACATTGATAAATCAGGGTATATATGTTCAGAGAAAACAGCTCTACGTTATTTTGACATTTGATTATGCTGCATTCCCATCACCTGAAGTCCAATTGTCTTCCCTCACCTTCTAACTGGTTTTCTTTGTGCCCCTCCCCTCCCCCAACACTCTCCCACCCCTCCCCACCCTGTAACCCCCTCACTCTTGTCCATGTCTCTGAGTCTCATTTTTATGTCCCACCTATGTATGGAATCATATAGTTCTTAGTTTTTTCTGATTTACTTATTTTGCTCAGTATAATGTTATCAAGGTCCATCCATGTTGTTGTAAATGATCCGATGTCATCATTTCTTATGGCTGAGTAGTATTCCATAGTATATATGTACCAAAGCTTTTTAATCCACTCGTCCACTGATGGACACTTGGGCTGTTTCCAGATCTTCGCTATTGTGAACACTGCTGCCATAAACATGAGGGTGCATTTCTTCTTTTCAAACAGTGCTATGGTGTTCTTGGGGTATATTCCTAAAAGTGGTTAGCTGGGTCAAAAGGCAGTTTGATTTTTAATTTTTTGAGGAATCTCCATACTGTTTTCCACAGTGGCTGCACCAGTCTGCATTCCCACCAGCAGTGCAGGAGAGTTCCCTTTTCTCCACATCCTCGCCAGCACTTAATTATTCTGTGTTGTTTTGTTGATGAGCGCCATTCTGAGAGGTGTGAGGTGATATCTCATTGTGGTTTTAATTTGCTCTAATGATTAGTGATGTTGAACATTTTTTCATATGCATATTGGCCATTTGTATGTCCTCTTTGGAGAAGTGTCTATTCATTTCTTTTTCCCATTTTTTGATTGGATTGTTTGTCTTCCTGGTGTTGAGTTTTACAAGTTCTTTATAAATTTTGGTTATTAACCCCTTATCAGACGTATTGTCAAATATATTCTCCCATTGTGTAGTTTGTCTTTTTATTCAGTTCTTATTGTCTTTAACTGTGCAGAAGCTTTTTAGTTTGATACAGTCCCATTTGTTTATCCTGTTTTTTATTTCACTTGCCCGTGGAGATAAATCGGCAAATATATTGCTGCGAGAGATGTCAGAGAGCTTACTACCTATGTTTTCTTCTAAGATGCTTACGGTTTTATGGCTTACATTTAAGTCTTTTATCCATTTTGAGTTTATTTTTGTGACTGGTGTAAGCTGGTGGTCTAGTTTCATTTTTTTGCTGGTAGCTGTCCAATTTTCCCAACACCATTTGTTGAAGAGGCTGTCTTTACTCCAATGTATGCTCTTACCTCCTTTGTCAAATATCAGTTGTCCATAAAAGTGTGGGTTTATTTCTGGGTTCTCAGTTCTGTTCCATTGATTTACATGCCTGTTCTTATGCCAGTACCAGGTTGTTTTGAGTACAATGGCCTTATAATATAACTTGATCTCTGGAAGTGTGATACCTCCCACTTTATTCTTCCTTTTCAAGATTGCTGAGGCTATTTGTGTTCTCTTTTGGTTCCATATAAATTTTTGGAATATGTATTCTATATCTTTGAAGTAAGTCATTGGTATTTTAATAGGTATTGCATTGAATTTATAAATTGCTTTGGGTAATATAGACATTTTAATGATGTTTATTCTTCCTAACCATGAGCATGGTATATGCTTCCACTTGTTTGTATCTTCCCTGATTTCTTTTATCAATGTTTTATAATTTTCCGAGTACAAGTCTTTAATCTCTCTGGTTAAATTTATTCCTAGGTACTTTATTTTTTTGGTTGCAATGATAAAGGGGATTGCTGCTTTAATTTCTCTTTCTGAGAAATTCAAGTTCATTGTTAGTGTATAAAAATGCCTCTGATTTCTGATGATTGCTGTTTTTTAAATATCAAAAGAGCAGCTCAAATTCCATTTCCCCTGAAGCCCCAAGCCAAAAGGAGCTCTCCTACTCTTCTACTGTGTGTCTGTGTCACTCATTTAACAATCACAGCCTCCTGTGTGTGTGTATTCATATGTGTGTTATTTCTCCAACTAGAGTGAAAGAACTGAGATCTTTTATTTCACATCCTCAGAACTTACTCTGGTAACTTAGAGACACATCTGCTTATTTATCAAATATTTATGTTTTTGTCCAAGAAGAGAAATCTCTGCTGTGGACCTGAAAATAAGATAGTTGTCTGCTACTTTTTGTTAGTGTTTTATTGAGACAGAGCTCTCTTTGGAAGGCAGATGGTCCCGGGCAGGCACCAGAAATCCAATTTAAAAATATTGATTGAGCGTCAGAAATGTAGACACAGTGTGAGAGGCTAGGGAGGAAAAAGTAAGACAGGACTGGCCTTCATGACCCCCTTTCCCAAGTTTATTTGGCCTTTGCAGTGCTTTAAACAATTTTTAAAGAACTTTTATAATTGGGATATTACATATACAAAAGTACACAGATTTTAAATATACAGGTGGAATGATTATAAAATCTATTTGAAACATTTTTTGTTAGTTACCAAACTTTAAAAAAGTCTTTTGAAAAACTATTTCTGGTAATAGCGTCTCGTTAGTCTGGGTAGTCACTCTCCAATTTCTCTATTCCTATTTCCTATTCCCTGGATGCATTTACATTTGAAATCCCCAGTCCTCAATAAAGTAGGATGTCCAGCCTGACCTGTGGTGGCACAGTGGATGAGGCCTGGACCTGGAATGCTGTGGTAGCTAATTCGAAACCCTGGGTTTGTCTGGTCAAGGCACATACCAGAAGCAACTACTACTATGAATTGATGTTTCCTACTCCTTCTCCCCTTTCTCTATCTCCCTCCCTCCACGCCTCTTGCTTTCTCTAAAAGTCAGTAAATAAAATATTAAAAAAAAAAGTAGGATGTCCAGGCATATGAGAGGAAGAAGGGTTTTGGGGACGGGAGAGCTTGGAAGAGCAAAGTTAAGACTGGCAAAGAGATTGAACTATCAATTGAACACCAGACTGCTCAACCATTGTATGTTTACTTTTATTTTAACAAAGTTAAAAGATGTTTCTAGTTTTTGAAAACTCAATTCACTTTCTGCGTTTTAATATCCTGTGGTTTGTCTGTTTCTTCAAATAACATTTTTGGTAGTCAAAGACAGAAAGCATTAGTTTATATTTCAAAATGTAAAGTTAAAACACCTCTTGAATCTGTAGTTTGAGCAGTCTGTCAAAGCCATTACTTTGAGAGAAAAGCCCGATTCTAAAACGTTTATCTGATGTTACAGAACAAGTATTTTTTTAAAAATAATTTTATTTTTTTAATGGGGCGACATCAATAAATCAGGATACATATATTCAAAGATAACAAGTCCAGGTTATCTTGTCGTTCAATTATGTTGCATACCCATCACCCAAAGTCAGATTGTCCTCTGTCATCTTCTATCTAGTTTTCTTTGTGCACCTCCCCCTCCTCCTTTCCCTCTCCCTCTCCCCCCTCCCCCCGTAACCACCACACTCTTATGAATGTCTCTTAGTTTCACTTTTATGTCCCACCTACGTATGCAATAATGCAGTTCCTGGTTTTTTCTGATTTGATTATTTCACTTCGTATAATGTTATTAAGATCCGAGAGCAAAAAATCATCAGATTTATATGGAACTATAAAAAACCCCGAATAGCCAAAGCAATCCTAAAGAAAAAGAATGAAGCTGGGGACATTACAATACCTGACTTCAAACTATATTATAGGGCCACGACAATCAAAACAGCATGGTATTGGCAGAAAAGTAGACACTCAGACCAATGGAACAGAATAGAAAGTCCAGAAATAAAACCACATATATATAGTCAAATAATTTTTGATAAAGGGGCCAAGAACACACAATGGAGAAAAGAAAGCCTCTTCAATAAATGGTGCTGGGGAAACTGGAAAGCCACATGCAAAAGAATGAAACTGGACTACAGTTTGTACCCCTGTACTAAAATTAACTCAAAATGAATCAAAGATCTAAACATAAGACCTGAAACAATAAAGTACATAGAAGAAGACATAGGTACTCAACTCATGGACCTGGGTTTTAAAGAGCATTTTATGAATTTGACTCCAAAGGCAAGAGAAGTGAAGGCAAAAATTAATGAATGGGACTACATCAGACTAAGAAGTTTTTGCTCAGCAAGAGAAACTGATAACAAAATAAACAGAAAGCCAACTAAATGGGAAATGATATTTTCAAACAACAGCTCAGATAAGGGCCTAATATCCAAAATATACAAAGAACTCATAAAACTCAACAACAAACAAATAATACAGAACAAGTTTTAAGTGAGCCATCTGCCTTTTAAAATTTATCTCCGCTGCACCTGTACTTAAAAATACTTCTACCTACACACAGGAACTATTGTTTACAGATTTTGCTGTTGATTCATCAGGCAGGCTCTCCAGGAATTATTTACACTTTAAAATTTATTATAAAAAATGCATGTACATGTTGAAAACCAAATAAACACAGTTCTTAAGAGCCATTTAGAAAATGAAATCTTTTCTCATTCTTTGTCATCACTCTTACCAGAAACAGCAGGTATTACCAGTTTCTTATATATCCTTCCGAAGATACTCTGAATCCATAAACACACCACATGTGTGATGTGTACAGACACACACCAAGCATTGCCCCCTTTTCCACACAAATGGCTACAAACTATGTTCTCGGCACCTGTTTTATTTTCATTTTACTTGACATCTAAGTAGATTTTTGGCAACAGTATATACACCCACACTATTCTTTTGGCTGCATAATATGCTTTATAATTTAACGAGTTTCTTCCTGGTGAACGTTTCAGTTTGCAACCTTTTCTCTACAGACAGTACTGTTACGGACACCCCTTTACATTTATCTTTGTACATGGGTGCACATATTTCTGTAGTAGAAAATTTTAGAATGTGCATTTTAAATATTGTTGTTTTTCCCCAGATGCTCTACAGTAAGTGTACAGTTCACAGTCCATCAGTGTGTGGAAGAGCAGTTCTAGAACATTGCTAACACTTTTATTATCAAGTCTTTTGCTCTTTGCTACTCTGATAGCTAAAAATGATATCATATTGTGGTTTCAAATTGCCTTTTTCTTGTTAGGATCCAGCGTGATTTTGTCCAGAATACTAACTCAGGGCTGCCAGGCCACATCTCACTCATCACAGTCATCTATGCTGCTTTTCTAATTCCTCTTTTTGCCTTGGAGCAAAAGCAAGATGGATTTGTTTAAAAAAAAAAAAACGAACATTCATTATAATAACTGAATTACACATTTTTAATAAAACAAACGTGTCCCTTTTTCTCTGACCCACCCCTCATCTCTTTCCTAGTCTGCCCCTACATCTTTAATACAGCTAGACTGACGACCACAACTGGTTCCGACAGACCGGTCGTCACACGATTTGGTCCTAAGTTGAGTAGGCTATATGTACAGCACTGTGAAATGATGCTATAAAAATCTTTAAGTCATATTTTATCATAATTTTCTTTCATTATTGTTATATATCAATTTTCTTTGTTCATTTTATGCCATTTGTATCATTTCTACACCGTTTTGTGTCTTATTTTTACATTCATCAGGTTTAAGTAAAACACTGCATTACCAGTACAACTGGTTTAATATCTGCAAATTTCCTCTTGGTAGACATCTTGGGAGGGGTTTGATGAAAAATATCCAAGACACAAAACACAAATTGCTGTACCGAGTCTGGGATAACAGTTGACATGGTGCACGCAGAGATGGTAGTGCTGCCAGAAGCTGGTCTGCACTGTCGGACACCCAGCTGGGCAACACTTGCGCTGCCAGACGCGGAGCAGTCATGGCTAGCGATTGTGGTCATAGAGTCAAATGGTCATGATTGCATAGGTCGTAAGTCGATCAATATTTGCACTCTCTTTCTATTCCTTTTACTAGGATCTCATACTAGTCAGAGTCATGAGCACATCTGTCTTCCTCTGAACAGGTTTTTCCAAAAAAGTTCTCCAAGAATTATTGGCTTATTTCCTTGGGGGACCTGAAAATTATTTCTGCTTAACAACCCAGCAGTAAAATCACAATTCTGTGAGGGCAGGGCTTTTCACTGATATAACCACACAGGCCCTAGAAGAGTGCCTGACAGAAATAGACACTCAATAACTTTATATATACATGTAATATATATAGTTGTAAAACCTACAGAACACAAAATTGATCATTTTAACAACTTTTTTAAGTGTACAGCTCAGTGACCTTGAGTACATTTACATTTCAGTAATTTTCTTTTGGGTGAATGAATGAGTGGTGATATTATTTGTTCCTGAAATTAACAAGAGCCAAATGATCATGTAATCCACATTGTTGTTCACTCCTCCAGATGAAGTCATACGGAAGCGTCTCCTAATTGATGGGGATGGCGCAGGAGATGATCGCAGGATTAATCTGCTCGTGAAAAGTTTCATTAAATGGTGCAACTCCGGATCCCAGGAAGAGGGGTACTTCTTTTCCCTGTTTCTGTGCCAGTGTCCTGATGTGATTTTAGACTGTGCACAGTCCTGTTAATACTGCACATACTCACTTGCCTTCAATGTCCAACTGAGCCAACTCTTGGTTAATCAAGAGTAGTTTTTTTCTGGTCCTAACTTTCTGGAGAGCCCTATTTTATGTTTATTAAAATATGCAGAAGACATAGTGGTAAGAACAAATGAAGATTAAATCCAGGTTAGTTATTTGGTATGTTTTAGCAGATAATTTAAATATCTAAATGAAATATTCCTTTTAAAAATAAATTAATAGATTGCTGGACGGCTTTATATCTATTTAATAATTTTTTAAATAAAAAAAATTTTCTCATTTGAATTGTATAGAGTGAAACACTGTGAGAATTAAAGATAAAAAATAAAAAACCTGATCTAAACATTAAAAAATATATTTAAAACAAGTAGCTGTTTGAATTAAGCTTATATTGATAGAAACAGCAATCACATCTTTGCATTTTTAACTGAAGCAGTTTATGAATTCAAGTATAGTACATTTGGAAAAAGAAAATGTAAGAGACGGATATTCTAAATTATTTTAAGTAAATAAAGCAAAGGAGTCTCTTGGAACTTTATGTAATTAGCAAATCTTTGCCTGCATTATAAATAGTTCAACTTTGGCAATTCATAAAAATCTTTATTCTATTTTTCTCTTTTTTATTAGATATAGCCAGTACCAACGTATGCTGAGTACACTGTCCCAATGTGAATTTTCAATGGGCAAAACTTTGCTGGTGTATGATATGAATCTCAGAGAAATGGAAAATTATGAAAAAATTTATAAAGAAATAGGTAAAGAAAGCTAAAGTAATTAATGTTTCTCTTTATTAATTTTAATTTGCATGGCCTAGAGGAAACAATACCTGCTAACACTTCTCTCTGATTAGTGGTAAAATATTATTAAATTATTAAAAATAACAATATTAATAGAAAAACATAGCTCACAAAAATGTATTTTAATATGATACAGTACTTTAAGTTATAACTTTTTTAAATATCAGCATCTATTTTATTAGCAATGGAACTTAATTTTAAAACATTTTAAAATTGAATATGGAGATTATACGTGTTGTTACAACTATCTTTTAAAAGAACCTTTTTATATAGAATGTAGCATTGCTGGAGCACATGAAAAAATTGCTGAGTGCAAAAAGCAAATTCTTCAGGCAAAACGAATACGAAAAAATCGTCAAGGTAAGGATTTTGTGTGCAAATACTGACTAGTACTTTCATACTGTTCTTAATGTTTTGATGTAAAATCTTCAGCTAGAATCAACCTTAATTATAAAAAATAACCAGCAGCCAAACTAAATTATATTATTCTTTAAGATAGCAGAAAAGGAAGGCTATGCTGATTTTTTTTTTTATTTTTATCTTCAGACCCCTTTGCCTGAATAACATTACGGTTGATCAGCAAAGGCTGTTTACACAAGTACACTAGATTTAGGGTTTTGTTTGTCATTTGTTTGTTTGATTAACGAGCTACTTAAAAAAATAAACTTAAGCCCATTGAGTTTTTATTAAGTGCGAAGCAAGCAAACATTTACAAACTGCCTGTCTGAGTAATAAGAGGAAGACTGACGTTTTCTTTTGTTTCACTCTCCTTTGTTTTTAAATTAGGGTATGTTATTATTGCATTCCATAAAAACTATTTCAAAACAATTTATAATGGCATATAATGTAAATTGAAAGAAAAACAAAAATATAATGTATAATTAGAATTGTGATATGTGAAAAACTAAAAGAAAATGGAAAATGTTAATGGTTAGGTGGGGGTTGTGAGTTTTTATGGCTTAAAATCTTTTTTCTTTTTTTTTTTTAACTTCAGAAGGTATTATTTTGTAATCCAAAATATTTTTATAAAAGATCACATTTTTATTGAAGTAACTTGCAGATTCCAAAACAATGAATTTTACTTTTTAATAAACCAATTTAGATGATATTTAATTGTTTATTTTTAAAGTTTTTGAATCCAGTCTAAAATGCATTTGATCAAGTTTCAGCAATGAATTTATAGCAATATATACCAACTTACTTAATACTCAGTATCAATTTTAAGTTATTTTAAAGTATTTTCTATTGTTTTAGTTGACTAATGAGGCTTTAAGTGAATGCAGCCATTTATTATTTTATAAGGAAGGTTAGCAGGAGATACATGACTTATTCTGGAAGTCCCAGTAGAACAGAAACAAGGTTCCTGAATTTTAAATCATTTCTAAGTTACTGAAATCTTTACCTCTAGAATGAGTGACAAGTATAATTTGCTGTTGTCTAAGATCTGAAATTAATGGAATGGTACATATGCCTTGCTGATATTTTATTTGCTGGGCAAATAGTAAATACAAGCCTCTTCAGAATCAGTCTGCTTGATGATCAGTAATGACTTTAAAGAGCACTTATGCTGGCCTCTTACATTCTGCCCATGAATAGGTAAGTGGAAAACAGTGGAAGCTGAAGTCCTTGTTTGTAACATTTGAAGTCATGTGTCATTACAGTTGTGGCTGAATCAAGTGAAACTGGCAACACTCTTTCCATCCTATAGTATTTTCATTTTTTATGTTCTAGGGAGTGATTAGAAGAGATTTATGATTGTATTCATTTTGCTTTGATATATAGGTTCAAAAAAACTTTAATTTGGTAAATATTTTTATATCTTTCAGAATATGATGCTTTGGCAAAAGTGATTCAGCATCATCCAGACAGGCATGAGACATTAAAGTAAGTTTAGAGCTTTACTTGAAAGTAACTAATCTTTATGTATAAATGTTTACATAATAGCCTATGCATTCCATTTTTACAGGAATACATAATATGTTCCAAAAGGAGGGATCAGATAGTCAATGTGACATATTCTAATACTGTTGATTAGAATTTTATTTCTCCTGTCTTACTGCCTACAGTTCTAAAACAAATGCATATAATATGCATTAATACAAAAATGAATAAATAGACTATGATCTACTTGTATAATACTAAACAGCAGTTAAAAAGATGACGAAGGTATACATTCTTGAAACACAGATCTCAAAAACATAATCAGAGAAAACAGAAGACATATAGTACAATAAATGTTAAATTATTCTTAAGTTTCTAAAGTATTTATAGAATTATAACCATTTATAAAAGTTATTGCACCCCAAAATATTATATAGTAACACTGTATATTATTTAGAGATACAAACATATATTTATAAAGCACTAGAGCCTGACCACGTGGTGGTGCAGTGAATGGAGTGTTGACTTGGGATGCTGAGGACCCAGGTTTGAAACCCTGAGGTCACTGGCTTGAGTGCGGGCTCACCAGCTTGAGTGTGGGCTTGCTGGCTTGAGCACAGAAGTTATTGGTGTGAAGCCCAAGGTCGCTGGCTTGAGCAAGGGGTCCCTCACTCTGCTGTAGATCCCAGTCAAGGCACATATGAGAAAGCAATCACTGAACAACTAAGATGCTGCAATGAAGAATTGATGCTTCTCATCTCTCTCTCTTCCTGTCTGTCCTTTTCTCTCTCTCTCTCTCTCTCTCTCTCTCTCTCTCTCTCTCTTTCTCTCTCTTAAAAAAAAATTGGAATGACATAGTGATTGCCTGAGTAACAGGTAAAGGAAGAAAAATGGCTTGGGATAAAGGACCGGGGTAAGGTTAAAAGTGTATTGCAAGTTAATCTGCAATGTTTTCTTTCTTTCACACACACAAAAAAGACAAAATAACTATGACAAAATGTTGTTAAAACTTATTAGTTCTTGGTCCTGATCGGTTGGCTCAGTGGCAGAGCATTGACCTGACATATGGAAGTCCTGGGTTCAATTCCTGGCCAGGGCACACAGAAGAAGCGCCCATCTGCTTCTCCCCCTCTCCTGCCTCTCTGTCTCTCTCTTCCCCTCCTGCAGCCAAGGTTCCATTGGAGCAAAGTTGGCCCGGGCGCTGAGGGTGACTCCATGGCCTCTGCCTCAGGTGCTAGAATGGCTCTGGTTGCAACAGAGCGACGCCCCAGGTGGGCAAAGCATCGCTCCCTAGTGGGCTTGCCAGGTGGATCCCAGTCAGGTGCATGTGGGAGTCTTTCTGCATCCCCGCTTCTCACTTCAAAAACGTACAAAAAAACCCACCCCAAAAACTTATCAGTTCTTGGGGTTGGATACTCTATTACACTGGGGAACAAAATTTTTGTTGCATCCACAAAAACACTTATTCCTATCTAATTCAAGTGTGCTGATCTCAAATCTGACATTAGTTTTTCTCTGTAAGCTACAGTTTTTTTGCAATTAAAGATTTTAGGTTTTCATCTTATTGTAAATTTTTCAACATTTAGTTTAACATAACGAAGTAGAATGTCTTCTTGGGCATCATCTTTGTGAAAATATAATAATTTATATAATGCAGTAAATACACTAATACACTAAAAGATATTGCATCAGAATTTATCTACAATTTCAAAATAGAACATATTAAAACATTTTAATCATAAAATTTGTGTAAAACTTATTTAAATTCTATTCAGGCAAAAATTTGTGTTTGTAGCTCTTGCATTTGTGTACTTGTTGAGGACAATCTCGTTTGATGCTCCAGCAGTAGTCTGCTCATCACTAACAGCTCCAAGATTTTCGGGAAACTTATCAAGGTGACTGTTTAGGAAGTGAATCTTAATACTCATGTTACATCCAATGTCGCGGAAAGCCAACAGCATCCTTTGAACCAGAAGTTAATATTTTTCTGCTTTTTGTTGCCAAGGAAGTTCTTTATAACTGCCACAAAAGACTGCCATGCTGCTTTCTCCTCCTTATTCATCTTCCTGGCAAATTCTTTGTCACGTATGAGGGTTCGAATTTGAGGTCCATCGAATACACCTGATTTAATCTTCTCGAAAGGCAAGGCAGGAAAATCAGAAATAATATGTTGAAAGCATTCACTTTCTCTATTCAAAGCCTGAACAAACTGCTTCATTAAGCCAAGTTTGATGTGAAGTGGGAGAAAAATGATTCTGTGTTGATTAACTATTGTACAAGTTCATTCACAATATTTTGCATCCCTACTTCCAGAGCTTCACGTTTTGGCCACTCCTTCTGTGTCCAGTGTTTCTCCCGAGCTCGGCTGTCCCACAAACACAGAAAGCAAGGCTACTTCGTGAAACCTCTCTATTGTTTGTGCTAGCAGGAAATTTACCATTTTAAGATCCACACAAATGATCCAGTTATGCTCCTCATACTTCAGAAAGTCGAGGGCAATTTTTATGTCACTATAATCTTCTTGCAGATGAGTTAAATAACCAATCGGAATAGCTGCATAAACAATACCGTTGTGTAGGAGAACACATTTCAGACTGCATTTAGAGCTGTCAAGAAATAGCCACCATTCTGTTGGACTGTAAGTGGTAACACCTAGCTGGCTGAGAAGACTACTGATATCATGACAGTAAACAAAGTGTTTGTCTTTGGGAAAAAAGTTGACAAAATTTGTTCACGCTTCCTGAAATGGGATACTTTAGCAGACTGGTGAAGTACATTCTTTTCTTGAAGCCTGGAGGCTAGTAACTCAGCTGCTTTCTTTGATAGGCCCAAATCTCTTACTAAGTCATTCAATTCAGGTTGGCTAAACTGCTGAGGGGTTAATGACTGCATGGCATCAGAAGAAGACCCTTCAGATTCTACAACCATTTCCTCATGCATCTTATCAAAATACACTTGATCACCATGTTCACTTTCTTCATCCTTAGAAGAAATAAAACCATTGAAAACTGGAACCGGGAGTGTCTCAGAGTGTGGGATGGGTCGTATTGCTGAAGGAATATTAGGATATGTGATCATATGCCGTTTTTCCTTGCCTATGCCCTTTGTATGGATCAGACAGAAATAACAGTCAGTGCTGTGGTCCTTAGGTTCACGCCAAACCACGGGAATACCAAAAGGCATTCCTTTGTGTTTTCCCTTTGTCCAGTCGTGAAGCATTTCCTCACAATTATGACACACTATATGAGGAGCCCAATCCTTGTCTTGATCGCCAAGGGGAACTTGAAAATAGGCAATATATGCACGTGTCACAAATGATGAAATCTTGCGCCTTTGACGTTGAAGTGTGTAACAGCCACATATATAACAGAAGGTGTCAGGACTGTTCTTACATTTACGCCTACTCGAAGAAGCCATGATTCAATCTTAAAACAAAATAAGAGGCTGTTTTTATCAGATAATAATTTTTTACATTTAAGAACAACTACAATTATGTAAAAGTGATGTTTGTAAAACATTAATTGCCTTGTGGTTATGTTCAGTCCAAGAGTCGTTGCCCTTTAACTCCAATTTAAAAACCAATGCATGCTATTAACTGTAACAAAAAGAAATTAAAATTGCATAAAAACTAGAGCATGCACCAAAAAACGGATCACAGATTTGGAATCAGCAAAGCAGAAATATATGGAAACGGTTCTAAAACCTCATGCAACAGAAAATGAAAAAAAAAAATTGTGCTCCAGTGTTATCTATGCTTTTCTATACTTGAAAAATTAACAATTTTATTTTAATGACAATAAGTGCATATTTACAAGTTAAATCATCCTTAGCTTTAGAAGTTTCATCATAATAGTGTTATAACTGTTCTTTTTTATTTTTAAAATGTTTCTTAAATACCAGAAAGTTAAATGTTGTGAATTCTGTTCCCCTAGTTAGCAGAATGTAACACTATTTTATTGTTTTTCAGGGAACTAGAGGCTCTGGGCAAAGAATTAGAGCATCTTTCACATATCAAAGAAAGTGTTGAAGACAAGGTATTTGGATATATATGTTAAACTTCATGATATGAATGTTTATAGATCAATGTGTATTAAATTCTTTCTCGTTAACACAGCTGGAACTGAGACGGAAACAGTTTCATGTTCTTCTTAGTACCATTCATGAACTTCAGCAAACACTGGAAAGTAAGTAAAAGAGTTTCATAACAAATGTAAATGAAGATTGTTAAATGATCCAGGGGCGTGCCTTCTAAAATACACATCTTAAAGAGAGAGTACACCATCAATTTTAGAACAGCAGTACAGCTGGGTGGCGTTAGAAGGTATTCATGTTCTGTTTTCTGGATATATGCAGAAAGATCTGAATTTGTAGTAATAGATCACATAAACCCATTTCCAGTAGTTTATGTGGAGAAATTCAAGGATGATAGGTTTGAATTTTTTTCTTTGTTTATTATAGTTTATTGTTATAAAGTAACGATTCAGGACCCAGGTAGGCCATGATAAGTAAGGGAAGTAATTAGGGATAAACATATTTGCACACTTAATAAACAGTGGGTTCTTGGGGGAACTGGAGGCTTGCTCATTGTATAGAACCCTGGTCAGCAAACCACTACTCGCAAGCCACAAGCAGCTCTTTGGCTCCTTAAGTGTGGCTCTTCCACAAAATACCATGTGCGGGCACTACCTCAGTAAGGAATGTACCTACCTATATAGTTTAAGTTTAAAAAATGTGGCTCTCAAAAGAAATTTCAATCATACTGTTGATATTTGGCCCTGTTGACTAATGAGTTTGCCGACCACTGGTATAGACTCTAGCCAACTGGAAATTTGTGTTATCTGAGCTAGATTTGAGCAGGTGGTAGGGGGAGTAGTGAAGTCTTTTACATAAAATTTACATTTTGATTCATCTAATACGCAAGAACAACCAAAACAGAACTTTTAAAACCAAATATCTGTGTGTGCTGAAAGCTGTCATTTTGCCATCTTTATTTTAAATATATTGGCTAATAAAGGATAAACATTTTCATGTATTTATTAAACATATAATATAAGCAAACCTGATTAAGGTTTTATGTTTCTTTCTCAATTGCAGATGACGAAAAGCTCTCAGAGGCGGACGAAACTCAGGAAACAAGCTTGGAAGCAGATCCTAAGCCATAGACAGGCTAAGGCTCACCCGAGACTGTTGAAGTAGCAATGTGATCTTCATGTGTTTAGAGCTTGCTCTGCTCTTGAGATAAAGTTTTGACAGTGAACTACTTGGCTTTTAAATATTAATATACAGTTCATTCATATTTCTTCACACAAGGGAAAGTGATTTCAGTATTGATTTCTTTTTATTGAAATACTTCATTCTTAAACTTAAAAGGTAGCAAGCAATATCCAAAAATGTTTAATAAAACTTTTTCAAGCTAGATGTTTGTGCTTATTAGTATTCACGAGTATATAACATTAGTATATAACTCACTAGTATTCATAAGTATATAACATTGATTTGTTTACATAAGTTGAAGATTGTGAGAAGGTGGTGTTTCTAAGAATATACATGAGAAGATAAATCAACTTCTGGAAATGTTATCACTTTCGAAAATGGATTACTTGAATAGGCTTCAGGAGGGTTGTGAACTTGTGAAAATATGTGCAAAATGTTTGTGGTGTGCGTTCATTGTGGGCCAGGTTCCATGATGCTAAGAATCACTGGTGTGAAAGGTAATAAGAGCCAAAGCGAGTCCAAATCTCTCTCCTTCAGACTTAAGCAATGTGAGTGTTAAATATTTTGTTCATGTTTTTTCTATTGTTTTGTTCTTTAGAAATAATTTTCAATGGAAAAAAATTTGATAAAGTGAAGAGTAGTTTGAAATAAATAGTCTACAAAGATAGTTTTTGCATAAAGGATCATGACCTTTTTAAAACTTAAGCTAAGGCTGAATCACCTGTAATTTTCTTAAGTATTGAAATTACATTTTCAGTACTTGTTAGGGTCCATCCTTATTCATTTATTTTAGTTGAGACTGACTGATGCTGGTGTAGTCAATAGAGCATCGACCTGGGATGCTGTGGTCCCAGGTTTGAAACCCTAATGTCTCCAGCTTGAGCGCTAAAATCCTATGGTCTTTGGCTTGAATCCAAAGGTTCCTGGCTTGAAGCCCAAGGTCACTGGCTTGAGCCAGGGGTCGCTGGCTTGGCTTTCGCCCCCCAATCAAGGCACATATATAGGAAGCAAGCAATGAACCGCTAACATACCAAATTTTGAGTTGATGCTTCTCATCTCTCTTCCTTCCTTTCAGTCTCTTCCTTCCTGTCTTTCCCTGTCTTTCCTTCTCCCTCTCTCACTCTTGGGAAAAGAAAAAAGAAAGAAAGAAACATGAGATTTTGCATGAATCATCCCTTAAAAACATTTTTATAATTTTAGTAAGAATTCTTATCTGTAAAAAAAATGAAAATTTAAAATCAACTTAGTTATAGTCATATTAAAAGTATCATGATACCTTTAAAGGCTTCCTCTGATTTCATCTGGCAAATCATAGGAGCATTTTTTTTGCAGAATTGTTTTTGCATCAAAAAATGTTTCTATTTTCCATTATTAGTAAGAATTATGACAGAAAATTTTGCTTATTATTGACTCAGGATTCAATATCAATTTTTGAAAACCTGTTATTTAAGAACTATTGAGTAGAATATTAAAAAAATCCCCCGGCCCTGGCCTGTTGGCTCAGTGGTAAAGCGTCAGCCTGGCGTGCGGGGGACCCGGGTTCGATTCCCGGCAAGGGCACATAGGAGAAGCGCCCATTTGCTTCTCCACCCCCCCCTTCCTCTCTGTCTCTCTCTTCCCCTCCCGCAGCCAAGGCTCCATTGGAGCAAAGATGGCCCGGGCGCTGGGGATGGCTCCTTGGCCTCTGCCCCAGGCGCTAGAGTGGCTCTGGTTGCGGCAGAGCGACGCCCAGAGCTCTGCCCCTGGTGGGCGTGCCGGGTGGATCCCGGTCGGGCGCATGCGGGAGTCTGTCTGACTGTCTCTCCCCGTGTCCAGCTTCAGAAAAATACAAAAAAAAAAAAAAAAAAAAAATCTCCCTACCCCACTGATTAATTCACTAGAGAGATTTATTCATGATTATGTACAAAAGTGAAGACTCTCTGTGCAGAGAACTCCTATGCAGTCAGGAATGAAATCAGCAGCAGCAGCAGCAGGTACATGGGAAGCACACATTTTTCAGTTTATACTTCCTCAGGGTTCTCTTGGAAATCCTCCGGTACTGCTTAGATGACTGAAGAATCTCATTCCCTAAAAATTCACACTGTTGAAGCTGAGCGTGTCTCTGGGCCAGTAACTTCATGGACTTATCAGCCATTGTTTCTATGAGGTCATCCACCTGTGACAGATAAATACAAAGAAATGTAGCCAAGTGTTAAGATGATGGTTTTTCTTGGGAGATGAGTTTTGGAATTGGTGGACATTTCCCAAGTCCCAAAGCATTATTCTAATTCAAGTCAGAGCACGCAGCTTGAAAACATACATTTACCATCCAGTGGTAAGAATGATCTCATTTCCTCTCAACCCTGTGTACCTGCCTTTATTTTAATTGAATTCACTCAGCATTTATTAGGCACACATCATCCTAGGTGCCCTTAGCAAGCCTTTTGCCACTTTCAAAATACACCCCTGTAGCATTATTTCTTAATGGTAATCATTAATTTTGTCCCACATTTATGCTGACCAGCAGGGCTGTGCCTTCAGTTCAACCTGGCCTTCTGATGCTCCTGAAACATCAAAGTAAAAGCCTTTGTCCACTACCTGCATTTGAAGCTTTCCTACAGTCAAATCTGATTTTCGGAGGATGGTTTCCATGCCGTTTTTCCTCTTTTTAAGTGATGGGAAATGTGGGGGTGGGTTTTTTTTTTTTTTTGAGGCAAATGGAACCAATCATAAAAATACACAAACACATCAGACTAGGAAGTACCAACATTATTTTTGTGACAGTGCTGATAAACTGAACATTTGCCCCATGACAATGTTGAGTTGGTGACAGTATTCATATTATTCTCCATGTCCCATGTGTCTCCTTTGTGACCAGAGTTCTCTTTGAAGAGATCTATGGGTTGCAGAGAAATGAGATTGGTTCTGAAGAGTATACCATGTCAGGAATAAAGCAGGGCACTCGTGAGTGGAAGATGGAGGAATTGCCCAGGCAGCAAGCAGCTGAGCACAGTGAGTGTGGAGCTGTTGTATACCCCAGAAAGCTTGTTATCACTGGGTCCAGTTGCTAATTTGGTCTTTTTTTTTCTATGGGTTTCTTTATTTTCCTGGTGGACATGTCTCCAAACATAAAATGAGCTCTGGGTTGTTTTCATTGCATGCCTGATACCTATCCTCACGTCCCTGGTGTGCTGGTTACAAGTACTTATTCAATATATTGCTATTCAAAATCTTTCCTAGGTCATGGCTCCTGGCTAATATGCCCTTTTCTGGTCTTATTGGGCTCACTCTTTCTTCCCCTTGTGCTTAATAAATAGCATTAGGACTATTGTGGGATCTACATAAAGTAGAATATGAGATCACATCTGTGAGTTCCAGCCTTTGCCTGATGAAGTTTACAAAAGTCTGCAGGATGACTGCTGTGCCCTGCCAGCCTGCCTGAGCTCCAGTGTCACTTGCAGAACTTTACCCAATCTGTCTATAGTGGGACTCCCCTCTTTCTCATAAAATTCAGTATTTTTTTCCTACTAAGCACTTACCATTCTTGGTAACTGCTAAGTTATTTCTGTGTTTATTGAATACCACTAATAGAAAGTCAAGTGCCTAGAAGTGCCAGGCAGGCTTTATAAAACAGAACCAGTTGGGGCTGGTGTGAACTGGGGAGAACGTGCCTCCAGCCAAGGGGCAGCCTTTGCACAGCTCTAATTGCTGCTATGAGTACTTGGGGACCTTGAGTTTCCAGACCTTCCTATTTTTCAAAAGGAAGCTGAAAATTCCAGATTTTTCTTTCAAATACTCTAGTTTTTAAATATGGGCTATTTATATATTTTTTGAGAACATTCCAAGAGCTAAATAAAATCCAGTAGAGAACATTTGATTTAATGTTTTTTGATGAACAGAAATACTTAATTTTTTTTTTTTTTTTTTGTATTTTTCCGAAGCTGGAAACGGGGAGAGACAGTCAGACAGACTCCCGCATGCGCCCGACCGGGATCCACCCGGCACACCCACCAGGGGCGACGCTTTGCCCACCAGGGGGCGATGCTCTGCCCCTCCGGGGCGTCGCTCCGCGACCAGAGCCACTCTAGCGCCTGGGGCAGAGGCCAAGGAGCCATCCCCAGCGCCCAGGCCATCTTTGCTCCAATGGAGCCTTGGCTGCGGGAGGGGAAGGGAGACAGAGAGGAAGGAGGAGGGGATGGAGAAGCAAATGGGCGCTTCTCCTATGTGCCCTGGCCGGGAATCGAACCTGGGTCCCCCACATGCCAGGCCGACGCTCTACCGCTGAGCCAACCAGCCAGGGCCGAAATACTTAATTTTTATATAGCCAAATGCATCCGTCTTGTCCTTTATGGTCAGAATGTGTTCTAAGAAGCCTCTCTATTGAAATTATGATGACATGCTTATTGTCCTTTAAGGTTTTCCCTTTTTCATATAGATCTATAACCTAACAGGAGCTAAGCTTTGTATATTGTGAAAGATGGATCAAATTTCATCTCTTGCCCCATATTCACTTGTCCCAGCACCATTTATTCTAGTGATTATCCTTACCCCACTAGTCTGCAGTGCCATCGTTTAAGGTTCTATCCCTTCTAGTAAACTATAAATCTTAAAAAACTGGACCATGTTTATTGGATTACCTTTGTAGCCCCAAACCTAGGACTTGCCCAGCACATAGTAGGAGTACAATAAATATGAATCCTTCACAGAACAGGCAAGATTCAAAACTAATATTGGTACACTAAGTGGTGCCTTAGAGCAGTGCTGAGCAGTAGAACTTTCTGTGGATACAGTAATGTTTTATCTGTGCTGTGCAATGCAACAGCCACAAGCCACAAGTGGTTATTGAATACTTTAAGTGTAGCTAGTGCATTGAAAGGGCTGAACTTTTAACTTAATTTTAATTAACTTAAATGCTCACATGTAGCTATTTGGCTATTGGATAATACAATTAGTACTTAGCATAGTAATTAAAGAGTAAGGACTCTAGAACCAGATCTTCCTGGGTTTGAAGCCTGACTCTGCCACTTATCTGGGCAAATTTCTCAGCTTCCGTGCCATCACCAAAGTAAGGATGACATTGCCAACTTACATGGCCGTTGTAAGAGTCATCTGATAGATGATAGTTTTAAAGTGCATGTAACAGGGCCTGGAACACAGTCAGTTTTATGTGGGTATATTGCTATAGTTAAAATAATAGTAGTTTAGGCTATTTTTAAAAGTAACCTGAGTGGCCCTGGCCGGTTGGCTCAGCGGTAGAGCGTCGGCCTGGCGTGCGGGGGACCCGGGTTCGATTCCCAGCCAGGGCACATAGGAGAAGCGCCCATTTGCTTCTCCACCCCCCCACTTCCTCTCTGTCTCTCTCTTCCCCTCCCGCAGCCAAGGCTCCATTGGAGCAAAGATGGCCCGGGTGCTGGGGATGGCTCCTTGGCCTCTGCCCCAGGCGCTAGAATGGCTCTTGTCGCGGCAGAGCGCTGCCCCGGAGGGGCAGAGCATTGCCCCCTGGTGGGCAGAGCGTCGCCCCCTGGTGGGCGTGCCGGGTGGATCCCGGTTGGGCGCATGCGGGAGTCTGTCTGACTGTCTCTCCCCGTTTCCAGCTTCAGAAAAAAAAAAAAAAGCCTGAGCAATTTAGGCTCAAATTTACATACCAACAGATAAATAAATACAAGCTTTGACTTGGAGAGTTCTGGATGGTCTAGAGCTGCACTGTAACTACCTGTACAAGTGGCCATTTACAATTTAATTTCAAGTAAAATGAAATAAAAATTCAGTTCTTCAGTGGCACTGGCCACTGTTAAAACATTCAATATAAAGCTCTAAACTCCACTGTTGCCCCGATATAGTAGAAGCAGAAGAGTTTGAGCTTAGAAGTGGAAGAATCAGACAAGATTTGCCTGTTTTCTGGACGCTAAATTTCCAAGGAGGAGACCCAAGCAGCAGATTGAAAGTGAGGGACTCGAGGCAGGAGAGGTCCTGGTGTTCATGACATCCTGAACATGAACGCTGCAGAAGTCTTTAGAGGCAAATTTGTTTGGTATTTTACCTTCTGCAGCCCTGAAGGAAGGGACATCACAGATAACCGCTTGGTGGTCCTCTTGGCCCAGAGGAGTGTGTTCCTTTGGGTTAGCTCCTCTGTCTCTGCTTCTACAACATCAAGTTGTATAGTTGCTTAGAGTGAAGGGGGGGAAAAAGAACCTATAATAATTATAGTTATAAACATATTCTTCCCATTAAATAGTATTCTGAAAAGATGGCATCCCATGCATCCTCAGTAGCTTTTTTCCTTGGGGTTAAACATTAGACTTGAATTTCCCATTCTGTATCATACACTTTCTCTTGCACTTACTTGCTTTTTCTTGGGGTCATGATCTCGATGGTCACTGGCCAGACTTGACAAAGTGGTTAGTCACCTCTCTGTCTTTCTCTTCATCAATGAGGCTTCGGTTTGCCCTTTGTTGCTTTTTCCTTTAACAGTTGTGAAGTTAGAAAAAGCAACCTCTAATGTGTAAAATGATCCTTTCAATATTGGTTGTTGGTGGAAGCAGTTTAAATGTATTCCAACAACGTGGCCCAAGGCTCAGACATTCACATACCATCCTTACAGTGTTTCCCATAATTCAGGAGCCATGTGAACTCTTTAATATCTTTTTATATCAATTCAATTCTTAACACAATAAATATATTTATAAAGAAAACTGTAACACACGAGTATAAATCAAAAACCAGTATAACAAATAGGCATTAAAATGGTAAAAACAAAACCATGTTATTGGCTGCAGAAGGCACTAAACTTGAGGCTACTCTACCTTTTTTTTTTTTAAGAGACAGAGAAAAAGGCAGGAAATGAGACTTCTTTGTGAGGTAGTTAAAGGGACCAATAGGGCCAGTGGGAAACGGGTTTGCGGTTTGCAGTGTTTTTATTGTGCGCAGCACCTAAAGGCACCTGGTCCTTCTTGAGGTGTGTGGAGAAGGGTGTGTCTGGGAGCCAAGCTCCTCCTCTCCGCGAATGGGGCTCCACTTCTAAATCAGGTGCTCAGCCCGGGGACTCATCCTTCTCCTCACCCTCCATTTCATCCAGCTCGTCCGCAAATCTTTTATTTATTTATTTATTTATTTATTTATTTATTTATTTATTTATTTATTTATTACAGAAACAGAGAGTGAGTCAGAGAGAGGGATAGACAAGGACAGACAGACAGGAATGGAGAGAGATGAGAAGCATCAATCATTAGGTTTTCATTGCACGTTGCAACACCTTAGTTGTTCATTGATTGCTTTCTCATATGTGCCTTGACCGCGGGCCTTCAGCAGACCGAGTAACCCCTTGCTGGAGCCAGTGACCTTGGGTCCAAGCTGGTGAGCTTTTGCTCAAACCAGATGAGCCCACGCTCAAGCTGACGACCTCGGGGTCTCAAACCTGGGTCCTCTGCACCCCAATCCAATGCTCTATCCACTGTGCCACCGCCTGGTCAGGCTCGTCCGCAAATCTTATACCTCATGCCTGTGAACACTTCGCCTTTCACCCGCATCCCCACTGTCACCGGTGGCCCTCGCTGCGCCGGTCATCACTCGCCTTCATGAAAGCGTTGTTACCGTTCCCCCGCATTCGCTCCTGCCCTCCTCCGATCCAATCTCCACTCTGTAGCCTGAGCCACCTTTTCAAAATGCAAATCAGATTATATCAATATAACCCCAGCCTGCAAGTATTTGATGGTTTCTTATCACCCTTGAGAAGAGTAAAAACAATTCTTTATAAGGTTTACAACACCCTTGCCACCTCAACCCTGGCGGGATTCCTTTCATTTTTTTCTTTTTTTTTTTTTTTAATTTTATTTTTTTAATGGGGCGACATCAATAAATCAGGATACATATATTCAAAGATCAACAAGTCCATGTTATCTTGTCTTTCAATTATGTTGCATACCCATCACCCAAAGTCAGATTGTCCTCTGTCACCTTCTATCTAGTTTTCTTTGTGCCCCTCCCCCTCCCCCTTTCCCTCTCCCTTTCCCCCCTCCCCCCCGTAACCACCACACTCTTATCAATGTCTCTTAGTTTCACTTTTATGTCCCACCTACGTATGGAATAATGCAGTTCCTGTTTTTTTCTGATTTACTTATTTCACTTCGTATAATGTTATCAAGATCCCACCATTTTGCTGTAAATGATCTGATGTCATCATTTCTTATGGCTGAGTAGTATTCCATAGTGTATATGTGCCACATCTTCTTTATCCAGTCATCTATTGACGGGCTTTTTGGTTGTTTCCATGTCCTGGCCACTGTGAACAATGCTGCAATGAACATGAGGCTGCATGTGTCTTTACGTATCAATCCTTTCATTTCTTAATTACGTCTGGTGCCCTCTTGATTTTGGGCCTGAACATGTTCTCCCCATTCTTTCCTGGTGTGACTCTGTGTTCTTCAGATCTCCACTGAGTGGTCACTTCCTCAGGGCCGCCTTTCTGGAGCCCCCTGCCCTAAGCTAGCATGCACGATGAGTTTTCATAGCACCCTTTGTTTGACTTTGAATCAGATGTAATTGTTTGTATCACGCTGGAATGTCCTATTCCATGCTATAATGCCATGAAGGCATGGAGTTCTAGACTATGTCTGTTCTCTCTGCTACTCTACTCCTAACGTTGACTGACATGTAATATGTATTTAGCAAATATTTGTTGAAAACTGTTCTGAGGGTCTGCAGGGAAGATCAGTGGCATCTAGGCCGTAGCTGAGACAGGGTCAGAACACGTGAGCTGCAGCCAGGACTCTTCTTTGTGTAGGGATTTGTTCCTCCAACTAAGACAAAAATTAGCTGATAAACACAGATGAGGAGAAGGAATTTGGTTCTCTTTCCTGCCAAACTCTCCAACTCCATCTCCATGGAAGCATGTCTTCTGCTATTTTCATCAGAAAGAGGCAGGTCAATCCATACCAGGTAATTGCTAGGTGCTTGGATGCTGGTCTTACTGATGGCTTTTTCAGAAGAATTTGTTTGAAAGGACAGTGAACTCAAAGCCATCAGTTTTGTTATTAATGTTTTTCTTTCTGAAGAAATACCCCCAGGTTTCCAGCCTTAGCTGCGTGAAATGCGAACTTGCATGTGAATTTTCTACATATATAGAAGGGCTGTATCTGTTTTCTAAAGCAGTGGTCCCCAACCCCCGGGCTGCGGACTGGTACCGGTCCATGGGCCATTTGGTACCGATCTGCAGAGAAAGAATAAATAACTTACATTATTTCTGTTTTATTTATATTTAAGTCTGAATGATGTTTTATTCTAAAAAAATGACCAGATTCTCTCTGTTACATCCGTCTAAGACTCACTCTTGACGTTTGTCTCGGTCACGTGATATATTTATCCGTCCCACCCTAAAGGCTGGTCCATGAAAATATTTTCTGGCATTAAAAACCAGTCCGTGGCCCATAAAAAGTTGGGGACCACTGTTCTAGAGGATGTTATAAAGCCCCAGAGACCCTTTAGGACATGAAGTTATTCTGTATGATGTTGTAAGGTGAACACATGACATGTCATGATGGGTTTTTCAAACCCGTAGAACTGACCTTTACTTAATAATACTGTATTGATACGAGCTCATCAATCGTGAGGGTGGGGTAAAGAGAGGGAGTCCCTAGGAACTAACTCTGTATTTTCTGCTCAATTTCCCCCCTTAAACCTAAAAGTGCTCTAAAAATAGGTCTACTAATTTTTAAAAGCTATAGAGGAGAATGAAAATATTAGTGGCATTGTGAATTATCACTCATAGGATCCTCTAAAACAGCATTACTACCTTGCAAAAAAGAAAAATGTTTTCTTCAAATGTTGATTCTTCCATAAAGTACAGGGGAAGTAGATACAATAGAATAAAATATCCTTTGTGAATTACCAATCATAGATTTTATTCATAGAATTCTCACCACACCCTCTACTGTTGGAATTAGCCATTTGAAAGACTGCATCCCTACTTTCTCAGAAACAAAACAAAAATCCCATTTTAGTTTGATTTCCTAATTTATGTATATTATATGTATATAAGCATATACACATATATATACCTCTGTCATACATACATATTTAAATAAAAAGGGACTTTAACTTGATTAAATCACTGATTAATTGCACTGAGAGAGACCTCACAGGCAATCTAATTCAGAGCTTTTCAAAATGTACATATATACATTGGAGGTACCTGAGGATCTTTCTAAAATGAGGATACTGACTCAGCAGACCTGGGTGGGGCCTGGAAGTCTGTATTTCGGACAAACTCCTATGAGATGCCATACTTTGGGCATAGCAGAAAAATCCACCCTAGTTTCACTCATTACTCCTGTTGGACTCAACACTTAATCATATACTCCTGTGTTCACATTCTGCGATGATTTCTCATTCTTTGTTGGCATGGTGGATAATTCTGGCAATGGAAGCTCTTTGACAACTCTAGGGAGAAGGCCGTGTGTGTTTGAAATGAGGTTTTTCTCATGGTTAGTGGCACTTTCTCCACTGATACTTGCTGGCTTGTGTCTGTACTTGTACAACATCCTCCCGACAAAAGTCTTCACTTTCTTCATCAAACTTTCTTCTGATTTTGCTGGTTTTCATGAAGACCCACTTTGGTAACACTAGATGATTCCTCTTTGGGCACCAGTTCATTTTGTTCCACTAAGTTGGTAGACACAGTCCTATGCCATCTAAACAAAATAAAAATAATTTGTAATCAGGAAACTGAAAAGTTGAAGACAAATAATTGAAATATAAAATCCAAGTGGCAAGTGTGAACAAATTAAAGAATTCCAAGAATCAAATCACAAAAAATGAAGGCAAAACAATGGCTTAATGTCTTGTCACCTAACTAGTTAAGTGCATTCTGACCACTATCTCATGTAATCCTCACAGCAGGCAGGTTAAATTATTATCTTTATTTTACTAATGAGTAAACTGAGTCACAAAAAGGTTAAATTAATTGACCAAGAATAAATGCAGATTTTAATCCTGGTTTGTGACTATTACAATATATTACCTCATATTGACAAATTGGCAATCTTATTTCAATGATGGTTTGAGATAGTTTTTATTAGATTTGGTGGTTCTAAGACTATAGTGGTGAGAGACAAGAGAGTCTGCTAGGGTAGTCAATAAAGAATGTGGTCTCCAAGGTCCCATACTGCTGCATTTACATAGAATATTTATTAGAGAGAATAATTTTAAACATATAGTTCCAAAACTCCAAACAGTAATAGACCAGCTTCATCATTTTGGTATATTTTAGTAATAAAAATAAAGTTTCTTCATAGCACTCTATGTGCTAAGCACGCTGCTTTTCTTCATGTGTTTTACATAATGTAACCCTCATATGGTCATCTACCTTTTACAAATGAGGAGATTAAAACTGGGAAAGATTAAATAATTTATGCTTAGGCAAGTGGATCTGAAGTTCTGTGTTGTTATCCTCTGTGCTAGAGTGAGCATCATCCATTCCATGATACCAGTATCTACCTAATATTCTTCCTCAATTAACAGTTTTCTGTGCCTGACCTGTGGTGGGGCAGTGGATAAAGTGTTGACCTGGAATGCTGTGGTCACAGGTTTGAAATCCTGGTCTTGCCGGGTCAAGGCACATACGAGAATCAACTCTGTAATGAGTTGATGCTTCCTACTCCTTCCCCACCCTCTTTCTTTCTCTCTTTCCTCTCTCTAAAATCAATAAATAAAAAATCTTTAAAAACACAATTTTTTACTAGTCTTATCCAAAGCAATAATATCCATAAAATCCCAGGGATTTAAAAAAATTAAAAATTTTATTTTGAGATAATCATAGTTTCACATACAGTTGTAAAAAATAATATTTTACACCTATTTAAAAATAAAATTATCTGGCCCTCATCATCTTGCTCAGTGGATAGAGAGTCCATTTGGTGTATGGACATCCTGGGTTTGATCCCTTGTCAGGAAACACAGGAGAAGCAATCATCTACTCTCGCCCTTCCTCTCCTTCTCTCTCCCCTTCCCTCAACCAGTGGCTCGATTGGTTCAGCATTGGCCCTGGGCACTGAGGATGATAGTTCACTGATTCCAGCATCAGTCTCAGGTGCTAAAAATAGCTTGGTTGATTCGAGCATTGGCCCTAGATGGAAGTGGCCTGGTGGAACCTGGTTGGAACACATGGGAGAGTCTCCTCACTATCTCCCCTCCTCTGCCTTAAATAAATAAATTCTCTGCTACTTTTTACCCAGTTTCCCCAATAGTAACTTCTTGCAAAACTGTAACACATTATCAAGACCAGGATATTAACACTGATGCTATCAAGTTACAGTCCATATACATCTGTCATAACCAGGGTCCTTCCTGTTTTATAGCCACACCCACCTCCCACTCACTTCACATTTTTCTTAACCCCTGGCAACCACTAAGTTGTCTGTCATGTGTATTATTTATGTCTTTTCGAGAATGTTATATAATTGGAATCACACAGTATATAACTTTTGGGGATTTACTTTTTTCATTCAGCATATTTCTCTGGAGATTCATGCATGTTGTTTATGTCAATAATGTGTTTCTTTTTATTGCTGACTGATATTTCATGATGTGGATGTACCATGCTTTGCCTAACCTTTCCCTCATTGGAAGACATTTGGGTTGTTAATTTTGGACTACTATAAATAAAGCTCCTATTAATATAAACATTTGTGTATAGGTTTTTGTGTGAACATAAATATTTCTTTGGGTGAAATCCCAGGTTTTATATTAAGTTATGTTCTATCATGTTATATGTATAACACATGTCATATGTATTTCTAATGTAGATGTAAATAAATTCATAACCATTAAAAATATTCTTCATATACTACCTTAAATATCTCATTTACCACCAGTAGAGCATAAGCCAGTGATTTTCAACCTTTTTTGAGCTGCAGCACATTTTTTACATTTACAAAATCCTGGGGCACACCACCCACCAAAATGACACAAAATGACACTCTAACACAGTACATATTATATTGATACATATAGTTAAAAATATAGTTTCTAAATGTATTTATACTCACTTAGTGAGAAACCTGGGCCTGTTTCGATGAACACAAAAGGGATATCCTGGCAGGAATGGTAGAAAGACACACACGAAGCTCTTCCTCAACAGTTCTCAGTCTCTCTCTGTTTTTAGTTTTTATCACAGTCAAGCTTGAGAAGCTCAGCTCACATAGATATGTGGTTGAAAACGGGACCGCTAATAGATACTGGAGCTTTCATCAAGGTTGTGGGTTCAAATCAATTTGGCAAATACTCTCTCTATATAGAGACTGGACAAAATCAATTTTAGAAAAATGTTGGGTACTTGTGTAACATCATAAGTCCTCAGAGCATCTCTACTGTCAGATTGAGAAGTTTGCTTTCTAGGTAAGTATTCTGATAAATACTAGAGTTCTCCCTGAGGTTGTGGGTTCAAATCCCATGGTCAGCTGGGTGCAGGGGTCTTGGTTCTGTCTGTTTTGATGGTGTATATAGAGATTTGAGTTCTTTAAGAAGATGACCCTTCAAGAGGCCATATACAATATAGATAACATTGTGATGCATTGTATATCACCCTCTGCGGGGGCCTCTTTTAAAAAGAAAAAAAGTCAAATATCTATATACATCATCAGGATAGACATAACCAGCTGAGGCTGAGGCTTCATCTAGTGGTGGCAACATTTACCTCCAGTCCTGACCAGGATTAGAAATTGGGAACATGGGGAGGAGTAGCAGCTTCAACTACTCGCCGCAGCCACACAATGACAAGTGCGCGGCAGCCCGAGAGGGGACCTTCCTGGGTGTGGATGAGAGGCGGCCTACTATTGGTTCATCGCTAGTGGTCGGGATGAATCCTAGAAGGTGATTGGTCAGTGAGCATTCCCTGTGCCTCACCTCTTCCTGTTGCTGATAGCTGGAGGGATTGTGAGGGGAATGTTTATGTTCGGATGGAGGCGGCTGGCGGCAGGCCAGATAAATAGCCTCCGTGGGCCGTATCGGCACATGGGCCGTAGTTTGGGGACCCATGTTTAATTTCCCCATGGCACACCTGACCATGTCTCATGGCACACCGGTTGAAAAACACTGGCATATGCCATACTCCAGGAAAACCCTGCTCCAAACTGGACCTAAATTATTCAGCTTCTCTGTCATTTACATGAGAAGTATGTCTAAGAGCCCAGGAGCTGGAGTTCAATAATCTTGACTCAACCCAGAACCACACTTCCCAGCTGTATGATCTTGGGCATGTTCTTTAACTCTGTAAACTTCAGTTTTCTGATTTGAAAATGGGTATACTACTCTCAGAAATGTGCACATAAAAGAAAACTTATGTGCTTGGAACCTAATAAAACATTTGGTGAACAATAGCTTTTCATACTATGTGGGTCAGATCTGTGTGGGGAAAATGTGAAAGGCAAGGAGGTAAGCACAAGGCAGAGGTCACAAGAAGGGAGATTTCCTGGGTCACTAGTTCTGCCAGTTAACACACACAAGGTCTAGGGCAGGGGTCTCAGCCCGCGGGCCGCATGTGGCCCGCCGAACAATTTTGTGCGGCCCGCAGACTAATCCACGAAGTTCAAAATATTTTGGATAAAATTAAGTAAACCTAGGGGCCTACTTGTATTTTTCATTTCTCTAGCATCCTAGCTAGATATTAGCTTAGTTAACAGCAGTTGTGATGCGAACTACAGTTTCTGGTCGTTTTGTGACACTGAGTAAACTGCATGTACGATTGTGCTTGTTGTACTGATTTTTTTTTGTTTTCAACTGCAGTGAGAAAAGTGTTGCGTAACAGTTGCCCTTTGTAGACCTAGTGCGGCCCGCCGAAGGCTGTGATCTTGCTCTGCGGCCCACATGCTGAGTTGAGTTTGAGACCCCTGGTCTAGGGGGTGCTATTCATATGTAGCTGTTATAGTCGTGTATGGGTACACTAACAACTTTCCAGCAGATGGCAATAAAGTGTCCTGAAGAAGGAGTGTCATGTTCTTCTTTGCCCAAAGGTCACTTATGGGCCAGGATTAATCTCCCATACACCCCACTGAGAATCTTTTAAAAAAGTTGTTTTTTTTCTACTACCACACACACACACACACAACAACAACAACAACAATGAAATACACGTTAGGAGGTCCAGCAACCCTGAAGGCCACTGATGCAACCCCCCCAGGTGAAAAGCCCAGCTCCGAACAGTCTCTCTGAATCTCTAGAAGGTGTCTTCCGCTCCCACTGCCCCACGCCCATTCCCAAACTATTTATAACAATTAACAAAGGTGATTTTGCTTCAGGGCCTAGGAATAGAACTGCAATTTCTGTTATGAAAAGAATACTACCCTTCTTAAGTTTTTTAATTTCTTGGTTAGTAGTGAATTTGTTTGGTTGTATTGCTTCAACCCCTATTTCTTCTTAAAAGTGGAAATATGCAAAATTTAATTTTGTTCATGAAAATTTATAAGTTCAATCTTTGACTCTTTCAACCTCATGAAAACACCTCATTTCTACTATCTGACCTATTGCTAATGACCCTGGTAAGAAAGAAGCCAAAGAAATTGGAAAACAAATAATCTACCTAACTTCCCAAATTAAAATGTATCGTTTGTGATATTTCATGTCTGTGTTTATGGTTTTGCCATTGGCAAGAAATATCAGGTGAAAGGCAGTTTTCAGGGTGTATTAAAGAGCATGCACATAGATGAACTACAGTTAGTACCTATTTCAGCAGCAAAATTGATGGGGAAAGGACCAGCATTGACTGGACTTTTCTTGAAGAGTGTTCTACTGAATTTTCAAAATACTATTTCCTGCCTGGGATGTGTGGTGTTTCAAGTTCTAAGACTGAAGCTAGTATCAGTCCTTGCTTTGGTGTCATACGCCACATTCAAACTCAAATTCAGGGGGAAGGGGAGGTTTTCCTCACTACAATGAAGACTTACCTGATCACATCATGAGGCTTCCTGATCCAATGTATAAATGCAGTGCCTTCTCCTTCCAACCCACACAGAGCCTTCATTTCCAAATGCAATCCTTAAAAAGAGGTGCTGCCTTTTCAAATGTCACAGTGAACACAGTTTAATACAAAATCCAAAGACTCTTACTCAATGGAAAAGAAAGTGAGCCCCAATTTCCTACCTCTCGATCCCCTTCCTTTGAATGAGCCGTTTTTCTTTCTGGGTTGCTGAAACCTGTGGTACCAGCCAACTCTTCCATACCCAAACTCAAGGGGCTCTGGTTGATGGAGTTGAGGGTGGTCCATTGCTGTCAATGTCACTTGTGGTAGCTGTTTGGAATTTCTTTAGTTCTTGAGCTCACAAACTTTAAAACAAAATGAAGCAGTGACTGAGGCACTTCTAACTTCTGGGTTATTTGGGATAAGTATGTAGGAACTTTTTGAAATCCTTTTCTATTCCCTTCTAGGCATTAGAAACACCATTTGATGGACTGGCCTGGTTTACCACTCCACAGAGATCCCAATGACGCGTTTGGCAGAGCAATGGGAAATTCCTTTTCACTTTGTGGAATATGCGTTGTAGCTTCCTGAGCAAGACAAATGCAGAAAAGCTGACATGATCATCTTAACCACCCTCGTTTGGGTTGGTAATAAAATAGTCACACACCAATTAGTTATCACATTTATCTGTGTATGCTGAAGTCCAAAGAGGAAAGAAACTATAGCAATACCAATGGTCCCAGCTTTTGACAGGTCTCTCAACTAGAGCTGGGGATACTCTCTGTCCTGGGGACACACATGAAAAGGCCACTTGCTACCTCGCCTTCTCACAGTACACCCCAAGGACTATTTTATTATATCTTGGAACTTTGTAATTCACTCTTAAAGCACATGGCTAAAAAAGTTGAGTACTTGGTCCACACTTCCCAACCTTTCCCCATTCTTTATTGGAAAAGAGCAAATTCTGGCTGGGTTGAAAATTTCCACCACAAGGTGGCAGCAGACACTAGGATTTATTCCCATTACACATTTGTGCTTGAGTTTCTCAGTCGGAACTAACTGGATGCTAAGAAGGAAAACTCTAGAAAATTGTTGGAAGATAGAAAAATTACTCTGCTTTCTGTATTTGTACTCATCAGTAATCTGAGCATTCTCTTTAAACTTTCCTGTGCACACAAATTACCTGAGGTCTTATTAAAATGCAGATTTCATACCATAGGTCTGGGGTGGAATCCAAGAATTTGCATTTCCACCTGACCTGTGATGGCACAGTGGGTGAAGCGTTGACCTGAAATGCTAAGGTTGACAGTTCAAAACCCCGGGCTTGCTTAGTCAAGGCATATATGGGAGCTGATGCTTTCTGCTCCTCCCCCTTCTCTCTCTCTCTCTCTCTCCTCTCTCTAAAATGAATAAATAATATCTAAAAAATAAAATAAAAGTTGTGGAGGTATTTAAAAAAAAAAAAAAGAATTTGCATTTCCAACAAGCTCCCTAGTGGTGCTGAGGATGTTGACCCATACACCACATTTTCAGGAGCAAGGAGCGGCCTTGCATGTCCCAGGACAAAGGGAAGAAACTTAAAAATGATCAAAAATGAAATATAAAAATTGAGTTAAAAAAGTGGGTTTGGGAGTTACACCTGTGTTCTTGCCACAGTTTAGCTGTGTGGCCTTCATCAATTCACTTAGCCTATCTGACTGTTTTCTCACCTGTCAAGTAGGGATACGGTGGCGCCCACAGGAGAGTGGGTGCAGGTGGTACTCTGAGAAGCACTGAAGTACAGCACCCCTGGTGTGCTTCAGTGCAGTGGGTGTGTGCTTCTACCTGGACTGTTTTCCCTCATCCATTGGCACCCCCAGAGCATGATGAATAAGTTGTGCATGCATGAATGAATAAATGAACAAACATTTTCTTCACCTACAGCCCAATTATTTTCACTCGATTATTGCAATAGCTGTGTTAATTTTGTTGTATTTTGTCAACTATCTGGATGAATGCAGTTAATCCTATATTAGAAAAAGAACTGATTTTTATTTGTGTATGTGTGTGTCTGTTTGCACATGTCTGAGTATACAAGTCTGTATGTGTGGTGTATGTGCACAACAGGCGAAACATTTGCTGTTTTGGCTCCTATGACAAGATGCATGGGTTCTTCAAGGAGTCCCAAAGCAGATGATGATGCACGCAGGAGTGGGACAGGGGAGGAGAGTAGGGAGAAGAGCTAGGGAACCAACAAACGCTGATTTGAGCCAAATCTGTTTTTAAATTCTAGCTCTACCTCTTACAACTCATGGGATCTTGAGCAGGTAACAAAACTTCCCTGGACTTCCATTTTCTTATCTGTGAAATAGGAATAGTAACTGTCACCTTCTGAGGATTTTTTCATTGTTACCTGGCAACCATTCGAATGCCTAGTGGATGCTGGTGCTACTCTTGACAACTGGTGCCAGGGTCAAGAGGTCCCTTGGGAGGTGTGGCGGCACTGAGGGAAAAGAATGCGTGAGAAGTCGACATGAGGGAGAGACAGTTACAGAAGCTGCTATACACTTTATTTCTCAAGGACAGTTTTCATACGGTGCGGAAGGATTTACGCATGTGCGACCCCCTCTTGCTGAAGTAAATTATATAGAAGGTGGCAAGTTATATAACTGTGAGAGCAACTGCGCAAGCGCTCTCACTTGGGGGTCATGTCCTTTGGCATAGCTACTGCCGGGCTCTAGCTCATAGCTGGGCTCTGACACCTGGGGAGGTGCAATGAACAACACACAGTATCACTGAACTAATATAACTTAAATGCTGTGGGAGAGGTTGACAACAAATAAGAAAACAAATTAACTTTGGCTAGGGGTAAGTGCCAGGAAGAAAATATAAAAAGATGCTAGGATAGTGAGGGTCAAGTTCAGAGGAGGAGGCCAGGCAAACAGTTCCACCTGTTGAGTCCCTGGGCCTGAGAGCTGAACAAGGAGAAAGAGTCAGTCATGTAAAGGCCCATCTGTCCCAGGAAGATGAGGCAGCAGCTACCCAAGCCCTGAGGTGGAAGGAGTCTGATGCCTTAGAGAAAGCAAAAGTTATCAGGTGGTGGCAGCAGAGTGCTGGATAGATGTGAGGGACTGGAGAGGGAGCAGAGAGAGTTGCTGGAGCCTCCCGAATAACCTGGAGATCTTGATCTTGATCTTCAGAGCAATGAAGTGTAATTAGGGCATTTAAAATTTATTTTAAAATGTTTAATAGAGGTAGAATATATATGATTTAAATTTACCTTTTTTTTTTTTTTTGTATTTTTCTGAAGTGAGAAGCAGGGAGGCAGAGAGACACACTCCCACATGCAACCAACAGGGATCCACCCGGCATGCCCACCAGGGGGCGATGCTCTGCCCATCTGGGGTGTTGCTCTGTTGCAACCAGAGCCATTCTAGTGCCTGAGGCGGAGGCCATGGAGCCATCCTCAGCGCCCGGGCCAACTTTGCTCCAATGGAGCAAAGAGAGAAAGGAGAAAGGAGAGGGGGAGGGGTGGAGAACCTGGGACTTCAACATGCCGGGCAATGCTCCACCACTGAGCCATCCAGCCAGAGCCAAATTTACCATCTTAACCATTATTTGTCACCATCATCATTATTCATCTCCTGAGCTTTTCTCATGTTGCAAAACTGAAACTTTGTACCCATTAAACTCACTCCCCATTCTTCTGCACCCACCCCCCTCCCAAAACCATCATTCTACCTTTCTGTCTCAATGAATTAGATAAGGATTTTTACAGAGCCAGTCAATACAGATTTATTCTGTGCAGTGGGGGTTCAGCATTGAATAAAACAACTAGCATCCCTGCCCAAGAATTACATTCTAGTGGAGAAGACGACACAAAGCATGTTAATAAGTAAATAAAAAATGTTGTAAGAAAACAGTAAAACATTGTAGAAAGCAAGTGGAAGTGGGTGCTTCTGCCAAAGTGATTAGGAAAGACCTCTTATAGAGCTGACACTTGAGGTGAGACATTTCATGTTGAAAAGGAGGCAAAACTCTGGTAAGATCTGGAAGCATTGTTCCAAAGGTGGAAGAATACCAAAGCAAAGGGTCTGAGGCAGGCAGCGACTGAGCCATGTGGAGACCAGTGTCGTGGCAACATATGTGACAAGGGAAGGTGACGTTATACTTGTGTTTTAAAAAGATTGCTTTGTGCAGCTTGGAAAATGCACTGGGAGGGAAAAGTATGATGTTGAAATGTCGTTAAATAGTCTTTGCCCCAGGCTAGACAGGATGGTGGTTAGTAGAGTGAGAAGGGAGAAGACAGATTCAGGAAATACTTAGGAGGTATAATACTGAAATGGACTGGGTATGAGGCTGGCTAGTAGAGGGAAGGAGATTCTGGCTGCACAATTAGGTTGTTGCAGTTTTTCTAGAGTGAGAATGTAGTGGTTTAACTAACTAAGTAGTGGGTAACGGAGCTAGAGAGAAAGGCACAAATTAAAGAGTCTCCCATTAATCTCCTTTTCTTTTCAATGATCCTTCATGGGATGTGTCCTGGAGTCATACCCACACAACCATTCCTTGTACATTTGTGAATGACCCTCTGAGAAGCCAAAAAGCCAGAACAGGGCAGTTTGGTCAAAACACAGTCTCCCTTTGTTCTCAACATTATCCTTCTATTGAACACATCTGAGATCGAATAATCCTATTCTGGTAACCATAACAACAGTTGACTTCTATTGAAATAGGAATGGATTGAAGCCTCTAAGTCAGAGACTGCAAACGTGAACGGCTGCAGGAACTGGCAGGTGGAGGTGAGAAGCGGTGGGTGTAACAGGGAAGGTGGCAATGGAGCAGGCAGGTGAAGGTGAGAGGCTGTGGGTGTGACAAGGAAGGTGGCAATGGAGCTAGGCAGGTGGAGGTGAGAGGCTTTGGGTGTAACAGGGAAGGTGGCAATGGAGCAGGCAGGTGGAGGTGAGAAGTGGTGGGTGTAACAGGGAAGGTGGCAATGGAGCAGGCAGGTGGAGGTGAGAAGTGGTGGGTGTAACAGGGAAGGTGGCAATGGAGCAGGCAGGTGGAGGTGAGAAGTGGTGGGTGTAACAGGGAAGGTGGCAATGGAGCCAGGCAGGTGGAGGTGAGAAGCGGTGGGTGTAACAGGGAAGGTGGGAACGGTGGTAAACTGCAGTGTTAGAACAAAACTTACTGAACTTCAAATTTTTAAGAAGACTTGTGCATATAAAAATGTGGTCTGCGGGTCATATTTAGCCTGTGAGTCACCAATCCACTGGCTCCAGATCTTTATATATGCACTCTGAATTCAGCCAGACAGGTCTTTCCCATCAGTTCTAAAGCTGATTTCCCCTCGAGGTTTAACTTAAATGTATTAACTTGTATTCTATTGGCTTTTGACCAGTTGTTAAATAGTTCTTGCATTTTTTTTTTTTTTAGATTTTATGTATTGATTTTTGGAGGGGGGAGAGTGAGAAAGAGAGGTGTGAAGTGGGAAGCATCTACACATAGTAGTTGCTTCCTGTATGTGCCTGGACCAGGCAAACCAAGGACTCAGATCAGCAACCTCAGTGTTCCAGATTGATGCTTTATCCACTGCACCACTACAGACCAGGCCTAGTTCTTGCACCTTGTCACTATCTGGTTGCACACTAAGGTCACCTAGCAACTTGTAAGCCTTCTGCAAACGTGATAAGCAGAGATTCTGTGTCTTACTCCAAGTCTGGGAGAGGTAAACACATAGGACAGGGAAGTACAATGTACCTTAGTGAACTGGAATCATTTTAAAACAAAATCCTTTTGAAAATGAGTGAGTCTAGTGAACTGACTATTTCTTGAAGAGTCCTCACTAATTCTTGTCACCAGGTTTACCAAGAATTGGGAGGCCTTTCCATGTAGAGGAATATGAATTGTGAATTTCCCCCTCATTCAAGCTGATCTCCTTACTGTAGCTTTTGTCCTTTAGAGAGAAGAGGGTGTCACTTTACCGATCACTTAGCAAGAATTGTGTCATAAGAAAGTGTATACGGGGCACCTAGAGACGGACTGTTTCTCTGGAGATGACTCCTGACCACGAGGGTGCCACTCCCCGGAGTCGGCGAAGGCGAGGGCTGAGACAGAGTGTTTCTGAAGAGGCCAACGCTGACCATGCAGGATGCCTTTTCTACACTTGTTTTTGGTGTTGGCTGCTGGCCCAGGTTGGTATCTTTAACTCTGGGTTTCTATCATGTTGCTTTGCAATAGTCATTTGGTTTGCTTTTAAATGCTGCTCCTGGAAGTTGTCAAGGGCGCTGGGCTGTGCCATCTTGGAAAGTCTACATTTCAATCAAACGTCCTCTCAGACCCACTTGGTCTGTAGACTGATGCATGTTATCATTTGGAGGGCACTTTGGCAATATTGACCAGGTCTTGGAGGCAGCAGTCCACCCTGGGCACCTATTCTATGGAAATACATAAAGACAAAAAAACACATGTGGACTTATTTGTAATAGCAAACCAGAGGCAACTCACATGTTCAGCAATACAGGGTTAATTAAATGGTCCTCCAGGCATACAGTGGACATTAGCGCCATTCAAAGGGAGAGGCAGAACTATGTGCAGATAAACGATGTGGTCCATGCTGCCCTGTGGAATGGAGACAGGATGTCCTAAACTTCTGAACATGAGAAGAACCCTTCAAAAAACTCTACATTCACATGCACACAGGCATAGAAAGTTCTGGAAGAATTTATACACAATTTTAACAGTGTTAATGTTTGGAGATTGGGAGTAGAGTGGTAGTTAGGGCAGCAAATAACCACACCTGGATGATGGTCACCACACTGGGCAGCACCACTCTAGAATCTCAGTGTTGTTTTTGCAAATATGATCATTTATTTTTATTGGAAACACCAAATCTAATCATGCTTACTAAGAATTTGAAAATTAGAGGGCTCTTTCAGATACTCGTCATTTAGTCTTAGAATATTAAACTTATTTTACATAGTTTTTTGTTGGCTTGTACCCAATTGTAGATGTGACTAGTGCTAAAGTTAATGGCTAAATTCATCAGTTATTTTATGAAATCAGTTCATGTAACAGTAAAAAAAAAAATCACTTAAACAAACACCTTAATGTTATGAGTTCAAAATTTGGATAACTAATTTTTAAATTCTTGGGTTTGATTTTTTTAGTTTAATATAATACATATTACTATTAATCTTATGATTAAGGTAATGATTTAATGTAATACATTAAACTAAAGAATCAAACTTATATTAAATTTAAAAACCAAGCTCATATTAATATGTTATATTAAAAAAGTCAAACTTACATTAAACTAAAAAAATCAAAACCAAGAATTTAAAAATTAATTACCCAAAGTTTGAATGTATAATATTAAGATGTTGGTTTAGCCTGACCTGTGGTGGCACAGTGGATAAAGCATTGACCTGGAAATGCTGAGGTCACCAGTTTGAAACCCTGGGCTTGCCTGGTCAAGGCACATATGGGAGTTGATGCTTCCAGCTCCTCCCCCCTTCTCTCTCTCTGTTTCTTCTCTCTCTCTCTCTCTCTCTCTCTCTCTCTCTCTCTCTCTCTCCTCTCTCTGTCTCTCCCTCTCCTCTCTAAAATGAAAAAAAAAAAGAAATGTAAGATGTTGGTTTAAGTGATTTTCCTTTTTTACCTGTTACATGGACTGATTTCACAAATAAATCAACTAATGAATTTAACCATTAACTTTAGAACTAGTCACATCTACAATTGGGTACAGCCATGCTGTTATTGTTGCTAACAAAAAGCTATGTAAAATATGTTTAATATTCTAAGACTAAATGAGGGTATCTTTTAAAATATTTTATTTATTGATTTTTTAGAGAGAGAGGAGTGAAAGAGAGAGACAGAGAGAGAGAGAGAGAAGGGGGAGGAGCAGGAAGCATCAACTCCCATATGTGCCTTGACCAGGCAAGCCCAGGGTTTCGAACCAGCGACCTCAGTGTTCCAGGTCGACGCTTTATCCCACTGCGCCACCACAGGTCAGGCCCAAATGAGGGTATCTTAAAATTGAAAGATCCCTCTAATTTCCAAATTCTTAGTAAGCATGATTAGATTTGTGTTTCCAATGAAAATAAATGATAATATTTGTAAAAACAACACTGAGATTCTAGAGTGGTGCTGTCCAGTGTGGACAGCACTGCTCAAGTGTGGTTATTCACCACTTGAATGTGGCCAGTCTGAATTGAGATTTCTTGTAAATGTAAAACACATACTGGATTTTGAAGATTTCATATGAATAAAGCAATGTAAACTATCTCATTAATATAAAGTTCTTATTAAAAATATTTATCACATTTTGAAATAATATATTAAATACAATGGGTTAAGTAAAATATAATTTTAAAATTAATTTCACCTTAAAAAACTTTTTAAATATGGTTACTAAAAAATTTTAAATTACATATTAGACAGGTCTGTTCCACAGTCCTACATAGTCTTGAACAGATTTCTTCTCAGGCACAAGCACTCTGCCTGAGTCCACTGCTCTAGTTTTGTGTATGCAGCTGTCTCTTTGACACTGAAATAACTGGTGAATTGATCACATCAAATCAATGGGTGAGACATTTAGTAAAGATATAATGAAATTTAATAAAGATTTTATTTAAATTTAATTTATTTGCTTTTTTCATGGCTAAAGATTTTAATCTTAAACCTGAGGTCACACACTAGAGACTCTCAATGTGTTTGGTATACCAGATGTTTTGAGTAGCAGAATATTTCACCAAAACATTTCCATTTTAGGATCCTCACAAAAAAATAAGAAGATCGGCAACTCAGACCACACTCCTGTGTGGGCAAGTCGTGGCTGCCCCATTAGGTAGAAACAAGTTTTCGGTTTCACCACAGTCCCCACTGATGTCTTATACACAGTTATCGGGCACTGTTTCACTAACTCCATTAAAAGAGTGCAACCAGTTTTTTTCAAATCTCCTTTTGTCTTTGGGTACAAAGGCACACCCTCCCTATCTCCAACATCCTATGAGACTACCATCATTTTGATCCTTTTTATTTTGACTTGATTTAATTTCAGAAGGTACAGAGTTTATTGTGGAACTATTGTGACAGGAAATGCAAAATAAAATGTCAATTTATGTAGATAACAGTTTGGTAGATGGGTTTATATACTCTGAAAATTATTCTCCTTCCTAGGGATTATTATATGTTCAGGTATTAAGCTGTTTTTCAGAATACACCTTCTAATGGAAAACTTAAGTATTCCCAAATTTCTCAGCACTTAAAAATAAATTGAAGAAAATCTAATATCAGTTCATTCTTTAATGCATTGTCAACAAGATATCATCAAATGCAGAAGTCACTCTTGACATGGCTCAACTTAGAGCACCTATTAGAAAGTCTGAACCAGCAAAATGGAATGTAGTTGCAACCTTTCAAATTTATATCATGTCACAACCTAATAGGTCAATATTATGTAATTGATCTACTGCAGTTAGAAGAAAAGAAAAATTTTATTCATTTATTTATTCACTTATTCATTCAACAAATATTTATTAAGATCCTACTATGGCCAGGAACTGTTCTTGGTCCTGAGGATTTAGCAGGGACCTAGCAGACGGAAGTTTTCAATTTCATAAAACTTGAATTTGAAGTGGGAGGGAGGAGGCAGAAAATGAACATAAAATATTAATAAATGAAATAAAAATAAACAAATAATATATGACATTTTATAATTTCCACCTGCAGGAGTGAGAGATGCTGTAACTTTATGGAAGGGTGGTCTAGGAAGACCTCACTGACACAGGGACATTATGTCAGAATCCTGAAGGGCGTGCTGAAAAGAGTGTGGATGTGGGGGGGGGGTGTGATTTGGGACAGGGAGAATGACAAGGGCAAAGGCCCTGAGGCAAAGTCTGCTTGACATGTTAAAAGGAACAGGAATGTGTGTGGCTGGAGCAGAGGGAGGGAGAGCAAGAGTTTGGAACATGAGGCCAGATAAACAAAAGGGTGGTTTTGTCTGCCACATGGGGCCTGTAGGCCAGCATGTAAACTTGGCTTTCACTCCTTTCACTCAGTGTGAGATGAGAAGCTGCTAAAAGATTTTGAGAAAAAGAGTGATGTTACTTGATTTCAGTTTTAGCATATTGTGGGTAGCTCAATCGTGTAAAAGTGGCTCATTAAATTTTCTTATCTAATCTAAATAATCCCTGTATTAGTTTTCTTTTGCTGCTGTAACAAATTACCACAAACTTGGTGGTAACTTAAGTCAATATACATTATGAACTTCAGTTCTGCAGTTAAAAATCTGACATGAGTCTCACTGTGCTGAAGTCAAAGCACTGGCACAGCTGTGCTTTCTTCCGGATTCTCAGGGGTGCGCCCATATCCTTGCCTTTTCCAGCATCTAGAGGCCACCCACATTCCTAGGTTAGTCACACCCTTCCTGCAGATGAAAAGCCATGCAATTTGCATCTTTCTGATAATTCTTCATATCTCCTTCTGACTCTCTTCTGCCTCCCTCTTCCACTTTTAAGGACCCCTGTGATTACATTGGGTTCATCCAGATAATTCAGGTTAATCTCCCCATCTCAAGATCATCACATTTGGCCCTGGCTGGTTGGCTCAGTGGACAGAACATGGGCCTGGCATATAGATGTCCCGAGTTTGATTCTCGGTCAGGGCACACAGAAGCAAGTATCTGCTTCTCTTCCCCTCCGTCTCCCTCTTTTCTCTCTCTTTCCTTCCCATAGCCAGGGCTTGAATGTCTGTCCCGAATGCTGAGGATAGTTCGGTTGATTCAAGTATCAGTCCAAGACAGGGGTTCAGGTGGATCTTGGTTGGGGTGCATACAGGAGTCTGTCTCACTATCTCCCCTCCTCTCACTTAAAAAAAAAATCATCATATTTGCAAGGTGTATTTTGCCATGTACTGTAACATAATCAGAGGTTCTGGGAATTGGAAAGTAAACATCTTTGGGGTGGGGCCATTCTATTATAACCCCAAAGCATCATACTTTGCTCAATAACCACAATACCCCACCCCAACCTACACATGTCCCTAGGAGAATGCAAATTTCAACTCTGGAGAAAAAGTTCTGAATAAGACTTTGAAATGCAGTTCCAGAGGGAAATCAATGAGCAGAAATTAAAATTTTCCATTTACAAACTTCATGGTTCAGAAATCTTCAGATCATTTCCTCAACAGAAAGGATGTATTGGGACCTTAAGCATACCTTTAGAAGCAGAAGAGAATTTGTTGATTCAGGATAGAGGATGATGAAAATATTCATTACTGGAGAGAGTGCTTGCAGTCATCTTTAGAAACAAATTCATGAAATAACTCAGATAAGAAGGATCTTTAGATGGAAGAAAAAAGAAAAAGAAAAAAGAAAGAAGTATTAATTCTCTAGTATTCATTCAGTACTAGAGGATACCATCAGGCCAAAAGGTGTAGGTATCAGCAGATGGAGTTGGTCCTGTATGCCCTGAAATGATACAGTGTGGGCTTCATCCCTCATCTGGCTACCTCACGCCTCCTACTAGACTGGGCATGTCTGAGGTGGGAGAGAAACAACAAGCATGTGGCCTTATTCATCATTGTATAAGAGCACATCTGTATCACTTTACTGTGAATGGCCATTGCAATGCTCTTTGTGTTTTGTTGTACATTGCAAAAAAAAAATCATAAAACAATACCAGACTTACCTTAGCACTCAATAATTGCTTGACCAACTAAATTGGAATAAAATTTTCTCTTGAGAATGGAGAGGACACAAGACTTGAATTCAGGGCACTGTCTTAATATTGGCTTTTTCCAGAGAAGTTTTGAGAGTCTCTAGACTTAGTTCACCTTAGCTAAAATCTCCTCTGCAAAGTCCAGCTGAAATTCAAGGGAAGCAGAGGACAAATAAAAGAGAAGAAAAGAAAGAAAGAAAGAGTCAAAGTAGGACAGCCCAATAGGGCATATGACTTTTATCTCCAAATGCATTGTGATTTTGAGTAATGAGTAATTTCAGAACACTGCAGGGTTAGACAGGAGTTACATGGAATATTGTCATTTAGGCAATGATTTTTATCCCCATTTTATGAATTTTGTATACTAAAACTTATAGTGCATTGATGTAAAAAGAAATACTACATTTCCCATGAGAGTGAATGGCAATTCTTTATTAATATCATAACCAATAATCTAAATTGCTTATATATTAATACAGTAATCTGTTCCCCGGTGTAGTTCAGACAAAGAGGCTTCTTATCAAGCAGCAGTGGACATCTAGTTTCAGAGAAGATTAATTGCTTGCACAAGTGCTCATGTGGCCAGAATGATGCAGAATTAATATCTAAGTCAGGGTCTGTTTGATTCCCAAGTCCATTACTGATGTGGTCTCCTTCCTCAGTGCAGTTACTGTTAACAGTTTGACAAGAGCTTTTCAAATTTGAAATTCTGAAGACTTTTGCTTCCCACTTTTTATACCAAAGGACAACACTCTGAATCATGAACTCTTTCTTATCTATCCTTTAAGAAAATGCGATTTGGATTCAGCATGTTTGGGGTTAAAATCCTGGCTCTACTATTTATGAGCTGTGTAATTTAAGGCCATTGGGCCTTTCTTTTCCTTTATTGGTTTAACATTTTTTATTACTTAATTTATTTAAAAAATTTATTTTTAATTTACGTGTTGACATGGTTTCAAGTGTCCCACTCAATATAACACGCTCTACCCACTGCATCGTGTTCCCCATGCCCCAGGCAAAGCCTCCTCCACCCCCATTTCACCCCCTTTGACCTTTCACCCTCTACCCACCACATTGTGCTCCTCATGCCCCAGGCAAAGCCTCTTCCACTCCCATTTCACCCCCTTTGACCTTTCACCCTCTACCCACTGCATCGTGCTTTCCATGCCCCAGGCAAAGCCTCTTCCACCCCCATTTCACCCCCTTTGACCTTTCTCCCCCTACCTCCATCCCATTTTTCTTTTGGGAATTGCTACCCTGTTGTTTGTATCTATCTGTTTTGTAAATATAATTTGGCTAATTCCTTCACCTTCTTTGATCTTGTTCCCTCTTCTCCCTTCTCTCTGACAGCTCTCCATCTGTTTCCTGTGACTGTGCCTCTGTTTCTATTTTGTTCCTCTGTTTATTGTGTTCATTAGATTCCACATACAAGGATATTGTATGGCATTTGCCTTTCTCTGCCTGGCTTATTTCACTTAGCATAATAACCTTCAAGTCCATCCATGTTGTTGCAAAAGGTAAGATATTCTTCTTTTTCACAGTCATGTAGTATATTCATTCCATTGTATAAGTGTACCAAAGCTTTTTTATACACTCACCCCTGATGGATATCTGGGCTTTTTCCAGATCTTGGCTATTGCAAACAATGCTGCAATAAACATGGGGGTGCATATCTTTTTCTGAATTATTGGTTAGGGATTCTTAGGATATATTCCTAAAAGTGGAGTAGCTGGGTCTTCATACTGTTTTCCACAGTGGCTGCACCAGTCTGCATTTCCATCAGTAGAGCAGGAGAGTTCCCTTTTGTTCACACCCTCACCAGCACTTGTTGTTTGTTGATTTATTAATGAAAGCCATTCTAGGAGGTATGGAGTGGTATCTCATTGTGGTTTTAATTTGCATTTCTCTAATGATTACTGACATTGAGCATTTTTTTCATATGCCTATTGGCCATATGTATTCTCTTCAGAGAAGTGTCTATTCAGGTCCTTCGCCCATTTTTATTTTATTTTATTTTTTTATAATAATTTTATTTTTTTAATGGGGCAACATCAATAAATCAGGATACATATATTCAAAGATCAACAAGTCCAGGTTATCTTGTCTTTCAATTATGTTGCATACCCATCACCCAAAGTCAGATTGTCCTCTGTCACCTTCTATCTAGTTTTCTTTGTGCCCCTCCCCCTCCCCTTTCCCTCTCCCTTTTTCCCCTCCCCCCATAACCACCACACTCTTATCAATGTCTCTTAGTTTCACTTTTATGTCCCACCTACATATGGAATAATGCAGTTACTGGTTTTTTCTGATTTACTTATTTCACTTCGTATAATGTTATCAAGATCCCACCATTTTGCTGTAAATGATCCGATGTCATCATTTCTTATGGCTGAGTAGTATTCCATAGTGTATATGTGCCACATCTTCCTTATCCAGTCATCTATTGACGGGCTTTTTGGTTGTTTCCATGTCCTGGCCACTGTGAACAATGCTGCAATGAACATGGGGCTGCATGTGTTTTTACGTATCAATGTTTCTGAGTTTTTGGGGTATATACCCAGTAGAGGGATTGCTGGGTCATAAGGTAGTTCTATTTGCAGTTTTTTGAGGAACCACCATACTTTCTTCCATAATGGTTGTACTACTTTACATTCCCACCAACAGTGTATGAGGGTTCCTTTTTCTCCACAGCCTCTCCAACATTTGCTATTACCTGTCTTGTTAATAATAGCTAATCGAACAGGTGTGAGGTGGTATCTCATTGCAGTTTTGATTTGCATTTCTCTAATAACTAAAGAAGATGAGCATCTTTTCATATATCTGTTGGCCATTTGTACTTCCTCCTGGGAGTAGTGTCTGTTCATGTCCTCTTCCCATTTTTTTATGGGATTGTTTGTTTGTTTGTTGTTGAGTTTTATGAGTTCTTTGTATATTTTGGATATTAGGCCCTTATCTGAGCTGTTGTTTGAAAATATCATTTCCCATTTAGTTGGCTTTCTGTTTATTTTGTTATCAGTTTCCCTTGCTGAGCAAAAACTTCTTAGTCTGATGCAGTCCCATTCATTAATTTTTGCCTTCACGTCTCTTGCCATTGGAGTCAAATTCATAAAATGCTCTTTAAAACCCAGGTCCATGAGTTTAGTACCGATTTCTTCTTCTATGTACTTTATTGTTTCAGGTCTTATGTTTAGATCTTTGATCCATTTTGAGTTAATTTTAGTACAGGGGGACAAATTGTAGTCCAGTTTCATTCTTTTGCATGTGGCTTTCCAGTTTTCCCAGCACCATTTATTGAAGAGGCTTTCTTTTCTCCATTGTGTGTTCTTGGCCCCTTTATCAAAAATTATTTGACTATATATATGTGGTTTTATTTCTGGACTTTCTATTCTGTTCCATTGGTCTGAGTGTCTACTTTTCTGCCAATACCATGCTGTTTTGATTGTCGTGGCCCTATAATATAGTTTGAAGTCAGGTATTGTAATGCCCCCAACTTCATTCTTTTTCTTTAGGATTGCTTTGGCAATTCGGGTTTTTTTATAGTTCCATATAAATCTGATGATTTTTTGCTCCATTTCTTTAAAAAATGTCATTGGAGTTTTGATGGGAATTGCATTAAATTTGTATATTGCTTTGGGTAATATGGCCATCTTGATTATATTTATTCTTCCTAACCAAGAACAAGGAATATTCTTCCATCTCATTATATCTTTTTCGATTTCTCTTAACAATAGTTTATAGTTTTCATTATATAAGTCCTTTACATTCTTTGTTATGTTTATTCCTAAGTATTTTATTTTTTTTTGTTGCAATTGTGAAGGGGATTATTCTTTTGAGTTCGTTCTCAGTTGTTTCATTGTTGGCATATAGAAAGGCTATTGACTTCTATATGTTAATTTTGTATCCTGCGACCTTACTGTATTGGCTTATTGTTTCTAGTAGTCTTTTTGTGGATTCTTTGGGGTTTTCAATGTATAGGATCATATCATCTGCAAAAAGTGATACCTTTACTTCTTCTTTTCCGATATGGATGCCTTTTATTTCTTTGTCTTGTCTGATTGCTCTGGCTAGAACCTCTCATTAAATAAGAGTGGAGAGAGTGGACAACCCTGTCTTGTTCCTTATTTAAGGGGGAAAGCCTTCAGTTTAGTGCCATTTAATATGATGTTAGCTGATGGTTTATCATATATGGCCTTTATCATGTTGAGGTATTTTCCTTCTATACCCATTTTGTTGAGAGTCTTAAACATAAAATTGTGTTGTATTTCATCAAAAGCCTTTTCTGCGTCTATTGATAAGATCATGTGGTTTTTGTTCTTTGTTTTGTTGATATGGTGTATTACGTTAACCGTTTTATGTATGTTGAACCATCCTTGAGATTCTGGATGAATCCCACTTGATCATGATGTATTATTATTTTTAATATGTTGTTGTATTCGATTTGCTAGTATTTTGTTTAGTATTTTAGCATCTGTATTCATTAGAGATATTGGTCTGTAGTTTTCTTTTTTTGTGCCATCCTTGCCTGATTTTGGGATGAGGGTTATGTTGGCCTCATAAAATGTGTTTGGAAGTATTGCTTCTTCTTCAATTTTTTGGAAGACTTTCAGTAGAACAGGAACCAAGTCTTCTTTGAATGTTTGATAAAATTCGCTGGTATAGCTGTCAGGGCCTGGACTTTTATTTTTGGGGAGGTTTTTAATGGTTTTTTCTATTTCTTCTCTACTAATAGGTTTGTTTAGGCTTTATGCTTCTTCTTGACTCAGTCTAGGAAGGTTGTATTGTTCTAGGAATTTATCCATTTCTTCTAGATTGTTGAATTTAGTGGCATAAAGTTTTTCATAGTATTCTACAATAATTCTTTGTATATCTACGGTGTCCGTGGTGATTTCTCCTCTTTCATTTTGGATTTTGTTTATACGAGTTCTTTCTCTTTTTTCCTTGGTAAGTCTTGCCAAGGGTTTGTCAATTTTGTTGATCTTTTCAAAGAACCAGCTCTTTGTTCTATTAATTTTTTCTATAGTTTTACTGTTCTCTATTTCATTTATTTCTGCTCTGATTTTTATTATCTCCTTTCTTTGGCTGGTTTTGGGTTGTCTTTTTCTTCTTTTTCTAGTTCCTTCAGGTGTGAAGTTAAGTGGTTCACTTGGGCTCTTTCTTGTTTGTTCATATATGCCTGAAGTGATATAAACTTCCCTCTTATCACTGCTTTTGCTGCATCCCATAGATTCTGATATGTCGTATTGTCATTTTCATTAGTCTGTATATATCTTTTGATCTCTGCGCTTATTTCTTTTTTGACCCATTCATTTTTTAAAAGTATGTTGTTTAGTTTCCACATTTTTGTGGGATTTTTTTCCCTCTTTTTTGCAGTTGAATTCTAGTTTCAAGGCTTTATGATCAGAAAATATGCTTGGTACAACTTCGATTTTTCTGAATTTGCTGATGTTGTTTTTGTGGCCCAACATATGGTCAATTCTTGAGAATGATCCATGTACACTGGAGAAAAATGTATACTCAGTCACTTTGGGATGAAATGTCCTGTAGATGTCTATCATATCCAGGTGCTCTAGTGTTTTGTTTAAGGCCACTATATCTTTGTTGATTCTCTGTTTGGATGACCGATCTAGAGCTGTCAGTGGTGTATTGAGGTCTCCAAGTATGATTGTATTTTTGTCAGTTTTTGTTATAAGGTCAATAAGTAGCTGTCTTATATATTTTGGTGCTCCTTGGTTTGGTGCATATATATTAAGAATTGTTATGTCTTCTTGATTCAGTGTCCCCTTAGCCATTACGAAATGGCCATTTTTGTCTCTGAGTAATTTTGTTGTATTGTAGTCAGCATTATCAGATATGAGTATTGCTACACCTGCTTTTTTTTGGATGTTATTTGCTTGGAGTATTGTTTTCCAGCCTTTCACTTTGAATTTGTTTTTATCCTTGTTATTTAGATGAGTTTCCTGTAGGCAGCATACAGTTGGATTTTCTTTTTTAATTCATTCTGCTACTCTGTGTCTTTTTATTGGTGAGTTTAATCCGTTTACATTTAGTGTAATTATTGACACTTGTGAGTTCCCTATTGCCATTTTATAGATTGCTTTCTGTTAGTTTTGTGTCTTGTTTGATCCTTCTCTTTTGTCTTTCTATCTTTTGTTTTTATTTGGTTGTATTCCATACATCTTTCCTCTGTTGCTATCTTTTTTATCTCATGTGCTTCTGTGGTGGATTTTTCCATGGTGGCTACCTTTGAGTAATGAAAAGGGTTCCTACCCTGTTCATTGTAGCACACTATTTTGTGAGTACTTTTGCACTCCATTGTCCTTTGCTACTGTTAATCTCCATCCTCTCCCCCCTTTCTTTTTGTTGTTGTCACAGTTTAAATTTGGTTTTATTGTGTTTTTCTTGGAGCTTTTACTTGTGGCTTTATTATTTTTTTTGTTCTTTGTATCTGATTGGAGAACCCCTTTTATTAATTCCTGAAGTGGGGGTTTTCTGATGATAAATTCCCTCCTCTTTTCTATATCTGTGAATGTTTTTATTTCTCCTTCATATTTGAAGGATAGCTTTGATGGGTATAGTATTCATGGCTGAAAGTTCCTCTCTTTCAGGACTTTAAATATTGGGGTCCACTCTCTTCTAGCTTGTAGAGTTTCGGCTGAGAAATCTGATGATAATCTAATGGGCCTTCCTTTATATGTTGTATTCTTCTTTTCCCTGGCTGCCTTGAGAATTTTTTCTTTGCCATTGGTTTGTGCCAATTTCATTATGATGTGCCTTGGAGTAGGTTTTTTGGGGTTAAGAAAACTCGGAGTTCTGTTTGCTTCATGAATTTGAGGCTTTAGTTCTTTCCACAGGCTTGGGAAGTTCTCATCTATTATTTGTTTGAGTATGTTCTCCATTCCATTTTCTCTCTCTTCTCCCTCTGATATACCTATTATTCTTATGTTATTCTTTCTGATGGAGTCAGATAATTCTTGTAGGGCTATCTCATTTTTTTAAATTTTTGAGTCTCTTTCTTCTTCTCTCTGTTGTGCCTCAAGTTGCTTGTCTTCTATTTCACTAATCCTCTCTTCTATCTGGCCTATTCTATTAGCTAAGCTTGTTACCTCATTTTTCAGCTCGTGAATTGAGTTTTTCATCTCTGTTTGATTTGTTTTTATAGTTTCAATTTCCTTGGACATATATTCTTTGTGTTCATTGAGTTGTTTTTTGAGCTCCCTAAATTGTCTTTCTGTGTTTTCTTGTATATCTCTGAGTATTTTTAGGATTTCTATCTTGAATTCTCTGTCATTTAGCTCCAAGGTTTCCAATATATTAAATTTTTTCTCCATAGATTTTTCCTCATCTATCTGTGTTACCTCTCTTTCTTTTGTATCCATGATATTCGATTTTCTCTTCCTTAATGGTATCTGAGGGTGGTTTTGTTGATAGTATTAATGAGATTTAATAAAGAATAAAAAGTTAAAAAAATAAAAAATCGAAAAAAGTTGTGTTTTTTTAAATTAATAATGAAATAAAGAAAATAAAATAAAAATTAAAAAAGGAAATTATTCCCCCCCTCCTTTTCCCCTCTCCTCTCCTCTCCCCTCTTTCTTGAGAAAATCTTGTGGTGAATTATATTGTATTTAATAGAACAAACAATGCCTGTAATGGAGGGCCTGAATTGGGGAAAAGTAATAAAGAGGCAAGAAAAAATAAATAAATTAAAAAAAATAAAGAAAAAAAGGGGGGTATGGACCCACAAAAAGCAAATAATGAAAAAATTTGGATCAAGAATAAAATGATTTGTGTTTAGGTGTTGGTTGACTAAGAGTTATGATGAGAGGAATAAGAGGGAAACAGGAAAATGGGGGGCAAATTAAAAAATTACTATTATATTTAGTGGAATAAGAACTAGATAAAGTGGAGAGCCAGGGATGGGAGCACTGCTAGTGAGTTAAAAAGGTGAAGTAAAAACCCCCCAAAATGCCACAAACATAAGTTTGAGTCCCAGATAAGATAATTTGTTTGTTATTGAGGTTTGAAGGAGAGGAGACATAAAGGAGAAAGGAAGAAACTAATATAGAGGGAGAAAAGAAAGAGAGAGAGAGAGAAAAAAAGAGGGAACCACTGAAAGAAGAAAAAGAAAAAAGAGGAGAGAGAGAGAGAGAAAGAGAGAGTTAAGGGTTTTGGAGTGCAACCCTCATAGAGAGAAAGGAAGAGGAAAGAAAAGATAATGGGAGATGTAACACTTATGGGTAGTGTAGTTCAAGGAGAGGAGAGAGTAAGACGGGTAGAGAGTTAAATGACAAAATTGGAGGAGAAGAAAAAAATCAAGGATGAAAATAAGAGAAACAAAAGAACAAATATAATAAAATGGGATAGGTTATAAAGTCTGCAGATTATTCTTGATTTTGAGAGGTTATCTTCTTGCTTTTTCTTTTCTCTCCCTCTTCCTGGTCGGTGACTCTGTACCCTGGGTTCTGCCTCTTTGGCACGCTCAGGTAGAGGTTTGCAGTTGATAAGTCTCTATGGTGATGTCATGTATTGTGCTTTAGTCACATTGGCAGTCGAGGCTCATTAGCATTTATAGGCTCTGACAGTGAGAGAGTCCGTGTTCCTGGAGTCTCTCTCCTAGTCTTTTCTTCCTCAATTAGTAGCTTGATAATCCAGCTATGGGGTTGCTGCTGCCTCTGCCTGGATAGTTAGAGGCTCAAAGAGCTGGCCACTCCCCACTCTATTCCCACTCAGCACAGGGCTCTGGGTAAGGCTCAGTCAGTCAGAGCTGCGAGCATAATCAGGCGGGGCTTCTGCCCACTCAAAAACCTCTGGCTCTGCCACTCTGTCCGGTAACACGGGCGGGCACCCACTCCCGGGGCGCATGGAGGAAACTCTCGCTCACTATCTGCGCGTGCAGACCAGGATGTCAGGCCAGAAGTCTCGCCCTCTGAGTGAAACCCCCCGCCCGCACTGAAAAGTTCCAGCGTTGGAATTGGCTCTCGCTCCGTCCCCGTGTGCGGCTTTTTCAAGGTGCTGGGACGGCCTGAGATTCCGCTTTCGGCCCCCACAAAGGCCCCTGACTCTGCCCCTCTGTGGGATAACATGGGCAGGCACTGCCGAGGCACTCGGAGGAATCTCTTGCTCACTATCTGCATGCGCAGACCAGGATAGCAGACCAGCAGCCTCACCCTCTGAGTGAAACCCCCTTCCGCACGGAAAAGTTCCAGCGTTGGAATTAGTTCTCGCTCCCTCCCCATGCGCTGCTCCCCCAGGGTGCTGGGGCGGCACGGAGATTCCACTTTCGGCCCACGCAAATGCCTCTGACTCTGCCTCTCTGTGGGACAACACGGGCGCACACTCCCGGGGCTTTGGAAGGAATCTCTCGCCCACTATCTGCGCGCGCCAACCAGGAGATCAGGTAAAATGGCTGCCCTGCTTGTCTTTCTTTGTCTGGGTTTGGCGCGAGTGTTAGCTGTATTGCCCGGGTTGTCACAGGAACAGTTTTTCCTTGGCTTGGATCTCCGTGCCACAGCCTGGTTCAGCCGTTTGTGCCGCGGCCTGGATCTATTCACCCCCTTTGCCCGCCTTAGTTTCTATATTTTCAGTTTCCAGTGAAAGCCGCCCTGTTTAGGTTAGTGAGGAAGGCAGAGCATTTCTTACTCCCTATTTCCTTCGGGGTTTGGTTATATATTTAGCCAATTTTTCACTTGATCATACCTTCGGGTGTATTGCGAAACATCTGGAGGCTCCAAGGATAGGTTTTTCTGTTTCTGGTTGAAGATCTTGTTGAGTTTTGGGGGAGATTTATCGGTATCACTTCCTACCCCGCCATTACTCTGACATCACCCCTCCATTTTTATTTTTATTTTACAGGGACAGAGAGAGAGAGTCAGAGAGAGAGATAGATAAAAACAGATAGACAGGAACAGAGAGAGATGAGAAGCATCAATAATCAGTTTTTTGTTGCGACACCTTAGTTGTTCATTGATTGCTTTCTCATATGTGCCTTGACCGCGGGCCTTCAGCAGACCGAGTAACCCCTTGCTTGAGCCAGCGACCTTGGGTCTAAGCTGGTGAGCATTTTTTTTTTTATTTTGCTCAAGCCAGATGAGCCCGGGCTCAAGCTGGTGACCTCAAGGTCTCGAACCTGAGTCCTCGGCATCCCAGTCCAACGCTCTATCCACTGCATCACAGCCTGGTCAGGCCCTTCGCCCATTTTAAAATTAGACTGTTGACCTTCTTGGTGTTGAGTTTTATAAGTTCTTTATAAATGTTGGTTATTAATCCCTTATCAGATATAATGGTGAATATGTTCTCTCATTGAATGGGTTGTCTTTTTACTTTGTCAATGGTGTCTTTTGTTGTGCAAAAGCTTTTTATTTGATATAGTACCATTTGTTAATTTTGTCCTTTATTTCACTTGTCCTAGGAGATATATCAGCAAAAATATTGCTTCAAGAGTTGTCTGAGAATCTACTGCTTATGATTTCTTTTAGCATTTTTATAATTTTGTAACTTACATTTAAGTTTTTTATCCATTTGTAGTTTATTTTTGTGGGTGGTATAATTTGGTAGTCTAGTTATATATTTTTTCATATACTTGTCCAATATTTCCAACATCATTTATTGAAGAGACTGTTTTTACTCTATTGTATACTCTTGACTCCTTGTCAAATATTAATTGGCCATAAGGATGTGGGCTTATTTCTGGGTTCTCTGTTCTGTTCCCTTGACCTGTATGCCTGTTCTCATGCCAATACCAGGCAGTTTTTACTACAGTGGCCTTGTAGTATAGCTTGATATCAGGAAGTGTGATACTACCCACTTTGTTTTTCATTTTCAAGATTTCTGAGGCTATAAAGTTTTTTGTTTAGTTCCACATAAAATTTTAAAATATTGGTTCTAGATCTGAAATACACCATTGGTATTTTAATAGGAGAAATTGCATTGACTCTATAGATGGCTTTGGGTAGTATAGACATTTGAATGATGTTAGTTCTTTCCAGTCCATGGCCATACCACCCTGAATGTACCCAAAATCCTCTGATCTAAACAAAAATTCTTATCTATGAACTTGAGCATATGCTTCTACTTGTTTGTATCTTTCTCGATTTCTTTTTTCAATGTCTTATAATTTTCTGAGTACAAATCTTTTACCTCCTTAGTTAAATTTATTCTAGGTACTTTATATTTTTGTTGCAATAGTGAATGGGTATGATTTCTTAATTTCTCTTTTACACAGTTTATTATTGATGTATAAAAATGCCACCGATTTCTAAATATTAATTTTATATCCTGCCACTTTGCCAAATTCATTTAATAGGCCTAGTAGTTTTTTAGCTGAGACTTTAGGGTTTTCTATGTACAGCATCATGTCATCAGCAAATCATGACAGTTTTACTTTTTCTTTTCCAATTTGTATGCCTTTTATTTCTTCTTCTTGTCTGATTGCTGTGGCTAAGACTTCTAGAACTATGTTGAATAAGAGTGGTGAAAGGGGGCACCCCTGCCTTGTTCCTGATCTTAAGGGGATTGCTTTTAATTTTTGTCCTTTAAGTATAATGTTGGCTGTTGGTTGTAATATATGGCGTTTATTAGGTTCCCTGTATTCCCACTTTGCTGAGAATTTTGATCATAAATGGGTGCTGAATTTTATCAAATGCTTTTTATCAAATGTATCTATTGATATGACCATGTGATTTTTATCCTTCATTTTGTGTATGTGATGAACCACGATTATTGGTTTGTAAATATTATACTAAGCCTTGCCTCTCCAGAATAAATCTCAATTGATCATGATGTATGATCTTTTTAATTTATTGCTGGATCTGGTTTGCTAATATTTTGTTGAGAATTTTAACATCTATGTTCATCAGGGATATTGGCCTATAGTTTTCTTTCTTTGTAGTGTCTTAATCTGGTTGTGGAATTAGGATAATACTTGTGTCATAAAATAAACTTGGAAGTCTTCCCTCCTCTTGAATGTTTTGGAATAGCTTGGGAAGGGTAGGTGTTAGTTCTTTGAATGTTTGTTAAAATTCACCTGTGAAACCATCTGGTTCAGAAATTTTATTTCCTGGGAGGGTTTTTTTTTTGGGATAACTGCTTCAATTTTTTTTTTTTTTTTTTGCATTTTCTTTTCTGAAGCTGGAAACAGGGAGAGACAGTCAGACAGACTCCCGCATGCGCCCGACCGGGATCCACCCGGCACGCCCACCATGGGGCGACGCTCTGCCCACCAGGGGGCGATGCTCTGCCCATCCTGGGCGTCGCCATGTTGCGACCCTCCTGGGCGTCGCCATATTGCAACCAGAGCCACTCTAGCGCCTGGGGCAGAGGCCACAGAGCCATCCCCAGCGCCCGGGCCATCTTTGCTCCAATGGAGCCTCGGCTGCGGGAGGGGAAGAGAGAGACAGAGAGGAAGGCGCGGCGGAGGGGTGGAGAAGCAAATGGGCGCTTCTCCTATGTGCCCTGGCCGGGAATCGAACCCGGGTCCTCCGCACGCTAGGCCGTAACTGCTTCAATTTTATTTGTTGTAATCAGTCTGCTCAGATTTTTTGATTCTTCCAGATTCAGTTTTGGAAGATTGTATGTTTCTAGGAATTTACACATTTTCTCCTGGTTGTCCAATTTTCTGGCATATATGTATTCTCTTAGAATCTTTTGTATTTCTGTGATGTCAGTTGTTACGTCTCTTCTTTCATTTCTAATTTTATTTATTTGGGTCCTCTCAGAGGCAAATTACGGTCAGTTGAGTCCCTGGGCACAGTTGAGTCCCTGGGCTCAGAAGAAAATATTGGGCCCCTTACATTAGAAAAGATTGTAAAGTTGGAGTTTTGTGGGGCCCTTCAGAAGTTGGGGTCCACCGTTAAATCTGCCTCTGGGTCCTTTCTGGTTTTTTTTCTAGATAAATCTGGTTAAAGTTTCATCAATCTTATTTACCTTTTCAAAGAATCAGTTCTTGGTTTCATTGATCATTTGTATTTTTTTTTAGGCTCTATACCATTTGTTTCTACTCATCTTTATTATGTCCTTTCTACTTCCTCTGGGCTTTATTTGTTGTTCTTTTTCTAGTTCTTTTAGGTGCAGAATAAGGTTGTTTATTTGAGATTTTTCTGGCTTTTTAGGTATGCCTGAAATGCTATGAATTTCCCTCTCAGGACTGTTTTCACCGTGTTCCATAAATTTTGGGTATTTGTGTGGTCACTTTCATTTCTTTTGAAGAAATTTTTTATTTCTTCCTTGATCTCATTGTTAACCCATTTGTTATTTAATAACATGCTATTTAGCCTCCAAGTGTTTGAATGTTTTTCAGTTTTTCTACTGTAGTTGATTTCTAGTCTCATGCTATTGGGATCAGAAAAGATGCTTGATATGATTTCAATCTACTTAAATTTATTGAGACTTGTTTTGTGTCCTTACATGTGGTCTATCCTTAAAAATGTACTAGGAGCACCTGAGAAGAATGTATATTCTACTGCTTTGGGGTAAAATGTTCTGAAAAAGTCAAACATTAGTTGATTAGTATGTCATTTAAAACCTCTGTTTCTTTGTTGATTATCTGTCTGGTGGGTCTATTCATTGATGTCAGCAGGGTATTAAAATACCCTACTATTATTGTATTATTGTTAATATCTCTCTTTATGTCCATCAAAATCTGATTTATGTATTTAGGTGCTCCTATATTGAGTGCATAAATATCTACAAGGGTTATATTTTCTTGTTAGATTGCTCCCTTTATCATTATGTAGTGACCTTCCTTACTATAGCCTTTGTTTTAAAGGTTATTTTGTCAGATATAAGTATTACTACCCTAGTTTTTTTATTCAATTCTATTTGCATGGAACATTTTTTTCCCATCCCTTTACTTTCAGTTTATGTGTACCTTTTGTTCTGAGGTGGATCTCTTGTAGACACCATATATATGGGTCTTGTTTTCTTTTTCTTTTCTTTCTTCTTTCTTTCTTTCTTTCTTTCTTTCTTTCTTTCTTTCTTTCTTTCTTTCTTTCTTTCTTTCTTTCTTTTGACAGAGAGAGGGACAGATAGGGACAGACAGACAGGAAGGGAGAGAAACAAGAAGCAACAATTCTTTGTTGCAGCACCTCAGTTGTTCACTAATTGCTTTTTCATATGTGCCTTGACCAGGAGGCTACAGCAGACCAAGTGACCCCTTGCTCAAGCCAGTGACCTTGGGCTGAAGCTGGTAAGCCTTGCTCAAACCAGATGAGCTCGTGCTCAAGCTGTTGACCTTGGTGTCTTGAACGTGGGTCCTCCATATCCTAGTTCGATGCTCTATCCACTGTGTCACTGCCTGGTCAGACTAGGTTTTGTTTTCTTATCCATGAAGTTACTCTATGTCTTTTTCTTTTTTTTTTTTTTTACAGAGGCAGAGATAGACAGGGACAGACAGACAGGAACAGAGAGAGATGAGAAGCATCAATCATCAGTTTCTCGTTGCGCATTGCGACTTCTTAGTTGTTCATTGATTGCTTTCTCACATGTGCCTTGACCGTGGGCCTTCAGCAGACCGAGTAACCCCTTGCTGGAGCCAGCGACCTTGGGTCCAAGCTGGCGAGCTCTTTGCTCAAGCCAGATGAACCCGCGCGTGACCTCGGAGTCTCGAACCTGGGTACTTCCGCATCCCAGTCCAACGCTCTATCCACTGCGCCACCGCCTGGTCAGGCACTCTATGTCTTTTTATTGGCGCATTTAATCCATTTATATTAAGGTTGTTGTTATTATTATTATGATGATGAGAGGAGGGGAGATAGTGAGATAGACTCCTGCATGTGCCACAACTGGGATCCACCTGGCAACCTTTGCCTAGGGATGATGCTTGACTAAATTGAGCTATTTTTAGCACCTGACGCTTATGCATTTGAACTGAGCTATCCTCACTGCCTGGGGCCAACGTTTGAACCAATTGAGACACTGGCTATGGGAAAGGAGAAGGGAGGGAAGGGGGAGACAGAGGAGGAGAGAAGCAGATGGTTGCTTCTCTTCTATGCCCTGACCAGGAATCAATTCTGGAATGTCCATATGCCAGGCCAATGTTCTACCCACTTAGCAAACTGTCCAGGTCTGAGGTTTTTATTGATATGTACCTATTTATTGTCATTTTATTCCTTAAACCTATAATCCTCTTTTTTTTAATTTCTTTTTTGCTTTACTCTTCTTATAGTAGGCCCTTTAACATTTCTTGCAATACTGATATGATGGTAATAAACACTTTGAGCTTCTTTTTGGTCTGAGGAGTTCTTTATTTCTATTTAAATTTTAAATGATAGCTTTACTGGATAGAATAGTCTTGGTTGTAGTTTCTTGTTTTGCATCACTTTGAATATTTCTTGCTAACTCCTTCTATCCTGAAGTGTTTCTGTTGAAAAGTAGATGTCAGCCTTATGGGGCCTTCTTTGTAGATAATTAATTGCTTTTCTCTTACAGCTTTTAGAATTCTTTTTTTGTCTCTTATCTTTGGCATTTTAATTATGATGTGTATTGGTGTGGGCCTCTTTAGGTTCATCTTTAATGGGACTCTCTGTGCTTCTTGAACTTGTGTGACTTTATGAATTTAGGGAAGTTTTCAGCTATCATTTCTTCAAACAAGTTCTTTATCCCTTTTTCTTTCTTTTCTTCTTTAGGAACCCCTATGATGTTGATGTTGTTTCTCTTCATGTTGTCACAGAGATCTCTTAGAGTTTTCTCAGCTTTTTTGAGCTTCTCTTCTTTTTGCTGTTCTGCTTCTATGCTTACATTTATCTTGTCCTTTAAATCATTGATGTGATCCTCTGTTTCATCCATCCTACTGTTGAATCCTTCTAGTGCAGTTTTCATTTCAGCTATTGTATTTGCCATTTCTGACTGGCTCCTATTTATGGTTTTAATGTCCTTTTAAGTGCTTACTAAGTTCTCATTGTGATGATCCATTCTTACTCTAAGATCCTGGAGCATCCTAATAACCATTATTTTAAACTCTGCATCTGTTAGCTTGGTTACTTCCATTTCATTTAATTCTTTTTTGGGGGGTTTCTCTTGTTGATTAATTTGGGTCATGTTTCTTTGTCTACCCATTTTGTCTGTGTATTAGGTAGCTCTGCTCTGATTCCCAAATTTGTTGTGACTTATTTATTTATTTATTTATTTATTTATTTATTTATTTTCTGAAGCTGGAAACGGGGAGAGACAGTCAGACAGACTCCCGCATGCGCCCGACCGGGATCCACCCGGCACGCCCACCAGGGGCGACGCTCTGCCCACCAGGGGGCGATGCTCTGCCCCTCTGGGTCGTCGCTCTGCCACGACCAGAGCCACTCTAGCGCCTGGGGCAGCGGCCAAGGAGCCATCCCCAGCGCTATCTTTGCTCCAATGGAGCCTTGGCTGCGAGAGGGGAAGAGAGAGACAGAGAGAAAGGAGGGGTGGGGGTGGAGAAGCAAATGGGCGCTTCTCCTATGTGCCCTGGCCAGGAATCGAACCCGGGTCCCCCGCATGCCAGGCCAACACTCTACCGTTGAGCCAACCGGCCAGGGCCTGTTGTGACATCTTTATGAGGAAGGTGTGTTCAGTGGTATTAACCTCTAGGCCACCTGAGCTCCTTGCTCTAGGAATGTTTCTTGAGTGTTATATTTACCCTCTTTTTATATGTGAATGTTGTTGGCCCTTTCCTGGGTGGAGTTAATTCTTCAAACTGGCTGTCTCTAAGGGTCAACCTTGATCACGTGTATTAGACACTGTGCAGTATCTGTCCTGTGAAGCATAGTTATTCTCAGCAGGGTCTTGTGCTTGTTGGACTCCTCCTTTGGTCATACTGCTTATGTGGCTAGTTGAATCTAGTGTTGGTGTGGTCTACCACCTACTACTGGCTGTGTTGGTTCTGGGTTCTCTTGGGCAGGGTTCAGCTATGAGTTGATGTCAGACATTGTTTATAACCCACCATGGGCTACCTGTCTGAAGGTACTATTCTGTTTGCTGTTTGTGTCAGCATTTTCTGTGCCTGGGTGTGTGTGGGAGGGGCTAACCTGTGTATAAGAATCAGCTTCTTCCTGCTTCGAGCTGATAACAGCTCCAAAGAAGGATCCAAGTTCCATAAGATTTGCTTCCACTTCTCAGCTGCTCTACCTCCTCTTATAGCTGCCTGGTCTTCCCACAGAATATTCTATAGAAAAACTGTAGAGTGGGTACAACCCTCCACAGGTTGCAAGATTGGTGGGTTCAGGCAGTTGAGGTTAGGATGACAACATTAGGGGGACCCCTACTTTGAGGGTCTCTAAGTAAGGAGCTCAGTATGGGGAAAGTGGCCTGTACTTTAGAGCCTAATCCCTTAGCCACTGTTGGATACTCTAATTCCATTTCTCCCCAGCAATATGAGTAGCAGGTTCAGATTCGGTGGGGCTGACAGTCTCCTCTGCAAAAGTTCTTTCAGCTGGGGAGAACCTGGTCTCCGGAAGGAAGATTGAGGAGAGGGTCTTCCACTGATTTTGCCCCCTCCCAAAATGTGGCTAAGCCTCTTGACAAATCTCAACAATAAGCTCCAAGGAACTCACACTATGAGTGTCTGTGCTCTAAGCCTCTCTCCCTTCCCCCTGTGGAACTTGGTCCAGTGGGGCAGGGTATTTGGGACTTGGGCTGGCTGACTGTGAAGTTCTTTCTCTTCCAATCCATCTGAACTATGGCACAAGTGTTGACTTCAGAAAGCAGAATTTGCCTCAGCTGGGTTTGGTGTCTGAAGGGCTCTTCCTTTGGATATGCTGCTAGTAAGGGTAGTTGGGTCCTGCTCTGATTTTCTCTGTAGCTGGCCACTGGGTGTATTGGTTCTGGGTTTCTTAGGAGGAAACCTGGTGTAATCCAGTGTAAGACACTTCCTGTGACTGGCCCTCGGCAATCTTTTTGGAGCTATATGCAAACCAGAGTTTGTGGCTGCCTCTACTAGGCTTAGGTGCACATGGAAGGACCAAGATGTACACCTGTGCTGGCTTTTACCCACACTGGGCCTGGAGGCAAGTCAGCAAAAGGCCCAAGGTTCTCTGAGTTCTGCCTTCTGCTGCCTCTCTGTGTTAGCTGCTTGTTGGGCTTCACCACTGAATAAAACCTCCGGTAGAATCTAGAGGCTGAGGCAATTTAGGTATTAAGAAAGGTGGTGGGTGTGGGTCTCACCACAGGGCCCCAGGTGTCAGTCTGTCCTGAAGTTTTTCACAGACCTCAGGTGGGTATGGCCACTAGGAGTTCAGTGGGCATGGCCTCTGAAACTCAGAGATTTGGTCTGCCTGCAGTCTGGACAGTTTCTACTGAATTTCCCATGAGGCAGAAGCACTAGTCACATTCTTGGGAAAGTAGGAAGAAAGCTCCAGCCTCAATGCCAGACAACTGGGTCCCTGTCCCACTCCCTGCTTCCTGGTCAGGCTTCTTACTCTTCAGCAGAGCCCAGTCTCCGTCGGGTAGTGCAAGAGAGATTCTTAAGGGTGCAGCAGTTGCTTTCCCCCAGAGTGGCGCCTCACAGAGGGGACTGCTCTACCCAAAAAAGACTGTGACTACAGTATTGAAGAATGAGTTAGCACAGGGCCTCCAGTAGCAGTCTCCCACTGCATCTCTCCCTGGGCCTCCAATTTCATATGCTTTCATGCAACTCTAGTCCTCTCAGTCCTCCCTCTGCTGGGACCCTGGGTAAGTGGCTGTGAACAAGATTTTCTGCACTGGTCTTTTAAGACAGTACTTGCATCTATAACATCTATCTCTTTCTTGCAGACAGAAACCTAACTCTTCTCATAGCCAAATGCTATGTAGGCACCTCTTCTAGCTAGTCTCTGGTGCTCTAGGCTGGGGTGCGTGGCCCAGGGCTTCGGGCTTACAGCTCTCAAGGAAAGCCTTTCAGGTAACCCTCCCCACAGTGAGAGTCCGTCCAGCCCCTCAGGCAGTGCTTGCTCCTGGGAGCAGGGCAACTCTTTTCTCATCTCCACCCTTCCTACCAGTCTCAGGGTAGCTTCTTCTGTGACTCCTGGTTATAGACTCTTCACTTAGTCCTAAGTTGGTTTTTCAGAATGATTCTTCCTAAATTTAGTTATAACTCCAGTTTGGTCCTGGGAAGTGGCAATTGGAACATCCACCTACTACATTTCCATCTAGGAATCCCTCAGGGCCTTTCTGTACCTTAGTTTTCTAATAAGCAAGTGATGATAATTGTACCCCTCATCCCAGAGCTATGGTGAGGATTTAATAAAAAATTTCAAGGAAAAAGTGTCCTATAAATGGTCATTGCTATTATTTGTTATTCATTGAACAAATGTGTGTTATGTGCTCTTCTTTAGTGTTTAAAATAAATACATTCTTTGCAGTTAGAGTTTGTGGTTCTCTGGTGAGTCACCCACATAGAAGGCAATAATATCATACAATGTCAAATGGTCAAATGTCATGATGGGGGACATGGAGACACTGAGAAGGAATATCTAATCCAACCTCAGCAGCAGGTCAGGGCAGTGACATTGAAGAGGCAATGATGGATAGAATTTTGGAAAGCAAAAAAATCCTCCCAAACAATTTAGTGACAACTTATATAAGTGTCCAGAGATGCACTGGAGGAATGAGAAGCAGATCAGGAACAGAGAGTGTGCAGGGAAGAGAATGGAGAGATCAGGCCAGAGAAGTGTACAGGGATCTGACCCAGCAGGACCAGAGACCTTTCCAAACTTCAGTGTTAACCTAAGACAGCTGCCCGATTTTGCTGATTCTCATTGCTCTGAAGACCATTGCAATCCTTTGTTTTATTGTACATCGCAAAAAATGGTTATATTAGACCATCTTAGTGTGGATTCTACTGGAAGTAGATGCCAAGAGAAGGGTTCAAGTATGAGTAATATATTTGGGAGGTTATCCCAGGAAACACCACTATGGGGATAAGGAAATAAAACAGTGAGTGGAAAGTAGCCAATAATGGGTGTGTTTACAACATGTGAGCACTGAGGTCAACGGGAGCTCCGTCCCACTGCAGCCTCAGGGGTCCAGTGTAGACACCCATCTTGAGTTCCTGAGTCACCCACGCTGAAGGGTGGGCGAGGAGGTCGAGATCTTTAACTACCAGGTCCTTGTTGGTCATCAGTTGAGGACTACTTCCAGAGAGGTGACTCTGGCACCCACCCCAGCATAGCTGTGCATGCTCTCAAGAAGTACCTTCTGCATACGGAGGTGAGTATGAACCGAGTGAAGGTGCGGCACTGAGCACTGGCTACAATTTTCTAATCCAGTTTGGAAAAACAATAAAATAAAAAGAGAGAGAGAAAATAATCTAGAGATATTTTCTCTCAACATATGTACCCTGATTTATCAATGTCACTGCATTAAATTTAATAAAAAAAAAAAAGAGAGAGAGAGAGAGAGAAAGACCAACTCTGCCTGAAGACAACTCTGCTTGGTCTCTTGCATTCCTGTGCGTCACGTGCGCAGAGGCCCTGGCCGCCGGGGTGCCAGTGTCTGCGTTCCTGTGCGTCCCGTGCGCAGAGGCCCTGGCCGCCGGAGTGCCAGTGTCTGAGTTCCTGTGCGTCATGTGCGCAGAGGCCCTGGCCGCCGGAGTGCCAGTGTCTGAGTTCCTGTGCGTCATGTGCGCAGAGGCCCTGGCCGCCGGGGTGCCAGTGTCTGCGTTCCTGTGCGTCACGTGCGCAGAGGCCCTGGCCGCCGGGGTGCCAGTGTCTGCGTTCCTGTGCGTCCCGTGCGCAGAGGCCCTGGCCGCTGGGGTGCCAGTGTTGGGATTGTCTTTCCAAGGGTATTTAAATAGTGGTGAAGATAGTGCCTCTCTGTGTGAGAGAGTGGTTTGTATTCCACATACTAAACAAAGCTCTGTTCTCCCTTCAGGGCAAGGTTCAGGCAGGCTCATGGCTCATTTAAAAAGATTTGGGTTCCCTAAGCTCAGGGTTTCTCAAATGTGACGTGAGGTGCACACACAGCATCCAGCAGGTCCACTGTGTGGTTTTCAGGGGCTGCGGAGCAAGGGAGGCCTGTGTGAATGTGGAGCTTGGGCTGCTTGTTGTGCCAGAAGTGATGAAGTCCTCTCTCTGGATTAGTCAGCGTGGGCTGCCATAACCAAGTGGCAACAACAAAGGGCTGACCCAGCAGATCTTGATTCTTACAACTCTGGAGGCTGCAACTCTGAGATCAGGGTGTCAGCATGGTCAGACTCTGGTGAGGGCTCTCTTCCTGGCCTTCTCACTGTGTCCTCATGTGGCAGAGAACACGAGAGAGAGGGAGGGAAAGAGAGAGAGAGAGATCTGCCTCTTTGTGGGGGGCAGATTCTGTATAATTTTATTTATTTTTTCCAAAGTAAAAGAAATATAAACTTTAATAGAAGTCATATATCAAGTACAGGGGCTCCTTGGGTTTAAACAGTTTTGACATATGATGTTTCAAGTTTATGACACTCACTCCCATAAAAACTTTAAAAAATTGAAATGCGAGTGTTTTGGCTTATGCCATTAGTGTTGTACTTGTGGAATATGTGGGCAAACTAGTTTGGTTGCACGCAGTGGGAGAATACACTGTACAGTGTACAGTATAGTATATTTATGTACTTTTCCTTTTTTGTGGCTTCGTTGTGTTTTTATGATCTAGATTTTGATTTTATAACTGTGTTATGATAGGTAAGTAACTTAGGCTAGGGTGTGTTTCAACTTACACCAAAATCTGGGTTATGTCATTGTTGTAGGAATTGAACTGTGCTGTCACCTGAGGACCCCTGCATAAAGGAGAGATCTGCCTCTTCATATAAGGGCACAGTCCTATCATTTATGGGTCCCCCCTATAACCTCATCTAACATTAATTATCTACTAAATATCCTCTCTCCAGATAGTCACATTGGAGGTTAGAGTTTCAACATATGAATTTTGGGGGCACACAAATCAGCCCACTGCATTTTGCCCAAATTCAAGAGCCCTGATTCAAATGTTCATTTCATTCAGAATCATGCTCACAGGTACACCCACAATAATGTTTGGTCAAATGTCTGGGTACCTTGTAGTCCAGTCAGATTGACACATATTATATAATTAACCCTCACAGTCTCTGACCAAAGAGTCTGTGTGTTCTACCAGCATCTGTGAAACCGGAAACTGTTAACTGGAAATTAGGGTAAAGTCTCAGATCCTTCACAGTTTTTAATGATCCTACTAAGCCTCCTCAGCCAATTTTATCACTTTTAATAAAAAAGTAACTGTAAGTATTTATTGTGCTTTTCCTTTGTGGTTTTAAAATATGAAAGAGGTTGGGAAACATTGCAAAAACCCTTATAAAAGTAATATTTGTGTTTTCTTTAAGATGTTCTAGCTTTTCCAAATATTGTCATTGAAAATGCCAGCCTTCTTCTGGAGAATGTCTCTGAACATACACAGGCTGCATTAATCACGGTGTCTGTCTCACCTCCTGCTTCTTTGCTTGGAGATCCTGTTATCATTAATGCCGATCCTGTAGTTCATCCATTTGTGCTGTCTCGTCGAGCCACACATCAGTGGGAAGTGAGTACCTAGGCAAATGGCACCATCACTTAGTACCACAAAGGTTCTAAAATGAAACTATCGTTCTTGCCCTTCTTACTTTCTACTGAATATTATTTAGTATCCACTCATTGGGACCTCATTATGTGCCAGACCCTTTAAATATTCTTGAGGTTATCAAGATGCATTTATTTACAGAAATCTACTGAAGAGCTTCTCAGATACAGGGCAAAGCACTGGGGCTCTCATGGTAGGAGATGGTCCTTTCCTTCATGGTGTTTACTGGTTCATAGGGAATTCTATTAATCAAGTGAATACTCACACAAGTATAAAAGTGTAAGTGTAATAAGAGCCATGAAAGCTCCACAGGTCTGTGAACACACCTAAAGGGGACATTGAACTTATCCAGCTTCCCTGAGGAAGAGCTACATGAGAATCAATCTTCAGAATGAATAGAAATTCAGTGATGAAGAGAGAGGAGAACTCCCAGTAGAGCATGTGCAAAAGCACTGTGACAAGGAGGAGTATAGTGAGGAGATGGGACCAAGAGGAGGTCAAAGTGTCAGGAGCTGGTGGGGAAGTGTAGTGAGAAGTTAGAGTGTAAAGGAGTGGGGAAGCAGAGCCTGCAGGGCCTCTGAGCTATGTTAGGAAGTTTTGTTTACCATCCAGTATAATAAAGTTTATTTTCTCCTCTGGGGTAATGCTCAGGCAGGATTACTGCTCATTTTAGAAGATTTGGGTTTCCTAAACTCAGAGTTTCTCCAATCTGATACAAGCCCACTACCTGCATAGCATCCACCTGGGTCTCTCTGCATCCTCCAAAGTGACCCGGAGCAAGGGGAACCATATGGACATGAAACTCATGTTGCTTGCTGTGTTATGAATAATAAAATTCTTAAAAGCAATGTGTGATTTCCAGCAATGATCTTATGAAGGGGAATCTGAATTAGCTCCTGATTTTAAGAGACTCTGAAACTGGTAGAGTGGACAGATACCTAACTGACCATTGTGGTGTATCATGAAAAGCAGTAGAAAATAGTGGTTAAGAGCCAGAGACTCCACAGCTAAATCACCTGGGTTCAGATCCTGGTGTTGTATTTATTGATTTGGGAAAATGACTTAACCTCTCTGACTGGTCATATGTCCATGACACGGGGATGAAGATATACACACTGCTTTTAGCAGGGGAACTGGGAAGTCCATGGTTAAGGACACGATTATAAGGACAGCTAAAGGGTTGGGACATTCAATTTACTGCCACATCTAAGAAACCACTTATGGAAAAAAGATATGATTTGCATACATTTTACAGGAACACTTCTGCAGCTGTGAGGAGCACAGACAATAGAGGGGCAAAACATATCTGTCAGGACGTTACCAAATACCCTTGCCAAGCTTGGTATTGTCAGATTTTAAATTTGCTTCCAACTTCAGTGAGATGCAAAATCTTATTCATGAATTTATTAGATTTTTAAAACAAGTCTAAGCAGGAAAATGGCAGCAAAGAATGTTCAATAGATAAGCTTATTGAGCTTTTTTTTTTTAGTTTACCTAAATCTTTTCTCCTGTGGGGTCGTAAATCACAAGTTTTGGGGTCTGACAAAGCTAGGATTAAACCACAGCTCTCCAACTAGTAGCAACATGACCTAGTAGTAAGTTACTTGACTTTTCTGCACTTTGGTTTTATTTTCTGTGCAAAGAGATTAATAGTAATAATATAGCTCACTCAGAGCTTGGGAAGAAGACCCTCTGAGATAACGTATGCAAAGTGCTACCTCAGTGCTTGGCCTGCAATGAGGGATGAACACAGAGTGGTGGTCAATATAATCAATATGCTTTTACTTCAATATTCAGCACTAGCATAGTCCAACTACAGGTAATAAAAGCTGTAAGAAAGATAGTCACATTATAATAACTGTATCATAGACCATCTCTAGAGAGCTTTAGAAACAGCTTAATTATAAAAGTTTCTTATCATGGAAATAAATCTGCAGATAAAGGCAGAACTGAATGGATGTCTCCCTCTATGACTTTCCAGTATAAAAGGGCATATACTTTTCTGAGGTTTAGCATATCATTATCCTTTGTTGAATTTCCTTCCTGGAAGGATATAGGCTTGTTCAGTTTGTAAAAGAGAGGTGACTGGGCAGGTAGTCAAAGAAATTTGCCAGAACCAAACCAGCCTCCTAGAGCAACAACAGCATGGCTTGAAGTGAACTGATTATCAAGATAAATCAGACTCTCATGGATATGCTCAAGGTGCGCTCTGCTTACATAATCTTCAAATTGCTACCTGTCACTGAGCAACATAAATGGCTTGCACTGGTAGATGGAAAAGGGATCCAGACTACCCTTCCCTTTCCTGGACAGGGGTGGTCACCAGGGGACGGGGTCACCTCACACCTTCATGTCTTCTTCCACTGACAAGTGCGAAGCGTAAGATTTGTGTTTTTAAAAATTCAACGTGTTTGTTGAGAACCTGATAACTGCATAAAGTGCTAGGGAGCAAGAAGGACACAGTGCTACCCCCACAGGCTTCCAGGGCAGAGGGGACCACAGCAGCAGGGCCAGCCCCATCCTGGGGCTGGGTTCCTGGGTAAGAAAGTCCTTGGAAACGGAATGTGCTTAATGACAGCTTGAAAATGCTATATATTTTTAAATCAGGCTCTAGTATCGAAGTCAATTATCAGAAACATCAGGCTGTGATGAAAAAAAAAAAAGATTTTATAGTCAGGAAAACCTGGCTTTAAATCTGAGCTCTGTCACTTACTAGCTTTATTGCTCAGGCTTCTAACTTCTGAGCCTCAATTTTCTCATTTGGTAGCACGAAGAGGATAATGGCATAGCTCTATGAATCAAAGAGAAGTGTCCATTCTGTGTTAAGTGTTTGGTAGTGCAGAGCTGTCAAATATGAATGTATTACTGACTTATGGCAGTGGAAGGGTAACACTCAGGTGTTACTGCCAGTCATAGTGCTGGTCAGTGCAAGGGTCCTGGGGTCTACTGGCAGGGATCAGGTCCAGGTCTTCTTCCTGCAGCATGACTTTTCTACCTGTCTATATAATCTAAGCTTAAGTTGCCTCAGCTGTGAAATAGTGGCAATAATAGTATCTGCCTCACAGTTTATTTTTTTCATGTTTATATAAGGTAAAGAACTGCCTGGCTCCCTTTCCCTCCATTTTTAGGTGTGAGGCAATTTAGGCCTTTGATTGAGAGCATGAGCTTGAAGTCAAATAAAATCAGAGCCACTGTGTTTTTTTGTGAAAACTTGGCCAAACTGCTTAACCTCTTCAGTTTCAATTTCTGCATTGTAAAATGCATCCAGTAATATAATTTTCAATAAAAAAGGATAGAATGACATGTTTGTTAAGTGCATGGGATAATTCCTGAGAAATCAGAGTTGGGAGAGGGACTCCATAAACTCTGTTATCAGGAAAAATAGAATAGAAAGGTGGGAAGGGTAAGATGGAGACCACATGTGGGAACTCTGTTCACAGCGGTTTTCAGTAAGTTTGGTCACACTTTTTCCACATTTTATATACAAAACTTTTATCTCTTTCTAAAAAAGATAAAAAAGATAAAATGTGGGGATTAAAGATCTAAAATATTTTATCTACATCTTTATGAGGCTAGTCACTCACTCCATTATTCTGCATTTCCTTGTTTAATTTAGCTATTCTACAGTGGAGTACCCAAGCTGGACTTTGAGATGGTGAATCTCTACTCCTTGATAATCTATGCCAAAGACAGCCAAGGGGCAACAGCCTCACAGACCATTGTAACGCAGATTGCGGATGTGAATGAGCCGCCCACCTTCACTGGAACCCTTGCTCAGAGAACCCAAGGTACAGAGAACTCTTTTCTCAGGGGAAGAAGGTCCAGTGGATACATGTGTGTGGACTCTGTCTCCTGTATCCTATGTGCTCTCATAGTGTTATGGCTATCTGAGTAATAAAGAGAATAATGATAACAAAACTAATGATAAAGAGCTGCCACTTATTGAATGCTAACTATGTAGCTGGCACTGTCTTAAAAGTGCCAATGGATTAGTTTATGAAATGCTCATACCAGTGGAGGTGTGTGCTATTCATATTTGTATAGTATAGGTGAGCTAACAGATTTAGAAAGGTGAAGCAGCTTGTTCAGTGTTAAAAAAATTGATTTTTCTGTTTGGTTATTATGTACTAAAGTCATTCTTGTATTTGTGTGATTATTTAATTAGCAGTGTGTCTATATCATTAAATGGCAACTTTGTGAGGGCAGAGGTCAGGCATGTTTTGCATGCTTTCTTGGTCTCTGTTGGTCAAATAAGGTTGTAAATATGATATATATGTTTGCTCACTTATAGTTTGCATTGGGTGTTGGGGACAGGCTGTAAGTAGGCAGGGTCCTTATAGCCTAAGGCTTAGTTTTAAAACTAAGCTTTTCCCCACACCCTTGACTGTTGCATGAGGTGGGGTGGTACACTCTCATGAGGAATCCCATTTATGCCTCAGATAACTGACTTTGTATCAGAGACTTCCTTCTTTGTATATTGGATTAAAGGTTTTGATTTCTACACTATAAGATGGGGCAGAGGAGCCCATGCTGGAGGACAGCAGAGAAAGGTCACATGAAGGAGAAGCCAGTTTGTACAGAGTTTGTGCAGAGAGAAGGAGATGGGGAACAGAGGTGAATAAGTGAGGTAGAAACCTTTGATTCTAGGAAACTTGGATAAGTCAGTGGCTTTGGGAGCCCTGAATGGAAAGGGAAGTGTTTCCCACTGTATGTATTTCTTGCCCACCAGGTGCAAGCTAGGATTAAAGCTAATGACCCACCAGTTCTTGGCTCCGTTGTTTCATTACTGTCTGTCCGAATCAAATGCGAACCTGCACGGGCCAGGTGGCTTTGATGGTGGCCGTGGCTTCTGGTTTACAGTCTCTCTTTGATTTTCACCTCATGTGAATCCTTCTCACTCTTGTCTCTGTATTCCTCATCTCTGCCTTTTTCTCTGTAGTCAAATATTTTCGAACTGCATCTGGATGATTCATGTTCCCTGTTGAAAACAAACACTTGAGGTTTAGATGTTGCAGTGCCCATAAACTGGAGAGAGTTACTAATCTTGTCTGAGCCTCAGTTTCCTCATTGTTTAAACTGAGATATTAATCTCCTTTTGATGAAACTCACTTGAGATAATGTATTAACATGGCAACCTGCTATTGTGCTGGGCATGCAGTAGTGCTGAATAAATGTTAGTCTTCTTCATCCCCTTCCCTAACAGATGATAAACACCTCAAGGGCAGATTCAAGGTGAAATTCTGTGCTTTCAACTTCTAAAACAGTGAAGTCAGGTTGCTTGTGGATGCTACATAGCATTTTCTCATGGGATGGCCATGCCAGGGTCTTAGCTAAGGGTCAGGCAGGCCTGCGGACTCCTTTGTTATCCGCAAAGCCTGCCTTCTGGAAAATGGAGGCACAGCTTCTCTAGGGGTGCATTGTTCCCTCAGGCCTCAGCTCCTGATCCCAGAAGAGTGATCTGACCAGTACATTGGCAAGTTTGTGGTCCCTGCTGTTTTCAAAATGGCTTAGAAAGAGGACAAACTTGAGGAAAAGACAGACAATAAAATCATCACACAATAGTAATGTATTACTTGTGTAACTGTGAGTCAGTTACTCAATCTTTCGAAACTGTAGAGGCCCTGAATAGGAACATAAAACAGGGAATTCAGTGCCCTGAGGCAAAGACCATAGTGGCTTTACTGGTAAAAGTACTGAACACAGCACTGTGCTGAATGCAGCACAATAAGGAGAGAACCAGCAATTCTGATTAATCAATGGGTGAGGACATCTGAGCCACTTGCTTACCCTTCAATCAACTCTAAAGAGTTCCCCTTCCTGACTTCCTCGTTTTCTTCTCTGCTTCCTGAGTTCTTCATTCTTTCCCTGCTTCTATTTTGTGTGTATCAATAAATACCTGTAAGGCCTGGGGGTTCAGGGACTTCTCATGAAACCTGTAGAGGGGACTGTGAGGTGGTCTCCTCTCGGTCCCTCAGTGCACACCATGTGGTTTCTGAGTAATCATTGTTTCCATGACACTAAACCTCAGTAAAATAGAAATAATAACATCACCAATGATGTCAAGTGCTTAGCAATCAGAAAATGTTTAATATTGTTATTGTTTAAATGTATAAATCTCTTTTGTTAAAAGAGATTTAACATTTATTGTTAAATGTATAAATCTTCTCTACTTGACACGATACTTTACAAATGGTGTTATTAGTATTATTATGCCTGTGATTACTACAATTAATGAGAATCACCTTATAAAAATGTCTGTGCTGAGCAAAATGCCTTAAGTTTTATCTAAAGTCCAGGAGTGGATGAGGGTTTTTTGGCTTATGATACCTATTACACATTTTCTGACAGGTACTGAGATTTATATCCTAGAAGACATTGTCCCGGGCACGGGCATTTACAGAGCAATGGCCAAGGATCCAGAGGACGCTGTTTTGGAGGTAATTTACTGTTTGGGGCAGAGAAGATCAGTGCCTGGTAGTTTTTTTACATGTGACTGCATTCATATATAAAGCCACAGGCATAAGCAGTGCATTATACCACAATTCAGGTCCCAAACATCAGGACATTTCAGGTGAAAATTATTTAGGGCTGGACTGTGAGTAATTGCTTCTGTTCTAGTGCATTCTGTTGTAATGTAACCAGCGCGTTCCACCAAGGCACCAAGTCCAGATGCATTTTTGAGGAGTTTATTAATTATTTGGCTAGCTACAAGGGGCGCAATCCCAAATCATGTAGGCCCTCATACAGTTCTGAGCCTGCTTGTAAAGCCAGTAGCCAGCCTGCCCTTTGGTGGCACAGTGGATAAAGCGTCAACCTGGGAATGCTGAGGTCGCCGGTTCGAAACCCTGGGCTTGCCTGGTCAAGGCACATATGGGATTTGATGCTTCCAGCTCCTCCCCCCTTCTCTCTCTCTGTCTCTCTCTCCTCTCTAAAAATGAATAAATAAAATATAAAAAATAAAATTTAAAAAAAAATTAAAAAAAAAAAAAGCCAGTAGCCATGGCCACCATCACAGCCACCTGGCCCATGCAGGTTTGCATTAGATTCGGACAGACGGTAATGAAGCAATGGAGCCAAGAACTGGTGGGCCATTAGCTTTAATCCTAGCTTGCACCCGGCGGGCAAGAAATACTCACAGTGGGAAAACACTTTCTTTTCCATTCAGGGCTCCCAAAGCCACTGACTCATCCGAGTTTCCTAAAATGAAAGGTTTCTAACCTCACCAATTTCATTCACCTCTGTTCCCCATCTCCTTCTCTCTGCACAAACTCTGTACAAACTGGCTTCTCCTTCAGCACTCTGCCATCTTGGCTGCCTCTCCTCTCCTCCATGTGGCCTTTCTCTGCTCTCCTCTAATGCTAATCTCAGGAACCGAGCAAGAGCAAGCTCCTAGTCTGCCCCATTTTATAGTGTAGAAATCAAAACCTTTAATCCAATATACAAACAAGGAAGTCTCTGATACAAAGTCATTTAGGGTGGAAAAGGCTTAGTCTTAAAACTAAGCCTTAGGGTATAACAACCCTACCTGCTTACAGCCTGTCTCCCACACCCAATGCAAACTATAAGCGAGCAAACCTATATATCATATTTATAAACTTATTTTACCAACACTGCTTTTATACAAAATCAAGTACTGGTTGGAGTGGGTAAGAAGGGGTTTATGATTCCTTTGTCTGGGCAGTGGTCAGCAAACTCATTAGTCAACAGAGCCAAATATCAACAGTACAACAATTGAAATTTCTTTTGAGAGCCACATTTTTTTAACTTAAATTCTATGGGTAGGTACGTTCCTTATTGAGGTAGCGCCCACACGTGGTATTTTGTGGAAGAGCCACACTCAAGGAGCCAAAGAACTGCATTTGGCTCACGAGCTGCAGTTTGCTGACCAGGGGTCTAGAGGTATACATTACTCTCATGACTTTAGGATGAGTCCAAGTATAGGAATTCTTTTTTATTTTATTTTTTATTTTTATTTATTTATTTATTCATTCATTCATTCATTTTTAGAGGAGACAGAGAGAGAGAAGGGGGGAAGAGCAGGAAGCATCAAATCCCATATGTGCCTTGACCGGGCAAGCCCAGGGTTTTGATTTTGCGACCTCAGCATTCCAGGTTGATGCTTTATCCACTGCACCACCACAGGTCAGGCAGGAATTCTTTTTTTTTTAATAAATAAATTTTTATTAATTTTAATGGGGTGACATCAATAAGTCAGGGTACATATATTCAAAGAAAACATGTCCAGGTTATCTTGTCATTCAATTCTGTTGCATACCCATCACCCAAAGTCAGATTGTGCTCCGTCACCTTCTATCTGGTTTTCTTTGTGTCCCTCCCCCTCCCCCTTTCCCTTTCCCCCCTTCCTCCCCCCCCCATAACCACCACACTCTTGTCCATGTCTCTTAGTCTCGTTTTTATCTCCCATCAATGTATGGAATCCTGCAGTTCTTTTTTTTTTTTCTGATTTACTTATTTCACTCCATATGTTATCAAGATCCCACCATTTTGTTGTAAGTTGTAAGTGATCCGATGTCATCATTTCTTATGGCTGAATAGTATACCATGGTGTATATGTGCCATATCTTCTTTATCCAGTCTTCTATTTTTTTTTACAGTGATTAAAGCCTTTAAGCAAACTCTTGGCCAATACAGCAAGAATCCATAAAAGAGTAGTGTCCTTAACATGTTCACCAAGTCCAAGTTGGGCCCATCACCATGCCAAATCCCTGAAAAATGCAACCCAACCACAGTTGACTCTGTTAGGAGCTGTCACAAGGAGCAGGAGTCCAGGAAAAGTCCACCTCCAGCAAAAGTCCACATGGCACTGGAATTGTTGTCACAATTCTATACTTTGCAGCTCACGTCCACATCCCAATGACCGCTGCTTCTAGCTGGTAATGATTCAGGCAGACTGGAAAAGCCATCTGTAGCATGTGTGGAGATGGAGCTTCTGTTCTCCTCTGCCTGGAGAGATGAGACCAGGTTGCTTTTCCCTGGAGCTCTGTGACTGTGGCATGGTAAAGAGAACCTTGGGATACACTAAGCTGGGTGGCAAAGGTAGATTCATAATAGAAGTTGGCAAAAGGGGGAAAGAGAGGTCTAAATTAGGAGTAGGTTCCAGCCTGAAATATGAGTGGGGCATTGAGGTAGGAGGAAGAAAAGAAACACTATATATTAAACAAAGCAGCAGAAAATAGGACTATCAACACCCACAACAGAGATCTTCGAGGGAAGAATAAAAAAACTGACTATTCAGGCAAGACATAGTTAAATGGCCCTTGTGCAAATGAGATCAGTTTACCTGCTTCTTGGAAGAAATACCCTAGGCTCATCCACAGTGTCATAGATGGGGCTGATGGCCCTGGGCACCTTCAGCCTTCAGTGGCAAACCCCAGCATTCTGGGCAAGGTTAGGTCATAGGTGGCTGGAGCAGGGCTGGAAGAGACTGAACCCTCCCTTAGAGGAGCGAGGGGGAAGCCTACCTTCCAGTGTCCCTGTTTCCTCACAGCAGAGGCATGTAACTCTGGCAGGCTTTAGCTCAATTACCTTCCTTTCCACTATTGAAGCAGGACCCAGATGGCATCCTATGAGACCCCTTTGGGGCGTTGGAGCCTTTAAGGGTGTATCCTAAAAGCTGGTAGTTCCCCTGATCTCTATTGGGCTTTTTCTGCCTCCTGGTATCTTCAAGGCCATGCTCAGAAGATCTCACTGAGGGGTTTGAGGATCCCCATCCGCCTATATAAATCTTTTCCATATATCTGGAGCTATTTGCAAAAGACAAAGCAGTGTTATTAGCTGGATCAAATAAAGAAGGTAGTAGTTTGCAAGAGAAAAAATATTTGTTCATCAGCATTCAAAAGAAATTTTTAAAATTTTTAAGTAAAAAGCATGATATGGTAGACCCGTAGGATAGGAATTTTTGAGTAAGGTACATAAACATTGTTTTCTAAGGTTTTTAGATAAGTTCTATCTTCTTTGCTCTGTGTGGCAAGTGGTCCCAGTCACCCTCTCAGAGAATTCTAGGAATCAGCTAAACTATGACTAGATGACCCAGTTGCCCTTGTAAGCCAGGAAGCTCCTGCATTCTTCTCTTTCCTTTATCTACAGAAAGGAGGGGTTAAGAGGCCTGACACTTTAAAATGGCCTTGCTAGTGCTAAATTTTACAGTTCCTTGGCACCTTATCACAATTCCACCTGCACAAGCAGGCCCAGAGAATCCTTGGGTATTGAGAAAAGATGCCAAGCCATGTTGTTCTTGGGGATCTTGAACAAGAACAGGAGCTACCACACACTGTTGAGAGACAATATAGCTCTCTGGTAGAATTAATTTGTATTTTGAAGTGCTGGGTCTCATCCTCAGGCTTTAAATAAATGCCCCAGGAAGGCACTTATTTTCAGGATAGGTATCTTCCAGTTACCAACAGTGGGAGGGGGAGGAAATTAGGACTGTGCCAAGAGGATTGGATTTAAATCTGAACTTCGCTGCTGAAAAGTCCTTTAACAGTTCTGCCTTTCTGTTCCAACTGAAACATTGGGGAGAGGATATCTGCTTTGTCTTCTCTCCTATTGTTTTCTTCCACATGGTAATGAACTTGAGAGTAGTTTTAAACTGTAAAATATCTTACAAGTGACAAAATTTACATTACTGTATTAATTTTTGATGCTGGATGGAATGGTTATGGCATTATTAAGGTGTAACATTTTTAGCTAGTTGCCTGATGGACAAGAATATCATGTTTTTAATTTTTAATATTGTATCAGTTTCCCAAATTGGCTAAAAATGAGAGAATAATACATGTTGATGCTATAGTTTCAACATTCACAATTTTGGTAATGTTACTTAGAGGTCATTGTTCAAGGCAACTTGCCTTTTACATTTTATTTAAACAAATAGATGGCCACTAATATTTGAAGCATTGTTCATGTGCTTTTTAAAAGCATTGAATACACTTAAGTAATTATACACAAAAAACACTGCTGTTGTCAGGGTTTCCCTTCCCCCTATCTGTCTCATCTTCCTCCCAGTAGAACAATACTACATTCAGGGTGGGACTGGAGAGGTCACAGCTCCCTTTATAAAGTGCAATTAAGCCTTCTAATCATGTATATTGCTCCAAGTCAACACATTCAAGATTACAGTACTACATCCAGCTCTGAGCAGTCCAGTCATAAGAAGATCAGATATCATAGTGCAGTGGCTTCCCTGGTGTTTTCCAGGACAGCTCACCCTCCATGTTGATATTTTAGTGTGGAATGCACATCATGGTCAAATAGAGTTGAGCAGTGCCTCTAACATGCAATATAATGACTTACTATCCAATTAATGCAAGTAGTTTATTTCAAATGAAGTCCTACCAAATGCCTGTTTATATAGATTAAATGCTTCTGGCCCTGAATCTATACTTTTCTCTGAAGATAACCGGTTCCTGGACCATACTTGGAAGGTTAATGCAGTGTTCTTTGTGAATTTTACCAAATATGGGGTGACATAGGCTGTGGAAACTTACATTTAGACACACTGCTATACACATTCTTCTGACACAGTGTATCAAACCGGATATGTTGTTCAAGTACTCATGACTGGGCAACCATATTCATTTGTCTGAGTCTTCATATTGATTCAGAAAAAAACCTTGTTTTAATCTGGACAAGAGCTTACCACTGTTTTGGGGCCTGATGTGTTATAATAACGATACAATTAATAACTGTTAAGTGTTTATCATGTGACAGGCACATACCTTCTATAACTGAATCTTCATTTAATTCCCAAAGTACATACTATTGTCTCATCTGATATTAAAAAAATGCCCCAATAAGCTAGAATATTATGTCTTTAATTCATAGATAAGGGGTATTCAGGCTAATAGAGATAAAATAATTTGCCTAAGAGTAAGTAGTGCAGTTGTGACTCAAACTCATGTCCATTTTGCTCTAAAGCTTGTATGTTTCCTATCATACCAAATATTTCTAAATTGCTTACACAAAACACAAGCTCTACCAAATGCTCCATTTGAAAAATAAAAGATCCTGTGATCAAATAATGTTGGGAAATAAGGTCTTCATATGTCTTCTCAATTCAAAATATACAGTATGTTAAATGCCCTGAGTGCTCTAATAGAGAGGTATTTATTTAATAGCATTTTCTTCTAATTATTTTCTCACAGCACTTTTAAATACAATTTAACATCTGTTAACATTTTACTTATTGACTAGCATTCCACAGAGTATAAAGATTATACTAGATCCTACTGGAAGATTGATATAATGTAACATCTCTGGGATTGTTATAATAATTGTTGGTCAAATAAGTTTGTAAATATGATATATAGGTTTGCTTGCTTATAGTTTGCATTGGGTGTGGGGGACAGATTGTAAGCAGGCAGGGTCGTTATAGCCTAAAGCTTAGTTTTAAGACTAAGCCTTTCCTACCCTAAGTGACTTTGTATCAGAGACTTCCTTGTTTGTATATTGAATTAAAGGTTTTGATTTCTACACTATATCTTTATTATTATTATTATTTTTTATTTTTCCGAAGCTGGAAATGGGGAGAGACAGTCAGACAGGCTCCCGCATGCGCCCGACCAGGATCCACCCGGCATGCCCACCAGGGGGCGACGCTCTGCCCACCAGGGGGCGATGCTCTGCCCCTCCGGGGCGTCGCTCTGCCGTGACCAGAGCCACTCAAGCACCTGGAGCAGAGGCCAAGGAGCCATCCCCAGCGCCCGGGCCATCTTTGCTCCAATGGAGCCTCGCTGTGGGAGGGGAAGAGAGAGACAGAGAGGAAGGAGAGGGGGAGGGGTGGAGAAGCAGATGGGCGCCTCTCCTGTGTGCCCTGGCCGGGAATCGAACCCGGGACTTCTGCACGCCAGGCCGACGCTCTACCACTGAGCCAACTGGCCAGGGCCTGATTTCTACACTATAAAATGAGGCAGAGGAGTCCATGCTAGAGGAGAGCAGAGAAAGGCCACATGGAGGAGAGGAGAAGCAGTCAAGATGGCAGAGTGCTGAAGGAGAAGCCAGTTTGTGCAGAAAGAAGATGGGAAACAGAGGTAAATAAGGCTGGTGAGGTAGAAATCTTTAATACAGTGTGTCCGTAAAGTCATGGTGCACTTTTGACCGGTCACAGGAAAGCAACAAAAGACGATAGAAATGTGAAATCTGCACCAAATAAAAGGAAAACCCTCCCAGTTTCTGTAGGATGATGTGGCAGCATGTGCACATGTGCAGATGATGACATAACACCGTGTATACAGCGGAGCAGCCCACGGCCATGACAATTGAGATGTGGATGGTACAGAGAAAAGTTCAGTGTGTTCCGTAGCTCGCTAAATTCAAATCCATGACCAAAGTGCAACGTGAATATCGGCGCATTTATAATAAAGCGCCACCACATAGGAATAATATCACTCGGTGGGATAAGCAGTTGAAGGAAACCGGCAGTTTGGTGGAGAAACCCTGTTCTGGTAGGCCATCAGTCAGTGAGGCTATATGGGATAGCTACCTAGGGAGCCCTCAAAAATCTGTGCATGAGCCCACATCGAACTGCACTGAATAGGTATGAAACTGGGAGAGTTTTCCTTTTATTTGGTGCAGATTTCACATTTCTATCGTCTTTTGTTGCTTTCCCATGACCAGTCAAAAGTGTACCATGACTTTATGAACACACTGTATTAGGAAACTCGGATATGCCAGTGGCTTTGGAAGCCCTGAATGGAAAGGGAAGTGTCTTCCCACTGTGTGTATTTCTTGCCTGCTGGGTGCAAGCTCGGATAAAGATGAAGGCCCACCAGTTCTTGGCTCCATTGTTTCATTACCATTTGTCCGAATCAAATGCAAACCTGCACTGGCCAGGCGGCTGTGATGATGGCCGTGGCTACTGGCTTTACAATAACAAAAGTTGAAATTTCAGGTGAGGATCTGTTTCATAGTAATTCATGTAACAAGACTGGATTTCATCCATAGATAGAACCCCTAAGTTCCAGGACTAAGACTTTTCATGAGGCACCACTATTGCTACTGCACATGTTTTAAGATCCCTGACACTCTAGTTAAGGGGGTGTTTCAAGATATAGGTGCAGTGGGACCTCTCATCATGAACGAACTAAAAATCAATTACTTTTCTTGACATACCAGAGCAAACCAGTACATCAAAACCTGGATAGTCAATTAAATACAGAGAGTAACAGAAAGTTCTTCTTACTTGATGCAGAAACTGCTAGATACATAACCTTGTATTAAGACTTATGTGGTAATTCTGATGAATTGTTGGAGTCTGAGTATGGACTAGTATGAGAGTGAGACACTTACAGGTACCACAGTCCTAGGGGCCTTATTCTTTCATTGGTTTTTACCATCAAGGACTACATTAAGTTCTCACAGGGAAGGTCTGGGAAAGATCAACTTCTGTCTCTGGAAGACAGCAGAGAAAAGATTCATTGTGAACTGAACCCAGAGCCTTTCCCATAACAAAAACCTATTCTTTAGGGAAAAAGAGTTTTCTTGAGCCTTATCTCACCTGGGACACTCCCCCACACACACCCACACCTACCTACACACTGGTACACACAGATGGCCCTAGATAAATTATATTCAAGATTCAGAACTCTCTCTGTCCCCCCAATCTCGTAGGACGTCATAGAAAAAAAACACCCTACCTGTAGAAGAACAAGCATAAGAAATGTAGGAGACTTCTCAATAGAAGCCATGCAAGCAAGAAGAGAGTAGAATGAAGTACTGAAAGTGTTGGGAAAAAACCCAATCAACCAGTAAGTCGATATCCATTGAAATTATCCTTCAAAGCAAAAGAGAAATATTTTCCCAGACAAGCAAAAACTGAAGACATTTATTACCAGCACAACTGACCTGAAAATGTTAAAGCAAGTTGGTCAGCAAGAAGGAGAATCACATAGGTCAGAAACTCAAGTCTACATAAAGAAAGAAAGAGCCTGAGAAATAAATAAAGGTAAAACAATGTTTTTATTTTTAATGTATATAAAATATAACTTTAATAGTAATAATGTTTGAAAAGATTATAGCATATGATAAATGAAATGGATGATAGCAATGTCATAAGTGACAGGAGAGGACTTGGACATACTCTGGCATAAGATATTTGCACTATAAAGTGTCATTGTGTTATTCAAACCTATACTTATATTAATTAAAAAATGTATACTAGAAAAAATGTATATTGGAAACTCTGAGACAATAACTAAAAAAATTAAAATAAGCAAAATTGATATGCCAAAAAGAGGATATAAAAATGGGATAATATAATCAGTTAAAACAAAAGAAGGAATAACCCAAAGAGTAAATGCAATGAATAGAGAACAGTTACAAACACGGTATATATTGATTCAGCTAATACAAAGGGTCTAAATGTACCAATTCAAAGACAAAGATTATCAGACTGCAAAAACCTACTTTAGATATAAAAACTCCAACAGGTTCAAAGTAAAGGCATGAAGAAAGATGTACACTGATAGCAACCATTGGAGGAAAGCTGGAGTAGCTACCTAATTTCAAACAAAAAGTGTGAGTGGTCAGCGAGGGAATGTCCCAAAGGACAAGTCAGCGATGGGATGCAGAGAGAAGACCCACCTTCTTTCCCACACTGCAGTAATGACATCCCTGAGTGACTGGGGGCTGACCGCACTCCCCGCTGCACAGGTTAGGTCCTCCTGATGCTTCCCCAGGTCTCAACTCTTCCCCTACTCTCTATGTCACACATCATTCAAAGTACAACTCTTCCCACCCCCAGTATGATCTTTTAGACATCCCTGGTTTAGTGGTGGTAGGCCTATTGGTGGTGAGGGGGTGGCATGTGTCTTTCCCTATTGTTTATTACATTGAAAGTCCGTTGTAGAAGTCTAAGTATGTTATTTCAACTCAATTCTGCTTTAAGAATCCTACTTGTTGAGGTTGAGGTTGTGTAGCTGCTACTGACTGTATTAACAAGATGTGGGCCAGAGAGTCATCTTACTCAATACGTATTTTCCTCTCTCAATGGTGACATAAACATATACCCTAAAAGTTATCTTTCTTTTTTTTTTTTGTATTTTTCTGAAGCTGGAAACGGGGAGGCAATCAGACAGATTCCCACAGGCGCCCGACAGGGATCCACCCGGCACGCCCACCAGGGGGTGACGCTCTGCCCACCAGGGGGCAATGCTCTGCCCATCCAGGGCATCGCTCTGTTGCGAACTGAGCTACTCTAGCACCTAGGGCAGAGGCCAAGGAGCCATCCTCAGCGCCCAGGCCAACTTTGCTCCAATGGAGCATCGCTGTGGGAGGGGGAGAGACAGAGAGAAGGAGAGGGGGAGGGGTGAAGAAGCAGATGGGCGCTTCTCCTGTGTGCCCTGGCCGGGAATCGAACCCGGGACTTCTGCATGCCAGGCCGATGCTCTACCACTGAGCCAACCGGCCAGGGCCAAAAGTTACCTTTCAAATAGTATGTTGTGCTTATTGTGCCTACCAAAACAGGTAATTAAGACCTTATGAAAATAAGTCCAGGTTTTGAAGACAGATAGCATGAGGAGATAGTGGAGAGGGAAGAGAATAAGATTGAGGTTAGGAAGGATGAAATTGGGATGGAATTGACATATTTTTATGAAATAAGTTTTAATATGTTCATTTCAAGGTAAACTCATTCAAGGTATCTCAAAATTTATGACAAATCTTAGCATATAGATCCTAGATATATATTTTCATTTCATTAATAAACTTTTATTTTCTTTTGGGAATTATATCATGGGCTAAGGAAAAAATGAGCTAAACCAGCATTCTAATAAATTGTTGGACAGATTTTTAAAAATTCTTTTGGCCCTGGCCGGTTGGCTCAGCAGTAGAGCGTCGGCCTGGCGTGCGGGGGAACCCGGGTTCGATTCCCGGCCAGGGCACACAGGAGAAGCGCCCATTTGCTTCTCCATCCCCCCCTCCTTCCTCTCTGTCTCTCTCTTCCCCTCCCGCAGCCGAGGCTCCATTAGAGCAAAGATGGCCCGGGCGCTGGGGATGGCTCCTTGGCCTCTGCCCCAGGCGCTAGAGTGGCTCTGGTCGCGGCAGAGCGACGCCCCGGAGGGGCAGAGCATCGCCCCCTGGTGGGCAGAGCATCGCCCCTGGTGGGTGTGCCGGGTGGATCCCGGTCGGGCGCATGCGGGAGTCTGTCTGACTGTCTCTCCCCGTTTCCAGCTTCAGAAGAAAAAATTAGGAAAAAAAAATAAATCTTTTTTTTTAATGAGAGAATCTATGTTTTTATTTATTTTCTTTTATTTATTAATTTTAGAGAGGAGAGAGACAGAGAAAGAGAGAGAGAGAGAGAGAGAGAGAGAGAGAGAGAAAGGAAGGAGAGCAGGAAGCATCAACTTCAACTCCCATATGTGCTTTGACCAGACAAGCACAGGGTATGGAACTGGCGACCTCAGTGTTCTGGGTCAATGCTTTATCCACTGCGCCACCATAGGTCAGGCAAAAAAAAAAAAAAAAATTCTAATAAAGAATAATTCATAAAAGTTTTATGGTAGCCCTTGAAAGATAAAAAAATGATCTTATTATTTTTCCCTTTTTTGATAAATTAGATTCAATGAATAAATGTAGGACACAGACTATATATGGAAATAAAAACATTTTCCATGCAGTCAAATATATTGACTGAAGGCTGACCATGATCAGATTTTATGGTAAAGTGGTATTTGGAAATTCTAAGAGGCATAATTAGTGGTGGAATTATCAAATGACTCAATAATTACACTGCATTAGAACTTATAATTATGAATATAAAGATTTTAATTATATACTCCTGCTTTATAACTTAGCTGTAAAACAAACATTAAAGGGGAAGAGATGAGTCTATTGAGTTAGAAACCAGAATATGTAAATTTTGCTTTATAGTTTTGGGTGCCTATTCTGGTTTTCATGCGTTGTTTTTAAGTATAATCATTTTAAGGAAAAGATCTATGTTGTCCTTTGAATAGCATTTACATTTTCAATTTTTGTAAGTTTTGTGTGTGGAAAAACACATCAAATAGGTAAAAATGTATCCAACTGTTGAACATATTGGGTTGGGGAATAAGTTCGTAGCGTTTTTACCGAAGACTTTTATTTAAACAAAAAACAATAATTATATCAATACGTTAATCAATTATATATTCGCCATTGCTGTTTACAACCTCTTCCCACCTCTCAACCAATTTGTTGATGCTGTTCCACCAAAAATCGCCTGGTCTGGTGTCAAAGAAGTTGTTGAGCCAGTTTTTAAGGACCTCTTTGTTATCGAAGGTAATGCCCTTCATATGGTTTGACAGGGAGCGAAAAAGATGGTAATCGGTCGGTGCAAGGTCCAGAGAATACGGCAGATGCTGAAAGACCTCCCATTCGAGCTCTTGGAGTGCGGCTTTGACGACTTGTGCAACATGGGGCCTGGCGTTGTTGTGAAGGAGTATGGTTTGACCATGTCGATCAGGTCTTTTCAGTCGAATAGCCTCATTCACGCGGTGTAGCTGGGCAATGTAGAGCTCCTTGTTGACCGTGGCATTCTTTTCGAGCATTTCCCAGTTCTTCATCGAATTCAGAAGGCCTTCCGCTGCGGCACGTGTCATTGACGTCAAAGTCGCCATTTTTGAACTTTGCAAACCATTTCCGTGCTGTAGACTCGCCTATGACACCTTCTCCATACACGTCGCAAATGTCCCGGGCTGCTTCGGCAGCTTTTTGACCTTGATGAAAAGCAAAGAAGAGCAGGTGTCGAAAATGTTGATTTTTGCCTCCTGGGTATTCCATTTCTAAGCCTCAAAACTAATAAAAAATTAAATAACTCAAAAATACAATTAACATAGTTTTGTAGAGCAGAAAGAGTTTTATCGAATGAATACTTACCCTTTGCCAAACAGCAAACAAATCACTGTAAAATAAAAGAAAATATAAAAATGCTACGAACTTATTCCCCAACCCAATATTTTGGAGGCAGAATTAATAAGTTGGAGTTTGTTTCTTTCTTTTGTAACCCTTAATCATTCAGACAGTATATTAAAATCCGAGTGGTTGGAACTAACAGAAAAGTTGATCCAAAAGAGGTTTTTGGCTGCAACGACTTAAAGGAGTGTGCTTCCAGCACAGCTGAATTCTGGGTTCACATGATGTAAGCAGGGCATGACATATGCTGGTTTACTATAGGACCCATGAACTTCAGTCTTTTCTGTCCTCCAATTTGATAACATGTAGAGGGCAAGGATCTGAGTCCTTACAGCCTACCAGTTTGAGACCTTTCTAAAACTCTCTTCCAGAGTTCAAGTCATCTTCATGGTTCTGATTGCTTCGTGTGCTAGCCCTTCAGCAATTACTGTGGCTTAGGCCTAAGCCATATGACCACCAGGAATTTTAGGTGGGAGGCATCTGGACTGCAAACTCTTAGGGAATGAGAATGAGAGAGGTTGATTCAACAAAGAGCTGCTATTATAAGTGCCCAAATAGTGCCTGAGGCTGAAGCTATGGAGCCGTCCTCAGTACCCAGTTCAGTTGGTTAGAGTGTAGTCTGGAAGCACAGAGGTTGCCAGTTCAATCCCCAGTCAGGACACATGCACGAATAGTATGATGTTCCTCTCCCTCCCTCCTTCTCCCCCCTCCCCCCTTCCTCTCTCAATAAAATGAATAAGTAAAAATTAAAAAAGGAAAAAAAAAGAGCTATCTATATAAAATGGATAAATTGAGGTTTCAAAAAAGTTCTGGCCCTGGCCAGCTTTGCTCTAATGGAGCCTTGGCTGCGGAAGGGAAAAAGAGAGATAGAGAGGAAGGAGAGGGGGAGGGGTGGAGAAATGAATGGGTGCTTCTCCTGTGTGCCCTGACTGGGAATCGAACCGGGGGTTTCCAAACACCCGGCCAACGCTCTATCGCTGAGCCAACCGGCCAGGGCCAGAACTTTTTTGAAACCTCAATTTATCCATTTTATATAGATAGCTCTTTTTTTTTCCTTTTTTAATTTTTACTTATTCATTTTATTGAGAGAGGAAGAGGGGGGGAGAAGGAGGGAGGGAGAGGAACATCATACTATTCCTGCATGTGTCCTGACTGGGGATTGAACTGGCAACCTCTGTGCTTCCAGACTACACTCTAACCAACTGAACTAACTGGCCATGATGCATCAATAGTTCTTGAGTGACTATTCTATTACAGGTGCTAAGAATAAAACATTAAATATGGCATGTAAAGTCTTGGAGTTAACAGTCTCGTGAAGAAAATTGAGAAGAATCAAAGGTATAAATAAATGATATAATGTCAGATAGTAAGTGGTTTGGAAAAGATAATAATAAAGTAGGGCAAAGGGAAAGAGAATGATGATGAGAAGAGGCAATGGTTTGTATTATTTTGAATAGGATGGTTAAGGGAGAGGAGGTGACATTTGATCAGAGACCTGAATGAAGTGAGGGAGGGAACTATGCATGTATCTTGGGATAGGATATTGCAGACAAGGACAACAATAAGTGCAAAAGCCCTGGGGCAGAAACAGGGTCAGTGTGTACTTACAGAACTACAAAGAAACCAATGTAGCTAAAAAGCAAAGAGTGAGAGGGAGAGATGATGACACTATAGCCAGCAACCATACTACAAAGGTCTTTTTAAACATTTATAAGGACTTGACTTTATTTTGATTAATGTGGTTTTTTTGGGACATTTTGGGTAGAGGGACAAATTTTATTATTTATATATTTAAAAAATCATGCTGGCTTTTGTGTGAATAAAAAAATGACTGTAAAAGGCAAGATTGGAAGCAGAGACCATTTAGAGATGACTGCCATAGTTCAGGTGAGAAATGATGGTGGCTTGGTCTAGGATGATGGCAGTTGGGGTTGTGAGAAGTAATTGGAATCTTCAATTTTTTTTCTCCAATGTTTTATTATGACAAATTTCAAACATGTTGAAAAGTCAAAAGCTAAAAAATCGAAAGGATGAACACACATATATCCATCACTATATTCTATAGTTAATATTTTACCATGTCTTTATTATCACTCAGCTACCCATCTTGTATTCATCCATCAATCATTTTATTTACTACAAAGTGAGTTACAGAGATAGTATCCTTCACTACTAAACAAGGCAAGTTGCATATATTTTAAAGGTAATATTGACAGACTTGTAGACAAATTAGACATAGGATGTAAAGGAATGAGAGAAATCAAGAAGATTTCCAGGATTTTGGCTGGAGCAACTCTTGAAGAGGAATGGGGTTGAAGAGAGTAATCAAGTGCTTTGTTTCAGACAAGTTAAGATTGGAAAGACAGGTAGACATCCAGGAAGATTAGGCAGCTTGATTAAAATTTTTGGAGCTCAGCAAAGACATGGGGCAGGAGCATCAATTTGGAGTTACCAACTAACACTTAGAATTTATTATTCAGAATGAAATGAGATCACCTAGGGAGTAAGTGTGGATACAAGAGAGAAGAGAAAAAGGTGAAGAACTGAGACTGGAAGTGTCCCAACATTTGGAAGTTAGAAAGAGGAAGAGGATTGAGAAAACTGAATAGGATCAGTAAGAAAAATATGATCAGGAGAGTAGAATGTTTCCCAGAAGCCCAGAGGATGTATTTCAAAAGAGAATTGATTGAGTTCTGCTGAGGTGATGAGAACTGAGATTACTGATCACTGAAGCTGGCAAAATGTTCATTGCTGGAACTCAGTTATGTGTCTGGCATATAGCAGGTGTTCAGTGAGTAAATAAATGGAGATCTTTGGTGACCTTGATAAATGGAGCCATTCAGTGGAGTAGTGAGAATGAAAGTTTGATGGAAGAAGCTTCAAGAGAATCAGAGGTGAGGATAATTGAGACAGTGAGCATAGATGACTTGCAACGAGTTTTCTTAAAACACAGAGCAGAGAAATTGGACTGTATCTTGAGGAAGATGTAGTATCAAGAGAAATTTTTATTTTTGAATGATGAGAAATATTATTGCATGTTGTATTTTTAGTGGTAATAATCCAGTAGAGAAGAGAAAATTAATAATGCAAGGGATAGTGGCAACAACTGCTGGAGTGACTACCTCAAGTAGGCAACCAGGGATGGCATCAGGGCATGGTGGAGTGCCTGACATTAGAAGTACAATTTTTCATCTGTAGAAACAGGGAAGAATGCAGGGTATAAGAATGCAAACGTTTAGTAGGAATAGTAGTTGCATGTTCATTCTCTTGCTCATCCAACAATTATTTACTGAGCATTTATAGTAGTCCCCCTTTGAGCTGGTGATATATTAAAGACAGCTACTGAAAAAAAAAAAAGACACCTATTGGATGCCTGAAATCACAGATAGTACTGAACCCTATAAATACTATGCTTATTTCTATACATATATTTCTATGATAAATTTAATGTATAAATAATGCACAATAAGAGATTGACAACAATGACTAATAGTAAAATAAAATAACAATAGACTAATAAAAGTTATATGAATATCATTTCTCTCAAAATATCTTATTGTAGTGTACTCATCTTTTCACTTGAAGGAATCACTTTAAGGGTTCTCTTTGACATCCAAATTGCTCTATCACTGCTCTTGGATTTAGGGGCCATTATTAAGTAAAGTAAGGGTGACTTGAACACAAACACTGCAAGCATCTAACACCCAAGAGAGCTGCTGCTGACATGTGGACAGCGAGCGTCTTGAGCGGGAGGGGCCGGGCAGAGGGATGCTTCCTGAGAGATGGCGCCAGAGTTCTTCATGCGACTCAGAACAGTGTGCAACATAAATCTTATGCATTGGTTATTTCTAGAATTTTCCATTTAATATTTCTGGACCACAGCGGGCCACTGGTAACTAAAACCACAAGAAGCTAAACCATGCATAAGGGGACTCTTGTACTAGTGTTAAGCAGTTTGTTAGGAAGTAGGGCTTCAGCAGTGATGAAAACAGATGAAAATCTCTGCCTTCATGGGGCTGGTATGTACCTAATTGGTTTGTTGTAGTGTAGACATATCAATGTTCTTATAAAATACATTGTCTGCATTTGTGTCTTTCCTTCACAAAACAAGCAGTGGTCTTATTTTTCTTGATTCATGGAAAACTCTCAGGAAGTATTGGCAGGATAACTTGAATGATTCATTTCATTTTTTTCAATTTAAGTTTTTATTGTGGCAAGAGCACTTGAGATCCACTCTGTTAAGGGATTTAAAGTGTACATTATAATACCAGCGATAAGCACAAGGTTGTACAACAGATCTCCAGAACTGTTTCACATTGCTGAAGCTTTGCATCCTTTGAATAGCACGTCTGCATTCCCCTCCTGCCTGCACCTGGTACCCGCCATGTCACTCCTCTACAAGTGAAATCATGTAGTTTGTCCTTTGTAACTGTCTTACTTCACTTAGTACATGCCCTCAAGGTTCAACCATTTTGTTGTGTATAGCAAGATTTCTTTCTTTTGAAAGGCTTAATAATATTCCATTGCATGTATATTCCACGTTTTCTTTTCTTTTTTTTTTTTTTTGTATTTTTCTGAAGTTGCAAACGGGGAGGCAGTCAGACAGACTCCTGCATGCGCCCGACCAGGATCCACCTGGCATGTTCACCAGGGGGCGATGCTCTGCCCATCTGGGGCATCGCTCTGCTGCGACCAGAGCCATTCTAGCGCCTGAGGCAGAGACCAAGGAGCCATCCTAAGTGCCCGGGCCAACTTTGCTGCAATGGAGCCTTGGCTGTGGGAGGGGAAGAGAGAGATGGAGAGGGGGAGGGGTGGAGAAGCAGATAGGCGCTTCTCCTGTGTGCCCTGGCCGGGAATCGAATCCGGGACTCCCACACGCCAGGCCGACGCTCTACCACTGAGCCAACCAGCCAGGGCCACGTTTTCTTTATCCATCTGTTAACGGACATTCTAGATTGATTGTTTCTACATTTGGCTGGTGTGAATAATGCTGGGATTTGGGAGGACTAATATGTTTTTAAGATTCTGATTTCAGTTTTACAGATTCGATGCAATCCCTATCGAAATCCCAGTTGCACTTTTTACAAAGATAGAAAAAATCAACAGAGTGAAAAGGCAACCTACAGAATGGTAGAAAGTATAAGCAAACCATCAGATATTGATAAGAGGTTACTGTCCAAAATACATAAGGGAGTTCTGCAACTCAATAGCAAAAATCTAATAACCTGATTTAAAAATGGGCTAAGGACTTGACTAGACATTTCTAAAAGGAGCTATGCTAAAGTCCAAAAAGTATATGAAAAAATGCTCATCATCACTACTATCAGGGAATCGCAAATGAAAACCACAGTGGGTATCACCTTACACTGTCAGGATGGCTATTATAAAAAACGAGACAAAACAAAACAACCCTCGCAAGTCCTGGTAAGGATGTGGAGAAACGGGAAACCCCTGAGCATTGTTGATGGGAAAGCATAATGGTGCAGCCATTATAGAAAACAAAAATGAAAACTAGAACTACAGTCTTTTGGGTATTTATCCAAAAGATTTATCTCTGAGTTGTCATCAATGTCTTGGTTTTCAACCTTAACATCAATTTAAAATTTCATCTCTTTGTCACAGCAAAGAGAAGGGGGAGAAAAGTTTGGTTCATATACTCACATTCTTGGAAAGCCTGGGGTGTGGAGAAAGGTTTGTTGAGGCATGCCCAGTGAGTTCGAGTACCAGGCGATCATCATCTGGGTTATTCAAGCAAAAGAACAATTTTGTTTGAAATAGTGCATAATTAGAGAAAAACAGATTTTTAAGAAAAACTACTTACCTAGAAAATAATCGTTAACTCTCCACACAAAAGGCAGGTATTTATAGAAAACCACAGTCAAATTTTTAATAAATATTTTTAGGAGTATTTACTTCATATTTGCACGTGTACCATCTTCCACAAGATGGCATGCAAGTTTGTAACACATGGTAGCCTGTAGCTATTGCAAAATCAACTTGTAACAAGCAATAGCACTGAACAATTACATGATATATTATTGTTGTTGTTGTTTTTGCCTTAAAAATTGCAAAGGTATACACCCAGGCAATGTTTTTCATATGTAGAGGCTATTATATTACAAAGATATGCACATCAAAATGTAATTATTTAAAGAATATGTGAAAAGTATCAATATGCATATTTACACAAGGCAAATGAAGATTTGGCAATGACAGTTCTTACAAACTGTGTTCTAACATTTATGTTAAAAAATACATCTTTATGAAATTGAGAAAGGAATTATAAATAAAATATTTGGTTTTTGGAAGATTTATTTTAATATTTTAAAGTGTGCATTAAAATGTTTCCTGGGAAATAGCATGGTAAGTCATACTGAGTATTACTGTGGTTCTTCTTATAAGATCACCTGGAATGCTTTTAATAAAACACAGATGCCAGGGTCCTTTAGACTAATTAAATCAGGATCTCTGGGGCCCAGCCATCAGTATTTAAAAAGCTCCCCAGCCATTTCAACCGTCTCTTAGGTAGCAAAGCTCTCTGATACAGCTGTGATCGCTTTCTCGTTGGCTTGTGGAAGACATCACTAATTGAATGTGGTATTTTTCCAACCTGAGCTCACAGGTTTTCTTGCTATATTGCACCAGGTAGTCCTTACCAATCAAATCAGAGTTGAAAAGCACCCGACTTACTATCAGAGTTACTAAAGAATAAAGGAAAGAACTTGGTTACTCACACATAAGGTGACAGGTGTCTTAATGTGGTAACAAACTCTGTTTTCTAGCATGATTCAGCCAAACAATAGTTTTTAGCGCTGCAACAAAGGGCACTTTAGAGATTGCAGTGGGTAATATCTGTGCTCTTCCCTGGTCTCCTTGGAAACCTTTGTAGCATTTCTGTGTGCTGCTCCCTGCGTCCAGCAAGTTCAATGTGCTTTGGTTCCTTCAGCAGGTTCCTTCAGCTGCCCTTGGACTTTCCTTGCACTTCACAGAGCAGGAAGTCCCTGGGAGTGTACCTCTCTCTGGGGTAATCCTTACCGTTGGATGAGGGGGCAAGAGTAGGAACGGCCTCTCTCCTTTCCCTGGGTGGGAACAGCTCCCAGGCCTGAGGTCCCCCCGCAGCCGCCTGGTGGGTTCAGGCTGCAATGGCCTGTATGGACGTTGGGTAGCACTCTTGCTTGGCCCCCTCCCCTTCTCTGTCCTCACTTCCTACTTCCACTCTCATTTTCCAGGATCACTTAACTAATACATCACTTGCACACAGATTTTCACCTCTGGATCTGTTTCTGAGGAAGCTTAAGACAGATGCCAAAACCTAAGGCCACTGGGCTGCAGGAGCATGTGTATAATTCAAAAAGCAGAGATGCCTGGGTTCTACCCCCAGAAAGCCTGATTTCATTAGTCCTTAAAGCTCGCCAGGTAACTGAGCTGTACACCCAAAGGTGCAGAGAAAAAAGGCGTGGGGGGAAGTGGAGGAGAGTAAAGGGGGAGGTAGATGGGGATGAGACTTGGGGTGGTGAGCACACAATGCAATATACAGATGAGGTATTGTGAGATTGTGCACCTTAATTTTAAACCTGTATAATTTTATTAACCAGTGTCAGTCACCCCAATAACTTCAATAAAAAAATCACTTTTAAAAAACCAATGTTAGAGTACATAAAAATCATTCTGGGTAGCTTATTGTTATAAACTCACATTATCAGGTTTCCCTGCCCAAAATATTCTGACTCCATTAGGTCTGTATATTTAATAAAAATGAAAATTTCACATATATAAAAGTAGACAGAACAGTATAATGAATTCCACTGAATTCTCCAGCTTCAACAATTAACTCTTGAATGAAGGCTCTTAATGTGTAGGTCATCCCTGAGAAAGGTTTGTAAAGTTAGCTTTGTAAATTCCGTAACCATAACTGTGTGTGTAGTAAACATCTGGATAAGTCCACTTGTAACATCTAGCTCAGTCAGGGATGGCAGATCAGTTTCAACTTGCATATCTATCTCATTGATGGTTAGAAGCTCAAGAGTGTTGAGGATCCTGAGACTGAGTCTGGGTTCAGTATTAAAATTGCGGGATGAATGTTTGCATAGAGGTCTCTTAACTTTAGCTAACCTTTGGAACAAGGTTAATAAGGCTTTGTTCTAGGAAGAATGAGGGCTCCAATAGTTCAGTGTAAGTGTGTAGGTAGCAAACTATTCCTTTTGTTTACAAAGTGAATGTAAGAGAGTGCCCTAATAATTGGAAGAAAGTAAAAGGATCTTGTGTGAAACTCCAAGGCTGCTCAGGGTGAGGTGCTATTACTTTTTATATGGCCTTAGGACTAAAATGCAAGGTTAATGTTTAGTTTAGGGAAGGGGTCTCAAACTCGCAGCCTGCGGGCCGCATGTGGCCCGCCGAACAATTTTGTGCGGCCCGCAGACTAATCCACGAAGTTCAAAATATTTTGGATAAAATTAAGTAAGCCTAGGGGCCTACTTGTATTTTTCATTTCTCTAGCATCCTAGCTAGATATTAGCTTAATTAACAGCAGTTGTGATGCGAACTACAGTTTCTGGTCATTTTGTGACACTGAGTAAACTGCATGTACGATTGTGCTTGTTGTACTGATTTTTTTTGTTTTCAACTACAGTGAGAAAAGTGTTGCGTAACAGTTGCCTTTTGTAGACCTAGTGCCGCCCGCCGAACTGCTGTGATCTTGCTCTGCGGCCCACATGCTGAGTTGAGTTTGAGACCCCTGGTTTAGAGTCATATCTGTGTTTATAGTTTAAAAATATTTTCTTAAAACTGTAACTAACTTACTTGCCTGACCAGGCAGTGGTGCAGTGGATAGAATGTTGGATTGGGATGTGGAGGACTCAGGTTTGAGACCTCGAGGTCGCCAGCTTGAGTGAGGGCTCATCTGGTTTGAGCAAGGCTCACCAGCTTAAGCCCAAGGTCACTGGTTCGAGCAAGGGGTTACTCAGTCTGCGGTAGCCCCATGGTCAAGACACATATGAGAAAGTAATCAATGAACAACTAAGGAGCTGCAACAAAGAATCGATGTATTGATGTTTCTGATCTCTCTTCCTTCCTGTCTGTCTGTCCCTCTCTCTGTTCCTATCTGTCACTCTCTCTGACTCTCTCTGTCTCTGTCACAAAAATAAAACCAAACAAACCCCCCCCCCCAAAACTGTAACTCACTTAAACCCTGGCTGGTTGGCTCAGTGGTAGAGTGTCAGCTCTGCATGTGGAAGTCCCAGGTTTGATTCCTGGCCAGGCACACAGGAGAAGTGCCCATCTGCTTCTCCATCCTTCCTCCTCTCCCTCTATCTCTCTCTTCTCTTCCCACAGCCAAGGCTCCACTGGAGCAAGTTGGCCTGGGTGCTGAGGATGGCTCCATGGCCTCTGCCTCCGGTGCTAAAATGGTTCCAGTTACAAAGGAACAATGGCCCCAGATAGGCAGAGCATCGCCCCCTAGTGGGCCTGCCGGGTGGATCCCCATCGGGTGCATGGAGGAGTCTGTCTCTCTGCCTCCCTGCCTCTCACTTCAGAAAAATACAACATATATATATATCTTTATTATATGTGGCTTAAGTGTCTGTTTGTCGCCAATAGCTTATTGGTTGCTTGCGTAACTATACTAGCCAATGGGGTGAAGTTGCCACAGCTGAACGCAAATTGAGTGGGTCAGGGGGAAGGTGAACATTTGTTTGCATTGGCAATCATCTGCTTTTGAAACAATTTAAGGCTGAACGCAAATTGAGCATGTCAGGGGGAAGGTGAACATTTGTTTGCATTGGCAATCATCTATTTTATATAAAAGCTATGTCTTAACGTAATTTCTTTTAAGAATGCCTCCTAGAAAATACAGCACTGAAGAGGAGAGAAGAGGAGCCAAAGCTGCACAAAAATGGCTTTCTCAACAAAAAAAAACCACTGAGCAGAGAAAGAAAAGTCTTGCTTCAGTCGCAGAGCAAATGCGTCTTTCTCGGCAAAATGAGACTGATGAGCACAGAGAAACAAGGCTTGCCTCAGATGCAAGACAAAAAAGCCTGTCTCGACAAAATGAGTCCCTTGAACAAAGGCAGGAGAGAAATGCAAAAAAAACGACAGAGTAATGCTGACCGAAACACAAAAAGGGTTAAAACAGTTTCAAACGGAGAAACTTTAATTTTTGAGCATTCCTCTGGTGACATGAATATTAAATGTGAACACTGTCAGTCCTTAAACTTCAAGTTAGAAACTAATCGATTTGACCGTGGCAAGAAAGGATTTTCTCAATGTTGCAAGTACGGAAACATTGTAGTTCCACTAATTGAGAATTATCCACCACTCTTGAATAAATTATTGACTAGTCAGCATCCAAATAGCAATCAGTACATGGATAGCATTCGATCCATTAATAGTTCGTTTGCTTTTGCGTCCATGGGAAACAAACCAATTGACTTGCTTGGACCAGGACTTTATTGCTTTAGACTTCATGGTCAAGTTTACCATCAAACTGGAACTTTGCATCCTTCTGACGGGAAAAGAAAGTTTGCTCAATTATATATACTTGATCCCTCAGAGGACACGGTCAACTTTATGTTGCCTGTTCAAGAGTTCGTGAAAGAACGGACGTAAAATTAAAAATAATTGATGGTCCTCTGCAAGGCAAGCTTAAAAATGATGGAAAGATCTACATAAGAAATGTGTACAAAGAGATCTTTGACATGTGAATTAACATTTTATTATTTAAATCACCTTTATTTATTGAGCTAGCGGTGGTTAAGAAATGTACCGCCAGTGGTTTCCTTCATTGCACTCTACTTTAAGCAATTAAGCAAGTAGAAGGGGGAAACCCCGTGGGGCACTAAGCAAAGGGGTGTCCTCGCCGCCTGCCCTGGGTAATTCAGTTTGAATTAGCAGACACCTTTGCACAAATCATTTTAATTATAATTTATAATATCTAGAACAGCGGTCATTTCATATGACTGCCGGGCTGGGCTTTCTAGTATATATATATATATATATATATATATATATATATATATATATATATATATATATACTAGAAAGCAATCTATATATCGCTTATAACAAGGATTTGTGCCTGACTAGGCAGTGGCACAGTGGATAGAGCATCGGAATGGGACGTGAAACCCCGAGGTTGCCAGCTTGAGTGTGGGCTCATCTGGTTTGAGCAAAGCTCACCAGCTTGCTGGCTTGAGCAAGAGGTCATTTGCTCTGCTGTAACCTCCCCCCACCACCTGGTCAAGGCACATATGAGAAAGCAATCAATGAACAACTAAGGTGCCACAACAAAGAATTGATGCTTCTCATCTCTCTCTCTTCCTGTCAGTCCCTATCTGCCCCTCTCTCTGTCTCTGTCACACACACAAAATAAATAAAAAGGATTTGTAGGTGATCAATGATTAGCCAGTATTTGTACTTTAGAAAAATCAGAGAATATTCTGTTATATAAAAAAAAAATTTAGCCCATATCATACTTATTTACTAATTGTTTCAAGATAATATAACTCATGCCAAACTAACAAATTAAACACAGTCTATCAGCCTAGGAGCTCAGATTCTAGTGTCAGACAGCCTAAGTTAAAATTTAGGTTTTACTTCTCTCTGGTCCTGTGATCTTGGACAAGTCTCTTAATCTTTCTGTGTCTCAGTTTTTTAATTTGTAATGGGGTGAATAATAGGAGCCTCCTCAGGGCTATTATAAAGATTAAATGAGGTAAAAAATGTAAAGGGCTTTGAATAGTGTTTGGCAGACAGTACTTAATAAATATTAGCTAATATTATTAGTATTATACTGGAATAATAAAACTCTTGCTATTTTTTTCGACGTATATGACAACTCTTTCTTATTTTCTTTCCTGATTCATCTTTCTCTGTTGATCTTTAAATTTTGAAAGTTTCTCCAGGCTTGCTCTTAGTCTCCCCTCCCTTCTTTTCCTCTATAAACAGTAACACTGCGGTGCTGTTACTCTGTCTTCAGCCACCTATGTTCCTTTAATCCCTATACAAAACATTTAAAAACAATTTTAAATATTATGTTTTAAAAAAATGCCCTGGCTAGATGGCTCAGTTGGTTAGAGCACCACTGTGAAGCACCGAGGTTGCCAGTTTGAGCCCCAGTTGGGGCTCATACAGGAGCAGATGGATGTTCCTGTCTCTCTCTCTCTCTCCCTCCCTTCCTTTCTGGCTAAAATTAATAAATAAAGAAATTAAAAAATATATATCAGCCTTCTCCCAGAAAGACAGGGAGGATAACACAACGGCTCTGGAGTCAGAAAGACCTGGGTTTGGGTTCCAGCTTAACCACTCACTGGTTATGTGTTCTTGGGCCATTTCTTTAACATTTGTGAGCCTCTGTTTCCCCACCTATAAAATGGGACTGAGAAGAGTACAACCTCAGAGCATCATTTTAAGGCTTAAATGAGATACTTCAGAAAGATGCTGAGCACAGAATCTGGGCCAGCGTAACTGGTGGACACCAGAATTGTTGCTTTTATTATCACTGATGCTATGAACATGGAGCACCCAACACTGAGGCCCCAGTTGTCCTCTCTGTGTTTGGCCTGCAGTTCAAGCTCAGACATTTCCAATTCCCAGCTCTCTGAGAGTGAATAGTTATGAACAAGCCTTTCAGAGAAACTGGGTTTTGAAAAATAAGTCCATCCAGAAGGACCAAAGACTCCCCTTTCCTCAATTTTCTCCTTTCAGCTATTGTCACATACCCTGGAGCCTGACAATAGGGCTGCCATTGTTATTCCTATGGCCCAGCTATTGCCTGAACAGCTGATGGTGTTCTTGCAGGTAAATTGGGGAATGGGGAATGAATTTAAGTTGCCGGCCCCACAGAGAGTTAATTTCTCATCCCTTGAACTGCTTTCCTATTCAGAGGATCGTTCATTTAGGTGGCTTTCCCCGCGATGGCCTTGGCTGCCTAGCAACTGCCAGCTCCAACCTTCCTGGAACAACACAGCCGCTGTGCATATCAGTGCCATCAATTTTTAAAAAAGACTATCTCATTTTATGAAAAATTAAGCATCATAAAAATACTGCTTCCCAATGTATGCTTTCCCTCCCAAACAATTGCTGTCAACCAGGTAACACTGAAATGGAATGGAGAACTGCAAATTTTTGAGTGGCTACAACATAAATTAGAGTGACCAAAAAAATGATATACATTTATATATAATCAGACCTCATGCTTGTGAGCCCTGAAACAGGCATCATTTTTCCTGTGTTTGCCTTAAAAGTAAATATGTGATAGATTTTTCTGCAGTTCCTGAATGTTAATACTATATAGCATTTTTTCTACAAAAAAAAGAAGAAATCAATTCCATCTTATCTATGTGTAGAAATGGGTGGATAGATTTAAATTAATCAGGACATGATGATTCGTCAGAAAGTTGATAAAATAAAAGGTCACTAATTTCTCCAAACAATTTTTAGTTTGCTTTGCAGACCTTCTGAGTTTAATCATCTCTATTAAATTATCTCTGGGCCTATACAATTATTAAGTCTGTAGCTCTCAGTATAATTAACTCCTGATGGTAATCCTCTAATGGATTTTTGCCCTAGACTTTTCTAATCATTTGACTCACCTAATCTGGGAACTTTGGCCTTCCCTACCCTTTTTGGCAAAAGCTCATCTCAGGCATGCAGTGTGGTAAGCAGGGAGACATTCTGTATAGTGACTAAAAGCTCAGCTCTCAGACTGGGGGCAAGCCAGTTGAATTTTCTAAACCTCAGTGTTTCTACCTGTGAAGTAGGGATAACCTATGACAGAGTTGTGACAATTAAAAGTTGTGACAATGTGTTTGAAGCGTATAACAGACTAACTAAATGACAGCATGAATGAGAGTCAATGGGACGCTAAGAGAAACAAGTTGATGAAGGGTTGCCACCATCTATCCCACAGAAAACAAGATGAACAAGTGTCCTAAGAGTTTAGTTCTCCCCTCTACAGCTCTCTGTCCCTCAACAGTCCCCCAAAGTGTATCTTCAGAACCACCAAATAAACACAATAACTTCTGAATTCCCATTATACAGTCAGCTTGTGTCTATAAATGTAACTCCTGTTCATTTCATTTTAGCTTTTAGTGGAGTGTTGTGAGAAACATTCAGATAACATACTGAATGTAAGAGATTAGGAAAATTCATTTGTAATATTTAAGGGGAGGTTGTCTGGCCTGTGGTAGTTGAATAATTTCATCATCATCCTTACTGGCAAATGTTGAATGAGCACCTATCATCCATGGGGCAAGCAGAAGGACCCAGAGCACAAAGAGATTTCAGGCCAGGTTCTTGGTGAGCACCATCTGGCTAGGAAAGCTGTTGGTGTCTCTGTAACATTTTTCCTTCTTTTTACTCTCCAATAAACAGTACTCCCTTTCTCCAGAGGGCTCTGGCTTCATAATCGACAGCATCGGAACCATTTCTACAGTAGCAGTTTTTGATTTTGAGAGGGAAGCTAGAAGGTAAATACTGCTACTGGCATTGTATTCACTCGAAATATCTGACCTCTGGTTCATATTTCTGCCTGCAAGAATGTTTCCCCACATCGGTATTAATGGGTCCCAAATGAAGGTGCTGTTGGAATTGCCTTAAATATAACCTTATCACCCAAAATGTATTTGCACAATCGCTGCTATAGGCACTCGATGTGGCTATTTTGGCCTCTCCCTGCTCATCCGCTTTCCCTAGAGGCAACCATTGGGAAGATTTCAGTGGTGCAGTTTGAAAACCGAGGTGAAAGTCAGTGGGGACCTCTCTCTGGACAGCTGGGATGCAGGATTCACTCACAGTGTAATCCAGAAACTTTCAAAAGTTAATTGACTGACATTTCTTTTTTATTTACTTCACATCTGCCAACTGGGTAGCTATTAGTTTATAGTTGTTATTCCTATTTTTATAATGGTTTTTATTACCTTTTGGTCGTATGATCTACATCAAAGTGCTTTATAGAAAAAGCAAATGGACTGTGAACCCCTTTCAATAAGCTTGCCCCTGAATCTCACAAGGAGATCCTTCCCGACCCAAAGCCACAGTTTGAGGATGATATACATCCTAAGTGTTAGTATCTTCTGTAAAATAGGTTGAGAGTTCAACAACAGGATATGCTTTCTCCTGCTGACTTGATAAAGTCTGCTGGAGAAGAGTTCTCCTAAATTTGTATTATGTTTATATATTTTGGGGGTAGAAAAATTGTCAAAATCTTTATCCATTATCCCTTATTCCAAAATCCCTCTGCCCCATGTTTATCTGGTCACAAGAATAACTCTGGGAATAATGGATAATGTCTATCACAATTTCTTTTATTTTGGCCTGGAATATCTCATGGAAAAATGATTATGCACATTCCAAGTTATTTATAAATCTTAAATGGGAGTAAAAGTCATTAATGAGAGTTTTAAAAATTAATATTTTCTTAATAAGTGAAAAGTAAGCTTTCCCTTTTATCAGTATCTTTGAAAGTAAAGAAACTGACACAAGTTGAAGCTTTCTTTGTAGACTTAAATAAATAAATATTTGGCTAAGGTTCCGGAAGGGATCCTCACTAAACTCTATTCCTTAATTTTCTCTGCAACCCTAGAGTTTTTAGGGTCATTGAGCAGCCCTTTAAGTGGGAATAAAAGATATTTTGGAATGCCTCATTGATTTTCATTAATTCCTTCACTTCAAAGGAGATATAGGGCCCTGACATTGCCTATTCAAAGCTGACGCAGGAGTCAGAGAGCTGATTCCCTCGGTACTCCCTGCAGTCAGTGCCCAGCGCCCCGCCAGATCACAGTCATTTGCAGAACCCTGACTGCGGCTCATTCCTCCCTTCTTGTAGCTTAGATGTCTCAGAATTATTTTTTAAATGTCTTTATTCTTAAAAGTGAATTGGCTTTATGATTTCTGTGAAATTATGTAAAAAACAATCATCTTCTGGTAGAAAAAATTACAAAATCGGAGAAAAATTGAGAACTGGTTCAATTTTTAGGATAACCAGAAAAAAAAAAAGAGTAGTTTGATCTCAATTATCAGTATATTTCAAGGTAGAATAGATTTATTTTGTTTTTTTTCTGAAGGGGTGACCAGCTGTCTAGTTTGCCTAGGACTTAGAAGTTTCTGGGGTCATGTGTGGGACTCTTTGCTAAAACAAGACAGTCCTATCAAATCGGGAGTGTTATCCGAGTCACAGTTTATGGGTACAAACATCATTTTTCCATTAGGGTGCAACCCCTCTACCCCCCCATTTCAAGCACTCTCATTCCTCAGACCCATACACACCTCTGTTAAAATAAAACCCCTTTGTCATCTAGCCCTCCTAATATGTCCCTGTAGTTATGACATTGCTTTGAAGTGTTCTTACTACCTTACCCCTTGCCCTTGTCATCAGTTTTCTGTATTGAAAAGTCCGTGTTTACAAAGAAAACCAGTTAGAAGGTGACAGAAGACAATTGGACTTTGGGTGATGGGAACGCAGCATAATCAAATGTCAAAATAACCTGGAGATGTTTTCTCTGAATGTATGTATCCTGATTTATCAATGTCACCCCATTAAAATTAATTTAAAAAAAGTCCATGTTTAAGGCTAAGAGCCCATAGCCATAGCTTTGCTCTACCAGGAAATTCTAAGGAATCTACTTTGCTTTTTTATTGTTGATGGGGATTAATGGACTTTTCTAAATTCCTGTCTGTTCTTTCAAGAGATTTGATTAATTTGGCTTCTAATGAAGTGTCAGCCATTTCCAACTGTTAAAATAACTGGTTTGACTGACAATTTAACTAAGTGAATCTATTGTTTTAACTGGGCAGTTAAGCCCCAGAGATTCTATCTCTGTGAAAGCCTGTTAGTTACTATGGAATCTTAACTGTCCCTCCTGTGGCTGCATGTTCAGTTTTTCCCTAGTTATTAAAGTGGTTGATCCTGGAGGACTGTTTGCTGCTGGGAATCTAAAGGTTTTCCTCATCAATGTCAACAATAAAGACCCAGTTCTTACTTGCAGGTAAGAAAATAAAACATACTCTTTTAATTAACCTTAAAAATTGGATATGAAAATGTAGCCTCTGAAATTTATTTATGAAATTTTCTTAGAATGCAATGGTTTTATTCTGAGAAGAAAAATAAGCAAGTACAATGTAAACAATCACTTAAAATGTAAATTCTAAAGAAAAGGCTTTCTTCAAAACAGCTAAAAAAAAGTTTGTTTTTGTATTTTTCCAAAGTGAGAAGCAGGGGAGGGGGAAGAGGCAGATAGAGACAGACACTCCCACATGTGCGTGACTGGGACCCACCCGGCATACCTACCAGGGGGTGATGCTTGGCCCCTCTGGGGCGTTGCTCCGTTTTGGCTGGAGTCATTCTAGTGCCTGAGGCGGAGGCCATGGAGCCATCCTCAGTGCCTGGGCCAACTTTGCTCCAATGGAGCCTCGGCTGCGGGAGGGGAAGAGAGAGATTGAGAGGAAGGAGAGGGGGAGGGGTGAGAAGCAGATGGGCGCTTCTCCTGTGTGCCCTGGCCGGGAATCGAACCCATGACTTGCACACGCTGGGCTGATGCTTTACTGCTGAGCCAACTGGCCAGGGCCAAGAAAATAGTTTTAAAGTATAAAACATGTAGAACTTGCAACAGAATAAAGTGTTTGTTATTAGTGTTAATATATTCTTAACACCTAATGGGAAGGGTTATCTCTTACTACCTTCAAGGAAAATTCTTGTTAACGGTGATCACAGGGAGTTTATAAAAACACATCGGGGGTCAGCAACTTGAAGATGCTGGTTCTCACTCTGCGGGGAGAAAGGCACAGTTTAGTTAAGCAGGCAGTCTCCAGAGTCAGATTGTCTTGGGGTCAAGTCCTATCTCAGACCATTTGATATTTACTTCAGAAAGTTACTCACTTTCTTAAAAACTCAGTTTTCACATGTGAAAAAATGTATCTACTTCCTGGGACTGTGAGAAATAAATGGGAAAAAATGTAAAAAATGCTGAGCATTGTGTTTAAACAATAGGCAAGTGCTGAATAAATGGGTTAGCTATTAACATCACTGTCTATTCCCATTGTTATCATTTAGACCTCTAGCTCCTTATTCCCCCCTCCCGCCCCCACCACAAGGGGTAGAAAAGAGTAAGAACCAAGCAAGTGCCACTCTAATGGTTCTTTCTCTTCAAATAAGTTTATTCAATATTGAAAATGGTGTCTTGAGTGTTACTTCTATAAAGTCACCTCTGCAAAATAAAGTCAACATCACACTGGATGAAGAAATTCCAATTGGCAAAGTGATTGGAGAATGCCAGGCAACTGATGAAGATAATTTGGGAGATTTAACCTTTGAACTAGATCCATGGAATGTTGACTTTGCAGTTGACAAAGGTAGGTTTGGAATTGTTTTCAGCATTATATCTCATATCCTATTGTTGTCATTTGTTTATGTCTCCTCTCTAAGACTGAGTTTTTTGAGGGTAGACATTAGATTGTCTTTATTTGCAGAACTCCTGCAAGAAGCACATAGTAGATGCTTGATAGAAATCTGTTGAATAACTCTGCAAGACCAGTTCTTTGTCCACGAGGAGCTAACACGTGGCTCTTCATGGCTGCTACAGAATGACTGCCTGAGCTCTGCAGTCTATGTGACCTGCCAGCTCATCTTCTCAAGATGTAAATCATTCAGCTCTGCTACAGGTCCAAATTTTTGTGAGAGAGAATCTAATTGGACTTTTTAGAGTCAGTCATTCACTTCTCAGCCAATCAGCTATGGCTAAGATTGGGTCAGTCAGATTATGTGGTATGTAAGACTTCTTCTGAGGCTGAGGGGAGAGGTACCGGTCATCTTTAGTACATATGCAGGTTTGAGCCACTGTAGCAGAAGCTGTCAGTGTCCCACCTGTATCTCCTCAGGCTTTAATATTTCAGTTTGACTTCCAACTGCCTATATCTGCATTTCTTTGCTTGAGGAATTACCTGGGGTATGACATCTGTCCTATTCCTCCTTCATAAATAGCAAGTTCAAAGTGTTGGAATAATACTACCCACCCCATAAGATCTCAACCAGATACTGAAGAGAATTGCTGTATAAGTAATGGGAGTTTGGCATGGAACCCTGGCATGGAACAGTGTTGAGTGTGTATTCTGCACTGGCTTCCAGAGCTTCCCAGTGCTATTAAGTTCTAGTTGTCCACAGTGGTGACTTGCTTGGTAATATATTTTTTACTGGCAGCCTTCCCCTCTCTGTCTCACTGCACCCATGCCACATTGCCTGGCTCACCTCTCAAACAATCTATTGCACACAAATCCTCATCTCCCGTCTTGCTTCCAGGAAAGCCCCAGCTGAAACAGCCACTGTCCCCTCTTATCTGAATTACTGCACAGATCTCTTAACTGGGCTTCTGTTTCCACACTTACCCCCTCCATTAGGCTCAGCAGAGCAACAAAGATGAATGTTAGGAAAAAAGGAAAATTGGGTCCTACCCCCTTCCAAGTGAAACCCTCCTGTGATTTTCCTTTGCACTTGGAATGCAATCCAGACTTCTGACCTTCGGCCCAAGAACCTGTCTTCTCTGTCTCTTGTCTCTCTCTCTCTTCAACATCTTTGTTTCTTGTCCACCCCTTGTCCATTACACTGCAGCCATAACACTAGGCTGCCTGCTTCTGGACCTTAGTCCTTGCTTCAGAATCTGACCATTAGACATTAAATTTATCATATTATAGTTTTTATTTCCTTAATAATATGTCTGTTGAATGTTTGTTACACTTGTTTAGAGATTTGACTCCAGCCCTGATTGTCAATTCCATAAGGGCAGGGACTTCATTGTGGTATATACAGAATTCAGCACAGTTCCTGGCATATAGCTGTCATTACATAAATATTTGTTGACTGAATGAGTGGGTGGGTTGGGTGGAAGGGAGTACAGTCAGTTGTGATCTTGTTGCTGTGTTTGCTGTGTATTCTTTTTGCTGGGAATGATCTCCTAATCACCACCATCTGTTTAATTTTGATGTCCTTCAAGACCTAACTTAAGTGCCTCCTCTTTTAGAAAGTTGTCCCTGGTCCCCTAAGTAAGAAAATAAAACAATTTTGTTATTTATTTATTTATTTATTTGTGTTTTTTTGTATTTTTCTGAAGCTGGAAACGGGGAGAGACAGTCAGACAGACTCCCGCATGCGCCCGACTGGGATCCACCCAGCACGCCCACCAGGGGGCGACACTCTGCCCACCAGGGGACGATGCTCTGCCCCTCCGGGGCGTCGCTCTGTCGCGACCAGAGCCAATCTAGCGCCTGGGGCAGAGGCCAAGGAGCCATCCCCAGCGCCCGGGCCATCTTTTGCTCCAGTGGAGCCTCTGCTGCGGGAGGGGAAGAGAGAGACAGAGAGGAAGGAGAGGGGCAGGGGTGGAGAAGCAGATGGGCGCCTCTCCTGTGTGCCCTGGCCGAGAATCAAACCTGGGACTTCTGCACGCCAGGCCGATGCTCTACCACTGAGCCAACCGGCCAGGGCCTTCAATTTTGTTTTTGATATCAGCTAACATAATATAATTGGTGTGGGTATTTTGGTGATACACAATTACACATTGTGCCTACATTTTAAATCAGTCTCTTAATGTTACTGAACAAGACCTAATTCATACTTTATCTCTTTAATTGCTATGTAATAAAATAATTTTGAAAATAACAGCATGGGCCAGTTTGCAGCAAGATGTGTTGTTTTCTTACAGAGTTTGGGACCGTGGTTACTGCTGCCCGCCTTGACGTGGAGAGAGCTGGGTTCACACGTGTTCAGTTCTTTTCTGTTAAGGCTTGTGACTATGACCAGCAGTGTGCAGCAATTCCAGTGATGGTCAATATCCATGGCATTAATGACAACTCCCCCTTCTGTGATCAGTATATGATTAGGTGAGCTGAGATGAGTGGATTGGCTTAACAATTCAGAGTGAGTGGAGAGTAGAGGTATTGCTATGTTTACTGGCTCAGCTAAACATGTGGTTAATCATCACACTGACTCTTGTTCAGTCTTATATTCTGGTCTTCAGAAATGACCTGTTGAGAGCTGAGCTTCCTGGATCTGATAGTAAGTTGTTAAAAGCGTATGTTTCAAAGTCACAGACTTGGCTTGGAATCCTGGTTCTATCACTTATTAGCTATGTGATCTTGGATAATTTACTTAAGCCCTTTGATCTTCAGTTTCTTTCTTTATAATATGGGATAACAATAGTACTTACTCTATAGGGTGGTTTTGAAGAATAAATGGGATAATTTCTGTAACATTCTGAGCATAGTGCTGAGCATGTGGTCTGTTTCAAAAATGTTATTTATCACAGTTCCATAATCCCTTTTCTGAAACCATGGTCACTAGATATGTTTCAGCATAAAATTTTTTTTTGAATTTTAGAAAGGTACCATATATTATGCCAATACCCCAGATTCAAATCCATGAATATCTCTGCAGTAAAATACAAGGGTGGGCAAAAGTAGGCTTATGGTTGTAAGCATAAGAAACAGAGAGTTTATTCTTGTATTTTATGTATTAATTATTATTATTATTATTATTGGTTATTAACCAATTTTTGCCCACCCCTGTATATGAATACTCCCAGTAAGTGGGACAAGAAAGAGCTGACAGTTCAGGTAATGTTTAGATGTCAACAATTTAAGGTCAGGATAGGTTTTGATGACAAAAGATTATGAGAATATTCTGAGTGTCAGAGCTTTTGGATTTTGAAATTTGAATAGGGATTATGGGGCTGTACTCCCATCAGCCTGGCTGCTTTTACTACTTGAAGCTCAGTCTCCAAACCTACATCTCTGTCACTCTTCTATGTCCCCTGAACCCCAAGCTCTTAGCAACACAGGACAGCTGCCTCATCTTTCCCAAGCTTTAATCCTAATTATCTAGCTTTTTTTGTGTGTGTGTGGGGTTTTTTTTTTTTTTTTGTATTTTTCCAGAGCTGGAAATGGGGAGACAGTCAGACAGACTCCCACATGTGCCTGACCGGGATCCACCCGGCATGCCCACCAGGGGGCGATGCTCTGCCCATCTTGGGGTGTCACTCTGCCGCAATCAGAGCCATTCTAGCTCCTGAGGCAGAGGCCATGGAGCCATCCTCAGCGTCCGGGCAAACTTTGCTCCAGTGGAGCCTCGGCTGTGGGAGGGGAAGAGAGAGACAGAGAGGAAGGAGAGGGGAAGGGGTGGAGAAGCAGATGGGCGCCTCTCCTGTGTGCCCTGGCCGGGAATCGAACCCGGGACTCCTGCACACCAGGCCGATGCTCTACCACTGCCTAATTATCTAGCTTTTGATAATTACTACCCATATGGTCTTGTTTGGACCTCCATTACTCTACCTTTTAATTGTAGATGATAATCGCATCTACCCCTCTGCCTTGTTGTAAGGATCAAAAACAACCATGCTTGGAATTTGTTCAGTATAGGGTTTGGCATATCATCAGTAACGTTATTCTTTTTTTCTCCTTCTCTTTTGCCTTTTTCTTTCCCCAGGAGATAATTAACCAAACACCTACCACACACTGTACCCAGTGCTACAGTCCCTGGAGGTGACGGGAGAAGTATTTGCTATGCACATTTGCTGTCAGGAGGTTATATCTTGTCAGGGTGTTAAGATGAATACATACAAAACAACAGTATAAAGAATAAGATGGTTTAAATTATGTGTGCTTTTTTTGTTAAGAGGAAGGACATGTGGGGTTGGAATATTCAGGGAAACTTCCTGAAGGAGTTAGATCTATGCTGGTCTTTGAAGAATGAATAGAATTTAGACTTTGAAGGCTTATGAGTGAGCTCGGGGTCAGAGAGAGCCCAGGGAACAAGTGAGTGCACACTCGGAGAAGAAGGTAAGTTCACTGTGGCTACAGAGTGGTAAGAATTGTCCCTCTTGACCATGCCACACAGGTGCTCTAGACTCAAACGTTTCCACTTGGGCGTCTCCACTCAGGTGATGTCCTTGATAGGCTGCTAAACCAGTACCTGGCTGGGTGCAGGTGAAAAACACTCCTAGAAAACGAGGAAGGTCTTACCAAGTTCATAGTGGCCTTTTGGGAAATGGCTGCCCAGATGATGCTCCAAACTTGGACTCTCTGCCCCAGGATAAATAGAGCAGTCACACACATGTGCTATTGAAAGTACTTTAAAATATTATATTTTAAAAGACTATCCATCTAAACAAATTTTTCCTCTTAAAAAAACAGGTACACAGGCAAAGAGGTGATTGCAAATAATACAGTAGTTGCAAAACTCTTGTGTCACGACCTTGATGAGCCTCCTGATATGATACATTATGTTCCACGCTCGGGACCAATTGGTTCTGGACAACTCTTTGAGCAAGTGCCAAATGCTGGATATTTCATCCAGGTGAGCACCAGCTGTATCGCCCAGGAGTTTCCTAAGGAGGTGGAGTCGGCTTATGGCCACAGTCAGGTCCTGGTAGATTCAGCAAGAGGAGCCCTGACCCCACAGAGCACGTCTGGCCCCTCTGCTGTCTTGCTGGAGAGCATATGAGCAAGTCCTTCATTAGCACACTGCCAGCTATCTTTTTCTTCTTGTAAAGTGCACAAAATAACTCATTTTTTATTTAGTTGGGGAAATGAATCAGAGGCTAAAACTTGCATGTTGATTTCCTCAGAAAGAAGCCCGTGTGGCTACGTGTGCTGTGAGGAGCAATCTCTTGGCATGGGCAGTGGTGGTTCAGCTCCTCCTCTCTCTGCCTTCTATAGAGTTTCAAATGGCGGAGGATGAAGCAATAAGCTTTTCCTCACTTTCCACGATGATGTGCTGCCTGGAAGAAATCCTTTCTTTTAACTCTTACTTTCCACAGGTCTTTACTTCAAAATGCCACTCCCTGTTAGGTTGGCATAATTGTTTCTTAACCCAACCTCACCGAACACCACCTCTTGGCCAGGAGACATGGCTCAGAGATCCACCGAAGACCTCTCTTTTACTTTGGTCCTAACCTGAAATGTTCTTGACAAACTCCAAGAAATAAACACTGAATTTTTGTATATGTTGTGAATTTTGGAAGGTTATATAATGAACCAAGAGGTTTTCTGTGTTGATGTTCATTTTGAAATGCCATGTCAAGCTGTCACTTAAAAAAAAATGGAGTTTGGGTAAAGATGGAAGTTTTGTAAACAAGATGCTAACAACTAACGTCTGGGCCTTTATAGATGCTTGCTTTGTTTATGGATGACCCCTCGACCCATCATCAACTCTAATTCATTTCTACATTTTCATACTATCCGTTAGGTCTTAACTGTCACGTATTTCTATAAGCTTCCTTTTACTACCATAATTGGCTTAGTTATCCTGGATATGAGCTCCCTCCCATTATAAGTTCTATTTCTCCTGTCAAAAATTTATTAGATTCTGTTATAACTGCCTATTTAATTGTTGTATTTTTTTCTGAGTCCATTTTGTGTATCTCCTATAGTGCTAGGTGCATACTGGGTACTCAATATACTTGAATAAATAAATGAATTAATATATGAATCAGATACTACATTTTAAAAAATGTAGTTTTTAGTGCACTTGGGTCATATTGACCCATTACAATTGAGCTTAGTGCCAATTTTATATTAGAATTGTCTTCAAGTTTCTGTTCGGGATGATATAATTTATTGTTATATTCCCTAATGTCTCTGACTCTACCTGGAACTTAATTAGTACTCAGTAAATGTTTTTTAAATTATGAGTAACTTGTCATAATAGGATTAATGCACATTTATTATAGTGCTTTATCAATTACGAAGTACTTTCCCTTTGTTCTCCCAAAATGTTTCCTTCTGTGTGTCACACTTGACCAGTCTCAGGCATATTCTGATGTCATCTTTATTGAGAAAAATGACCATACCTTTGCCTTTTTCAGAATGATTTATTACTTAAAACATGTACATTAAAAAATGTCAGGCCCTTCTACTGAAATAATTTTGTTTTAAAAGGTTGCCAAAGAAATGGATTATGAAAACCCAGGGATGGTTGCAGTTGGGCATACCTATGAAATGACAATTTCAGTATTTGATGACCTACATCCCTCCCACACAGGTAAGCTTGACAAACTTTTCAAGGAGCATTAAGTAAGGCATTCACTTTAGACTCTTTACTTTAGATTTTAAAATATAAAGAGTCATTATTTCTGGGGCAGTTTTGTTAAGTTAGGCAAAGGCAGAAGGGCAGAATTAAATACTTCCATTGGAAATTATCATTAGATCTGGGAAGTCTTATTCACCTTCTAGCAGCACCTTCAACAATACACACAGTTCTTAAACACAGCTCAGCCTAGAGATCCTTGATGTTTGAAGTGGCAGGGGATATGTAGAGACCACCCCTTATGCTTGACACATTTTAATGACTTTTTAAATGTACATGTGAGAAATAAATTTCTGTTGTTTATAAGTCATCCCAGCTAGGGTTCACTACTATAACAGAATACCCTAGATGGGATGACTTATAAAAAATAGAAATTTATTTCTCACACTCTGGAGGTGAGTAAGGGCTAGCAGATCTGGTGTCTGGTAAAATCCACTTCTAAGGTTTTCTCATTAACTTCACATGGCAGAGGAAGTGGGGGAGCTGCCTGGAGTCTTTTTTTTTTTTAATAAGGGCTTTAATTCTATACATGAGGATTCCACCCTTATAACCAAATTGTCTCTGAAGGCCTCACCTCCAAATATCATCACATTGGGGAAATAGGTTTCAACCTATAAATTTTAGAGGGACACAGGTATTCAGTCCATAGCATTTAGTAATGCCAAACATTTATTATTTGAAAAGATCCAGATATTGGTAACATGTAGTGTGAACATATAGGTAATTGGATGCTTTTTTGATATTTTATTGGAATTATTTTACATAATATAAGTACAGCTATTATTAACACAAACCACGGGACACCTGCCAGTTTCACAGCTCATTCCTTTTATGAAAGTACAAAGAACTGTCAGTCCTCTCTACCATTTGGTCTTCTCATAACTGTCATACCATTCTGGGTTAGCCTATGCCAGAACAAGCCTTTGGTGCACTGAGATTAAATCCACCCAGACTGCATGGTCATAGACCTTTGATGTGTGTAGAGTTCACAGTCACATTTTTTCTAGTTGTAAACACCCTGAGGCACAGATGTGATTGTATACTGTGGATCCAGAGCAGCGTGCTTAGCTAGTGAGTAAGTTTAACCAACCATTTGACACCTGCTTCTCTCTGCTTATTGCTGTACAAATGAGAGCTCCCATTGAGTGACTCCAGGGGTCATTTATATGTTCAATTATACATTACCACACATTAAGAGTGAATGTGTTGCTGTGAGGCATTTGTGAAAAGAGGACTTCACAAAGATACCTGAATACATCTATTATTAATGCCTGGTGTCCATTGTATCTGAAATGTGTGGTCATAAGTGATCTAGTTGGTGACTGGCATCAAAGACATTCAAGAGGACATGAGTTTTTGGGTTGTGAACACGGAGCTAGCAGTAAAATGTCAATGCTTGGTAAAGAAGAACCTAGAATAGGAAAGACAATTGGGTCTTCTCTCTTGTGCTAACTCTGATCCATTGGTGGTGTGTGCCTGGATCATTGAGTTGCACAGGATTCTGAGGTTGCATCTGGAAGCGGTGGAAAAGAACTTTGTCTTGGACATAGGAGGGCGGAATGATGGTATCTGTCTACAGCAGTGGTAGTCAACCTGGTCCCTGCTGCCCACTAGAGGGCATTCCATCTTTCATGGTGGGCGGTACTGGAGCAACCAAAGTACAAATAAAAAGATAGATTTAACTATAGTAAGTTGTTTTATAAAGATTTATTCTGGGGACAAATTCCTTGAAACATACAATCTTCCAAAAATCAATCTGGAAGAATCAGAAAACCTAAACGACCGATTATACCAAATGAGATAGAAACGGTTATTAAAAAACTCCCAACAAAGAAAAGTCCGTGGCCTGATGGTTTCACAAGTGAATTCTACCAAATATTCAAAGAAGAACTAACTCCTATCCTTCTCAAGCTATTTCAAAAAATTCAAGAGCAAGAAAGACTTCCAAGCTCCTTTTATGAGGCGAGCATAATTCTGATTGCAAAACCAGGCAAAGACAACACAAAGAAAGAAAATTATAGGCCAATATCTCTGATGAATATAGATGCTAAAATCCTCAACAAAATATTAGCAAACCGGATCCAACAATATATGGAAAAAATCATACACCATGATCAAGTGGGATTTATTCTGATGAGGCAAGGCTGGTACAATATTTGTAAATCAATCAATGTGATTCATCGCATAAACAAAAAGAAGGAGAAAAACCATATGATAATTTCAATAGATGCAGAAAAAGCATTTGATGAAATCCAGCACCAATTCATAATCAAAACTCTCAGCAAAATGGGAATACAGGGAACATACCTCAAAATGATAAAAGCCATCTATGAGAAACCCACAGTCAACATCATACTCAATAGGCAAAAATTAAAAGCAATACCCTTAAAATCAGGAACAAGGAAGGGGTATCCCCTTTCACCACTCTTATTTAACATGGTCCTGGAAGTCCTAGCCACAGCAATCAGACAAGAAGAAGAAATAAAAGGCATTCAAGTTGGAAAAGAAGAAGTAAAACTACCATTATTTGCAGATGATAGATATTGTATATAGAAAACCCTAGTCTCAGTCAAAAAACTACTGGACCTGATAAATGAATTCAGCAAAGTGGCAGGATATAAAATCAATACTCAGAAATCAGAGGCATTTTTATACGCCAACAATGAACAGTCAGAAAGAGAAATTAAAAAAACAATCCCCTTCACTGTTATAACCAAAAAAATAAAGTACCTAGGCGTAAACTTAACCAAGGAGACTAAAGACTTATACTTGGAAAATTACAAAGCATTGATAAAAGAAATCAAGGAAGATACAAACAAGTGGAAGCATATACCGTGCTCATGGTTAGAAAGAATAAACATCATTAAAATGTCTATTTTACCCAAAGCAATCTATAAATTCAATGCAATACCAATTAAAATACCAATGACATACTTCAAAGATATAGATCACATATTCCAAAAATTTATATGGAACCAAAAAAGAACACGAATAGCCTCAGCAATCTTAAAAAAGAAGAATAAAGTGGGAGGTATCACACTTCCTGATATCAAGTTATACTACAAGGCCATTGTACTCAAAACAGCCTGGTACTGGCATAAAAACAAGCATATAGATCAATGGAACAGAACAGAGAACCCAGAAATAAACCCACAGTTCTATGGACAACTGATATTTGACAAAGGAGGTAAGAAAATACAATGGAGTAAAGACAGCCTCTTTAACAAATGGTGTTGGGAAAATTGGACAGCTACCTGCAAAAAAATGAAACTAGATCACCAGCTTACACCACTCACAAAAATAAACTCAAAATGGATAAAAGACTTAAATGTAGGCCATGAAACCATAATCATCTTAGAAGAAAACATAGGCAGTAAGCTATCCGACATCTCTCGGAGCAATATATTTGCCGATTTATCTCCACGGGGAAGTGAAATAAAAGACAGGATAAATAAATGGGACTATATCAAACTAAAAAGCTTTTGCACAGCTAAAGACAATAAGAATAGAATAAAAAGACAAACTACACAACGGGAGAACATATTTGACGATACATCTGATAAGGGGTTAATAACCAAAATTTATAAAGAACTTGTAAATCTCAACACCAGGAAGACAAACAATCCAATCAAAAAATGGGAAAAAGAGGCCCTGGTCGGTTGGCTCAGTGGTAGAGCGTCGGCCTGGCGTGCAGAAGTCCTGGGTTTGATTCCTGGCCAGGGCACACAGGAGAAGCACCCATCTGCTTCTCCACCCCTCCCCCTCTCCTTCCTCTCTGTCTCTTTCTTCCCCTTCCGCAGCCGAGGCTCCATTGGAGCAAAGATGGCCCGGGCGCTGGGGATGGCTCCTTGGCCTCTGCCCCAGGCACTAGAGTGGCTCTGGTCGCAACATAGTGACACCCCGGAGGGGCAGAGCATCGCCCCCTGGTGGGCAGAGCGTCGCCCCCTGGTGGACGTGCCGGGTGGATCCCAGTCGGACGCATGCGGGAGTCTGTCTGACTGTCTCTCCCCGTTTCCAGCTTCAGAAAAATACAAAAAAAAGAAAAATGGGAAAAAGAAATGAATAGACACTTCTCCAAAGAGGACATACAGATGGCCAATAGGCATATGAAAAAATGCTCAACATCACTAATCATTAGAGAAATGCAAATTAAAACCACAATGAGATATCACCTCACACCAGCCAGAATGGCGCTCATCAACAAAACAACACAGAATAAGTGCTGGTGAAAATGTGGAGAAAAGGGAACCCTCCTGCACTGCTGGTGGGAATGCAGACTGGTGCAGCCACTGTGGAAAACAGTATGGAGATTCCTCAAAAAATTGAAAATCGAATTGCCTTTTGACCCAGCTATCCCACTTTTAGGAACATACCCCAAGAACACCATAGAACAGCTCCAAAAGGAGAAATGCACCCCCATGTTTGTGGCAGCATTGTTCACAATAGCGAAGATCTGGAAACAGCCCAAGTGTCCATCAGAGGACGAGTGGATTAAAAAGCTTTGGTACATATATAATATGGAATACTACTCAGCCATAAGAAATGATGACATTGGATCATTTACAATAACATGGATGGACCTTGATAACATTATACGAAGTGAAATAAGTAAATCAGGAAAAACTAAGAACTATATGAATCCATACATAGATGGGACATAAAAATGAGACTCAGATACATGAACAAGAATGTGATGGCAACAGGGGTGGGGGTTGGGGGGAGGGGGAATGGGTTGAAGAAGGAGAGAGGGGTTGGGGAGGGTAGGGGCACAAAGAAAACCAGATAGAAGGTGACAGAAGACAGTTTGACTTTGGGTGAGGGGTATATAGCATAATCAAATGTCAAAATAATCTGGAGATGTTTTCTCTCAACATATGTACCCTGATTTATCAATGTCATGACATTAAATTTAATTAAAAAATGGAGAAAATGATTTATTCTGCCGAACTTAGTAAAAATCCGACATAAAGTACTTCATAATTAATTATTATTATATGCTTTAACTTGCTGTAACTCTGCTTTATAAATTTTACAAAGTAAAGTTACTTCCCTACTTTATAAATCACCATTACTGTGGAACCGGTGGGCAGTTAGAAAATTTTACTACTAACAGAGATATAAAAGTGGGCAGTAGGTATAAAAAAGTTGACTCCCCCTGGTCTATAGGTTTACAACCAAAGGGAACTTAATGCTGAACTTTTAGCAACAGACCTAAAGTTCTTAAAATCACTTTTGACTCATAGATTTAAGAGTTTTAATGGGGCTTAATTTACAAGTGTGATTTGTAGACCTGAGTGACCCAACTATGTTGAAAAATGATAGGTAGGCAGGCATGCCCAGAAGTGTTCCTGTTGCATTTTCTCTGTTTCCCACTAGTGGAGTTTTATTTTTTCATGTAAAAGCCTGACTGATTTTTTAGGAAAAATGCTGGTCCTGCAGCTACTCATTCTGTTGGTTTAATTCATCAAATAAAGAATCTGTTTCCCTTACTAGATTTGAGCTTTTCTTCAATACAGAGAGAGAAATAAAAAGTCTCACTGAAATAAATCCACATCCTCTCTGGTCCTCACACACCACGTACAAAAACTGCTCAGAAGGGGTGCTTTTAACACCCCCACATGGTTCAATCTATTTTTATAAGCCAGATAATTAGCACAATTTTCTTTTAATTTTATTTAGACAATTAATTTTAATGAGGTGACATTGATCAATTAGAGTAGAAAACATCTCCAGATCATTTTGACATTTGATTATGTTGTATACCCATCACCCAAAGTCAAATTGTCTTTTGTCACCTTCTATTTAATTTTCTTTGTGCCCCTCCCCTCCCCTTGCTCCCTCCTTCTCCTTCATTCCCCTCCCCCTGGTAACCACCACACTCTTGTCCATGTCCATGAGTCTCAACTTTGTGTCCCAGCTATGTATGGAATCATACAGTTCTTAGTTTTTTCTGATTTACTTATTTTACTCAGTATAAAGTTATCAAGATCCATCCATTTTGTTGTAAATGATTTGATGTCATCATTTCTTATGGCTGAGTAGTATTCCATAGCATATATGTACCACATCTTCTTTATCCATTCATCTAGTGAAGGGCTTTTTGGTTGTTTCTATGTCTTGGCCACTGTGAATAATGCTGCAATGAACATGGGGCTGCATGTGTTTTTATGTACCAGTGTTTTTGAGTTTGGGGGCTATATACCCAGTAGAGGAATTACTGGGTCATATGGTAGTTCTATTAAATTTTTGAAGAACTACCATACTTTATTCCATAATGGTTGTATTACTTTACATTCCCATCAATAGTGAATGAGTGTTTCTTTTTCTCCACAGCGTCTCCAACACTTGTTATTACCTGTCTTGTTGATAATAGCTAATATAACAGGCGTGAGGTGTTATTGTAGTTTTGATTTGCATATCTCTAATAGCTAGTGAAGATGAGCATCTTTTCGTATATCTGTTGGCCATTTGTATTTCTTCTTGGGAAAAGTGTCTGTTTATGTCCTCTTCCCATTTTTTTATTGGATTGTTTGCCTGTTTGTTGAGTTTTGTGAGTTCTTTGTATATTTTGGATATTAGGTCCTTATCCGAGCTGTTGTTTGAAAATATCATCTTCCATTAATTTGGCTGTCTGTTTGTTTTGTTGTCAGTTTCTCTTGCTGTGCAAAAGCTTCTTTGTCTGATGTAGCCCCATTCATTTATCTTTGCCTTCACTTCCCTTGCCTTTGGAGTCAAATTCATAAAATGCTCTTTATAGCCAAAGTCCATGAGTTTAGTACCTATGTTTTCTTCTATGTAATTTATTCTTTCAGGTCTTATATTTAGGTCTTTGATGCATTTTCAATTAATTTTGGTACAAAAGGAAAAACTGTAGTTGAGTTTCATTCTTTTCCATGTGGCTCTCCAGTTTTGCCAGCACCATATATTGAAGAGGCTTTCTTTTCTCCATTGTGTGTTGTTGGCCCCTTTATCAAAGATTATCTGACCATATATATATGTGGTTTTATTTCTGGGCTCTCTATTCTGTTCCATTGATCTGAGTGTCTATTTTTATGCCAATATCATGCTGTTTTGATTATTGTGGCTCTATAATATAATTTTAAGTCAGGTATTGGAATGTCCCCACTTCATTCTTTTTCCGTAGGATTACTTTGGCTATTTGGGGTTTTTATAGTTCCATATAAACCTGATGATTTTTTGTTTCATTTCTTTAAAAAAATGACATTGGAATTTTGATTGGAATTGCATTAAATTTGTATATTGCTTTCTGTAATATGGTCATTTTGACTATATTTATTCTTCCTATCCAAGAACAGGGAATATTTTTCCATTTCATTGTATCTTTTTTGATTTCCCTTAACAATGCTTTGTAGTTTTCATTATATAGGTCCTTTACATTCTTTGTTATTTTTATTCCTAGGTATTTTTTTCTTTTTCTTGCAACCGTAAAAGGGATTATTTTTTTTTAGTTCATTTCTTTCATTATTGGCATATAGGAAGGCAATAGACTTCTATATATTAATTTTGTATCCTGCGACCTTAATGTATTGGTTTATTGTTTCTAATAGTCTTTTTGTGGAGTCTTTGGGGTTTTCGATGTACAGGATCATATCATCTGCAAAAAGTGAAACCGTTACTTCTTTTCCAATATGAATGACTTTTCTTTCTTTTCCTTCCCTTCCTTCCTTCCTTCCTTCCTTCCTTCCTTCCTTCCTTCCTTCCTTCCTTCCTTCCTTCCTTCCTTCCTTCCTTCCTTTTGTATTTTTCTGAAGTTAGAAGGGGGGAGGCAGTCAGACAGACTCCCACAAGCACCTGACTGGGATCCACTCAGCATGCCCACCAGGGAGCGATGCTCTGCCCATCTGGGCCGTTGCTCCATTGCAGCTGCAGCCATTCTAGTGCCTGAGGTGGATGGAGGTCATGGAGCTGTCCTCAGCGCCTGAGGCCAACTTTGCTCCAATGGAGCCTTGGCTTTGGGAGGGGAAGAGAGGGAGAGAGAAAGGAGAGGGGGAAGGGTGGAGAAGCAGATGGGCACATCTCCTGTGTGCTGTGACTAGGATCGAACTCGGGACTTCCACATGCTGGGCTGACGCTCTACTGATGAGCCAGCCAGCCAGGGCTGCCTTTTATTTATTTCTCTTGTCTGATTGCTCTGGTTAGAACTTCCAGCACTACGTTGAATAAGAGTGGAGAGAGTGGGCAACCTTGTCTTGTTCTTGATTTTAGAGGAAAAGTCCTCAGTTTTATGCCAGTTAATATGATGTTTGCTGATGGTTTGCCATAAATGGTCTTTATTATGTTGAGATATATATTTTCCTTCTGTACCCATTTTGTTGAGTGTTTTAAACATAAAATGATGTTGTATTTTATTGAATGCATTTTCTGCACCTATTGATAGGATCATATGGTTTTTGTTCTTTGTTTTGTTGATATGATGTATTACGTTAACTGTTTTACGTATGTTGAACCATCCTTGTGATTTCGGATGAATCTCACTTGATCATGATAAATTTTTTTTTTGTAATTTTCTGAAGTTAGAAGTGGAAAGGCAGTCAGACAGACTCCGCATGTGCCCAACTGGGATCCACCCAACATGCCCATCAGGAGGTGATGCTTGGCCCATCTTGGCACTGCTCTGCTGCAACTGAAGCCATTCTAGTGCCTAAGGCGGAGGCCATGGAGCCATCCTCAGCACCGGGGCAAACTTTGCTCCAATGGAGCCTTAGCTGCAGGAGGGGAAGAGAGAAACAAAGAGATAGGAGAGGGGGAAGAGTGGAGAAGTAGATGGGTGCTTCTCCTGTGTGCCCTGGCTGGGAATAGAATCTGAGACTTCCACATGCTAGGCCAATGCTCTACCACTGAGCCAACTGGCCAGGGCCATGATGAATTATTTTTTTAATGTGTTATTGTATTTGATTTGCTAGTATTTTGTTTAGAATTTTAGCATCTATATTCATTAGAGATATTGGTCTGTAGTTTTCTTTTGTTGTGTTCTCTTTGCCAGGTTTTGGTATGAGGGTTATGTTGGCCTCATAAAATATGTTTAGAAGTATTGCTTCTTCTTCAATTTTTTGGAAGACTTTGAGTGAAATAGGAACCAAGTCTTCTTTGAATGTTTGATAGAATTCACTAGTATAGCTGTCTGGCCCTGTACATTTATTTTTGGGGAGGTTTTTGATAGTTCTTTCTATTTCCTCCCTGCTTATTGGTCTGTTTAGGCTATCTACTTCTTCATGACTCAGTTTAGGAAGATTGTATTGTTCTAGGAATTTATTTCTTCTAGATTGTTAAATTTGGTAGTTTTTCATAGTATTCTAGGATAATTCTTTGTATATCTATGATATCTGTGGTGATTTCTCCTCTTTCATTTTGGATTTTGTTTATATGAGTCCTTTTTCTTCTTAGTGAGTTTTGCCAAGGGTTTGCCAATTTTTTTGATCTTTTCAAAGAACCAGTTCCTTGTTTTATTGATTTTTAATAGTTTTTTTGTTCTCTATTTCATTTATTTCTGCTCCAATTTTTATTATTTCCTTTCTTCTGCTGGTTTTGGGTTGCCTTTGTTCTTCTTTTTCTAGTTCCTTAACATGTGATGTTAACTTGTTTACTTGAGCTCTCTCTTGCTTGTTCATATAAGCCTGTAGTGATATGAACTTCCCTCTTATTACTGCTTTTGCTGCATCCCAGAGATTCTGATATGTCATATTGTCATTTTCATTTGTCTGTATGTATCTTTTGATTTCTGCTTTTATTTCTTCTTTGACACACTCATTTTTTTTAGAAGTATGTTGTTTAATTTCCACATTTTTGTGGGTTTGTTTACTTCTTTTTTGCAGTTAAATTCTAGTTTCAAAGCTTTATGGTCAGAGAATATGCTTGGTATAATTTCAATCTTTTTGAATTTGTTGATGTTAGTTTTGTGGCCCAACATGTGGTCAGTTCCTGGGAATGTTCCATGTACACTGGAGAAAAATGTATACTCTGGCGTTTTGGGATAAAATGTCCTGTAGATATCTATCATATCCAATTGTTCTAGTGTTTCGTTTAAGGTCCATATTTCTATATTGATTTTCTGTTTAGATGAACAATCTAGAGCCATCAGTGGTATATTGAGGTCTCCAAGTATGATTGCATTTTTAGATTAGTTAGTAGATGTCTTGTATACTTTGGTGCTCCTTGATTTGGTCATATATATGAATATTAAGAAGTGTTATGTCTTCTTGATTCAGTGTTCTCTTTATTATTATGAAATTACCATCTTTGCCTCTGATTACCTTTGTTGTCTTGTAGTCAGCATTGTTAGATATGAGTATGGCTACATCTGCTTTTCTTTGGATGTTATTTGCTTGGAGAATTGTTTTCCAACCTTTCACTTTGAATTTGTTTTTATCCTTGTAGCTTAGATGTGTTCCTTGAAAGCAGCATACAGTTGGATTTTCTTTTTTGATTCATTCTGCTACTCTGTGTCTTTTTATTGGTGAGTTCAATCCATTTACATTTAATGACACTTGAGGGTTTCCTATTGCCATTTTATATATTGCTTTCTGATAGCTCTGTATCTTGTTTGGTTCTTCTCTTTTGTTTTTCTGTTATTTGTTTTTGGTTGGTTGTATTCTATACTTCTTTTCTGTTTTTCCTTTTTTAAGTCATGTGTTTCTGTAGTGTTTTTTTCAGGGGTGGTTACCACTGAGTAATAAAAAGGATATATATCATATTCATTGTAGTACATTATTTCATGAGTGCTTCTGTACCCTATCCTCCTTTGCTACTATTAATCTTTATCCTCTCCCCCCCTTTTTTGTCACAGATTAATCTTGTTTTTGTGATCTTGATGGAGCTTTTACTTGTAATTTTGTTTTGTTTTGTTTTTTGTATCTGGTCAGATAACCCCCTTTAGTATTTCCTGAAATAGGGTTTTCTGGTGATAAATTCCCTAATCTTTTCTATATTTGTGAATGTTTTTATTTCCCCTTTGTATTTGAAGGATAGCTTTAATGGATATAGTATTCTTGGTTGGAAGTTCCTCTCTTTCAGTACTTTAAATATTGGGGTCCACTCTCTTCTGGCTTGTAGAGTTTTTGCTGAAAAATCTGATGATAACCTAATGGGCCATCCTTTATATGTTGTATTCTTCTTTTCCCTGGCTGCCTTGAGGTTTTTTTTCTTTGTCATTGGTTTGTGATAATTTCATTACGATGTGTCTTGGAGTAGGTCTGTTTTGGTTAAGGTAACTTGGTGTTCTGTTTGCTTCTTGGATTCGAGGCTCTAATTCTTTCCACAGGCTTAGGAAGTTCTCATCTATTATTTGTTTGAATTTGTTCTCCATTCCATTTTCTCTCTCTTCTCCTTCTGATATACCCATTATTCTTATGTTGCTCTTTCTAACAGAGTCAGACAATTCCTGTAGAGATTTCTCATTTTATAAAATTTGTGAGTCTTTCTCCTCTTGTCTCTGTAGTATCTCTGGTTGCCTGTCTTCTATGTCACTAATTCTCTCTTCTATCTGGCCTCTTCTATTAGCTAAGCTTGTTACCTCGTTTTTCAGTTCATGTATTGAGTTTTTCATATCTGTTTGATTCCTTTTCATAGTTTCAATTTCCTTGGTGATGTATTCTTTTTGTTCATTGAATGGTTTTTTGAGCTCTCTAAATTGCCTTTCTGTGCTTTCTTGTATTTCCCTGAGTATTTTTAGGACTTCATTTTTAATTCTCTATCATTTAACTCCAAGGTTCCAAGCAATTGAAGTTTTTTTCTAGAGATTTTTCATCATCTGTTTGAGCTACATCTCTGTCTTTTATATCCATGATATTTAATTTTTTTTTCCTTAATGGCATTTGAGAGTGGTATTTTTTATAACACTAATAATGGATGATTAAAAAATAAAATAATAATTGAAAAATTACTTTGAAAAAATGGAAATTCTATTATAATAAGTGGAACAAAAACTACATAGAATGGGAAGCCAGAGCTGGGGAAAATGACAAAGAGATAAGAAATGAAATAAAAACACACAAAATGCCACAAAGAAAAATATGAATCCAGAATAAAATAATTTGTTGATAAATGATGATCAAATGAGAGGAAAAGTAAAAGAGAAAAAAAAGATAAAAGAAGAAAGAAAAGGTTAAGATTTCTGAAATATAACCCTCATAAAAAAACAAGAATGAAAAATGTGGCCCTGGCCGGTTGGCTCAGTGGTAGAGCGTTGGCCTAGCGTGCGGAGGACCCGGGTTCGATTCCCGGCCAGGGCACACAGGAGAAGCGCCCATTTGCTTCTCCACCCCTCCGCCGCACCTTCCTCTCTGTCTCTCTCTTCCCCTCCCGCAGCCAAGGCTCCATTGGAGCAAAGATGGCCCGGGCGCTGGGGATGGCTCTGTGACCTCTGCCTCAGGCGCTAGAGTGGCTCTGGTCGCAACATGGCAATGCCCAGGATGGGCAGAGCATCGCCCCCTGGTGGGCAGAGCATCGCCCCTGGTGGGCGTGCCGGGTGGATCCCGGTCGGGCGCATGCGGGAGTCTGTCTGACTGTCTCTCCCTGTTTCCAGCTTCAGAAAAATGCAAAAAAAAAAAAAAGAATGAAAAATGTAACACCTATGGATAATGAAGTTCAAAATGAAAAGGAAAGAATAAGATGGAAAGAAGATAAAATGACCAAAGCGGGGAAAAAAAGATAAAAAAACAAGAGAAAAATGAAAAAAAGTTATAAAAAATGTAGTTTTTTCCTGGTTTTGAGAGGTAGCTTCTTATTTTTTTCTTTTTTGCTTTTTAGCCAGTGGCACTGTACTACAGGTTTTGCCCCTGTGGCGCTCTGGAGTAGAGATTTGCTGATGTGTCGCTATGGCGATGATGTAGGCTGGGCCTCAATCCTGTTTGTAGGCAGGGCTTGTTAGGGTTTTCAGGCTCCGACAATGGGAGTGTCAGTTTTCCAGATGCCTCTCCCCATGTCTCTCCCTCCTGAGCCAGCAGCCTGGGGACTCAGCTCTGAGGTTGCCTCAGCCACTGCTTGCAGAACAAGAGGCTCTAAAAGCTGCCAAGTCCTTCCTCCAGCACTGCTCAAAGCACAGTTCTGGTTAAGGCTGTGCCAAGCAGAGCCGCCAGCAAAAGCAGGCAGGGCAGGGAGCCGACTGCTGATCAGGCACCTTTCTAAGGGCCCCTGGGCATATCTACTTTGCCTCAGTGATCTGCAGGTCTAATTTCCACAGGCTTTTTTTCTTTGTGCCCTGTTTGGAAGCCCACAGCCCAGCTCCCATGACTCCCACAGTGCACTTGGAGTACTGCTCTGCAGGAATGCACTTTGTGACCTATGTCGGCAAGTGGAGGTGCCCTGCCTGGATAGGTCCAGGCCTAGGGATCTTGACCCTTGTGTACTTCCTGTGTTGTTGGTCTGGCAGCTGGGACCACACAGAAGTGCCAGCTACAGCCCATGCAGAAGTCCACTGCTGACAATCTCGGGCCTAGCCCCTCCACCCAAGAACATGGCGCACCCATGCCAGAGGCACCAGAAAGAGCCACTCACAGACCTCCCGCAATTGCAGACCAGGAGTGCACAAAGCCCAAAGCCACTCTGGTGCTGGCCTCTGTGGGCAACCTGCTCCGGCCACCTGCATTAGAGTCGCCACCCATGCTCACCCCCCGTCCATGATCTTGGGCTGAGCCGGCATGCTCTCTTCTCTGCTTGATCATCCGCCCTAGCCCAGCTTCTTCCCTCTGCCCCAAATCCTCCATTTCTCTTGGTTCCAGGCAAAAGTGGCCCTTCCTTAGGTCAGTGAGGAAAGTGGAATACTCCCGTTCTCCATCTTATTTCCTTCAGAGTGGATTATATATTCAACCACCTTTTCGCCCAGTCATACCTTTGTCTGGTGTGTGTATATTTCAGATGCTCCTGAGATTGTTTCTCTGTCTCTAGTTATTGAATTTGTTGAAATTTCAGGGGGAGATATCGGGAGCACCCCTCATGGCGCCATTTCTGTGATGTCACCCCAATTAGCACAATTTTGAGTATTTATGGATGCAATAAAAACCATAGTATAGCAGAACTGGGAATGGCACCTGCTCTTGTAGAACCTGAATGGGATTTACTGAAGGAAACATACAAGCTTTCACATAAATCATCTGTCTCTGTGAAACAATGCTTTCTAACTTTTCCTGGGGTCATAGATATATTTGAAATGCTGATGAAAACTACAGACCCTGTTCCTAGAAAAATACACATAATACTATATACCAAAATATAAAAAATGCCATAGATTCTGTGCAGTGAAGGTTCTGTAATTCCCCGAATAAGTTTTCATGTTTGACACATGTGGCATATATTTCAGGAGATATAATATACAAGTGTTCTTCAGAACATGATTTCTACAAGATACTCTACTAAAGAAGAATTTCATGGTCAAATAAGTATAGATAGTAATGCATACCCGGAGATTCAAAATACATAATATCATGCAGAAACCTCATGGAGTCTTGCCATAAAGAAATCTTTTAATCTTTATTTAACTCAACATTTTGCATTTGACATATTAAACATTTCAGAGGAGATACTGTAGGAGATGTGGGCAGGCACAACTAATTCCCATACCTACTCTGCAACTTGTCTGTGTGTTACCTAGTAAAACACTTAACTCTGAGAAACTCACTTACCTCATCTGTAAAATGCAGACAAAAAACTACTAATGACTTGTCTAGTAAATGTTAATTATTATTTCATGTTTATTACAAAATATTTATTTCTTCTTTGTAATTTGTTTGTTTTTATGTTTGATCATGAAGTTTCTTTTTTTTGACAATTTTCTAATATTCTAGTTTGAGTTTGTTGGTCTGAAATATAAAATTCTTTTTCTATGACACACTCTATACAAACATCTGGATGAGATTAGTAAAAGATACAGAGATTCACTACTTCTTACTTAACTTTTTATAGTGTAAGCAAGCTTTCTTGGGAAGAATCCCATTTTGTCCTCACACATACACTGTGAAGTGGGAGATTGAAACTGATGTTTTTCCCTTTTTATTGATGAAGAAATGGGGCCACTGAGGAGTTAAGCTAGTTCAAAGCAATAGGGCACGTATCAAAGCCAATCCTTGAACATGCATTTTCTGAGTCTCTTTCCATTTCACATCCTCAGATATACAATAAAAACAAAATGTAGAATGTCATGCAGGGTTGAGAGTGACATCCCAAGAAACACTCTAATGGAAGAGATTGTACTTCTGAAAAATACAGTAAACTTTCTTTTGTAAAATATACATCTATTTATTTATATGTGCTATACAGGACATATACACACATATATCACTACTGTATAAAATAAAATATGGCAAAGATATATGACATTATATATCTTTGACTAGTTGTTTGGCTAGAATTAATTTGTGTTCCTTGAGAATGCAGAGTCTGGAAACAGGGATTATTTGGGACCAGAGAGAATCCCATTGAAGTTTCAAAATCCTCTAGCAAGCCTGCTCCTGGGAGCACATTTAGCTTGTTTGTAGACTAAAACCACCAGCACAACAAAACATTTATTCACTGTTCAATTTCACAGTGACTGTGACGATCATTGTACAGGTTGCTCCGGCCAATGATTTCAGCCCTGTGTTTAAAGCTGCGCACTACTCATTCTCTGTCCCGGAAACATCAGGAGGTAAGAGATCCTCCTCTCCATGGTGTTGAAGCACAAGAAACTCTGATCAATCTCAAAGGAGTACCAAGGGAAAGATGACAAAACATAAGCAAGAGAGGGAACAATGTGGGGCTCCAGACCTCCTGAGAATTTATTGCCGTTGGCAACGACTTCAGTGTATCATCCTGATGGTTGCCCAAAGGCCTTCTTGCAATTTGATGTCAGAGCTCAGATTTTTTGTAATGGACAAATTGACAGGATAAAAATTTTGTTTCATTTCTGTTTTCTCTTGCCTCTGAATTAGGTCCAATGTAAAGATTGCAGGGACAACGTGGCCATTGTCCAATCATTTTATATCCTGCGAACATCTGAGGTCAGATATCAGGTCCAGAGAAAAATCCTGGTCAGGATTCTTTTTGAGTCATGAGTTAGAAATGAATTAGAACTTGTTTTTTAGCAAAAACCCTGGAAGATTAGATTTGAAAGGGATAGCAGAGATAATGCTTGTATCTTCTGTTATCCAGCATATCCCTTTCTCAGCATCTCTAGGTGGTGGGTCCTCCAGGGTTAGCTTGAGTACTTCAAGGAATGGATGAAACCAATTGTGTACTGAAGTTAAATCATACTTGCTCACAAAAGACAATTATTCAATTTTTAAGAATTTTATAAACTGATTATTACTGTCATTAAAACTTCATTTATATAAATTTAGTTATATAAATTATATTAAAAACAAAATTAATACTAAAAAAATTCAGCTCTTCTTAATTATGTTACAATATTTTACTATTATCTATAGCCTCGAGGTTGTTTATATCTATTTAATCTGCATGGTGAAATTCTGTATATGTGAAGGTTTACTATTGCACCACTCTTCCCAATTTATTATTATTATGTTGACAGGTCAACATTGGCAATAGTGAGGGTATCTACACCATGGAAATAGGCAAAAACTGCATATCAGGGCTTAATTTTTTAGCATTTTTATTTTTTTCTTGTTCTTTTAATTAGAAATTACATTTAATGGGGTGACATTGGTCAATAGGAATACATAGGTTTCAGGTAAACATCTCTATATATAGCATTTGAATTGTTGATTGCAAAATATTCTTCTGGTAATCAAAAACTTACTCAATTCAGCAAAGAGCTCATTTGCATCATCGATAAACTAGTGAAACTCTGATAGTGTTTCTCTTTCACCTTCTGCTTTAACATAAAGAAAACATTAGTTAATGTTCATGTTGGAACTACCATCATTTGTCAATTACAATCATAGTATGTGTATGGACAGGGGAGTTAGGCAAAGATCAATGAAAGTATTCTTTGGGAATCAATCGTCTATATAGAAAGTCACAATAAAAAATACTATGCATTTTATTATTATTTGTTACAATTTTATGCTATGTATTTTTTATATCAATAAAATTTATAATAAGCTTATGTATTGTATGGACATATTCACACACACACACACACATTCTTTTTTTTTTCTTCAGAGAATTGGTTGCTAATCATTTGCCAATACATTATCAAGTAAAACCCACTACATTGAGCCAGGTTATTTCCTTGACAGACTACATTGATTAGACAATTGTTTTGAGGAGAGACTAGGAAGCAAAAACCCATGTATTTGGATTTCAGTTCTTTGTTGGCCTAACTATGCAGTTTTGGACAAATCCTTAAAACTCTCTGTAAAATAAGTGCACATCTAGTACTTTTATTCTAGTTCTGGAACATAACATAGTTAACTCTTACAATTTATGACCAGACAATTCCAGAAAAATTACATATAAACAAGATCCTGCTCCCTCCACAGAATTTTGCTGTCATCTCAGAAGTACTCAATGTTGATTTCTGGGTAATCTTTTGTTGATAGAGTCTCAGTACCTTAACTACTTTCCTCTCTTTGTATTTTCCCAGGCCTAAAGTAGTCTTCTAGCTCTAGGGAGTTTTATTAAAGGAGCTTTGTAGTGGGTCCTTTGGCAGAAGTTAAATAGTTCACAATTTTCTAATTATCTTCTAGCTGATAAATTAAAATTATGAAACAGAAGATCTGAGCATTGGCTTCAAGGGTCCCTAAATAAAAGACCTATAACCTTCATTAGAATTGAAAGGTATCCATGACCCTCCAAAGTTCACAATAACCAGTCTAGATTTTAAAATAGAGACTGGCATTTTTTAATAGACTTTATGTTTTAGAGCAGTTTTAGGTTTATAGAAAAATTAAGAGAAAAGTACAGAGATTTCCCACATACCCAGTGCCCCCACACATGCACAGCCTCCTCTGTTACCAATATCTCCACCAGAATGGTACAGTTGTTACAACTGGTGAATCTATGCTGACACATCATTACCACCCACAGCCCAGAGTTTACATCAGGGCTGGTGTTGTGCATTCTACGGGTTTGGACAAATGTATAATGACATGTATCTACCATATGGTATCACATAGAATAGTTTCACTGCCCTGAAAATCTATGCTTTGCTTATTCATCTTTCTCTCCTCCTCAACCCCTGAAAACCCCAGATCTTTTCACCATCTCTACAGTTTTGCCTTTTGAGACTGGCTTTTTTTTTTTAATAGCATTTCATGGGAATCAAGTGTCTTATATCAGTTTCTTCTCCAAATATCTGAAGTTTTCCTGAAATGTAATTTTATGTTTTGAAGGTAGAACTCTCTAAATATATTGAACATTTCTATGTTTTTTAAAGCATAATTTAATACCTTCTTGATGCCTTATGGGAAGGATTTAGAATTTTTAGTTACAGTACTGTCCATTTGGAAGGGCTGAAAAGATGCAATCTCTTTATTTTACTATGAGAAAATTGGGGCTGGGTAGAGAATTGGACCACACAGCGGGAGAATGGCAGAGTCGATGGCTAAATACAAACTTCCAATCCTGGTCCAGTTCTGTTTAGTATTCCTAGCTACTTATCTTGAGTGGATTTTGATGACTGAGATCACCAGTAGTCTGAAAACAAGTTTAGAGAATTCATACCAAAAGATGAGGATCAGTTTTTGTGTGTGTGTGTATGTACTATTCTTCAAATGGTTGGCTAGCTGACCTGCTGTAGTGTAGAGAAGAGAAAAACCATGAGCATCAGAATCATATAGAACTGGATTCAGATTCTGTCTCTGCCACTGTTAGTCATATAATCACCATGTGAACTCTGGGTTCTATCTGTAGGATAGAGATTACTGTAACAATGTCATAGAGTTGAGGTGTGGATTAACTGAGAATTATTTGGATGTAAACTATATGATACATACTAACAAAAGCCACACCAGTGTTGCTAATAATAAAATAACCACTAACATTTACTGACTGCCTAGAATGTGCCATAACTTTTCCCTTGCCATTTTAAAAAAAGTGTTTCTTGATCTTCCTTATCAGAGTACCCAAGATGGTTGAAGTTAAGGGAGGGTTGGTGTTTTGAGGCGATACACCTTAAAGGAAACAAAGCTTCACAACTCAGTAACAATTTTCTTTAAAGGAGGAAATAGAAAAGTTAAAACTATTCTGAAAACAGACTTTCTTCAGAATATCTAATGTTTAGGGCCTGGAGGACATTATAAAATCTATTACTGTAGATATTTCCTTTTCATGTTGTGTTGATTAGCACAGAAGGTTTCAGTGTGCCTTAAGGACATTTGTTTTTTTATCCTAACAAAATTACGGGCATCTATAATCTTTAAAGTAAAAAAAAAAAATTCTGACAGTATGTGATGAATAACTGAATCATTGACAAATAGCTTCTGGAGAGAGGTAGGTCTAAGCAAAAAAAAATCTTTTATCAGAAATGATTTAGAAGAAAACAAATGAAAATTAAATCACACTGGGTCCCAAGGCACAAGGGAAAACATATTTCATTTCCAGTTGTTTTTAAATATTTTATTTATTAATTTTTGGAGAGAGAAAGAGGGGAGAGGAGCAGGAAGCATCAACTCCCACATGTGCCTTGACCAGGCAAGCCCAAGGTTTCGAACCCGCAACCTCAGTGTTCCAGGTCGACGCTTTACCCCACTGCGCCACCACAGGTCAGGCCACCAATTGTTTTTGATAAGGATGTCTGGCAGAGTTGCTATTTCATAATTACTCTGTTTTAAACTTTAGCTAAAGATGCTCAAGATAGCTTTTAGTTTTATTAAAAGGTTAATTATACATTTACATAAGAATAAGCTTTCATTATTCTTAACTAGATGTTAAATGTAAAAATGGCACTGTCTTCACCCAGGACCATATGACAGAGATGGCAATTTTACACTTAATCTATTATATGCAGTCGTCAATCATTTGTAACACTTTTTCTATTAGTAGTGATTCTTTCACACAAGCAATAGGTTGGACTCCTCATACTCTGAATTTGCCATAATGAAATATTATTTCTTCCCACAAATGTGTTTCTCTGTTCTTCATATTCTGAGTTGTACTCATTGCCTGCTTAATAACACATGATCAGACACGATGAACCTTCGGAAGAGGAAGTTGCAAACTGTGAGAGAAATCATGTGAGGTTGAAGGTGGTGGTCTTCCCATTAAATGCCACAAACCAGGGCAACTTGTAATTGTCCAGGTCCTGAGGGAGAACGATGGGAGATTAAGAAATAAACACAGAAAGAAAAAGAATAGGATTGGGAGGGGCCTCATTGCCAAGCTGATGACTTGCAAGAACCAAAAGGGGCAAATCCCCTGGCCAGCTTTATTATATAGTCCAGAAAACAAACCCATTTTTAAAACAAGGAAGTTTCTGATACAATGTCACATATCGAAGGTATAAACAGAAATCCTCTTAAGAGTGCACCCCCCCCCCACCACCATGCAACAGCCAAGAGTGTGGGGAAGAGCTAATTCTTAAACTAAGCCCTAGGCTGTAAGGACTTTGTCAGTTTACAGCCTGTCACCCATAATTAAATAGTTTCTTTATTGTAAGTTTTTAGTCTTTATTATCAGCAACTGAAATGTTCTATGTTGCTGAGACTAGTCATTGTGTGGTAGTATTCGCTACATGGAGGAGGTATGGTACCTGCCTGGAGTTTATAATCAGTCAGAGAAATGATTGAAGGGTAAGTTTGTTATACCTGCTATCTGCTACTGTAAGTATGGGATGTATTAACTCCACCCCCAAATTAGAGTAATACAACAGTAAATACTTATTTAGCGCATGGGTCTGAGAAGTGACAGAGCTGTCTCTTTGGTTTTGGCTGGGGTTTCTCAAAGCTGTGGCATTGGGCTGGCTTTTTGCTGCTCTAGCCTGGCTTCTCCTGAGGTCACTGAGGATTTGGCTCCTGTCTGGTCCTGCAGCAGGCTAGTCTGAATGTGTTCTGGGGCAGAGGGGGAGGGGCAAAAGTAAGGTAAGCCTAACTGCAGGGGTGCTTCTCAGCCCTCGCTCATCAGTTTTGCTAATATCCCATTGGCCAAAACAAGTCACATGGGAGGACAAAAAGCATGACAGTGGGAAGGATAAAGAATATGAGTCTATTAATCCAATTAATTTGCCACATTCATCTTTCTTCTAAAACTTTATTTGAGGGAACTACACACTAAAATCATAGCAAAGTGATTTCAAAAATGTGGGTTATAGATTCAACAGATACAGATTTGAATTCTGACTCTAACATTATTAGCTTTGTGACCTTGGGTAAGTTACTTAAGACCATTGGATGGTATTTTCTTTATCTTTAAAATGGGGACAGTAATAGTAAGTATATCATAAGGCTATTGAGAATATTCAAAAAGATAATGTGTGTAAATACATAGCATTTACTATATACCAGACATTATTCTAAATGCTTTATATATTTAATATTTAAATTTACTTAATCCTCACAACAACTCTATATAATAGCTATGGTTATTATTCCTTATTTTCAGGTAAGAAATATGAGTCCCAGAGAGGTTATAGAATTTTTCAATGAGTTACATCTAGTAAGTTGCAGAGCTGAGATTTGGAACCCAGGCACTCTGGTTCCAGAGTTTGTACTGTGAACCATTATCTGATGCTAATCTTAGCATATTGCTTGGTAGAAAATAAGCATGTAATACACGTAATTATTAATATTATGAAGTTATTGTTAACTCATATAATTTGACTTATGCCATGTGGTTTAAAGTGGAAGAAGACTGTCTATAATCCTCCTTCCATCATGTAGAGCTGGGGTTTTCAAACACATTTCATTGTCCAAAAGGGTTCAGGTTGATCCTTTGAGAAAATATGATACCATTTTGAAGGCAAAGACCTATTAAGCTTTTTAAAGTCGTGCATCTGTGTGGCAAGAATGAACCTTAATAAATGTTACTGGCAGCTTTTTACAAAGTTGGAAGAGTGACTGCTATTGATGAAGACCACCCACCAAACTGTGTGACATACAAAATAACCAATGGAGACACTCAAGTCATACAAAGATTCTGGATTCACCCTCTCTCTGGAATGATTGAGCTCGCCACACAGCCAGACTATGAGACTGTAAAGCAGTATAACCTCACTGTAGAAGGGGTGGACTGTGACAGATTTCATCCTCGCACAGCAATGACCATGGTAAGTAGAGGGCTACAGATTTTGATATAATAAAGATCTATTAAGTTCTAATATATTAACATTGAAATGGTCAAACAATAATAATGAAAAATGGTCAAGTAGTAGCAGTAATTCTCAGATTGAAAAATGGTAGTAATTGCAAATATACATCTAGAATTTATCATGGGCAAGCTCTTGTTCTTGATACATTTTATATGTTGATGTAGTTAATCTTCACATTAAATCTTCATGGGAAGAAATATCATCATTTTCACGTTATAGAAGAGAAAACTCAGGCACAGAGTTCAGGAAAATTACCTAAAGTTACTCAGGGTTTGTAGAACTGCACTCAAACCTAGGCAGTCTCTAATTGGGAGGTAATGTTTACAGTGCAGGTAGTTAATCAAGGTGCATTCTTTCATTGGTCATCATCGTGGGGAAAGTGTGTGTGGGTATCTAAATTATTTTGGAGACATCAAAGGACTTAAAAGATATCAAGAATGAATACTGCTATGTTGATGATGTGGTATGTGTTATTAATGACTATAAGGTGTTGTCATTAGAAAAGAGACAAAAATAGGATTGAAGAATTTTAAGATCCCCTGATGATTACTGTGCATTTCCTCCTACAGTACAGAGGAGGAGGCTTGCTGCACATGTGGTGATTAGGTTTCCTGAGTGTGTCATTGTGAAGAAAACATGAGGCCCATTCACATCAGCAATTAGAATGACTTTCACAGAGACTGAACTACAGTCATGTGAGCAGAATTGTGTGGCTTGTTTGTCTCAGAAAAATACCTATGAGAGTGATCTCCATACTTAGGTATCTACAGCAGTTTTTCTTTCAGACATTTATGAGCTCCCAAAATAGTATAAGATGATATCACTTGCAATTATCATTCACTTACTACAAATGAGAAGAGGGGAAAGCAGATTTAAAAAAAAAGCAACTTCAGGACTGAAAAGATGGCAGCGGAGTAGGCAGACGCACAGATGCCCAGCTCTCACCACCAAACTGGAATACAAATCAATTTAGGAAAAATAAGCATGAAAAACCAACTCTGAACTACAAGAACAGCTCTCAAAAACCAAGGAGCAAAGAAGAAGCCACAAAAAAACTGGTAGGGAAAACCTGAATCTCCTCTGCTTACAGGAACGGGGGGGGGGGGTAAGGCTGAGAGCCCAGAGGGGATCTCACACATGGGAAAAGGGCAGAAACTACTGCTCACAGCCACTTGCCTGGCGACCAGAGAGCGAGGTGTGTTGAAAAGACCAGATTATCTCCCAAGTGGAAAGGACAGGGAGAGGGACAGACTGTGAGGGGCTAGGAATGCAGGAGATGAACTAAAAAAGCTGACTCATCCATGCTGGAGGTGGCCATAGCTGGGGGAGGGACTGAACCTTTCACAAAACAGAGCTGAATTGCTTCCGGATCAGAGATCTCTGAACATCTATCCAGCTCCAATCAGTGCAACAAGACACAGCTGAAAACAAGAAGTGGGGAGGAGGGGCAGTAACTCAGGTCTCCATGGAGATCTGAGATACACCTCCCCCTACTGAAGCTGAGAAAACACCCTGCCCCCAGAGAGATTAATTGGCCAAAGAGGCCTTCAGAGTCTCAGGTTACACCCACCGCATTCCTGGATACAGTTTCAAGGAAGCCCCCTGCTGAGATCAGTAAAAAGACTATCACCTGTTAAGAAAACAAACAAATCAAGACTTCAAAGCTGCCCAAATCCAAAAGTGGATTACAGATAACAGCTGATACCAACCCAAGAAGACCTAGAAATAACGGAAAACTGGAGACAGACAACACCAAGCCTAGACTCAACAAACTCTACAAATAAAAAAACCCAAAACAGACAATGAGAAAACAAAGAAGTGCAATCCAAATGAAACCACAAGAGACACCTTCAAAAGATGAACTGAGTGATATGGAAATAATCAAACTTCCAGATGCGGAATTCAAAATAATGATTGTAAGGATGCTTAGGGATCTTAGAACAACAATGGATGGTCATTATGAACACCTAAATAAAGAAATAGCAAGTATAAAAAAAATCAGTCAGAGATGACAAATACAATATCAGAAATAAAGACCATAATGGAAGGAATTAAAAACAGGATAGATAGAGCTGAGGATCGAATCAGCAAGTTGGAGGACAACTGGAATGAAGGCATGAAAGCAGAGAAGAAAAGAGAAAAGAGACTCAAAAAGTCAGAGGAAACCCTTAGAAAGCTCTGTGACAACATGAAGAGAAATAACATCTGCATCATAGGGGTTCCTGAAGAAGAAGAAAAAGAACAAGGGATAGAGACTTTGTTCAATCATATCATAGCTGAAAACTTCCCTAAATTAATGCAAGAGAAACTCTCACAAGTCCAAGAAGCACAGAGGACTCCATTAAAGAGAAACCCAAAGAAACCTACACCAAGACACATCATAATTAAAATACCAAAGCTAAGCGATAAAGAGAAAATATTAAAAGCTGCAAGAGAAAAAAAAGTTATCACCTACAAAGGATCCGACTTCTCAACAGAAACACTTGAGGCCAGAAGGGAATGGCAAGAAATATTCAAAGTAATGCAGAACAAGAACCTACAACCAAGACTACTTTATCTAGCAAGGCTATCATTTAAAATCGAAGGAGAAATAAAAAGCTTCCCAGACAAAAAACAACTCAAGGAATTCATTACAACCAAACCAATGCTGCAGGAAATGTTAAGGGGCCTGTTGTAAACAGATCAAAGTAGGAAAAGAATATAGCAAAAAAGGAATACACCCTTAAAGAAGAAAATGGCAATAAACAACTTCATATCAATAATAACCTTAAACGTAAATGGATTAAACGATCCAATTGAAAGACATAGGGTAGCTGTGTGGATAAGAAAACAGGACCCATACATATATTGTCTACAAGAGACACACCTTAGAAAAAAAGATACACATAGATTGAAGGTAAAAGGATGGAAAAAAACATTTCATGCAAATGGAAATGAAAAAAAAGCTGGGGTAGCAATACTTATATCAGACAGATTGGACTTTAAAACAAAGGATATAGTAAGAGATAAAGAAGGCCACTACAGGCTCTGGTCGCAACATGTCGATGCCCAAGATGGGCAGAGCATCGCCCCCCTGGTGGGCAGAGCGTTGCCCCTGGTGGGCGTGCCGGGGGGATCCCGGTCGGGCACATGCGGGAGTCTGTCAGATTGTCTCTCCCTGTTTCTAGCTTCAGAAAAATGAAGAAAAAAAAAAAAAAAAAGAAGGCCACTACATAATGATAAAGGGAGTAATCCAACAGGAAGATATAACTATTATAAATATCTATGCACCTAATATAGGAGCACCCAAATATATAAAGCAGACTTTGATGGATTTAAAGGGCGAGATCAACAGCAATACTATAATAGTAGGGGATTTCAATACCCCACTAACATCACTAGATAGATCCTCAAGAAAGAAAATTAACAAAGAAACAGCAGACTTATTGGAAACACTAGATCAACTTGATTTAGTAGATATCTTCAGAACCTTTCACCCTAAAGCAGCAGAATATACATTCTTTTCAAGTGCTCATGGTACATTCTCTAGGATAGACCCCATGTTAGGGCACAAAAGTGCTCTCAACAAATTTAAGAAGACTGAAATCATATCAAGCACTTTCTCCGATCACAATGGCATGAAACTAGAAATGAATCACAACAGAAAAGCTCAAAAATTCTCAAACACATGGAAACTAAATAGCAGGTTGTTAAATAATGAATTGATTAAGAATGAGATCAAAGAAAAAATAAAAAAATTCCTAGAAACGAATGACAATGAGCATACAACAACTCAAAATTTATGGGACACAGCAAAAGCAGTACTGAGAGGGAAGTTCATAGCATTACAGGCACACTTTCAGAAGCTAGAAAAAGCTCAAATAAACAACTTAACCCTGCATCTAAAAAAATTAGAAAAAGAACAGCAAGTAAAGCCCAAATGTAGTAGAAGGAAGGAAATAATAAAGGTCAGAGCAGAAATAAATGACATAAGAGGCTAAAGAAACAATACAGAGGATCAATGAAACTAGGAGCTGGTTCTTTGAAAAGGTAAAAAAGATTGATGAACCTTTAACTAGACTCACCAAGAAAAAGAGAGAGAGAGGACTCAAATAAATAAAATTAGAAATGAGAGAGGAGAAATAACAACTGACACAACAGAAATACAAAATATTGTAAGAAAATACTATGAAGAACTGTATGCCAAAAAACTAGACAACCTAGATGAAATGGACAAATTCCTTGAAACATACAATCTTCCAAAAATCAATCTGGAAGAATCAGAAAACCTAAACAGACTGATTCCACCAAATGAGATCGAAACAGTTATCAAAAAACTCCCAACAAAGAAAAGTCCAGGACCTGATGGCTTCACAACAGAATTCTACCAAATATTCAAAGAAGAACTAACTCCTATCCTTCTCAAACTATTTCAAAAAATTCAAGAAGAAGGAAGACTTCCAAGCTCTTTTTATGAGGCGAGCATAATTCTGATTGCAAAACCAGGCAAAGACAACACAAAGAAAGAAAATTATAGGCCAATATCTCTGATGAATATAGATGCTAAAATCCTCAACAAAATATTAGCAAACCAGATCCAACAATATATGGAAAAAATCATACACCATGATCAAGTGGGATTTATTTTAGGGAGGCAAGGATGGTACAATATTTGTAAATCAATCAATGTGATTCATCACATAAACAAAAAGAAGGAGAAAAACCACATGATAATTTCAATAGATGCAGAAAAAGTATTTGATAAAATCCAGCACCCATTCATGATCAAAACTCTCAGCAAAGTGGGAATACAGGGAACATACCTCAACATGATAAAAGTCATCTATGAGAAACTCACAGCCAACATCATACTCAATGGGTAAAAATTAAAGGCAATACCCTTAAGATCAGGAACAAGGCAGGGGTACCCCCTTTCACCACTCTTATTCAACATGGTCCTGGAAGTCCTGGCCACAGCAATCAGACAAGAAGAAGAAATAAAAGGCATTCAAGTTGGAAAAGAAGAAGTAAAACTATCATTATTTGCAGATGATATGATATTGTATATAGAAAACCCTAAAGCAGGGGTCCCCAAACTTTTTACACAGGGCGGCCAGTTCACTGTCCCTCAGACCGTTGGAGGGCCGGACTATAAAAAACACTATGAACAAATCCCTATGCACACTGCACATATCTTATTTTAAAGTAAAAAAACAAAACGGGAACAAATACAATATTTAAAATAAAAAAAAAGTAAATTTAAATCAAGAAACTGACCAGTATTTCAATGGGAACTATGGGCCTGCTTTTGGCTAATGAGATGGTCAATGTGCTTCTTTCACTAACCACCAATGAAAGAGGTGCCCCTTCCGGAAGTGCAGCAGGGGCCGGATAAATGGCCTCAGGGGGCCTCATGTGGCCTGCGGGCCGTAGTTTGGGGACCCCTGCCCTAAAGTCTCAGTCAAAAAGCTACTAGACCTGATAAATGAATTCAGCAAAGTGGCAGGATATAAAATCAGTATTGACTCAGAAATCAGAGCCATTTTTATACACCAACAATGAACAGCCAGAAAGAGAAATTAAGGAAACAATCCCCTTCACAATTACAACCAAAAAAATAAAGTACCTAGGAGTAAACTTAACCAAGGAGACTAAAGACTTGTACTCGGAAAATTACAAAGCATTGATAAAAGAAATCAAGGAAGATACAAACAAGTGGAAGCATATACCGTGCTCATGGTTAGGAAGAATAAACATCATTAAAATGTCTATTTTACCCAAAGCAATCTATAAATTCAATGCAATACCAATTAAAATACCAATGACATACTTCAAAAATATAGACCACATATTTCAAAAATTTATATGGAACCAAAAGAGGACACGAATAGCCTCAGCCATCTTAAAAAAGAAGAATAAAGTGGGAGGTATCACACTTCCTGATATCAAGTTATACTACAAGGCCATTGTACTCAAAACAGCCTGATACTGGCATAAGAACAGGCATATAGATCAATGGAACAGAACAGAGAACCCAGAAATAAACCCACAGTTCTATGGACAACTGATATTTGACAAAGGAGGTAAGGAAATACAATGGAGTAAAGACAGCCTCTTTAACAAATGGTGTTGGGAAAATTGGACAGCTACCTGCAAAAAAATGAAACTAGATCACCAGTTTACACCACTCACAAAAATAAACTCAAAATGGATAAAAGACTTAAATGTAGGCCATGAAACCATAAGCATCTTAGAAGAAAACATAGGCAGTAAGCTATCCGACATCTCTCGGAGCAATATATTTGCTGATTTATCTCCACAGGGAAGTGAAATAAAAGACAGGGTAAAGAAATGGGACTATATCAAACTAAAAAGCTTTTGCACAGCTAAAGACAACAAGAACAGAATAAAAAGACAAACTACACAACGGGAGAACATATTTGACAATACGTCTGATAAGGGGTTAATAACCAAAATTTATAAAGAACTTGTAAATCTCAACACCAGGAAGACAAACAATCCAATCCAAAAATGGGCAAAAGAGATGAATAGACACTTTTCCAAAGAGGACATACAGATGGCCAATAGGCATATGAAAAAATGCTCAACATCACTAATCATTAGAGAAATGCAAATTAAAACCACAATGAGATATCACCTCACACCAGCCAGAATAGCGCTCACCAACAAAACAACACAGAATAAGTGCTGGCGAGGATGTGGAGAAAAGGGAACCCTCCTGCACTGCTGGTGGGAATGTAGACTGGTGCAGCCACTGTGGAAAACAGTATGGAGATTTCTCAAAAAACTGAAAATTGAATTGCCTTTTGACCCAGCTATCCCACTTTTAGGAATATACCCAAGGACACCATAGAACAGCTCCAAAAGGAGAAATGCACCCCCATGTTTGTGGCAGCATTGTTCACAATAACAAAGATCTAGAAACAGCCCAAGTGTCCGTCAGAGGACGAGTGGATTAAAAAGCTTAGGTACCTATATACTATGGAATACTACTCAGCCATAAGAAATGATGACATCGGATCATTTACAATAACATGGATGGACCTTGATAACATTATACGGAGTGAAATAAGTAAATCAGAAAAAAACTAAGAACTATATGAATCCATGCATAGAAGGGACATAAAAATGAGACTCAGAGACATGAACAAGAATGGGATGGCAACGGGGGGTGGGGGGGAGAGGGGGGAGGGGGCGAAGAAGGAGAGAGGGGTTGGGGGAGGGGAGGGCCACAAGAAAACCAGATAGAAGGTGACAGAAGACAATTTAACTTTGGGGGAGGAGTACACAGCACAATCAAATGTCAAAATAATCTAGAGATGTTTTTTTTCAACATATGTACCCTGATTTATCAATGTTACTGCATTAAATTTAATAAATAAATTTTTAAAAAAGACAACTTCAAGTGACTCTGTTTTTTGGGTTTTGTTTTTAATTGTTTTGACCAAAATTTTTTTTAAATTTTTTTATTTATTCATCTTTAGAGAGGAGGGAGAGGGAGAGAGAGAGAGAGAGAGAGGAGAGAGACAGAGAGAGAGAAGGGGGGAGGAGCTGGAAGCATCAACTCCCATATGTGCCTTGACCAGGCAAGCCCAGGGTTTTGAACCGGCGACCTCAGCATTTCCAGGTCGATGCTTTATCCACTGCGCCACCACAGCTCAGGCAAGGGCCAAAGTTTTAATGCAGATTTCTGATTTCAAGTCCTGTGCTGTTTTCATTATATCACAGCAATCTTCCTAAAATCTTATGAAAACACCTCGCATATTTAATAGAACAGTTAGCTATATACTATATTCAATCTATAGAAGTATCATTAAGGGGTGAATTATTTCCTGGGAATTTAGCTGTGTTGTTAAAATGTTACAGAAAACATTTAAAAAGATAACACTTGCAAATACAAGCACACCAGGGATTCTTCCCCAAACATTATTGAAAAAGTTATTACTTATCTAAGAGGTGGGCAAATAACCTTTCTAAGCTGACTTGCATTTGATCACTGACATTTTAAAATCCTTGATATTTTGATCTTTTTCCATGTAAATCACAGTTTCCTGGTTTATGGTATTTTAAATAAGAAAAGGTTGAAAACAGCTCTTGATTAAGATCAGAGCATACTTTGAAGTAATCATACTGTTACAAAAAAAATATATCGTGCCTGGGAGAATGATGCAGAGGGGGTCCTAAATTATGAACAAAGAAGTAAATGCAGGATATATTTGCCTTTGAGCATAGATATTTATAAGGTTCAAAGGATTACAATTTTTGGAAGCATTATTTTTCAGCTCTCCTTTCTTCATCATTTATGTAGTTTGTAAATTTTCCACAGGTTCTTCTAATGAGCCCAAAGCTCTCCCTAATGGCTACACTGAATGTCACAGTAGATCCAGGAATAATAAGCCAACTGAATAGTTGATTGACAGCCAGAACTCGAATCTGCAGGAATATTTCTTAAAATTCAAAATTTCAGACTTTTAATTTAATACTTCTAAGTGATCTGTTTCTACACAGATGCTTATTCTGACTTTGTGTATAAATAGTCATAGGATTTGGATGTGATGTTTCTTTCTCCCTTAATGTTGACAGGTCACTGTTGACATCGAAGATGAAAATGATGAAGCGCCTATCTGCATACCCTCTCTATATAAGGCGGTCATTTTTGACAATGTTGTTGCTGGGACAAATGTCAATGGCTTCAAACTAAATTGCCATGACAGAGATTCACAAGATTTTGAAATGCGCTTTGAGACAGTTTCTGGTGAATAATTTTATTATTTCTTTTAATCATGTGCATATGTTAAATTGATATTAGTTATACCCTCTTGGACATGATATACCCTTAGAAATAACTATGCATATAAGGTGAAGCTATTTCATATCTATGGCAATAAGTTTCATTAAGGGAGTCTTTTCACTTCTACACATCCAATCTAATCCTTCTTGTGGAACTATCAGTGATAATGATACTTGACAATGAAGAAACTTTGAAACTGCATGAGGAACACTGAAGGTTAAGCGGTAGGGAACTAAGTCTACTATCCTTGGTGCTGGCTGAAAACAGCAGCCACCTTTCCATGGGATGGTAAGACATTTTCTCTAGGACAGATGTTTTCAACTGTATTACTATTGGGTTCACAAAGATCCATATCAACTTTGGATATCATCTTGTGATATATGGAAGAAACTTATTGGAGACTAAATATGACTAAAACTATATAAGACAGAAATGGATCTTATATTCATAGAAGTCATTATTCATTAAACTAGTAGTAATATCAACAATTATAAAATTATAAAGTATGCAAAGTTCTACTAAGAAAAATTATTGAGTACCATGAGACCGTATAACAAAGAGAAATACCTAAAGTATGGAGGCAGACCTGCTGTCATGTATTTGAAAGAATAGGAGTGTACACATTTATAAACACCTTGCTAGTTAATTATCAGGACTGGTTCAATGTCTGTTTCTCTTGCTAGATCAGTGGTTCTCAATCTGTGGGTTGCGACCCTGGCGGGGTCAAATGACCAAGACACGGGGTCGCCTAAAGCCATTGGAAAATACATATTTATTATACAATACATTTTTAAATAAAATATGTATTTCCGATGGCCTTAGGCGACCCCTGTGTTTTGGTCGTTGGACCCCGCCAGGGTCGCGACCCACAGGTTGAGAACCGCTGTGCTAGATGATAGTGGGGGACTATGTGCTTGTTGTTTACAACAGTGTCTTCAGGGCTGTTGAGACCGGACTTGAAACTTAGTAGGGGCTCAATAGATATTTGTGGCCCGACTGGCACATAGACTAAGCTAAAGGTAGAAATAAAATCTCTCTAAGTGGGAGATAAAAGAAGGTGAAGCAATTAAGGTGGAATAATTTGATAATAACCTAATGTTTGTTGACCTTATATGGAGATCAGACTCATGATCTTAACCTTTAAAACAATTTTTTTTCTAACCAACTGGATTTATTACTTACTAGATTTCAATTTATTATAAACTTTGTATAGATGTAGAAATTCATAGGTTAGAAATTTTATTTATTTACATCTATTGTCTTTCACAAGCTACATATGGCTGCTGAGAAGACCTTTTAACAATACATCATAAAATAATTATAATTTTTAAATTATCCCATTTAAAGGAAATGAGAACCATCATTTTGGATTTGACCCAAGTCGAGGTTCAAATACTCCAAAATTAATTGTGAAGAATCCTTTTAACTTTGACTCTGGAGCTGACATGCAGAGGCAGTGCTACCTCGTGGTGCACGTAATTGATGACAACCTGAAATACGGCAAAGCCACCACGCCCAGGACGGGCACTGCTATTATAGATATTTATGTCTCAAGAGCCAATGTGCCACCTCTTCCAACCACCAGTGCTGAAGTAAAGAGTTACGGAATTTAATTGGGTCTCTGTGTGGGAAATGTTCTCTCGTAAATTCCAGCTTCCTCTTGAAAGGCTAAAGGCTGTAAGAGCATCCCTTCACCAAGATCCCTTTCCACTTGCTCACTGCCCCACATCCACTAGGCCACTTTTGAGAGTGTGCATCTGTGAGTATAAACTGTGAGTATAAACCATGGGGGAGAGAGAAGTTGTGACAGTTGCAGGTGGAGCATAGAGGAGCTCCAAGGAACTAATTCTGTGTGAATGGTTTGAAAGTCCTGCTCACCAGAAAGGTCCACAAGGCAGTGATATCAGTCAGTTAAAAATGTCCAGAAATGGGCACTTTTAAACATTAGTCTGTAGTGATCATGTTATTCATAGTCACGAGCACTTACCATGTGCCACACATTGGGCTACATGGCTTATATTCATCATTTCATCTAATGTTTGGTCCAATTCTGTAAAATTTAACAGACCAGTTAGTATTTTGTTATTTCAAAACTTGATAAGCAAAGCATCTTCAGGATTCCAGAATGGCTTCTGAGTCAGCCAAGGGTAGAATCTGTTCAGGAGACAGTATCTTTTATTGTCCCCTAGCCTTTAAAACAGTCTTCTTTTTCTTTTTCTTTTATAACGTGGATGATAAATTTTTCCACTAGAATATTTGATTTTCAACAACACACTGTTCTCTCATGCTACGCAAAGGGGTTTATCCTTTGTAGAGTAGATAATGGAGGCAGACAAGCCTGAAAAATCTGATGCCATCTGGTCCACCCCCTTGATTTTACGGATGACAAAACTGGAGTCAAGAGAAGAAATATTTTTGTTCAGGTTCGCTGAGCAGTCTTTGCAGTCATTGTATACAGTTCAAGTCTTCAGATCCTTAAACTGGTGCCTTCTGTGGGTTTGGGTGTTCTCAGTATCGCCCGTGGTATTTACAAAAACTCATATATCTGAGTCAGTTCCCCACTGTCTGTATAGGACCACGGCTCTATACTGATGCTACTATTTGTAAACAGATGCTCTCTGGAAACGTAAACTACTGCTCTATTTGCTTTGAAATAATATTTCTTTTCCAGCAAAGAAAAGGCCTGACCATTGTGTACACAGCCATCAACACATATACTTCCAGTGACTGGTACATTCCTTTCATCCTCACTCTGCTGGCTGTTTTCTCTGCTGGCTTGGTCTCCTTGGTGTGTTTCCTGCTTTGGAGATATGGAAACACTATGGAGTGCTGTCAGAGGATGACCAAGGAAGTCTCCAAGGCCAAACCCAAGTATGTGATTTTTCTTTTTAAGCTTCTGATGCAAAGAGTTGAAATCAGGTTAAGGTTTGATTTTTCACTGAGACCTTCTGCCTACATGCTTTTGAGGGGCACAGTGGAAAGTGCTGGGTGGTTCCCTTCACCATGGCTGCAAACCCGCTCTGTCTTTACAAAACAACAACATATCCTTGGGTTCTACCTTAGAACATCTGAGACAGATTTTCTGTAAGGATATTTTAAATAATCAATTTGTAACAGACAAAGCAAAACAATTCTCCATATTATTTTGAGCCAAGCAGTTCACAGGTGGGTGTTTGAAACCTCTGGGACTAGCCAAGAGACAGGTGATAAATCCAGGCATCCTCTCCACACATGTTTTGAATTTGTGTGACATTCGGCAGAGGCCAAAGAAATGGAGAGAAAATGCAGATGCTTTTATCACCATCCAAAAGTAGTTCTTCAAAGAACAAGTAGAATAGCACGGCCTCAAAAGTACAGTTGATTATGAGTTTTTATGAACTAAGAGATAATTTATGACTCAGTGATGAAAGATGGTGATGGTTAATAAGATCAGTTTATTATTCACCATACAACATTAAAAAAAAATTAGGAGTGAGAGCTGTGATCATAGTCATGTGCTACAAAAACTGAATTTTTTTTTTTTGCCATGTGGTAGCATAATGAAGCTTATATTTTGTTAAATTTTCTTTTTATACAGGAGAATACAGTATATTGCAGGTAAGATACAGATTGCTAATTGTCACATCATTTTTATGAATTATGTGATTTCAAAAAGCCACTCATCAGATACCTTACATTTATGTATATATTTATTTATTTACTTATTTAACAGGAGATAGAAATCAAACAGAAAAGATTGTCATGGAAAACAGAAATAAGAAACCAGAAGTACTAAGAGTAAGTTCATTTTTATAATTTTTATGATCCCACTATGATAGAAGAAGTAGGACTACATTTCCTCTGTAATTGTTCAATTAAAAGTTCCTTCACCTGCCCTGGCCGGTTGGCTCAGCGGTAGAGCGTCGGCCTAGCGTGCGGAGGACCCGGGTTCGATTCCCGGCCAGGGCACACAGGAGAAGCGCCCATTTGCTTCTCCACCCCTCCGCCGCGCCTTCCTCTCTGTCTCTCTCTTCCCCTCCTGCAGCCAAGGCTCCATTGGAGCAAAGATGGCCCGGGCGCTGGGGATGGCTCTGTGGCCTCTGCCCCAGGCGCTAGAGTGGCTCTGGTCGCAACATGGCGACGCCCCGGAGGGGCAGAGCATCGCCCCCTGGAGGGCAGAGCGTTGCCCCTGGTGGGCGTGCCGGGTGGGTCCCGGTCGGGCGCATGCGGGAGTCTGTCCAACTGTCTTTCCCTGTTTCCAGCTTCAGAAAAAAACAAAACAAACAAAAAGTTCCTTCACATAAACATATGGTAAACCTACTCAGGCATTGTAGAAAGGAAATAGAATTATTTCAATTTGTCTGTTTCTGTTGAGTGTCTGTGTATTACAAAACTAGGATTTCTGATCTTGTTTTGATCAATAGGTCAAAATATGCTGTAAATATTGTAAGTATATTAACAAAACAATAACAAAAATAAACAACTCTAGACAAGTGGAAATGCAGCATTATCTACCATTACTTAAAAATGCTATCTAGATTTAAAAATAAGTTATATATGTGAAAAACTGAGTAGGTCCTTCAACCCTGGAGTTTCTTAGAAGATGGTAAAATCTACACCCTGGAGTACTGAAATCTTGAAACTGGCTGATGCTCTTTGTAAAGCCAGTAGCCACAGCCACCATCACAGATGCCTGGCCCATGCAGGTTTGCATTTGATTCAGACAGATGATAATGAAACAATGGAGCCAAGAACGGTGGGCCATTAGCTTTAATTCTAGCTTGCACCCAGCAGGCAAGAAATATACACAGTGGGAAAACACTTCCCTTTCCATTCAGGGCTCCCAAAGCCACTGACTTTTCCGAGTTTCCTAGAATCAAAGGTTTGTATCTCACCAACCTTATTCACCTCTCTTCCCCATCTCCTTCTCTTTGCACAAACTCTGTACAAACTGGCTTCTCCATCAGCACTCCACCATCTTGGCTGCTTCTCCTCATCTTCACATGGCCTTTCTCTGCTTTCCTCCGGCATGGGCTCCTCTGCCTCACTTTATAGTGTAAAAATCAAAACCTTTAATCCAATATACAAACAAGGAAGTCTCTGATACAAAGTCACTTATCTGAGGCATAATGGGATTCCTCATGAGAGTGCACCACACCACATCATGAACAGTCAGGGGTGTGGGGAAAAGCTTAGTCTTAAAACTAAGCCTTAGGCTATAACCACCCTGCCTGATTACAGCCTGTCCCCCACACTCAATGCAAACTATAAGCGAGCAAACCTATATCATATTTACAAACTTATTTGACCCACACTCTTTCATTAAAACAACTCATGGAAACAACTGTACAAGGGTAAGGCTGTTCCAGGAAATATAAATGTGGAGCAGAATAAGAAAAGGCATTTTTAGTCTCCATCTCCCTTTTCACTCTCTACCTGCTGCCCCTTAACAACAGACATTTCTATCTGCATCCTGAATGACTGTGATGTTGTTTCAGGAGCCGGCTCTCTCTCAATGCTCCCTTCCCTTGCCTCTCCTCTCATGAAACTGATGGTGGCCAATCACCTGTATTGATGTGCTAGGGCTCTGTTGGGCAGATAAAATGTATTATGCTCACTTTGTTAAAGATAACACGAGGAGGCCTTCACCCAGGTAATATTAATGTGTGTTGGGGTGGGCTAAAGGCAGGCAGAATCCTTGTAGCCTGGGGCTTGGTTTTGGGATTAAGCCTTTCCTACCCTTTTTGATGTGGGGTGGTACAATCCAATCATGCCTCAGAAAGTGACTTTGTATTAGAGACTTCCCTATTTTGTATATTGGATTAAGGGTTTGGATTTCTACACTATAAAATGGGGACGGAGGGGAGCTTGCGCTCTTGGTTCCTGAGATTAGAAGAGAGAGCAGAGGAGAGCAGAGAAAGGCCACGTGGAGGAAGCCAGGAGAAGCAGCCAAGATGGCGGAGTGCTGAGTGAGATGCCAGTTTTTGTAGAGTTTGTATCTGGGATAAGGAAGGAGATGGGGAACTGAGGAGAATAAGGCTGGTGAGCTAGAAACCTTTGATTCTAGGAAACTCAGATAAATCAGTGGCTTTGTGAGCACTGAATGTGAGTGGGTTTTGGAGCCCAGTGTGTGTTTTTACTTGCCCGCTGGGTGCAAGCTAGAATTAAAGACTATGGCCCACCAGTTTGTGGCTCCGTAGTTTCTTTGCCGATTGTCCGAATCCAGTGCGAACCTGCATGGGCTGGGCGGCTACTTTGATAGTGACAGCCATGGCTCCTGGCTTTACAGGCTCCAAAACAAACTAGCACAGATTGGGTGGCTTAAACAACAGACATTCATTTTCCTCCAGTTCTAGAGGTGAGGAGTCTCAGGGGAAGCGTTGGCAGGCTGGGTTTCTTCTGAGGGCCCTCTCCTGGGCTTGCACAGGGCTGTCTTCTTTCTGTGTACTTACATGGTTGCTCCTCATTTGTTCTGTGTCCTCATCTCCTGTTCTTATCATGACACCAGTCGTATTTGATTGAACCCACCCATATGACCTCATTTTACCTTAATCACCTATTTACAGCCTTATCGTTAAATATCATCACATCCTGAAGTACTGAGGGTTAGGGCTTCAACATATGAAATTTGAGGGTATACAATTCAGCTCCTAACACTTCCATCTAAGATAAGAGACTTTACATCAAGAAAAAGATCTGAACCGTTGTGTGGGCTGGGGCTTGGGTGGGGCTTGGGTGGGGTGGGGGGGCTGGGGCAGGGCTGGAGCTGGGGCAGGGGCTGGGGAGGAGCTGGGGCTGAGGCGGGGCTGGGGCTGAGGTGGGGATGGGGCTGGTGTGGGGGTTGGGCGGGGCTGGGGCTGAGCTGGGGCTGGCATGGGGCAGGGCTGTGGGGGGGGGGCTGAGGCTGGGGTGGGCAGGCTGGGAGGAGACAATAATGGCAGGAAAGTTTTGAACCCAGGCCACTAGCCCTCTACGTAAGAAAAATGAAGTAATGTATAAGAAGTCACCTGTTCAAAGTATTCCACACATGTCCAAATTAATTTTATCAAGCTGAAGTTATTGCTATTATTTTTTGTTTTTCAAAAGGAAACCATGATGTATGAAACCATTTTTGATGGAGAAGCTATTGACCCAGGTACGTGCTGCATCGTCTTTTCAGTGAAGTCCACGTTACCCACTTCGATGCTAAGCTGTGTGAATAAATCACTTATTTATTACTAGAAAGCCCGGCAGTCATACGAAATGACTGCTGTTCTAGATATTATAAATTGTAATTAAAATGATTTGTGCAAAGGTGTCTGCTAATTCAAACTGAATTACCCAGGGCAGGCGGCAAGGACGCCCCTTTGCTTACTGCCCCATGGGGTTTCCCCCTTCTACTTGCTTAATTGCTTAAAGAAGAGTGCAATGAAGGAAACCACTGGTGGTACATTTCTTAAGAGCCACCACTAGCTCAATAAATAAAGGTGATTTAAATAATAAAATATTAATTCACATGTCAAAGATCTCTTTGTACACAACATTTCTTGTGTAGATCTTTCCATCATTTTTAAGCTCGCCTTGCAGAGGACCATCAATTATTTTTAATTTTATGTCCGTTCTTTCACTAACTCTTGAACAGGCAACATAAAATTGACCATGTCCAAATGCAGGCTCAGGTAAAAAATGCCAACATGCTTAAGCGTTTGGCCCTGAGACTTATTGATGGTCTAGCAAAGGCAAGTTTTATAGGAAATTGTCTATGTCTCAATTGAAACGGCAACCCTGTTTGAGATGGAGCCAAATCAATTCTTGGAATGACATGTATTTCACCTTTAGAGGAGCCAGTCAAAGACTTAGCTATTATGACATTATTTTTCAATTGGAGAACCTCTAGTCTTGTACCATTGCAAAGACCCCTTCTGGTGTTAAGATTTCTTAACAGCATAATAATTGCTCCAATCTTTAACCGCAGTTTGTGAGGTGGCATGCCAGAAGGCGGGACTATTTGAATGCCGAGGCAACTTCACCCCATTGGCTAGTACAGTTACACAAGCAACCAATAAGCTATCGGCGACAAACAGACACTTAAGCTGCATATAATAAAGATGCTGTGCATAATGAGACTCTGTCCTAAAGCAAACCATTAAAGGCTGGGCAGGTAAAATAAACGCTGAAAGGGGCCATGTAAGACAGTTCAGTTATCAATGGTAATTGAGGCTTGAAAGGCATGGCTATTTCTGGGGTTCCATCAAATTATGACCACATTGGGATAGGCCTGGAGTTGCCAGAATTCTTGACGCTTAAAAAGTGTTACATAAAGATAGAGGGTGACGGAGGACAATCTCTCTTTGGGTGATGGGTATGCAACAGAACTAAATGACAAGATATTTTCCTTGAATATATGTACCCTGATTTATTGATGTCACCCCATTAAAATAAAAATTTATTTATAAAAAATAACCAGATAGAAGGTGACGGAAGACAATTTGACTTTGAGTGAGGGGTATGCAACATAATCAAATGTCAAAATAATCTGGAGATATTTTCTCTGAACATATGTACTCTGATTTATCAATGTCACCACATTAAAATTAATTTAAAAAGTAATAAAAAAATTAAATTAAAAAAAGAAAAAAAGTGTTACATAAAATCTAAGTGTTATGTGAAATCTAAGTTCCATGAAATCTAAGGGCCACACAAAATCTAAAGTGTTATATGAAATCTGGCCCTGGCCTTTTGGCTCAGTGGTAGAGTGTCAGCCTGGAGTGCAGGAGTCCCGGATTCGATTCCTGGCCAGGGCACACAGGAGAAGCACCCATCTGCTTCTCCAACCCTTTCCCTCTCCTTCCTCTCTGTCTTTCTCTTCCCTTCCTGCAGCCAAGGCTCCATTGGAGCAAAGTTGGCCCAGGCGCTGAGGATGGCTCTATGGCCTCTGCCTCAGGCGCTAGAATGGCTCTGATTGCAACAGAGCGACTCTCCAGATGAACAGAGCATTGCCCCCTGGTGGGCATGTCAGGTGGATCCCAGTCGGGCGCATGCAGAAGTCTGTCTGACTGCCTCCCCGTTTCCAACTTCAGAAAAATACAAAAAAAAAGAAAAAGAAAAAGAAATCTGCCCATTGTTAAATGTAGGTTAGTAATTGACTTAAAACAAGCTTTGTGGTGCAGGCCAAATAAAACACATTTTTCCTCCTTGTAAAGCCAGTATCTAAGTCCAGGGCAACCATCACAGTAGCCCGGCCCATGCAGGTTCACATTGGATTCAGACAGTCAGTAAAGAAACAACGGAGCCACAAACTAGTGGGCCATAGTCTTTAATTCTAGCTTGCACCCGGCGGGCTAGTACAAACACACACTGGGCTCCAAAACCCATTCACATTCAGTGCTCACAAAGCCACTGATTTATCCGAGTTTCCCAGAATCAAAGGTTTCTAGCTCACCAGCCTTATTCTCCTCAGTTCCCCATTTCCTTTCTTATCCCAGATACAAACTCTGCACAAACTGTCTTCTCACTCAACACTCCGCCATCTTAGCTGCTTCTCCTGGCCACATGGCCTCTTTCTGCTGTCTGCTCTGCTCCCTCTGCTCTCTCATGCTAATCATCCCAGGAGCCAAGAGAGCAAACTCTCGTTCTGCCCCCATTTTATATTGTAGCTTCACAACCTCTAATCCAATATACAAAATAGGGAAGTCTCTAATACAGTCACTTCTCTGAGGCATGATTGGATTGTACCACCCCACATCAAAAAGGGTGGGAAAGGCTTAATCCCAAAACCAAGCCCCAGGCTACAAGGATTCTCAACACACATTAATATCACCTGGGCGACAGCCTCATGTGGGCAGCGCCATTTTTAACAAAGTGAGCATAATACATTTTATCTGCCCAACACTCCTGTTTCCTTTTGTTGTGTAAACTACCCCAAGATTTCCTGGCTTAGAACAACAACCATTTCATTAGATCTCAAAATGTTTTGGGTCAAAAATTTGTACGAGTATCACCTGGGCAAATCATTGCTTTTCTCTATTGAAAGGAACTTCAGTGATATTCGGTGGCGGCCGATCTGGTCTGGTGGATCCAAAGTGGCTTAACTGACAATGTGGTGGGGATAGTTGCATGAATGAGCTCAAATGGGTCCCACTTACTCTTTAAAAATTTAAAAAATATTTTTTTATTACAGTTGGCATTCAATATTACTTTATATTAGTTTTGGGTGTACTGCATTAGTGGTTAGACAATTATAGAATTTTCAAAGTGATCCCCCAATAATTCAAGTACCCACCTGACATCATACATATAAAATTCTAAAAAATTTTAGAATGAGTATTTAATAAATACCTATTTAGCATGCTTATTCAAAGCACATTATAATTTTAACCTATTTAAATTTTTATTGGGTTAAATATATATAAAATAAAATTTACTATTTTAACTATTTTTAATTGTATACTTCTATGGCATTAAACACATTTACGTTACAGCAATTACCCGCTTCTAGCTCCAGAATTTCCCACCTTCCCAATCCATGTTTCTGTACCGATGAAACACTACTGCTCATTTCCTCCTTCCCTCTGCCCCTGAAAACCACCTCTCTGTACCCATGAAACACTACTGCTCATTTCCTCCTTCCCTCTGCCCCTGAAAACCACCTTCTCTGTACCCATGAAACACTACTGCTCATTTCCTCCTTCCCTCTGCCCCTGAAAACCACCTTCTCTGTACCCATGAAACACTACTGCTCATTTCCTCCTTCCCTCTGCCCTGAAAACCACCTTCTCTGTACCCATGAAACACTACTGCTCATTTCCTCCTTCCCTCTGCCCCTGAAAACCACCTTCTCTGTACCCATGAAACACTACTGCTCATTTCCTTCTTCCCTCTGCCCCTGAAAACCACCTCTCTGTACCCATGAAACACTACTGCTCATTTCCTCCTTCTCTCTGCCCCTGAAAACCACCTTCTATTTTCCATCTCTGTGAATTTGACTACTTACTTGATTACTTTAGGTACTTCCTATAAGTGGAATCATATAATGTTTCTCCTCCGATGATGGCTTTATTCTACTAGGCATAACCTCTTCAAGGTTCATCCATGTGGTAGCATGTGCCAGAATTTCCTTTCTTTATAAGGCTAAGTAATGTTCCCTTTTCAGTGTTTACCACACTCTGTTTATTCATTCATCTGGCAGTGGACACATGGACTATTTCCACCTCTTGGCTATCAATGCTGCAATATCACCTATTTAATTTTAATATTATTTCCTTGTACTGAAAAGCTTTATATTTGACTATGCAGTTGCAGACTTATGACAGATCTTATTAGGACACTTTTAATATCTAATCATAGCAAATATTTGTTGAATTCTTACTATGGTACATCATTTGAGGGGCAATTTAAAAATAGTTTGACATGTTCTTTCTTTAAATGTTTGATTTTAAAATAATTACAGATTGACAAAGAATTGCAAAAATTGTACAAAGAGGTACTTTGTACCTATCACCTAGCTTCCCCCAAAGGTAACATTTGGTGCTATCTACAGTACCAAACCAGAACATTGACATTGGTCAATGAACTGGATTATAGATTTTACTAAGATTTGACCAGTTTGGGCATGCACTAATTTCTTTATATGTCTGTGTGAATAGTTCTACGACATTTAACCCTTTGAGTAGTGAGTTTTTTCATGCTTGCTGACTCCCAGGAGTGAGTTTTTTTTTTCAAAAAATAAAATGTTCCAGTTACAGTTCTATGAACTTAAAATCATGTTTGTTGATAACTAATTTATGGAAATAAGAAGAACATACATTTGCCTTTTTAATTTTATTTTTTTAATTATTTTTATTTATTTTAGAGAATAGAGATGAGAGAGAGAGAGAGAGAGAGAGAGAGAGAGAGAGAGAGAGAAGGGGGGAAGAGCAGGAAGTATCAACTCCCATATGCTTGACCAGGCAAGCCCAGGGTTTTGAACCAGCGACCTCAGCATTCTAGGTCGACGCTTGATACACTGCACCACCACAGGTCAGGCACATTTGCCTTTTTTAAATGTTGCCTTACACATTTTATTTTTAAAATAAAAATTTTTGTTACAATCTTACTCTGGATGGTCAGTAAGGCGTGAGGATGTACATGAATGTTCATACTCCTCTAAAGGGTTAATTACCAGTATAGATTCCTGTGACCACTACCATGGTCAAGATTGAAACCCACCTCTTCACCACAAAAGAGCTCTCTAACGGGCAATTTTTAGTTCATGTGAAATCACATACAGCTTCTAGTTTTTCCTTTGGTAACAGAGCAAGCTTGGAAAGATAACTTGTCACTATGCTGGCGATGTAGCAAATATTCAATAAACACTTTGTGAGATCAGCAAATGCTTTGTGAGGTCATCATAATTTGCTTTCTCTGTGTTTTGTGTTCTCCCCACAGTGTCCGGGAATGTATATGAATACAATAGCAGGACAGGCACAAGAAAGTGGAAGAAGCCCCCCAGGCACCAGGAGGCGCCCTTGGCAAACATGCCCTCCTTTCCAGAGTCCCACTTTTCTGAGGAGTCCACATCCGTAAAAATTCCCATGCAGAAATAGCATTTTCCTGTGTCTCTGAATAATTTATTTCTTTTTTGGTGTATGTCACTCTCAGTAATTTTTCTTGGCTATCTAAAATTGAACTATAGATGTGAGGTCAACTGCTTTGTTTATTTGTTTATAGCTCTCTATGATCTTCCAGTTCAAGGTGTCTGGGTGAGGGCAGCAGGACTGGTTGACCCTGAGCCTCTAAATATGCTTTGCTGAAAACTAGAGGCTAAATTGATCATGTTCATTGTCTGCCTTTGCCCAGTGGAGGGTGTGCTTGTTACACCTGGAGACTTTGTTTTATTCACTCCAGTAGCCCCAGCACATGCTTGGCACACAGTGGGGACTCCATACATATTTGATAAATAAATGAATTTGAATATATAAATTTAGATCTCTCTTCTTTAATTCAAATTGCTTATTACTCCTATAATGCATGAAACAGAAATGGGAATTATTTTTAGAGAACATTTTTGATTTTCAGTCATAAAAAAGGAATTCTTTTCAGCATTTTTCAACAACACAAATGATCTTTCTTTTACTTTGCTCTCTGTAGCACTATGGAGAATGAACCTTGGAAACTTTAATTATTATTACAGATGACTTGCCAAGGAAATGTAGGCATCCCACCTTTTGAGAGCTTTGTACTTAGGTAAATTTTAAATACACATGAGCTCTCTGGTGACTTCCCTGCTTGGGCATCAGAAGACACAGGATAGCAGGAGACCCGAGAGGTCTTGGTGATAAAGTCTAAATTCATGTTTAACCCAAAATAGAGTTCAACTTGGGATAATTTTTAAACTATATCTTATTCAAAGTAGAACACACTATGAGCCATGAATGTGAGTCAGAGGATAATGGATGATCAGAATGCCTTGATATGCACCCTCCTTCGCATGTGTGCAGAAGGTTTCTTTGCGGTCCTGGGACAACTCATCCCCCAGGAAGAGAGACCATCTAAACATGAACAGGCTCATTTTAAATTTTGTCTAGCTAAGATGGGTCAGTCCCCATGGGGCATTACGGTGTGGAGGACATCAGTGGGTTTTAGGTCTGGAGCCTGCACAGGCTGAAGTTCGGTTTTCTTCTAGACTACCTGTACAATACATACAATGGTCTCTGCCTCATTTCTATCTTATAATTGAGATTCTACATGTGGCAGTGCTTTATAAACCATAGGCATTATCTAAGTGTAAAAAAGGGTTAGTTTCATTAGGTCAAAACTGGCTTGTGAGAGAGCAGTGGCTTTGGAACACGGAGAGGGTCACTCCTCAGTTTTAAGCCAGCCGTTGTTGGAATTGGCTGGTAATTAGCTTCACAACTTTTGGGAAAGGAGAGTACTGTGTTGTTCCAGATGGCATGATAATTCTTCACCAGGGGAGAGACTAAAGATTGGGAAAATGCTCTTGCCTCTCTAGAAAGACTCCCACTAGACCAATTACAGTAAGATGGATGTAGACATGTGGGTCTCCATCTGCCACCACTTGAGCTTTAAAAAAAAGAAACCCAAAGCATTCATAAACTTCCTTCTCAAAATCTGCCTGTGCTGAAACAATAAAAATTGGTGAGCTATGTTAGCTTTTCTTTGTTTAGTTTTTTTTTTTTTTTTTTTACAGAGATAGGGAGAGGGATAGACGGGGACAGACAGACAAGAATGGAGCGACAGGAAGCATCAATCATCAGTTTTTCGTTTTGACACCTTAGTTGTTCATTGATTGCTTTCTCATATGTGCCTTGACCATGGGCCTTCAGCAGACTGAGTAACTCCTTGCTCGAGCCAGTGACCTTAGGTCCAAGCTAGTGAGCTTTGCTCAAACCAGATGAGCCGCGCTGAAGCTGGCGACCTTGGGGTCTCGAACCTGGGTCCTCCGCATCCCAGTCCAACACTCTATCCACTACACCACTGCCTGGTCAGGCTGTTTAGTTGTTTTGAGTTTCAGTTTCAGATCTGGATAAGAGAGAATGTATGCACTGCAGACTACAGGGAGTTTGGAAGGGAGCTAAAGAGGGCTGCACTCAGGAGCAAGATCTGGAAATCGACCTCTTTTTTGGTTCATAATCAATTTGCCTTCAAACTCTAGATGCTCTTTTCCACTTTCCCACAGGGCCTCAATTAAATAATAATGACTGTGTTCATTTTCTGAGGCTGCTGTCAGGAAAGAACACAGACTTGGTGGCTTAAACAACAGCAAATATTCTCTCACAGTTTGGAAGCTAGGATCCTCAAATGAAACTTTGGCAGGACCACGCTCTCTCGGGAGGCTTGTGGGGAGAAGCTGTTACTGGCCTTCTGCAGGTCTGGTGGCTGCCCTCATATAGCTGGCATGTGGCTACTTCCCTCTAATTTCTGTCTTTATGTCACTTTCTCTTTGAGGTGTCTATCAATTTCCCTCTACCTCACTCCTATGGGATGTCTGTTATTGGATACAGGAACCCGCTGGGTGAGACAGGAGACATCTCCTCATTTCAAGTGCCTTAACTGCTGCAAACCCATTTTTCCCCACTAAGATCATGTTCACAGGTTCTAGGAATCAAGATACAAACATATCTTTTTTGAGGGTCACCCATTCTACAAACTATAATGATTTTAAAAGTCTTTTAAATGGGTTATAAATTAATACTATCTTTCTGGAGAATAATATGATGTTTTAGTTTATTTAAAAATATTTATCAAGGCCCTGGCCAATTTGATCAGTGGTACAGTGTCAGCCCGGTGGGTGGAAGTCATGGGTTTGGTTCCTGGGTTTGATTCCTGGTCAGGGCACAGGAGAAGTGACCATCTGCTTCTTCACCGCTCTCCCCCCCCCTTTCCTCTTCCACAGTCATGGCTCAAATGGTTCAAGCAAAGTTGGCCCTGGGCACTGAGGATGGCTCCATGGCCTCACCTCAGGCACTAAAATAGCTCAGTTGCCGAGCAATGGAGCAGTGGCCCAGATGGTCAGAGCATCATCTGGTATGAGAATTGTGAGTGGATCCCAGTCGGGGCACATGCAGGAGTCTGTCTCTGCCTCCCTGCCTCTCACTTAATTAAACAAATACATTTATTGAGTGCCTACTATGTGTCAGGAATGTATTAAGGCCTTTAATCAATAAGAATATAAGGGTAAATGCATTCTCGACCTGGTAAATTCCTTGCTTGAAATGTCCCTGTAGATAGGAAAATACAAAAGATCTATGAGATTCTTTTTTTAGATGGTTCCTCATGGTAGCATTGCTAGAGAAAAACAAGTGGAATAAAATCAAAGTGTCTATTTAAAAAAGGGGTCAGCTGGAAAATTATATCATGTTCATATTGTACTCTAAGATTTTTTAAAATTAAGCCCACATCAATATGCAAGATGTATTAAGTGATCAACAATATTGTAAACTAAAGAATTTTAATTAATATAAATAAAGACAAACATCTATAGAGATATACATGTTGGTACAGGTATAAACTTGAGGGGCAATGGGCAGTCGCAGGGAACTCAATAGCTACTACCTTGTACAGACATTCTGGGGACGGGTATGCAGAGGATGAAGGCAGATTTTTTTTACTTTTCCTATCAATGTTTATGAACAATTGAATTTTCCAAACTTGTACATGTTATTTTTACTTTTTGGTAATGTTATCTGGTGATGAGAATTTGGTACATTTATTACTTTTTAAATACTTTATTCTGAAATTTTGTGAGAAGATTGAGGCTTTTCTTTCAAATCAATTTGAAATTAGGTTTAGTTCTGTCTATTGCTTGGGATATTTTCTTCCTTGATTTGTGTAATTATTGTTGCTTTCCATCTGTCTCTTTTTCTCCTTTTGCAATTGATTGTTCTCATGTTAGTTCTTCCGGACTTAGTAGCTAAATCTCTTATCCTTTCCTCTCATGACTTCTAATTATTTCTCTGCTCTTAGAGATTTCTTTCACTTGATATTCTGGGTCACTAACCTGAGTCTCACCAGAGATTGCCCTCAATTATTATATCTCATCTACTGATTTTTTTTCTTTCTTTCTTTTTTTTTTTGTATTTTTCTGAAGTTGGAAACAGGGAGGCAGTCAGACAGACTCCTTGCATGCGCCCGACCGGGATCCACCTGGCGTGCCCACCAGGGGGATATGCTCTGCCCATCTGGGGCGTTGCTCTGTTGCAACCAGGGCCAGGGTCATTCTAGCACCTGAGGCCATGGAGCCATCCTCAGCGTCCGGGCCAACTTTGCTCCAATGGAGCCTCGGCTGTGGGAGGGGAAGAGAGAGACAGAGAGGAAGGAGAGGGGGAGGGGTGGAGAAGCAGATGGGCGCCTCTCCTGTGTGCCCTGGCCGGGAATCGAACCTGGGACTTCTGCATACCAGGCCGACGCTCTACCACTGAGCCAACCAGCCAGGGCCTCTCATCTACTGATTTTTAAGTTTTAAGATCATAGTTTCAGTCGCAGGCAGGTGTGTGTGTGTGTGGCTGTGTTTTGCTCTGTTAGGCTCTTGGGCCCCTTGGACTGCTTGTCTTTTCTTTTTCTTCTTCTTTTTTTTTTTTGTCAGCTTTGGGCCAAGGTGCAGTTGCTATAGATCTTTTGGAGGCAGTGAGGGCCTCTCCCCATGTGAGCTGACGATGACGGGACAGCAGAGGAGATCATGGGCTCCCTCGTGAGGACAGGGCTTTGCTGGTCATCTCTGTTTCAGGGACAAAGGAGACTTACCCAATCCTTTTGGTACTTCCACTCATCCCTGTGGGCTGCGAGACATGGCATCTCCTTATTGGCTAGTGTCTCGTCTCTCTGGCCGTGGGGAGAGGTCCTGAGAGCTTGATCTCCAGGAGTGAGACCCAGATCCATGCATCAGGGCTCTCTGATGCTGGTCCTACCGTCTCTTCTGGTGCAGAGGGGGAAAAGCTTGGCAAGCCGTCAATCACTTTCTCCATGCCTAATCTCTGTACTGCCTGGAGCTACCCCGGCCAGCTGAGAGAAGCATGAATCTAGCCTAGCTGAGCAGAACAGCCCAGCAAGGCAGCCTCGTTCAGCAACCTTCCCCTGACACTCACACATATGAACTCCAGTAATAAACACTTGTTTCACGAAGCCTCCGGTTTGTTATACAGCAAAACCTGATACCAGAAAACAGGTGGGATGCTGTCCTTTTATATTTAATAACACAGACACAAAAATGTTATTTAAAAAATTGAGACCCAAGGAAATATTGAAAAGGTGAAAAAGAAAGAGCTGATATAAATTTCATTAAGATGAATTTGTAGAACCTCAGTTAAAAGAATTACTGAACTGTCTTTTGCTTGATGACGGGAACTGTGATCTATTTCAAGTTTCATTTTATAGTGCCTGGCCCAACAGAAGGACCAGCAAACATTTATTAAATAAATCACCTTCAAAATATTCCTAGACAAATCTTTATCTGTGGGCTAATTGAAAGAATTTCCTTTGTCCCGCCCGGATAGCTCGGTTGGTTAGAGCAGTGGTCCCCAACCCCCAGGCTACGGACAGGTACTGGTCCGTGGGCCATTTGGTACCGGTCCGCAGAGAAAGAATAACTTATATTATTTCTGTTTTATTTATATTTAAGTCTGAACGATGTTTTATTTTTTAAAAATGACCAGATTCCCTCTGTTACATCCGTCTAAGACTCACTCTTGACGCTTGTCTTGGTCACGTGATACATTTATCCATCCCACCCCTAAAGGCCAGTCCGTGAAAATATTTTCTGACATTAAACTGGTCCGTGGCCCAAAAAAGGTTGGGGACCACTGGGTTAGAGCACTGTCCCAATACACAGAGGTTGCCAGTTTGATCTGCTGTCAGGGCACATACAAGAACAGACTAATGTTCCTGTCTCTCTCCTTCTTCCTCCCTCCCTTCCTCTCTCCCTAAAAGAGAAATTTAAAAAATATATTAAAAAAGAATTTCCTTACACAGTGTTTCCAGTGTTGATTCTGGTCTGCTTAAATATCTTATGACAAGGACTTCATTACCTACCAGGCAGATCTTTCCACTGTCAAACAACAATCATCAGAATCATTTTATTGAAGAAAAAGAACATCTGGTTGACAGTATGAAATCTGAGCTAGATAATTCAGAAACACAGTTTCTCCTTATTAAGAAAGCCCAATCGATGAAGCAAGCATATTTCCACTTTCTGATAAAGAAGCTCCCATGGCCTTGGCCAGAGAGCTCGTGGGGTCATCATTCTGAAACGCAGAGGTTGCCAGTTCGATCCCCGGTCAGGGCACATACAGGAACAGATCTATGTTCCTGTCTCTCTCTCCTTCTTTCCCTTCCTCTCTCTTTCTCTCTCTAAAATCAATATAATTAATATTAAAAAAGGAAAATAAAAGAAGACACTTCTCTGGACCAGAGTGTCTGCAGAATCGCTTCCATTCAGCATCGTTACCTTATCTTTCAACCTGCTCCAAGAGCATACCACTTAGTCCATAATAAATGATTTTACTCTGGTTATAAAAAGCAAAATGATCCCTTTTGAATCAGTATTACCTTGGAATGTAATTACCAGCATCTCATTTTGTTAGCTTATCATCCAATGCTCTCAGGATGGCTTTAAATAGAAAAAATTGGCAGTTTTATTGTATTCTTGATGTCTTGCAAACATTATCTATTTGTATGACTGTAGGGTCAGTCTACACACTTCACTGGATCTAAAAAGAAATTTAAGTTGTGCTTATTGCTGTGAACTAAGATTTAAACAGTTCATTATTTAATATTATGAAGTATCTTAACAGGTAAGGCTCCAAGGCAAAAACTTACCTCTCACCCTTTAAATTTAAGAAGCCAATATGAAAGTCTGTTTTCAATTTATACAAAGTTATTAGCAAAATATATAACGCATAGTAAGTGTTTGAGAAAGGTTATAAGTTACATTTATTTTTGTATGCAACTATATACTATTACTACTCAGCAAAGAGAGGAGGAGTGACTTCTTGTCAAAATGAATGGGACGTTTCTCTCTTCAATCCAGCCCAATAGTTAACTGACGGCCGGCAGGTTCCATTCCTCTTTGACTTATATTCTTTTTTTTTTTACTTTCTCCAGATCCAGTTTATTTTTAGGTATTACCATATATTGCAATTGTACGCCTACCCCTTGGTCCTTGAGTTGCCCAGTACCTGGTACAGATGCTGTCCTGCACATGGCCGGTGGCAGACATGGCCAATGTATTGCAGCACACCTTCGTGCTGAGTGTGGATGCAGCCCATATGGACATGGAGATATGCCACCCAGATTTCCTTTCAAGGAAGGACTTGCTATCCAGCTATAGGGAGTGTGGTCAGCAGACCTTCCAGCTGTCAGCATCTTCAAGGTCAGCCTTAGCTGTACAGGCCACCTGCCTGGGTGTCGTGCTCTTTCCAGGGCAACCTTCACTAGTAACTGAGTCTGGCGTTTGGCTAAGGAAGAGGGGCTCATAAGGGCCTCACTATTTCAGCTCATTGTCAGACAATTCTGATGAGAACACCGGTTCCAGAGTGTCCCCCACCCCTGCCTTGTTGTAGAACAGAAAGTATGTCTACCCAGTGCTCACAGAGCCAAACATTAAGCACTGAGAATTACTGTGGAGAAAGATTGATTATTTTACCATGAATGGCGCAACCCAGGACAATGCAAACTCATTGATGCTCAAAAGCCTGAACTCCTTGATGGCATGTAGGTTATAGATGATATAAGGCAAACTCACAGACACCATAGGTTAAGGGTTTGGGGTCACACTGGGAGCTGACTGGTTGGAAGTGAGGTAAGGGTAATGATTCTTCAAGTCTTGAGGTCTGCTCTGGTATCCTTCTGTCTGGTCTCATGGGGTAGTAGCCAGGGGGTCATTCCACCTTAAGGCTCAGGAGCTGAAACAGACTAGGTCAAGATGTGATATTTAGGCCCTGGCTCGTGGCTTTGTGGATAGAGTGTCAGCCCAGTGTATGGATGTCCTGGGTTTGATTCCTGGTTAGTGCACACAGGAGAAGTGACCATCTGCTTTGCTCCCTCTCCCTCTCCTGCAGCCAGTGACTTGATTTGGTTCAAGTGTGACCTTGGATGCTGAGGATGGCTTGGTTGGTCTGAACATCAGCCTCAGGTGCTAATAATAGCTCAATACTTGAGCATCAGCCCAAGGCAGGGTCACTGGGTGAATCCCAGTTGGGGTGCATGTGGGAGTCTGCCTCACTATCTCCCCTCCTCTCACTTAAAAAACAAAAAAAGATGTGCCTGACCAGGTGGTGGCGCAGTGGATAAAGCGTCGGGCTGAGATGCCGAGGACCCAGGTTCGAGATCCCGAGGTTGCCAGCTTGAACGCAGGCTCATCTGGTTTGAGCAAAAAGCTCACCAGCTTGGACCCAAGGTCACTGGCTCAAACAAGGTGTTACTCTATCTGCTGAAGGCCCGCGGTCAAGGCACATATGAGAAAGCAATCAATGAACAACCAACATGTTGCAATGAGCAACGAAAAACTAACGATTGATGCTTCTCATCTCTCCATTCCTGTCTGTCTGTCCCTGTCTATCCTCTCTCTGACTCTCTCTTTGTCTCTGAAAAAATAAAGTTAAAAAAAAAAAAAAGATGTGATCTTTAGCTTAATAGAAACCCATACTTGTGACCCTTAGTAAAGGCCTGGCCATTGTTTCTGTTGGCCCTGGGGGGTTTATGACTAGTAAGGGAAAGGGCTGAGGGAAACTGACTAGAGTGCTAGATACATGTTGCATCAAAAACATACATTCAATGAGAATCATCAGTTTTACCCCCGGCCATGTTGGCTGAGGCTTGGTCAGGCCTTTGTGCTTCCTCTGCCCAATCCTGCTTCTGCTCCCTTCTCTTCAGGGTGCTAATCCCTAATAATGTGACAACTTTTTTTAATGAAAAGGAGGAACAATTTGAGGTATGGAATGATTGGGAATCTGAGCAGTTTCTTAGCTTAGGTCAATACTGAATAACAGCAGAGGCCAGAAAAAAAGAAGACAAGACCTGTTTGAAAAGGGAGGCCTCATTCTGGAACCAAGTTATAATCAGATCCTCTTCCAAGAAAGTGAGGCAGCTTGGTGTGGAGAGAGGCAGGAGGAGATATTCATTCATTTGCACAATTTGATTGTCTAGACCAGGGGTAGTCAACTTTTTTATACCTACCGCCCACTTTTGTATCTCTGTTAGTAGTAAAATTTTCTAACCGCCCACCGGTTCCACAGTAATGGTGATTTATAAAGTAAGAAAGTAACTTTACTTTATAAAATTTATAAAGCAGAGTTACAGCAAGTTAAAGCATATAATAATAATTAATTACCAAGTACTTTATTTCAGATTTTCACTAAGTTTGGCAGAATAAATCTTTATAAAACAACTTACTATAGTTAAATCTATCTTTTTATTTATACTTTGATTGCTTCGCTACCGCCCACCATGAAAGCTGGAATGCCCACTAGTGGGCGGTAGGGACCAGGTTGACTACCACTGGTCGAATACATAGGTCTACAAAAGTTTTCTGTGAAGGGTCAGAGAGTAAGTATCTGATGGAAGAGATACTTACTTTCTGACCATTTTGTGGGCCATTGTGGCCTTTGTCACAGTTATTCAACTCTGACTTTGTCGTTTGAAAATAGTCATGGAAGTTACATAAACATTTTTTGGCTATATTCCAAAAAATGTATTTATGAAAACCAGAATTTGAATTCATATAAAGTTCACATGCTATAAATAGTAATCTTTTGATTTTTTTCACCCACTAAAACATGCAAAGCACACCTGCTCCTGGGCTGGCTTTGTGTCTCAGCAGTAGCCTGCCAGCCCTGCTTGACACAGTACCAGCATGAACACACAGACATGGCCTCGATGCGCAGGGCTGGGGTGGCATTGTTCAGCTTCCTCAAAGTGTGTTTCTTGGAACACATTTTAATTAATGTCTCACCAAAAATGTATTTATGCTCAAGAAATTTTTTTTTTCATATTTTTATTCATTTTAGAGAGGGGAAAGAGAGAGATAGAAGGGTGGAGGAGCAAGAAGCATCAACTCCCATATATGTGCCTTGACCAGGCAAGCCCAGGGTTTTGAACCAGCGATGACTGTTCCAGGTAGATGCTTTATCCACTGAGCTGCCACAGGTCAGGCCTAAAAGACATTCTTAAACAAAATTCCTTTACTACAGGACTTCTCAGAGGCTTTAGTATGCTAATGTACATTGTGAATTTCCAAGAGGGGAATGTGGTAAGAGAGACTTGCGAGGTCAGATTCATTTGAGTACAGAAACTTTTTACATTTGGAACAAAGGCATTTTATGATTGGTGTCCCATGGAACACACTGTGAGAACACTCTCTTCCGTTTTGAAATAGAAAAATGAAGCCATTTGCTGATGTGCCCTCACCGCCGACTGAGAGCTGTGTCCAGAGCTGAGGTCTCTTCTTCTAGGGCTGTAATCTCTTTCCCAAAAGCCTGGCAATATTTCAGAATTACATTCACTCTTTTGGTAAAAGGATGGCAACAATGAAGGGAAAAACATATTTTGTTATTTTCTAAAGCACACTGTGTTGCTTCTCATTTGGTTATGTAAACCCTGGTGAATAGCTTGGTTGTGTCTGTGGCTCTCAGTTCTCACAGGCCCCATGACCCCTCTCAGACTCACCCCACCATCCAATGCTGGATTCATTTCCAATTTCACTCTTCTCTGTTGTATAACTGCTGCTTAAATAATTAAACTTCAAAGCGTATCTCACCCTAAGCTCTTTGGGGCCAGAGCTCGCAATGCTAAAAGCAGCGGCAATAAGACTGGAAAAACTCCTGCACATTAAACCAAAGTGGGAGTTGTTTAAAAACAAACACGAATATTAGGGTTTAGTGAGACCAGTTTCAATTAGAATCAGAGAGCCTTTCAAGAAATTTATATAATATGAATGATCTTGAGGCCTCAGGTGCTAAAGGACTTAGGAGTTGAGTCATATCTTATGTGGGAGTTACTGTGTGAAGTCAGCGCATTAGGCAAAAATTGGATAGAGTCAAAATTACCCTTGAGGCCCTGGCTGGTGGCTCAGTGGATAGAGCATTGGCCTGGCATATAGACTTCAGGGGTCCAATTCCTGGTCAGAGCACACAGGAGAAATGACCGTCTGCTTCCTCGGCTCCACTTCTCCTTCTCTCCCTCCTCCCTTCCCTCAGCCAATGACTCGATCGGTTGGAGCATGGCACCAGGTGCTGAGGATAACTCAGTTGGTGTGCACCAGCTTCAGATGCTAAAAAATAACTCAGTACTCCAGCATCAGCCTCAGACAAGGTTGCTAGGTAGAACCTGGTCAGGGTGCATGTGGAAGTCTGCCTCACTATCTCCCCTCCTCTCATCTAAGAAAAAAAAAAAAAAAAAAAAAAAAAAAAAAAAAAAATATATATATATATATATATATATATATATATATATATATATATATATGTTACCCTTGAAAATTTTTTGAGTCATCCATAAAATGCCAAAAAACCATGACTTTGTTTATATTCTGTAGTCTCTCAGTAGGTCTAAAAACCTAGTCATTTTCCCCATAGTGTTGTATGAGTTCTCTGTTTCTTAGTTTAGCATTAGATGAAGTAGTTAGGTTTGCATTTAGGGGTCTTGCTGTAAAGAAATGATCTTACCCTCCTTGTGGTTTATTTTTCCTGAGAGATACGTACCTCCCATATAGCCTGTTTGCTCTGAAATGTCTGGTCATAAATGACTTTAGATAAATCACATTGCAAAATGTGGTTTTATTTTTCATCTGTCCTGCTTGAAGGGTCCCAAATTTCTTTTGAATTTAAGTTTATGTATCACTATCACAATGTCCTTTGCGTTGTTGTGATACTTTGTGTTCACAGACTCTGGCTGGATACTCTACTCACACCAGCAAACGTCATGAAAAGGAATGGGGAAATGAAAGGATAAGAAACATTGGTAAGGTTCATTTCAGCTAAAAGGGTTTAAAAACAAGGAAATAAAACAAGATTAAATGAGTAAGATAAATACCTTAACATTCTTCTTGACCTTAGCCCCACCCCTTTCCCCATACCCATGCACAGAGTATAGCAAAGGAGAGCGGTGTCTCTTCTGAGAAGGTAAAGCCATTTCAGTGGATCTAAGCCCCAGCCTTCTGACTAGAGAGTCCATACTCTGATCCCCACTCTACAAGCATGTATACAACCTACCTCTTGGAGCCACCAAAGGGTTGACTAGATGTGGCTGCAGACATCTCTGGAGCTTCAGCCAAATGCTCCACCACCTGGTAGCCAAGGGATTTCAGGCATTGTCTCATGGACAAGGTAGTATTTGAATAGAATTTTTAGAATAAGTAGAATTAGTTGCACCAACTAATTCTAAATGGGGCTTCAAAATGTCATGTGTGGAAGCAGGAACATTTTATAACAAAAGCATGGAGGAGTCCTCTAGCTGAGACCTGCTCTAATCAGCCTTACTTTCCTGGATCGAAGAGCATAGAAGATCTTTAATCATGCGTACTGGAATGAATGGCTCATCTAGAGGAGGGCACACACTTTTGCATGGCTGACCACAAACACTATAAAGATGAATCAAGTGGTAAAAGGTTGGAAAACAGACGGGGTCATATTCTGGAGGGCATGTGGGAGACAGAATAAGGCCTTCAAAGACATCCACATCTTAATCCCTGGAACCTGTGACTACATTAGGTGACATGGCAAAGGGGAATTAACATTACGATGGAATCGGTGTTGCTAACTGACCTTAAGATGGAGATATTGCCCCGATTTATCTGGGCGGGCCAGTGTAATCACATGTTCTCACAAGTGGAACAGAGGCAGACGAGGGGTAACCAGAGACGGCAGAGTGGGGAGGACTCAGCCTGACGCTGCGGGTTTCGAAGATGGAAAAGGAGCTGCTTGCTGGCCAAGGATGGGGTACTTTGTAGAAGCTGGAAAAAAGCAATGAAGAGCATTCACTACTGGAGCTTCCAGAAAAACACAGCTCTCCTGACACTTTGGTTTTAACCCAGTGAGACCCTTTCAGACTCTGCCCCCAGAACTGGAAGAAAATCATTTTGTGGCGGTATACGGCACTAAGTTGGTGATCATTTGTTACAATAGCAATAGGAAGTGAATGCACTGTCTCAGAGAGCTGTTGTATGTCCTGTGAGGTAGGGTCTGGGATAAGTCCAAATTCTTACTAGTCATAGAATCTAGGGCAGGGGTCCCCAAACTACGGCCCGCGGGCCACATGCGGCCCCCTAAGGCCATCTATCTGGCCCCCACCGCACTTCCGGAAGGGGCACCTCTTTCATTGGTGGTCAGTAAGAGGAGCCTAGTTCCTATTGAAATACCGGTCAGTTTGTTGATTTAAATTTACTTGGTCTTTATTTTAAATATTGTATTTGTTCCCGTTTTGTTTTGTTTTTTACTTTAAAATAAGATATGTGCAGTGTGCATAGGGATTTATTCATAGTTTTTTTTTTTATAGTCCGGCCCTCCAACGGTCTGAGGGACAGTGAACTGGCCCCCTGTGTAAAAAGTTTGGGGACCCCTGATCTAAGGTAAACTGCTTTACCAATTAGAGCAACTTCACTGACAGTAACTTTCCACAATGATGATGATATTCTATATCTGTGCTGTCCACTATGGTAGCCACTAGCCACATGAATCTGGTGGGCTTTTAAACTGTGGCTTCTATGACTGAGGAACAGAATTTTTAATTTAATTTTAATTAACTTAGATTTAAAATAAAATAACCTCACCTGTCTAGTGCTTATCACACTGGAGAGCATAGCGTCAGAGTCTTTCTTGGCTTTGTCATATATATAGGAGGTAATAGCAGAACCTATCTCTTAAAGTTACTATTTACTAATAGATATGAGGTTGATAATATATAATAGCATTTGGGCTATATTCAGTAGAAATAAAAACATTTGCATCCATCCAGGTGGGCAAGGACATCTCACTTTTTGTAGGATTGGAGTTAGGTCCTACATCCTTGGAAAAGAGAACAATTTGCCATAATCTTCCATGACTTTCCTCTTTAGCAAGCTGAATAAATTTCCTGCTATACTGACATTTTTCAAACTGTTAAACCTAATCCGGAGGGACCCGAAACATAGAAGACACGAACAAAGTCCATCGATTACACACCAGAGCTTTATTGTCCAGCTTGGCCAAGTGGCAGCGACTCCAAGTGGTCCTTTGTTCTACCTAGTTTTTATAGTTTTGTAAGTGGGAAGTACAGAAGCAAAAATTGCAATTAGGAGCCCCTGACCACTATTGGTTATAGTCATATGTCCTTTAACATGATAGGACCACGTTCAATTTGCAAGCCATACATTCTTTTGGGGAAAACAAAGTTTACAAGTCAACACAATGGTAGAAAGATGTCTCTTCACATATTAAAAGGCATTCCTATATTATCTAGTGTTCATCTGCCATCTCTCTGTCTACAGTCACACGTGTTAACCACACGCATTTACATAGGAGAGGTAGTTTCTGTGGGGACAAAAGCCCGCAAATGGCTCATTGCTATAAGAAAAGGTTTGTTTTGGCTTTTCTCTTCCTGCACCTGGCTAGCCATTCACCCCTTTCCCCACAGGTGTTGTGGAATGTCTGGGGATCCATGTTTTCCTTCCCTTTGCATTTACAATACAATGCCAATCACACAGTACAGAGACTATTCTCACAATTTCTCTGCACACCTTAACCCAAATTAATAAAATGTTCTCCAAGCCTCTTAAAATATTAATATTAATTCTGTAGTTTTTGATACTTTACAATAGCGGCTCCTCAATATGTCTCCTTTTCTAACCTTTTAAATAACACTTGAAGTTTTCTTCTAACCATGTGCAACATTTCTGAATTTCTCTGCACCAGCATTAGGATCTGTCTGAGCTGACACATGTTTGTGTGCCTGTGACAGAGGCAGCTGTCCACGTGTGCACCAGCTCCGTGTCAATCTCCCAGGCTCTGGGTCTTGTTCCGCTCCACCATCTGCCACACCCGACTCTCCTTGCGCCCGAATCCCTGCTGCACCTCTGGGTCTTGTTCCGCTCCACCATCTGCCACACCCGACTCTCCTTGCACCCGAATCCCTGCTGCACCTCTGGGTCTTGTTCCGCTCCACCATCTGCCACACCCGACTCTCCTTGAGTCCGAATCCCTGCTGCACTTCTGGGTCTTGTTCCGCTCCACCATCTGCCACACCCGACTCTCCTTGCACCCGAATCCCTGCTGCACCTCTGGGTCTTGTTCCGCTCCACCATCTGCCACACCCGACTCTCCTTGCGCCCGAATCCCTGCTGCACCGCTGGCCTCCGGTCCCCATTCCAGGCAACCACGAAGAAGACAGGAATTTCATTTGGAGACTTTGCCTTTTTATTTTTGAGAAAGGCCCTTCTCGTGAGTTTTTATTTCATTTTGTGTCATTTCATATCTTTCAGAGACATGTCACCCGGGATCCACTAGGAGATAAGGATTCTGGGTGAGGAGCCACTGAGCCACTTCACCTGCAGGTGCTGTAAAGTACCAAAAGCTACAGAATTAATATTAGTATTTTTGGAGGCTTGAGAAACATTTTGTTGATTTGGGTTAAGATGTGCAGAGAAATTGTGAGAATAGTCTCTGTACTGTGTGATTGGCATAGTCAGGATGGCCCTTGGTATTGTATTGTAAAAGCAAAGGGGAGGAAAACATGGATTCCCAGACATTCCACCACGCCTGTGGGGAAAAGGGTGAATGGCTAGCCAGGTGCAGGAAGAGAAAAGCCAAAATAAACCTTTTCTCATAGCAATGAGCCATTTGCGGGCTTTTGTCCCCACAGAAACTACCTCTCCTATGTAAATGCATGTGGTTAACACATGTGACTCTGGACAGAGAGATAGCAGATGAACACTAGATAATATAGGAATGCCTTTTAATATGTAAAGAGACATCTTTCTACCATTGTGTTGGTTTATAAACTTTGTTTTCCCCAAAAGGATGCATGGCTTGCAAAGTGAATGTGGTCCTATCATGTTAAAGGACATATGACTATAACCAATAGTGGTCAGGGGCTCCTAATTGCAATTTTTGCTTCTGTACTTCCCACTTACAAAACTATAAAAACTAAGTAGAACAAAGGGCCGGCGCGCTTTCCTTCAGAATTCTGTCGGAAAAGCCGCCGCTTGGCCAAGCTAGACAATAAAGCTTTGATGTGTAACCGAGGGACCTTGTTCCTGTCTTCAATGTTATGGGTCCCTCCGAATTAGGCTTAACACTGGGAAAGTATGCATTGCACTTTCTAACCTCTAAAGAGAGGACAAGAAGATGGTTGTGTTGGGTACTGACTGAGTCAACCTACATTATCTGGCTGTGTGTTTAAACAATTATTTCAAACAACAATTCAAACCGAATACTTACTATGTATCTGAATATGCTAAGGCTAATCTCTCTCTCTCTCTCTCTCTCTCTTTGTTTTTGAGTCTAATCTCTTTAAGCCTCAGTTTTTTTATCTTAAAAAGTAGAAGGGCAGCATTTATCTGTTGGAGATACATGTGAAGATGTCTTGCAAACTATACAGTGATGGAAATGACAGGGTGGGATGATGTTGGTTCATCCCTTAAAATGTCCCTTTTTCCTGTTCTTTGGTACATTATTCTCATATGCTCTAATTAAATTCCCTTTTACAATGGCTCCATTAACCTTATTAATAGCTAATTTGACATGTCAGGAGCCAATATCTTACGTTGGGTTCCTTAAAAGCAGAGCCCAGCTGGGGATTCTTGTGCAAATGATCCACTGAGGGGGAACCTCAGCAGAGACTTGCAAGGCAGGGAGGGTGGATGAGGAAGGGGAATAGTAAGTGAGATCCATTTGTCAGGTGAAGTTCAGCCTGAGCCCAGGAGGAGCTCTGGGATATGAATTGCACCTCAGAGGCTGTCCTGCCTGGAAGCCAGGAGCCTGGGCTTATTAGTCAATCACTGACCACAGGCTGTCCTTGAGAGTGTGGCTTATAATTCCTAGGCAGCTTTAGACTAAGCAGGTCATCAGCCAAGGGCAAGGCTCTGGAGACAGGCTCAGGTGTGAGCACCAATAGCCAATGATTGCAGAAGCTGGGGGTTGGTGCAGGCCAAGTACAGGAAGACCTGGGTAAGGTGTCAATCACAGCTATTGCAAATGATGTAGAAATGGAAAAATTGCTTATTCTTTTGAGTTGAGAGAGTCAATCTTATCTTTGTTTTTCAGAGAACAATATTTATTTATTTATTTATTTATTTGCTTTTTTTCTCCTGTGATAAAAATCTCAGATTCTATTAATGGAAATTTTAGAACAAAACTGAAGATGGTGATCTAATTGCATCAGTAAATATATGATGTGCCTCATGGCAATAATCCTCCTTTCTCATTTTGCTCTCTCCTGACCTATAGGATAATGTGAGATTCAAGGGGAAAAAATATATTTTCTTATCAAGACAGTTTAGAGAATTCTTAGTATTTGATGTTAAAAGAGTTGGAGAAAATGAGAGTGAGAAACAATGAAGTCTTTTATATAAAAACTATAGTGAATCTGTGAGGAGGCTGAGTAAGGAGTTTTTTTCATGGAGGGAACACCTAGAAGTGAATACAAAGATAATCATAATAATATTAATATTACTTAACACATCTGGAACACTAAATTGGTCCAAGCCTTGTGCAAAGAACTTTACAACTTGCTCTTATTAAATATCACTACAACTTCACAAAGTAGGAAGCATTATTATCCCCATTTTACAGATGAAGAAATTGTGGTTCGAAGAGATGAAGTTGTTTGCTTAAGGTCACATGGCTGTTAAAAGGTAGAGCTGAGACTTTAACCCAAGACCCAAATGATTGTGTGGTGGGAGAACCTGAGGCTCCGAAAACGGAAGATGTGTGTGTGCCCATGGGCCCAAGGGCTATTTCTTTACCAAAAGAACAGCCAGGAAGTAACAACATAGGAAAGAGGTATTAGTATTTGATGGGGTAGGAACATTCAAAATAAGTTTGGAAATAATACTTTACACACAAACATACTATTCTTCACTTCACAATTATTTACCAAGCTCTAGTTTTGTGCCCCTCTGAAGCCAGGCACTGGTGATATGATCGTCAAATGGTTACAGCTGTTACAGCTGTCACAGAGCCTAGATTGGGAAGATGGACATTACTGTATTTCCCCATGTATAAGATGCACCCTTTTAAAAAAATTTAGGGGGTCTAAAAACTGAGTGCATTTTTTGCAGTGGTTGTAGATGTTTGTTACTTGCATTTCTTGCTTTTTCGCACTTGTTGTCTTTGCGCTCATTGTTTTGCACTTCTTACCGGTATTATGGTAAGTTACATTTGCCAGTTCTGCTCAGAAATGGCTCAGAAAAGATTTTCATACAGTGCTGAATTCAAGTTAAAAGGGATCCAGTTTGCAAAAATGAATGGAAATTGTACTGCTGAACGTAAGTTTGGTCCTCCTCCAACTGAGAAACCAATCTGAGACTGGCTACGGGAAGAAGAAACCCTACTGAAAACACCACGGCAGAAAGAGGCCATGAGAGGCAAGTCAGAAAAATGGCCTGATTTAGAGAGGAATTGAAGATACAGATTGAAGAGCAAAGGGCAATTGGAATTCCTGTGTCTACAAAGATGGTTCAGCCTGAGGCAAGAAGAATTGCTGATGATAAAGAAGTTACTGATTTCAAAGGAGGACACAATTGGTGCTTCAGGTTCATGATATGGAATGGACTAAACATGTGTACATGCACCAGACTTGCCCAAAAGATGCCTGAAAGCTATGAGCTTGAATTTCATCATTTTGTCATTCAATGTGAGAAGATACATCAGTTTGAGTTGGGACAGATTGCAAATATGGACAAAGTCCCTCTTCAATGTGATGTCCCAAGTAACAGAACTGTTGATAAGAAGGGGGTGAAAACTGTAATGGTGAAGACAAGTGGACATGAAAAGAGTTGTTATACAGTTATTCTAGCTTGTTGGCCAGGAAGTCTCGGCCACCATGGTCTCTCTCTTGTCACTACTTTCCTATGCTGATTTTCAAATGCAAAACAATGTCAAAAGAAAACATTGCCTTCTTGTCATGACAAGGGTTGGATGGATCAGGGTGGGATGAAGATCTGATTTGAGAAAGTTTGGAGGAGACCAGTTGGGCTCTTATGCAAACCTGCCCTATTGGTGCTTGATCAGTTCAGAGTACACACAACAAAAAACACAAAGAAGATTGCTGCAGAGCAAAAAACAAAATTTGCTATCATATCTGGAGGCTTGACATCCCAGCTCCTCCCACTTGATGTCAGCATTAACAAACCCTTCAAAGCTGCCATGAGAGACAAATGGAACCAATGGATGAAGCCTTCTGGGGATAATTTGACACCAGCAGGAAGAGTGAAGAAACCAACTGTAGGAGAAGGTTGTACCTGGGTCCTGGGATAATATCAAGATTCAGATTGTTGTCAAGTCACTTAAGAAGTGTGGCATTTCACATGCCATAGATGGAACTGAGGATGAGGCAATATATGACGACAGTGATTCATCATCAGACACAGATGAGGACAAACTAGTGGATGAGAGTTTTGACAGTGATGAGTCATATGAATTTTATGATGAATAAAACTTGAGTTCAATAACTTTATGTATTACTGTTGAAGCACTTGAGGCATAGAATCTGGATTTTCTAACCAATTGCTCTCTTTCCATGTTTCCCATCTTAGTAAATGCCACTGTTACCCTCTTACTTGCCCAGACAACCTGAGTGTCATCCACGACTTCTCTATTTACTTCTACACTCATAGCCAGTTCCTGCCATGACCCGAATCATCAGAATCCTGAAGGCAGCCAGGAAGTCTCGGCCACCACGGTCTCTCTCCTGTCACTACTTCCCAATGGAGCTTCCTGTTCTCAGTGTCATTCCTCCATTCAATCCTCCAACCATCCCTCTGCCCAAATGATCTCATTAAAATGTAAATCTTTATGTGCTGCTTGCCTTCCTAAAATCCCCAAATAATCCCTAACTAATATATAGCATTTATCAGGGGCCAGGCACACCTAATGGATCCATTCTTAAAATCTCGTGGTGTTACAGTAGCCTGCTTTTAAAAACACAGGGCTGGTTTATGCCAGAATTTAGGCAGAAATGCTAGAGGGAGTGATGTTTCTCTCAATATAAAAGAGAATTTTAAATTTTCTGAAGGCCTGCCTTAGTTAAGTCCTGTCTTGCGCATTTCAGAGGTGTAAGCACTGAGTCTAACCTGATCTTGTCTCCTCACTTCTTATGCCCTAGATATTCTGGAATGTAGTTTTACCTTTTTGTTAACATGTTGCCAACTTAGGTTTCTCACTGCAGATTCAGGTGTCCCATCTTCATTTTTCATCACATCCCTGAATTTTTAGGTTTTAACAGAAGAGACTGGTAAGAGAGGTGCAAACTTGGGAGAGGACTGGACTGGTCCTCTGGCTTCATTAAAATATAAATGGAGAGAGTAGCTTTTTAAAGTAGTAATTTCTCTACACATGCACACACACATGCATACACACTGATCTTCCAACTCTCTTCATCTTGCCCTATATTATTAGTTCTTTTAACTTATTAAATATTTATTATGTTCCTTTATTGGATTTATTTGTAATTGCCTGGCTATTTCCTTCCATGTATCTTCCTTAGAAATAGTAATCTTTACATTTACCAAGATCAATAGCCTCAATGTTTGGGGGTTTGGAATGAAACATAAGTCTAAAGCTCCCACTTGAAAAAAGATTCACCTTCAGGAAGGTGAAAATTAATTTTTTTTGTCTCAGATTCTGGGTTGGAGGACTGTTGGAAATATTATAGAAATTAGTTTTAGCTGATTTTCTGGGGAAAGAATATATATTCACTGGGGCCATGTGTCAAAGGCAGGAACTGGTGCACTGAAATTAAGATGAGTGAAGTCCTTTATCCTGGGCAAATCACAAGCAATCGCCAGTTTCCAGCATTCTATTAGATTTGTTACAACTTTGGTCTAGGAAGAGAGGAATTTGCTGTCCTCTGAAAGCCCTCATCATTTGCTGGGTTTATTGAGTGCTGAGTGTTCCTGAACTTCAGGCATAGGTCCTGGCTATCATCTTTAATTTACACAGTATGGATCAATGCAACACCCTGGTGAAGCGGGGTAGGCCATCACATCTCCTGCGATGATACAGAGTGAGGAGCCACTTCACCCGCAGGTGCTGTAAAGTACCAAAAGCTACAGAATTAATATTAATATTTTGGGAGGCTTGAGAAACATTTTATTAATTTGGGTTAAGGTGTGCAGAGAAATTGTGAGTAGTCTCTGTACTGTGTGATTGGCATAAAACCAAGATGGCCCTTGGCATTGTATTGTAAATGCAAAGGGAAGGAAAACATGGATTCCCAGACATTCCACCACATCTGTGAGGAAAGGGGTGAATGGCTAGCCAGGTGCAGGAAGAGAAAAGCCAAAATAAACCTTTTCTTATAGCAATGAGCCATTTGCGGGTATTTGTCCCCACAGAAACTACCTTCCTATGTAAATGCGTGCGGTTAACATGTGTGACTCTGGACAGATAGATGGCGGATAAACACTAGAAAATACAGGAATGTCTTTAATATGTAAAGAGACATCTTTCTACCATTGCGTTGACTTGTAAATTTTGTTTTCTCTAAAATGATGTATGGCTTGCAAATTGAACATGGTCCTATCATGTTAAAGGACATATGACTATAACCAATAGTGGTAAAGGGCTCCTAATTACAATTTTTGCTTCTGTACTTCCCACTTACAAGACTATAAAAACTAAGTAGAACAAAGGGCCGGTGCGCTCTCCATCAGATTTCTGTTGGAGCTGCCACTGCTTGACCAAGCTAAACAATAAAGCTTTGGCCCTGGCCGGTTGGCTCAGTGGTAGAGCGTCAGCCTGGCGTACAGAAATCCTGGGTTCGATTCCCGGCCAGGGCACACAGGAGAAGCGCCCATCTGCTTCTCCACCCCTCCCCCTCTCCTTCCTCTCTGTCTCTCTCTTCCCTCCCGCAGCCAAGGCTCCATTGGAGCAAAGATGGCCCGGGCGTTGGGGATGGCTCCTTGGCCTCTGCCCCAGGCACTAGAGTGGCTCTGGTCATGGCAGAGCGACGTCCCGGAGGGGCAGAGCATCGCCCCTGGTGGGCAGAGCGTCGTCCCCTGGTGGGTGTGCTGGGTGGATCCCGGTCAGGCGCATGCGGGAGTCTGTCTGACTGTCTCTCCCTGTTTCCAGCTTCAGAAAAATACAAAAAAAAAAAAAAAAAAAAAAAAAAAAAAGCTTTGATGTGTAAACAACGGACCTTATTCCCATCTTTCATGTTTTGGGTCCTCCGAATTTGGCTTAGCATAGAGGACCCTAGACCCAGCCTGCCCAGGTTCACACCCCAGCTCTGCCACTTGGTTATGTGACCTTGTACGAGTAGGTTAGTCCCACTTATCTTGGTTGTCTAATATGGATGACAAAAGGACAAACCTCATACAAATGTCGTGAGACTATTAGATGAGATTCTATACTTAAAGCACTTGAAATAGAAGCTGGTCTATACTAAATGCTCAATAAGTAGTTTATTATTACCAGTCTTGACTGTTAGTCTGTTAAATACTTGTCTTTTACTGTCTTTCCAGGGCCAACACTGGCATTGAGTCAGCAGTCAATAAATATTGATTGAGCAAATAAAGAAATGATTTGGTCAGAGGGAAGGACCTGAAGGGACTGAGAACCAAATGAAAACAAGAACAACAACAATAGTAAGGAGTGAGTGCTCCTCTGAGGAATGGCATTTATTTATTCACTAACTCACTCATTTCTCAGAAAACCCCAGGAGGGGTCCTATTATTACGCTCCCTGTAAAGCCAGGAGGCAAGGCCAGGGCCACCATCACAGCAGCCTGGCTCATGCAGGTTCGCATTGGATTCGGACAGTCGGCAAAGAAACAGCGGAGCCAAAAACTGGTGGGCCATAGTCTTTAATTCTAGCTTTGCACCCGGGGGGCAAGTAAAAATACACACTGGGCTCCAAAACCCAGTCACATTCAGTGCTCACAAAGCTACTGACTTATCCGAGTTTCCTAGAATCAAAGGTGTCTAGCTCACCAGACTTATTCACCTCTGTTCCCCATCTCCTTTCCTTATCCCAGATACAAACTCTACACAAACTGGCATCTCACTCAGCACTCCGCCATCTTGGCTGCTTCTCCTGGCCTCCTCCACGTGGCCTTTCTCTGCTCTCCTCTGCTCTCTCTTCTAATCTCAGGAACCAAGAGCCCAAGCTCCCACTTCGTCCCCATTTTATAGTGTAGCAATCCAAACTCTTAATCCAATATACAAAACAGGGAAGTCTCTAATACAAAGTCACTTCTCTGAGGCATGATTGGATTGTACCGCCCTACATCAAAAAGGGTAGGAAAGGCTTAATCCCAAAACCAAGCCCCAGGCTACAAGGATTCTCCCTGCCTTTAGCCCATCCCAACACACATTAATATCACCTGGGCAATGGCCTCTTTAACAAAGTGAGCATAATACATTTTATCTGCCCAACACTCCCCCTTTTACAAAGGAGGAAACTGAGACCTACAAGAGTTAAGCTAGTCACCAAGGCCATTGAGACAATAAATGCTGGGGCTATTTTTGAACTTGGGTTTGTCTGATTATGAGCAGGACTCCATTTCCAAGGCAATTGACAAGCAATAATTGAGTCTCAGATGTAAATAGGTTACATTTATTTTCAGGATCTCCTTGTCCTCCCCTCATTTTTGTCATCCTTTTTTTTAAGACATATTCTGTAGGGAATCACTCATATAACCTTGAACCCTCCATGACTTGGATTGGGGAATTTTAGTTAAAAGCCCTGAGTGAATGTCTCTTGGATGCAAACACCAAGAAACTTTGTGCAGACACAAAGGAATGCATGTAAATGGACTTTAGAAAATTAGCCTAGAGGTTCTAGATTGCCCCTTCCTTTGTGCTTGTTAATTAGCAAAAGAATGTACTGACCCAAATTAGCCCTTTCTCCAAGTCAGCAAAAAATCTATTAGTCATTCTTTCCCCTTATCACCTGATTTCCCTCCCTTGTAATCCTGTTACTCCTGTTCTGCTTCTGATCAATAGAAGCTGAGGGAGAAGGAAATTTAGAAGGACTTTGACTCCCTTGGAAGGTCTCCCCCTCTTCCTCTTGACATAATTTGTATCTTGAGTGGATTTTTTCCACGTGACACTGGTAGTTCCTAGGGGGCTGGAGTACTACCATATTCCAGTGTAAGATGCTCAGTTTTGTAGCTTTTTCTTTTGTTGATGCACTTGTGTGTATAGCTGCAGAGAAGTGGCAGTAAAAAATTGGTGATGGTTTTGCTGTGGCAGCATCTGCTCCAAATATTTGCATAAAAACAAACTATTTTCTTTAGCTTATGCCTTGGGCAGATATGTAATGCATATGTGCACATTCACATGAGGAAGGAGGTACAAACCTTCTCAGATGGTCTAGATCAGGGGTCCCCAAACAACAGCCCACAGGCCGCATGCGGCCCCCTGAGGCCATTTATCTGGCCCCCGCCGCACTTCGGAAGGGGTACCTTTTTCTTTTTTTTTCTTTCTTTTTTTTTTTTTTAAATTTTATTTTTTTAATGGGGCGGCATCAATAAATCAGGATACATATATTCAAAGATAACATGTCCAGGTTATCTTGTCGTTCAATTATGTTGCATACCCATCACCCAAAGTCAGATTGTCCTCTGTCACCTTCTATCTAGTTTTCTTTGTGCCCCTCCCCCTCCCCCTTTCCCTCTCCCTCTTCCCCCTCCCCCCGTAACCACCACACTCTTATCAATGTCTCTTAGTCTCACTTTTATGTCCCACCTACCTATGGAATAATGCAGTTCCTGGTTTTCTCTGATTTACTTATTTCACTTTGTATAATGTTATCAAGATCCCACCATTTTGCTGTAAATGATCTGATGTCATCATTTCTTATGGCTGAGTAGTATTCCATAGTGTATATGTGCCACATCTTCTTTATCCAGTTATCTATCGAGTTAAAGGGCAACAACTCTTGGATTGAACATAAGCACAAGGCAATTAATGTTTTACAAACATCACTTTTACATAATTGTAGTTGTTTTTAAATGTAAAAAATTATTATCTGATAAAAACACTCACTTATTTTGTTTTAAGATTGAATCATGGCTTCTTTGAGTAGGCGTAAATGTAAGAATAGTTCTGATACCTTCTGTTATATATGTGGCTGTTACACACTTCAAAGTCAAAGGTGCAATATTTCATCATTTGTGACACATGCATATGTTGCCTATTTTTAGCAGTTCCAATTGGTTATTCAATTCATTTGCAAGAAGACTATATTGACATAAAAATTGTCCTTGATTTTCTGAAGTATGAGGAGCATAACTGGATCATTTGTGTAGATCTTAAAATGGTAAATTTCTTGCTAGGACAACAGAGAGGTTTCACGAAGTATCCTTGCTTTCTGTGTTTGTGGGACAGCCGAGCTCGAGAGAAACACTGGATACAGAAGGAGTGGCCGAAACGTGAAGCTCTGGAAGTAGGGATGCAAAATACTGTGAATGAACCTGTAGTTAATTGACACAGGATCATTTTTCTCCCCATTTCACTTCAAACTTGGCTTAATGAAGCAGTTTGTTCAGGCTTTGAATAGAGAAAGTGAATGCTTTCAACATATTATTTCTGCTTTTCCTGCCTTGTCTTTTGAGAAGATAAAAGCAGGTGTATTTGATGGACCTCAAATTTGAACCCTCATACGTGATGAAGAATTTGCCAGGAAGATGAATAAGGAGGAGAAAGCAGCATGGCAGTCTTTTGTGGCAGTTACAAAGAACTTCCTTGGCAACGAAAAGCAGAAAACTATGAACTTCTGGTTCAAAGGATGCTGTTGGCTTTCTGCGACATTGAATGTAACATGAGCATTAAAATTCACTCCCTGAGCAGTCATTTTGATAAATTTCCCCAAAATCTTGGAGCTGTTTGTGATGAGCAGACTACTGCTGGAGCATCAAATAAGATTGTCCTCAATAAGTACACAAACGCAAGAGCTACAAATGCAAATTTTTGCCTGAATAGAATGTAAATAAGTTTTGCGCAAATTTTATGATTAAAATAAGTGTTTTAATATGTTCTATTTCAAAATTGTAGACAAATGCTGATGCAATAATATCTTTTAGTATATTAGTGTAATTACTGCATTATATAAATTATTATATTTTCACAAAGATGATGCCCAAGAAGACATTCTACTTCATTATGTTACACTAAATGTTGAAAATTTTACAATAAGATGAAAACATAAAATTTTGAATTGCAAAAAACCTGTAGCTTACAGAGAAAACCTAATGTCAGATTTGAGATGAGCACACTTGAATTAGGTAAGAACAAGTGTTTTTGTGGATGCAACAAAAATTTTGTTCCCCAGTGTTACAGATGAAAAGATAACTTCTTCTTTTTTAGTTTAATTTAGAAAATTAAATTTAAAAGGGTGTCATTGACCAATAAGAGTACATAGGTTTCAGGCAACTGTTTCTATAGCATTTGAACTGTTGCTTATATTGTGTAATCATCACCCAAAGTCAAATCATTTTCTGTCACCACCCCCTTCACCCTACCCTCTCCTCCATGTCCCTCCCTCACATCCTCCTCCCCCTAATAACCACTTCACTTTTATCTATGTCCATGAATCTCAGTTTTATGTTTGACATAAGGTGTGAAATTATACAGTTCTTAGCTTTTTCTGATTGTAGGAGATTTGTACCGAGAAAAAAGAATTTGTACAGTCAGAAAACTGGTTTTCAAAGAATGTTTAATCAGTCACCCTAGCTAACAATCCTCTACCCTCCCCACTTATTAGGACGATTCTTTCCTCCACCCTGACCATCTGGAACTCAGAAACAGGAAACAAAACCGACCCCTTGTCCTTCTATTCTCTATTCACCTCTCAGCCTGCCACACCAAATCAGGTGTGTGGGACCAACACCTATCTGCGTCTCCATACTAATTAGACAAAAACCTGTACCCTAATCTATCTCACCCTAAATATCAACCTAATCCCACCCCATGAGCCTCTTCCAGTTCCTAATACACTATCCATCAATGTAAGGACCAAACGAGCTATACAGGTAATCTCTCCTCTTATTGCTTTAGAAATCTCTACAAAAGTAGATCTAGGGACAAGGGGACTAGCCACACTGCCCTGTCTTATTCCTATTTACTCTCTCTCTCTCTCTGAAGCCCAGCGAATTCGTAAACATGGAATCAGTGGTTTCACACAAACTGGGCGTCTTACTATTGCCTTTCATTAGTTCACTCACTCTCCTATTTACTTTTCTAACTTTTAAACCCTACCTCTTACATTTGTTTACTAGTTTCTTACAGAACTGCATGCAGACCTTCGCCAATCAGACAACTGGAAAAACCTACCTAACCCTACACACCAACCCTGAAACCTGCCCTCGCAAAACAGAAAAATCTGAAACCCTATATCAGCAAACCTCCTAAATTCTACCTATCAACCCCTACAGGTCCCCTAAACCCTAAAGCTCTCCCGTATCCCTGAAGAACTAGAAGAATGAATAGCATTCACCTCTTAATGCTTTTCAGTCTTTTTACCCTTCACATAGTAAGGGGACAAGATCACTGGGTCTTCTTGGCTGAAGAAGAGCCTACAAATGGACATAAAACATTTCTTTTAGCTCAAGCTAACTGCTCTCTCCAGGGCTGCCAGGAAAAAATATCTCTGACTTTACCATGGAAGAACTTTCACACACACACCCCTATACAACCCTCCTTATCTCTGCATTGCTAATCTCCAAATACCTGCCTCTTTCTTTATTAAGTTCCTACAGGCTGGGATGAGAGAAATCTCTAGGATTACCTACAATCAAATGCTCCTACACTCCTATTCCCCAGTACCCCAAGGAGAACAATCAAATGCTCCTACAGTCCTATTCCCCAGTAACCCAAGGAGAACTTCATGAGGGAAATATCAAATAGGTAGGGATGACAGCAGGAAGAAGCTGCCCCTCAGCCCGAGAAGTTCCCTCCTGAATGTTCTCCAAACCCTATTCCTTTTAATCACACATATTCAATCCTTCTAAAAACTTACACCAACAGGTTCCCTGTCTCTACAAATCTCCACATGTCCTCTCATTTGAAAGGAACCAGACCAGCATGTCTCATGAGGCTCATCCAGGAGACCATGCATCACCATGTCACTCTGTCCACTCGGCACGCACAGCAAGCAACAGACAATTATTACCCTGCAAAATTTTTTACTTCCTCACTCAGGTTTTCAGAGACATCACCTGTTTCAGACCTTACAGCATGGAAATTGATGACCTCCTTAACTGGATGAGGGACTTGACTTGGCAAGATTCCCTTCTTGAGTTCTCTCCAGAAGAAGAAATAATTTTCCAACTTTTTCTCCTCTTTCTCCTCATCACCCTTTACCATATATTATAAAATTAATAACTGCCTTTCTTTTATATGTAACCACAGAGTCGAGAAATGATAGATACGTGAATTCCAAACTGCCCTCTTGCTGTTCCGCTTATCTGTCAGACCTCGCCCTTACTGAGACAAAGGAATTCCAAAAAGTTGACAACCCGCCCCAAGGAGGGGCTCCAGACACACCAGGATTTTTGATTCAACACCCACATGCTCGAAGCCCCCCAAGGAGGAGCATTCCGGAATACCAGGACTTTTGCCTCAGTATCCCCTCAGGCTCTCCCAAACACTATATAACTTGCCCCTAGTCTGTAACTGGTGCTCTTCTCCCCCAGGAGAAGTGCCCTGCAGGGTTCCTTTCTTCCTTTCAATAAAGCCTGTGACTCTGGTCTTTCGGACTCCCATGGATTCCAACACTAACAATTTTACCTCACACATTGTAAGGTATTTTTTCCCGCCCAGGAAGAAGGAAGGGGCCGAAGCCATGAAGTGTGGAATAATAAAAGGCTTTATTGAGTACAGAGCGCATCCTGCCAGATGAGGTTCCCTGGCCCCGGGGACAGAGGCCAGGGAAGTCGCATGGGGTGATCTGCGTGGGAGATATACAGATATTTAAAGGGTCTCTAGGGTGGTCGAGCTAATATGATGTGGTGAAGTCTCCCTGGCTGACCGATCCCACCAGCAGCTTTAAATGTGGCAAGCAGGGTCACCGGTCCCAGCAGGGCCCCTGCCCGCAGCTGCCCACTGAGCCCTGCCCTGACTGCAAGCAGCCCGGTCACTGGCGGAGTGATTGCCCCTTTGGGCAGCAGGCTCAGACTCAGCATCTCTGCGTGGAGGACAAGCCGCTCAGATGGGAGGCCGGTCTAGCCAGATGGGCCCACCAACTCAAACTCCTAGACATCATGGACGGCTGACATGACCTGGACTCAGAGACCCCCATCATCCTCACCAAACCGAGGGAAGGACTCCTGGGAAGTTTCTTTTGGCATACATGGTTGTGGGCAGCCCTAGCCAAAGTTCCCGGGTCTGGTGTCGCACGTGACCTTCCCCCTGCCCACCACCCTACATTCCGATCTTTTGTGTTAATTAGGGGCACCACTTATTCGTCTGGCTACTTCCTGCTGACTAGGGGCATCATGGGGAGGGGAGATCGTCAGCTGGTGGCTTTGTGGGGTGTCAGGAAAAACATCTGTTTGACTGTGACTGGAGAAACTTTGCAGATGTGGTCCTGTAAGGATTTAAAAAGAGGAGTAATAGGGGGATCTGCAGGGTCCAGCCTGTTGGTGAACCAAAGATGGGTAGGGTCCAGCAAACTTGAGGCAAAACTGTATGCCAGGAGTGATGTATGAAGGGGAAAAACTGCATGTCAGGAGTGGTGTGCAAAGAGGAAAAGAAGAGGAAAGGAAGGGGCCCCATCCACTCCCATAACCGAGACCTGTGAGGGAACTAGAGGTCCAGAGTGTGATGGCAAAACAGAGAAGGTAGCCCCCATGTCCACAAGAAATGAGATGGACTTACCTGTTCCTGCAGCATTACCCTGGGTTTTGGTGAGGATGATGGGGGTCTCTGAGTCCAGGAGATGTCAGCCGTCCATGATGTCTAGGAGTTTGAGTTGGTGGGCACATCTGGCTAGACCGGCCTCCTATCTGAGTGGCTGAGGATGAGCCTGCTGCCCAAAGGGCAATCGCTCCACCAGTGACCGGGCTGCTTGCATCAGGGCAGGGCTTAGTGGGCAGCCTCGGGCAGGGACCCTGCCGGGACCAGTGACCCTGCTTGCCACATTTAAAGCAAGCTGCTGGTGGGATTCTTTTTTGTGGCTTGGACTTGGGTCAGGCACTTCCTGTGCCTTGCCCCTGTTGCTCTGCTGGCCTCAGGGTTGCCATAAGAGTCTGGGTTTGGAGTGTTACCTTCTGCTGCATGTGGGCCTGGCGAACAGCTTTGGTCTGTTTCTACTAGCCGTGACCATTAAAAACATTAAATTCCATGTTCACAGACCTTGGATAGGGGTTTGGCGGTTGAGAATAAGAGAAGGGGGGATCCTGGGGAGCCCAGCACCCAGATCCGGCCAGAAATGCCAGAGCCAGAGGCAGGACAGGGCCAGAATTTCCTATAAGAAAATTGGGGTTGGGTGTCCTGCAAACCGGTGTAAGGGCCAATGTCAGGTTGAGAATGGCCTGACGGAGGAGGGGTTTAAGAACACAGTGGAGAAAGGAGGGGGCCCTGGCCAGCAGGGGAGGAGAAAGAGAGACTGGTATTTGCAGGTGAATGAGAAACAGGATCCTGTGAAAGGAGGGGATGGGGGCTCTTGGAGGGAAGAGACCCAAGCGAAGAGGTCCACAGAGGGACCAGAGAGGGGTCCTGAGAGAGGGGTGCCCCTGGGGGTTAGGCAGGAGGGGGAGAGAGTTGGGGGTCAGGCGAAGGAGGAAAGATTAGGAGTGGAGGGTTTAGTGAGGTTTCTCTGACCTAAAAGGGCCTGTGTGTAGAACAGGAGGCACAGAGATCAGGACGGAAACATGAATAACTAGAAGCCCTGAATGTAAGGGATCTCCAACCAGTTCCCAGTTCTTTTGGCGATAGTTAAATTGGTGAGAGTGTTAAAAACAAAAGTCCCTTCAGGAGGCTACCTGGTCTGGTTATCCAGTGGGTTCTGTGGCCTGGCCACAGTGGAGAAGAAGAACAGTTTCTTCTTCTTTAGGAAGGGAGAGATTTCGGATAAGGCAACTCCAGGAGTGTTTTTGGATTAGGTTTAGATTTCTGTGCCCCCATGGCCGCCCTCAGTCCTCGGAGTGCTCAGAGTTGAGAATTGGCATCCTGCAGCTCAAGCTCCGGCCAACAGATGGATAAGGTAAAGTGAATGTGCTCAGGATGTCTCCACGGGCACACATGCACTCAGAACGGAACGGAAAGAGGTTCCTGACGCAGCTGCGGTTTCGGACAGGGAGTCTCGGCAGAAATACTGAGGGGAGGCTGGAGGCAGGGGACTTACCGCACTGTGTGCCAAAGTGGGTGGAAGGTCGGAGGCCCTGGTTCTTTCTTGGAGGGGGAGGGGAGAGGAGCGGTCCTTGTGGACTTTTGACTCTTCTCAGGTTTCAGCACCAAATTTAAGGTATTTTTTCCCATCAAGAAAGAAGGAAGGGGCCAGAGCCACAAAGTGTGAAATAATACAAGGCTTTATTGAGTACAGAGTGCATCCTGCCCGACGAGGTTCCCTGGCCCCAAGGACACAGAGGCCAGGGAAGTTGCATGGGGTGACCCGCGTAGGAGATATTTAAAGGGTCCCCAGGGTGGCCGAGTTAATATTATGTGGTGAAATCTCACTGGCTGACGGACGGTCGCTCTTTTCCCAAGGACTCCGGGGAAGTTTCTTTTGGCGTGCATGGTTGTGGGCGGTCCTAGCCAAGTTCCCGGGTCTAGTGTCTCACGTGGCCTTCCCCCTTGCCCACTACTCTACACACATATCCCTCGGCTTCTTCATCTTCTCCATTGTTACCCTCCCCAGGTCAGGCCCTCCTGACTGCTCCCCTGAGCCCCGGGAGGGCTTCCTCTCTGACCTCCGGTCCAAGCCTGCCCGCCAGCTTTCCTTGCTGCCAGGGCAGTGCACACTTGCTGTTGTTACTCTTCTCCCCAAAGCTCTCCACAGCCTCCCTGTTGTCACTCAAACAAGTTCTAAAGCCCCTCCCAGGTCCCTGATGAAATGACCTGGTCACTGTTCCTACCTAATGTGCCCTTTTATTTCCCCTGCCCTCCCACCCACCTGGCCACTGGACAGTCCTCCATTTGTGGCACTTGCTTCTGCTGAGCAGGCCTAGCTCTCCCTGCCTCCTTGTCTGAGCTCACACATTCTTCCTGCTTGGCAAGCATTTTCTAGCTCCCTTTGCCCATCTAACTGCTACTTATCCTTCACGACAGTCAGTCTGGGTCTTCCAAGAAGAAGGTGCCAAAATAGGATTAAACAACCACAGATTTTTATTTTTTTTGTATTTTTATGAAGCTGGAAATGGGGAGGCAGTCAGACAGACTCCCACATGTGCCCGACCGGGATCCAGCTGGCATGCCCACCAGGGGGCGATGCTCTGCCCATCCGGGGCATTGTTCTGTTGCATCCAGAGCCATTCTAGCACCTGAGGCAGAGGCCACAAAGCCTTCCTCAGCGCCCGGGCCAACTTTGCTCCAATGGAGCCTTGGCTGCGAGAGGGGAAGAGAGAGACAGAGAGGAAGGAGAGGGGGAAGGGTGGAGAAGCAGATGAGCACTTCTCCTGTGTGCCCTGGCCGGGAATCGAACCTGGGACTTCTGCACGCCAGGCTGACGCTCTACCACTGAGCCAACCAGCCAGGGCCAACCACAGATTTTTTAAGGGGAGATTCCTGTGTGAAAAGAAATTTGGAGGGAGCTGGGATAGCCACCATGCTGAAATGCTAGGAGACAGAAAGAAAGCCTAGTAGAATATCTGGACTGCCTTTCAGTCTAAGAAAGGTCCAGAAAAGTCATCAGGAGTCCCCAAGTCAAAGTCAGCTCCTAGCAACAGGCCTGCCTTGTATCCTTGTCACATTCCTCACCGGAAGTGAGCAGCTTGTGGCCGTGGCCTTGCTGCAAATGTGAGGACTGAGTTCAGGGCAGCAGCAGCTGGGGCCCTCCGGCAGTTACAGCATCTGTAGTAGGAGATCTGCAAAGATCGTTCTCATGGCCATTACAAAGGTCAAGATTGTGTCACCTCCTTCAGACCTGTTCTATCTTTCCCTCTCCATTTATTTGTGTTGCTTTCTCAGCCTAGTGTGATAGCCTTTGTTATAGTCATCATTGTATTGTAGCCTAGTGTGATAGCCTTTGTTACAGTAATCGTTGTATTGTAGCCTAGTGTGATAGCCTTTGTTACAGTAATCGTTGTATTGTAGCCTAGTGTGATAGCCTTTGTTACAGTAATCGTTGTATTGTAGCCTAGTGTGATAGCCTTTGTTACAGTAATCGTTGTATTGTAGCCTAGTGTGATAGCCTTTGTTACAGTATTCGTTGTATTGTAATCATTGGCCCACTTTTCAGTCTTCTGTTTTAGGTAGCAAAGTATTTTAAAGCAAGGACCTCATCTCAGTAATCTCTCAGTCCCCAGCTGTACTTTAGGGTGTGGCATATGGTTAGGACTTAGGAAAAGTTGTATGTTTAGAGAGAGGAATAAGATGTGCAGTCATCACCCCATTTCACAGGTAAGGGAACTGAGGCTTGAAGGGATGGGTGACTATGCCAGGGTTAGTTTGGGGTGCACTGGGGATTTGAACACGGATTGCCTCACTCTATCTATCCCAAGCAAAAAGCCTAATGATGACCTGGACTCACTTACTCAGGGACAGCTTTTCTTCACCAGATCATTCTGCTCTGTCTGGGATCCAGGAAAAGGACTCCTGATTGGTACTATCCAACAAGGAAACATATGAGTTCAGAATGAAATAGACTTGGGGTTTGGCTAAAAAATCTGGGCTTCTATTGAATTTTTTTTTTCTTCTTTAAAGCATCTCTCTTTTCTTTGCTTCTTTCTGTGTATCCGAATCCTGTTCTTTGCTTCGTATTGTAGCAGAAACTGTTGTAGCCCATCTGGGACTTCTCAGCACACAGCATCTCTACACACAGGAAGTCCTTACTTCAGTGTCTGCAGATCTTTGCTTGAGGGTATTTTTCTGGCAGTGAGCATGCTTTTCCCAGAGCAGGATGCCAGCACCATGAGCTAATGCAACTGGAAGTTCTCAATCAGTGCTGGACAGGGAGTAGTGGGGGAACAGCCCAGCTTCCTCAGCCCTCAGTTGGGATAACCAAGGCATATTTTCACACTGGCTCGGATGGTTCCCCAGCCAATGGAGCACCAGTTACCCTAGTGGTATCTGCTTGATAACCCACTCTTTATTGCCTGCTTTCTATCCCCTGCCTCACTTTCCCACTGCCCTACGCACACTTGTGGGACTAGTCGCAAATCTTTGCACTCAAATCTTTGTCGGAGGGTGAACACAAACCAAGATGAAACTCTAGTTCAAACCTCACTGTGTTTCATCAATATGTCTCTCTCTCTTTTTTTTTTTTTTTTATAAATTTCATTCTATACATGAAGGAAAGTTGTTCTTATTTTCATTTTCAAGTGAAGAAAATTAAGTTCAGGTTAAGTAACTTGCCTGAGGTCACCGTGCCCCTAAGTGCTGGGGCTGGGATTCCAGTGCTGGGCTGTTTGCTTGACTTCCAACTTGGAGCTCTTAACCACTGGGCTATTGTCTGTCCTGGGAGACTCAGCAGACCTGGCTTGACTCCCACTGTGACCTTCGGCATGTCATCTCAGTTTCCTGGCCTTTAAAATGAGGCTCATGACATAAACCTCATGGGATTTTTTTTCCAGGAAATGTCTGCACAATATTTAGTATCATTTGTCATTGTTGCAAAATAAACACAAAAATAAAACTTCCCATGAATATTGAAAATTTCATGGCATTCAGACCTTATGGTATACATTATCAGAATCTTCAAATATATTATCTAGAGGTTGAGTGGCTGTGCTTTATGGATAGATTGCCATTGAGCACCCCACTTTGAATGAACTCATGCAGCTGTGTTTAATTAAAAAAAAGCACCTATGTCGCTTGAAAACTTGTTATATCTCATCCCTTTTCCACTTTTTCTGAGCCACCCTCAGTAAAGTGGAAAATGGTCTGTTGAGGTGGAATTTTTATATAAACAGATTGAGAAACCTTGGTGATACCTCTCAGAATCCTCCATAAACATTCCTCTTTTTTTTTTTTTTTTTTTTAATTGATTTTTAGAGTGAGAGGAGTGAGAGAGAGAGAGAGAGAAGGGGGGGAGCAGGAAGCATCAACTCCCATATGTGCCTTGACCAGGCAAGCCCAAGGTTTCGAACCAGCAACCTCAGCATTCCAGGTTGATGCTTTATCCCACTGCGCCACCACAGGTCAGGCAGTATAAACATTCCTCTTTGCAGTAGCTAGTTTCAATAGTTTTGTTTTTGTGTGTATGTGAAGGGTAGTGTCCCTAAATCTGGTTGTCATATTTGTTGACATGTTTATAATATTCTCCAATTTTTTAGTAACTATAGGATCCATAACAATAACTGCTCACTCATCCCTGATACGGGTGATATGTATATTCAAATTGTTGTACAACCATCACCACCATCCATCTCTAGGCTTTTTTCATCTTAAAACAAAAACTCTCTCTCTATTCTTCTTGCCTTCAGACCCTGGCTGGTCAAGGCACATACAGGAAGCAACTACTATGAGTTGATGCTTCCTGTTTCTCCCTACTCCTCTTTCTCTCTGTTTCTCCCCTCTGTCTAAAATTCAGTAACTAAAATATTAAAAAAGAAATATTTGTTTATTGCAGAACATCGAGAAATATATAAAAGGAATTAGAAAAAAAATAAACAAAAAAAAATCAGTCAAAGTTTTAATCCTTCCTGATAGCTATTGTTACCATTCTGTATATGGAGAGACTGGATATATTGTTACCATTTTGTGTACAGAGAGACTGGATATATTGTTACCATTCTGTATAGGAGAGGCTGGATACACAGACAATGGTCAGATCTTGTATAAAATTAGAGCTGTGACCCATGACCTGTAGCACCCAGAATAGGAAGCTAACCCACAAGGTCTGCAGTAATCAGCCCCAAATCCTTAGGACTTGGTCAATAACTGCTGACTGCCCTAATGTTTGGTCCATGTAGTATACGACGAATATGTTCCCTTAGCTAATCACACAGGATGTCCCACTCCCAATCAGCACATTTTTAGTCTCCCATGCCAACATTCTCTCATTGGGACATGTCTGAAATCTCGCCCTTTTTCCACTACAAGCTGCTCCTGGCTTCTGTCTTTGCCAAATATAAATGATGGTGGTTGACTCCCTTGTATAGAAAGCTCTGAACAAATAACCTTTGCTTGCTCTCATTTGGGTGGTCTTTGGTTATTTCCACAATATTATTCTTTGTTCATCATATATATTTATCACTTGGATATTCTGTATTATGATTTGGAAAAATCATTAGATATGATTTTTAAATGGCTGATAATGATTCATTTTATGAACCAATTTATCCTCACTTAGTTAGCCATTGCTCTTCTGTTTGGCCCTTTACCCTCTCTTATCTCATCCATAAAGTGGGCATACTAATATCAATACTTAGGATAGTTGTGAGAATAAAATAAAATAAAATAAAATAAAATAAAATAAAATAAAATAAAATAAAATCCGGGTAGCTTCCAGCAGAGTTTCAGATACACAAGAGACATGCCATTAATGTGAATTCCCCATCAGTGAGACAGGTGCTTCCTGAGACGGCCCTGCCCCTTGCCCCTCTCCCATCCCTCCTCCCACAATCTGATCTCTGTGCAGGCTCCTAGTCTTCCCCACAGGACTCAAAACAATTCTATTGCCCAGGGGAGCCGTCACAGGTCAGATTTCTTAACTTCTCCCACAGCTGAAAGCTACTCAGATAGGGAACCTGGTGATGAGTAAACAAAGCCCCAGTTAGGTTCTTTTCTTGTTGACATGGCAACCTAACTACCAGCTGTCAAGCAGTTAAGGGAACTTCAGCAACAGGACCTGATTAACAATTCTCTGCTGGGGGAGGGGAGTGATGGATTTATAAAAGCACTTGTCTAGAGGCTTCTTCATTCCCACCAGCCAGTACCCCCAGCCCACAGCCACAGCAAACAAGTGCCTCTTTGAAGCTAGATGTAGAGTATTCTCTATATTATCCTCCCCCACCACAGCAGCTGCTTGAAGACCTTCTGTCTTCCAATTTCCAGCTGGCTGGCTTTCAAAGGTGTTCTCAGCCCTTGTCCTTTGCAGGCACATTCAGTATGGAGAATCACAGGAAGACACAACAGGCCACAAACAGCCAGTTGTCAAAAGCAGAGTGATTGAGGGAGAAATCACTCCCTAAGGAGCTTGTTACTGCCCTGGAGTCAGAGACAGGGGTTGGGAGCCCAGTTATCCTGAACACACAGCACACTGGGGCCTAGGCTGTCTGATGCATGTAGACTCAATCTCTCTGGATTCCCAGAGAGGTGACTGAGAGAGAATTCCAATCCAGCCTGGAGACAGTGAGGCTTGAAAACTGATTTAAACCTAGCTGAGACAAAGAAATAGTCATTTCTTACGCATCTGACTGTGGGGATTGAGACTGGCCATTTACACAGTCTCTGGAGGATTCTGTCATAGGAGTTGTAAGGCCAGAGAACTGCAGAGTCAGGCACTAGCGGAACCCGAGAAGTGCATCTGAGCTGGAAGGCTTGGAGGATGAGTGCAAGAGCCAGGAGACAGGAGCACCGTCAAGGACCATAGGCTCCTCGCCACTCTGCCCTGCGCCTTCCAGGGACAAGTGCAAACCTAGGTCATAGTTGGTGCTAAGCAAACGCATGGAGTGTTTTCTTCCTTCTACCCTTCAGAACCTGCTATAATCTGCTATAAGTCATCAATGTAAAGTTAATGTCAATTTAACTAAATTACTATCCATTCTAGATATTTGTATTTAAGCCCCATCTATAATAGTAGGGGAAAGACTATTCTGCCCTTAAAGGGATTCAAACACCGGTAAATTACTTGTAGGAGTAGGTGATTCAGACAATCTCTCAGGGCACTTGAAGTCAGGCCCACAGCAATGATGCTTATAGCTACAGCTGTACCCATTAGGTGTCAGGTGCTAAGGTAAACACCTTAAATGAATTGTTTGGGGTCCTCTCAGAACTGCTGCCAGGTAGGGATTCTTATTGAACAGGCAGTTAATTGAAGTTCAGAGTGGTCAAGAAATGAGCTGCAAGTCACACAGCTACCATCCATTTTTCTCAGACTTCTAAGTCCCACTGGGATGGGGTCTTGGAAGGAAATATTCAACCACCATTTCCCAGAACAATAACAGGGTGCCAGGACGAGTCTCTTGGCCTTTTCTTCCACACGTTGAATTTCTGAACACTTGCAATGACTCAGCTATATAAAACATATTAAGGTTTCTCCCAGTTGTTTCCCCAGTTATTAGCAGCTGATTTTCTCATCAATCATCTCAGAAGAAACACGGATAAATCTGTGCTTCGTTATGTTCCCCTGAAGCCTGAGGAAGTTTGGCAAGAAAACAATATTATTTTAAATAATCTGCCCTATGCCTCTGAATTTCCCTGCATCTAAGAACGTACCTGGATCAGACTCCTCTGGCCTTGCCTAGCTCTTTTTTATATACATGACAGGCTGTCTCATGAGCGATGAGGTTTGATGCTATTTCTAGCAATGAAATGCAGTGTGAATTAGGATACTTCTCACCAGTTACCAGACCTATTACTGAAACAGACTTCAAGATCAAATTATAATTTATAATGTAATATAACATACTCCCAATTTTTACAACACTTCAGGGGCTTAGAGATGACTTACCTGGGACTTATTTACATTTGTTGCTTCTTGTTTTCATAATGCCAAATACCTCAATTTGTTATTTAAAGAGTCTACATTTCCCTCAGTCTTTGCTCTGATGTTCCCTTGGTTATCAGCTCATGGAAATGAGGACCTTGTTTTCTGCAGGGGAGGGAGAGGGGTTCTCCCAGTGAAGCTGCATCTCAGAAGGGAGTTTGTAAGGGGCTTACTTTTTGACTTTATATTATTTTGGCATTAGTGGAACACTTAAGACACAGATTTTAGAAAATTGGCCCTTTTTTCTGAGTATAAAAAGCAAAACAAACAAATCAACTAACTGTAGACAATTTGAAACAAATCAAAACATATTATTAAAGCATTCGTATTTGGCATATTTATTTATACGTACCGCGTTTCTTAAGTGCCGAGTACTATGCTCAATGTTTTGCATGGCTCTACTTATTTAATCTGCTCAGCCACCTCAGAAGATAAGTAGTGTTATTATGCATATTTTCTAGGCCAGAGACTGGGCACAGAGAGGTTAAGTAATTTGCAGGAGGCTGCCCAGAAGGAGTAAGAGGTAGATCCGGGATTAAGTTCCACCTGAGCAGTCTGACAATACCTGTTAGATTCTGCACCAGTTTCCAGGGTGATATTTCCATGTAACTGTTCAGTAGTTAACATATCAGCGACTATACATAGATGATGTTAAAGTAGTTTCTTACTGTGTATACAACTAAGTGTTTTTCTCTTTTTTCTACTTAATATAAGTCATAAACATTTTACCTTGTCATTAAATTGTTTTAAAAATGTGACAGGCCAATTGGTTACATTTATAGAAAACAATATTATTAATGTCTCATTTCATATCATGTTTCAAAATAAATTCCATGTGAATTAAAGACTTAAAAATTCTAAAAAGAATTAAGAAAATGTAAGCGAATCAGGATCACCAGAGCTTGATTCAAAGTCCAGTCATTTACCAGCTCTGTGACCTGGGCGAGTGACTCAACTTTTTCGAGTCTCTGCTTCTTAATCTGTGAAAATGGAAATAATACAGTTTTTAAATCAGAAGGCTGTTAAAAGATTAAATAAAGGATTTAGCAGTGTGCCTAGCAACAAATATGCTTTCAGTAAATGTTAGATATTGTGACATTATGTAGGAAGAAAAAAAAGTTTTGTCCAAAATTTCAGGAAATTAGCAGGCCCCACATTCTGCTCCAAAGACTGACTCTTAATAACTCATTCTATCCAAATAACCAGATTTTCCTGATTTCTGTCCCATCTGGAGAAAAGAGGCTTATTCTAATTTGTGTCTAAGGGGAAATTACTTCTATTCTTACATGTGGCTCAGAGTGTGGTAAGTCAGCTGCAAATTAAGTTCAGAAATGAGAATGTTGTCTAACTTCCCTCAGCTTATTTTTTCTTTATTATAACATCAAAAGTGAGAGGTTTGGAGTATGAGTCTGCATATTTACAAGAGGCACAATCTAATTTTCATAACTAGTCTCCTCCAGTCTCCAAGGAAGAAAGCTGGCATCATTCTTGAGCAAAAACAGTGGGTGAATTCTATTCCAGAGCCCCGGTGAGATTTTGTCCCACTCACTCACACAAATGAAGCCAGAGTTGTTTGCAATTCAATATGAGGTATTGAGGCAAACATTTTTAATTTGCTCTGTATCCTGGATGGTGAATCTGCATGTAAGTCCGGCTGTAAACTCAGCGTTATCTGTCTGGATCTTATGCTGGACAGTGGCATTTCATCAGAAAACAAGAAACAAAAGGTGGGAAACTCATGAAGCAGTTGACACCTCCAAGAAATTCAAGAGTGACTATATCAGCAACTGTAAAGTACAATATCCCTTGGTTAAAAATTACTTTGGAGAAATGCACAGTTTGAGCCACAGACTTTTCACCACTCTGTTGATAGCTTGACAAAGTATTTGAAGAAGTAGAAAAATCATTATAGAGGACAGAATAATGTGAGAATGATCTAAAATTTGCTGAATATTTTTGTGACATAAGAGATAAGCCTACACAAAGTGGTATAGATTTTATGGAAAGTCGTTATTAGCGGAAGCATTTAGTTGAGAATATATACATACCTGTATATATATACTTTTTGGGGTCTTGTTTTTTCTTATATTTCTGTACAATCTTTACATTCTTATTAAGAGTTTGAATGTTTTCTGCTTGGGAACAATGCAAGTCCTCCCTGTCACCTTTCCCTAAAGATTTTTGTCTCTTAGTTATTACATAATTTGCAGTTTTATATAATGGCACTTGTTGCTTTAACAATTACAAACATCAAGTACAGAAGGAGAATATAGAAAAATAGGTGAATGAAAAGACAACACCAAAAATCCCCAAAGCAAGTATCTAGTTTGTGCATTTGTGTGCAGCTGTGTGAGCTATCTCCCAGCATTTATTCATCCTGTGTACTTTAGTAAGAGAACCTCTGACTTCTAATTGAGCTCACAGCTTCCTGGAATAAAGATTGCATTTTCCATTCTCTTTGGTAATTCAGTGTGCCTGTGCGTAAGCTCTGTCCCATGGATATGAGAAAATATCCTGGGTGTGGCTTTTATGACGTGTTCTTCAAGGGAGGTGCCTGTGTTCCTTCTTCCTGTTGGCAGGAATGAGGACATGATGACTGAAGGTCAAGTCACCAGCTTGGATGAGGAGAGGGAAGTATTTGGGCAGAGTCCGGCTCAAGCCAGCCCTGGACTGCATCAGTGTGCTTCTCTAGGAAAAAGAGAAATAAGCATGTTCTGTTTACACCATTTGATTTTGGGTTTTCTCTTTCTTGCAGATGAACCTATTCTTAACTTATATACTCTTCCCATACTTCTCCTTTCCATCTTTCTCCTCTAACTGAACTGCTTTGAGTTTTTAGACTAGTTCAGGATTTGTCAATTTGTGCACTATTGACATTTTGGGTAGACAATTCTTTGTTGTGGGGTTGTGCTGGGCATGGTAGGATGTTTAGCAGCATCCTTGGCCTCTACCTACTAAATGCCAGTAGTTGCTGCTCCCCTGAGTTGTGGTAACCAAAAATATCTATGGACATTCCAAATGTTCCCTGGTGGGAATGGGGTAGAGAATTGCCCCAACTAAGAACCACTGGACTAGTTTAAGCAGAGAGGGCTGCTCCTGGAGCTTAGAAAAGCTGATAAAATCTGAGTCTTTGGTCCCTGACCTGTATTTATAAAGAAGTTTTGGGAACTCACAGAAGCATCCATTGAGATACTCAGAGATGAACCACCTAGAGAAGATAATCTTACCACTTGTGTTAAATCACTGGGTCTCTGTTTCTTTCCTTATAATATGATGGGATTATGAACATTTCCAAGTCTCTTGATCAATAAATGTGACTTTTTGGGTCACAGGAAGTTGCAAGAACAATGCTTTGAATAGCAATGTGCAGAAAATACAGGACCATGCAAAAAGTGTTACTCTTCTCTGATTTAACCAATTTCAAATGACATTTTTTCCTTCTTATATATATGGCCCTTAAAAGGCAGCTATGCTCACCATTATACCACTCGTGCCCCAAGCCTCTTCAAGAAATGGTGCTGGGAAAATTGGAAAGTCACATGTAAAAGAATAAGACTTGACTACAGTCTGTCTCCCTGAACAAAAATTAATTCAAAATGGATCAAAGACCTAAATATAAGATTTGAAAACAATAAATTACATAGGAAAAAACATAGGTGCTAAACTCATGGACCTTGGCCATAAAGAACAATTTATGAATTTGACCCCGAAAGCAAGGGAAGTGAAGGCAAAAATAAATGAATGGGACTACATCAAACTAAACTGCTTCTGCACAGCAAAAGAAGCTGACAATAAAGTAAAAAGACAGCCAACCAAATGGAAGATATTTGCGAACAATAGCTTTGATAGGGGATTAATATCCAAAAATATATAAAGAACTCACAAAGCTTAACAATAAACAAGCAAACAATCCAATTAAAAAATGAGGAGAGGACCTGAACAAACATTTTTCCTAAGAAGACATAAATAGCCAACAGATACATGAGAATATGCTCATCTTCACTAGCTATTAGAGAAATACAAATCAAAACTACAATGAGATATCACTTCACACCTGTTAGATGAGCTACTATTAACAAGGCAGGTAATAACAAGTGTTGGAGAGGCTGTAAAGAAAAAGAAACCCTCACTCACTACTGGTGGATTCCAGTTCTAAACTTGTATAGCCATTATAGAAGAAAGAATTGTCGTTCCTCAAAAAATTAATAATAAAATTACCATATGACCCAGCAATCCCTCTGCTGGGTATCTACCCAAAAAACTCAAAAACATTGGTGTGTAAAGACACATGCACCTCCATGTTCTTCACAGCATTATTCATAGTGGCTAAGACATGGAAACAACCAAAGTGTCCTTCAATAGAGGATTGGATAAAGAAAATGTAGTACATAAATACAATAGAATACTACTTAGCCATAAGAAATGATGACATATTGCCATTTATGGCAACATGTATGGACCTTGAGAATATTATACTGAATGAAATAAGTAAATCAGAAAAAGCTAAGAACTGTATGAGTTCACACATAGGTGGGAAATAAAATTGAGACTCATGAACATATATAAAAGTGAAGTGGTTACTGGGGAAGGGGAGTGTGGAGGAAGTAAAGAGGGACAAATATACAGTGACAGAAAATGATTTGACTTTGGGTGATGATTATACAACATAATCAACAGTTCAAATGTTATAGAAACATTCACCTGAAATCTATGTATACTCCTATTGATTAATGTCACCACTTTAAATTTAATTGTCTAAATAAAAATTTAAAAAATATGCTCGTTGAGTACAGGCCTGTCTAATTCACATCTGTAACACTAGTACCAGGCACTAAGGCATGTTCAGCTAATATTCATGGGATGGATGGATGGATGGATGGATGAGTGAATGGGAGAATGAATGTGTCAATCAATGAACTGTCATTTCTCCCACCACATTTTAGGTCTTTGTATGTTTCTCCTCATCTCTTCAAAATGTTTTCAACTTTTTATTTGAAATAATTTTAATTTTATAGAAAAATTTCAGCAATAGTAAAAAGAACTCTTTCCTACCCTATACTCAGAATCCTCAACTGCTAACATTTTACTGCAAATGCTTTATTTGCTCTATGATATTTTTATGAACCATGAGAATAATTGTATATATCATCTCTTTATCCCTAAATACATCTTTAAAATACTCTTTTCCAAAAATTACAATAAAGCTAAAATTTCAACCAATTTTAAATTGATAAACTTTTATGTAACCCATAAAAGTTTTTGATCCATTTATGTCCTTTATATTAGTTTTCCCCAATACGGGGTCCAGTCTAGGTTCTGGCAGGTGTTACATTTAGTTATCTTTTTCTTCTCTTTTAATTTGGAACATTTTTACAACCACCACCCCCCCTTTTTTTTTTTTTGCCTTTTATGACATTGACAATTTTAAGTACAGCACAACCCCATTTAAAATAGGCTATTCCTTGTTTTGAGCCATGGTGTTTCCTCATGATTGGGTTTAGGTTATGTTCCCAGATGGAATCCTATGCAAGTGACGTTGTATGTTTACAGGTATCATATCTGGAGGCACACAGTGTCTACTGCCCTTCACTGGTGAAATTACTTCTGAGCACTAAGTCAATGTGTTGTCTCGTTTCTTCACTATATACTCACTATTTTTATCCCTTGCAATTTATCAGCAATCTGAGAGTTTCTCAGCTGCAGCGCTCCCTTCGTGTTTGTCGGCGCTGGGGATTTTCCTGTAAGCAACAGCTCTCCCTTCTTCCCATCATTACTTTTTATCAGTTTATTTTTATTATAGGCTCAAGCATTCCTATTTTTAATTGTTTATAACTCACTACTAGCCTGAATGATTTTGATGCCTAAATTGACTTACATTTGGCCACTGGAGCTCGCTCTAGCCAGCTCCAGTGAAATGTCCTTGTGAAATGTCCCACATTATTTATTTATTTATTGAGCATTTTTTTTCTTTTCTAGAATAAGATGCTAGTGTCCTTGTGAAATGTCCCACATTATTTATTTATTTATTGAGCATTTTTTTTCTTTTCTAGAATAAGATGCTCCAGTTTCATCTGGCACCTTCCTTGGCCCTGCCCTAAAATCAGCCACTTCCTCTTAGGAGCCCTAAACTCTTCATCTCTGAATGCTAATAATAATTAACTTCTGCATGGTGGACTTTGGGATGCTTGTTAATGTATTTCTGAGCTTTTTGGTTTTGCTTGAATCTTTAAAGTAATGAGCACATATCTTCCCCTCCACCCACAAAAATCATAAAGATATTAGGAAAAAGTCAACAACCCCTCGGAGCCAGGTCGCTGCCGAGGTGAAGCTTCCAGAAGGGACTGCCCTCTACACTTTCTCCTTTCCTGCTGACTGCACTTGGCAGGACAGGCAGGGCCAGCCCCTCGCCCCACATCAGACCTTCCCTTCAATCTTGGAAACCTCAAACAGGAACTCTGCAGGGAGACTGGGAGTTAACACACTGTAAATATGAAAACATGAGGTCTAAGAGTTAAATGAAAAGGGAGGTCATTCCTCTCCTTGGAGCTGCAGTGGACGGGGAGTCCCCCGCCGCCGCTGCGCGCAGAGCCGACCTCTGTGCAGTGGACGGGGAGTCCCCCGCCGCCGCTGCGCGCAGAGCCGACCTCTCCAGCAGACCGTGGATGGAGAGGCAGCTCCTCAGCCACTGTGAGCTTTGGGTCACTCTCCCACCGAACTTCATTAGAACCACCGGAGACCTCAGTACGGGCCTTTTGGTTGAAGGAGTAGGGCTTCCAGTACTATGCTGACTAGAAGTCGTGAGAATGGACAACCTCCCCTTGTTCTTGATCTTAGAAGAGAAGCTTTCAGTTTTTCACTTTGCCATAAGATGTTTGCTGTGGGCTTTTCATATACGGCCTTTATTATATTGAGTTAATTTCCCTCTATTCTAGTTTGTTCAGAGTTTTTATCATGAGAGAGTATTGCATTTTACCATGCTCTTTTTTTTTTTTTACATCTACTGAGATGATTATGTGATTATTTTTTATCTTCTTAATGTGGTGTATCACATTAACTGATTTTCATATGTTAAATAATCCTTGTATTTAAGGGATAAATCCCACTTGGTCATAGTGTGTGATCCTTTTAATGTGCTGTTGAATTTGGTTTGCTAGGATTTTGTTGAGAATTTATGTGTACATGTAATCTATGTTTTTATATATTGGCTTGTAGTTTACTTTTGTTGTGGCATCTTTGTCTGGCTTTGATATCAGAGCAATGTTGGCCTCATGAAATGACTTTGGAAGGTTCCCTCTTCAATTTTTTGGAAGAGTTTGAGAATGACTGGTGTTGTTCTTCTGCAAAACGTTGGTAGAAGAATTAACCAGTGAAACTTTTTGGTCCTGGTCTTTTCGTTGTTAGAGGTTGTGCTGTATTTCTATTTGCTAAATCTGGCAACTCTTAACACCACTGGAGGAAGGAGGATTGGAAGGCTTCCTGGAGAAGAAGCACCTGTGCAAAGGTGTAGACATATGAATGTGTGTATCTGGAACAATAGGCAGTAAGGTGTGGAGTCTTGGGGAAATATACCTCCCCCTCTCCAGGGTCTGGAAGCTTTTAATTTCTCAGTTATGTGAAAAAGATAAGATTTAGATAATTATAGTTATTCCCACATTTTTCTGATGTAGGTGCTCTCATTTTAAGATGAGGTAACTAAGATTGAGAGAGTTAATATAGTTTGCTCAAGGTTATTCATGTTGCAAAAGAACAAGAATTCAAACTCAGGTGGGTTTGTCTTTGAAGGCTGTACGCTCAGATGCTGTTTTTACTGGCAGGGGCTCCTAAGGAGAACTGGGCGGTCTGAGGAGGCAGCTTCAATGTTTGTAGCAGTGGGTGTCAGGTTTCTGATTTTTTTTTTTTTTTTTTTTTTTTTTTTTTTTTTTTGCATTTTTCTGAAGCTGGAAACAGGGAGAGACAGTCAGACAGACTCCCGCATGCACCCGACCGGGATCCACCCGGCACGCCCACCATGGGGCGATGCTCTGCCCACCAGGGGACGACCAGAGCCACTCTAGCGCCTGAGGCAGAGGCCACAGAGCCATCCCCAGCGCCCGGGCCATCTTTGCTCCAATGGAGCCTTGGCTGCGGGAGGGGAAGAGAGAGACAGAGAGGAAGGAGGGGGGGCGGGGGTGGAGAAGCAAATGGGCGCTTCTCCTGTGTGCCCTGGCCGGGAATCGAACCCGGGTCCTCCGCACGCTAGGCCCACGCTCTACCGCTGAGCCAACCGGCCAGGGCCCGGTTTCTGATCTTTACTAAACTTTTGAGTTTGAACTTCATGATCCAGGTGCCACCATACTTTTTAGCCCCCAAAGTGCTTCTGGACTGGAGAAGATGCTTCTCTGCCCAGCCTGGCATGAAACCATGAGGTTGATGAAGTGCAAGGCCTGGCACTGGAAGGCAGGAGAGGGAAATACGTTAGTCCTATTTCCCTGTTCTGCTAGAGTTTAAGAAGGGCAGGGTCAAGAGGGGTAAGTCGGGATAGGTGGCTTCCTTCAGGGAAGAAGAGAAGTGAAAAGAAAGGCTTGAGGGTTGTTCACCCCCAAGAGCACAGACAAGGGCATGGGCTTCGGAACTGAAGGTCAGTGGGTATCTTATACCTGCCACTTCTAGCTGTGTGGCTTTGGACAAGTTATTTAAAATCTCTGAGCTTTTGCTTTCTTATAAGCAATATAATTTAACAGAACTGCATATTGTAATGGTTCTGATAACCTAATATAATAATGCTTATAAAATCATCAAAGGCACAGTGCTTAATAAATGGTAGCAATGATGATGATAATGATTTTAAATTTTACTTATTGATTTTAGAGAGACAGACAGAAACATCAATCTGTTCCTGTATGTGCCCTGACCAGGGATAGAACTGGCAATCTTTGCATATTGGGATGATGCTTTTACTAATTGAGTTATCCTGCCAGGATTATTACTATTATTAAAGAGCCAGGAGTACTGAGCTACTTTATCCTGGAACCCTGACTTTTTGTATTTTTTTTCACATTTATTAATCACTTACTAATGTGTCAGTCCCTGAGCAAAGAAGGAAAAGGAAGAACTTAGTGTCTAGTGGGAGATCCACCGAAGACATCAGACTATAGAGTGACAGATACCGCTGCAGGGAGTGATCCGGGGGCGGTGAGAACTAGGAGTGGCAGTGCAAGTGATGAAAGCTTCAACTGGCTCAGGCCAGACGGGGGCTTCCTGGCGCTCACCTCCGAGAGGCGCAGGCAGAGCCGGCTTCCTGGCGCTCGCCTCCGAGAGGCGCAGGCAGAGCCGGCTTCCTGGCGCTCGCCTCCGAGAGGCGCAGGCAGAGCCGGCTTCCTGGCGCTCACCTCCGAGAGGCGCAGGCAGAGCCGGCTTCCTGGCTTGCCGCTCCCCTGCACGGCTGGAGTCAGGTGCTCGCACAGCATGGCCATGAACCCGTCCCTCTACAGTGCTCTGCTCTGGCTCCTACTGTGTCACTTGTATTCTGTGATAGCTTTCTCCAGGTGACATTCTACAGGCCTAAGAACCCTTACTGAAACACTTTTGCTAAAAAGTGACAGCAACTCTTTCAGCATTGACTCTTCGGCCTGATTGGGATGCAAGCCCATCCCTGCACCAATCCCTGTGATTATGGACTCACCTCTGACCCTGGAGTGTGGTATGCCCACCTGGTATGGCGGACCACTTAGTCCACTTTCCAAAGGAAAAGAGGTGTGGTCATGAGAGGGGGGATGGACACTAGGTAAGCAAGTACAACTAATGTATGCTCCTGGATTGTCGAGAATGAGGCTGGTGAAAGCCTTCAAATGAGGGGACCCTGTCTAAATCCATGGAGGCCTAAGCATCTTTTGTTTGAAAAACTGCAGACAGAAAGCAAGAGGGAAGCATTTGCCGAGGGAGAAGGCCAGGGGGCGAGGGGGGGGGACGGTGCGGTAGGGGTTCAGAGAGCTTCCGTTTTCCTGGTGTCTTAGGTTTTCTTGAGCCTCCCAGGACCACATGGGTAGTAGAGTGAAGTTTGGTTTTCTCACCTGTAAATTTTAGACACTTATGACAGCTCCCACTTTCACGAGGTCTGAGGTGCTACATCACCCCTTGTTGGTTTCTCTTACCCTGTTCACATTGTTGTAAACGGTCCCTTTGTTAATGTCTCCTGTAAAGCCAGTAGCCACGGCCACCATCACAGCCACCTGGCCTATGCAGGTTCGCATTTGATTTGGACAGAAGGTAATAAACAATGGAGCCAAGAACTGGTGGGCCATTAGCTTTAATCCTAGCTTGCACCCGGAGAGCAAGAAATACTCACAGTGGGAAAACACTTCTCTTTCCATTCAGTGCTCACAAAGCTACTGACTTATTCGAGTTTCCTAGGATCAAAGGTTTCTAGCTCACCAGCCTTATTCACCTCTGTTCCCCATCTCCTCTCTGCACAAACTCTGCACAAACTGGCTTCTCCTTCAGCACTCTGACATCTTGACTGCTTCTCCTATGCAACGCTAATTTCAGGAACCAAAGTGTATAATAGAGAGAGAGCCCCCGGTCTGCCCCATTTTATAGTGTAGAAATCAAAACCTTCAAGCCAATATACAAATAAGGAAGTCTCTGATACAAAATCACTTATCTGAGGCATAAATGGGATTCCTCATAAGAGTGCATCACCCCACATCATGCAACAGTCAAAGGTGTGGGAAAAGCTTAGTTTTGAAAAAAATCTTAGTATTAAAAGGGCGGGAAAGGTTTAGTCTTAAGACTAAGCCTTAGGGTATAACAACCCTGCCTGTCCCCCACACCCAGTGCAAACTATAAGCGAGCAAACATATACATCATATTTACAAACTTATTTGACTGATATCTCCTCAGTTGTTTGGGTGTCAGCTGTCATGCCGGGGGCCTTGACTGGTACAACAGCATCTACACAATGGGGTGCTGAGCAATAGAATTGGTCCCCCAAACCAGGTGTCTCTTTGGGCAGAGCCCTATCTCAGCTTCTCCCAGCACATAGAAAGGGGTAGTCAGGTTACAGTTACATGACTCTTGTAGCGTGTGAGCCAAAAGTCAGGAGCAGAAAGAAATAAACTGCAGGCTATTTTTCCCCAACAGGTTATCCAGTCAAGCCCCATCAAGACTGTTATTCTGTGGGTCAAATAAAACTTCCCAGAGAAGCTCAGGTTAGCTATTTTTATCCAGGGAGAGAGCAAGAAAGGTTTCACTTGGAATAACAAATGAGATTATTCCATCAAGATACTTTTGCTGAGACCATACCTGAGAAGCAAGTAACTGTACTTCTTGTCCATATTATGGATTTTGTTTTAGAAATTGTTATAATTGCCTCTGTCAACCATGTCTTTCCCAGCTCCTCCCTTCTTTCTTTGAGAACCTGGTCATATACTTTGCAAAGAGTTAGTTTTCACAATCCCTGTTGATTGGGCATGTGACTTGTTGCCTTGACCACAAACGAGTAGGTCAGTTGTAATCCCTAGTCAAGTTCAGCCAATCAGATTCTCTCTCTTGGGGACTGGATTTGTGCTTTGGAGATTCTATATAGTATCTGTTGAGCATTTAAAGAGAAAAGTAAAGTCAGCAATGGGTCCTGGTGTTTGCTTTTGTGCCAAGAAGCAGAAAGAACTGACTAAGAAAGATAAAAAGAGATATAGAGGTAGAGTTAGAAATAAGAAAGAGGCTTTTAGTCTACCCAGGATAATGGTGACAACATTAGTTTAAAAACAACAACAACAAAAAAAAACAAACAAACAGTTTCTGGCTGGTTGGCTCAGTGTTGGAGCATTGGTCTGGCGTGTGAATGTCCTGGGTTTGATTCCCGGCCAGTACACAAAGAGGCACCCATCTGCTTTTTCACCCCTCCCCCTCTTCTCTCTCTCTCTCTCTGTCTCTCCCTCCCCCCTTCTCCCATTATGTCTCTCTTCTCTTCCCCTCCTATAGCCATGGCTCAATGGAGCAAGTTGATCCTGGGCACTGCGAATGGCTCCCTGGTCTCCACCTCAGGTGATTAAAAAAAAGGCTCTGATTGAAACAGAGCCAAGGCCCCAGATGGGCAGTACATCGCCCCTAGTGGGCTTTCTGGGTAGAACCCTGTTGGGGCATATGTGGGAGTCTGTCAATGCCTCCTCTCCTCTCATTAAAAAACAACCCCCCCCCAAAAAAACCAAACTCTATAAGAGGGAAACAAAAGAAGTCTACAAATTGTTAGCTAGTCCAAGAAAAGTTTTCTTGCATTCTGAGAACCAGAATACAGCAGGAAATGCAGCCAAAAAGAATCACCTGGAAAGAAAAGCTACAATCTCAAAATTACCAGGTGTATTTTTCAGTTGCTACTGAAAGTAGGCATCAAAACAACTTTCACCAGAAAATGTAGGAAGACTGTTTCCATTGCACCTAAGTGTGAAATGAGTCTAAGAATGGGTTTGTGGAAGAATAGCAACTGGTTCTTATCTCAAAAGAAAACCTAGTGTCAAGGAAGGATACACGTTTTACCCTCCTATAGTGGAGCTATTTTTAAGGGTGATGCCAATTGATCCACAGTGGTCTGAGGAGCTGCTAATTGCTGCAAATTTCCTTTATGGACTTATAGGCCATACTGAAGTGGATGCCATGAGTCACGCTACACAGGCTATTTTTGAAATGCTGGAGAAATCCTAGTTGCCTCAGGACTGTGCATTGGTTGATATGAAGATTGAATTTGGTGTTCATGTCATCACACAAAAAAATTGTTCCTTTTGATATTATTGATAATAATTCCTAAAGACTTTGCCCATGAGGAGATCAAAGCCAACAGAAAGACAGACCATCTTATTGTGCCCTCCACAAGAATGCAGCTCCTGAAGGGCCCCAGGTGGGTTGCAGGAAGAGTGGAGTTGCTTCTGAAACCAGAAAGGCAATTCAGGGTTGTAGTATTGAAGCGCTCAACCTCTGATCTCAGTCACTGTAAAAAATTCAGGAAGGGTTGTGGCAATTTTGGCATTCTATGTGAACTTTGGGTAACCTCTGCCCATCCAGGACCAGATAAAACTCTGAGAATTAGAGAGGATATAAAGGGAATGGCATTCCTGCTGGATATGTGGCAAAGGCAGGCAGAAGTGATGCTTTAGGACCAGTGATGTCTGCTAACACTGTATCCCAGTTATCAGCTGCCCTTCCCTCACTCCAGACTGGGAAATTCAGAATGTGTGGTCTTCTCTTCAGTTATCCAGTGGTTTTAGCTGTTCAACCATACTTTCTCCAGAAGGATCAGCTCAGTTTGCTGCTCAGATATATATATGGATTACACAACCATTTGTTAGGGGCCAAATTACAAGCAAGTATATTGGACACATGAATTTCCTAGAACAGGCTGACAAAAAAAATCAGAGAGGGCAATTTATGAGAACATTGTAATTTTAAAGGAGAAAAACTATAAATTTAGCTGCGGAAAAAATCAAGCAAGATGAAAATATGTTTAAACCAATCAGATAAAACAAAGAAATAAGTGAAAAAAATACACAAAATTAATGAAAAAGAGAAATAAGAGAGAATGTAGAATAACAACTACATGTAGTTAGAAGCAGAGACAAACCAATTGAAAAGAGACTAAGAACAAAACCTTGGTTTTGCTTTCTATTAATGCTTACAGTACTTCGAGGATGTTAAGTGCATTTTCTGCTCTTTCATTTCATAGTATGCCCTGTACATTGCTGTATATATAACTCTTCCTTTGCTTCCTTTGTATGTGTATGTATGTGCACGTGGATGGCTGTGATTTGAGTGGGTTTTGTTCCTTGCAAACAGGAATACCAAGCCAGATTTGCATCTATAATTTCACCTATGATGACCAGTAATTGCCGGGGTCCAGCCCCAGGGGGAATCCAGGGGTCCCACAGGAAGAGACGGTGTCGGCGCAAATCGAGTGAGAGCCGAATTCTTTTTTCTCCTTAGCATTTACTGCCAGGCATCTCTCCCAAATGCTGGTCTAGCTTTATTTTTATACACACACACTAAGTTACAATCACATGGTATTCAGAATACATTAATTAATAATTGTTTTTGTTTCACTGTGGTTACATATTTCTAAGTAACAGTTAATTCATTTCTATAAGCTATAAATCAGGTGGTAAGTCATACAATGTACAGTTATACAATAACTTGAACAGCAATAACAATATTGGGACAAACTTCTAAAAGATCAGTACTGATTAATAATTCTATCTTACCTAATGTCCTATTGTCTAGTCAAATTTTATTTATTTACTAATTTCATACACTAGTTAAGTTCTAACTTATTTTTCTCAGAGTGTTCCACCATCTGCAGGTCAGGTATACAAGAAGAAAGGAAAGCTTCTCTACTCTACCACATGGAAAGGCTAGGGAGGGAAAGTAATGAATTAAGTGAATGCTGAAAGGTGCTTCTGTGTATAGTTACTGTTTCCTACCTATTCATAAGTTATATTCTATTTTTTCTAACATGATTAATAAGAAGGAATTCTCCTACAAACTTAACCCTTTTCGAGGGATGTCATAGCCAGCCTCTTATGTCTATGAGCCCAGGCAAAGGGGCTTACAGGCTTTTCTGTGGAACTCACACCCTCTGCCTCATTTCCAAAGAAATTACTATGAATCTACAGGGAAAGCACGGTGCTATTATCCCTGTGCCATAAATGATAGCACACACACCCAGAAAGGGGGGAGAAAAGGCCAAATTAATTCAAAAGGTCAAAGGGGGAAGTATCGTTGTGCCTTTTCTCTGCTGTGACTTTGTCATCCAGCAGCCGTTGGTCTTTTCTGCTGTGACCTTGTCAACCAGCAGCCGTTGGTCTTCTCTGCTGTGACCTTGTCAACCGGCAGCCGTTGGTCTTCTCTGCTGTGACCTTGTCAACCGGCAGCCGTTGGTCTTCTCTGCTGTGACCTTGTCAACCAGCAGTTGTTGATCAGCTTCCGACAAGTAATGTTTTCAAGATGGCATTTTGGTTCAATAGTAGAGCTTATGCAGTGGTGAGATTTAGCCGGTTTGCACTGGTTCAGCAGAACTGATACCTAATTTTTTGTTGAGTTCGGCGAACTGGTTGTTAAAATGGCACTTGTAATCAGGGTTCTCTCTAAAGTGGGTACCTTAGAGAATTAAAAAAAAAAAAATTCCCAGAACTATGCAATTCCTGAAAGTGTTCAAGGAACTAAAAATATTGTCAGAACAATGCTGTAAATTCAGCAGAAGTGGAAAGGGGTTTTTCAAAGATAAACATAATATGTTCAGAGAAGAGAAGTCACCTGTTTCAAATATATCAAACACAATGACTGTTAGTCTAATCGGCCTACCTCTAAAGGAATGGGATCCTACTCCTACGGTGAAAAGATGGTGAAGAATAAATCACACAGCCAATGATGCTCAGATAAAAGTGAAGAAAACTGCAAGTGAGGACGCCAATCAAGAAGCAATATGGAAATATCTTTAACAGTTTTATTGTTTTTTGTCAAATATTTAATATGTTCATTAATATTTTAAAACTCTTTCTTAAAACATAATCTAGGTTTGTATACCTCTTTTATTGTTCTTATTTAAGTATTAAGTGCATCAAATAATGAACTACCTTTTGGTATATTGTGTTTTTACACTTAAATTGGTCATTAGGGCAGAGAACCGGTTGTTAAATTATTTGAATCCCACCACTGAGCTTATATCCTAGAGCCAAGGAGTGAGCCTTCTTTGATCTAGGGTTTTTAATCGTGCTAATTGATCTATTTGTCACCTATGCTCTAACATGTTCACATGTATTTGTTGTTTTCATTCTTTGCATGAGGCAAAAATAGAATCTATAATTGATATCCTCCCCAGAGGAGGGTGATTTTCCATCTGGGATGGATTTTCCAAAATTTCTTACAGGGAGCGCAGACAGTTAGAATGGCTCCAAGATTTCCCATCAGTCTATTGGCCAGGGTCTCTTTTTTCCTTCTCCAAAAGATGTGAATTTGACCTTTTCATTGGTCACCAAGGTTGCCAAATTCAGCTACATGTGACTTTGAGGGAGACCAGCCCACAGACTTCTATTTGGAGAATGCCAAATGGCTCTCTGAGACCCAGCTGGTAGCACTCTCTCTTGCACAGTGCCTGAAATGTGCACATCTATTTTTGTTGAGTTATAATATTATTGCTTACACAAAATCTAATATTAACAAAATTAGCAATACCTACAGCAAGGGCAGAGAACTTTCAAACCTGCCAGTGGCATGACTTTGGGACAATCAACACTCAGTGCTTTAGTTTCCTCATCTGAAAAATGATAATAATACTTACTTAGGGTTACTAAGGGGAGTCAGTGAGTTAATATTTATAGAGCCCCTAAGATAGTGCCTGGTATGTAGTATGAGCCCCATTAAACCCAAGTACCTCCTGTTAAAATGGTGAAAGAGAGCAAGTCTGGGGTTTTCTCTTGCATGGTATGGAAATGTGTGGACTTAATGTCTGAGGTTTGGAAAGTGGGAAGGGCCAAGGAATTGGGTCTTGGTGGATTTGGGGCACTACCCAATGAAATGAATGCTTCACGAGACCAAGGGTGAAGGTCTCCTCCTGAAAGAGTGTTCTTAACATATACATGTGAGGCTTACAGTGCTGGGCAGGGAGGAAAAGGGGAAATAGGGTAGAAGACTTATAATAATTTTACAATAAATAAAAGTCTTTGTGAAAGTCAGTCTCAAATGTTCAGGCATTGACCTATGTGTGTGTATGTAAATTTATATATATATATATGTATGTATGTATGTATATAATTTAAATTCAGGAATACAGGCATGACCATAGATCCTTAGGACACAATCACTTTTAGATCATAATTTCAAGGCGTTTTTGGTGAAACCATGGCCATGGATTACAAGGATATTGTGGCATTTGTTTGCTTGTTTTTAAGTTATGTTTATTTAAGAATAATTTGCATACAATATTTTTAGAGTATAGTTCTTAGAGTATGACAAATGCATGCAGTCATGAAAACACCATCACAGTTGATATACAGACCATTTCCATCCCCCTTCAAATTTTATCATACCCATTTGTAGACAACTCCACTTACTACCCATGGCCCTGGCAACCAGATTCATTTTTTCCTATAATTTTATTTTTTGCAGAATGTCAGTAAAGCTTCTTTGACCTTTAAGCCAAGGTCAGATGATAAGAGCAATTTTAGCATACTACAGCCCTATCACAATTATAGTTACACTGTAATGCGATTGAATAAGGCATTACTCAGTGCCCGTCTCTTCTGCTAGACTTCCCCAGGCATGTGTGAGAGCAGGGATGGTCTGGCTGGTTCATTACTACATCCCCAGCAGTACCATGGGGTAGATGCTCAGCACATGTCACTTAATGGACAAATGATGTGTGACTCGCTGACTATAAGGAAAGTGCTCTGTCACTATTGACTCAACAAGAGCACTGTGATATTCAGTGGCATAAATATATCATGTTGTAAAGCACCCAGAGACCCTATTATTCAGACATTCTTGAAGATTATGCATGGAGCTTGAAGTTAAATTGGATCTGAATATTAGCAATCAGAACCATCCAGGCTATCCCCAGGATGCCAATTAATTAAAAAAGAAAAAGAAAAAGGGAAGCAGTCTTTGATCATGTAACACTCTTTTGTTATTATTTTGTCTCACTAGTCAGTGAAAACGGTTTATTTCATCACTTTTACATTCCATATACTTTGTAGCAAATCTGACATCACGGTGATACTTAACAGTAAGATCATGAAATCTTCAAAATCAAGCTTATTTTCCATATGCTGGTCAAGTTCAGAAAGGAGGTCTTTGTATTTTGGTTTGGTTTCTTGTCCCTGTCAGAATAAAGAAAAAAGTACAACCCTGATTTATTGTGTCACCTGAGTTTTACAGATAATAAGCAATAGCGAACTTGTTATTAACTCTAATAACATGTCGAGTTGCTACCATTCATACAGTCATGTACTGTGTGAAGTCTTCGCATGGGCTTCTCATTGGATCCTCCCAGTGACCTTATTGAATTGTATACTGTTACCACCCCACTCTACAGATGGGATAGCAGAGACTCAGTGATATTTAAGTAATTTGTCACAAGCTAGGCAGCTACTGGTTTGGAGGTAGATTAGTAATCTGAACTACCTAGCCCACTCCTAACTGCTAAGCCATCCCACCTCTCTACAAACACACATAGTATTATGTTTTCACATTTTTCAAAACATACCGTATTTCCTCATGTATAAGACACAATTTTTTTTCTGAAAAATTTAGGGTCTAAAAACTGGGTGCATCTTATACAGTGGTTGTAGATTTTTTTTTTACTTCCATTTCCTGCGTTTTCATGCTTGTTTTTGCACTTATTGTTGTAGATTTTCTTACTTGAATTTCATGTTTTTTGTGCTTGTTATATTGTTTCAAATTTCAGGCCCCCAAATTAAGGTGCATTTTATACATGGGAGCATCTTATACATGGGGAAATATGGTAATCTGTTTGTTATGGGGGTTATATAGCATGTGTTCCACTGAACAATTAGATTATCCAGAATTATGGAATAAAATATACTCAAAGAAATTATGTGCCTTGGAAGATTGTTCAACATTTAGTTTGATCACAAATCAAATCCAAATTCATAGTTCCCATAGATGGATTGAAGGAAATCATGTGACTAGTACAGAAATGAAGAGGCTTTCCAGTTTCCGGTCACAGCTTGTGAAACAGCTTTCAAATGATATAAAAAGGTTAAGGTCATTTGATTGAAAGTTACTGAGCTATGTTGACATCTAGTTCAATCCCAAATGTGTGCTAGCTGTAAAATCCACCCCAGCCAGGATTGAGGCAATGTTAGGGACGGGGACACATTCCTCTGCAGCTGTGGAGCATTACTGTTCCATTTAGGCTAATTCTCAAGAGGTCACCCCTGTCAGTAAGGCCAAAGGAGCTCTCCCAGCTCCTACCAGAGAGCTGAAGCCTATGGTAAAAGGGTTAGATTCCAAATCAGAGACAGGAGCACCTCGCTCAAAGGTCAGAGATGGCAGTAGGTCTTTCCCACACAGTGTTGTTGAACATGGGGCTGACTGAGGTACGGGGATGTAGGGCCTGACCAGCCATGTTTGCTTTGTAAGTTCTTCACAGTGGTTTTATGTGTTCAATTTTCTTATATCTGCCTGGCTATAGAATAAAATTCCCCCAAATTATGTTTAGGCATAAGGGAAAGAAGATGTTCCTCTCCAAACGCAGGTCTCAGCCACAAGGTCCAGTTCAGTTTCCTGGAGAACTTCACCTGGGGATTTAGAAGAAAGCGGTCAGTAATGAAGGAGTCTCTGTGGCCTTTGCCTTGACTAGTGGTCAGTATCCGTCTTAGGGAATCTCACAGGGAGTGTGATTAGTTCCAGGCAGCATTCTGACATTACCCAAGTGCTTGCTCAGTGAAATCAAGCTGCCACCATTGATACTGAGGCTGCTTCAGGATGAGCTGTCCCCGGGGATGCCCTGACCTATGACTTCTGCCCTCTAGGCCCATCAGCCCAGGCAGCGGGCAGGATGCATGGAGGCCTGGGTGTGTTTGCAGCTGGAGCCAGACACTGGCTGTCTTTCTCACGGCGGGCCGTGCGAGGGCCACAAGGCTGGAGGGTCTTCCTGATGATTTGGTGAGTCATCTACCCTGCTGTTCTCAGAGAAGTGGTGGGTTTCACGGGGTGCTGCACCACTAGGTTCTCATTGGAAGCCTTGTCAGAAGCTCCCTGAGGATACGCCAGGCAGCTTACAGATCCTTTTTCTCCCTGGGACTCGCCATTTCTTTTGGCCTCTGAGGCAGGCTAATGCTGTAGGATTTTTTCACCCACCCTCTCTTTAAAGATCCCCTAGAATATTTTATCTTTTGTCAAATTCTGCCTGATATTTCTAGCTGAAAAAAAATAGCTTTTCTTTAAAAAATTATTTCAAAAATAATACGTTTAACATTGAATATTTAGAAAAATATTTTTCAAAATGAAAATGAAAAATAAATTTTTACCCCATTACCACAAAATAGCTGTAATTAACATTTCTTTTCTCTCTCTTTTAAAGATTTTATTTACTGATTTTAGAGAGAGGAGACAGAGAGAGGAAGTCAGGAAGGAACAAGAAGCACCAACTTGTAGTTGCTTCCCGTATGTGCCTTGACCAGGCAAGCTTGGGGTTTCGAACCAGCGACCTCAGTGTTCCTGGTCGAGGCTCTCTCCACTGCACCACCACAGGTCAGGCTGTTAACATTTCTTTCCAATAATTTTTCTGTGTATCACATTGAATGAAGTCTCTCTCTGTCTCTGTCCCTCCCACAAGCACACCCACACCCACACACATACACACTTTCCTTAAACATAATTGAAGTATATGATGTGATAATTTGACATGCATATACATTATGGGAATGACTACCAAAATCCAGAGAATTAATGTATCTATCACCTCACATAGTGGTGAGTTTTCTGTGTGGTGAGAATGCTTAAGATCTGCTCTCAGCAAGTTTCAAGTCCACAATTCTGTGCTTTAACTACAGTTACCATGCTCACAATGCATCTTCAGAACTTGTTCTTCTTAGAATTGAAAACGTTTACCTTTGATTCTCTCACCCCACCACCTTCTGTCCACAAACTCTGGCAACCACTCTTCTATTCTTTGTTTCTATCAAATAGGCCAGGGGTAGTCAATCTTTCTATACCTACTGCCCACTTTGGTACCCCTGTTAGTAGTAAAATTTTCTAACTGCCCACTGGTTCCACAGTAATGGTGATTTATAAAGTAGGGAAGTAACTTTACTTTATAAAATTTATAAAGCATAGGTACAGCAAGTTAAAGCATATAATAATAATTACTTACCAAGTACTTTATGTCGGATTTTCTCTAAGTTTGGCAGAATAAATCTTTATAAAACAACTTACTATAGTTAAATCTATCTTTTTATTTATACTTTGGTTGCTCTGCTACCGCCCACCATGAAAGCTGGAATGCCCACTAGTGGGCGGTAGAAACCAGGTTGACTACCACTGAAATAGGCCTTTAAAAAAATCATTTATGTGTGGGATTTATTTTTAAAAAAGCTAATTTTACACATGCATTTTTGAAGTAACTATAGATTTACAGGAAACACCTGTGGCCCAGCTCCCCAGTGAATGATAATTCCATCACTCTATATTTTAAGGGGATTATAATACTCATCTTTCAAATCTTTTATACTTATCTTTTATTTTTTTTAATATTTTTTTATTATTCATTTTAGAGAGGAGAGGGAGAGACAGAGGGAGAGAGAGAGAGGAGAGACAGAGGGAGAGAAGGGGGGGAAGAGCTAGAAGCATCAACTCCCATATGTGCCTTGATCAGGCAAGCCCAGGGTTTCGAACCGGCGACCTCAGCATTTCCAGGTCGACGCTTTATCCACTGCGCCACCACAGGTCAGGCCTATACTTATCTTTTAAACCACTTATAATTCTTACTCATTTTCCCTAGGCCAATATTTCTCAAGGTCTGAATGCACACTGCTGGTATAATGGAATGTCATTTTAGGCGATGCTAAAATAAAAATTAAATAAGAATTATTAGTAAACTATTTTTTTTACTACCTTTTTCTTTTATTCACTGAATTTACATTTAGAATAGTGATAAAGTGTCCTTAAAAAATAAATATATTTAAGTAGATTGATAACTTAAGAAAAACAGTTCTAAGTAAATTATAATACAGGCTATTGGCAAATATGAGAAAGATATTGAAGATAGTAATCAGTTTGAGAGATATGCTTTCAGGTGAATCAGTCCACTCCCCTTCAGGTCAGTGACCCCTGGCACACTGCTAATTCTCACTTCTATATTTTGAACACAGATCTCTATTCTGACCCCTAACTCATACATCCTGTTGCTGAGTTTTGCCTGTTTGTTTCATGGACAGGGTAAAACTGACACATTCTGATGGACTTCAGCACCTCTTCCCACCCCCACCTCACTTCAAAGCTGCCGATTCTTCAGCCTTTCTCTTCGGAAATGGGACCACCACCCATTTTTTCCCAAAATCAGAACTGAGGGGTTATATACTGCTCACAAAAATTAGGAGATATTTCAAAATTAATATGAAGCGATAAAAAAAAGAAGCATTTGATTTTTTTATTAAACAAGAACATCAGAAAAGCAAACAAGTCAAAGAAAGTTGTTTGATTATGCAAATGAGATGCAAACTCGATTATTGTGATTGAGTAGCAAGTGACATATCAAATGTTTCTTTTTTTATTGCTTCATATTTATTTTGAAATATCCCCTAATTTTTGTGAGCAGTGTATAATTTGCTCCTCCTGTCCTTCAGCCCTCACAGCCAATCAGTGATCAAATCCTGTTCTTTACACTTTCCAAATGCTTCTCGTATTCACTACCCTTGTCCAAACCATCATATCGGTTTCCCTTTGGATTGCTTCCCCACATCACTCCATTCTTTTCTGTCCCACCCTCACCCCTATCCCAATCTGGACTGCAGCTGGTCTAATTTCTTTTTCCTACTGGGAAACCATTCCTGGCTTCCTGCTGCTCTCTGGCCATGCCTCTGTGAGGTGTGGCCTCTCTCCACCTCCCCAGCCTCATCACTCACAGCTTCCTTCTTCCCCTTTCTCAGCAACTACTTGCTAGCACTCACAGCTCTTAGAGTTCTAATGTTCTAAGGCCATTGCATCTGCCATTCCCTCTGCTTGGAATGCTACCTTCTGCACCCCACCCCTTGATTGCTAACTCTCGCTCATTCTGCAGATCTCAGTTACTCCTTCATTTTCCAGGAGCCCTTTTTTTGACCCCCTCAAGAGGGTCCCTCCATTTTACTCCTTTACTGCCTGCTCAGCTATTTCATCATCCTTTGAATACTTCTCATTGTTCTCAGCATATTTCTCTGCTCAACTGAATTGATAGCTTTTCACTGTATTAACTCCAGGATTCAACTCATCTCCTGAAATATAGCAGCTATTCAATATTTGGTGAATGAAAGAACAGGATGGAGCCTTTGAGTTGGAGTTGTAGGCTCTGGGACCAGCCATTATGGTGTTGCCCTGTATCTTGGTGCCTGTTAATTCTCTTACCTCTGTGAAATTCCTAAATTCAGTTTGTAGCAGATTTTTGGCAGTCACTTTTTCAAGTTTACCACCAGGGTCAGAAGAATTTCTGAAAATCAGAGCAGCAGTGGCAATGGCTTTTTCCAGATCTGAGCCCTTCTTCAGAGCTGTGGGAGAAGACATGCATGATGTAGCCTCAGTTAGTAATAATTTTCCCCCAGACACGGGCTATGTCTTCTATGGGACCAGGGTTAGAAAATGTATGTCAACCTGGCCTTGTTCTTGGGTTATAAATTTTTTTTCCTTAGGAGAAAATAGAAAACTACTGAGTAGGTCTGGGAGGAAAGCTACTAGAGAGGTGGACTTGGAAGCCTCTGTAAGTATATTAATATTTAAGCTAAGACACACAGGCTGAGAAGGATCCTGTCTTGTGAGATCAGGTTGTGGTTATGGTTGTGTGGAGTGGTCCAGGCTCAGGAAGCAATATAAGCAAAGGCTCAGGCCAGAGTCATGCTTAGTGTGGCAGATTAGAAGGAAGCTCAGATCAGCTGGAGCAGCTGACAGGAGGCAGCTGTGGCTGGAGCGCAGGAGCTGGAAGGTGTCTGACTGGGAAAGGTCAGCAGTGCTAGAACACGTTGCCCCTAGGCCCTGGAAAGGAACCAGGATTTCCTTTAAGGTGTAAAGAAAAGACATTGAAAGGTTTTAGGCATCTTCTTTAAAAAAAAAAAAAAAAGTGAAAGGGAAGAACAAGAGATAAGAGGTGTGATTGTTGTAAGGTACTAAAAGCTGAAAATTGATATTGATATTCTGGGAGGAAAGGTCAGGCTTTCCTGTCCTGGAGAGAGAAGAATGTAGAAGTTTCTGGCTTGCAAGAACAATAGGTCATTCAGTTTTAAATCTAAAATAAAGGTTAACCTAGAAACTATTCTTTCAATAGGAGGCAGAATTTATATACCACCTTGCATTGACTGTAGTTCCTCCCCCTTCCTGGAATCATGAAGGTAAAATACCTCTAGGCTAGTGAGGAAAGAGGAACCCTGAAAGATTGTAAATGTCTTTGATTGTGTTACCTTGAGAATTTTAATGTCTCTGTGTATCCCCTAAACAAATGTTGCCAGCTCGTACCATGATGTCATGCTCTCGCCTGCCTGCGTGTGATCAAGGGTATATAAACAGCCCCTGAACTATTTTTGGGACTGCAGGATTTGGGCCTGCAGATGCCCTGTGTCAGCCATATGTGGCCAGCATATTTAATAAATCTCCTCCTCTAATAAAACTCTTCAAAATTTATCTGGACTGGGTGTCTCTATGTGAACTCCATGAAATGTGGTACAGTGCCTTTCAGAATCTGGGGTGCGGTACCAAAGAACAATAAAACTTAGTATTGGTGGTGCCATTTTAAAGAGGAAAGGTCAGGCTTCTTGCCCCCTCCTTTCTGTGGAGAATAGAGGGAGAAGAATGGGCAACAGGGTCAGAGAAGTCATAATTTAACTATAGAGCAAGGAAAATAGAGCTTATCTGAGAATCTCTTCACTTCTCTTAAAAGCCTTTAGAAAAGAATGTTTATGTACCTTAATTAAGAATTCCTACACTCGGACTTACCCTCCCACCCTGAAGTCATGAGAGTAACCTATACCTGTAGGCAAAGGGATCACATGCCCCTCCTTACCTGCCACAACCAATATGTAATTTGGTCTATAAATTCAGCCACAGAATGGTAGGGACTTTCTACATGATTTGGGTGTGCCCTGTGTAGCTAGGCAGCTAATTAATAAACTCTCCAAAAATTCATTTAAACCTGGTGTCTCTGTATAACCCGCGGATTGAGGTGCAGTACTTGACAACATTGGAACAGATGGAGGAAGAAGTATGTTGTGGGCTGTTGGTCAAATAAGTTTGTAAATATAATATATATGTTTGCTCTCTTACAGTTTGCATTGGGTGTGGGGAGCAGGCTATAAGCAGGCAGGGTCGTTATAGCCTAAGGCTTAGTTTTGTTTTTTTTTTAAATTAATTTTAATGGGGTGACATTGATAAATCAGGGTACATATGTTCAAAGAAAACATCTCTAGGTTATTTTGACATTTGCTTATGCTGCATCCCCATCACCCAAAGTCCAATTGTCTTCCGTCACCTTCTAACTGATTTTCTTTGTGCCCCTGCCCTCCCCCAACCCCCTCCCTCTCCTGCCCCCCAACCCTTAACCCCCACACTCTTGTCCATGTCTCTGAGTCTCATTTTTATGTCCCACCTATGTATGGAATCATATAGTTCTTAGTTTTTTCTGATTTACTTATTTCGCTCAGTATAATGTTATCAAGGTCCATCCATGTTGTTGTAAAAGATCCAATGTCATCATTTCTTATGGCTGAGTAGTATTCCATAGTATATATGTACCAAAGCTTTTTAATCCACTCGTCCACTGACGGACACTTGGGCTGTTTCCAGATCTTCGCTATTGTGAACAATGCTGCCATAAACATGGGAGTGCATTTCTTCTTTTCAAACAGTGCTATGGTGTTCTCGGGGTATATTCCTAACAGTGGTATAGCTAGGTAAAAAGGCAGTTTGATTTTTACTTTTTTGAGGAATCTCCATACTGTTTTCCACAGTGGCTGCACTAGTCTGCATTCCCACCAGCAGTGCGGGAGGGTTCCCTTTTCTCCACATCTTTGCCAGCACTTATTCTGTGTTGTTTTGTTGATGAGTGCCATTCTGACTGGTGTGAGATGATATCTCATTGTGGTTTTAATTTGCATTACTCTAATGATTAGTGATGTTGAGCATTTTTTCAAATGCCTATTGGCCATCTGTATGTCCTCTTTGGAGAAGTGTCTATTCATTACTTTTTCCCATTTTTGGATTGGATTGTTGGTCTTCCTGGTATTGAGTTTTACAAGTTCTTTATAAATTTTGGTTATTAACCCCTTATCAGATGCGTTGTCAAATATATTCTCCCATTGTGTAGTTTGTCTTTTTATTCTGTTCTTATTGTCTTTAGCTGTGCAAAAGCTTTTTAGTTTGATAAAGTCCCATTTGTTTATCCTGTCTTTTATTTTACTTGCCCGTGGAGATAAATCGGCAAATATATTGCTGCGAGAGATGTCAGAGAGCTTACTGCCTATGTTTTCTTCTAAAATGCTTATGGTTTTACGGCTTACATTTAAGTCTTTTATCCATTTCGAGTTTATTTTTGTGAATGGTGTAAGTTGCTGGTCTAGCTTCATTTTTTTGCAGGTAGCTGTCCAATTTTCCCAACACCATTTGTTGAAGAGGCTGTCTTTACTCCAATGTATGCTCTTACCTCCTTTGTCAAATATCAGTTGTCCATAAAAGTGTGGGTTTATTTCTGGGTTCTCAGTTCTGTTCCATTGATCTATATGCCTGTTCTTATGCCAGTATCAGGCTGTATTGAGTACAATGGCCTCATAATATAACTTGATATCTGAAAGTGTGATACCTCCCACTTTATTCTTCCTTTTCAAGATTGCTGAGGCTATTCGTGCTCTCTTTTGGTTCCATATAACTTTTTGGAATATGTGTTTTATATCTTTGAAGTAAGTCATTAGTATTTTAATCAGTATTGCATTGAATTTATAAATTGCTTTGGGTAATATAGACATTTTAATGATGTTTATTCTTCCTAACCATGAGCACGGTATATGCCTCCACTTGTTTGTATCTTCTCTGATTTCTTTTATCAATGTTTTATAATTTTCTAAGTACAAGTCTTTAATCTCCCTGGTTAAATTTATTCCTAGGTACTTTATTTTTTTGGTTGCAATGGTAAAGGGGATTGTTTTCTTAATTTCTCTTTCTGCCATCTCATTGTTAGTGTATAAAAATGCCTCTGATTTCTGAGTATTGATTTTATATCCTGCCACCTTGCTGAATTCATTTATCAGGTCTAGTAGTTTTTTGACTGCAACTTTAGGGTTTTCTATATACAATATCATATCATCTGCAAATAATGATAGCTTTACTTCTTCTTTTCCAATTAGTATGCCTTTTTTTTTTTCTTGTCTGATTTCTGTGGCTAGGACTTCCAGAACTCTGTTGAATAAGAGTGGTGAAAGGGGCACCCCTGCCTTGTTCCTGATCTTAAGGGGTTGCTTTTAATTTTTGCCCATTGAGTATGATATTGGCTGTGGTTTGTCATAGATGGCCTTTATCATCTTGAGGTATCTTCCCTGTATTTGACTTTGCTGAGAGTTTTGATCATGAATGGGTGCTGGATTTTATCAAATGCTTTTTCTGCATCTATTGAAATTATCATGTGGTTTTTCTCATTCTTTTTGTTTATATGATGAATCACATTGATTGATTTGTGAATATTGTACCAGCCTTGCCTCCCAAGAATAAATCCCACTTGATCATGGTGTATGATTTTTTGCATATATTGCTCGATCCGGTTTGCTAATATTTTGTTGAGAATTTTAGCATCTAAATTTATCAGGGATATTGGCCTATAATTTTCTTTTTTGGTGTTGTCTTTGCCTGGTTTTGGAATCAGTATTATGCTTGCCTCATAAAAGGAGTTTGGAAGTCTTCCTTCCTCTTGAATTTTTTGAAATAGCTTGAGAAGGATAGGAGTTAATTCTTCTTTGAATATTTGGTAGAATTCACTTGTGAAGCCATCAGGCCCAGGACTTTTCTTTTCTGGGAGTTTTTTGATAACTGTTTCGATCTCATTTGTTGTAATTGGTCTGTTTAGGTTTTCTGATTCTTCCAGATTAATTTTTGGAAGATTATATGTTTCAAGGAATTTTTCCATTTCATCTAGGTTGTCTAGTTTTTTGGCATACAGTTCTTCATAGTATTTTCTTACAATATTTTGTATTTCTGTTGTGTCAGTTGTTACTTCTCCACTCTCATTTCTAATTTTTTTATTTGAGTCCTCTCTCTTTTTTTCTTGGTGAGTCTAGTTAAAGGTTCATCGATCTTGTTTATCTATTCAAAGAACCAGCTCCTGGTTTCATTGATCCTCTGTATTGTTTCTTTAGCCTCTATGTCATTTATTTCTGCTCTGATATTTATTATTTCCTTCCTTCTACTATCTCTGGGCTTTACTTGCTGTTCTTTTTCTAGTTCTTTTAGATGTAGGGCCAAGTAGTTTATTTGAGCTTTTTCTAGCTTCTTGAGGTAAGCTTGTAATGCTATAAACTTCCCTCTCAGGACTACTTTTGCTGTGTCCCATAAATTGGTTGATGTATGCTCATTATCGTTTGTTTCTAGAAAATTTATATTTCTCTTTGATCTCATTGTTAACCCATTCATTATTTAATAACATGCTATTTAGTTTCCAAGTGTTTGAGTATTTTTCAGTTTTTCTGTTGTGTTTGATTTCTAGTTTCATTCTATTGTGATCAGAGAAAGTGTTCGATATGATTTCAATCTTCTCAAATTCGTTGAGACCCCTTTTATGCCCTATCATGTGGTCTATTCTAGAGAATGTACCATGAGTGCTTGAAAAGAATGTATATTCTGCTGTTTTAGGGTGAAAGGTTCTGAAGATATCTATTAAATCGAGTTGATGTAATATGTTCTTTAAGTCTGCTGTTTCTTTGTTAATTTTCTTTCTTGATGTGTTCTATATCTTTGAAGTAAGTCATTAGTATTTTAATCGGTGTTGCGTTGAATTTATACATTGCTTTGGGTAATATAGACATTTTAATGATGTTTATTCTTCCTAACCATGAGCATGGTATATGCCTCCACTTGTTTGTATCTTCTCTGATTTCTTTTATGAATGTTTTATAATTTTCTAAGTGCAAGTCTAATCTCCCTGGTTAAATTTATTTCTAGGTACTTTATTTTTTTGGTTGCAATGGTGAAGGGGATTGCTTCCTTAATTGCTCTTTCTGACAGCTCATTGTTAGTATATAAAAATGCCTCTAATTTCTGAGTATTGATTTTATATCCTGCCACCTTGCTGAATTCATTTATCAGGTCTAGTAGTTTTTTTATTGAGACTTTAGGGTTTTCTATATACAATATCATATCATCTGTAAATAATGATAGTTTTACTTCTTTTTCAATTTTGATGCTTTTTATTTCTTGTTCTTGTCTGATTGCTGTGACTTGGACATCCAGAACTATGTTGAATAAGAGTGGTCAAAGGGTGCACCCCTGCCTTGTTCTTGATCTTAAGGTGATTGCTTTTAATTTTTGCCCATTGAGTATGATGTTGGCTGTGGGTTTGTCATAGATGGCCTTTATCATGCTGAGGTATGTTCTCTGTATTCTCACTTTGCTGAGAGTTTTGATCATGAGTGGGTGCTGGATTTTATCAAATGCTTTTTCTGCATCTATTAAAATTATTATGTGATGTTTCTCCTTCCTTTAGTTTATGTGATGAATCACATTGATTGATTTGCAAATATTGTACCAGCCTTGCCTCCCCAAAATAAATCCCACTTGATCATGGTGTATGATATTTTTCATATATTGCTGGATCTGGTTTGCTAATATTTTTTTGAGGATTTTATAATTTATATTCATCAGGGGTATTGGCCTATACTTTTCTTTCTTTGTGTTGTCTTTGCCTGGTTTTGGAATCAGAATTATACTCACCTCATAAAAGGAGTTTGGAAATCTTCCTTCCTCTTGAATTTTTTGAAATAGCTTGAGAAGGACAGAAGTTAGTTCTTCTTTGAATATTTTGTAGAATTCACTTGTGAAGCCATCAGGCCCAGAACTTTTCTTTTTTGGGAGTTTTTTGATAACTGTGTCGATCTCATTTGTTGTAATCGGTCTGTTTAGGTTTTATGATTCTTCCAAATTAATTTTTTAGAAGATTATATGTTTCAAGGAATTTTTCCATTTCATCTAGGTTGTCTAGTTTTTTGGCATACAGTTCTTCATAGTATTTTCTTACAATATTTTGTATTTCTGTTGTGTCAGTTGTTATTTCTCCACTCTCATTTCTAATTTTTTTATTTGTGTCCTCTCTCTTTTTTTCTTGGTGAGTCTGGTTAAAGGTTCATCGATCTTGTTTACCTTTTCAAAGAACCAGCTCCTGGTTTCATTGATCCTCTGTATTGTTTCTTTAGCCTCTGTGTCATTTATTTATTTATTTTTAATAAATTTTTATTAATGGTAATGGGATGACATTAATAAATCAGTGTACATATATTCAAAGAAAACATGTCTAGGTTATTTTGTCATTAAATTATGTTGCATACCCCTCGCCCAAAGTCAGATTGTCCTCCGCCACCCTCTATCTAGTTCTCTGTGCCCCTCCCCCTCCCCCTAACTCTCTCCCTCCCTCCCTCCCATGTCCTCTCTCCCCCCACCCCTGGTAACCAACACACTCTTGTCCATGTCTCTTAGTCTCGTTTTTATGTTCCACCAATGTATGGAATTATGTAGTTTTTTGTTTTTTTCTGATTTACTTATTTCACTCCGTATAATGTTATCAAGATCCCACCATTTTGCTGTAAATGATCTGATGTCATCATTTCTTATGGCTGAGTAGTATTCCATAGTGTATATGTGCCACATCTTCTTTATCCAGTCTTCTATTGAAGGGCTTTTTGGTTGTTTCCATGTCTTGGCCACTGTGAACAGTGCTGCAATGAACATGGGGCTACATGTGTCTTCACGTATCAATGTTTCTGAGGTTTTGGGGTATATACCCAGTAGAGGGATTGCTGGGTCATAAGGTAGTTCTATTTGCAGTTTTTTGAGGAACCACCATATTTTCCTCCATAATGGTTGTACTACTTTACAGTCCCACCAACAGTGGATGAGAGTTCCCTTTTCTCCGCAGCCTCTCCAACATTTGCTATTACCCGTCTTGTAGATAATAGCTAATCTAACAGGGGTGAGGTGGTATCTCATTGTAGTTTTGATTTGCATTTCTCTAATAACTAATGAAGCTGAGCATCTTTTCATATATCTGTTGGCCATTTGTATCTCTTCCTGGGAGAAGTGTCTGTTCATGTCCTCTTCCCATTTTTTTTATTGGATTGTTTGTTTGTTTGTTGTTGAGTTTTATGAGTTCTTTGTAAATTTTGGATATTAGGCCCTTATCTGAGCTGTTGTTTGAAAATATCATTTCCCATTTAGTTGGCTGTCTGTTTATTTTTATATCAGTTTCTCTTGCTGAGCAAAAACTTTTTATTCTGATGTAGTCCCATTCATTTATCTTTGCCTTCACTTCTCTTGCCATTGGAGTCAAGTTCATAAAATGTTCTTTAAAACCCAGGTCCATGATTTTAGTACCTATGTCTTCTTCTATGTACTTTATTGTTTCAGGTCTTATATTTAGGTCTTTGATCCATTTTGAATTAATTTTAGTACACGGGGACAGGCTGTAGTCGAGTTTCATTTTTTTGCATGTGGCTTTCCAGTTTTCCCAACACCATTTATTGAAGAGGCTTTCTTTTCTCCATTGTGTGTTGTTGGCCCCTTTATCAAAGATTATTTGACCATATATATGTGGTTTTATTTCTGGGCTTTCTATTCTGTTCCATTGGTCTGAGTGTCTATTTTTCTGCCAATACCATGCTGTTTTGATTATCATGGCCCTATAATATAGTTTAAAGTCAGGTATTGTAATGCCCCCAGCTTCATTCTTTTTCCTTAGGATTGTTTTGGCTATTCAGGGTTTTTTATAGTTCCATATAAATCTGATGATTTTTTGTTCCATTTCTTTAAAAAATCTCATAGGAATTTTGATGGGAATTGCATTAAATTTGTATATTGCTTTGGGTAATATGGCCATTTTGATTATATTTATTCTTCCTATCCAAGAACAAGAAATATTTTTCCATCTTATTGTATCTTTTTCGATTTCCCTTAACAATGCTTTGTAATTTTCATTATATAGGTCCTTTACATTCTTTGTTATGTTTATTCCTAGGTATTTTATTTTTTTTGTTGCAATCGTGAAGGGGATTATTTTTTTGAGTTCGTTTTCTAATATTTCATTGTTGGCATATAGAAAGGCTATGGACTTTTGTATGTTAATTTTGTATCCTGCGACCTTACTGTATTGGTTACTGTTTCTAATAATCTTTTTGTGGAGTCCTTCGGGTTTTCGATGTATAGGATCATATCATCAGCAAAAAGTGATACCTTTACTTCTTCTTTTCCGATATGGATGCCTTTTATTTCTTTGTCTTGTCTGATTGCTCTGGCCAGAACTTTTAGCACCATGTTAAATAAGAGTGGAGAGAGTGGACAACCCTGTCTTGTTCCTGATTTAAGGTAGAAAGTCCTCAGTTTTATGCCGTTTAATATGATGTTGGCTGATGGTTTATCATATATGGCCGCCTGACCTGTGGTGGCACAGTGGATGAAGTGTCGACCTGGAAATGCTGAGGTTGCCGGTTCGAAACCCTGGGCTTGCCTGGTCAAGGAACATATGGGAGTTGATGCTTCCAGCTCCTCCCCACCTTCTCTCTCTGTCTCTCTCTCTCCCTTTCTCTCTCCTCTCTAAAATGAATAAATATCATATATGACCTTTATCATGTTGAGATATTTTCCTTCTATACCCATTTTGTTGAGAGTCTTAAACATAAAATTGTGTTGTATTTTATCAAAAGCCTTTTCTGCATCTATTGATAAGATCATGTAGTTTTTGTTCTTTGTTTTGTTGATATGGTGTATTACGTTAACCGTTTTGCATATGTTGAACCATCCTTGAGATTCTGGGATGAATCCCACTTGATCATGATGTATTATTTTTTTAATATGTTGTTGTATTCGGTTTGCTAGTATTTTGTTTAGTATTTTAGCATCTGTATTCATTAGAGATATTGGTCTGTAGTTTTCTTTCTTTGTGCCATCCTTGCCAGGTTTTGGTATGAGGGTTATGTTGGCCTCATAAAATGTGTTTGGAAGTATTGCTTCTTTTTCAATTTTTTGGAAGACTTTGAGTAGAATAGGAACCAAGTCTTCTTTGAATGTTTGATAGAATTCACTAGTATAACCGTCTGGGCCTGGACTTTTATTTTTGGGGAGGTTTTTAATAGTTTTTTCTATTTCCTCCCTGCTGATTGGTCTGTTTAGGCTTTTTGCTTCTTCATGTGTCATTTATTTTTGCTCTGATGTTTATTATTTTCTTCCTTCTACTATCTCTGGGCTTTACTTGCTGTTCTTTTTCTAGTTCTTTTAGATGCAGGGTCAAATTGTTTATTTGAGCTTTTTCTAGCTTCTTAAGCTATGCCTGTAATGCTATGAACTTCTCTTTCAGGACTACTTTTGCTGCGTCCCATAAATTTTGAGTTAATGTATACTCGTTATCATTCATTTCTAGGAATTTTTTTATTCATTCTTTGATCTCATTGTTAACCCAGTCATTATTTAATAACATGCTATTTAGTTTCCAAGTGTTTGAGTATTTTTCAGTTTTTCTGTTGTGGTTGATTTCTAGTTTCATGCCATTGTGATCAGAGAAAGTGCTTGATATGATTTCAATCTTCTTAAATTTCTTGAGACCACTTTTGTGCCCTAATATGTGGTCAGTCCTAGAGAATGTACCATGAGCACTTGAAAAGAATGTTTGTTCTGCTGCTTTAGGGTGAAAGGTTCTGAAGACATCTGTTAAATCGAGTTGATCTAGTATATCCTTTAAGTCTGCTGTTTCTTTGTTAGTTTTCTTTCTTGAGGATCTATCTAGTGATGTTAGGGGGATATTGAAATTTCCTACTATTATAGTATTGCTATTGATCTTGCCCTTTAAATCCATCAAAGTCTGCTTTATATATTTAGGTGCTCCTATATTAGGTGCGTAGATATTTATAACAGTTATATCTTCCTTTTGGATTGCTCCCTTTATCATTATGTAGTGACCTTCTTTATCTCTTACTATAGCCTTCATTTTAAAGTCCATTTTGTCTGATATAAGTATTGCTACCCCAGCTTTCTTTTCATTTCCATTTGTGAAATATTTTTTTCCATCCTTTTATCTTCAGTCTATGTGCATCTTTTGTTTTAAGGTGTGTCTCTTGTAGACAGCATATGTATGGGTCCTGTTTTCTTATCCACGCAGCTACCCTATGTCTTTTGATCAGATCATTTAATTCATTTACATTTAAGGTTATTATTGATATGTAGTTATTTATTGTCATTTTATTCTTTAAAACTGTATTCCTCCTTTGCTATATATTCTTTTTATCCTTTGATCTGTTTACAACAGGCCCTTTAGCATTTCTTGCAGCATTGGTTTGGTCGTAGTGAATTCCTTGAGTTTTTTTTTTTTGTCTGTAAAGCTTTTTATTTCTCCTTCAATTTTAAATGATAGCCTTGCTGGATAAAGTAGTCTTGGTTGTAGGCTCTTGTTCTGCGTTACTTTGAATATTTCTTGCTATTCCCTTCTGGCCTCAAGTGTTTCTGTTGAGAAATCAGAAGTCATCCTTATGGGAGCTCTTTTGTAGGTGATAGTCTTTTTTTCTCTAGCTGCTTTTAATATATTTTCTTTATCACTTAGCTTTGGTATTTTAATTATGATGTGTCTTGGTGTTGATTTCTTTGGGTTTCTCTTTAATGGAGTACTCTGTGCTTCTTTCCTTCCTTAATTGAGGGAAATTTCAGACAATGTTTGAACAAAGTCTCTATCTCTTGTTCTTTCTCTTCTTCTTCAGGAACCCCTAGGATGCGTATGTTATTTCTTTTTATGTTGTCACAGACCTCTCTTAGATTTTTCTTAGACTTTTTGAATCTCTTTTCTTTTTCTGCTCTGCTTCCGTGACTTCATTTATCTTGTCCTCTAACTCGCTGATTCTATTCTCAGCTTTATCCAATCTGCTTTTAATTCCTTCCATTGTGTTCTTCATTTCTGATATTGTATTTGTCATTTCTGACTGATTCTTTTTTATTATTTCAATGTCCTTTTTTATATTTGCTATCTCTTTATTTAGGTGTTCATAATGACCATCTATTGTTGTTGTTATATCTTTCAGCATCCTTACAATTGTTATTTTAAACTCTGCATCTGGTAATTTGGTTATATCTGACTCATTCAGGTCCTTTTCTGGGGATTTCTGTTGATTCATTTGTGTTGCATTTCTCCGCCTTCTCATTTTGTCTGTGTAAAAGAAGGTTTTGGCCACTGAAGTCTACTGGGTGTGGCCTCTGTGTTTTCTAGGTGTGGTCGGTCGGCAGGCCCACCACCCCCTATGCTGTTGCTGCCTAGGGTGTTCGGGTATGGGCGTTGCTGGTGCCTGCCCATTGTGGCTGTTGCTGTGGTTTCCGCCTCTCCTTCACGGGAGTGGCAGTGATCACATGCTCAGGTGCACAAGCCTCAATGACCTCGGCCTTCACCCCAACCCCACGTGCAGCGTTATGCTTGGCTCTGAGGGTAAGGGTGAGCACCTTTGCTCAGCTGCGGGTCTCCGCCTAATTCCGAACTTTTGCCCCACCCCTGCAGGAGGAGCCTGCTCATGGGACGGCTGCAAATCTAGGCTCCGCAGGTCGGGTGGGACTTCATGCCTATGCTCAGTAGCGGGACTCTGCCTCTTCTAGGCTTTTTGCTCCACCCCCACAGGAGGAGCCGGCTACCAAGTCAGGCCACAAGCTTTGGTTCCACAGGTGGAGTAAGGCTGTGCTCTTTTGCCCTTGCTCAAAAGCGGGTCTCTGCCCTTTCCAGGGCTTGTGCCCTTCCACCACAGGCTGGATTGCAGGTGGCCCGCAGCTGGGCTTGACCACTTTTGCACGTCCCCTCTTCCCCAGCTGGGAAAGACTGAGCTCACACCTGGGCCTCTGTGGTGGCCAGCTAGCTTCTGCCCTTGCCAACAGAACCGCGCTTCCGCCTCCCGCCACCGCCCGCCCTTGGGTGAGCCCTCAGCTGTGTGGGCGTGGGCGCTGCAGCTCAGACCCTAAGACTCACTACTGTAGTCCTGAAAGCTCCCTCCTTCTAAGTGACTCTGTTCTGAGTGCGGCGGGAGAGCTTGTTTGGCTGGTGTCCTGCTTCCCTTTGCTGGTATTGCTGTTTCCAGGGGAAATATTCACTTCAGATTTGGGGAGTGACTTGTCCCAGGGGTGTTAGGGTGGCTGTCCCTCAAAGTGTTTCTCCTTGTGCCTCCTAGATTACACTCTCTTCCTGCTACTCTAGTCCTCTCCTCTCTCCCCGCTACTCTAGTCCTCTCCTCTCTCCCCATCCCCTGGAGCCCTGGGTGAGTGGTTGTGAGAGAGGTTTTCCGCGCTGTCTTTTTACGAAGAATTCTGGGTCTGAGAAATCAGTCTCTTTCTCACAAACAGTATCCTGTCTTGTTTTCAGCTAAATACTGTCCATATGCCTCTTCTAGGCTCTGGGGCTGCAGGCTGGGGCTTTGTTCCTGGGACTCAGGACCCTCCCCTCTCTGCTAAACTCACTTCCTGCCACGCGAGTCTCTCCCAGGTGCCATTCACTCCGGGGAGCTGGGCAGCCCTGTCCGCATTTCTGCTTTTTCTACCAGTCTCAGTGTGGCTTCTTCAGTGTTCTTTGGTTGAAGAGTCCTCTTACTTTATCCATTGCCTTTTTATCTTCTCAATGGGGTCTTTTGTGGAGGAAATGTTTTTAATTTTTATAAAACCCAACTTATTGGTTTATCCTCTTATGAGAGATTTTTCCTATGGATAATTAAAAATTTTATGATTTCATGTTTTACAATTTAATTGGTGATCCATATGAGTTAATTTCTGTATAAGATATGACAGTTAGGTTGAGGTTCATTTTTTTTACTAGTGGATTACCAGTTGATCAGTTTCTCTGGTACCAGCTGTTGAAAACTCTATCCTTCCTCCATTGCATGCTTTTACCTCCTTGTCAAAAATCTGTGGAGCATGTTTGTGTCAGTCATTTCTGTGTCCTCTCTTCTGTTCCATTCATCTGTGTGTCTAACCCTTTATCACAGTGTTCTGATTCCTATAGCTCTATAGTAAGTCTTAATAGTGGAGAAAGTGATTCCCGACACTTTATTGTTTTTCAAAATTATTTTGGCTATTCTAGACCCTTTTCTTTCCATATAAAGTTTAGAATAAGCTTAACTGTTTTTGAAAGAAAACCTTACATTTTGATAGGAAGTGCACTGAGACTAGGAAGCAATCTGGGGAGAACTGATGTCTTTACTACACTGACAGTTCCAGTTCAGGAACACAGTGTGTGTCTCCAACATCAGACCATTTGATCAACAAAAAGAGGAGATGATCATTCCAAGCACACACTGCCAGTAAGTGGCAGAGCTTGAGTTTGGATCAGTGCCTGGCAAGGTTTCTTTCTTCCTTTCAATAAAGCCTGTTACTCTGGTTTTTTTGGACTCCCATGGATTCCAACATTTGGCACCAAAACCTGGGACAGGGTACTAACTGCCTGGATGATCCCTCTTTGCCATCCAAACTTACAACCAGGGAAGCAATGAGCAGTGGCAACTCATCCCAGGCTTACTCCCTGATTCTGTTTGGGCGTGTAATTCTAGGTCGATTGGCCGGCAGTCTAACCCTGTCCTGAACCCCTGCTGGACCAGAAAGGTAAGGAGTTTCTCCCTCCCCTTCCCCAGTTGGCCTCCAAATTTCTCTCTAAAAACACCCCTTCTTGGTTGGACGGTTTTGACTTCAGACCCCATATCTACGAGTGATCTGCCTCGACTCCTCTACTGGACTTCTATGAAAGTCTAGGCACGCCTAGCCAGGCCCCTCTCCTATGTCCTGGGATCTCAGCCTTGAGGTGACGACCTCTTGTCTGAGACTCTCTCTCTACAGAGATTTTCTCCTCTTGGAACTGTGACTGAAGGTGGGAATGCCCCCTTCTCTCACCAGTCTCCTCTTCTGTGGACTTCTCCCAATCCAAATCGTCCAGCCAGACTCCCTTTGGCTGCGTCCTCAAAACTCTCACCAAACTTGGCCTGTCTGACCTTAAACCAAAAAAAAACTCACCTTCCTCTGTAATACAGCCTGGCCTCAATATAAATTAGACAACGACTCCCTCTGGCCAGAGAATGGAACCTTTGATTACAATATCCTAAGAGATCTTGACAATTTCTGCCACTGGACGGGGAGGGCATCAGAAATCCCTTATGTGCAAGCTTTCTTCTCCCTTTGCTCCTGTCCTTAATTTCTGTGCCACTTGTTCTACATGTAGGCCATTTTTTGGCCAAAGAAACCTCACCTAAAACCTTTGTTCCTAATCTTTCTTTCTTTGTGATCTCTCAACTCTCTCCCCTTCCTGCCTGACCCCCAGGGGGCACCACCTCTCAGGACCCCTCTTTGGTCCCTCTGCAAATCTCTTTTGCTCGAGTCTTTTCCCTCCAAGAGCCCCCTCCCTTCACAAAATCCTGTTTCTCATTCACTTGCAAATCTAGTCTCTCTTTCTCTTCCCCTGCTGGCCAGGGGCCCCTCCCTTCTCCACTGTGTTCTTAAACCCCTCCTCCCTCCTTACAGATGGGTGGCTCTGTCTCTTTTTTGCTTTGACCCATCCTTCCCCCTCTTCAGAGACTGACTGTGCCTTCCACTACCCCTCATCCTCTCCCCTCTCCTTAGAGCTCTAAATCCTTTTGACTCCTCTGACCACGTGGTGCCACACTAATACTTTAACCTCCTCCTCCTCCTCCTGCAGATTCTGACCCTCCTTCTTTCCATCCAGCTGTTCACACTGTCCATCCATCTGCTTTCTCTCTTCCTCCCCTCTATGCTGGCAACTCCGTGCCATCTCAAAAAAACTTAAAAAAGCAGAGTTGTCTATTGAGCTGTGTGAATAAGTAATCTGTCTTGTCTCTTTGTTCTGTCAGAAAATACCTGTAGTATAATTTTAATTGAAATAAGTAATTTCACTCATTTAAATTCCTTAATTCATAATTTGTAAAATCTTGGTTTAATGTGTAACTGTGTATATTTCTAAGGCCTTAAGCCAATAATTATCCACCTCTTAAATCAAGACTTACTCATCCCCACGGACTCTCCCTGCAATACCCCCATACATTCTGTTCAAAAACCTTCAGGGACTTATTGCCTTGTACAAGACTTACACCTAATCAATGAGGCAGTAGTTCCCCTCCATCCAGTAGTCCCTAAGCCCTACACATTACTGTCACACATTCCCTCAGACACCACTCACTTCAGGGTCCTAAACATCAAGAATGCCTTCTTTACCATTCCTCTACACCCTGACTCTTACTTTCTGTTTACCTTTATTTAAACTAATCCGGACACTAATGTAGCCCAGTAACTTACATGAACTGTCTTACCCCAGGGGTTCAGAAACAACTCACACCTATTTGGGCAGGCACTAGCTCAGGAGTTAGCAGCATACAATCTCAAAACTAGTACTCTCTTACAATATGTAGATTACCTACTCCTCTGCAGCCCCTTCCTGCCTGCCTCAAGGAGACACACCACCACCCTTCTTAACTTTCTCACTGTGAAGAAATATCATGTCTTTTCTACTAAGGCTCAACTTCACTCTCAGTTCGTAGTCTATTTAGGCATCTAGGCATCGCCTTAACCCCCACCACCTGAGGTCTCACCCTAAATCAAACTCAGACCCTCTGCAGTCTCCAACCACCTACCACCGCAAATCAAATCCTTTCTTTCCTCAGTCTAATAGGGTTCTTTAGACACTGGATTCCCAATTTTGCTCTCTTAGTTAAGCCCCTTAGTGAGATCTTCTGAGCATGGCTTTTAAGGTCTACAATGGCCAAGTAACAGAAAAGGCAAATAGGGCCCCTAAAAAGCCAGGAAATACCAGTTTTTGGCTCCAGCGCCCTAAAGGGCTTCATAGGATTCCATCCAGGCCCTGCTTAAGAGTGGAAAGAAAGGTCATTGAACTGAAGCCTGCCAGGCTTCCCGGCCCCATCAAGGGACACATCATTGCTGTAAAAAGAAGGATACGAGAAAGTAAGCTGCCCCCTTGCTCCATGGAGGGAGGGTTCAGTCTCTTCTAGCCCTGCTCCAGCTACCTGTGACCTGACCTTGCCCAGCATGCTGGGAATTGCCACTGAAGGCCCAAGGACATCGTTCACGAGCCTAAGGTATTTCTTCCAAGTAGCATCTCATTTCTTGTAAACACAAGGGAGATCTACTATACCTTGCCTGAATATTTGAATTTTATTTATCCCTAGAAGATCTCTACTGTGGGTATTGACAGTCTGATTTTGTTACTTTATTTAATGTATAGTATCTCTTTTATTCCTCATCTCAATGGACCATGCCTATTGTAGGCTGGGACCTGCAGCTAATTCCAGCTGGAAGCAGTGGTCACTAGGACTTAAACTCTAACTGCAAAGTGTAGAAATGTAACCACCCTTTCCCTAAGCCCTTACAGGATTTACAAGTTACTCAGCAAACTGTTCAAAGACTGTCCAAGAGGCACTTCCAGCATTACATCACCCAAGGACTGACTTTCACGTGGACAGGTCCACACACTGTGATCCTGACAACTCCCACTGCTGCTAAAATAGAAAAATGGCATGCCTTACTCCAACCATAAACCTGAAGCTGGTTGGTCTATGTATGGCGAATATATGAAAAACTAAGGACTCTTTTAATCAGACCTTGGGAAAAAGGAAACTAGGGTAAAAAGAAAGTCAACTGTCACTAAAAGTTAAAGATTTTTAAATCAAGAGTTCTGACTAGAAAAGAATTGTATGGTTTTGAAAATCAAGTTGTTATGAAGGGCAGTTATTTCTGGATAGGTCTGTACTGAGAAAAAAGAATTTGAACAGTCAGAAAACTGGTTTTCAAAGAATGTTTAATTAGTCACCCTAACTAACAATCCTTTATTCTCCTCACTTATTAGGACTACTCTTTCCTCCACCCTGACCATCTGGAGCTCAGAAACAGAGAAACGAAACTGACCCCTTGTCCTTCTATTCTCTATTCACTTCTCAGCCTGCCTCACCCAATCAGGGGCTTTCTACTCGTATGGGACCAGCACCCATATGTGTCTCCCTACTAATTGGACAAAAACCTGTACCCTAATCTATCTCATCCCAAGTATCAATCTAATTTTTATCCCATGAGCTTCTTTTAATTCCTAGTACACTGTCCATCAATCTAAAGACCAAACGAGCTATACAGGTAATTTCTCTTCTTGTTGCTTTAAAATTTTCTATAAAAATAGGTCTAGGGGCAGGAGGAGTGGCCACTGCCCTGTCTTATTCCTACTCACTCTATCTCTGAAGCCCAGTGAATTCATAAAAAACAAACTGAGTCATGGAATCAGTGGTTTCACACAAACTGGGTGTCTTGACTATTGCCTGTCATTGGTCCACTCACTCTATTTATTTTTCTAACTTTTGAACCCTGCTTCTTACCTTTGTTCACTAATTTCTTACAGAACTTCATGCAGACCTTCACTGATCAGAAAGTTGGAACAATCTACCTAACTCTACACACCAACCCTGAAATCTGCCCTCACAAAACAGAAAAATCTGAAACCCTATATCAGCAAATCTCCTAAATCCTATCTTTCAACCCCTACTAGTCCCCTAACCCTAAAGCTCTTCCGTATCCCTGAAGAACTAGGAGAATGAATAGCATTCATCTCTTAACGCTTTTCAGACTTTTTACCCTTTACATAGTAGGGAGACAAGATCACTGGGTCTTCTTGGCTGAAGAAGAGCCTACAAATGGACATGAAACATTTCTTTTTAGCTCAAGCTAACTGCTCTCTCCAGGGCTGCCAGGAAAGAATATCTCTAACTTTACCATGGAAGGACTTCCATCCCCGCTATACAACTCTCCTTATCTCTGCATTCCTAATCTCCATATACTTGCCCGCTTCTTTATCAAGTTCCTACAGGCCCAGATGAGAGAAATCTCTAGGATTACCTACAATCAAATGCTCCTACACTCCTATTCCCCAATACCCCAAGGAGAACTTCACGAGGGAAATATCAAATAGGTAAGGATGACAGCAGGAAGAAGCCGCCCCTCAGCCCGAGAAGCTCCCTCCTGAATGTTCTCCAAACCCTCTTCCTTTTAAACCACACATATTCAGTCCTTCTAAAACTTACACCAACAGGTTCTGTGTCTCTAAAAATCTCCATATGTCCTCCCATTCGAGAGGAACCAGACCAGCATGTCTCATGAGACTCATCCAGGAGACCATGTATCACCATATCACTCTGTCCACTCAGTACTCGCAGCAAGCAATTCACAATTATTACCTCGCAAAATTTTTTTACTTCCTCACTCAGGTTTTCGAGGACATCGCCTGGTTCAGACCTCACAGCATGGAAATTGACGACCTCCTTAACTGGATGAGGGACTTGGCTTGGCAAGGTTCCCTTCTTGAATTCTCTCCAAAAGAAGCAATAATTTTCCAATTTTTTCTCCTTTTTCTCCTCATCACCCCTCACTGTATATTATAAAATTAATAACTGCCTTTCTTTTATATGTAACCACAGAGTTGAGAAATGATAGATATGTGAATTCCAAACTTGATGTTCCGCTTATCTGTCAGACCTCGCCCTTACTGGACTATCGCCCCTGAGACAAAGGAATTCCAAAAAGTTGACAACCTGCCCCAAGGAGGGGCTCCGGACACACCAGGACTTTTGATTCAACACCCACATGCTCAAAATTCTTCCTGACCCCATATAATTTGTCCCCTTAGCTTGTACTGGTGCTCTTCTCCCCGGGAGAAGTGCCCAGCAGGGTTCCTTTCTTCTTTTCAATAAAGCCTGTTACTCTGGTCTTTCAGACTCCCATGGGTCCCAACAATGAGCATATTTTGTTTTAGTTTCCTGAGTGTATGTATTTGAGGTTGTAGAGCACTGTATGGTGACAACTTTGAGTTTGAATTGCTAAAGTTAAGTTCTGTTTATAAATAGTACTTACTGTCTTTAAAAAGCAAATTGCTCAGCGGAAACACCTTAATTCCTTAAGAGGTAAATATTTCTTCTGTAATTAATGACCAAGAATAATTAGGGAGGGCTTAGTATAAGCTGCTTTAATGGGTCTGAGAGTTCTCGTGGGTGGTGGGGGGCAGTGGTCTCTTGTCCTGGCTGTGTTCTTTGGTGAGAACAGGGTGAATTTGCAAGCTGTGAGTGGGCTTGCAAATAATGACAGACACCTTCTGTTGGGCAGATAGAATATATTATGCTCACTTTGTTAAATGGCGCTGCCCACGTGAGGCCATCGCCCAGGTGATATTAATGTGTGTTGAGAATCCTTGTAGTCTGGGGCTTGGTTTTGGGATTAAGCCTTTCCCACCCTTTTTGATGTGGGGTGGTACAATCCAATCATGCCTCAGAGAAGTGACTTTGTTAGAGACTTCCCTATTTTGTATATTGGATTAGAGGTTGTGAAGTTACAATATAAAATGGGGGCAGAAAGAGAGCTTGCGCTCTTGGTTCCTGGGATGATTAGCATGAGAGAGCAGAGGGAGCAGAGCAGAGAGCAGAAAGAGGCCATGTGGCCAGGAGAAGCAGCCAAGATGGCGGAGTGCTGAGTGAGATGCCAGTTTGTGTAGTCTTTGTATCTGGGATAAGGAAGGAGATGGGGAACTGAGGAGAATAAAGCTGGTGAGCTAGAAACTTTTGATTCTAGGAAACTCGGATAAGTCAGTAGCTTTGTGAGCACTGAATGTGAGTGGGTTTTGGAGCCCAGTGTGTATTTTTACTTGCCCGCCGGATGCAAGCTAGGATTAAAGACTATGGCCCATCAGTTTTTGGCTCCGCTGTTTCTTTACCGACTGTCCGAATCCAATGCGAAGCTGCATAGGCCAGAAGGCTGCTGTGATAGTGGCCCTAGCCATGGATATTGGCTTTACACCTTCCTTGCTTCCAGGTGTCAGGTGCCTTCCAAACATAATCTTATTTAATGCTTAGCAACACCCAGAGATGTAGGCATTATTTGTGTCTTAGTTTTACACACTGGAAACTGACACATGGAGAGATTAAGAATTTCAAGACCATGTTGCTCAGAAGTGACAGAGAAAAGATTTGAAAATCTGTCTTATTTCAGAGCCCATAGAGAGATCTACCACTTTGGATTGTGCCCTTGAAAGGGCATCCCCACGGAGTGTGTGGAGTCCAGGCTGTTTCCGGCCTTCTGCAGAAGTTCAGGTCTGATTACTGTCTACATGGGGACTCCTAGGAAGAGCCAGCTGCTCTTCCTTCTCCTCCATCCTTTGCATCACAACATGCATTTCCCCTCCTGACTATAAAATAGCATATGCTCATGGTAAAAACAGAACTGAAAAATATTAAAAATAAAAGTGAATGAGGAGCTCTAGTTATCCTACCCACACTAATGTTACTTGGAGAGGCATTTTGGTTTCCTGTTTTATGGTCAGGTTCTTCACTTAGTAAACCCAGCATGTTGCCTCCTGGTTCCGCCCCGTCTGCTTCACAGAGTTGTGAGCAAATATGTGAAGCATATTGTAAAGGGCTGAGTGCTATCAACATGCAGAGCGTTGATGTTTCTCTTTAGGCAACGTTTACTGGCTCTCTTGCCTCTGGAATGGGAGTGTGGAGAGAGTGTTAAAACAGGCTGGCCTTGGTTAGGTTGTTCAGTGGCTAAAACATTGTCCTGGAATACTGAAGTTGTGGGTTCAATCCCTGGTCAAGGCACATATGAAGGCAGTCAATGAGTGCACAACTGGATGGAACAACTGGGTGGAATAGCAAGTTGATGCTTCTCTCTTTCTCTCTCTCTCTCTCTCCTCTCTTTCCCTCCATCCTCTCTCTCTTTCTCAATCAGTGGAAAAAAAATTTTTTTAAAAAGAGTATTTTTTCCCATCTTTAAAAAAAAAAAGCAAATAAGTCAATAAATAAAACAGGCTGCTTCATATCCACCACTCCTGCTATTTCCCGCCTCATTTTTTTGTGCTTTAATAACAGGGAACTGTGTAGTTACTTAAACACTCTTTTTTCCAACAAGAATTTATTGGCAGGTATTTATTGCCAAGGGCCATCCTAGTGGTGGGGATAGAGCAGTAAGCAATGTCAAGAGAAAAATCCTTGACTTCCTGGAGTGGGGTTCTGGTGTCAGTGGGAATGAATGAGATGGAGCGCATGCTCTTCTCTGCCAGGCAATGTACATGAGTCAGCTCATGTAGACCCCAGCCAGCTCTCTGAGGGAGCTTTCAGCAGCCTCCCCATGTTACAGAGGAGAAAGTGGCAGCACAGAGAGGCTGAGAAGCTTGCTCCCAATGCATCATGATGCATATTGCCTCTAGATACTGTTTTTTGGGGTGTATTCCATAAGACTCTTTCCCAAACCCTAACATTGGGCTACATGTCCTTCCTTTGTGCTTCTATTCGCTCGAACATGAACTTATCACAATCTTCCACTAATACACTTTGTTTATCTGTATGAATTACCTTCTAAAGCAGTGCTGTCCAAAAAAATGTAATATAAGCCATAGTAATAATTAAAAATTTTCTAGTAGCTACCTCAAAAAAGTAAAAAGAAAGTTAAATTATCAAAAATATCATTTTAACATATGGTCAAAACAAACGATAGAAATACATTATGTTTTTTTTTAATGTCTCCTATTTTAGACATATATTTTATACTTATAGCACATGTCAACTCAAACTAACCCCGGTTTAGGTGTTCAATATCTGCCCGTGGCTGGTGGTGACCAGGTTGGATGGTAGAGTTCTAGACTGTTGCACCCTAAAAACAGTCACTGCATCTTGTTCATCTCTGCACTCATTCCCAGGCCCTGCTGTGCTGTAAGCCTTGGGGTGTGTGTGCTGAACTGAGCTGACTTGAACTTCTAAACAATTCTCTGCCTCTTTCTCCTCACCTGCCCTGGAACATGGAACACTAAACATTAGCATTTGATTTAATAAGTTCCTGACACTTGAGTGTAACAGAAATACAACTCTTAGTATGGCAAGCTGTCATAATTACTTCATTTTAGACTTTTCCTAATATTTGTTCTTTTTGGAAATGAAGACCTACAGGAGAAAAGTCTAAGTTACATGGGTAGTGTATGTCAGAAGTAAAGACTAGATCTCTGCCTTTTTCTTGCTAGATCAATAATTTCTCCTATACTCAAGTAATTAATTCTTAAACTTTTCCACTCTAAAATGACTTTGGATGCTCAAGGCAAATATGTCCTTATCTTTTGTTCTCACCCTCTAAGAAATCAAGCGCATAAACCCAAGTTGCTAGAAAAATGTGGATTCAAATGACTTCTATTTAATGATCTACCCATCTGTGATATCAATGAATCATATTTTAAATTACTACAATTGAGTAAAATGCATTCTGGGAAGGTGAGCCCTGATGATCCTATGTTTTCTTAAGATGTGGGAATTAATGTGGCACAAATGTGAAGAGTCTGGTGCTAGGGATGGTGTGTGTGTGTGCGTGTGTGTGGAAGGGTGGTGGAAATGATAAAATTACAGTCCCCCTCAGTCTTCCGGAAGGAGGAAGTATTAGAAATGTCATCGATATTCATCATGTCATGGGCATAACATTGTTATAGAAATTATCAAAAATACCTGAAATTGTGTAAATTATAAAACAGAAATCATGGGTCTCTCATGTGATAGTATAAAAATAGTATTTTCATCAAGTTGAAGATTTATTTAAATAGAAATAAAAGAGTCCCCTTTGGCAATATTGGCTAACCATCTTGAAGGAAAAATAATTGCAATGTTGTAATATCCATCTCTAGCTCTTTCTCTATAAACATTTTAAGTCACACACTTTGGAATAAGATAATGATCCAAGTATATGAGTGTTTTTTTTATATTGTTATTTCTATGGCAATAGTGGTAGGTCTAAAGCTATATACCTATAAAAATGGAATTCTAAGAGCAAATATTTATACTTTGGGAGTTGGTCACACTGTTTTCACTCAACAGAGGCAGTTAGAGGTTGATTGCATCTTGAGTTCCACGAGACATTCACAAATTAGGTGTTGATGCTCTTGCTCTGGACTTACTGAGGATGCCAACAACAGACAGACATCTGGATCCAGGCGGGAACCTTGCTGAATGAGGAGTCATGGACCCATTAGAACTTGGCCTTTAATGGGCTAATTTTGGGTAAACTCATTCTTATTACTAGATCTCAGTTCCCAAATCTTTTTTTTTTTTAATTTTATTTATTTATTAATTTTTAGAGAGGAGAGAGAGAGGGAGAGAGAGAGACAGAGAGAGAAGGGGGGAGGAGCTGGAAGCATCAACTCCCATATATGCCTTGACCAGGCAAGCCCAGGGTTTTGAACTGGCGACCTCAGCATTTCCAGGTCGACGCTTTATCCACTGCGCCACCACAGGTCAGGCTCAGTTCCCAAATCTTTAAAAAGAACACAGATGTTTAATGATTTATCCACAAGTTTCCTCACATTCTCTGATGTCCTATTATATTTAACTCTTGGCAAGTTGTCATAGTAGAGAAGAAACACATACCTCTCAGTTACCCCACAACTTACCTTTTATTGAAGCCAGTTGTTTAGATATTGGAATGCTGCCAACAAAATGAAAGAAACATAATGATTCTAGGAGTTTAGGCATTGATATGAGCATCTAAAGTAGAGTTGTATTGGCTTAAAGATTAGTTATGTTTATGTTCAGTGAGTCTTCACTGAACATTCTGATAGAGCATCCATCTGTCTTTTAAAAGTTTTTCTTTCCTTGACACATTTAGGGAAAGAATTGCTTGACAATGGCTGGCCCACAGATCCTAGTCTTTTGTGTATTTATGTGACCATGTGACTAAATTCCTCCTAATGGAAAAGGAGTAGAAGAGAAGCAATCACCCCCCAAGAAAGAGCTTTATCATGCTATTTCTCATTTCCAGCTGCTTAACATAGAAATTATTGGGGATACTTTGGAAGCCACATGTTCAAACCACATCAGCCTGGTGTCCCTATATGGCTGGATGGAATAAAACTGCCACTGACCTGATGCCCCACTCTGGACTCTCACATGAAAAAGGAAATAACTTCTGTAAAATGCTGAAAATTTGAAGTTTATTTATTCTGACAGCTCAGCCTACCAAACTAAAAGCCTAGGTATTGTACTGGGGAGTGAAGATGCATCAGTGAATGGTGGAAACAGGAACCTGCACATTTCAAGGCTTAGAGTATGGTGCAGAAGATAGATACAAAACAGATAGCTCAACAAAGAGTAACAACAGAGCATGTTCAGAGGGCAAAGAAAGACTAACACAGTCTACAGGTCAGGGTAATGGCATTTTCTCTGAGCCTCATAAATCAGGAGGGGAAGAAGGAGGAAGAGTGTCCCAAGTAGAAGAAACAGTGTGTGCTGAGACCCTGATGTGGGAGAAAGCATGGTGTGATCGAAGAGCCAAAGGAAGCAGAGTGGGGCTGCACCCTGGAGAAAGAAGAAGAGAGTGGTGGAAGGGGAGGCTGCAGCCTAGGGCAGAGCCAGAGCATGCTGAGCCTTATAAAGGGCTCTGGGGAGGAAGGGATCAGATTTGAATGACATGGAGCAATTTCCTCTGTCATAGATAATTTTAAAAATATGCTATATAGTTAATATCACTACCAATTTTGATTTACAAATGTTTCTCAAGAGTCAGCAAAGATATTTGAGGTAATTGTATCATCTTTTCAATTTGCAACTAAATATGCAAATTTGCTCTCTTTACTTTTTCCAATTAAATTTAAAGCTGGATTGGGGTGGGTAATAGGTACCAAACTTGCAATATCTCGGTTTTTAAATTATTGACGTGAACTCTTTAGAATTACACCTGCAAGCTTAAATAAAACTTAGCAAAGGAGATCCAAGTGTCACTGACCTTTTGGGCATTTTCTTAGGTGCTAAAGTGGATGTTGGAACTGCAGAGGGATTGGGCTCCCCTTCCAAGTGGAGAGCTTGGTCCTGGGTGCTGTGCATGCAGCCACACATACCCTGGGCTCCTGTTGTGTGCTGGCGCTTCCTAAGCAACGGTCACTTGCCCACTGTTACTATTGTCAATTCTTCCGTAACAAGTATACATGGCACTGTTAGAAGAGATTTACCCACTGTTATCGTATGTAGACATTAAGCCATTTATCCATTCAACAAATATTTGAGTGTCCACTGTGAGCCAGGCACCTCATAAGGTACTGGGGACAGAATAATGAGGTAAAATCAGATACAGGCCTTGATCTCAGAGAGCTTAGGGGGAAAAACAAAAATGAATCAAGTACTCACACAAACAGTAACACCCGTGAATAATACCAGCCAATTGGGTTGGTGTCAATCATGGAGGTCAGAGACACATCCCTGGGGAAGTGATGTTTGATGAGGCAGGTGAAAGGGCAGGGATCCACACTGCAGGCAGATGGAGGAGCCTGGTCTAAGCCCAGTGGCAGGAAGGAGTGTGAAGAACAGGGGAGACTAGAATGCCAGTGTGGCTAGACCAGAGGAACGAGTGAGACTGAGGCTCCAGCTGAGGGTAAACAGGATGTGTGGAGGCTTGACAATGCAGGAACTTGTGGGCCACCATAAGGAATTTTCACTCTACATCAAAAGAATGGAAAACCATTTGTGAATGTTAAGCAAGGAGATTAATAAAGTTAGATGGTGTGATTGAAGAGCCAAAGGAAGTAGAGTGTGGCTGCACCCTGGAGAAAGAGATGGATTTTTTCTTTTTCTTTCAGGGACACAGAGAGAGTCAGAGAGAGGGATAGACAGGGACAGACAGGAATGGAGAGAGATGAGAAGCATCAATCATCAGTTTTTTGTTGCAACACCTTAGTTGTTCATTGATTGCTTTCTCATATGCGCCTTGACTGTGGGCCATCAGCGGACCGAGTAATCCCTTGCTCGAGCCAGCGACCCTGGGTCCAAGCTGGTGAGCTTTTTGCTTAAGCCAGATGAGCCTGCGCTCAAGCTGGTGACTTCGGGGTCTCGAACCTGGGTCCTCCGCATCCCAGTCCGATGCTCTATCCACTGCGCCACCACCTGGTCAGGCGAGATGGACATTTTGGAAAAGTCACTTCAGCTTCGATGTGAACAATGGTTTAGAGAGGTAACCAGAGTAAACACAGCAAGACCAGGGAGGCTGTTTCACTTGTGTTAGCTTAGAGCTTTCTGTATAAACTGAGAATGTGTCAGCTCAAATTAGTTTGGGTCAGGGAAGACATGAGCAGTGATTATTTAGATCACTGGTGGGATGGCGGGTGAGGATAGATCTCAAGAGAAGCTAAGATTAGTCATTGTTCAGGCTGCAAGTTGGCTCCAGGGATGTGTCATCTTATTACTGCATCACTGGTCACTGTCCCACCATATGGCCATGTCACTCTCTCTGTAAAGCCAGAAGCCATGGCCACCATCAAAGCAGCCCAGCCTATGCAGGTTCGCATTGGATTCGGACAGTCGGTAAAGAAACAACGGAGCCACAAACTGGTGGGCCATAGCCTTTAATCCTACCTTGCACCCGGCAGGCAAGTAAAAATACACACTGGGCTCCAAAACCCAGTCACACTCAGTGCTCACAAAGCCACTGACTTATCCGAGTTTCCTAGAATCAAAGGTTTCTAGCTCACCAGACTTATTCTCCTCAGTTCCCCATCTCCTTCCTTATCCCAGATACAAACTCTACACAAACTGGCATCTCACTCAGCACTCCGCCATCTTAGCTGCTTCTCCTGGCCTCCTCCACATGGCCTCCTTCCGCTGCTGGCTCTACTCTCTCATGCTAATCATCCCAGGAACCAAGAGAGCCAAGTCCCGTTCTGCCCCCATTTTATAGTGTAGCTTCACAACCTTTAATCCAATATACAAAATAGGGTAGTCTCTAATACAAAGTCACTTCTGAGGCATGATTGGATTGTACCACCCTACAGCAAAAAGGGTAGGAAAGGCTCAATCCCAAAACCAAGCCCCAGGCTACAAGGATTCCGCCTGCCTTTAGCCCACCCCAACACACATTAATATCACCTGGGCGACGGCCTCCTCGTGTTATCTTTAACAAAGTGAGCATAATACATTTTATCTGCCCAACACTCTCGTTGCTAGGTTCTCTTTCTGGGTTGTCCTTTTTCTCCTCCTTCTACTTCCTGACCAATTTCCTTAGCCTTTTTTTTTCTTTTCTTTCTTTTTTTAAATTTAAACTTGGGAGAGAGAGTTCCATTTGCCCCACTAACTTACTGTTGCCACACTGATCAGAGTTACAGTGCCCGCCCACGTGATCAGTTGTCAGCTCACTGATGCATATCTCCCTTGGATCAGATGATGACCTTGAGCCAACCTGACTGCTCAAGTGAAAACATGCAGTGGTTTCCTCAGCAGAGGGCTTGCGGTAGGCTTCCCAGACTCTGGATTTGTAGCAAACACTCCAGTATTCTGACACAGAAAGGAGAACTGTGGGTAGAATAGAAAGAGGCTCTGCAGTAGGAAGATCTGAGTTTGCATTTTGGCTCTGCCATGGGCTAGTTGTGTCACCTGGGATAAGATCTTTAAAACTCCCATGTCTTCTTGCTCCTCTGTAAAATGATACATTCCTCATGGAGTTATTGTGAAGGCTGGATGTTAATTTTGGGGCAGCACTCAGTGTCTGACATGTGAGGGGCAATCAGTGTACAATAGTCCCAGAGAAGATGATGTCAGAGATGACTGTAATCATGGTCCTGCAGGACACAGACGCTAATTCAAATGGCACCAGGGATATCCATGAAAGGTTTACTCAGTGGGCAGGGTTAGGAAACCAAACATGGAGGTTGAGACACCCAGAGGATAGCAGCACTGGTGGACTGACCACCACCCTTTGTCCTGAAGGGGCAGTGAGAGGAAATTGTGTGATAGAGCCAGGTGAGAGCCAGATTCTTGGAGCAGAGGCTAGTTGATAGAGCTGTAGTTGAAGGGAGGCTGCCATGGCTAGCAATCAGGCAAAGCAGGGGTGGAGAGAGGGAGGAAGAGCCAACTAAACCAATCAGGACACAGCAAGAAGGGAGCCCTGTGGTGGAATATGTAGGGATCAGCTTCCTGGGATATAAACAGGGACAGAGAATGGGATGAGTGGTGAACAACTGGCAGAAAACTACTTGATGATGATGATGGAAGCAAAATATTGGGAATCAGGTTTATTTGATAACCTTTTTTTTGTCAAGATTGAATCAAAGCCAGCATTCTAAGAAGTAATATTCACAGACAGTTTGATGGTAATATATAATTTTTCCCTATACCAAAATCTCACAGAATTATGAAACATTTAGGCTATTTAAACACAGTGTCAAGCCATCTGGAAAAAAAATAAAAGAAAACAAAAATTCCTTAGTCGATCTGGTCCTTTGGCAATAGGAGAGTGGCACTTGAGTGTTCTGAGAGGGGCGTCAGTTTGGGGAAAGAATAACTGTAGACGGCAAGCTGGGGCCTGACAAATGACTGACAAGCACACAGGACACCTGCTCAGAGGGGCTCCTGTATGCTGGCTCAACAGCCTGAGGTTATACAAGATTAATGCAGTGTTAATGGTGCTTGAAGTTTGATGAAATGTTTGATGTAAAAAATAATGTAATCACAGAAGATTACCTCCACCGGTTTGCTCTCACATTTTGGTTCACTGCCCTATTTCTTCCTCAGCCAAAATAAAATAGCAGGTAATAGGGAAGTTCTGCCCTTTGATAAGTTGTGTTGTGCTTTCTTCTGCTGCTAAGTTTCTCACTGGGGGCTCTGGAAGCTCAGCAGCTCCAACTCTGTAAGTTCTGTGAACAATCTTACCAGCATTTTCTAGCCCAAATTAACTTCTTTTCTCCATTTCCTCAAAGTACATTTCACATCTATATTAATACCTCCGATCATCTGTTTTGTAGTCATAGTTAGTTATGATTTGTCTTTTCTCCTCACAAAAAACATGAATAAACTGCAAAACCAATATGTTGAATAAAAAAGCCAGACAGAAAAAAGAATGTATGCGCTGTATGATTCCATGTATATGAAGTTCAAGAACAAGAAAAATGAATTTATGGTAACAGAAGTTAAAATAGAGGTTACCCTCTTGTAGGGACAGTGACTGAAGCAGCATGAGGGGCACTTTTGGGGGTAATGAAAATGTTTTATACCTTCATCTTAGAAGTAGTTACATGGGTGTATACATACATAAGCAAGTTTACTTCAACAAAGATTATTAAAACATTTGCCAAATGAATTCACTTGAAGAATGAAGTTCAGAAATCTTGGATCACCTCGGTTTGAGGCCACTAGGAAGGAAGGCATTGATTGCACACCCCCACTCCCACCAAACACCACTGTGGTCTCTCAGCTAGGAGAAAAAATACTATTCACTCAGTGACCTACTAGTGTTCTGATCTGATCTCAGAGTACTTTCTTTAGCTAGGCAAGAACTTACTTCTCCAACTCAGTAGGTCTTCAATTCTATTAGTAAAGATGCTCCCTCCTTCTCCAATGGGAACTTGATAGAATAATTAGTTTCCTGAGCTCTTCCTCAATTTTGTTGCCACAAACTCTGTTGAATAAATTACAGAATTGAGCTCCGGGCATTGGGATAACTTATATTGATTTTTTTTCAAGACTTAATTTAATTGTTATTCTATAGCCAGCTCTGTTCTTTTTCTGCAGTAAAAGAATTTCAGAAACTTTCTTTCCTGCTGAGACAGGCCACTGGCAATCTAACTTCAGATGGTTGCATTGCTGCAGCTGCTGACACTGGCCCGTCTCTGCCACTCACTTTCTTCTTGGTTGATCTTGCCAAGATGGTGCAAAGGAATGAGACCTACTTAGATAGCTGGACCCTCTTTTCCTAGGCATAATTATAGACAAGAAACACTAGGTTGTCTGATATAGATTTTATACTCCAATCCAGTAATTTACCATTTAATGATTAGTCTCTGCAATGTTGTTGATAGGGTTCAAGTTTTTTTAATTCAAAAGTATTATAAGATAATGAAACATAAAATTAACCCAATTAATCATTTTTAAGTGAACTGTTTAGTGGCAGTAAGTACACGCACACTGTTGTGCACCCATCACTACCATCCGCCTCCAGAGCTCTTTTCATCTTGGGAACTGAAAGTCTGTGCCTTTTAGACAATAATGGCTTACCTCCCCTTCTCCCCATCGGGTGTGTATATACCATCGTTTGTTTATCCATTCAGTCATTGATGGGACACGTGGTGTGCTTCCACCTTTTGGCTGTTGTGAACAATGCTGCTATAGACATGGTACACAAATAGGTATTTGAATCCTTGCTTTCAGCTCTTTTGGGTATACAGCCAGAAGTGAGATTTTGGGAGCATATGGTAATTCTATTTTTGATTTTTTTGAGGAGACACCATAATGTTTTCCATAGCAGCTGTATCATTTTACATTTTCACCTACAGTGCATAAGAGTTTCTATTTCTCACATTCTTGCTTATACTTCTTTTCTTTTCTTTTTAGATAGTTAGCAATTCTACTGAGGTGGTACCTCATTGCTGTTTGGATTTGCACTTCCCTAATGATGACTGACATGGACCATCTCTTCATGCTCTTTGTGTGTCTCTTAGTAATTTGTATATTTATGTATCTTCTTCAGAGAAATGTTTATTCCAGTTCTTTGCTCATTTTTAAATAAAGATTATTTTTATTGTGGGAACTCTTTTTATATCCTAGGAGAGTTGTGTTTCTTTTTTTAAATTTATTTTATTTACTGATTTTTTTTAAGATAGAGAGAAGAGAGTGGGAGAGAAAGAAAGAGAGAGAGAAAGAGAGAGAGAGAAAGGAGAAGCAGGAAACATCAATTTGTAGTAGTTGCTTCCCCTATGTTAAGGTGACCAACTTTTTTAAATTGAAAAAGAGGACAAAATAAATTGAAGAAAACAATATCGTAAATAAAAGAAACATTTTATTTATTGCAACGATAATACACTATAATATGATAAATGCATAATAAAAACATTTGTAATAATTTATACTGTAATTATGCTTACATGCCTATTAATTTTTAATAATAATTGTAAAAAAAAGTACTCATTTAGATACAAATACGTCGCATCACACGCAATGGATTAATTCTGCATCGACCGAATATGGACATTTACAGATTAGTCTTCCAATATCAAAAAGGAGGACATGTAGGAGGACACTTTTTGAGGGAGGATGGAACTTACAAAAGAAAGACTGTCCTCCCTAAAGGAGGACGATTGGTCACCTTACCTATGTGCTTTGGCCAGGCAAGCCCAGGGTTTCAAACTGGTGACCTCAGCATTCCAGGTGGACGCTTTATGCACTGTATCACCACAGGTCAGGCCAAATTATATTTCTTAACATTACCTAATTTAATTTTCATATTAATATGGAATAGAAGTATCATTAAGTCAACTTTATAGGTGAGGACCCTGTAATACGCATAGAGAAATTGACCTACAATTCATTCCCTACACAAATTTTCATTGAGCACTTGCTCTGAGTCTGACACTATTAAAAGCAATGAGGACACAACAGTGAGAAAAAAACTGATAAAGATCCTTGCCCTCTTACAACACATATTCTAGGAGGAGGACACACAATAAATATGGACATCAAATACAGAATGCATTAGGTTTACAGGGATTCCTTTAACCACTTTGGAAAGAGTGGATCTGCTGGCCACAGATTCTCTTAGCAGGGTCAAGAAGAGTAACTCATTACCACTGGGAGACCAGGCTCCCCACATGGTCTTGGCCAACAACGTGGCAGGTAGGAGGACTCATTATCATCCTTGGAGAACGGAAATCCTGACTTCTTTATCAGCTGTCTGTGACGCTGCCCTCCTGCAGTGGTGGGGGCCCTTCGTTACTGTCTGGAGAGGGTGGGGTCTCAGCTCATCACTTGCTCTTCTGCTGATGTGGGTGGGGTGGGCACAGTTGTTTGTGATGGTGTTTAGCTGCAGTAGAGTAGCTGTTTCCTACGTTTTCTGTCCTGATAGGCTGCCCCTTTGACTAGAGAGAGCAGGTTATCATGTCTGTGCCCCTTGGTGTTCCAGGTGGGTGGCACTCTGTCTGGGATATACGTGGCAAAGGGAAGCTCTAGGGACCTCACTATCCGGCTGCTCTAGTCTTGAGGTCCCTTGCAATCTGACTTATTTTTTCTTTTAGACTTACGTTTGTTTTATGTACAATGTTCAGAATTTTCAGCTGTACTTCACAGCAGAATTAGAGAAAATATGTCTACTCCATCCTTCTGGAAATGGTGTCATCCTTCTGGTTCCTGTTTCATTTTAGAAAAATAGCTTATATATATAAATACCTGCAATATGGCTTCGGGTTTAGACGGCAGAATAGGTAAATACTCCCACAGTCATGTCAAAATTACAACTAAATTACAGAAAAATCATCATTAAGAACTGTCCATAGTCTAGCTGAACAAAATTTCTACATCTACGGACATACAAAAGAAGCCACATTGAGACAAAAAGTACAGAAAATAAATATATAAATAAATCATAGCAGAATTTGACCCTCTGATGTTACATATTTTACACAATATCTTTTTGGGGGTCAGCTTTTAATCAACAGGTCTTGTGGATTTGTTGCCCAGAAGCCAGTAGACAGTGGGGCCCAAGCCTGTGACAATTCAGTCTTTCTTCTCTCTTAGGTTGGGTACTGGCAAAGTCACTAGAAAAACTGAATCTTTGTCATGGCCCCACACAGTGAAATTGCCAGCAGGTGGCATTTAACTGCCTGTCTGATGTAGCAAAAATTAAATTTAAGAAAGTTATACATTTTGTTGGCTTGGGCTTTAATTATCCTACAATGCAATGGGATAGAAAGAGATATCCTTAAATTTTCCATTGGTGCTGTCTGTGGAGACCTCTCTGATGTTTATTTGAGAGGGAGAAACTGGTTCTGGGGCTCACAGGAGCCGTCTGGGGCCTCCTTTGTGAACAAAACACGCCATATAATTGCAGTAAACAAGCCAACATACAAGTATATGTAGAATTGGTGTTTATTATCTCGTCAAATAACACAGAAAATTAAACAAGATTGTAGGCTTTGTTATTGTAATCCACCACTCACTAAGAAAGTCTGGAATCTCTTTGGTTAACCCATGGGTTTCTAATTTAGAATTTTAATGCCCACAGGGTGAAGAAATTAAGCAATAATGCCCATCTTCATCAAATATGATTAAAGAGGCGTGACAAAAATTTGTGCATGCTTCCTAAAATGGGATACTTTAGCTGACCGGTGAAGTACATTCTTTTCTTGAACCCTGGAGGCTAACAACTCAGCTGCTTTCTTTGATAGGCCCAAATCTCTTACTAAATCATTCAATTCAGGTTGGCTAAACTGCTGAGGGGTTAATGACTGCTTGGCATCAGAAGAAGACCCTTCAGATTCTACAACCATTTCCTCATGCATCTTATCAAAATACACTTGATCACCATGTTCACTTTCTTCGACCTTAGAGGAAATAAAACAATTGAAAACTGGAACCAGGAGTGTCTCAGAGTGTGGGATAGGTTGTATTGCTGAAGGAATATTAGGATATGCAATCATATGCCATTTTTTCTTGCCGATGCCCTTTGTATGGATCAGACAGAAATAACAGTCACTGCTGTGGTCCTTAGGTTCACGCCAAACCATGGGAATACCAAAAGGCATTCCTTTGCGTTTTCCTTTTGTCCAGTCATGAAGCATTTCCTCACAATTATGACACACAATATGAGGAGCCCAATCCTTGTCTTGGTCACCAAAGGGAACTTGAAAATAGGCAATATATGCACGTGTCACAAATGATGAAATATTGCACCTTTGATGTTGAAGTGTGTAACAGCCACATATATAACAGAAGGTGTCAGGACTATTCTTACATTTATACCTACTCGAAGAAGCCATGATTCAATCTTAAAACAAAATAAGAGGGTGTTTTTATCAGATAATAATTTTTTTACATTTAAAAACAACTACAATTATGTAAAAGTGATGTTTGTAAAACATTAATTGTCTTGTGGTTATGTTCAATCCAAGAGTCGTTGCCCTTTAACTCCAATTTAAAAACCAATGCATGCCATTAACTGTAACAAAAAGAAATTAAAATTGCATAAAAACTAGAGCATGCACCAAAAAAACCCAGATTTCAGATTTGGTATCAGTGATGCAAAAATATATAGAAACAGTTCTAAAACCTCATGCAACAGAAAATGGAAAAAAAATTGTTCCCCCGTGTAATCAATGCTGACTGTGTGCCAACTATGTATCAGGCACTGTGTCAAAGGCTACAGATAGAGTCTCTATCCTCATGGTACTTACATTTTAGCTGGGGAAACTGACAATAGATAAACATGGAAACCCTTGACTGTGATAAGGATATCTGACACATCATTATAGAGTCACATGGATTGACAAGTTTAATTGGGGGCATTTTGAGGCTGAAGGATCGGGACTGGCCTCGCTGATGACATTTGAGCTGACTCCTAAATGATTAAAGAGTCTTTCACAATCCTGTGAAGTGCTGGAGGAAGAGCTTTGCAGGCAGAGGGAAGCGTGGGTGGTGTGGAAAGGAAGTCTTGGGAGCTGGGGCATTTGACCTAGAAGCTGAAAGATAGCCTTAACTGCCACAATGGGGAGTTGAGGCTTATTCTGAGGGCACTAGAAAGCTATGGACAAGTATCAGACAGTAGAGGATGGATCATGGTGAAAAATGGATGAGGCTGGTGTGAGAACAGGTTAGGTTGGAGACTGTTGAAAGAGTTTACCTGTGAGAACCAGAAATAAAACAGTACCAGGGATTATGGAAGAGTGGGGAGGGGGGACAAGGGAATGAATCTTATACCCTCTAGAGAAATCCTATAAAATGTGGGGATGACTCTTCAGAAGAAGTGACTAAAATGCCCCCAGGTTGTTGGCTTGGCTAGCTATGGAATTGTTGGAGGGTCTCTGCCATTTCTGGAAGCAGAGGAAGCAGGAGGAGTACCAGGCAGAGTGTGACAGATGTGGACTGTGAAGGGGAGAAGGAGGGTGGGCACGTTAGGCTGAAGGGCCTCGGGTCTCTCATGGGGACACCAGGAGGGGGAGACTAAACACCCTTTGACAGTTTTGTCCTGATCCATGTAGGAAGCCTGGGCTGGAGACAGGCTTTAGAACTCATTCATTCATTAACTCAAAATTCCTTCACTAGTCCTCATGCTGGGGGTTCAGGAATTCTAAGGAGAATAAGGCACGAGTCCTTTCTTCAAGAAACTCTTCTTGTGTGGAGCAGAGGCTGAGGGAAATAAATGATGGCATGGTGTGTGGGGTGTACAAGTTCACTCAAAGGGCAAGTTCACTCTGCCTGGGGTAGTCTAGGGGGCTTTGTGGAGGAGGACTGCTTTCAGCTGGATCTCAAAAGAGGAATCTAGAAAAAGGGTTAACCAGACAGACAAAGGCTTTCTAAAGAGGAACAATATTTGCTAAGACACAGAGGTATGGAAGTATAAGGCGTGATTGGAGTGGAGCCATGTGGATAAACTATAGGTGTGTGTGTGTGCACGCGCACACACACGTGTGCACACATATGTGCATGTGTACAAGAACATACATTGGGGCCAGTCCTAGGGAAATGACTGGAGATGATCCAAAAGCCTAGAGTAGCTATTATAAGATAACATGGCTCCTGGCATCAAGCAGGCAGTGGGTGAATGAGTGAAGGGAGCTGAGGTGGGGCAGGCACAATAGGGAATGGTGGAGACATCGGCAACCTGGAGAGTGAAGACCCCTTCCAAAGAGAACAGAACCTTCCCAGTTCTAGCCAACTACTGCCAGGGAGAAATGTTGTCAGGGATTCTGAAGGTTCTAAAGAGGTCTGAAATGTAAAATCCCTTGAATTTTAATGTTAACTATTAATTCAAAACCATTCAAAAACAATGTGAGGGCCAGGTGAAACACTTCTGTGAGCTGGATGAGACTATGGGCTGATGATCGACAGCCGACACACTATCTGTAAAGGGGTTGCTTTGGTTCCTTTCAGCTGGATCTCAAGAACCCATTTCCAGAAATTTATCTTTGGTTTCTTGCAGCTGGATGGTGTAGGGCTCCTTACAGGCTGGTTATATTCAATGATCCAAGCTACTGGGCTATCTGGTAACTCTTTCAGGGGCATCAGAGCCCAGCAATTTATTTCCTGAGGTGTTAAGTGAATACCTACTGTGTACTTGTGGTGTTCTTTTTCAACTCTTGAAAATGTACACAAAATTTTATTGGACTCATTAGAGCTGCATTGCCCCAATATGGTGACCACTAACCATATGTGGCTATTTATTATTTTGAAAAGAACTTTAGATTTTATTTTTTAATAACAGCTTACATTTGATGTTATTTTGTATTAGTTTCAGGTGTACAACATAGTGGTTAGGCAATCATATATTTCACAAAGAATTTTCCCCAATACGAGCTAAAATTTACTAAAAGTAAAAATTCAATTTCTTGGTCATACTGGTCACATTTTAAGTGCTTAGTAGACACCAGTGGCTTTTGATGACCATATTGGCCAGTACTGATATTAGATGCCTTAATTATTGTAGAAATTTCCATTGGACAGTGCCACAATAGACTTTAAATTCTATATGAATGGAGAATGTGTCATTGCTGTATTTTGGGTATCAGGCACACAAGTCTCAATAAACATGGACTGATTGATTGTTTAATGGCTGAGATGCTGTCCTGTGAAGACAGCCAGCTTCATTAAAAAATAAGCTGAGTCTGCCCTGTGGTGGCGCAGTGGGTAAAACGTCGACCTGGAAATGCTGAGGTCGCCGGTTCGAAACCCTGGGCTGCCTGGTCAAGGCACATATGGGAGTTGATGCTTCCAGCTCCTCCTCACCTTCTCTCTCTGTATCCTCTCTTCTCTCTCTCCATCTCTGTCTGTCTGTCTCTCTCCCTTTCTCTCTCCTCTCTAAAATGAATTAAAAAAAATTTTAAAAAAGTCTTAAAAAAATAAAAAAAATAAGCTGAGGCAGTGCAGAAACAAAACATTAAAAAATATTCTTATATGTGTCTTTCTAGAAACAAATTCTGTACTGTCTACATTATTTCAGATGGCAATGATCTGAAACATTGAGGGATCGAATAGTTTTCATGTTTCCTTGGCAGTCCTTACTCTGAATGGCTTCATGTTCCAGAATTTCTAAACAATACTGACCAAGAAAGTGAAGACATGCTTAGGCCTGGGGACCATGGTTCTGTACTTGGGTGTTTGCAGTACTGAACAGTCAGCCCTCTTCTGGCAGGGGGAACATTGATAGACCTCTGAGGGAGCAGGTGCAATAGCTATGAAAATTAAGAATTAATGTATATCACTTAACCCAAGAACCCATTCCCAGGAATTTATCTTTTAGATTTATTTGCTTATATAATGTAAGATGTGTGTTTAGGAATATACATTGCTGCAATGTGTCATAGCAGAAAATTGCTCCAACAGTCTATATGTCCTTCAGTAAACTAAAGCCATTAGTAAACTTTATCAATTTTAGGGTTTGCAGGCCACAGGGTCACTGGCCCTGTACAGTGAAAACAGCCATAGTCAATATATAAATGAATGGCCAGGGCTGTGCTCCAATAAAAACTAGACTTACAAACAACCAATGGCTGACTTGCGATTTACCTGTATGCTATCATTTGTTCACTTCTGGTCTAAATAAAAAATCATGGTATGTCCATGAAGGGAAATGCTCTAAATCCATGAAAACGAATATAGAACAATCTCTAAGACAACTAAGTGGATAAATTATGATGCAGCAAGTACTACAGAGTGTCTACCAGCTGCCAGGCACAACCCTATATGCTTTCTCCACATTAACCCATTAATATACCTATCAGACAGTTACTACTATTAGCCCATTTCACTGATGAGAAAACTCAGGCAGGGCATATTAAGCAACTTGGTCCACTCCCCACAACTAATAAGTGCAGAGTCAGGGTTCAAACCACAGTTTGAACTCGAAGGCCAAGCTCTCACGCTGCCACAAGCTGCCTCTTAGGACAAAGGACCAGAATATTGTGCGAAAAGACCAGAACATTTATGTATACGAAAGAGTGGAATTCTATTGGTGTTTCTCAACTTATTTTTTATTACTATCTCCTCTAGGAAAGCCTTTTAGACATTTTTTTCTCTAATGCCCCCCCATGAAAATTTAATATCACAGATATAGAGTGCACCTGTTTATGTAATGTATTATCTGTGCTTTATAAATAAAAAAAATAAGACTTTTTCTGCCCTCCTCCTCCCCTAAACCAATTTTCACCTATCTGAGGTAATACTACTCTGTTGAGAATGAATGGATTTTGTGCATTGACATCTTCATGGACTGTCTCTGGAAGGTTCTATAAGAAATTGAAAACAATGGTTGCTTCTGGGGATACAGTCTGGGAGAGTCAGATGTGAGAGGCCTCCGATTATATTACTTTCTACAAAAAAAATAAGGAGAGAATGAAGAAAGGCCCTTGAGTTACCAAAACAAATAACCATGCTGTGACAAAGGGAGAGGCCCCATGAGAGCCATCTGCTGAGCCCCCTGATTTGTGCAGGCTGGCTGCAGTTCTGGTTCCAGTTCCAAGCAGGAATTGGGCCTCCGAGACCCTGCTGAGGGTACTACCAGCTCTTGTGTCTGGAGGAGGGTGGCTTGTTCTGCTCCCTTTTCCACACAGGAGGCCTGCCGGATTCTTTGTTTCCCACAAACAACTCCAAATTGGAAGAAAGAAAGCAACTGTTAGTGAGTTCATTAGTCCCTGTTAGGATGTACCTCGCCTTGTCTTTGTCTCCCCTGGGACCTGGAAATCCCCTTTCAGGTCATTGCACTCAAAACATGCTGCCCATTTAAGCTTTATTTCTTAACTAATGATGACTTGGCTACATGCAGCAGTGCGTATGCTGGGGTGGGGGTGGGGGTGAGGGTACAGAGGTGGTTAGGACCAGAGGAAGAATCCTCTAGAGTCTAAGCTTTACTTGTGTTCTCTGAACCCCACCTCTGATCTAGTGTCAAACCCCAAGTGTGCATCATGGAGAGCTGGGCCCCATAATGATTCAGAGCAGCCATTAGTGACCCCTTGATGCATGTGAATCAAGTGAGAGAGTGAAGACCAGCGTTAAAAAGGCAATCCAGTTCAATGGGATGGCACAGGATTAAATCTGGTAGAAAAGAGTGCTTCCCATGTGGTAAAGGGAAGACTTGTGGAACTTTGAGTCAGTCCTCTATGTGTGTTCAGGCGCATTCGAAGTGTACCCAGTGTTAGTGCTCACAAGCCCCAGAACTTATGGGTATGTAGGATGCCTGGCAAAGAGATGAGCCCAGCACTTTTTCTGGGCCTCATGTGATTGCCTGCAGCTTCTGTGTAGTGCTCACTCCCCTAGGTATCCTCTACTCCACCACTACTTTCTATAGCTACAGTAGATTATCAGTATCTGAAATTAGCTATGTGTTACTTATTGGGGGGAGGGGTGCAAAAGGGGAGGGTAAGTACTTTGAGTGCACCTTACTGTGATGCACAGGTCTGAACTTTAGGTAATGCTTGTATTATGACTTGGGGATGGTGTAGTCTGCAAATAGGGTAACAAGAAAGACTACTGGAAACGAATCAGTAAGGGCCAAGAGGTGTGGGCCCCACAGTGCAGGAAGCTTTTTCTGGGTGGGCACACTGGAAGCTATTTGGTAACATTCTGGAAACTCTCCAAAAATGAGTTAAGATTCTTTTTCCTCTTTGGCTAGTTAATATGTTACATCGTCTATATTATAATTTGTATATTTTATGAACAATCTGCAATATAATAGCTTATATAATATATCACATTGTATTTGGTCAACAGATATTTATTGAGTACCTAGTACATCCCAGGTCCTGGGGACACAGGTGTGTACAATGTAGTAAAGTTATGGCCCTACATGGAATTATACTCAAGTGGGAGAGATCTAAAGGACAAGCAGATGAATTCACAATGTAATATCAGGTCTTTATGTGCTCTCATCCATTGAATGTGAGGACATGGAGACAACAGTGTGTTTACCCTGCTGCTTCTCCAGCCAAGTGCTGGACTGCATGAACGTTTGGTGCTTCAAGGTACCATCTGTAAACAATGCACTTTAATTTGCTAGAGCACTTTAACAGGGAATGTGAGAAATTACTGATGATAGCATTGTCAAAGTTGACATCCCAATATACGCCCAATCAATTGCCACATTTTAGTGCTATAGACTGCATCATTTCCTAACAGAACAGTTAATACTATAGACTAGAACAATTATCAGTTTTGATTGTCATTTTCAGCTACTGAACACTCTGACAAGGCAAATATGCCAAGAAATTTACTTACATTATATCATTTTATCCTTTCCTGAGGGGACAGTGTGGCAGGCAGAATAATGTCCCCCTCTCCCAACTTTCTGCCTGAAGATGACCACATTCTAACCCCCAAACATATGGCAATGTTAGGTTACATGGCAAAGGGGAACTAAGAATGCTGGTAGGAAAAAAGAAGGTTGCTAACCTGAAAGTCAGATTATCCTGGATTATCCAGGCTGGCCCAATGTAATCACAAAGGTCCTTAAAAGTAGAAGAGGGAGAGAGGAGGGGAGGTTGGAGTGATGCAATGTGAGGAGAACCTGAGCTGCTATTACAGGCTTTGAAGATGGAGAAAGAGGACCACAAGCCAAGGAATACAGGTGGTTTCTAGCAGTTGGAAATGACAAGGAAATGGATTCTTTTTGGAACCTTCAGAAGAGAGCTAGCCTGGCCAAACCCTGAATTTTAGCCCAGTAAGACTTATGTTGACTTTCCACCCTACAGAACTGTATGATAATAAGTTTATGTTGGTTAAGCCACTGTGTCATAATTATTTTTTTCAGTGAGAGAAAACTAGTGGAGGTAGATATCATTATCTCCCATTATGTGGTCAAGGAGTCTGAGTCTCAGAGGAACAGTCTCAGAATCACACAGCTTGGTTCCAATGATGAAATCAAGATTTGAATTCAGGTCTATCTGACTACATATAGGCTGATGTTTACACTCTTTTGCTAGGAATTTACATGATCAATTTACATTGATAAAGCTAATGACAGCATCTACTGATGCCTAACAATGCCACCAAGATCTCAACTCTCAAGACATAGATGTGGACCTCAGATCTCATCTGAAGCAATTGTCTCTGCTGAAAAATGTGATCCTTATGAGTGCATGTGGCACTGTGCTGCCAACTTCTGTGGAAGCATGCATCATTACTCACTGTGAAATTTAATAGAAGATCTAGGAGCTTCAAGAGAGCAGATTAACAAAGGCCTTCTAAAAAGGGCAGTGTAATGCCAATAACTGCCATCGTGACCATTCACATGCAGGTTCCATTGGATTTGGACATCGGTAATGAAACAATGGAGCCAAGAACTGATGGGGTATTAGCTTTAATCCTAGCTTGCACCTGACGGACAAATAAAAACACACTCTGGGCTCCAAAACCCACTCATTCAGTGCTCACAAAGCCACTGACTTGTCCGAGTTTCCTAGAATCAAAGGTTTCTAGCTCACCAGCCTCATTCTCCTTTGTTCTCCATTTCCTTCTCTCTGCACAAACTCTGCACTCACTGGCTTCTCCCTCAGCACTCCACCATCTTGGCTGCCTCTCCTGACCTCTTCCATGTGGCCTTTCTCTGCTCTCCTCTCTAATGCTAATCTCAGGAACTGAGAGAGAGCAAGCTCCCGATCTGTCCCACTTTATATTATTGAAATCAAAACCTTTAATCCAATATACAAACAAGGAAGTCTCTGATACAAAGTCACTTATCTGAGGCATAATGGGGTTCCTCATGAGAGTGCACCACCTCACATCATGCAATCAGTCAATGGTGTGAGGAAAAGCTTAGGAAAAGTTTAGTCTTTTTTTGTTTGTTTGTTTTTGTATTTTTCTGAAGTTGGAAACGGGGAGGCAGTCAGACAGACTCCCGCATGTGCCCAACCGGGATCCACCCGGCATGCCCACCAGGAGGCAATGCTCTGCCCATCTGGGGCATCGCTCTGCCACAATCAGAGCCATTCTAGCGCCTGAGGCAGAGGCCACGGAGCCATCCTCAGCGCCTGGGCAAACTTTGCTCCAATGGAGCCTTGGCTGAGGGAGGGGAAAAGGGAGACAGAGAGGAAGGAGAGGGGGAGGGTTGGAGAAGCAGATGGGCGCTTCTCCTGTGTGCCCTGGCCGGGAATCAAACCCGGGACTCCCACACTCCAGGCCGACGCTCTACCACTGAGCTAACGGGCCAGGGCCCAAACTTAGTCTTAAAACTAAGCCTTGGGCTATAACCACCCTGACTGCTTACAGCTTGTCCCCCACACCCAGTGCAAACTATAAGTGAGCAAACATATATCATATTTAAAAACTTATTTGACCAACAGGCAGTCACACTTAGAGCAATGTGTCAGCTACAGAATATACCAAATTCTAGCAGTAATATGACAGTGGGAATTAGTCAGAATAATCCTGAATGTCTGAAAAAACTGGAGGAGAAAATAGCCACGAAAAATGCCAGTTCACAGGAAAGAGAGGAAAATAATTGAAATAAGAAAACTTTTGACTTCGTATTTTGCTTTTCTTGTGTTAACCAAAGAGTCATAAAAGCAGGTAACATGGCACATGGAATTGTTTCTAGTAAATAGGCAGATGACTTTAAGTTCATATGAGCCAGTGAATTCACAGAACAAGTCAATTTGACCCTTTTAAGCCACAAGAATTCAGGTAATCAAAATATGAATAAAAAAACATAGGCTCAAAGACAAACCCTTTCTTAGTCACCCAGAAACCTCATTATGACTCATTATGACTTTTTTCAAGTATCTGATTCAATAAACCAGGGTACAGATAGTGGGAACCTGCCTGTTGGGCAGATAAAATATATTATGCTCACTTTGTTAAAGATGGCATTGCCCATGTGGAAGCCCGTTGCCCAGGTGATGGTATTGGTTGCCCTTCTTGCTTGGGATGGGCGTGATTATATTAATGTGTCTTGGGGTAGGCTGTGGGCAGGCAGGATCCTTGTAGCCTGGGTCTTGGTTTTAGGACTAAGCCTTTTCTACCCTTTTTGATGTGGGGTGGTGCACTCTGATGAGGAATCCCATTATGCCTCAGATAAGTGACTTTGTATCAGAGACTTCCTTATTTGTATATTGGATTAAAGGTTTTGATTTGTACACTATAAAGTGGGGCAGACCAGGAACTTGCTCTCCCGGTTCCTGAGATTAGCATTAGAGAGGAGAGCAGAGAGAGGCCACGTGGAGGAGGCCAGGAAAAGCAGCCAAGATAGCGGAGTGTTGAAGGAGATGGGAAACAGAGGTGAATGGGGCTGGTGAGCTAGAAACTTTGATTCTAGGAAATTCGGACAAGTCAGTAGCTTTGTGAGCACTAAATGAGTGAGTTTTGGAGCCCAGTGTGTGTTTTTACTTGCCCTCTAGGTGAAAGCTAGGATTAAAGCTAATGGCCCACCAGTACCTGGCTCCATTGTTTCATTACTGTCTGTCTGAATCTAATGCAAACCTGCATTAGCCAGGTGGCTGTGATGGTGGCTGTGGCTACTGGCTTTACACTGCCCATTAAGTGGAAATACTCAGTTAGACTTAGAATATTTTTCACAGAAACACAGGACCCCCAGGAAGTCCTCTTGTATTCTCATCTTAGCTTTTTATGTCCAGTGAACATTATTCATGAAAGTGAGTTCCAGGAGATTGAAGAACTCAGGGTCATTTTTGGAATTACTTGCTGTCAGCCAACAGGCTTTGAAGAGCATTCATTCAGTTAAGCCCCAAACCCAGTGAACCCTCAGACTCCAAGTCAAGCATCTTTTTTTTTTTTGTATTTTTCTGAAGTTGGAAATGGGGAGGCAGTCAGACACTCCCACATGTGCCCGACCGGATCCACCCGGCATGCCCACCAGGGGGCGATGCTCTTCCCCTCTGGTGCATTGCTCTGTTGCAACCAGAGCCATTTTAGTGCCTGAGGCAGAGGCCATGAGCCATCCTCAGCGCCCGGGCCAACTTTGCTTCAATGGAGCCTTGGCTGCGGGAGGGGAAGAGAGAGACAGAGAGGAAGGAGAGGGGGAGGGGTGGAGAAGCAGATGGGCGCTTCTCCTGTGTGCCCTGGCCGGGAATCGAACCTGGGACTCCTGCACGCCAGGCCGACACTCTACCACTGAGCCAACCGGCCAGGGCAAGTCAAGCATCTTAATAAATCAGTCTTATCTCAACTGAACCTTTAGTTGGCTGCTTCTCCTGGCCTCCTCCATGTGGCCTTTCTCTGCTCTCCTCTCTGCTCTCCCTTCTAATGTTAATCTCAGGAACCAAGAGAGAACAAGCTCCCGTTCTGCCCCCATTTTATAGTGTAGAAATCCAAACCTTTAATCCAATATACAAAATAGGGAAGTCTCTAATACAAAGTCACTTATCAGAGACATGATGGGATTGCACCACCCCACATCAAAAAGGGTGGGAAAGGCTTAGTCCTAAAACCAAGCCCCAGGCTACAAGGATCCTGCCTGCCCACAGCCCGCCCCCAACACACATTAATATCACCTGGGCAACGGCTTCCACGTGGGCAGTGCCATCTTTAACAAAGTGAGCATAATATATTTTATCTGCCCAACAGTGGTCAGGTAGCATGTTGACGTTTCAGCAAAGTGGTTAGAGGAAGGAGCTTTGGGCACAGTGTTGGGCAGATAAAATGTATTATGCTCACTTTGTTAAAGATGGCGCTGCCCACATGGAGGCCGTTGCCCAGGTGATATTAATGTTTGTCTCTGTGGGCTGTGGGCAGGCAGAATTCTTGTAGCCTGGGGCTTGGTTTTGGGATTAAGCCTTTCTCACCCTTTTTAATGTGGGGTGGTACAATCCCATCATGCCCCAGATAAATGACTTTGTATTAGAGACTTCCCTATTTTGTATATTGGATTAAAGGTTTGGATTTCTACACTATAAAATGGAGGCAGAACGGGAGTTTACTCTCTTGGTTCCTGAGATTAGCATGAGAGAGCAGAGAGAGCACAGCAGAGAACAGAGAAAGGCCATGTGGAAGAGGCCAGGAGAGGTAGCCAAGATGGCGGAGTGTTGAGTGAGTAGCCAGTTAGTGCAGAGTTTATGCAGGGAGAAGGAAGGAGATGGGGAACAGAGGTGAATAAGTCTGGTGAGCTAGAAACCTTTGATTCTAGGAAACTCGGATAAGTCAGTAGCTTTGTGAGCAATGAATGTGAGTGGGTTTTGGAGCCCAGTGTGTGTTTTTGCTTGCCCGCTGGGTGCAAGCTAGGATTAAAGATGATGGCCCATCAGTTTTTGGCTCCGTTGTTTCTTTACCGACTGTCCGAATCCAATGCAAACCTGCATGGGCCAGGCGGCTGTGATGGTGGCCCTGGCTACTGGCTTTACACACAGAAAGACCTGGATTTGAATTTGGGGTTGGCCCATTTTCAGCTCAGGAATCTTGAGCAAACAGATTACCTAACCCTTATAAATCTCAGTTTTCTCATTTGTTCAGTGGATAAAAACAATATTTTATCTAGCATTTCCTGTGAGTATTGAATAGTAAAGTGGATAAAACCATACAGCACCATTTTCTGTGCAGAGTAGATGCTTGGTAGACGGTAACCATTTAGAACTATTTTTATTAGTGTGTTGTAAGGTACCAAAAAGCTGCAAAATTAATATTGATATTCTAGGAGGAAAAGGTCAGGCTTTCCTGTTTTTTCTTTGGAAAATGGAGGAAAAGGAATGTAGAAGTCTCCTGACTTACAAGGACGACTAGAGTCATTTGGTTTTAAGTTCTCTGAAGGGATTAAGGTTATCTGAAGAACTCCCTTTCTCCTTTAATAAAAGACAAAATTATCATACCACCCTACACTGATTTTAGCTCTCTCTCCCTTCCTGGAATTTGAGATTAACATGTACCTCTAGGCAAAGGAGGAGAGATAGATACTAAAAGGATTTGAGAATGTCTTTGATTCTATTACCTTGAAAGTTTTAACGTTCTTTGTAAATCCCCTAGATAGACAAATGTTATAATCTTGTTAATGATTGTGTCATGCTGTCATGCCCCAAACCTGTATGTAGTCAAAGGTTATATAACCAGCCTTTGAAATATACTTGGCGTGCATGATTTGGGTCTGCAAATGCCCCATGTCAGCCATATGTGGCCAGCATATTTAATAAATCTCCTCCTTTAATAAAACCTTTCAAAATTCATCTGGACTTGGTGTCTCTATGTAAATCTGCTGAAGTGAGGTATGGTACTTTGCAGAATCTGGGATACAGTAGATTTTGTTACATGTGGAGGTGATCACAAAGATTTTGTTGTGATCTAACTTCTCTGAACTTTGGTTTTCTAACCTTTTTAAAAAAATTTATTTATTAATTTTAGAGAGGAGATAGAGTGAGAAAGTAAGAGAGAGAGAGAGAGAGGAGGAGGAGGAGGAGGAGGAAGCATCAACTCCCTGCCTTGACCAGACAAGTGCAGGGTTTTGAACCAGCAACCTCAGTGTTCCAGGTCCATGCTTTATCCACTGCGCCACCACAGGTCAGGCTCTAACCATTTTTTAAAAAACATTTATTTATTCATTTTACAGAGGTGAGAGAGAGATGGGGGGGGGGAAATGGGGGAGGAGCAGGAAGCATCAACTTCCATTTGTGCCTTTGTAGTGCTCCAGCCCATCAGGAACTACCAGTGTCACGTGGAAAAAACCTACTCAAAGACACAAGCTGAGGTCAAGAGGAAGAGGGGGAGGCCTGCTGTAAAGCCAGAAGGCACAGCCAGGGCTGCCACTATCAAAGCAGGTCCACATTGCATTCGGACAGTCGGCAAAGAAACAACGGAGCCAAAAACTGGTGGGCCATAGTCTTTAATCCTAGCTTGCACCCGGCGGGCAAGCAAAAACACACACTGGGCTCCAAAACCCACTCACATTCAGTGCTCAAAAAGCTACTGACTTATCTGAGTTTCCTAGAATCAAAGGTTTCTAGCTCACCAGACTTATTCACCTCTGTTCCCCATCTCCTTCCTTATCCCAGATACAAAGACTACACAAACTGGCTTCTCACTCAGCACTCCGCCATCTTGGTTGCTTCTCCTGGCCTTCTCCACATGGCCTTACTCTACTCTCCTCTCTCCTCTCTCTTCTAATGCTAATCTTAGGAACCAAGAGCGCAAGCTCCTGTTCTGCCCCTATTTTATAGTGTAGAAATCCAAACCTTTAATCCAATATACAAAATAGGGAAGTCTCTAATACAAAGTCACTTATCTGGGGCATGGTGGGATTGTACCACCCCACATCAAAAAGGGTGAGAAAGGCTTAATCCCAAAACCAAGCCCCAGGCTACAAGGATTCTGCCTGCCCACAGCCAACCCCCAACACACATTAATATCACCTGGGCAACAGCCTCCACATGGGCAGCACCATTTTTAACAAAGTGAGCATAATATATTTTATCTGCCCAACACCTGCCAAGGGAGGCAAAGAAGACCTCCTGAATTTCCTTCTCCCTCAGCTTTTATTATCAGAAGCAGAACTGAGGTAACAGGATTACAGGGGAGGGAGGTCAGGTGACAAGGGGAAGAATGATTAATGGCTGTTTTGCTGACATGGAGAAAGGGAGTACATTCCTTTCCTTTTGCTAATTAACAAGCACAAAGGAAGGGGCAATCCAGAACCTCTAGGCTAATTTTCTAAAGCCTGTTCACATGCATTCCTTTGTGTCTGAACAAAGGTCACCCACTCACACTTTTTTGGTGTTTGGATCCAACAGACATTCACTTGGGGCTTTTACCTGAAGTTCCCCAATCCAAGTCATAGAGGGTTCAAGGTTAAATGGGTGATTCCCTACCTGCCTTGACCAGCCAAGCCTGGGGTTTCAAACCGGTCAATGTTTTATCTACTGCGCTTTCGCAGGCCAGGCAACTAACCTTTTATTAAAGAATAATACTAGAGTGACGTCACGGAAATGGCGCCGTGAGCAGCGCGTCCGACAGCTCTCCCCTAAATCACAACAAATTTATCAACTAGAAACAGAAAAATTTATCCTCGGAGCATTCCGGAGTTCCACACAAACTGATAGCGAAAGGACTGTTATCACTTGAATCTGAGAGATGAGGGTGTGGAGGAATATACCGCAGCGACGTTCATTCAAGCCTCGAGGAAGTGCGCCTGTGGTGAGTCAGCCCACATTTGGGAGCCGTGAGCCGCCGCGCGCGCGCCCGGTCCGGTTGGGCACCGCTAACGTTCCCAGCGGCCCGCACACAGCGAGTGAGAGTCGCCAGCCACCGGTGCCCGGAGCACCCCATTCGCGCGCGTGCCCTGGGCATTCCATGCGCCCAGAGCGCCCTACTGGCCCGCACACCCAGGTGCTCCATTATCCTGCGCCTGGTGCGATCCAGCCGCCAGCGGCAGGGCGAGCGGGAGAGGCTTGGGAGATTCTCTCCATGGGCGGGGCACCTCACCCAGCCATTCAAGCTAACAATCAAGCGTTGGGGGAGGGGCGCGCACAGGCAGCCTAAAATACCTTCGGAAGCACAGCTGCGACCCAATCACTGAAATTAGCTTAACCCATGAAATCTGCGCACCCTCGGTTCTAATGGATAAGATCTCTCTCAGTTCAGCGATCCAAGACAAGAGGCGTGATATTTTTTAGTGCCTCTCGCTAAAGGGGCGGGGGCAACTTCTGATTGATAGAGCCTCCATATTCAGGGATAAACACTAACAAGAAGGACTTGGCAGATAATAAGATCTATACTACACTAGTTGCAAGCAGAGACTAGTGCCTCTTCTTCCCTGCAAAAACAGGTTACAAAGTGTGGAAAGCCTGGGTTGAGAGGTCCAACTAAATGATAGGCGCTGAACAGTCACCTTGACAACAATTGACTCCCACCCCCGCCTGATTACACTGGAGGCCCTGACTCTCAGAGCCTTTCCCAAAGCCTTGCACTGAGTGGGGATAGAGTGGGGATTTCCCAGCTCTTTGAGCCTCTTACTCCCCAGGCAGAAGCAGTTGCAGCCTTATAGCTGGATCACCAGGCTGCTAATTCAGAAAGGGGGGACTAGGAGAGAGAATCCAGGAAAGCAAACTCTCTCATCATTGGACCCTACAAACGCCAACAAGCCGTGACTACCAGCAAGACTAAAGCCAATTATATGACATTGCCATAGAATCCCATCAACTGCAATCCCTACCTAAGTGTGACACAGGGGCAGAGCCTGGGGTACAGAGTCACCGACCAGGAAGAGGGAGAGAAAAGAAAAAGGAAGAAGTTAACCTCTCAAAATCAAGAAAAATCCACAGACTTTACAACTTGATCCACTAATTTTTTTTTTGTTGTTGTTTGTTTCTTCTGTCTTACTGCCTTTATTTCCTCCACATCGGTCCTTCTATTCTCTGCCCATCTTATGCTTCCCCTTTCTTGAACTACACTACCCATGAGTGTTGCATTTTATTTCTCTTCTTCATCCTCACCCTCCTTTAAGGTTATACTCCAAAACACTTAACTCTCACTCTCTCCTCTTTTGTTTTTTTTTGTTTGTTTGTTTGTTTGTCTTGCTTTATTTTTTTTTCTCTTCCTATTTTATTTCTTCCTTCGTTTTTCTCTTTTTCTTATTTTTTCCTTTCTATTCGTTTTTTCTTTTCTCATTTTACTTTCCTCCCATATAATCCTCAATCACGAACAAATTAGTTAATTTGGGACTCAAGGCTTTTTTTTGGCTTTCTTTCTCTTTTTTGCTTTTGTTTGTATTTTTTTTCTTGTTTGTTTATTTTTATGGCATTTTGGGTCCTCCCAACCCAAGGTCTCCATTGTATTTAATCTTCGCTCCACTTAATACAACAGATTTTTACTTATTATTTTTATTTTTTTCTTCTTTATTATTCTTTTTTGTTCCTTTTTTCTGGTTCCCTCTTATCCCTCTCATTATTTCTCTTAGTTGACCATCACTTACAAGCAAATCATCTTATGCTTGTCTAAGATTTTCTTCCTTTTTTTTCTTTTTTTTTTGCATTTAGTAGGTCCCTACTCCCTTTTTTTGCCCCTTGAACTCTTCACCCCAAATCAGACCCTCCATTATAGGCACGATATTTCCCTGAGGAGGGAAGAGGAGGGAAAGAGAAGAAAGAAAAAAGGGGGAAATAATAAATTATTACTGTTTTTTTGGGGGGGCGTTTTACCTTTTTTTTATTTTTTTTTTATTTTTATTTTTTTTTACTTTTTACTCATTATTAATTCTAATTAGTGCTATCAACAAGACCACCCTCAGATGCCGATAAGAAAGAGGAAATAAAATATTATGGATACAAAAGAAAGAGAGGTAACACAAATAGATGTGGAAAAATCTATGGAGAAAAGATTTAACATATTGGAAGCCTTGGAGCTAAATGACAGAGAATTTAAAATAGAAATCTTAAAAATACTCAGAAATATACAAGAAAACACAGAAAGGCAATATAGGGAGATCAGAAAACAACTCAATGAACACAAAGAATATATTACCAAGGAAATTGAAACTATAAAAACAAATCAAACAGAAATGAAAAACTCAATTCACGAGCTGAAAAACGAGGTAACAAGCTTAGCTAACAGAACAGCCCAGATTGAAGATAGGATTAGTGAAATAGAAGACAAACAACTTGAGACACAACAGAGAGAAGAAGAAAGAGACTCAAAAATAATAAAAAACGAGAAAGCCCTACAGGAATTGTCTGACTCCATCAGAAAGAATAACATAAGAATAATAGGTATATCAGAGGGAGAAGAGAAAGAAAATGGAATGGAGAATATACTCAAACAAATAATAGACGAAAACTTCCCAAGCCTGTGGAAAGAACTAAAGCCTCAAATTCAAGAAGCAAACAGAACACCGAGTTTTCTTAACCCCAACAAACCCACTCCAAGGCACATCATAATAAAGATGACACAAACCAATGACAAAGAAAAAATTCTCAAGGCAGCCAGGGAAAAGAAGAGTACAACATATAAAGGAAGGCCTATTAGATTATCATCAGATTTCTCAGCAGAAACTCTACAAGCTAGAAGAGAGTGGACCCCAATATTTAAAGCCCTGAAAGAGAGGAACTTTCAGCCAAGAATACTATACCCATCAAAGCTATCCTTCAAGTATGAAGGAGATATAAAAACATTCACAAATACAGAAAAGATGAGAGAATTTATCAACAGAAAGTCCCCACTCCAGGAAATATTAAAGGGGGTTTCCCAACCAGATTCAAAGAACAAAAGAAAACAACACCACAAGTAACAGCTCCACCAAGAACACAATAAAACCAAACTTAAACTGTGACAACAAAGGAAAAAAAGGGGGGAGAGGATGGAGATTAACAGTAGCAAAGGATGATGAAGTGCAGAAATACTTATAAGATAGGGTACTACAATGAATATGGTAGGTACCCTTTTCATTACTTAATGGTAACCACCCTTGAAAAAACCACCACAAAAACACTTGACTTAAAAAAGGTAGCAACAGAGGAAAGAAGTATGGAACACAAACAAACAAAAACAAATGATAGAAAAACAAAAGAGAAGAATCAAACTAGATACAAAACTAACAGAAAGCAATTTATAAAATGGCAGTAGGGAACCCACAAGTGTCAATAATTACACTAAATGTAAATGGATTAAACTTACCAATAAAAAGACACAGAGTAGCAGAATGGATTAAAAAAGAAAATCCAACTATATGCTGACTACAAGAAACACATCTAAGCAACAAGGATAAAAACAAATTCAAAGTGAAAGGCTGGAAAACAATACTCCAAGCAAACAACACCCAAAAAAAGGCAGGTGTAGCAATTCTCATATCTAATAATGCTGACTACAAGACAGAAAAAGTACTCAGAGACAAAAATGGTCATTTCATAATGATTAAGGGGAAGTTGAATCAAGAAGACATAACAATCCTTAATATATATGCACCAAACCAAGGAGCACCAAAATATATAAGACAGCTACTTATTGACCTTAAAACAAAAACTAACAAAAATACAATCATACTTGGAGACCTCAATACACCGCTGACGGCTCTAGATCGGTCATCCAAACAGAGAATCAACAAAGACATAGTGGCCTTAAACAAAATACTAGAACACCTGGATATGATAGACATCTACAGGACACTTCATCCCAAAGCGACAGAGTATACATTTTTCTCTAGTGTACATGGAACATTCTCAAGAATTGACCATATGTTGGGCCACAAAGACAATATCAGCAAATTTAGAAAAATTGAAATTGTACCAAGCATATTTTCTGATCATAAAGCCTTGAAACTAGAATTCAACTGCAAAAAAGAGGGGGAAAAACCCACAAAAATGTGGAAACTAAACAACATACTTCTAAAAAATGAATGGGTCAAAGAAGAAATAAGCACAGAGATCAAAAGATATATACAGACAAATGAAAATGAAAATACAACATATCAGAATCTCTGGGATGCAGCAAAAGCAGTAATAAGAGGAAAGCTCATATCACTTCAGGCCTATATGAACAAACAAGAGAGAGCCGAAGTAAACCACTTAACTTCACACCTTAAGGAACTAGAAAAAGAAGAACAAAGACAACCCAAAACCAGCCGAAGAAAGGAGATAATAAAAATCAGAGCAGAAATAAATGAAATAGAGAACAGAAAAACTATAGAAAAAATCAATAAAACAAGGAGCTGGTTCTTTGAAAAGATCAACAAAATTGACAAACCCTTGGCAAGACTCACCAAGGAAAAAAGACACAGGACTCAAATAAATAAAATCCAAAATGAAAGAGGAGAGATCACCACAGACATCATAGATATACAAAGAATTATTGTAGAATACTATGAAAAATTATATGCCACCAAATACAATAATCTAGAAGAAATGGATAAATTCCTAGAACAATACAACCTTCCTAGACTGAGTCATGAAGAGGCAGAAAGCCTAAACAGACCAATCAGCAGGGAGGAAATAGAAAAAACTATTAAAAACCTCCCCAAAAATAAAAGTCCAGGCCCAGACGGTTATACTAATGAATTCTATCAAACATTCAAAGAAGACTTGGTTCCTATTCTACTCAAAGTCTTCCAAAAAATTGAAGAAGAAGCAATACTTCCAAACACATTCTATGAGGCCAACATAACCCTCATATCAAAACCTGGCAAGGATAGCACAAAGAAAGAAAACTACAGACCAATATCTCTAATGAATACAGATGCTAAAATACTAAACAAAATACTGGCAAACTGAATACAACAACATATTAAAAAAATAATACATCATGATCAAGTGGGATTCATCCCAGAATCTCAAGGATGGTTCAACATACGCAAAAACGGTTAACGTAATACACCATATCAACAAAACAAAGAACAAAAACCACATGATCTTATCAATAGATGCAGAAAAGGCTTTTGATAAAATACAACACAATTTTATGTTTAAGACTCTCAACAAAATGGGTATAGAAGGAAAATATCTCAACATGATAAAGGCCATATATGATAAACCATCAGCCAACATCCTATTAAACGGCATAAAACTGAGGACTTTCTACCTTAAATCAGGAACAAGACAGGGTTGTCCACTCTCTCCACTCTTATTCAACGTGGTGCTAGAAGTTCTGGCCAGAGTAATCAGACAAGACAAAGAAATAAAAGGCATCCATATCGGAAAAGAAGAAGTAAAGGTATCACTTTTTGCTGATGATATGATCCTATACATCGAAAACCCGAAGGACTCCACAAAAAGATTATTAGAAACAATAAACCAATACAGTAAGGTCGCAGGATACAAAATTAACATACAAAAGTCCATAGCCTTTCTATATGCCAACAATGAAATATTAGAAAACGAACTCAAAAAAATAATCCCCTTCACGATTGCAACAACAACAAAAAAATACCTAGGAATAAACATAACAAAGAACGTAAAGGACCTATATAATGAAAATTACAAAGCATTGTTAAGGGAAATCGAAAAAGATACAATGAGATGGGAAAATATTCCTTGTTCTTGGATAGGAAGAATAAATATAATCAAAATGGCCATATTACCCAAAGCAATATACAAATTTAATGCAATTCCCATCAAAATCCCTATGAGATTTTTTAAAGAAATGGAACAAAAAATCATCAGATTTATATGGAACTATAAAAAACCCCGAATAGCCAAAACAATCCTAAGGAAAAAGAATGAAGCTGGGGGCATTACAATACCTGACTTCAAACTATATTATAGGGCCACGATAATCAAAACAGTATGGTATTGGCAGAAAAATAGACACTCAGACCAATGGAACAGAATAGAAAGCCCAGAAATAAAACCACATATATATGGTCAAATAATCTTTGATAAAGGGGCCAACAACACACAATGAAGAAAAGAAAGCCTCTTCAACAAATGGTGTTGGGAAAACTGGAAAGCCACATGCAAAAGAATGAAACTCGACTACAGCCTGTCCCCGTGTACTAAAATTAATTCAAAATGGATCAAAGACCTAAATATAAGACCTGAAACAATAAAGTACATAGAAGAAGACATAGGTACTAAAATCATGGACCTGGGTTTTAAAGAACATTTTATGAACTTGACTCCAATGGCAAGAGAAGTGAAGGCAAAGATAAATGAATGGGACTACATCAGAATAAAAAGTTTTTGCTCAGCAAGAGAAACTGATATCAAAATAAACAGACAGCCAACTAAATGGGAAATGATATTTTCAAACAACAGCTCTGATAAGGGCCTAATATCCAAAATTTACAAAGAACTCATAAAACTCAACAACAAACAAACAAACAATCCAATTAAAAAATGGGAAGAGGACATGAACAGACACTTCTCCCAGGAAGAGATACAAATGGCCAACAGATATATGAAAAGATGCTCAGCTTCATTAGTTATTAGAGAAATGCAAATCAAAACTACAATGAGATACCACCTCACCCCTGTTAGATTAGCTATTATCTACAAGACGGGTAATAGCAAATGTTGGAGAGGCTGTGGAGAAAAAGGAACCCTCATTCACTGTTGGTGGGACTGTAAAGTAGTACAACCATTATGGAGGAAAGTATGGTGGTTCCTCAAAAAACTGCAAATAGAACTACCTTATGACCCAGCAATCCCTCTACTGGGTATATACCCCAAAACCTCAGAAACATTGATACGTGAAGACACATGTAGCCCCATGTTCATTGCAGCACTGTTCACAGTGGCCAAGACATGGAAACAACCAAAAAGCCCTTCAATAGAAGACTGGATAAAGAAGATGTGGCACATATACACTAGAGAATACTACTCAGCCATAAGAAATGATGACATCAGATCATTTACAGCAAAATGGTGGGATCTTGATAACATTATAAGGAGTGAAATAAGCAAATCAGAAAAAAACAAGAACTACATGATTCCATACATTGGTGGAACATAAAAATGAGACTAAGAGACATGGACAAGAGTGTGGTGGTTACCAAGGGTGGGGGGAGGGAGGACATGGGAGGGAGGGAGGGAGAGAGTTAGGGGGAGGGGGAGGGGCACAGAGAACTAGATAGAGGGTGGCGGAGGACAATCTGACTTTGGGCGAGGGGTTTGCAACATAATTTAATGACAAAATAACCTAGACATGTTTTCTTTGAATATATGTACCCTGATTTATTAATGTCATCCCATTACCATTAATAAAAATTTATTATAAAAAATAAAAATAAAAAAATAAAAAAAATAAAAAATATTAGTTCTTCTTAAGGCTAATAGCATATTTATAAGGTTAACATAGTGCTTATGCGGTTTCTGAAAGAAAACAAAATAAAACCTGGATATCTCCATGAAAAAAAAAAAAAAAGAATAATACTAGCACCTATTCCATATTTCTGTTGTGATTAATTGCAAAGTACTTAGCTCAGCAGCAGGCACATTGTAAATGTTCAATAAATGTTAGTTATCACTTTAGAGTTGTTATGAAAAATTGCTATTTTTGGACAAGAGAAAATTGCATGGCATATAAAGGTCAAGTTATATTTATATGCTAGGTTGACTGGGAGTTAATGAAAAAAATCTGTTAGGAATAAAAGAAAAGGGACTTAATTACGTTCTAGTCTTTGTATTGGGATCAAGTTGCTGGAGCTAGTTACTATAGCCAAGTCTCAGTGTGCCAACACTATCAGTGGCCCATATATATCCTCTGAATTCATCTTTGCAGGTTGATCTGATGACTTTCAACTTCCAGTACTTGCCCCATGTCCTGAAGCCATCTGTCTGCACAGCCATGTGGCCCAGGCACAGGGTGGGTGGTCTGAATAGTTACTTCCCCAAAGCAGCCTCAATGAGGACCAGAGTTCATGAATGAATACCACAGGTCCTTTGCCCTTGCTGGAGCTAACTGTGAGAGGTGTTCTGCTCTGTGTCTCATGTTCAACAGGGACTTGAGCCCCAACTGCCCACAGCTGTCACCTTCGCCATAGTGCAAGATATATTGGCTCACTTCCCTTCCTTGGCACACCTCCCCAACCCCTCCTTGTACTCAAATTCTTGTCTCAGAGTCTACTTCTGGGGGAGCTCAGTTTCAGAAGAGGACAATGACATCTACGTTTTCACTAAGTTATTGAGTAGATAAAATAAAAGCATAAGTGTTATATATGACCAAACACCAAACTACAGGTGCTACAGGAGATTAAGAAGGTCCTCTTTGCCTCCCTTGGCAGGGCTCCCTCTCTCTTCCTCTTGACATAAAAGTTTGTGTCTTGAGTCGGTTTTTTCCACGCGACACTGGTAGTTCCTGGTGGGCTGGAGCACTACAAAGGCACATATGGGAGTTGAAGCTTCCTGCTCCTCCCCCATTCTTTCTCCCCGCTCTCTCTCTATTCTTAGTGAAGACGTATTCTTCTGCCAAAATTGAAGATTTCCCCACACCGACATTTAAGAACTTAAGAAGCAGCCTAAACTGATGGAGCCCCATCCTAATTCCGGCTGTCTTTCCTTGGTCCAGGCTCCTGGCATTTCATGCCGTGTCCCTCCTCCTCCAATCCTATGCCTCTCTTTCAGGTCATCCTGTTGTATTTTCTCGTAAGCATTTACCACTATCTGAATTTATCTCATACTTTAACACCTCCGGAAGCACAGAAATGTCTGTCTTTTCCAAATCTATATCCCCTATCACCTAGCACAGAGCCTGGCCCAGAGTAGGTACTCAGTATGTAGCAGTTGAAGGAATTGATGAATTAATTAATCTATTCTCAGCATCCCCATTTACAGGAAATGGTAAACATAGTACATAGAGTCTCATGAATGCTTCACTCGGTCACTCCCTGTGTTGACAACTTCTATAACTAGAGTATGTCTAAACCAGGATCTTGATAGCAGGATCTTTTCTAACTGATAATTAAATCATGTCATTGTCCTATTCACCTGCCTAGTGGCTTCCTACTTCACTCTGAATAATGCTTCCTGTGCCCTACAAGGCCCTTCATGATCTGAGCATTTTCCTGATTCTTCCCTTATGTGTCGTGTCCCAGTCCTATTAGTTTTGCTCTTGTCAATCCTCCAAGGGCACATGGTGGTCCCCAGTTGCCTGGGTGTGCTGTCCTCTCTGCCCGAAGTCTCCTGTGACTGCCTCCTCATTCTGCAGGTCTCAGAGAGGCTTTGACTGCCTCCTCATTCTGCAGGTCTCAGAGAGGCTTCGCCGACCTCCCCTCCCACCGCTCCACTCTTCTCCACCATTGTGTCTCACTGCTCTTCTTCATAGCAGTAATCTAAATTTATTCTTACACATTTGTTCTGCTTACTTGTCCGTAATCTGAGTCTCTTCAATTTTGAGGGTAAACTCCAAGGTGTCTAGATTAGCTGTAGTTTGCTCACCTAGAAGTCTGACTTATAAAAACTCAGGCTTATGTGCAACATCCAATAACCAATTAAGATTTGTAGAAAGCTGTAACGTCCATCAGCCTTTTTACACGTGACTAAGTCAATTCTTGTAACTACCCTATCAGGTGGGTTTTCTGTGCTCATTTTATAGAAAAAGTGATAGCAGTAATGCTCACTGATCTCTGTGACCTCGAGGCCCTGTGTCTTTCCCTGGGCCAGCCTCGATCTCAGACACAGTCATGAAGGACAGTTCCTGCTCACGTGGGTAGTAGGTGAACTCTTCATGTGTGCGTTGTCCAGGGCTCCTTGTTGGGCCACAGTGTCTGAATGAGGAATGAGGGAGGGGTGGTGACAGCTCCCCTTTTACTCCAGGCCACTGCCTAACAGTTGTCAGGGCTCAAGGCTTATTTCTCTGACACTGCAGGAGCCTGTTCAGTCTATAGGCAGGTGCGACCTACAAATATGGGAACGTTACCAGCCTTGTGGGAATTCACAGTCAACATGGGCTGGGGGTTGGTAGGTAAATACTTCAGCTCCCGCCCCTTGATGGAAAATCACTGGAGCCATTTTGAACACTGCTCAGACCCCGACAGAGTGGAACTCCTACAGCCTCCACTAGCAACCCCACTGATGCAACCTTTTATCAGTTTTTCCTCCTCCCTGTCTCACTCTCCCCCTCCCTCACTCCTGCTTCCTGGAACCTTCCCTTGCTTTCAGGGAAACCCAAACTCAGTGCTACCGTGAGCCAGACGCGTTCTCACGCCTTTACGCAGCTTACCTTGGTTCCGTCCTGACATCGGTCCTGCCTTGTGTATATTTCTGACTGAGTGAGGAGTTGAGCTTCAAAGTCATTACTGACCTGCCCTCATCCCCCAGTGACTGTGGGTGCTCCTGGGGTGTCAAGTCCCCCACATTTCCAGCTTGCACTTGCTTTCAGGCGGTGGCTTTGGAAGAGCCCAGAGCTTGGCCAGTCAGATCTCAGAGCTCACCCTTCTTTCTTGTCTGCTTTACCTCTTTGAAGGTGGAGGGCTCAGGAGGGTGAAGTCATAGCTGAAGTACAGCTCATGAGCAGGGAAGCTGTGATTCTAAATTAGGTTTACAGGACACATGGACCCAGGCGCCTCTGCTGCACGGCTTACTCTCCTTCTTAAGAGGCCTGATCATCTGCTCTTTTGTTGAGCCCAGAAAGAATAAAAGCATCTTAGCAAACCCTCTGCTGGGCTGTGGCAGCATGTGACTCTGCAACGTCCTGTGGAGCATCTCTCTGTGTGTCTGTCTCCACTGAGGCAGGTAGAGATCTTCGTTATAAGAGCCCTGATACTTGGAACTGCTACAGTTGGCCAAGAGAACTGTTGGTTAGGAGTGATTTTCTGCTTTGGAGAGTTCATGACAGGGTAGGAAGCAGAGGCTGGAAAGCACTGAAGGAAGCAGTCAAATCCAGAGCCTGCCCCAGGAAATGAGAGGTGGATGGGGGAGAACGCAACCATTTAGTCTCCTCCGAGTCCCAGCCCGTTGCCCAGGAGAGGTAAGGCTTGTTTCCTTTCCTCTGGACGTCCTTTATTCTTGCCCTTCCTCAGTCTGCTCCCTCCCTGCAACTCCTGAGATCTTTCCAGAATGTGTCTTGTTCTTCCTCTGCTTAAATCCTCTAATGCTCTCACTTAGCTTCTTTAAGATAAAGACAGGGGTCTGGATCTTGACTTACAAACCGGATATCGCCTGTGCACTAATCAGCAGCCATCCCCTCACAGAGCCCCTTGTTCTCTGCACTCTGGCGACCCTGCTATTCATCCTGGCTCCCGCGGGCTGAGAGTTTGGGAGGCTGCTCTGCCTTGGGTACTGTCTCTCCCCTACTCCCTCATCACTAGTTCTTACGGAACCTTGTACAGTCCTCAGGCCTGAAGCAAACTGGAGCATAATTGGGGCATGAGTATTTAAACGTCTGTCTCTCTGAACAGGTGTTTCTTAAGGTAGCACACGTTTCTGGTTTTGTTCTCTGTCCTGTCGCCAGTGCCTTGCACAGTGATAGATAAATAGAAGGTTCTAGACCACTGGAATGAATAAATGAATACTATTGTGTTCATTGAAACAAGAAAGGGCAAGAGATTGGGAACACTGTGCATTTACCTTTTGTTCTTTTATTGTTTAAGAGAAACAATGAAAGGTTCTATTGTTGTGATTCTTCATTACCCAGCCAGCATTGTGTGCAATAACTTTATTAAGGTCTAATAGATATCACAATACAGATTTATCCAACAGGATCCAGAAACTGGTTACAGATATCATCTAAGACTGTTTTGTGCTCAAATATTCCCAACATCACAGATCACACAATGAGTTTATACATTGATACCAATTTTTATCTAGACATACAGATGATCAGTTTTCCCTCACTGTGGGTGGGACCTGGTTTTTCAACTAAGTTAAAATGAAGAGGCAAAGATTGGCAGTTTCTTGATAATGCATACATTATCCAGCCAGGGCTGCATACAATAACTTTATTAAGGTCAAATAGATAGCACAATATAGATTTATCCAATAGGATCCAGAAACTAGTTACAGATATTATCTAAGGCTGTTTTGTGCTCAAATGTTCCCAACATCACAGATCACTCAACGAGTTTATATATTGATACCAACTTTTATCTAGACATACAGATGATTAGTTTTCTCTCACTATTTTGGGGCCTGTTGTTTCAATTGAGTTAAAACAAAAAAGCAAAAATTGGCATTTTCTTGGTATCTGGGGGATATTTCATGAGAACACTCTTTGGGATATGGAGTGGCTCGAGGAAGTAATTTTTAATTTATGGGTAGCATTCAAATTAGAATTAGTAATTAGTAAATTGAGAAGAGATGTGAGAATTTTGAATAATTGAATTGAAGAACATGTTAACTTTATAAATAAATAAGATTTAAGAATTTAGCTGTTAGTCTAGGTTCTACAGAATATTCTTTATAAATTAGTATGTCAACACAATAGCACTGTATAAACACAGTTATTGGGTTTTTGTTCTTGGTCCATAAGATAAGATCCACAAAATATCATAGAAAGTTATAAGAATGTAAATATTTAGCTAAGTAAATAGAATAAATATTGGACAATTTCCATATATTAACAGTGAATATCTATTAACAGAGAAAAAAAACCCCAAACCTTAGTTATAATGCATTCAGAATTGGTGAAGGCAGAGAGACAAATTTGCAAGTATACAAAGTGTGAATACATATTTTTAAAGCATCCCTATAACAAATTCATGGTGCAAACTGGAAAATTTTCATATTTTCATAAATACCATTGAAATGTTTGTGTTGTGAGAAAATGCCTATTCATGCACTAAATCATATGAGCATTGATTCATCAAGTAAAAAAAAAATCACAGAGTAACTGTCTAAAACAAATATTGAGAGACTCACAATCCTACATGGCCTACAACAACAAGAAAGTAACACATGCACATTGTGATATACCAAATTGTCTTATAGAAATCATTAAAATGTCTTTTGCATCAAAATGCATAGGAAAACTCAGTGTTATTTAATTTACCTTATGCATATTACACACTACAGACTTCAAACCACAAAATGTTTCTACTAGTTTAACACACATACAAAACGACCATGAAAGTATCTAACTATATAACAGGGTACACTATCCAATTAGCCATCTACAATGAATAACATATGTCATCTCATCTCGAAGTACTGTTTGTCATGACACAGCCTTTCTGCCTCAATGAGGAGTACAGATCTCTGCCTTACATTCAACACTCTCTGCATTAACAAGTGATTGAAACTCTTAAAAAATTCTTCTGCTACTGGAAGGTGGAAAAGCTATTTCCAGAAGAACGCAAAGATTGCGCTGTTAAATTGGATTGGTAAAGGAGGCAGGGCCACTGGACTGTTGGCCAAACTCATCGGAGGAGGGCTCCAAACTTGCCGGCTGGCTATACCCCCCTCCGGACCCATAGCTGTCTTCGTTGTACCTGCCTTGGCTATAGCTGCTCGAGTGCTTCTCCATTGGGTCTGAAAGATATCTCTGTCCTGAGGAATGCCAGCCAGTCTCCTTGAAAACAAACCAGATGTTTCCAGCCCAGAGAATGAAGTTCAAGAATCCAAAGACCTATGGGAGAATCAAAATAAATGAGTTAAAAGAATGGACGGAAATGCGAGAAAAACTTCAATTTCAGAAAAATTCTTCACAACCATAAAAGGTCATTTTTCACTTCAATATTGATGCTATCTGACTGTTGCTGAGTGCTTACTACATGTTAGCTTAGGCACTGCATGACGGGGCTTAATGTGTTCAGCTAGTCTAAGAAGAAGGTGCTATTATAATACCCATATTAAAGAGTTAAACTGAAGTTAAGCAAGATTAAGAATCTTGTTCAAGGTCATATGACATGTTAATTAGTAGACCTCAGTTTCAAAGCCCTGCTCTCTCTGGTTCCATAGCCAAGACTTTTTACCTAATATACCCCAAATGAAGCAATCCTCATGGTAAGATATCTCCAAAGGGTATAGGGTTATTTTCATTTTAATGATGGTTCATTAATTTATAAGGTTTCCTTAGTTTATGGCTAGAGATTCTACTTTTCCTTTGTTGTAATGATATAAAAAAATGAGTCCACTTAATAAAAAGTATGGAATAAACAGTAGAACGGGCCTATGCAGACAATCACATGCATGATTGTGTGCAGAGAAGTAGCCTCTAAATTATTGTGCTTTATGTGCTTCTCACATTCAGAACGGAATTGAAACCAGACTGGAAATGAAGTGCAGGTTTAGGAGAGGCGTGAAGTGTTTTTCAAGAACCGGGTGTAAGACTAGAAAAATTTCTATTATTCTCCAGAAGTGTGTTGTTGGGTGAGTCAGAGAAGCAGGTATTAAATGTTCAATGGATGCAAAAGTGCAAGAGTGTTCACAGCAGCCAGAGGCCCCGACACAACAGTGGTTCTGCGAACTTTCCCCAAGGCATGCGGCCTGGCTGACCTGCGAACTAACCTCAGGCAGTCCGTTTTAACGACCTCCATTGGAGACAGGTACCATCCAAAGCTGTGATGACATTAAAATACATTTAGTGACCACTCCAGCACAATACTGACCAATCAAAATGGGCTTGAGTCCTAGCTCTGGAGTAGGGTGATGGAAGTTGCACTAGGTCAAGATTTATCCCTCAGTTACTGAATGGTGGGGTGGTCCAGAGCCCTTGGGATGGAGTGGGGATCTAGTATGGTCAAGATGAGTGGTCTTGGGAGCTTGGAGCAGGAACTACTTACCAATGTATTTCAGTATTTTATCAGCAGGTGGGTCAGACAGAACAACCGATTATCAACCTTGGAGCTGTCCCCACAGGCTTTGGAATCAGTGTGACCTGGGCTCTGATTTTCTGCTCTATGACCTTGGACAAGGCTATAAGCCTCTGAGCCTCAGCATTTTCTCCTCATACGAAGTGAAAGCAATGACCCCTACCTCGGAGGAAGGGTGCACATAAAGCAGCTGGATGGTGTAGGCATATCGGTGAATGCCAATTGCTAAGTGATGCTCTGAATCACTTTCTAAAAGATTTTCACAAATTGTTTTCAGCTGGCTCTCTGGTGCGGCCTAAATTGAATCAGAGTTTGACTGTGGGGCCATACTTTCGAGGCTGTCAAGAGCCAAAAGTGAGTATCTAGGTCCCTAATTTATATAACTGAAGACTGGTTTATCCAGACCTCCCTCCCTCATTTCTCCTATTCTATCCTCTTTCCGTGCTTTAGTATTAACTGACACTTATTTAAAATGCGCTATGCTCTAGGATCCTTGCTGAGAGAGATGAAAATCATAAATAAGGCACTTATACCAGTGCAATAGTTGCATTATCAAAATGAATTGGGTAATTACTGACATAACTCTAATTTATATATAGGACCTTTTAACTATGTGTACAATAACTAGGATACTTTCCACCAAAGGGGAGATTGTCATTACATTGTACCTCTTTAAGTATATGTCAATATATGAGTAGAAACAATTATCAAGGAATCTTTTCAGATATGAAAAGATGGCTTAGCCAGGGCTGTAATTTCATCTGTTTTCTATATTCCTTGGTTTCTTTTTTTTCCCTGATGCTACCTGGTTTCCAAAAAAAGGGATGCTTCAGAAGAACCTGGCAGTCAGGGAAATACAACTTAAATTAAGAATGTAAACAAGGCTTTCCCTTGTGCATATTTAAGGAACAGGGATGTCTCATTCTATTTTTGTCACAGAAATATCAGATCTCATGGATAGCACATTTTAGGGGCACATAGGTCTTGAATGTTTTCTTGCCATTTTGTTACATTTGAAATTGGAGTAAGGATTTTTATTCAAGCTCAGATGTGAGGACAGCAGAAAGCAAGACTCCATGGAGCAGGAGAAGAAAGGGGGAGACAGAACCTGGGGGACCTGAGGTCTGTCAAGATCGCCTTTGGTGAAGCTTGAGAAACAGAACTGGAAACTGTGGATAGAGGACATAAACCTTTGAAAGAAAAGCTAAGAGAATATAAAACATTCTTTTCCTTCCCTTGTGCAGCTCTAACACTACATGAAATTGAAGGAAATACATACATTTTCTTTTGTAGCAGCTTTTCTTGGAAACATATTGAACATTGCTCTATTTTGGTCATTGTGCTAAGCCAAGTACTTCTGTATTATTGCTCAAAGCCTTTCAACAGTCTTGTGAGGGTTCTTTTATAATAATCCCATTTTATAGATGATGAAAAGACTGTATATTTTATAGATGGTAAAACTAAGTTTAGAAAGCATAATTAATTTGTCTGTAAGCGCCAGTTATTGAGTAGAGGACCCGGAATTCAAACCCAGCAGGTTAACTGCAAAGCGAGCCCCTTAATATCTGGGTGCTGACAGCTTTCAGGGAACTTGGCTCTGGTCTGGTGTGGCTGCAACTACTTGGGAAACCTTATACAAATCTCTTCACCTCAGCTCCTTGACTTTGAAATATTTGGACAGTTCACCTACCTATTAGTGTTATTGTGAAAGTACAGATGCCTAAATGTTTTGAAGAAAGTAAACTATTACCCAGGTAGAAAATATCATAGATATTATTTGAACCATCAACTTATAGAGGTCATCTTTAGGGTGTGTCTTGGCTCCATCTCCAAACCTTACACTTGCCTAGTAGGAGGGGGTTCTGTGAGTTAAGTGTCCATATTACATGACTCCTATGATCCCCCAGACATAACTGATGAGACCAAGGGGGATACCTGGCCCAAGCTGGGCTAATAAGATTCTACCAGAAATTGGGGATTAGAACTGAGTGATTTTTTTTTGGTCCAAGGTATTTCTTTAAAAAGAAATATAAACTCAAAAACTGTAGGGTAGGCTATCCTCTCTTGTGTGAGCAGAAAAAAAACCCATCTGCTAAGAGGGAATGGAGTAGCAGACAGGCCTACAGGTTCAGAGATGGTGGAGGGAGGGTGAGACCTGTCCAGTGTCCTTGCCCTGGCTTCTGCCCTAGGAAGACACATTTTTAATGCTTTTTCAGTTATTTTCACTTCTTGTCAAAAACTAGCTCAATATGATTTGAAGCCAAATGAGTCTGTAATGAAAAAGAAATGGTATGTTTTGGCAGACAAATTTTCTTTTTCTTGGCTTTTGGTAATAGAAACTTGATTTACTTTGCAGAGTCAAGATGCAGTCCAGTGACTTGAGCTCTTCCCTGGAACTTTGCATTTTGAGCAGAATCATACAAGGTTAGATATAACTTGCTGTTGATAGCAACTTCATGAGACAATTCTTTGGTGTCTGACATCTAAAACTTTGGTCCTGCTCTAGACTCTGCTTTTCTAGAGCTTGTTTCTTCAGGTCTCATCAATTTTCTGAGCTATGTGATTTTTTTTTTCCAGATGAAGTTAGAGACAGTTTCTGTTACTTGCAAGCCAAGCATTCTAATGCATAGAGATGCTGGTACTAAAAGTGGGTGTGCAAAAAACAGGCTGTAGGGAAATGGGCATTGCTTTGCATTAGCCAGTTAAACATTTTCCCATTACCAGGAACTAGAAGACCCTTAGCTGCTATAAACCCATAACTAGGAAAGAACCAGTTCTGTCCTTTCAAACCCAATGCTATTTGGTTTTCATCCAGCCTCAGTTTTAGTTTTAAGAGAATACATCACATCATGTCTCATTCAAAATTCCTATCTCTTAGTCTAAAACTCCTTAGACATCAGAGGTGAAATTAAATGGACTAAGCAGGCTGTCATAACTTACATAGAAGATTATTCATTAAACTAAAAAATTCATCAAATGATTTTAACTTTGTTCTTTTAAATTTTGAGATCATGGTTATTTAACTCTTATCAAGCTCTGCCTATGAACAACCTACAGAAGCAGTGAAATATATTTTAATCTATAAAGTGTTCATCCACAGGTGTGGCCAACAATGAATAAAAATGACTGGAAAACACTAATATATAGTCTATTTCCATGTTTACTTTTTTTTTTTTTTTTTGCTGCCATTATAGCTTCTGTCTTTCTCAGACATAGTTTTTCTATTTTGGAATAATACAAATTCTTGTGCTCATATTATAACAATCCAATTTAGCAACCCTGCGATCTGTCAGATTTTCTGTCTTCCTGAAAGGGTGATTCACTTAGTGATAACATTTGACTTTATTCAACTAATAGAGTTCAGCTTTTCTAAAGTTATCAAGCAGCCAAACTGGAGCATGGAGAAAATAAGAAATGACCCTAACAATGGTAAGTGCTCTCTCATACAGTGAGTTTCTTTCTGTCCCTTCCTAGGTCTGTGCAGTCTTCAGACAGTCACTTGGGTATATTCTAACAATGTGTGGTTTGAACAATGTTTTCTCTTTGTGCCATCAAATATTCACTTTTAACTTCTGGCAGGCTTCAGCCTTAAAGTTTGCATTTTATATCTGCTTTGGGCTTAGAATTTTGACTTGACTGTCATCCAAGCAACAGCTGCCAATACCTGCTGGGTTCTTACTGAGAAGTTTGTAATTGGCAGCGTTGAAATGTATAGTTTCTGACAATAGAGATTTCAAGACCAAAAGATCATCTTACACATGGGGAGCTATATCACTTGTCAGGTTGACCTAGTTTTGGAGGCAGAAATTTCCAAGATGACTTCTGAGATGTTTTATTCACTTGACTGGCAAACAAAGATAGATGAAAACGTACCACAGAAGTGTTTAAGCTGGACATTACAGGGCTGTGGACAGCCATACATTTGTTGGATGGCTGTTTGCAAGCTGACATCAGTAACAATACTTCTTTGGGATCCGTAGCAACCTTGACATCAGACAGTCCTTTCGCCCAAGCTGATGAACCCACCAACCACAAGAACGAAAAGACTACAGTGATGATAAAGTCCTATAGAAACAAATAGAAAGAGAAAGCAGTGAAAGAAATGTGAATTCTAGAAACAAATCATTTAGTTTATACAATGATTTGGTTTTTCGTTTGAAAAATTCCAAGATCCCATAGCATTGAAGCTAGGAAAATTAAAAAAAACAAATAAAAAAAGTTTTGTGATATTGTATTTATATTTCTATAAAATAAATACTAATAGTAATATTTTTTAAATGCTTAATATATCCCGGGAATGATGTTAAATACTTATAACTCTCATCTAATTGTTCCTGCAAGAGCCCTGTAAGGAGGTTGGAATCATTGTCCCATTTGCACATGGTGAAAGTCAAACAGAATGGGTGAACAGTTGATCTGAGATCTCCACAGATGATTAGTGATGATGTCAGGATTCAAACCCAGGCAACTTTACACCTGAGCCCATGTTCTTAACCATCATGTTATGATGATTTCAAATATTTAGAGATTTGCTAATTAGTGAAGACTTTTCAATGGTAATAATCTTTCTCTCTCTCTTTCTTTCTTTCTTTCTTTCTTTCTTTCTTTCTTTCTTTCTTTCTTTCCTTCCTCCCTCCCTCCCTCCCTCCCTCCCTTCCTTCCTTCCTTCCTTCCTTCCTTCCTTCCTTCCTTCCTTCCTTCCTTTTTTATTTCTTTTGTTCATTTAACCAGCCTATGCATTATCTACAGCATGCTAAGTGGGAGACAATAATAGCTATAATGCTTTGAGTGCTTTTTTATGGGAGAGAGGCTTTATATGAAATTATTTTTAAAAATATCACGTTCAACAACATTTTTAATACCCATTTTAAAGATGAGGGAACTGAAGTCCAGAGATATCAGATAACACAGGGAAATGAGCGAAGCCAGAATTTAAATCCAAATCTGTCTGACTTAGAAAATCATCTGATGTGGTTCTTCACTCATAGCAAACACAATCACTGTGATGTAAGGGAATGAGTACTTTAAAGATACATCTCCAAGCTTCTGATGATGAGAGAGGGAGCTACTTCTCATGTCCTCCCTCATGACCCAGAGGTGACAGCAGGTGGAAGTCACTGTCCAAGAATTAAGCAGACCATGTTCTAAATAGGCCAATTTTTCATATTTACTGTATTTATATTTGACTACTTTAAAAATGTTTTATATCATTTACAAGAATATTAAAATCAGCAACTTGGAAAGGATAATAGTAAATTTCATGCACTAACAGAAGTAGACTTCTTTTTTTTCTAAATGATAAGCCCCTCAAGAGAAACTTGCGTGCGTTTCTTCCCTGCCTAAGGGCATGCCACATCTGACCTGCTCTGGTCTGCCTTCGCCCATGCTGAGACTGAATGACTCTTCATCAAGATCCATGATTTACACTGAGAGCCAAGGGACTCACACTGTAAAGATGCCATTGGTGATATTTATTAGGTGCAACTTTTATAGAGAATGTCCTAAAGTGTACATGACTAACACTGGCTGAATCTTCTGAGCAATTGTCTCTTCATCCAGGGTCTGCTTCAAATTATGTAATTTACTGGTTGATGTTTTTATGCTGGCTTTAGAAAATTTAGGGTCAATCTATGATACAGTCATAGAGTTTTTATTGCATGAGTATTTTTTTCTTCCTTTTCCAAGTGAGGAGGAGAGAGAGAGAGACAGACTTCCACATGGGGCCCCACCAGGATCCACCCAGCAACCCCCATTTAGGGCCCACCTGGGGCCATGCTCGCAACCAAGCTATTTTTTTAACACCTCAGGCAGAGGCTCTACAGAGCCATCCTCAGTACCCTGAGCCATGGATGCAGGAGGGCAAGAGAGAGAGAGGGAGAGAGAAGGGGAAGGGGGAGGGGAGGGAGAGGGGTGGAGAGATGATCTCTTCTCCTGTGTGCCCTGACCAGAAATCAGGTCAGGGACAAACCCAGGACATCCACATGCCAGGCCGATGATCTACCACTCAGCCAACCAGCCAGGGCCTGCATGAGTACTTTAACTTTATTCCTAACTTTCTTTTATATGCCTATCCTCTTTTTCCTTAATCTTTCCTTCTTATTTTTAATTCTATTTTGAGTTTCATATTTCCTTGTGAGCTGTCTTAAGTAATTTCTGGAATAATATGGAGGAATAAACAAACAAGCAAACAAATACAAAAACTACAGCTGTTTCAATATCAGTAAGAACATTTGGAATGAAGAGACTCAGATGTTTGAGTATGAGTTAGAAATAGAAGGAACGGGCACAAATAAATGAGCCAGGTTGACTGTGGCAAATGCAATATTCTGTTAATGTTCAATCTGGTATCTATTTCATTCTTTTATGTAAGAAGTACTTTTTGAGTACTATGCTACATATTGAGCAAGGTCAAATGAGTAATTTAAAAAATTCAACATATGCGAACGGCGAGCAGCGGCAGGGAGAGGTGCAGTGGAGGTTTTGCTGGTTTCGGACCCCAGCGGCCGATGGTGAAATCCTCCCTGCAGCGGATCCTCAACAGCCGCTGCTCCGCCAGAGAGAAGGAGGGGAATAAACCCAGCGCCCATCTATGCCAGCTGCACCATGCCGCTCCTCAGCCTGCACAGCCACAGCGGTCACAGCAGCGAGAGTTCCAGGGTCTCCTTCAACTGCTGCTGTAACCTGGGTCCAGGGCCTCACTGGTGCTCCTGATGTCCCTCACCCACCCCTGAAGATCCCAGGTGGGCGAGGGAATAGTCAGAGGGATCCCAATCTCTCAGCTAATTTATTTTACTCTGATAATAGGCTGAATGTAACAGAGGAACTAACGTCTAATAACAAGACGAGAATTCTCAACGTCCAGACCAGGCTCACAGATGCCAAACACGTTAACTGGAGAGCGGTGCTGAGCAGCAGCTGCCTCTACATTGAGATCCCAGGCGGCGCTCTGCCAGAGGGGAGCAGAGACAGCTGTGCAGTTCTCCTCTAGTTTGCTGAGGAGCAGCTGCATGCTGACCATGTCTTCATTTGCTTCCACAAGAACCGGGATGACAGAGCCGCTTTGCTCCGTACCTTCAGCTTTATGGGCTTTGAGATTGTGAGACCGGGGCATCCCCTTGTCCCCAAGAGACCCGACGCTTGCTTCATGGCCTACATGTTTGAGAGAGAATCTTCTGATGAGGACGAATAGCAGCTGCGCCGCCTACGCTCCTCACCTTTGCCACCACTGACAGATCATAGACAGTACCCCTTTTTGTGTCTCGCTTTGTGGGGGTGGTGTGACCAGTTTCTGCACTGGGGTGCAAATGCCAGGCCTGCTCCCCTCTTCTGGGTTTGTCCGCATGTTGTAATTGTGCAAATAAATCCTCACTCCAAATTAGCAGTATATTTCTTGAAGTTTAATATTGTGTTTGTGATACTGAAGTATTTGCTTTAATTCTAAATAAAAATTTATATTTTACTTTTTTTTTATCACTGGTTTAAGGTGATACAGATTATCCTTGTGTACTGCAGGAGTTTCTTATTTGAAGTTTTAGAAACAATTTTAGGTCTTAACTTGGAGAGATAGGTATTTATCTACCCTTCTATTGCTTTCAAAAATCTGAATAAAAAGTGTTTAAATCTAAAAAAAAAAATCAACATATGGACTCTGCTTTCTTGATATTACATATTTGTTAGGAGCCATAGACACCCTATAATTTGACTATGAGATAGAAGCTGTCATTACATATTCTCATACTTAGAAATAGGCCTGTTAAAAGCCCATGAGGAGTGGAAACCTTTAAGAGAAAAAACTCATGTGAAAACCTCTCAATTGAAAATTGGATTATCCCTGGCTAGATAGCTCAATTGGTTAGACCAGTGGTCCCCAACCTTTTTTGGGCCATGGACCGGTTTAATGTCAGAAAATATTTTCATGGACCGGCCTTTAGGGTGGGACAGATAAATGCACAAAATAAAATTATGCGACCGGCGTAAAAACTGTGGTATTTTAAAATATAATTGTCGAACTTATGAGACAAACATCAAGAGTGAGTCTTAGATGGATGTAACAGAGGGAATCTGGTCATTTTTAAAAAATAAAACATCATCCAGACTTAAATATAAATAAAGCAAAAATAATGTAAGTTATTTATTCTTTCTCTGCGGACCAGTACCAAATGGCCCACGGACCGGTACCAGTCCGCGGCCCGGGGGTTGGGGACCACTGGGTTAGAGTGTCATCCTGAAATGCAGAGGTTGCTGATTCAATCCCTGGTCAGGGCACATACAGGAATAGATTGATGTTCCTGTCTCTCTCTCTTCCTTCCTTGATCTCTAAAATCAATAAAATAAACATTAAAAAATAAAATTGGAGAAAATAATATTAAAACTGTTTGCTTTACTAGGTAAAATAATAATAGTAATAATATCTAACATTTCTTGAGCATGTATTATTCTGATTATGCATGTATTAATTCAATTAATCCTGACAGCAATTGCACTGTGAAATTAATGTTAATCCTGTCCTCACTTTACAATTGAGGAAACTGAGGCGTGATGGGGTTAAATAAAATTGCTCAGAATTGTAAGTCAGAAACTGGCTGTCTGTTTCCAGACCTGCGGGCTTGACTGTTCCCTACTGCCATTCATGTCAGCTGTAAGGGATACTGATCTCATTTAAATCAAGTGCACTGAAAAAGGTAAATTGTTGCACTTGAGGTTCTACTTAATTTAAATATGACAAAATAGGAATGAATTATTTTCTGTACATAAACCTCATGACAACCTCCCAGTGCTCAACAAAATATATTATATATTGGAGTAAATATGTTATTTTGGGGGCTAATTCAACCTTCTCTCGCCTAGTACCATTTTGTAAAGAAAGATCAGTGTATAATGCTAAATTAATTCTCATGTGAGTTAAAAGTTCAGCTTTGTATCAGGTAGATTTGGGGTTGAATCCTTACTCTGCTACTTACTAGCTGTGTGTTCTTAGGCAGTTTGCTCCACTACTTGAAGCTTCAGTTTAGCTCTCTGTAAACTGGGATAATAGCAGTGTCTTTTTCATTGGGTGGTTGTGAGGAGTGAAGCTATGTTTGTTTGCCTCTTTTTTCTAATAAGATGTCAACCCCATGAGGGCAAGTGCTTTGTCTACTTTTCTCATTGCTGGGTCTTGGAGGAGGAAGAGCCAGCAACATTTGCTGAGTGAGAGGATGAGTGAAAGAAAATGGTCCCAATTTTGTTAAAATATTTGTATTTATGTAAATAACATTGTATAAGAGCTTATCAACTAGTATTGGTAGGATAAGAGGTGACTTTTTTATTTTATTTTATATAGGCTTGTGTATTTTTGAACATATTTTATAATTAGACCAAATAAAAACAATATAGCAATGTGATAAGGACACTGATTGATTATATCAATGCCTCTCCCAGACAGATATTTCCCTATTTGTCCTTACATCAGCATCAGGATTTATAAGTAGACCAAATGATACATGCCATTAGGATTGAGAGTTTTCCCTGACCAGGCAGTGGCACAGTGGATAGAGTATCAGACTGGGAGCAGAGGACCCAGGTTCAAAACCCGGAGGTTGCCGGCTTGAGTGCAGGTCAATGGCTTGAGCATGGGACCATAGACATGACCCCATGTTCACAGGCTTGAGCCCAAAGGTTGCTGGCTTGAAGCCCAAGGCTGCTGGCTTGAGCAAGGGGTCAGTCACTTGCTCTCCTGCAGCTCCCCGGTCAGGGCACATATGGGAAAGCAATCAATGAACAACTAAGGTGCCACAATGAAGAACTGATGCTTCTCATCTCTCTCCCTTCCTGTCTGTCTGTTCCTATCTGTCCCTCTCTCTGACTCTTTCTGTCTCTGTCAAAAATAAATTTTAAAAATTGAGAGTTTTACACTGAATGGTTTCAGAAAGTAGTCTCAAGCCAAATTTTCTTTAAAAAGCAAAGTGTGAAGATGGAGAGACTATGTCAAAAGTTCTAGCTAAAGTGCATATTATCCAGAACTTTTTTGGTTTTCTGCTTTGGATGTCAGCCTGAGTCTGAGGCTACTTGTAAGGAGTGAGACAGTGAGGCAGGAGCAAGCCCTGACCTCAATTCCCTCCCATCCTTTATCTCCTGAGGAGGCTTCCCAGTGCCCAGTAGTGTGATCCACCCTGGTCACCTCCTAGGCACAGAGCATAGTGGAGAGGGGCAGAGTGTCCATCAGCAGCTGTCCTGAACTAGCAGTTTAATGTCTGTCTTAGGGGAAGCAGCAACAGCTGCCGTCACCACATGTACTGAGCACTCCTCCACTCCAGGCACTCTGCTCACACTTGCAGCATCATTAAGCTCGCGGCACAGGGACTTAGTCAGCCTTGCTTTCCTTAGGAGGAAATCAAAGCATAGTCAGGGCAAACGCTTTACTTATTATTAATGTCTGGCTTGACTATTGGGCTCATGAGCTTTATGAATAATTGGGGAAAAAGATGCTTTTTGGTGGATAATTATCTCAGTTGATGTTTTCTAAGTTTCAGTTGGTTTTGATTTAATCCACATACTTCTTGTTATCATTAATATTTAATTTAAAGCAAATTACTCTTTTTAAAAGATATATAAATAAAGTTATCTCAGAATGAAATTATACATGTACTACAAATGCTAAATCATACAACTTGCCAGAGGTAGAAGAAAACTACAAACATAAGTGTTATACAGTGAAAACAAAATCCCTTAAATTCTAGAATTCTAGCTGGGGATGTTTGCACCTGGCTTTGGGGCTGATGATCTTTGTTTTTTTGTTTTGTTTTGCTTCTTTGTTTTTATTATTAAGTGACAGCAAGGGAGGCCGAGACAGACTCCCACATGTGCCCCTGGTATCCACCCTGCAAACCCCATACCTGGTGATGCTCTGCCTGACTAGGCCGCTCCTCCATTGCTCGGCAACCAAGCTATTTTAGCACCTGAGGCAAGGCCATGGAGCCATACTCAATGCCTGGGGCCAACTTTGCTGGAACCATTTGAGCCATGGCTGTGGGTGGAGAAGAGAGAGAGAGAAAGAGAGGGAGATAGAGAGAGAGAGAGAGAGAGAGAGAGAGAGAGAGAGAGAAGGGGAAGGGGGAGGGGGAGGGGTGGGGAAGCAGAGGGTTCCTTCTCCTGTGTGCCCTGAGCAGGAATTGAACCCAGGACTTTCACGCATTGGGCTGACGCTCTACTGCTGAGCCAACCAGTCAGGGCCTGATGATCTTTCTTAAAAGGGAGATTATGGAGTGTTAGAGGCACTTCATAAAGTATATGATTGTCTAACCAGTATACTGTACACTTGAAACTATTGATAACACAATATATTGAATATAAACTGTAATTGAAAAATACTTTTGAAAAAATTAAAAAAGAGTTTTATGGAGTTATTAGAGGAATACTGACCTAATCAGAAAGCTTGAAGTTAAATTACGTTCAAAATAACTTTCTCACTTGTGTTATTTAATGCCATGTTAATGGTCCCCCTAAAATTCTCCTGTGTATCAGGAGAGGTAAATGCCTTGTATTTGAGAAGTGACTCTTGGTGCAGGCAAAAGTCCATTTGTTTATAAATACTCTCCCTTATCCATCTTACAGGGATGGGCTGTGCATGGAAGAAACTCAAGACATTAATTTGTAACATTTATTGCTTCGTATTCACAGTGCTTATACGAACTCTTTGAAGATAACTTCTGTGAGCTTTACTTGTATTATTTACTCCCACAGAGTGGAAAGGCTGCCATTTAGAAGGTGCTTCCAAAAAAACCTCTCACAGCCAGAATCTAAGTGGTTCACATAAAAGCCTAAGAAGTAGCCAGAGGAGGCCTTATTAGCCCCATATCACAGATAAAGAAACTGAGGCCAAGTGAGCTAAGTAATCGCCTATGGCTCATTAAGTGGCTTATAAAATACCCTCTGAACTATTGGTTTCACTATGGACCAAAGGAAGATTGACATGCTATCTAGTTGTGTTTCTGCTGGATGCTTTAAGTATCTGTTCAGCAATCCAAGAAAACAGCTTCCTCCACAGAAGGAGCAGCCTGGCTGATGGCTGGCTGGGTGGTTTATTTCCATTTCATCTATTGGGAGTGTTTTGTTGTCCCCACTTCTCCTAATTTACCATTGGCAAACTCATTTTTACTAGAACGTAATTTAATATAGCAAAGAAGCCAGTCCTTGATCACTCTGAGGCATTTAAAAGGAGTCACCTTTGGTGACAGAAAACTTAATATTTTAGAATCAAGTAAACCTGTGTCTATCTCTGCCCAATAGTGGCACATGGCAGTTGCACTGGGTATTGGTGAACACAGGCAATTCCTCATTTCTGTTAACAAATATTCCCAACATTTCAATCCAGTGGCTTTATTATGCTTTGCCTACCTGATGGTTTTGCCCTTATTTCTGCAGCTAAAACCTACACTGACACCCTAGACCAAAAACTAGGCAGTCCAACCAGTCACCCTCACCCTCAGTGTGACTGGTGTCCCTCTGCTAAGTCAGCTTTCAGGAATCCCAGGATGAAGTATGAATCAGGAAACACAGACATCCAACCACAAGACAGAAGCTCCGCTCAGGGCAGAGCTTTGGACTTGCTTTGGAAGAGAGTGGAGTTCAGCAGTGGCTGGTTGGGATAACTTTCTGTCCACTCACAAGGTTATGTCATTTGAAGAACCAAAAATAATGACATCTGACTTCTGAAGAATGTCTATAGTTTTCAACATGCGATCACAGAAAATTATTTGATTTTCACAAGAACTATGTCATGGTGAAGATAATGATACTCATTTTACAGCTTCAGGGAAGTTAAGAAAGATGTCCAAGTTGTCACAAGTAACTGAGGTTTTAATTCAGGAAATTGGGCTCCATGTTTAGTAAGTGGTTTTCCATTATGCCTTGGCTTTCTTTTTTTTTTTTTTTTATTTATTCATTTTAGAGAGGAGAGGGAGAGACAGAGAGAGAGAGAGAGGAGAGACAGAGAGAGAGAAGGGGGGAGGAGCAGGAAGCATCAACTCCCATATGTACCTTGACCAGGCAAGCCAGGGTTTTGAACCGGCAACCTCAGTGTTTCCAGGTTGACGCTTTATCCACTGCGCCACCACAGGTCAGGCAAGCTGAGGCTATTTTTTTTTTTTTTAATTTTAGAGAGGAGGGGGGAGAGAGAGAGAGAGAAGGGTGGAGGAGCAGGAAGCATCAACTCCCATATGTACCTTGACCAGGCAAGCCAGGGTTTTGAACCGGCAACCTCAGTGTTTCCAGGTTGACGCTTTATCCACTGTGCCACCACAGGTCAGGCTGCCTTGGCTTTCTGAAGTTTGGGTCCCCTACCATTGTGGGCACACAGACATAGCAATAAATAACACTGATTTACACAGGAAGAAAGGCATTACTCTACATAATCCCCTTTTAATCTAAGAGCAAAGGAGAGAAATCCCGGCAGGGTGCTAATCTGTCTCTAACACCTATTTCACAAATATTTAACATCTACTTACCAAAATGTAAAAAAATTTCAAAAAGCCCCAGGTTCAGAGTCTGCCTAGAATACAGTAATCTTTATTTTCCATTGATTCATTTCTGTGTTTTTGTTCTAATTATATCAAATAATGCTGGATTTCTATAGCCAGTAGTGGTGCAGGGTTTTCTTCAAACATATACTTTATTGAAGTTTAAGAAAACAACTTAATTTAGAGAGCAATAGTAAATAGCTCATGGTCCAGGAGGCAGAGAGGGGCAGAGAACGCCTGCAGTTTGGAAAGGCCTGCACTCTTCCCACGAGGTAGGAGGCACGAGCCGTCTGGACAGAATGCAGGGCAGAGTGTGACTCACATACGTAACTTCAGTTTTATGATAGCAACATTAAAAAAAAAAAAAGGAAAAAGAAACTGGTACAATTTATTATATTAATACATTAATGTATTTCTATAATAAAACCCAATGTATAAAATATTATCATTTATTGGGGTGGTGACACACAATGCAGTATATGGATAATGTATTATTGAATTGTATACCTGACACCTGTATAATTTTGTTAACCAATGTCACCCCAATAAATCCAATTGAAAAACTAAAAAAATTAAAAATGCTGCTATGGACATGGTATACCAATATCTCTCTGATATTCTACTTTTCATTCTTTTGACTATATGCTCAGAAGTGAAATTGTTGTACCATGAGTTTGTGCATTTTGGCATTTTGTTTTTATTTCCAAGGTGCTCTCCATAGAGTTTGTATTAATTTATGTCCCATCAACAATAAATAAATGTTTCTTTACTACTACCCCCAAAATTTGTCATTTGTTATAATCAGTATATAATGATTAATTAGTTACTTCCTGTTTTGGACCAGTCTTGGAAATCTGGTGTGTATTTTACACCTGCAGCACACTGTAATTTGTATCAGCCATGTTTCAAGTGTTCAAGAACCATAGGCCACTATTGCTACCCTATTGGACAGTGCGGCTCTAATCCACAATTAACACATGGAAGCATATTTATATTCAAGGTCAAGGGCAGGAATGCCCTTCTATTTGGGGTATTTGATGTCAGAATTTGTCTTAGCACTTGAGTCCAAGGTGGCCCTGATAATCAATCATCCTTCAGCTTAGCTTTTACAAGGCTAGCATGCTTCTCCCATCCTCCTGGCCTGCAGGGTGCCAAACTTTGGCTGATGTGCTAGCCCAATGCATTGCACATGGGAGGTCTGAAGGCAGGTAGGTCAGAGTGACTGACCAAAGGGATGCTTGGGGGTTTCTCCCAAAGCAAGCAATGGGCCTCAGAGACAGTCCCACACACTGGGAGCTGCATTTTCGGCTAGTTGTAGCATGAAAGTCGGACTTGACCTCTCTATTCTCAGGATATGTGCTAGCATGGTTGGCTGGTCAAATAGGATGGAATATGCAGTCCATTTTATAGATGAAGTAAATACTTAACTCCAGCTTGAAAGATGCAGAGCCAGGATTTGGACCCAGGGAGTTTGGCTCCAGAATCTGTGTTCTTAATCTATTGTAAAAGCTTTAGAAGCCCATGTTTTATTGGCGTATAATAAAAATTAAGTTGCAATATTAATATTTATGGCTATCACTTATGGAGCAGTTATTATGTACCAGATATTGTATGTGCTATAGGTTATTCACTTACTTTTCATAATAACAATTTGAGGTGACTATTATTGACTCTACTTTATAAATAAGAAAATCAAGGTTCAGAAAGATTAAGTGACTTGCTAGAGTTCTCAGAGCCACTAAGTTGCTTAGAGAAGTTAAGTAATTAGAGAAATTGGGTACCAAACTCAGATCTGTTTGACTACAAATCTCATTGCTTTGTTTATTTATCCATCAGTCTGTTTCTTTCCCAGTCATCTGTCCGATACTTAGCATCTTGAAGAATCTGGTTATGATGCATTTTGTTCTTACCGAGTCTGTTCCCAGAAAACTTTATCAATAGATTTGTAGTTGGTTAGCTGTGGAACTGAGGCTTCTGGTTTCTTGTTTTTATCTTTTCTTATGAAAAAAATAAGGAATTTTAGAATGATCCTCTGCATCTCTCCTTTTAGCTCAGTGCTAGACAATGGATTTCACAATCTTGCTACAAGAGGGAGGTATTCTTGGCTGTTTGGCCATCTCAGGATGAATGCACTCTTCATTAGCTTGCTGCAGTGCTATTGTAAATTATATGCAAAAAACATTCATTAAAACAGGATTTTATTTCCAATGGATCCTGCCTAAACTTTTCACTACAAATAGCACAAACCTTTAAAACAGTATCATGATAATATTAGGAAATTAACTAAAAACTCATCAAAGTAATTTAATAGCAATAGTAGCAGTATCACTGATAATGGCTGTTATTACACTGTGCTAAGACCTTTACATATATTGTTCCACTCAATCTTCATCAAGACTTTGTGAGGCAGGTTTTATTGTACATAGATTTTTAGGAGAGAAGGTATCACATGATGAAGTCTACAGTCTTCGGAATCAGGTAGCCTGGGGTTCACATCTCAACTCCTATTAAGTAGCTCTTGATCCCTATTAAGCCTCAGTTTTCCTATTTGTAAAAAGGGGTGATAATGACATGTTTTCACAGGTTTTTTTTTCCAAGGAGTTAATTTAATGAAATGCTTCATCTGACACATAAAATTTCCACACACACACTTCTATATAGAAAAATTGAATATACAACCAACATATATTGGTATTATTCAGTGGATTTTGATGGCTAAACAAGCCTGGTGAGTTCATTCATTTATTCAAACCTCTAGTAAAAACCAGTTAGGTTCTAGGTCTTAGGAAATAGTAATTAATAAAAACAGACATAGTCTGTTTTTCATTCTGATGAAGGAGAGAGGCCTTATTCAAATAATCACAGAAAAATGTGTAACTGAAAATGGTGATAATGGCTTTGCAGGAGGAGAGTTTGTTGTTTTGAAAACAAGCAAAAAAATGCATGTGGGTCACTGGCCAATCTAGGGGGACAGGGAAGCTGCATAGGATCCGGTGCCATCCAGCATCTTTTTGGGCTTGTCCCTTGAGTGGTTTTCATAGCAGATTCATGTTCAATAATAAGTCTCCCATAAATGGCTTCTCTGGGAAACCTATGAATTGGCATCTAGAGGGCTTCTCTCTACTATCTGCCTACTCCATGCTCAAGAAGAATGTTTTGTTGACATTGTTCAGGATCCAGAAGGTTTACTGGGCCTTCTGCTGCTAGCAGAAGGAAGGTTTAAGAGAATGGAGGAAAAGACTGCTTGTTTATTGGGAATTCTGGTGGCTTGTGTGGCTACTGAGGCTGTTGGCTTCCTTAACTTGTTCATCTGCAGCTTTCTTCCTCTTAAAAAACCAAGCAAAAAACAAAGTGGACCCAGGTGTAAAGAGGTCTGGGTGGATCTGTTTACATATTTAAATGTTAGCAGAAAAATATTCTTGTCTTTCTGAACCCTTGTACTCTAGAAGTTTGTAAGTCTAGACAAAAAACTAAGGTTGTTCAGTGATTTGGGGTAAATTGCTAATTTATACAGAAAACAGCATTGTTTCCAAGCAGTTGGTTATTGGTTTTGACACATCTACCAATAATTACAAAAACAAGTTAGATACCCAAGACATAGACTGGAGGTGAGGCAGCTGTTGAATGTCTTAGAAATAACTGAAAGAAATCACATTTATAGAGTGAGTCAAGGATGAATCTGGAAATTTGGAGATGTTTCTTGAACATCTTATCAACCTTTTTCAGTTTTATGTATTTTCAGCTCCTTCAAAATATTTTGTGGGCTGCCATTGAACCAACTAGATGAAAATGCTAAAATGGAAGCAATAACCACCAGCTTTGTCTACCTGACATGAGACATCTGGGCATTGTAAACACAGCTGAATAACACCAGCTGCCAGGCAGGGCACAGATGAAAGAAACAACTGGACGAAGTGTGCTATCCAGGGGACATGGCAAGAGGCTCCAAGTCAAAAGCAGCCAGACCTGAACTCACCTTTAACATATGCTCTGGGTGGCAATGTTCTCTCAGTGTGTGAACAAAACTGCTCCATCAGAGTAATATATATAGATAAAACTTGAGATTCAGATGTATATGTGACATTGCACACACACACACTTTCAGAAAAAGATAACACAGCTACCTTTCTTCTCCATGCAATGGCAAAGAGTAAAGTCATAGATAATTAAGATATCAAATAATTCAGTTATTTCTTAATTTGTCTAAATATTTTTAAGTTACCCCTACCATAAACCTCTATTTAAAAATGGCTGTATTTTATAGAAAATCATTTCAAATAAGCTACCCTGAGAAAGTTTGACTCAAAAAATGCTGGCAAAAGTTTCAGGTGCCCCACTTTCTAAAGCCTGCTCTCTGTTCTGTTGCCATTATCTTCTCCTGAGACTGGAAAAGAAATGCAAGTCTTCCTCCTCCAGAATTACACGATCGCAGAGTGGGAAGGAACTGCCAGATAAATCCAGGCTGTCAAACACTCCTTCAAAAACATAATCCTGTTAATTTACTATTCACACTACTGATTATCTCCCAGATAGGACAGGGAAAAGTGAAATGCATGACTGGAAATACTGCAATAAAACAAAATTAGTCATGAATTTTAAAATTCTTTGGGCTTCATGGTTCACATCTGTAACCTGAAACAGGACTGCCTCGTTTGCAGGATTGTTGTGAAAATTAAACTTAAATAAACATTTTAAGCATGAAGACTGGAATATTGCAAGTATTGAATTAATGGTTGGGGTGATTGATGGTGGTGAAGATGATGTCATCTTCAAGGAGTATGGCTTGATTTTCTCCTGGTCATTGATGTTTGGCTGTAAGTGCAGCTATAATGACTTGAATTATTTTTTTTTTTTAAAACTGTATTCTGATGTTCTCTGAAAACAGATTCATCTGTTTAGGTTAAATTCACATGGCTAAAAATTTTCTAATATAGTCTGAATTTTGAGCCAGTGGTTGTTTGTGGGTAGAGTCTCAAATCTACTTTGTAACAACCAGGCGTGTGTACATGCATGCCTGTGTGTGCATGTGTGTGAATATTTCATCTGGTTGCAGTACGTGATTGGAAAAGAATGGGGTGACTGTGCTAAGACACATAAGGCCTTTTGAAGAAGTTCTGCCTTGGAGAATGAGCCACTGTTATGATCAACAAATGCCTTGATCATCATTACATTCAGAAAGCACATAGTATGTGCTATTTCAATTCTGTTCACAAGTTGGTCTCATTCACTGGACTGTAATTTCATGTGGATGGGACAGTTTTAGGCACTTGTGTCCTTAGTGTCTTGCCAAATATCTTCTATATATACAGGTTCTCATATATATCCCCAGAATGCAAGAAGAGAGACTTCACATTTGGTTGAGTCACTTAGAGGGAAAACCATTTGGATTTCAAAAATTTTCCTGTTTCCTAAATTATCTCAAATATATAAGAAACTACTAACACTGGCTGCTTACAAAAATAAAAAAGGTGGAAGACAGGGATTGAAGAAGGCTTTGGGAGTTTATTTTTATTATTTTTCTTCATGTATACCTTTCCCCAATAAATACCTTTTAAAATGGCTGAACTTGAAAACTTCAGCATAATTTTAGAATAGGCATATTTTTCTAGATTTGACCTTTGGCCATTGTGAGAAATCTTCTATTTAAGGGAATAGTTATTATATTTTACACTTCCCTCCCACAAACATTTTTTTTTGCAAGTGAGCAAGAGGTGTTAGCTCAGTTAGGTTTATGAAAAGAGCTGCTATTTTTTAAGCATTCTTCATGCCTTCCAGAATTGAAGACCCATTATTCTGTCATTTATCAACCCATCTGTCAGCCTGCAACAGATGGTTAAAATGAAGAACTTCTAAAATACCAAAGTGGAAATTATTCTGCACTTCACCGTCCACAGATTAAACTCAGTCTGACTTTAGAACATTCCTTTGCCACTTTTCCCCTCATCATACAAAGTGAAAATGAGAAAACTATTACATTTGAATTACAAATGAGAAGCCATTCTTCAAAAAGGTAACTATTGGAGTCCCAGATATTGGCTTTACTCTGTCAGTTGGAGAGAAGATAGACCTGGGTTCGAGTCTCACTGATGCTCTTCCTTGGCAGCATGGCCTTTGACAATCTATTTGACCTTGTAGGCCTTAAATTTGTCTTTTGAAATAAGAGAGAATTAATAGCTTGACTTAAAGAGTTATTGAAAGAATGAAAAAAATGGATAATTTGTGGGATAATATCTTACACAAACAACTAGGCACATGATAAATGACAGAGATTATTTTCACTATCAATTTTTCTTTCTGTTTTTATCCCCTTTCTTAGGTTTATTCCACATCAAAAATTCTAGGCCCTGGCTAGTGGCTCAGTTGATAGACCATCGGCCTGGTGCATGGACATCCTGGGTTCTATTCCTGGTCAAGACACAGGAAAGCCGACCATCTGCTTCTCCCCCACTCCCTCTCCTCCTGCTCTCCCGCTCTCCCTCTGGCAGCCAGTGGTTTGATTAGTTTGAGCATGGCCCTGGGCGCTGAGGATAGCTCTGTTGGATAGCATCAGCCTCAGGCACTAAAAACAGCTTGGTATTTGAGTATCTTCCCCAGATGGGGTTGCCAAGTAGATCAGTTGGGGCCTGTATGGCCAGTAGCCGCGGCCACCATCATGGCTGCCTGGTCCGTGCAGGTTCCCATTTAATTCAGATAGATTGTAATCAAACAAAGGAGCTAAGAACTGGTGGATTATCCTTTTATTCTAGACTTGTACCGGCCAATGAGTAAAAAACAAACGCACGGGGCACCAAAACCTACTCACATGTTCCTCTGGTTCCACAACCAGGAGAATCTTTCTGGTTTTCCTAGAGTCAAAGGCCCCACCAGTCTTACTCCCCATCTCCTTCTCTTTACAGGCCTACGTCTTGGCTGCCTCCTCTGCCACCACGTGGTCTCTCTGCCCTGCAACAACGTGGTCTCCTCTCCAGCAATGTGGTCTCTCCTCCCAAAATGGCCTGGACAACCCCTCCTCCAGCACACATTAGCATAACCAAGCCCCTTCCCAAGAAGGAAGGTAATTAATATTATCACCTGGCAGTGGCCATTCATGTGGGCAGTGCCATTTTTAACAATAAAAGTGAGCAAAACCAGAAAATAAAATTTTACAAACTCATTTGCCCAACAGGGTCCATGTGGGAGCCTGCCTCAGCATCTCCCCTCCTCTCACCTAAGAAAAAACAAAACAATTCTATGTCTCTGGCGGCAAGATTTGGGCAGGTACGTAGGACAGAAGGAAAGCAGACGTGGAAAAGTGGCAAGGTGTGGATATAACTGGGGGGTGTATGTCTTTCTGCAAGGTGTATTGTGTACACAGTGTAACTCACCAAAATGTTGTGTGGTTGTTTAGTGTGTGTGTGTGTGTGAGAAGGATGGATGGGCAGAAACACGAAACTGAAATGTCATTACATTCTGAAGGGGTGTGGGAGGGGCGGTGTTCCTGTTTATAAGCCTGGTGGTACTGGGGCCTTCTGGTGGTACTGGGGACTTCTGCCCAAATCGCCCAGAGAGCAATCATCTCTTTTGTTGGTTTCTGTTTTCAGTCTGGATGAAATAAATATTTGTGATTTTTACCCTGTTTAGGCAGAAATATTAGTTGAATCCTAACATGTTTCATGCTTTATTTAGCTGATTCCATTTAGCTTTGTCAGCTCTGTCCTATTTCCAAGGCATAACTGTTAGAATTTAATATTCACAGTTTTTCACAGTGGGTGTTTTTGGGAGTATAGCCTCCCTCTTCTCAGTGCTATAAGTGCCCATGTCTATGCTAAGAGGCAGTTGCAGGCGTGAGAGTTTTAAGCAAGATGCGTCCAGAGCAGGGCGTCTCAACTTTCTGTGTCCTGAGTCTCCTGACATCCTGTTGAAAAGCAGAGATCTGATTCGGTAGGTCTGGAGTGGGTCTGAGAGCCTGGTTTCTACAAAGCCTCCGAGGGATGCCAGGGCTGCTGGCCCAGGGACAAACTTTGAGAAACAAGATCCTAGTCTATGAGGAAACTTCCTCCATCAAAACATCCCAGTCTTCTCCAGCACCCGCTGCTCTCCACGGCCCATGGTCAGAGGGCTTCCCCACACCACTGATCATGCATTGCCATTCTGCTTCATGTTCATATGGGTCAGTCTCATTTTCCCAATTCAGTTTTAAGGAGGCTCTTTTTTTTAAAAATTTATTTATTCATTTTTTTTTAGAGAGGAAAGGGAGAGACAGAGAGAGAGAGAGAGAGAGAGGAGAGACAGAGAGAGAGAAGGGGGGGAGGAGCTGGAAGCATCAACTCCCATATGTGCCTTGACCAGGCAAGCCCAGGGTTTCGAACCGGCGACCTCAGCATTTCCAGGTCGACGCTTTATCCGCTGCAGGTCAGGTCTTTCCAATTCAGTTTTTACATTGGTTCCTGTCACTTTCTCTCTTCTAACATTTATTGAGAAATTTCTATATACCAGACACAGCTAAGTGTTATCTTCATTTAATTCGCAGTGATAAGGTAGGTACTGTTACTATCATCAATTAATAGGGGAGGCTATGGAGGCACAGAGAAGTTAAGTAGGTTGTCCAAGGTCACCCAGCTAGCAGTGGTAGAACCAAGACACAAACACAGTTTGACTCCAGAGTCTGGGCCCTCAATCACTCAGATCTTGCTAAGATTATGCCTTCCTGAGATGATGTGCAGTGTGTTTTTTTAGCTCTTGCAATATCTATTCCTGTATTATATCTAACACAGCTAAGCAGATAGAGCACAACTGCTTATACAAATAAAGAAGAAACACAGATATGCTCTTTTTTTTTTTCAGAGACAGCGAGAGAGTCAGAGAGAGGGATAGATAGGGACAAACAGACAGGAATGGAGAGAGATGAGAAGCATCAATCATTAGTTTTTCGTTGCAACACTTTAGTTGTTCATTGATTTATTTCTCATATGTGCCTGACTGTGGGCCTTCAGCAGACTGAGTAACCCCTTACTCGAGTCAGTGACTTTGAGTCCAAGCTGGTGAGCTTTTTGCTCAAACCAAATGAGCCTGCGCTTAAACTGGTGACCTTGGGATCTCGGACCTGGGTCCTCTGCATCCCAGTCCGATGCTCTAACCACTGCGCCACTGCCTGGTCAGGCTGATATGCTCTTTTTATCTTTCCCTTTTTAAAATTTTTAAATATTCTGAACTGGTTGTTTAATAAAACCTGTAGCACTGAGTATTTGAAGATTAAGAATAATAGTATCAGACAAATGTCTAATAATATGCACTTTGCTAAACAGCATATTATTAGAATCTGGCCATGAGTAGTTCTGCTATGTGGGTATCATTTGACCTATGTTATATTACAATCTGTTATAATGAGATCTCATTATAATTCATATTGTATCCTGTTCATGAGAGAAAGAAATTAACTATTAAAAAAGTAAAGGTTCTACATAAGATATTCTTAATCATGAGGACCCTGATTCCACACAAACTAGCAGAAATTAGCTAAAGGTGTAACAACCTTGTACCAGTGCACAGAGCTGCTCTTGCTGATGCTGCTTATAGTATCATTTCTTTTTAAAAAAATTATTTTCAATATCACCTAAATGAAACTAAATAGAAAGCTTTATTTATTTATTTTTAATTTTTATTTTATTTTTTATTTTTAGAGCAGAAAGAAAGCAGCACCTGATCTGGAGGTGAGTCTGCTATACCTGGCCCACGTCTCAGGGGCCAGCCCCATTCTGTATCTCACCATGGCCCATGGCAAACAGTACTTACTGACTGTTGAAAAGCACCTGGGAAATAAACATGCTGCAAGTACTTTGTTTGGGTGCTTTTGAAAGAATGTAATGGCCAAATTATGCTACCTGTGAAGGTAATCATGAATAGCTCAAATTAGAAAGAAATGCACATTGCCATCACAGAATCTTCCAAAATGTGTTGGAAATCTGAGCATTAAATTCTAAAATTCTTTTGTCATGAGAAAGTTGCCACAAGTCCAAATAACTGATAAACTTTCCAAGTGTCCCACAGTGAGCCTGTCCTTGCTTTTGTGCACACATCAAGCGCGGGCTTGTGTTAGGGGCCATGGATAAAAACTGCGGCTCTCTGCACCCTGGACTTGTTTCAGCTCAGGGAGATGTTCTCACTGCAAGGGAGCGCTAGGGACCAGCTGGCTGGGGGCCGGCAGCTGTGCCGAGGCTTGTCCCTGGGCAGGCAGACAGGTCGCCTGCACATTGGGGATGTTTGGTTTCCTTTTTTCTCTACATATTTTGTGTGTCTGTTCGTTTTGCCTTTTTTTTTTTTTTTTATAAACATATCGTGGAATGATCATACGTCAAATGCACACCCAGTGCTATGCTGTTGGCTTGGAACGTCCACAGGGTTTTTTGTTTGGTTTTGTTTTAGTAACAACCTCCCAGCCCACCTTACCCGAAGGTTTCATCAGAATGGTTCTCACCATAGTGCTCTGCTGAAGCAATTTATGAAGCATCAGTTTGGACTAGATGAGCCTTTTTCTGATCTAGCATGCAGCTCTTCTGACTGTACTCAGGACAGTCGTAGAAACAGCCCGTGAAGTTCCCTTCTTTACCACTGTCCCATCTGCTTGGTTTTCATGCATTAGAAGGACAGAGCACAGGGGTCATTGCCACAGTTCTGAAGTCAATTCTGGATTCTTCATTGCTGACTAATTGTGTGGCGTTAGCCAAGATCCCTAAACGCTCTCAACCTCAGTTTCCCCTAACTGTAAAATGGGGATAATAACTGTCTCAATAAAATTGTTCTGAGAATTAAATGAGATGTAATATACAAACACTCATTACATGCCTGGCATATGGCAAATACTCAATAAATATGAACTGTTAGCATTATTGTTTCCGGGTGTGCTAGATACAGAACAGAATTGACAATGAGACTTAACTGTCAGGAGTGAATTTCCAAAGCAGATCTAGGAGAACAACACTGGATTTCAGTACCAGAGACTACCAAGAGAGGTAACTAGATCTAACTAGCTTTGATACCGTGTTAGTGAAGGCTGACATTTGCAGTAGGTTCATGCTTTGGTTTCTTGGAAGCCAGCAGCTGCTGTGGAGCTGAGCTCCTCGCTTGGAGGCTTTTGTGCTGTGCTCACTGTGTGCTGGAGTCTGCGGTCTCTTCCTTCCACAGTATTCTGCAGCTACGCTGCCATTTAACACCCGGGCCACGCCTGACTTAGGATTTGTGTTGCTATAAGCAAAGAATAGTTATTAAAGTATTTTTCTGAATCATATTTTTAGTTGCCCCAGGGCACTTAATTCCATGCATTTTGGCAAAGAAATGCACTTTCCCACAAATACTGTTGTATTTGCTACAGCACCAGCATTATATAAAAACACATATGTTTTCCTCAGTACAAGGGGAACTTTCTCAAAACTGAGTTCTAAAGCAGTTTTGATGAACTTTAGTTATAAAAAAGGTAATAAAACAGAGAGCTTTGTTTTTCTCATATTCATTGACTTCTTTGTTTCTGAATATAAAATGGATATGAGGACTAATTTCATCTTAGCCACGAGAGAGTTCCCAGCTCAGCTGGGTCATATAATAGCTATTTATAAGCGTGAATGGGAAAACCTTTCAAATGAAAATTCATAATTCATTTTTAATAGTTTGAAAGTGGAACTGTCCTCCACCCACCCCACCCCGCCATACTTGGCATTCAAAACTAAAGTGAAATAGCGAGTGTTCTCCCTTAAAATGACAGCTAAGTTTTTTTTTGTTTGGTTATTTGCTTTTGTAGCCAGATATGAGGAACCAACCTCAAAAAGAATGTGAAGTTACTTATGCGCTTCAAGTGAGAACTACAAAAACTAGCTAGATAATCCAGGATGATAAGAAACACCAAAAGAAATAAAAATAAATCAGAATACACCATTGAACATATATTACTTCCCACCATGTGTCAAGTGAGTTGCTAGACACTGGGGATATAGTCATGAGTGAAATCAGACAAAAATCCTTGCCCTTGAAGAATAAACTTCTGTGGAAAATTGAAGGAACTAGACAAGTGACTTATATAGTGGTTTGGCTAGTGCTAAGAGTTATGGAGGAAAAAAATAACACAGGAAGGAATAGGAACTGATATAATGCGGCAATGGGTGCTGAAATTCCAGGTGGCCAGGGAAACTTTATTAGAAAGTAGGTTTTGATTAAAGACCTGAAGAAAATAAAGAACCTGTCACATGGCTATCTGAGTAGAGCCTCCCAGTCAGAGGGAAAAGTCCACACAAGAGCTCGGAGTTGGGAGAAAGCCTGGTGGGTTTATCAACCTAGAAAAATAAAAGTTTAATAAATTTGCTTGAAATTCTTTACATTTGAGGGTCAGTGGCCCTTATAGGATGTGGTTACAAATACACTTATCCAGCTCCAGGGGGCCGGGTTGCAGGAAAGACGAGGACAGAAGTAGGAGACTGTGGGCTCACCTTCAACAAGGAGTGACAGTGGTCTGGATTACGGATGTGGCAGCTGGATTCAAGGAGGAGATAATCAGGAGATGGATTAAATGGAGTTTAGTGAGGAATTTAATCTAAAGCTATGGAGAAAATTTCACAGAAAACACCCAGGTTTCTAGCTGAGAAGATGATAGTTCCATTTACAGGGACCTCAACCCCAAGAATCTATAGTTCTGGGGTGGCTATCAGCTACAGTCTTCAATTCAGCTTCTGGCTTGGTGCACCTGCTCTAATGAACTCAGGACATTCAGGGCACAAGGAGCTCAGGCTCCTGGGTGGTTATTTTATCAAGATACAGTCCTGGAGCCTGACCAGTGGTGGCACAACAGCTAAAGCATTAACCAGGAATACTAAGGCCACAGGTTCAAAACCCAAGGTCACTGGATCTGAGTGTGGGCCGCGAAGTCACTGGATTGAGTGCGGCATCATCCACACGATCCCTAAAGCTTGACAGCTTGAGCCCAGAGATCTCTGGCATGAAAAGCCTAAGGTCACTGGCTTCAGCAAGGGGACACTGGCACGCCTTGGTCATGGTACATAGGAGGAGTTCAATATACAACTAAAGCGAAAGCAACTACAAGTTGATGCTTCTCACCTCCTCTCACCTTTTCTGTCTCACTCTCTCTCAAGTTAAATAACTAAATAACTAACTAAATAAATATATTTTTTAAAATATACAATCCTGGGGTCTATTTACCCCATTAAAATCATACACATGAAAAGAAGCGCCAAAGGTCAATACTATCACCTTAAATTTTTCAGAGTTCTCTTGGAGAGCCTCTTTCCTGTCCCCCTCCCCACAAATATGGGAGTTGATGAAGTCATAACTTCTCTTTCCCTCTTCCCTCCTCTCTCATTCTCATCCATCTCATGATCTCATTTAAATTGTAGCTCCATACCCTCCTCTTTGCTACTAGCCTTGCACGCATGCCTGTCCTCCACTCCTCCAGTTTAACTAGTTTGAAAAGAACTTCCCCTTCCCCCTCTACCACCACCCCTGCTTATGCAGGATCAGCTTACCTGGAACGAAGTCCAGGTTCCACCTGGAGCCTGCTTAAGCTCCATCAGATCTCCCCCCGCCAGACTTCCTCGTGGGAGAGTAGGAGGGGCCAGCACCAGCCCAGGCCCTGGATCAGGCAGACCTGCTTTCACTTCTGGCTCAGCTACTTGCCAGCCATGTTCCTGAACTTGGCCTCATTTGAAATGGGAATAAAAATACTTAGCTCATAGAATTTTTGTTAGCTTTAATGATAGGATGTATGCGAAGCACTTGTTAAACACCAGCTTAAACCTTTTGAAACACAGATTTACTAATACCCCTCTCCAATTGAACAAATACGTGGTTTAGTATTCTTCCTAGTTTGAAATTATTATTATTATTTTTTAGGAGGAAACAAGTGTCAAGAAATCTTTTATAGCATGTAAATCTATAATTCACAATTAGCCTCTTCCCACGTTTAATAGTCTCATCTCATAGATTCTTCACCCTTAGTTACACTTACCGTCACACAGTCACACCCTCACTGCACACTCACCCCACCCTCACTTCCACACATGTGCACACACACACTCCCTCTGTCCTCTTTTGTGTTCGGTCCCTTATTTGACTTGTTTCCTCTTGAAGGAAGCTTCCCAGAGTACTTGCCTATAGAAGTCCAACTTTAGTTCTCACATTTGACCATCTGTTCCTCAAGAAAACCCAAAACCAACCAGACAAAGAAACCTCTCAAATCCTTAGGTTGAAATCAATCCCTTGTCACTTCTTTCTTCTTTACAACTATTTGCTTTTCCCACATTCTGGCCCTTGGTGCAGTGAATCACATCACCCTATAGCTCGGGCTCTCTATCATCCAGCTTTCTCTGGGCCTCTGCCTATCACAGCATTTTCACAAGATGATTTCTCAATTTGGGTTTGTTGAATTCAATTAGGAAGATTTCAGTCTCTAAGATCCAAAAGTAAACACGCAGACAGCGTGGAAGAATGGTGTTTACGCAGCCACCTGCTCCTGGGCTCACAGTTTACCTTACAGCAGAGTGTGCGAGCTGTGTCTGCATGGCCATCTGTCTCACAGGGAGCCAGCAGGCCCGAATGTCCCAGGCTTTGCATCACCACACCTTACATTTCATTCTCATCTGTGAGCCTTTTTGGTGATATATGCCACCTGACAGTTTAGACCAGAGATTTAAAACTGGGCTCAACCAGTTTGACGACTCGAAAATGGTAGCATTTAGGGGTGGAGTAAATGTAGAAGTGGACTGTCAATGGTTCACAGGTTTCTGAGGTCTACCTTTTGTCCTGATAAGTATGTTTCCTCATGACTGGATAGATGTAGATAATACATTTTCTCTGCACAGAATACTGTAGTCTGGCTGACATACTGTTACACAGAATGATGACACAGTTATTAGGAGATCCAACAGCTACTTCTTAAAACTTGGAAAGTCATTCCAACTGAGAGTCCCCTTCCTAACTTTGGGTGAGGGAAATGGCCAAGAATTCTTTAAAATTAGCACCAGTTCTCTTATTCTTAGACAAATTACCATCTGGTGTTTCTTTTAACACATTCACAGAAAGCCAACTGGAATAGAGTGCATATATCAAATACTAGCAATATTTCATTCTGATAGGTTCACTTGGTATCGAACTCATAAAGTTGTGAACTCTAAATCTAGATAGAGGTGGTGGATACCATTGATCCTGTGTTGGGAAGAAGTGTCCCCTAGTCTGGGAAGGGATGTATGTTACAGTCAGCTGGGGAGAAGTGTCCCCCAGTCTGGGAGGAGATGTCTGTTACAGTCAGCTGGGGACTTCTCTTTGGCAGGAGTGTGTCAGATGGGACCACAGAATAAAGAAAGTTATTTTACCTAAGATTAAAGATAGTGACTTAATTGTCACCAATATTTGCTCCTAAGAAAATCATGACACTTTGAAACCTAAAGAAGTGGGCACTTATTTTCACAATAATGGCCCTAAAGATGATAAACCATTGGTTTTCCTGAAAGTTTAGTACAAAAGGAAAAGAACGTTAACTTGAAGCCTCCATGTCTTTCTTTCAAAGTCTAGGCTTAGAGAACTCATAACCACACTCCCAGTCTTTACTTCTCTCTTTAGCAAGTTTTTACACAAGATTTTCCTAACTAAGTATGCTTGCTGCTGAATTAAGATAACTCTACCCATCTAAAAAACACGAGGCCCAGACCTTCTGTGGTGTTTCTATGGGCTGGTTAACTTCTTTTGAGTAAACTGGCATCTGTTTGAATATTATTTGCTTTCCCCCAACCCAGGTAGACTGAACCTTGTCTTCTGTCTGAAGCCACAGCCCAGCAGAGCCCACAGGTATAGGTTGGCACTGTAAGAACCACGCCTGGGAAAATTGTTTTGTTTACAATCTCTAACTGCTTCTATGCAGGGAGGCCTCCTTGGTGGCTGAGCAAAGCTAATGCGGGTGGATGTGCAATAGCACTGCATCTTTGTGATAAAGACAAGGGAGAGGGAGATCACAGGAGAAAGAAAGTCTAGGGGGCTGGAGAAGCAGTAGAGAACATTGCTGACCTCAGAGCGCTTAGCAGACGGTGGGCATGGAATGGAGGCTAGGCATGAAGAACAAACCTCTAACAAGGTTTCATTTATTTATTCTTATTAACTGTATATATCCCAATATGCCATGTGCATAATTCACCAGCTCCCAGTGGAATCTTCTAGATTTCTAATACCTAGTTCATTGGTGTGGTGTTGCGTTCCATGAAGCATTGGCACTTGGTTAGGGTGGGTGTTCAGGAATGTGTGGGCTGTAGCCAGCGTGTCCCAGACATGTGTCCTAATTTGTGTAAGACAAGCCTGTGCCGCGTTTTACCTGTTGCCCTGCCTTAATTATTTTAAAGTGCTCACTTACATTTTCAAAAGTGGATCTATTTCAATGGTAAATTATAAGGCCACATAAAAGTTTTCATGTGATTGTACTTTGAAGATCAGACATATTTTATCCCTGAATCACCTGTTTACCGAGCTTCACTCCTGAAATCACACCGTCCTCATAAACTCATTTAATGCTGTGCACTGAGTTCCGTGTTTTATGTGTCAGGTTCTAGGAAACAGCAAAAACCAAGACATGGTCTCCTCACTCACAGGTCTTACAAATGATGTATAAGCAGGCAATTATAAACCAGAGAAATAAGGCTTACAGCAGGGTTTCTCCACCCCCTCACTATTGATATTCTGGAATGGAAAATTCTTTGTTGTGCTAGCCCTGGTAGGCAAACCGCGACTCACGAGCCACATGCGGCTCTTTGGCCCCTTGAGTGTGGCTCTTCCACAAAACACCACGTGCAGGCGCCACCTCGATAAGAAATGTACCTACCTATTTAGTTTAAGTTTAAAAAATTTGAATCTCGAGTGACGTCACGGAAATGGCGCCGTGAGAAGCGCGTCCGACAGCTCTCCCCTAAATCACAACAAATTGATCAACTAGAAACAGAAAAATTTATCCTCGGAGCATTCCGGAGTTCCACACAAACTGAAAGCAAAAGGACTGTTATCACTTGAATCTGAGAGACGAGGGTGTGGAGGAAGCTACCACAGCGACGCTCATTCAAGCCGCGAGGGAGTGCGCCTGCAGTGAGTCAGCCCATATACTTGGGAACCGCGAGCCGCCACGAGCGGCCGACGCGAGCCCCCGCGAGCCGCCGCGCCGCGAACCGCCGCCGCAAGCAGCCGCCACGAGCCGCCGCCGCGAGCCGCCGAGAGCAGCCGCGCGCGCCCGGTCCGGTTGGGCACCGCTGACGTTCCCAGCAGCCCGCACACTGCGAGTGGGGGTCGCCGGCCACCGGTGCCCGGAGCGCCCCATTCGCGCGCGTGCCTTGGGCATTCCACGCGCCCAGGGCGCCCTGCTGGCCCGCACACCCAGGGGGCTCCATTATCCTGCGCCTGGTGCGGTCCAGCCGCCAGCGGCAGGGCGAGCGGGAGAGGCTTGGGAGATTCTCTCCATGGGCGGGGCACCTCACACAGCCATTCAAGCTAACAATCAAGCGTTGGGGGAGGGGCGCGCGCAGGCAGCCTAAAATACCTTCGGAAGCACAGCTGCGACCCAATCACTGAAATTAGCTTAACCCATAAAATCTGCGCACCCTCGGTTCTAATTGATAAGATCTCTCTCAGTTCAGCGATCCAAGACAAGAGGCGTGATATTTTTTAAGTGCCTCTCGCTAAAGGGGCGGGGGCAACTTCTGATTGATAGAGCCTCCATATTCAGGGATAAATGCTAACAAGAAGGACTTGGCAGATAATAAGGTCTATACTACACTAGTCGCAAGCAGAGACTAGTGCCTCTTCTTCCCTGAAAAAACAGGCTACAAAGTGTGGAAAGCCTGGGTTGAGAGGTCCAACTAAATGATAGGCGCTGAACAGTCACCTTGACAACAATTGACTCCCACCCCCGCCTGATTACACTGGAGGCCCTGACTCTCAGAGCCTTTCCCAAAGCCTTGCACTGAGTGGGGATAGAGTGGGGATTTCCCAGCTCTTTGAGCCTCTTACTCCCCAGGCAGAAGCAGTTGCAGCCTTATAGCTGGATCACCAGGCTGCTAATTCAGAAAGGGGGGACTAGGAGAGAGAATCCAGGAAAGCAAACTCTCTCATCGTTGGACCCTGCAAACGCCAACAAGCCTTTACTTCCAGCAAGACTAAAGCCAATTATATGACATTGCCATAGAATCCCATCAACTGCAAATCCCTACCTAAGAGTGACACAGGGGCAGAGCCTGGGGTACAGAGTCACCGACTAGGAAGAGGGAGAGAAAAGAAAAAGGAAGAAGTTAACCTCTCAAAATCAAAAAAAATCCACAGACTTTACAACTTGATCCACTAATTTTTTTTTGTTGTTGTTGTTGTTTGTTTCTTCTATCTTTTTGCCTTTATTTCCTCCACCTCGGTCCTTCTATTCTCTGCCCATCTTATGCTTCCCCTTTCTTGAACTACACTACCCATGAGTGTTGCATTTTATTTTTCTTCTTCATCCTCACCCTCCTTTAAGGTTATACTCCAAAACACTTAACTCTCACTCTCTCCTCTTTTGTTTTTTTTTGTTTTTTTTTTGTCTTGCTTTATTTTGTTTTTTTTCTCCTCCTATTTTATTTCTTCCTTCGTTTTTCTCTTTTTCTTATTTTTTCCTTTCTATTCGTTTTTTCTTTTCTCATTTTACTTTCCTCCCATATAATCCTCAATCACGAACAAATTAGTTAATTTGGGACTCAAGGCTTTTTTTTGGCTTTATTTCTCTTTTTTGCTTTTGTTTTTATTTTTTTTTCTCTTGTTTGTTTATTTTTGTGGCATTTTGGGTCCTCCCAACCCAAGGTCTCCATTGTATTTAGTCTTCGCTCCACTTAATACAACAGATTTTTACTTATTATTTTTATTTTTTCTTCTTTATTATTCTTTTTTGGTCCTTTTTTCTGATTCCCTCTTATCCCTCTCATTATATCTCTTAGTTGACCATCACTTACAAGCAAATCATCTTATGCTTGTCTAAGATTTTCTTCCTTTTTTTTTCTTTTTTGCATTTAGTAGGTCCCTACTCCCTTTATTTTGCCCCTTGAACTCTTCACCCCAAATCAGGCCCTCCATTATAGGCACGATATTTCCCTGAGGAGGGGAGAGGAGGGAAAGAGAAGAGAGAAAAAAAGGGGGAAATAATAAATTATTACTGTTTTTTTTTGTGGGGTGTTTTACCCCTTTTTTTTTTTTCTTTTTACTCTTTATTAATTCTAATTAGTGCTATCAATAAGACCACCCTCAGATGCCGATAAGAAAGAGGAAATAGAATATTATGGATACAAAAGAAAGAGAGGTAACACAAATAGATGTGGAAAAATCTATGGAGAAAAGACTTAACATATTGGAAGCCTTGGAGCTAAATGACAGAGAATTTAAAATAGAAATCTTAAAAATACTCAGAGATATACAAGAAAACACAGAAAGGCAATATAGGGAGATCAGAAAACAACTCAATGAACACAAAGAATATATTACCAAGGAAATTGAAACTATAAAAACAAATCAAACAGAAATGAAAAACTCAATTCACGAGCTGAAAAACGAGGTAACAAGCTTAGCTAACAGAACAGCCCAGATTGAAGATAGGATTAGTGAAATAGAAGACAAACAACTTGAGGCACAACAGAGAGAAGAAGAAAGAGACTCAAAAATAATAAAAAATGAGAAAGCCCTACAGGAATTGTCTGACTCCATCAGAAAGAATAACATAAGAATAATAGGTATATCAGAGGGAGAAGAGAAAGAAAATGGAATGGAGAATATACTCAAACAAATAATAGACGAGAACTTCCCAAGCCTGTGGAAGGAACTAAAGCCTCAAATTCAAGAAGCAAACAGAACACCAAGTTTTCTTAACCCCAACAAACCCACTCCAAGGCACATCATAATAAAGATGACACAAACCAATGACAAAGAAAAAATTCTCAAGGCAGCCAGGGAAAAGAAGAGTACAACATATAAAGGAAGGCCTATTAGATTAACATCAGATTTCTCAGCAGAAACTCTACAAGCTAGAAGAGAGTGGACCCCAATATTTAAAGCCCTGAAAGAGAGGAACTTTCAGCCAAGAATACTATACCCATCAAAGCTATCCTTCAAGTATGAAGGAGATATAAAAACATTCACAAATACAGAAAAGATGAGAGAATTTATCAACAGAAAGCCCCCACTCCAGGAAATACTAAGGGGAGTTTTCCAACCAGATTCAAAGAACAAAAGAAAACAACACCACAAGTAACAGCTCCACCAAGAACACAATAAAACCAAACTTAAACTGTGACAACAAAGGAAAAAAAGGGGGGAGAGGATGGAGATTAACAGTAGCAAAGGATGATGAAGTGCAGAAATACTTATAAGATAGGGTACTACAATGAATATGGTAGGTACCCTTTTCATTACTTAATGGTAACCACCCTTAAAAAAACCACCACAAAAACACTTGACTTAAAAATGGTAGCAACAGAGGAAAGAAGTATGGAACACAAACAAACAAAAACAAATGATAGAGAAACAAAAGAGAAGAATCAAACTAGATACAAAACTAACAGAAAGCAATTTATAAAATGGCAGTAGGGAACCCACAAGTGTCAATAATTACACTAAATGTAAATGGATTAAACTTACCAATAAAAAGACACAGAGTAGCAGAATGGATTAAAAAAGAAAATCCAACTATATGCTGCCTACAAGAAACACATCTAAGCAACAAGGATAAAAACAAATTCAAAGTGAAAGGCTGGAAAACAATACTCCAAGCAAACAACACCCAAAAAAAAGCAGGTGTAGCAATACTCATATCTAATAATGCTGACTACAAGACAGAAAAAGTACTCAGAGACAAAAATGGTCATTTCATAATGATTAAGGGGAAGTTGAATCAAGAAGACATAACAATCTTTAATATATATGCACCAAACCAAGGAGCACCAAAATATATAAGACAGCTACTTATTGACCTTAAAACAAAAACTAACAAAAATACAATCATACTTGGAGACCTCAATACACCGCTGACGGCTCTAGATCGGTCATCCAAACAGAGAATCAATAAAGATATAGTGGCCTTAAACGAAATACTAGAACACCTGGATATGATAGACATCTACAGGACACTTCATCCCAAAGCGACAGAGTATACATTTTTCTCTAGTGTACATGGAACATTCTCAAGAATTGACCATATGTTGGGCCACAAAGACAATATCAGCAAATTTAGAAAAATTGAAATTGTACCAAGCATATTTTCTGATCATAAAGCCTTGAAACTAGAATTCAACTGCAAAAAAGAGGGGGAAAAACCCACAAAAATGTGGAAACTAAACAACATACTTCTAAAAAATGAATGGGTCAAAGAAGAAATAAGCGCAGAGATCAAAAGATATATACAGACAAATGAAAATGAAAATATGACATATCAGAATCTCTGGGATGCAGCAAAAGCAGTAATAACAGGAAAGTTCATATCACTTCAGGCCTATATGAACAAACAAGAGAGAGCCGAAGTAAACCACTTAACTTCACACCTTAAGGAACTAGAAAAAGAAGAACAAAGACAACCCAAAAGCAGCCGAAGAAAGGAGATAATAAAAATCAGAGCAGAAATAAATGAAATAGAGAACAGAAAAACTATAGAAAAAAATCAATAAAACAAGGAGCTGGTTCTTTGAAAAGATCAACAAAATTGACAAACCCTTGGCAAGACTCACCAAGGAAAAAAGACACAGGACTCAAATAAATAAAATCCAAAATGAAAGAGGAGAGATCACCACAGACATCATAGAAATACAAAGAATTATTGTAGAATACTATGAAAAATTATATGCCACCAAATACAACAATCTAGAAGAAATGGATAAATTCCTAGAACAATACAACCTTCCTAGACTGAGTCATGAAGAAGCAGAAAGCCTAAACAGACCAATCAGCAGGGAGGAAATAGAAAAAACTATTAAAAATATCCCCAAAAATAAAAGTCCAGGCCCAGACGGTTATACTAGTGAATTCTATCAAACATTCAAAGAAGACTTGGTTCCTATTCTACTCAAAGTCTTCCAAAAAATTGAAGAAGAAGCAATACTTCCAAACACATTCTATGAGGCCAACATAACCCTCATATCAAAACCTGGCAAGGATGGCACAAAGAAAGAAAACTACAGACCAATATCTCTAATGAATACAGATGCTAAAATACTAAACAAAATACTGGCAAACCGAATACAACAACATATTAAAAAAATAATACATCATGATCAAGTGGGATTCATCCCAGAATCTCAAGGATGGTTCAACATACGCAAAACGGTTAACGTAATACACCATATCAACAAAACAAAGAACAAAAACCACATGATCTTATCAATAGATGCAGAAAAGGCTTTTGATAAAATACAACACAATTTTATGTTTAAGACTCTCAACAAAATGGGTATAGAAGGAAAATATCTCAACATGATAAAGGCCATATATGATAAACCATCAGCCAACATCCTATTAAACGGCATAAAACTGAGGACTTTCTACCTTAAATCAGGAACAAGACAGGGTTGTCCACTCTCTCCACTCTTATTCAACGTGGTGCTAGAAGTTCTGGCCAGAGCAATCAGACAAGACAAAGAAATGAAAGGCATCCATATCGGAAAAGAAGAAGTAAAGCTATCACTTTTTGCTGATGATATGATCCTATACATCGAAAACCCGAAGGACTCCACAAAAAGATTATTAGAAACAATAAACCAATACAGTAAGGTCGCAGGATACAAAATTAACATACAAAAGTCCATAGCCTTTCTATATGCCAACAATGAAATATTAGAAAACGAACTCAAAAAAATAATCCCCTTCACGATTGCAACAAAAAAAATAAAATACTTAGGAATAAACATAACAAAGAACGTAAAGGACCTATATAATAAAAATTACAAAGCATTGTTAAGGGAAATCGAAAAAGATACAATGAGATGGGAAAATATTCCTTGTTCTTGGATAGGAAGAATAAATATAATCAAAATGGCCATATTACCCAAAGCAATATACAAATTTAATGCAATTCCCATCAAAATTCCTATGAGATTTTTTAAAGAAATGGAACAAAAAATCATCAGATTTATATGGAACTATAAAAAGCCCCGAATAGCCAAAACAATCCTAAGGAAAAAGAATGAAGCTGGGGGCATTACAATACCTGACTTTAAACTATATTATAGGGCCACGATAATCAAAACAGCATGGTATTGGCAAAAAAATAGACACTCAGACCAATGGAACAGAATAGAAAGCCCAGAAATAAAACCACATATATATGGTCAAATAATCTTTGATAAAGGGGCCAACAACACACAATGGAGAAAAGAAAGCCTCTTCAACAAATGGTGTTGGGAAAACTGGAAAGCCACATGCAAAAGAATGAAACTCGACTACAGCCTGTCCCCGTGTACTAAAATTAATTCAAAATGGATCAAAGACCTAAATATAAGACCTGAAACAATAAAGTACATAGAAGAAGACATAGGTACTAAAATCATGGACCTGGGTTTTAAAGAACATTTTATGAACTTGACTCCAATGGCAAGAGAAGTGAAGGCAAAGATAAATGAATGGGACTACATCAGAATTAAAAGTTTTTGCTCAGCAAGAGAAACTGATATCAAAATAAACAGACAGCCAACTATATGGGAACTGATATTTTCAAACGACAGCTCAGATAAGGGCCTAATATCCAAAATTTACAAAGAACTCATAAAACTCAACAACAAACAAAAAAACAATCCAATAAAAAAATGGGAAGAGGACATGAATAGACACTTCTCCCAGGAAGAGATACAAATGGCCAACAGATATATGAAAAGATGCTCAGCTTCATTAGTTATTAGAGAAATGCAAATCAAAACTACAATGAGATACCACCTCACTCCTGTTAGATTAGCTATTATCAACAAGACGGGTAATAGCAAATGTTGGAGAGGCTGTGGAGAAAAAGGAACCCTCATTCACTGTTGGTGGGACTGTAAAGTAGTACAACCATTATGGAGGAAAGTATGGTGGTTCCTCAAAAAACTGCAAATAGAACTACCTTATGACCCAGCAATCCCTCTACTGGGTATATACCCCAAAACCTCAGAAACATTGATATGTGAAGACACATGTAGCCCCATGTTCATTGCAGCACTGTTCACAGTGGCCAAGACATGGAAACAACCAAAAAGCCCTTCAATAGAAGACTGGATAAAGAAGATGTGGCACATATACACTATGGAATACTACTCAGCCATAAGAAATGATGACATCAGATCATTTAAAGCAAAATGGTGGGATCTTGATAACATTATAAGGAGTGAAATAAGCAAATCAGAAAAAAACAAGAACTACATGATTCCATACATTGGTGGAACATAAAAATGAGACTAAGAGACATGGACAAGAGTGTGGTGGTTACCAAGGGTGGGGGGGGAGGGAGGACATGGGAGGGAGGGAGGGAGAGAGTTAGGGGGAGGGGGAGGGGCACAGAGAACTAGATAGAGGGTGGCGGAGGACAATCTGACTTTGGGCGAGGGGTTTGCAACATAATTTAATGACAAAATAACCTAGATATGTTTTCTTTGAATATATGTACCCTGATTTATTAATGTCATCCCATTACCATTAATAAAAATTTATTAAAAAAAAAAAAAGTAAAAAAATAAAATAAAATAAAAAATAAATAAAAAATTTGAATCTCAAAAGAATTTCAGTTGTTGTACTGTTGATATTTGGCTCTGTGGATTAGTGAGTTTGCTGCCCGCTGTGGTGTCCTGGGACCCTAGGATGTTTAGCAACATTCCAGGCCTCTACCACCGCCTGCCAGTAGTACCCCTCCAGTACTAACGATGAAAAATGTCTCCAGACATGGGCAGATTCACACCCTACCCTCATCCTGCCCCTCTGGTCCCTGCCGTGGACAAATATCAGTTCTAGTTAAAGGAAGACTCAAGGCATCATGGCAGGAACACCAAACTTAGATTTGGGCAAAGCCTTGTGAATTCTTCCTCCTTAACCCCTAGTTGATCCTTAGTAAGTGCTAGACGAGGGAATGGAATGCAAATATCATGCTGTCCTTTAGGATTCTTGGAACAAATCCTAATAAACTAGAAAAACATTTAAGTATGAGGCCCTGGGCAGAATTTGGCCAATAAATTTCACTTGGCATCACTGGCACCAACATAGTTTCCCAAAACAACCTATGCAGCCCCAAAACGACTTGGCCTTGAAATGTCACAGTTCAGATTTCCTAGCAATTATTTTCATGTTAATAAACACTGTCAAGTACTTTGGCAAATATCAGGTGCATTAAATGTTGAATAGTTATTATAAAGCCACATAAATATTTTAGATGCAATCATCCACAGCAGGAAAAGAAGAGAGCCCAGATCCTAAGAGGGAAAGAAAAATAGCCCTGACATTCAACTAATGGCTTCACCAACTGATGCTCCCACCTGGGAGCTTGAAACCTACTGCATGTTGGAAGTAAATGTTCTTTGCAAAATAGAGTTAAATCCAGCCCAGCTTTGGTGGAGGCATCCTGGCCCTCTGTCAGCTATTGTTTTGGTGTAAATGAGGACAAGATAACACAGCACAACCCATACATTCCTTTTAGCCAACCTCTGCCCTAAACCAGACTGACATGGGACAAGCGGGCGGAAGGGTGGCAGCATGAGCCTGGTCCACTCCTTGCCCTTTCTTCATGGGCTTGGATGTTACTGGGTGATAGTGGAGCTTTCTGGAACAAGCAAGTGACTACTTCTCTGAGCCTTCATTGGTAAGATGGAGGGTGAGAAAAGTCGTGATTCTAAAGCTGCTCACAACACTCATAATATTATCTGTAGTTTTACATCCTTAAAGAGTCATAGAATTGAGGGGTTCACAGCATTAAGTTTTATTCTGGGGGTGGGGAAGTGGCATTCAAAAATTAGTCTCTCAGCAGTCAGAATTCCTTCTTTAACAGAGTCCCTAAAGTGAGCTTAAGCCTTGCAGAGCCGAGTTCGGAGGCTGGCTGCCACGTGGGATGAACAGGTATGATGAGTTGCTCAGTCTGAGCTAGTCCCCAGCTCTCCCCTCACCAGCCTGGTTTTGTGTTGACCATTATAGCAACTTATCAAGTGGAACATGATCCAGCTGGTAGCTTCAGACTCTGGGTTACGGAATCTTCTGACAATTCTCTGAAACCCCTTACTTTTCCCAAGGTAAGTATTCCCAATAACTGCACAGAGAGACCCAGTGATGTTACTTAGAAGTTGAATTAATAATAAGAGTATTTTCTCATGGACATAGACACCAGTGTGGTGACTGCTCGAGGGAGGAGGTGAGGCGAGGTGGAGAAGGGCACGAGGGGTCAGTGGGGCCGGCGGAGACCTGACCTGCGGTGGTGAGCACACAGGAGAGTACAGATAATGTGCTGTAAAATTGTGTACCTGAAATCTGTATCATTTTGTTAACCAGGATCACCCCAATAAATTTAATGAAAAAGACACCCCCCAAAATAAGATTATTTTCCCCTGATGTAATAGCCCCCTAATCGCTAAACCATAATGTCTTTGCTGACTCCCCAGAGGTGCATTTAATTTGTAGCACTCTTTTTTTAAAAAATATTTTATTTATTGATTTTTTAGAGAGAGACAGAGAGAGAGAGAGAGAAGGGGGAGGAGCAGGAAGCATCAACTCCCATATGTGCCTTGACCAGGCAAGCCCAGGGTTTTGAACCAGCGACCTCAGTGTTCCAGGTCGACGCTTTATCCCACTGCGCCACCACAGGTCAGGCCAATTTATAGCACTCTTAAAGCACACACAAAACCCAACAGAATAGCTACTTCTTTGTTTTGATGTTGCTGCTAAGCTTAAAAAAATCTCCTCCCTCACTTAATTCCTTCAGGAAGTGCCTCATTGTTATTAAAAACGGGGAAGCAGTCCTGGGAGGCTTCTAGAGGTCTAAGTCCATAAAGTGAATATGCATAAAAGCAGCAGGAAATCAAGTTTTTATAATTACACCTTTTCAGGCATACAGCTCCTGCAGAGAAATCAGCTTTGATTTGGGCTGACTTAATATAGCCTTTCCAATTTAAGTCTATTTCTCCACTTCTACTGCGCTACTGTTCAGTTTTAGATGGGGAAAATGGGTTCCTATTTTCCACTTTCACAAATCGGTAAGGATCCATATTTCAAAACAAAAGTGATTAGGTAACACTTAATTTTTTACCTTTCCCCCTAATTCAAGAGCATTGGGGGAAGGAAGTAGTTCTGTTTTGGAGAGACAGACTATTAAAGGAGAGAGCAAAAAAAGCATGGAGAGACCCAGGCTTACCTGACTATGCCTTACTCAACGTCAGCAGGCATCAAGCTTTGTTGCAAGAACAATGCTTAAGATAGGAGAGGAGAGTTTGAATAACTTCACAGCTAAAGTGGTAGTTAAGACGATATACCAAAAGAAAAAAAAAAAAGCATTGATAGAAGTGGAATTTTGATGAAAATGAAGGCCTGTTAGAACAATTTGGTTGAGTGAATAGAAAGAATCAATTGGAAAGATTTTAAGTTGAATTACAACTGGAAGTGGACCTAAGTAGCTTGGAGGTCTCTCAGATATATAAATGATTAGCTTAAACTAAAACTCAGAATGCTAGCTAGCTAAAGCACCATGTACATGCATGTTGGAGCTGAGTCCATTCCTTCAATGAGCACTTACTGATTCCCTGCTATTTCCTACTTAGCATTGATTCTTCAGAAATAACAAAACCAGCGGCTGTTGGGGCACGGGAGTCTCCCTTCCTAAGGAAGAAGAAACTGTTCTTCTCCACTGTGGCCAGGCCACAGAACCCACTGAATTTGCCTCCTGAAGGGACTTTCGGTGTTAATGTTAGATTCAGGGAGTACTGGGGCTGCCAAAGAGTGAAACTATTGAAGGAACAGTAAGTGCTGATATGGCTCCTGTGAGGCTGGGAACAAAGAAGGTCAGAGACCCTTATCAGAAGTTTAGGTTTGAAATTCGCCACTAAGCTAAAACCGGCCCCTGTTGCTATGCCGGCCCCTGTTGCTATGCTGCGTGTGACCTCCCTAGCCAATAGCTAAACTGCCACATCTGCTTCTGTCTATGCTTGCTCACTTAGGATATATAAGGGCCTGGCTGTAAGCTCCAGGAGCGGCTCCCGTTTGCAGCTCCTTGTGGGCACGGTGTCTCCGGACATCTCGGGAGTTCGCCCCTGCGCAGGTTAAACTGGCCAATAAAGTAACATCTTAACTCCTGAAAGTCTCCGACATTTGTTCTCATACCCGGTGGATGCTACATTAACACCCTCACCAATTTAACTATCGCCAAAAAAGCTGGGAACTGATTGGAAATCTCTTACATACACGGCTCCTAATTATTTGCGCACCTGTCCTTAATCTCTGTGCTGCCTGTTCCACTGCACAGGCCTTTTTCTGGCCAGAGAAACCTCACCTAAAACCTCCACTCCTAATCTTTCCTTCTCCGCGGACTCCAAACTCTCTCTCCCCTCCCTTCGCAAAAACCTGTTTCTTATTCGCCATCTACTACCTTCTCCTTCTCCTCCCCTGCTGGCCAGGGGCCCCTCCCTTCACTGTGTTCTCTAGTCCCGCCTCCGTCAGGCCTTTCTCAGCCTGACATTGGCTCTTACACCGGTTTTCAGGACGTCCAACCCCAATTTTCTTGCAGGAAGTTCCTGCCCTGTCCTTTCTTTGGCTCCAGCATTTCCTGCAAGATCTGGGTGCCGGGCTCTGCACGAGCCCCCCTCCTCTTATTCCCAATCCCCCAAACCCCTACCCGGAACCTGTGAACATGGCATTTAAAGTTTTTAATGGTCCCAACTAGTAGAAACAGGCCTGTTCGCCAGGCCTGCATGCAGCAGAAGGTAACGCTCTAAACCCCGACTCTTGTGGCAACCCTGAGACCAGCAGAGCCACCAGCAGCTTGCTTTAAGTGTGGCAAGCAGGACCACTGGTCCCGGCAGGGCCCCTGCCAGCGGCTGCCCACTGAGCCCTGCCCTGACTGCAAGCAGCCTGGTCACTGGTGAAGTGATTGCCCCTTTGGGCAACAGGTTTTTTCCTCAGCGCCTCTACGTGGAGGACAAGCCGCCCGAATGGGAAGGCCAATTCAGCCAGGTGGGTGCATCGCTCGAACTCCTAGGACACGGCCTGGACTCGGAGAACCAGGGTATGCTGCAACAAGTGGGTAAGTCAGTCCATCTCATTTCTTGTGGACACTGGGGCTGCCTTCCCTGTTTACCTTCATACTCTGAACCTCTAGTTCCCTCACAGGTTTTGGTTATGGAAATGGATGGGACCCCTTTCTTTCCCCTTTTTACGCCACTCCTGACATGCAGTTCTGCCTCAACTTGCCTCCTTACAGGACCACTGGCAGTCGGAACCACTGGACTCCATCCATCTCCAGCTCACCAAATGGCTGGACCCTGCAAATTCCCCTATTACTCCTCTCTCTTTTTTTTTTAAATCCTTACAGGACCGCTTCTGTGAAGTTTCTCCAATCACGGCCACACAGATGTTCCTCCTGACACCCCCAAAGCCACCACCTTCTGATTTCCCCCTCCCCACGACACCCCTATTCAGCAGGAAGTAGCCAGATGAATAAACGGCGCCCCTTTTTCTATTTAACACAAAAGGTCAGAATGTAAGGTCGGTGAATAGAGGGATGGTCACGTGGGGAACTCAGACTCGCCCACTTTGGCTAGGACCGCCCACAATCAAGCCTGCCAAAGGAAGCTTCCCAGGAACCATTTGGAAAGAAGCGATCATCTGCCAGCCAGTGAAATTTCACCACGTCATGTTAGCTCCACTTCCCTAGAGGGACCCTTTAAATATCTCCCACGCGGTTTAATCCATGCAACTTCCCTAGCCTCCATTTCCTCCATCTTTCTTTCCTCAGGGCCAGGGAACCTTGCCGGGTGGGATGTGCGCTCTGTATTCAATAAAGCCGTTTATTATTCCACACTTTGCAGCTCCGGCCCTCTTCCTTCCTTCTCGGCGGGGAAAAATACCTTACACCCAGATCTAGATAGTGCATATTCTATACTTTTGGGAGCTCATCCTGTGTTTCTTTTGGAATATACATTTACTATATACAGCCAGTGCTAACCACAGCTCCTGGCACACAGTAAGAACTCAACAAGCATGTGTTCAATGAATGATTATACACATTGTATCCTTGATAACCAGCTTAGAAGGTCATTGATTTCACTTTTAATACTGACTTTAGGGAACTATAGCTGTGTTAGAAATAGTACTTACCTTTTAGATAATGAATATTTAATGGTGGAATCAGACAAAAACCACATTTAATTAAAGTACAGTGTAGAAATGTTTTTCATATAAAGACTTCCACGCAGAGCTATGGAGGTTTGAGGAGAGAGAATTCATATATATTCATAAGTAAGGATGTGGACAGTAAAGAAACTCTTCATGGAACAGATAGAGATGGGTCTTTGAGGTTGAGTCAGATTACGATAGGTTGAGCTGGGGGAGGGAAGGAAGACATTTCTGGTAGCTAGTGCTGAATAGCTATGCAGAAGCAGGGATGTATGCAGCAGCATATTTAGGGAATGCTAAGTAGTCCAGTTTGGCTGAAACATGCATGGGATGTAGGAAATGGTCAAAGATGGCTCTGGAGAGTAGGTGAAGGGTCATGGTTTAGGAGGGCTTTGAATACTAGAGTGAGGAGTGAGTCTTCTATAAATCAGAGCTGGCCAATGGCATAAATTCAGCTGTATTTATGATGATGAAAAAATGGAACATAGGACATAGTAGACCATTCTATTGAGAGTCTCCATAAATCTGCCTGAATATAAATCAGTTCTCTCCACAGCCCCTCACCCAGGCTGTTCCCTATAACTTTGTCAATCCTAAAGGCATGAGGGTGTCCTAAAACCCAGAATGGGGCCCAAGTAGGAGTTAGATCTTCTAATGAGGGATATTAATCCCATGTAGTTTGGTCTTGGTTGTTTCAAACCCGAATCAACAATTTACAGAACATGACAAAAAGAAAAAAAAAGGCTAGGGAAGGCTGTGGGATGTAGCTTAACTGGGGTTGGAAAGGAGCTACCAGATTTATTCAGAAGGTCTTGGGAGGCTGACTGCAACAGGCAGGGTAAGGCAAAGATCCTTATGGACCACTGCTGCTCCCTGACCACCTGTTGGCTTGCCACCTACAGACAGGCATTGGAGACACCCAGGATGGATTTACAGGCAGTCCATTATTTTTAAAAATATCACATGGAAATTTTGTACATTTGTTTTCTTCTTCTGTTTGTGGCCAGAGGAGCAGTTAATGGTCTTGAACTTCAGTTACTGAGCCTCAGTGAGAAAAAATACTGTCAAATCTAAGGGTGTGCAGAGCCCAGCACTGGGGCTAAGCTCTCGCTGCCACAAGGATTAATGCCTGTCTTGGGAAGTTTTGATAATTAAAGCCTGAGCTGCTGCATACTTAAATGTGGCTTGATTGAATTTTTTATGTACCCTTAGTATCACAAGTTCCAAAGCAAATATTTCTATGGTAGCCTTCTTATAACAAGTTTTTGGAAAATTATTTTTCCTCTCTGGGAAGAAAATTCTCTGTAGATCTTTTTTTGAAAGATGTCTTCTCCAACAGCACAAGATTGCATGATCTAGGGTAGAGTCAAAAAAGTTGAATTCTAAATTTTTTACTCAGCTTAGGGGTTATCTGCTAGGGATTATATAGATTTAAAAGTAGAAATCTCTGCCTTAAAAACCAGGAAGACAATCAATTTCTGGGTTTTTATCCCAAAGACATGGTTTAAAATATGTGTCAAGATTGAAGTGCAAGGCTGATCACAACCTTGTTTATAAGAAAGAATAATTCAAAGCTATGAAAAATTCAGTCTGACAGTAAGAGATTGACTAGATGATTCATGTTATCTCACTATAATGTTATATTACTCAGCCATTAAAAATGGAAAACAATAGAGGTAAGGGATTAAGAAAAAACAAAAACAAACTCATAGACAGACAAGATATGCTGATTACCAGTAAAAGTGAGTGTAAAGGGGGGTAAGTGGTGATTGCAGAAGACTTGACTTGGGGTGGTGAACACACAATACAACATATCATAGAACCGTACACCTGACACGTATATAATTTTATTAACTAATGTCACCCAATAAATTAATTAAAAAGGAAAAAAAACTAGAGTTAAATAATAATGAATACAAAAGTACTACCAGAGTCATTCCATATTATTCTTTCTTGTCGTTATGATTAAATAAATGAACTGTTATTAAGTATCTACTATGTGCTTAGTGCCTAACAATTATACTACAGATTTGTTATTTGATCTTAATAATTATCTTATGATATATGGGCTCTTAGAACATTTTACAGAAGAGGTAGACGTTATGCACAGATGAAGATCATTTCATTTGGCTAGTATTACAAACCCCAGTTAAACAAGCAAGCCCAAAGCAATTCAATAGCTCATGTAACCGGAAGGTCTGTGTGTGTGTCTTCAGGTATGGCCATGTCCAGATTCTTGTTTTTTTTGTCTGGGATTTTTGTTTGCTTGTTTCTTTCTCTCTACTTTTGTTTCTCTCCATATCTAGGAACTGTTTATCTGTGCTCAGCTTTATTATTTACACATCACATCATGCACACTGTGGCCACCAACTAGACTCACATCTTCCTGGCCTAGCAATTTCAGAGATAGAACTTCACTCCATAGATAAACGCCAGAGAGACTTTGATCACCTGTCTTGAATCACTTGGCCTCTTATGCTACTGAGTAAGGCACCATGGATTGACAGTCCAGCAGGACAAGATGAGAGGGAGAGGGCTGGCTATTCCAGAGAAGGAAGCCAGCAGGTGTTTTTCCCACACCCCTCATTCTTGCTTAAGACATTCCACCAGTCAAAAAGCTCTCCTTTCCATCCAGCTGGTTTCTAGTATTTGTCAAGTCTGATGAATTCCATAAACTTTCTTTGATCACACAACACAATCCAGTAACATAGACTCCTTCTTGTTGACTCCTACATGATGTCTCTATTACCAGCAATAATAAACACACTTCTTTTGCACTTTTATAGCCTGTTAGGTCTTTGCCTTGTCTATTGACTTGACTCTCAGCTCCAGCGTGACATTCTTGGATTTTCATTTTCCTCCTTCCAGTAAAGATGGGGCAGCACAGCAGAGTGGGAGGAGCCGTCTCTGGATGCTCACTCACTGTGCATCACTGGACAAGTTACTTGATCTCTGTAAACCTGATTCAACATCTGTCAAATGGGCACAGGAATACCTGCCTCAAAGGTTTTTGGAGAATTAAATAAAATGACTTCTATCTTATTTCATGTCTGGCCTGTGGAAGTACTGAAGAGTAAGAGCAGCTGAAACAATGGCCTTTCAGCCCTCTGTCCCCTAGCCTCCACTGCTATTTTCCCAACTTTCTTTCCCACTGTAGTATTCCTTTTAGTCTTTTACTTTCTAGGTTGTTAATATCTGCATACTTTTCTGCCCATAGGTGTGGCTAGTCAATTTGGCAGTGGACCATAAGGTCTCAAATAAAACCCAGGGCAATTCAGGCTTAGCTGTTTATTTCTTTTTTTTTTTTCCTCATACCACTCAGACTGTGTCCTCTCCCTCTTACTCTCCCAAAGGAAGGGAAGAACGATCATCAGTGGCAAAAGGCAGTTGCACAAGCAACACCGAAAGCTGGCTTCACACTCAGGAGGGAACACTGCAACTCCTCCTCATGGTTTGGGTGCTCTACACGATTAGAGAAACTTCTCTAGTAATGAACTATAGAAACGATCCCCAAAAGTATAGTCTTAGCTGTTTATTTCTTGAGATGGTATATGAATCGATCAGATGTTTCTTAGACATTTCAGAACAGCGTGGAGGTAGACACAGAGCTGCAGGTCTCAAAGGAAGGTGGATGAGAGAAGGTGAGATCACATCTTGGCCAAGCACTCAGATATTTCCAAAAACCATTTCTTTCTTAAGGGATCCAGTTTTATTAGCATCACTTCCTCCATGTTACCTGGAGCTTTAATTTGGGCCCTGCTGATAAGCAGTTGTAAACAAAAATGCCCAGTTGAAAGGAAGGGCTAAGAGAGCTGTGAAAAACCCATGCTCTGGACTTTGTCCCAATTATTGGAAAGTTGCTCTTTCCATAGGTCTTAGAGCAAGACATCCTTAAACTGCAGAGGGCCCCAGCAAATCTACAGCAGCCTGTGTGCGTGTCGGCTAGCTCTGGAATCAAGGACATGGACTTAGCAAATAGCAAGGGTATTTTTGCCCTCGTGGGAGGGGGGCAGAGTGGGAAATATCCTACCACTTTCAAACACTGATAGGAGGAGAGTGAGTGCCTGGACCAGTTTCTCAGTTGGATGCCTCCAAACAATCATATTTTCCAGTTTCTTCCTGTTACACAATTGTTCTCTTCACACTTTCCTGCTATTTTCAGATTTGCCAGTTGGTAAGGGACTCAAGTTTCTTTCTCTGGAGCCTGGTTAATTTAATGAAGCTGTGTTCAGTCCCCTCCTTCCCTGAAGTTTGAGATCTGAGTGCCAGGATGGAGACGGGGGAGCTGAACGGAGGGAACTGAGTGATGGGGACAATCTGAGAGGACATTGTGGGGCTGACTGCATTTGTGAGTAATGACAGCAGTTTATGCTGAATTTGGAGTCTCAAAGAATAAAAATAAGAAAGAGTGATGTTAACTGTGCAATGAGAAGCCTTCTGAAGCATTTCTCAAGATGAGAAAGTCAGGTCAGTTTGTACTTACCCACTTTTTTCAGCCAGTCAGTTCATTGAGATGAATAAATACCAGCTTCATAAAAAGTACAGTATGGACACCAAGGTAGATAATAATATTAGGGTGATGAAAATAATAGCTCAAATTAATGGGCACTTGCTGCTTACCTGGCATTGTTCTAACTGCTTTAGGTGCAATAACTCATTTAATCTGACCAAGAACTTCATAAGCTAGTAAACATTGTTCTCTCTATTTCACAGGAAACCTCCCACCCCCCAAAAATGGAAGTGCAGAGAATTACTATAGCCTGCTCAAGGTCACACAGATGATATATGGAGGTCGTCAGATTTGGATCCAGCCATAGAACCTGAACTCTTAACCACTGGTCCCTATTGTCTCTCCATGGCAGATTTTGCCTTCAAGAATATAAGAATAAAAGAGGTGTCATGAGGCCAGGACCCAAGTCTTACCTTGCTATGTCCTTGGTGCCCAGCACAGGCCTGAGACCATGGGGCCTAAGCTGTCATAATTGCCACACTTGAATTCAAGGAAAAGCTTTGTCTTGTGTCAGAAAGGAAGCACCCCAAAACTTGTTTGATTGGAAACCAAAAACTAAAAACCAATAATGTCTGAAGGTACTATATAAAACAATGTAAGACAAATTTTAAAAAATTATAGACAGCTATTAATTGAATAAGGAAATATCTTTGCACACTTCCTTCCCAACTTGACACCATTTTAGGAGTCTGGCTGAAGTGACTTGTAGCCTTGAGTTTAAATTAGTTCCTTGAATTGCTTGGAAATATTAATATTGGCTCAAATTTTATTATTGAAGTTGGAGTCAGGAGGAGTATAGAAGTTCTCAATGTCTTCTGGGAAAATACAAGAGTTCTCTCAAGGTTAACATCTATAAGTGATTACAAAATTGGGGTTGGCCCCATTTCTCTCTCAGAATGTCAGCTAGGTCAGAAGGCAGAGCTTTGGAACAAAGGCTGTGAAATGGAGAGGTTTCAAGTGTATGTGTGTGCGGAGAACATGGGATGGGTAGCCAAGACTCAGATGTGAGGTTAATAGACCAAGAAAAATGAACACAGAAAGGGGTACAGAGTTAACCCTGTGGGAGAAGAATTCAGAAAAAAAAGTGAAACAATTTCTGAGGTGTGGCTAGATAGACCTGAGTGACTGTGGGGCAGGTAACCTGAGGCAAGTCTCTTAAAGGTCATCCTTAATTTCTTTGTCTCAAGAATGGAAGTTAAAATACCAAATTCAAGAGGTTAGCTTAAGGATTCAAAGAGAAGACATGTAAAAGTACCTGCATACAGTAGATACTCAGTAACCTCTGTGTGTTGCTGTAAAGCAGGGTTTCTCATTCTCAGTACTGTTGGCATTTGGGGCTGGATAATTCTTTGTCATGGTGGGTGCTCCTGGTCTCTGTGGAAGGCTTAGCCACACCCCTGCCTCTACCCACTAGATACCAGCAACGTCTGTCCAGTAGTGACCATCTCAGATGTCCCAGACATTGCCTGCCATGTGTCACCACCACCAGTTGAGAGACACTGGTCTGTGCTGGAAAGGGCGCGCAGCTTCTCCTGGGTGTGCTGAGCCATAAAATAGGCACTTCCAGTGCTTTAAATGAAAAGAGAAGCACACAGGAAAGACACACTTGGGGCTTTTCCAAGTTTCCAGTAGGTCTGGATTTTTCTAACTGAATGATGAATTTCCCTGGAATAAAATGTCAACAGAACGGATGGGCCATGGGCTTAAGCCCCTGAGCCCTGGCTCCCACTCAGGACCAGAAGAGCGCTGGCTCCTGAGGACGCACGCGAAGCTCACTGGTCACTCACCACTTCATTAATGCGGTTGCCCCGCGGCACATCTCTGTTTAACTCGTTAGTTACTTGGAGAAACATGATGCTAAATGGAGTGGGAATTAACCCTCATTTAAATTGTAATTAAGAATCTGCTAATCATAAAGAAGCTGGAAAGGGCTGAGGATGTAAAATCTGATAAAACATGTAGATGGTGTACTGGGAACACTTTAAATGAATTAATTTATTTGCCTTCATTAGTGGTGTCAATTCTGGAAAAAATATATTTGTTGATGCAAAGTGTATAGTACTTTAGATTAAGAATTCAGTTAATGTTTAGTCCATAGCCTTTTGTAATGTCAGCAGTTCTTGTTTTAAAGAGTGAGGACGTGGAAACTCACACACACACACACACACACACGCCACATCACATCATGCCACATCACGTCATGCCACATCACATGTTGGAGTATCAGATTCTGACAGGCGTGCCTATGAATAACAAGATATATACTTTGAGGTCTTCAAATTATGTTCTTATTTTTAGTGTCAGTTACACTGTACCTGGGCAGAACTCCAAACCCAGTGGCTTCCGCTCACCCTCCGGGCAGTCCTCTGCGCTCTGGAACTGTCTCCAGTATCCGGCCCTCTCTGGGGCCTGGGGAAGAAGCACCCCCACTCCAGCAGTGCATGCTCCCCCTCTAGGTTACTGAAGCCCGTCTACATACTGCTAGCAGGTCCTTTGCAGCACCCATAATTTTAATTTACCATTATCTATACATTGCATGGCTAGTGGAAAAATACTTATTACCTATTAAAATAAAATACACTTAGATGTGAAGTAAAATTGACATAATGGGACAGAGACAGAGAGAGGGAGAGAGAGAAGAAAGAGGAGGAAAGAGCAGAGAGAGGAGGGGAAGAGTTGAGAGGAAGAGGGAAAAGGAGAGAAAAGGGCGAGCTTCATCAGAAATTTATGAAAAGCTCAGAGACCGCAAAATCTGATTTCCACCTCTGATTACAGCCAAGCGAAGATGCACTGGATAGAAATTAGCATTTGATTTTGCACATCTATCTCCGTGCAGCCTCCTCTTTTTCTTCCTTACTGACACGCTTAGCCTGGACTTGAGAGCGAGGAACCTTACTTTGTTTTGGGGAGTTAAAAATCCATCTTCCAGTGATCGAGTGGAGTGGAGCTCCAGGAACAGAAAGTTTCATTGGATGCTCAACCTAACAACTGAGATCCCAGCAGTCGTGTGCTCAACCTAACAACTGGGACCCCAGCAGTCGTGTGCTCAACCTAACAACTGGGACCCCAGCAGTCGTGTGCTCAACCTAACAACTGGGACCCCAGCAGTCGTGTGCTCAACCTAACAACTGGGACCCCAGCAGTCGTGTGCTCAACCTAACAACTGGGACCCCAGCAGTCGTGTGCTCAACCTAACAACTGGGACCCCAGCAGTCGTGTGCTCAACCTAACAACTGAGATCCCAGCAGTCGTGTGCTCAACCTAACAACTGGGACCCCAGCAGTCGTGTGCTCAACCTAACAACTGAGACCCCAGCAGTCGTGTGCTCAACCTAACAACTGGGACCCCAGCAGTCGTGTGCTCAACCTAACAACTGAGACCCCAGCAGTCGTGTGCTCAACCTAACAACTGGGACCCCAGCAGTCGTGTGCTCAACCTAACAACTGGGACCCCAGCAGTCGTGTGCTCAACCTAACAACTGGGACCCCAGCAGTCGTGTGCTCAACCTAACAACTGGGACCCCAGCAGTCGTGTGCTCAACCTAACAACTGGGACCCCAGCAGTCGTGTGCTCAACCTAACAACTGAGACCCCAGCAGTCGTGTGCTCAACCTAACAACTGAGACCCCAGCAGTCGTGTGCTCAACCTAACAACTGGGACCCCAGCAGTCGTGTGCTCAACCTAACAACTGAGATCCCAGCAGTCGTGTGCTCAACCTAACAACTGGGACCCCAGCAGTCGTGTGCTCAACCTAACAACTGGGACCCCAGCAGTCGTGTGCTCAACCTAACAACTGGGACCCCAGCAGTCGTGTGCTCAACCTAACAACTGGGACCCCAGCAGTCGTGTGCTCAACCTAACAACTGGGACCCCAGCAGTCGTGTGCTCAACCTAACAACTGGGACCCCAGCAGTCGTGTGCTCAACCTAACAACTGGGACCCCAGCAGTCGTGTGCTCAACCTAACAACTGAGACCCCAGCAGTCGTGTGCTCAACCTAACAACTGGGACCCCAGCAGTCGTGTGCTCAACCTAACAACTGGGACCCCAGCAGTCGTGTGCTCAACCTAACAACTGGGACCCCAGCAGTCGTGTGCTCAACCTAACAACTGGGACCCTAGCAGTCGTGTGCTCAACCTAACAACTGGGACCCCAGCAGTCGTGTGCTCAACCCAACAACTGGGACCCCAGCAGTCGTGTGCTCAACCCAACAACTGGGACCCCAGCAGTCGTGTGCTCAACCTAACAACTGGGACCCCAGCAGTTGTGTGCTCAACCTAACAACTGAGACCCCAGCAGTCGTGTGCTCAACCTAACAACTGAGATCCCAGCAGTCGTGTGCTCAACCTAACAACTGGGACCCCAGCAGTCGTGTGCTCAACCTAACAACTGGGACCCCAGCAGTCGTGCAGTGCGGAGCTCTCTCCGGGGGGGCTGGGAAGAGGGTGCCTGGGCTGGGGGACTAGAGGCAAGCAGAGCTGGGAAAGCTGCAGTTAGAGGAGGCTGGCTGCAGTTTTCCCTAGGGGCTAAGACACTACCTAGTAAGGGGCAGGAGGATAATTAAAATTAATGACAATAGTATTACCACTAGAGTCCGTTAATTTGTCACTTCCTGTGCCTTTCCCTGTGCAAACTGCTTTGCGGCAATAACTCCTTTGTTTTCCGAAGCCCTGTGATGTGCATATTATTATTAACTTCATTCTACAGATGCAGTGACATGCTTCCAACTGTTACAGAGTAGGTCTTACAGGGAAATTAAAATCAGGGCTCAGAGCTTAGCCACTGCCCTTGAGATCATTAGCCTGAGAGTCTGAGCTTGCACCCTGCCTCCACTTCTTCTCTGACCCCAGGCGAGCCGTCTCATCTCCCAGGGCCTCGTTTTCCATGCTCTGGGCTCAGTAAAGGGGATGGAGTGGAGCCTGCAGAGTGGGGCTGTTTCTAAGTGCTCTCCTGCTCTCTCAGGATGGTTTTCAGGCTCGGCGGGAAACATGAAAATATTTGAAAGGCATGAAGCAAACGTGTCACCACACACCATGTCTGCATGGACAAATACTTCCGGGTCCGTAAAGTGCCTTTGCTCAGCCTGCTCTTCTTGATGGGAAAGGCAGAGTTTGAAGAACACAGCTCTCTCCTTTTCCACAGTACCGCAAGGTAATTATTGATTCTCTTGAACTCTTAGAGTAGTTACTTTAAACCAAACCTGTCATGACAAGTATTCACCAAAATGTGGGATATTGTTTATTAAATACTCATTCTTGGAGCATTCTGTCAGCCCTGTAAGACAGTTTTTAAAATCTGCTTTACATTGATATGAAAAAAGTAAAGCCTCGCAGTGGCACTATTTGTCATGAGATCTGCAAACGGCTTAGAACATCTTTTCACAAGTAATCTAGGCAGGAGATTGACTTTGAAACTGTACTCTAAGCAAGGAACATGACAAAATTATGTAACCAGATGCAACATTTCAGTTCCACAACCATGCACCATAAATACGGCCTTTTTGCTCCCTGAGAGCGGACATGTAGTACCTGTATAAGAAGGCACCCACGCAGTCACGTACAGTGGCTGGCTGATTCATTTGGCCTGATATTCTCAGTGTGTTAATCGGCATCATTAACATTAAGTGACTTCTAATAACATTCAGGTTTTTACTTCAGGGCATGCAATCTTGTCAAGTATATTCAATAGAAAAAAGATATTTTAAAAAATAGTCATATCTGCAATTGCTCACAACTGCTGGCAAATACACAGGATAAAGTGTTCATAATTTCTGACTTATAATACACAACTGTCCTGGGCAATTTTTAAGTTTTTCTATCATGGACTTATTCCCTATGCCACAGAGATGAGGGGTAGCACAAGCGAGAAGTGCTAGTTATCCTCGTATCGTCCCTAACACCACATGGATTTTGAAGGCAAGTAAAAACCCCTCTATGACTGTCAGATGTGAAGGAAAGTCTGAGGGGTACAGGGCTTGATTTCTCTATATCCAGAGTTACAGAGTCCAGGAGCTGCCCAGGTATAGAAACCAGCTTGTCTCACCTACCTCTAACTTGCTAACTTCATAGCACATTGCTTATCAGGATTTTGGACCCACTTGCATGTTGGTTATAAATTTGGGCCCTGGGTTTAGAGGGACCTGAGTTCTAACTCTTTACCCTCTGACTATTAGTGATGGATGTGACCTGGGAGACTTGGGTAACCTTTCGAGCTCCTCCTAATCTGTAAATGTGAGTAATAATACGTATAAGCTACAATTTTAAGTATTAAATAGCTCAACACATAGCAGAAACTCAATCAGTACCGATTGATATTATTATTGTTCTAGCAGCACCATGACCATCCTCATCACTTACTTACACATTATCTTATTTGTGTATGATCTATAATGTCATGTCCTAGAGCAGTGGTTCTCAACCTTTCTAATGCCGTGACCCCGCAATACACTTCCTCATGTTGCGGTGACCCCAAACCAAAAAATAATTTTGGTGGCTACTTCATAACTGTAATTTTGCTACAGTTATGATTCAGAATGTAAATACTTGATATGCATTATGTATTTTCCGATGGCTTTAGGCGACCCCACCGGGTTCGCGACCCACAGGTTGAGAACTGCTGTTCTAGAGGATTACAGAGCCAGGTGAGATATTAAATTTTAGCTTAAAGGATACTGAACTTGACTTCTTTTAACTGCATGAGTTAATGTCCACATCACATGGTAACTTTGTTGTTTCAAACTAAGTTTGTTTGATTTGGAGAATCCCAAATGATAGGTTTTTTGTTAAAAACAAAGCAAAAACAACAAAAAACAATAGATGGTAACAAGAACAGAGATGCTCATGTAGTGATCAGTAGCCATCTTTCTGAAGAAATAGGATTGGTTCGTATTGTTAACATATGAATCAACACTTTTCTAGTTTTTAAGAGTTTTTTTAAGTTTGAACCACCTTCTTGAAATCTTGCTTACACTCTGGATTTGCCTTAACCTGCTAACTCATAATTAAAAGTGGAAATAATAGCCCAGCCTTCCTCTCCCAATCATGGTCTCACCAGAGTGGGATTACAATTGATCAGGCATCATTCTGACTCTCCATATTCATTTTACCTTGATAACACTCAGGACTCAGGGTCATTTTGAAATTTACTTCTATCTGCTAAGTAAGTTTCATCAAACAGCCTGTCCTTTTTTAAAATTTTATTTATTTATTTATTTTTGTATTTTTCTGTAGTTAGAAGTGGGGGAGGCAGTCAGACTCCCACATGTACCTGAACAGGATCCACCTGCCATGCCCACAAGGGGGCAATACTTGGCCTATCTGGGGCATTGCTCCACTGCAGAGACATTCTAGCGCCTGAAGTGGAGGCCATGGAGCTGTCTTCAGCGCCCGGGCCAACTTTGCTCCAATGGAGCCTTGGCTGCAGGAGGGGAAGAAAGAGAGAAAGGAAAGGGGGGGGGGAGAAGCAGATGGGTGCTTCTCTTGTGTGCCCTGGCTGGGAATTGAACCCGGGATTTCCACGTGCCAGGTCGACACTCTACTACTGAGCCAACTGGCCAGGGCCAGCCTGTCCTTTTTTATAACTAGAATTACCTCCCTCACCTTCCCCTTCTTCTACAATGTGATAATAAACAAAACCTGCTCAATGTAGTACACAATTCAGGATTTCATTATAACCTGCTTAATGAGAGGACTACACGGAGATGAAGTAAATGAACTTTGCAAGATTCTTTTGTATGATTCCTTCGTAGAATGTAGTTTTTTTTTAATATTTTTTATTTATTTATTTTTAGAGAAGAGAGAGAAAGAAGGGGGGAGGAGCAGGAAGCATCAACTCCCATATGTGCCTTGACCAGGCAAGCCTAGGGTTTGAACCAGCAACCTCAGTGTTTCCAGGTCGATGCTTTATCCACTATGCCACCACAGGTCAGGCTATAGAATGTAGTTTTACATAACAAAATGGATCTTTTCCCACTTTCTGGGAAAATTAGCTGAGTTGACTTCTTTTTTGTAACTTTTTTTTTAAAGATTTTATTTATTGATTTGGGGAAAGAAAGAGAGAAAGAAAAAGTAAAGGGAGAAGCAGGAAGCATCAACTCATAGCTGCTTCCTGTATGTGCCTTGATCAGGCAAGACTCGGGTTTCAAACTGGGGACCTCAGCGTTCCAGGTCAATGCTTTATTCACTGCACCATCACAGGTTAGGCTGAGTCAACTTTGTAACTCTGGAAGACTTCAGAATTCTGTGAGAGTGACTACAAATCTCCAGAAATGGATGCAAGTATGGTGGCTTTATGGTATCTCTCTCTATAAATTTGTATCTATATATACATCTACATATACATCAATGTGTTTGTGTGTCCATCTGCACAATATGGGAGGGATGAGCCAAAGATATATGACCCTGTTGAAGGTATTTAAAAACCTTTTAGACTATTTATTGGATGCAATTTGAAAATTAAAAAGAAGAACTCATGTCCAAAGGGTTAAGTTCTGCTACACTGTTCTTTCTTTGCCAGGATAACATGTTAAAACACTACAAATCTGATTCTGGTCCCTTCCAACTGAAACCCAAAGTTTACAAACTGAGATTTCTCCCAGTTACCCTTCAAAATGTGTTTCTTTTAAGGTTCAGGTCTCTATAATACATACATTAAGATAGAGATCTGTAAAATTTAATTCACATACTCCCTAAAAGAAATTTTAAAAACTGTGTTCCTATTTGAAAAAAGTTGACATCTAGTTTTGTTTTCATTATAACTTGAGATAGTTGCAAAAATATAATTTCTGGCACATTATAAGTATTGATATTTTAAAATATACTCATTGCATTCATTTAAAAATGAATCTAATGTAATAATTACTTGGTATTCTCTATCATCTATGAAAAAATTAACGAACAAGTTCCTTTTGAACAGTTGGAAATTTTACATGTTCTTTGTGTTCTCTTTGAATTTGTATTTCCATTATCCTTCCCTCACACAGTTTTAGCTTAATATAATATTTTTTATATGGGAAGGTATTTTATCAGTCACCTTGTTATATTTTTTATAACAAAAATATGTTTATAGCCTGACCTGTGGTGGCACAGTGGTTAAAGCGTCGACCTGGAATGCTGAGGTTACTGGTTCGAAACCCTGGGCTTGCCTGGTCAAGGCACATATGGGAGTTGATGCTTCCTGCTCCTCTCTTCTCTCTCTCTCTCTCTCTCTCTACCACTTTCTCTCTTTCTCTCTCTCCCCTAAAATGAATAAATAAAATCTTAAAAAAAACAAAACAAAAAAAATGTTTATAAATTTATCAGATCTATCAGTTGAAGAGTAGATTGGGACTGTCATTTTTTTGGTTAAGTATCAAAATTTTGTTTTGGGGTGGCTGATCATTGTAAATATTATGAGTGTCCTCTTGTCCAAAACAACATAAATGCATTATAAACATTAATAAATAATTTTAAATTTAAAAAGTTAAATATTTATTATTTGAAATATATAGGGCTAACTTTACTTCAATTAGTTTATATTTTGTGGGGATAAATATTTATTATTATTATTATTATTATTATTATTATTATTATTTTAAGTGGAGATAGTGAGACAGACTCCCACATGTGCCCCAACCAGGATCCACCTGGCAACCCCTATCTAAGGCTGATGCTCGAATCAATCCAGCTATTCTCAGTGCCTGGCCAACACTTGCTTTAAACAATGGAGACACTGGCTGCAGGTGGGGAAGAGGGAGAGAATGGGGAGAATAAGGGAGGAGAAGCAGATAGTTGCTTCTTCTGTGTGCCCTGACTGGGAATTGAACCCAAGACATCCATATGCTGATCCAACACTCTGTTCACTGAGCCAGGGCCTGGGGATGAACATTATCTATGTCTAGAATGGGACATGATTTGTTATAAATTCTATTTGCATTTTTATTTTTAAAAAATATTTTATTGAATTTATTGGGGTGACATTGGTTAATGAAATTATACAGGTTTCAGGTGTACAATTCTATACTACATCATTTGTATTTTGCATTGTGTGTTCACCACTCCAGTCTATTCTCATTTTTCATTTTATAAATGTGTTGAGAATGCTTGCTCACATAAATGAGGAGATGAGAATGAATGAAATATTGTTATAGCAATGTCATTGATTTCTTTGAATTACATCTGAGTTATATGCCTTAGATCACCAAAAATTATTTTTAAAGATCTATCAGTTGAAGAGTAGATTGGGACTGTCATTTTTATTGAAAGGAGAAAATTGAAATTCTCCTTATATGGAAAACAGTACATTACCCAGGCATTAGAATCACTCACTTTTGTCAACACCAACCTGATATTTCAAATGGTCCTTTTTTTTTTAGTATCTCAAAGGTTTTGTACCCTAGCCATGTACTGCATAGTAATATTTGGGATAAAAAAAGAAAGATGCTTTTCTTTCATAAAATGGGAATAGGTCATTAAAAAAGAAGACAGAAAAATATTTTTTAATGTAGGGTATTCTCAGTAAAATAAATTTTAGACAAATGTATATGTGAAGTTTGAGAAATTTATATTTTATTTCCTTAAAATTATCCATGTACGCCTCTGACAGTTGTGGTGTTCCTACATTGGTTTTGCCCATATGAGTTCTGGCACTGTTGTATTAGAAAAATGCAAATAGAAAAGGTTTGGTGGTAGGGAGAGAAAGAGAGAGAGAGAAAAATAGTGAGAGAGATTCACAATGGAGAACTCCATTTTCAAACTAAACTGCTCTATGCACCTGTCATATATTAAGGGAATATGCAATTCAAATAAGCAGATATCACACTGTCTAAATAACCAATGAGAAAAGTGGTTTGCTACCTTCATAATGCTGGAATTACAAATAAATCTGCAGCAAGCCTCACTATTCTTTTCTTGCTCTCACAAGATTCCCAATCATTTATTTCAGAGGAACTTTCAGCAAGTCCTGTAATACTTTTCCAACACGAGAGCACAAAAGAATGACTGACATCTTGTTTTAGTTTTAAATCTAAGAGATTTGGGTGAAAAAGAATGTGATATCACTTGAAATAGCTTTCCTGAAGGCTCAAGTAACTCCACAGCCCTTCAAGCATTGGAAAAAGAAATTAGAAGAGACAGAAAAAAAGTTATTGCAGAAAGCAAACTTACAATGAGCGGACCCCGGTTGTTTTCCCGATACTTGTTCTGGAAGAAAATGTAAACGACAGTGGCGGCCAAGGAGTAGAGGAAGGCAAAGACAGCGACGGTAACAAAGAATTCTGCTGAAGAGGAGGAGTCGCCGATCAGGGCCAGCTTCTCCCGCTCCTTTCCCTCGCAGGTGGGCACCTCAAACGTCACCTGGTGCAACCTGAAGGGCCAGAGTTAAGGAGACGCTGTGAATGCTATGGGGACTCAACTGGAAGCCACGCCCACATGCTCCACTGCAGAGTGACTCGGGACTTTAGTGGCATGCCTATGAGACAAGTTCGTTAACAATATGACCGATATTATAACAGCAAATATGGAAGTAAATACTGAGGTTAAACACTTACCTTTGAGCTTCACAATAGCTGTCACTAGAGAGAGGGGAGGAGGGAAGGAGTGGGACACCTGAAATGATGATAAATTAGACTATGACATCCTCCTGATTAAATTCTGCAGGGCTTTCTCATCTTATCTTGGACTCAAAACCTGATTCCTAAACGTGACCCACCAGGTTTTACATCACGGTCCTGGCTTAGGGTCTTTGGCCTGACTGTTCCCTTTTTCTAAATCTTTCTGTGCCCTAATATTTCCTATGGCTGCCTTGCTCAGGTGTGAGCTCAAATGCCTTCTCCTGGGATAGCCTTTTCTGGCCTATTAATTTCAAATAGCTCCTTTCTTTTGAACATTTCTATCACCTCACCCTATTTAATGTATAGCACTCATCATCTATCTGCCACACTATCTTGGTAACATACTTAATTACTCATTTTTTTCTGTCTCCATTGCCGTCTCCATGATCATGGAGATCTTAATGTTCTTCTTTTCTGTATATCCAAAGTCCTGACCATTATTGGCCACTCACTAATTAAGACTTGGAAAAGTAAATGAACATTGTTGGTCCTGTAAGATAACGGATAGATCCTAATTTGACTGAACTTTTAGAACTTCTATTTCACATAATAAGTTCTATCAAGACAGCATCCAGGCTCAATGCAGCAGGTAATAGAAAAAAGTAAGATTTATTCTGTGGGGGGCAATACTTCCTGGTCAATAAATGACACCTAATGAAGATATGTTCTAATCGGTACATTAGCTCACAAATGAACAAGGTGGCAAACTGTAATTTAATACAGGACCCTGAATTCTGCTTCTGTAGAAGTGACCTAATCATTCCTTGAGGTTTAGGGGACACTCAGAAATAGGCATAAATAAGATTTAACAATATTCGTACAGTAAGTAGCACTTGGAAAAAATTATCTACAAAAGTAACAATGATGGTAAAGTCATTGATGAATGTTTAAAATTCTGAGCTTATGCTTAGGAAGTATTTTTCTTACTACGCAAAATTTGAGCCCTTTAAAAAAGATTTATTGTGCACATTGTCTTACAGTTTAGAAATAATATAATGATAAAATATTAATAACAATAGCAAATAACATTGGAGCCTTTCACGTGTCAGTTATTGTTTTATATGTATTATTTACTTTTATTTAATTTCCATAGCAACTGTATAATGCAGGTAGTTTATTGCCCCTTCCCCTTCACAGATAAAGAAATAGGCTTAGAAAGATTAAGTAATTTGTCCTAAATCACATGGCTAGTAAATCTGGCCAGAGATTAACATTTGTGTCAGACTCCAGAGCTTGATTTTTTAACTTCTGCATTAACCTGTTTCTCTTAAATACTGAGAATATTAACTAAGATGAATGCTTTTTTCAAAGTGAAGCCCCCAGACCACTAGCATCAAGTGTAGTAGGGACCTTGTTAAAAATATATATTCCAGGGATTTGTCTCAGATCCACTGAATTGCACTCTCTAGGGGTGTAGCCTAGTTAACAGCCAAAGCAGAAGAGTCCAACTCCGCAAGTTCCTTACATCTCAGAAACCTACTCTTTTATTTACCACTTGACTCAAGAGAGACCATTTACACAGTCCACTTGATTCTGTCCTCCTGATTCTTAGCAGACAGAAAGGTGTGCACCTTCAGTAAACATCAGGAAAATAGAAGCATTCACCATGGCTTTACTGTAGAATTCTGCCCTTGCCAAAGATATTAAAATATTTCTCAACAATTTGGTCTGTGGGAAGGTTGAAAAATGAAATTGATTGAAAAAGTAATCATGCCAGTTATTCTGATATAAGTGATTTTCAGATAACGTACACCTTTTTCTCATCCATTTAACAAATTTTTAACAAGCAGGTCTGTAGTTCACCCAGTGGCTAGATGCTGGGGATAGAATGGAAAACAAAGATGAGATGGGGCGGGTCCTGCCTGTGTTGAAATTCCAGTTTAGAAGGAAAAGAAAGGTTTTCTGAGAGGAGCCCTTGGGTAGCTGGGTGTGGGACAGTCAAGACAAATTTCTCTATGTAAGTTATTAAGCTTCAGCTTGAAGACTGAGTATAAATTATCCAGACATTGGGGGTGGAAAGCACATTGAAATGTGACTTCACACCCACTAGGGTGGCTGTATTCTAAAAGGTTATCAATTGAAATTGTTATTGTTAAGCTAAGTGAAAGAAGCCAGACACAAAGGACCCTTTGTGTGATTTTATGCATAGGAAGTGTCCAGAAGAGGCAAATTTATGGAGATAAGTGTAGTTTAGTGCTGAGGATTGGGGAGAGTGGGAGGATTGGGGATGATGGCGAAGTGTAGAGGATTTTCTTTGGGGTGATGAAAATGTCCTAGAATTGATTGTGGTGACAGATGCACAACTCCACAAATATACTTAAAGCCACCAAATTGTACAATTTAAATGAAGGAATTGTATGGCATGTGAATTACATCTCAGTAAAGCTGTTAAAAAATAGGTAGGAAATGGTATGTGCCACGATCCTGCACAGGCCAGTTGCAGAGCACAAGGGAGGTGATGAACTAGGGGCTGTAAGACTGGAATATCCAGGGAAGGGGGAGGTACAGGATGAGATGGAGAAGTAGCCAGAAGTCCCTGCTGTGTCGTCCTGTGGGCCAGCTTGTAGATTTCAATCTTTATCTTAAGACAAACACTGGAAAGATTTATTTATAATAAATAACATGTGAAACAAAAATAGGCAGAGCAGTGTCATCTGCCACAACCATTTTGCTGCATATGCAGCCACTTTCCAGGTGCTAGAACACGTAAGCATCACACATGCCTCCAGCTCCCTCAGCTAACACTGCAGACCAGCTCGGCAGTTGTGTGTGTGGTGGGGCAGCATGGAGCAGGAGAATAAAATAATTGGGTTTTTCCTATGCAATCTGCTGAATATCAACATTTTCCCTGTTGCTAACTAACTGTTAATTTACAGTACATGTTTATTGTGCCTCTACAGGAAAAAAGAAAAAATCATTAACAAATCTGCTGGGCTTGTTAATACCAACAATCTAGGTTTGGTATTTGACCCACAAGCGACACTGGGGTGAAATCAGTAGAAAGAAGGGAAATAAGAGTGAAGTTCTAAGTTAGTGCCTATCGTGTGAAAGGAAGAAGAGATCATTTATAAAGAAAGGGCATGTCGGCTCAAAATAGTCTGAGTGTAATAATCCATATCACTGTATATTTTGAATGTTGTATAAAGGTATATATTACTAAACATGTATATATAACAGAAAGGTGCCTTTAAGCAACAGTTAAATATATATATATGGATAAACACATATGTCTTATTTTAAAGGGAGAGATTTTATAGCCAGCATATGTTTAGCAGCTGTAATAACTTTGGAAGCAAATATCATGCATTTAGAACCTAAACAAGTAAAAAACTGTTCTGTACAGATAGAGCATGCTAGTTGATGGAAGCTGGAAGCCAACAGGGCCACCTCTAATCTTGTGAGGAACTAGTCAGGGAGCAATTGCTGAGCCCATGAAAGAGGCCAAATCTAATTTGTTGATTTCAAATCCATAATTTCCTTCTTGGTTGGCCTGACTCAATCAAGGAGTAATTGAATGTCGTTGGGTTTTATTGCATTACATCCATCAATGAAAAGCCTCCATGTTATAGGGTTTTTTTAAACTTTTTACTAGTGCTTAAACACAAGCCCTTTAAACACTTCACTGCTACTTCATTTAAACTAAAGGAACTGCTTAATGCCTCACAGTTCTTAGTTCTGTTTGTACGGCTATTAAGTAACTTCGTGTTTTATTTATTTATTTATTTATTTAAATTTATTTATTAAATTTAATGCAGTGACATTGATAAATCAAGGTACATATGTTGAGAGAAAACATCTCTAGATTATTTTGACATTTGATTGTGCTGTATAACCCCCCCCAAAGTTAAATTGTCTTCTGTCACCTTCTATCTGGTTTTCTTTGTGCCCCTCCCCTCCCCCAACCCCTCTCTCCTTCTTCCCCCCATCCCCCCTCTGCCCACCCCCCACCCCCCACCCCTGTTGCCATCATATTCTTGTTCATGTCTCTGAGTCTCATTTTTATGTCCCTTCTATGTATGGATTCAAGTAGTTCTTAGTTTTTTTCCCAATTTACTTATTTCACTCCGTATAATGTTATCAAGGTCCATCCATGTTATTGTAAAGGATCCGATGTCATCATTTCTTATGGCTGAGTAGTACTCCATAGTATATATGTACCAAAGCTTTTTAATCCACTCGTCCTCTGACGGACACTTGGGTTGTTTCCAGATCTTCGCTATTGTGAACAATGCTGCCACAAACATGTTGTTTTATTAATAAAAATATTTATGAGGACAATGGCCCTTATTTTTCAACCTCCAGGCATTGTGCTAGGTTCTTTACTGACTGTTTCTCACTTAATGCTCACACAACTGTTTTTAGGTAGATGTTATTACTATCACCATTACACAGATAAGGAAACTGAGGCTTAGAGTGAGTAGTGAACTTACTGAGGTCAAGTGACTAGTGGAGGACAGAGATGAGTCTCAAATGCAAGCAGGTTTAGGAGGAGCCTACACTAGGAACCACTGCACATTTCTGCCTTAGTTTCAAAAGTTACAGCATCCTTAGATTTCCAGCTGAATGTGTGTATAAACACGAGCAAGCCAGATTTCCTATGCCATCTAATCTAAGAGTAGACTGGCTGTTTATACTGACAAGGATTCTAAACCAACGTTCATTCCACTTCCACCTTGAAGGATGCACACTGGGCATTTTATAGGGTACTGTAAAGCCAGCAGCCAGGGCCACTATCACAGCAGCCTGGCTCTTGCAGGTTCGCATTGGATTCGGACAGTCGGTAAAGAAACAACAGAGCCAAAAACTGATAGGCCATTTTCTTTAATTCTAGCTTGCACCCGGCAGGCAAGTAAAAATACACACTGGTCTCCAAAACCCAGTCACATTCAGTGCTCACAAAGCTACTGACTTATCCGAGTTTCCTAGAATCAAAGGTTTCTAGCTCACCAGACTTATTCACCTCTGTTCCCCATCTCCTTCCTTATCCCAGATACAAACTCTACACAAACTGGCATCTTACTCAGCACTCCGCCATCTTGGCTGCTTCTCCTGGCCTCCTCCACATGGCCTCCTTCTGCTCTCTGCTCTGCTCTCTCCTCTAATCATCCCAGGAACCAAGAGTGCAAGCTCCCACTCCGTCCCCATTTTATATTGTAGCTTCACAATAGGGAAGTCTCTAATACAAAGTCACTTCTCTGAGGCATGATTGGATTATACCACCCCACATCAAAAAGGGTGGGAAAGGCTTAATCCCAAAACCAAGCCCCAGGCTACAAGGATTCTCAACACACATTAATATCACCTGGGCGACGGTCTCCATCTTTAACAAAGTGAGCATAATACATTTTATCTGCCCAACAGGTACCCAGGAGTGACAGAGTTGAATCCCTGTAGACCAACCAATAGGAAGTCATTAAAAACTTCCTGGTTTCCAAATTTTGTCCTGGGTTACTGTAACATATGTCTCAGAAGGAAGCAGAGGGCAAATGAACTTGACTGCTGCATGTACTGCTATTGTGATCATTGGAATGTCTGTGGTTCTTTATAGCAAGTGAGATTCTTGGGTAAAGAAAAGCACAGATCCTCTTTGGGTAGCACCGTACCATGAGGCATCTGGTAATAAGACTTTTGAAATTACTGACAATATCGTTCTCCAGATGTGAAAGAAATCAGGACTAAAGCTGCCACGTCTGGGGGAGGCTAAGTGCAAAACAGTAAGGACATGTCTCAGGGGGTAATCCTGACCAGGAACAAATGTGGAGACCACCCAGAGGGTAGGGAGCAACTTGCTGTCTCTGAACCCTAACAGCCAGAGTTGAAGTGGCCAAGGGAAGAGCAGAGGGCAGACTGTGGTGCTGAGCATGTTTCTCTTTACTTGATTACTTTCTACAGCCCCTGTTTAATCCTTCCTACCACCAATAGTGACTTTAATCCTCTTGCTCCATTTTTCTTTCTCTCTTCCTAATATGAAATATTGGTGTTTGTCTGGTTTTAGATCATCTTTTCTTTTGCTAGCTGTAGGTGTTCTGTATAATAAATGTGTGTATGTGTGCATTTACACATTCATACTCCCACTCCTATTTGCTCAGCCTATATGATTCACAACATACACAAATCACTACAAAATCCTGGGAGTTTATAAACACCTTCAGACAGTGCATTTTCTTTTTCTCTCCAGCAACCTTCCCATTTTATAGATGAGGAAGTTGGAGCTCAGTCATGTTGATAGAATCAGCACCAGTCACCCAGCTGGCACAGAGAAGAAGCAAACTTAGAACCCAAGCTTTCTAATACTCAGCTGTAAGATTTTTACTTATGATCCAAATTCCATTTCTTAGTTTTTCAGACCACCAAACTGCGTGGTGCTCAAGTACTCCATTCATTCAAGAGGGATTTACTGACCCCATGTGCCAGTCATCAGAGAAGCAAATCTGAAAGGCAATGGATTGTGAGAAATAGAAATAAAAGTTATCCGGAAGACTGAAAAGGATAAGCCCCTTCTGTCTATCATTTCCTCCGGCTTTCTTACTATACCGGAAGCAGGACATTTGGTGATACTATTTAGAATAATAATAGTGATTCCACTTCTGTTACCGAATCCCAGTCACCACCGGATGGTTCCTGGGCACATCAGAGGCCAGACAGCGTGCTACATGTTTTTACATATTATCTCACTTAGATTTTTAAACTTGATCAAGGCATTGTTAGTATTACCTTTATCTTAAGAACAAGGAAAGTGAGGAGCAGAGCAGTTAAGTGACTTGTTGAAGGAAGAGCTTTGACAGAGATAGACCCCAAAGCTCTCATATAAAAAAATTTCCCCCTCTTTAAATATTAATTTATCATAACAATATCATTGTCACAATCTTGTTCCTCTTTGTGCACATATTTTTCACATATTAGGATTTTTTGACTAAAGGGTTTTAGGTTATAATATAGCAAAACAGCAGCAAATATTGAGACTAAAAGTAAACTCTGAAAATTGAGCTAAAAGTCTCATCAAAGGTAAAGGTATAGAAAACTTTCAGAGGAGCACATATCTTAGAGTAATTACATTAAATACTTGAAACCATAAAGAAAATATCTAGGAATATCAAGCTGTTGGTCAGGGTCCACCATGCGGAGCTAGCCTACTTGGTGGAAGTTCCAGAATTTCCAAGAAATCCCCATTACTTTGTGGAATGTTATGCTCTCATTGGTTAGAAGGTGACTGCCCCATACACTATTCTCCTCCCAGAGCTCATAAATCACAAAGTGAGATTCATTTGAAGATTTCTATACAGAAGTATGCAAACATCATCTTTGGAAGGAAGTGCTCCCCATTCAGCGTTTCAGAGCAAGTCCCCTTCTATCACCAATATCTCATACTGCACAAGCATGATATGAGATTCAGCATTCCCATCAGCAAGTCCTTCCAGTGGCTCAAGTCTGAGATCCTCCTTTCCTAGCCTATCAATTAACTTCTGAAGTCCATCATTTATTTATTTATTTATTTGCTTACCCATCACACTTTCACTGACTTCTTACACCACGACTGGCTTTTCTGATGACTCTCTGGCAGTTGGTTCACGTGCCACTTTCAGGCATTTTCAATAGGACAATTGATGTGTGATGACAGTATGGAGACTGTGCCCATTTGCTTCATTGACCCTCTGGCTCATGGGTGATTTCAAAGTGGTTCTAACGACACACATTGGTTAGAACTAGGCTTTCCCGTATGCCACCCACACCTCATAAGACATATTTTTATACTATAGTCAAACTCTGGGGAGAATTTGACTTCACAGAGCCTCAGGTTAGATTCTATTTGACTGAAAAATATGGAAGATGGGGACAAGATGGGGACTGAGAACAGGCCTGGGAGATAGCCAGTAAGAAATGAGAGAAGACTCCAGCTTTCAAAAAGTAGTTTTCAAAGACCTGGAAACATGGCATATTTTATTACTATATTGCTCTGTCAAAAAGCCACCCTATAAGCAGTTATCTGGTCGTTTTCTGTTGCAGCATGCTGTCAATGCATTCTTCACATAATAACTGGCCTTGTTGAATATTTAGTATAGTACACCTAACAGAACTTTTGCTGGTAGGAAATTCAATTTCTCTGAATTTCAATATATGCGATTATAATGAAAGAAGCAATAATTGCTATACCCATAGAACAAAATGCAATCTCCTCTGTACCACTAAAACCTGTTACCTTGTCAAGTGGCTACGAAATTATAAATTTTTAAACTTTTTAGTTATTAATATCATAATAAATACACAAATTCTTTTTGTAAAAAGGTATCTAAGACAAAAGAAAACATTGTACATTTTAGCTAACCAGGAGTAGTTTCTTCAACATATTTATTAGCTCAGGATGGAAAAAATGGCCTTTATTGTCAGCAAATATAATGTCACCTTTGTTTCCAATGATTTTCTGCAACTAGGAGATTAATCCCATGATCTTCAAGTTGTATTTGGAACTTAAATGTAAGAATTCATTTTCCACACAACAACCAAAAATCTCTTACAAACCTAAATCAGAGCATGTCACTCCCTTGCCTACAATTTCCTCCCAGTGTTTCCCTCAGCACTCAGGGCTATCCGTAATTAAACGCCTGGCCATGGTCCACATGGACTGACACCACCTGGATCTTGCCCCAGTGTTTATTGTTATCATACTCACTTGATGCTTCCTCTTCCCAGAACACAACTTTCCCCTGCCCCCATGGTCAGCTTCAGCTTTTCATTGGGTCTCAGTTCAAATGTGACCACTTCTGAGAGGCCTCCCTTGACCAACTAATCTAAAAGGCATGTCCCAGACCTAGTCATTTATGCTTTAATTTATTTGATTTATTATTCTTATTGCCTGTCTGAAGTTACTCTGTTTATTCGTGAACCTATGCTTTGCCCACTGAGTAGGAGGAAGGCAGGGATACTGTATATTTTGTCTACCTTTGTATTGTTGTAAGGTACAAAAGGCTACAGAATTAATATTAATATTTTAGGAAGCTTAAAGGACATTTTGTTAGTTTGGGCTAGGCATACAGAGAGATTTTGTAAATGATCTCTGTACTTGTATGATTAGCATAAAACCAAGATGGCCGATGACATTGTGTTGTAAATGCAGAAAGAGAAAGGAGACTTGGATTCTCTGACCTTCCCCCATACCTGTGGGGAAATGGGTGAATAGCTAGCCAGGTGTAGAAAGAGAAAAGATTAAATTAAACCTTTTCTTATACTAATGGACCATTTATAGGCATTTGTCCCCATGGAAACTACTTCTCCCCTCCTGAAAGCATATAGTTAATGTATGTATCTCTAGGCAAAGGAATAGCAAATGAACACTAGAAAATTATAGGAATGTCTTTTAGTATGTAAAGTGACATTTTTACCATTATGTTGCCTTGTAAGTTTTAATGTAGAAGTGTTCTTTTATGAATCCTATAGACCAGTGGTAGTCAACCTGGTCCCTACCGCCCACTAGTGGGCATTCCAGCTGTCATGGTGGGCAGTAGCTGAGTGTTGGGCAGATAAAATATATTATGCTCACTTTGTTAAAGATGGCGCTGCCCACATGGAGGCCGTTGCCCAGGTGATATTAATTTGTGTTGGGGGTGGGCTGTGGGCAGGCAGGATCCTTGTAGCCTGGGGCTTGGTTTTAGGACTAAGCCTTTCCCACCCTTTTTGATGTGGGGTGGTGCAATCCCATCATGCCCCAGATAAGTAACTTTGTATTAGAGACTTCCCTATTTTGTATATTGGATTAAAGGTTTGGATTTCTACACTATAAAATGGGGGCAGAACAGGAGCTTGTGCTCTTGGTTCCTGAGATTAATATTAGAGGAGAGAGCAGAGAGCAGGGGCAGAGAAAGGCCATGTGGAGGAGGCCTGGAGAAGCAGCCAAGATGGCAGATTGCTGAGTGAGAAGCCAGTTTGTGCAGAGTTTGTGCAGGGAAAGGGAAGGAGATGGGGAACCAGAGGTGAATAAGTCTGGTGAGCTAGAAACCTTTGATTCTAGGAAACTTGGATAAGTCAGTAGCTTTTTGAGCACTGAATGTGAGTGGGTTTTGGAGCCCAGTGTGTGTTTTTACTTGCCCGCCAGGTGCAAGCTAGGATTAAAGATGATGGCCCATCAGTTTTTGGCTCCGTTGTTTCTTTACCGACTGTCTGAATCCAATGCGAACCTGCATTGGCCAGGAGGCGGCTGTGATGGTGGCCCTGGCTACTGGCTTTACACTGAGCAACCAAAGTATAAATAAAAAGATAAATTTAACTATAGTAAGTTGTTTGATAAAGATTTATTCTGCCAAACTTAGTGAAAATCTAACATAAAGTACTTGGTAAGTAATTATTATTATATACTTTAACTTGCTGTAACTCTGCTTTATAAATTTTATAAAGTAAAGTTACTTTCCTACTTTATAAATCACCATTACTGTGGAACTGGTGGGCGGTTAGAAAATTTTACTTCTAACAGAGATACAAAAGTGGGTGGTAGGTATAAAAAGGTTGACTACCTCTGCTATAGACAAATGTTATAAACTTGCTAATGAATTGTGTCCCATTCCCCTCCCTTGATCCTTTCCCCAAACCTGTATAGGAGAAAACAAAAAGTATAGGCTCACACCATGATGTCAGGTTATTTCCCCACTCATGTATAATTAACGGTATTTAACCAACCCCTAGAATATTAATGAGACACACACGATTTGGAACTGACCCCATATATGCTATGTGCGGCTGGCATATTTAATAAATTTCCTCCTCTAATAAAACTTTTCAAAAACGTATTTGGACTATGTGCCTCTACGAAAACCCACGGAATTGTGGATTGGGTATTTTACAACACTATTACTGAGCACCAGATCAAATCTGGATCATAGAAAATACCCAATACATATTTGTTGAATGAAAAAAGAAAGAAGGGAAGGAGTAATGAAAAAAAGGATAGTGAATGGCTATATCTCAGTGAATTCCTAGATATTTGTCTGGAAGCTGAGCCTGCTCTTACCTCATAGAATTGAATAAAGAGATGCCACACCTGTTCTGTCAGAGGAAACCAGACTGAGAGAGATAAAGGCACTTGATCAAAGCCATATAGTACAGGAATCACAAATCAAGCCTTCTGCTCCTAGAGCAGGGGATCTTCCAATGCTCTGTAATTCCTGTGATGAAGAAACTCTCTGGTAGCCCAGAGAGGCCATGCCTGGAAGCTGGAGGGGCCAAAGGGACAGGGAGGCAGTAATGGAAGCCATTCCCTCTGGGCATGCTGGAGAAGTTCGACAAAGAGCCCCACCCACCCACCTGCCCAGCAGCTTCCCAAGCAGGTGCTTCTCAGAGACCCATGTCTCCAAGTCATCCTGTGCCTCTCCGGGCTGGCTTTGGCCGAGGGCCAGGGCCAGGCTTCAGGACAGCCCCCACCAGCCTGGACCTCACTTCTTCAGGCATCCAGCCATCTCCTGCTCGCCAAGCACTGTCCTAAGGCTTATGGAGAGCAGAGGAAGAGACGTGGAGGTGGTCTCTGCTCTCAGAACCTTCGCTTTCATAAAAGGCAGACAACTGAACAACTTCTTTCAGCAAATAGCAATGAGGGTTAAGTCCAAGATATACAGCGGCCCTAAGCTAGTCCAGGGGGCCAAAGAAGGCTTCCTGTGCGTGGGATGCTTAAATGAGGTCTGGGGGGTGAAGAAAGTTGGAGAAGGAAGGGGAGGAGGGCTCCACGCCTAAAGGGGAGACAGTGTGGAATTTGAGGAACTGTTTTTTTTAAAGTAGAAAAAAGATTGCCATAATAATTTCAATATTGTCATTAGTAATATTTAGTAATAATTTCAATAATGTCATTAACAATGATGATAACAACAATAATAGCTAGTAGGTATTGATCCCTGACTTTGTGCTCTACATGCCATATTTCCTTTACTGTTCACCAGAGCCTGAGAGGTATAATTACTATTATTGTTATTCTACAGATGGGCAGACAGAAGTTGGACATAGGCTTATAAGAGAATGAGATGGCTTCCCACTCTCACTCATTCTAGTCTAACACAGCTCGTGTGTCTAGAGTTGCACAGTGGAGTTCCCCTCCGTTGGCCTCCCCTATGCCTGCTTATGCTTCTCCCGCAGACTGGATGTGTCCTTAGCTATTCTTACTGCACACAGAAGCCAGAGGGGAGGAGCAGTGCACATTTTCAGAATGGTTGATACAGGAGGGACTAGCTTGGTAAAAATTAATTGACTAAAAACTCAACTTGCCAAAAGATCAATTAATCTGAAACTGCCAAGGAGAATAATAGTATAGCAGTTTTGCCACCATTTCTAAGGTTAAAGTTGCTCTTCAATTTTGAAGGCCAGTAAGAAGGTAGATGTGTGCATGTGTGTGTGGGAGAGTGTGTGTTGGGGTGTTGGAGGTATTGGGGGTGTTGTACAGATTTTGGCCCAGTACAGTTAATATATTAGAAATATTTTAGGAGAGAAAACTTTTCTTTCAACAAAATGGTTATTTGGAAAATCACCTTGAAGGAAATGGCTTTCCCGAATGTTTAGTTTTGGTGGGCATTACCCTAGCGGTCCCAGGTCACCCACACTGCCCCTGGAGAGGGGAACGATTTGGGGCTTATGGAACCAGAGTCATCTTCCTCTTTCCAGTAGAGGTGAAGCTAGCATTGAGAATGAGACTTTGCCCTTCAAGGAATGAGATGGCTGCTGTCCTCACCCGTTCTAGTCTACATACATGTTGGAGGTCTCAGGCACAGTCCATATGTTCAGTTCAAACAACTCCTTCCTGTGCAAGCCAGCCTCCTGAACTGTCTCCAAATAAATCATCCCAGTTTGAACCAATTCTCAACAAAAGACAGTTTTATACAATGCCTACCAAGGATTTGATTGGGAAGACTTTGCATTTTTTTAGGGAGGCTAATGACACAAACCTATTCATAGAAGAATAAAAAAAAAATCTTAGAAAGGAAAATGGTACTTAATCTTTGGAAAGATTCGAATAAAACAAAACATGCCTCCATGATTTTTTTCCCTCTAGATTCCCAAAAGAACAGAAACTAAATTCAGCTTCCTCTCTTGATAATTAAAAATCAAAGTACAAACCATGTGAACATAAGCTACAAATAAGCCTTGCAAGTAATTTTATATTCAACAATTTTTTTTGTTTTGTTTTGTTTTTTCTGGAAACGGGGAGAGACAGTCAGACAGACTCCCACATGCGCCCGACCGGGATCCACCCGGTGCGCCCACCAGGGGCGACGCTCTGCCCACCAGGGGGCGATGCTCTGCCCCTCAGGGGGGGGGGTCGCTCCGCCGTGACCAGAGCCACTCTAACGCCTGGGGCAGAGGCCAAGGAGCCATCCCCAGTGCCCGGGCCATCCCTGCTCCAATGGAGCCTTGGCTGTGGGAGGGGAAGAGAGAGACAGAGAGGAAGGAGGGGGAGGGGGTGGAGAAGCAAATGGGCACTTCTCCTATGTGCCCTGGCCGGGAATCGAACCCGGGTCTCCCGCACGCCAGGCCGACGCTCTACCGCTGAGCCAACTGGCCAGGGCCTTCAATAATTTTTTTAGCTTCCTAAAAATACTTCATGTTTCTGAAAACTTTATATCAGAGTTCCTTAAACTAAAGTTCAGAGACTTCTGACTGTATGGAAAATCCTTACAGGAGGTATAATTCATCAAAAATAGTTGCATAATAATGCTAATGTGTTATTTGTTATTTTCACTTTCATTATCTCACAAGGGCACAGTCAAGATTTTCAGAGATATGTGTTGTGGGATGAAGCCATTAGCTGATGGCTGATGGGTATATACTTGCCTATTCTTATATTTTGCACATTTTTTCAGTTTTGATTTTTGATGTGGTAAATATTTATAGGCATAATCCATGTAAATAAAAAGTTCTTGTGGTCCTCAATCATCTTTTAAGAATATGGAGGGGTCTTGGAACTTAAGATTTGAAAACTGCTGTTATCTAGATGATGATTTCCTATTTCCTTCCCCCAAATTATTTCATTTTATTATGTCCCTTTTTAGTAATTCAAGCAATAAGAGTATACAAGGGTCGATTCACCATTTTATACAGACTTTCTTTTCATTTGACAGATGCTTATTTAGTACTCATTACATGCAAGTAATCACACTAAGCAGTAGTTTTTATTGTCACCAGAGTTTGTATAAGCTCCTTGTCCTTGGCCAATACTGAATCAAAGGCTCTTGTATCTGAACTATAAATATTCTCTCTCCCGCTGATTGTCATCTTGCCCAGAAAGGCTAAATAAACCTTTATATCAGTTGGTGAATGCTCCTTGGTCTTCGACATGTCACTTCTCAAGATTTCTCAGGCTAGAGGTAGGAAACGAGATTAATCAGCCTTAGATGTTCCATTATTGTGATTATCTAATGTACTCATTAACACTCTACCCTTTATCTCATCCCTGCAAGGGAGTCACACACTGAAACCGAAAGATGAGGACATTTGCAAAATGAGAACCAGTGTTCTCAGTCTTAGCATCCCATGCGATGGACATCCATTGTTTTTGTGTACCTGGAACCTAGTCTTTTTCTGAACATTTCCTTGATTTCAGTTTTGAACATTAGATCTAGATCTAATCAGTTGTCATGTTTCATCCTTAGGCTTAAAAATCTAAGACAGGAATATTGGCTCCTATTCCAGGATAACGAGGCCAGTACAGAAGATGACATGTGAGAAAAGAGAAAGAAAAGAGATTCCAGTTTCTTGTTGTGTCCCTAGCATCCAGTATAGTGCCTGACACATAGCAGACGCTCAGAAACACTTATTGATTCAACCTACTTGAAGCTCACTTCTTTACAAATGATTGGACCATCTCAGGTAAAAATAGAGGCTTATTTAATCCCTTATCTCAAATGGGCATCCCTGCAAAAATCCCCACTGGAACCTCAAAGTTTGAGAAAATCCATTTCCTCCTCCCTTTTCTATTTATCCTCCTCTCTCATTGGTGCTACTTTGTACCACTTCTTTTATTTTCACTCCAAGCACCCTCTTGAGAAGGTAGTTGCCTTATATTAAGACACTGAATATGTTGCCTGATTCAAAAGCATTCTTTCCTTAAGTATATTTTTAGTTTTGCACTTCTATTTTAGCGTCTTTGGCTCCTCAATCTTGTGAAAAAATTTTACATGTGGACAATCTATGCCAACATTCACAGTCTAGATATCAAGCCAAGGAACATGAACTCACATGGATTAGGAGAGTAAATGAGACAGATTCATAAAAGGAGGGTTATAAATAGCAGGATGTTGTACTCAGTAGATTTGGCTCCTTCAATCAAGAAAAAAATTAACCTAAAGTTCAGATTATAATATATCCATATCTACACAACTATTCCAGAATCCCACCTACATAAATATGGTTGTGATGGTCTGTGGTGACTCAGGTCAGTAGAAAGAACCAGTGTGTTCCAGTGTCCTGCAGCCCGACCAGGCCAGTAAACTGTAAGTCAGCCTCTTTGGTTGGTTTAGTTTTATAGAAAACCATGTTCAGGAAAGCTTACCTAACCAAGCTTTCTTCCTTCCATTAGCAACTAAAGGGGTTTCTTCTCAGAAAGTTAAGGTAAGATTTTATCTCCTGTTTGCTGACAAGAAGCTTAAAGAAAAAAAAATGTCAGGACACTGAATTTCCATTTCTCAAATCTGTTGCCTCTGCTTGCCTTTACTATTTCTCTATGTGGAGGGCAAGATGGCAGCTCACACCCATATCTAATCAGCTAGTAGCCATGATCATCAGTGGCCAACTGCCCTCCCAACTCCAGTAGAAAAATACAAATTAGATCATGTGTCCATCTCTAAAACAATCACTGAAGCCAAAGGACTCGGTGTGCTAATTGGCCAAGTTCTGAACAGGTGTCCAGTGTGTGAGTGTGAACAGGTAGACAGATTCTGAACAGATGTCCAATGTGTGAGTGTGAACAGGTAGACAGATTCTGAACAGGTATCCAGTGTGTGAGTGTGAACAGGTAGACAGATCTGAATAGGTGTCCAGTGTGTGAGTGTGAACAGGTAGACAGATTCTGAACAGGTGTCCAGTGTGTGAGTGTGAACAGGTAGACAGATTCTGAACAGGTGTCCAGTGTGTGAGTGTGAACAGGTAGACAGATCTGAACAGGTGTCCAGTGTGTGAGTGTGAACAGGTAGACAGATCTGAACAGGTGTCCAGTGTGTGAGTGTGAACAGGTAGACAGATCTGAACAGGTGTCCAGTGTGTGAGTGTGAACAGGTAGACAGATTCTGAACAGGTGTCCAGTGTGTATGTGAGAGAGAGTATGGGTATGTATGTGTATGTGCATGTGTATGTGCATGTGTGCATGTGAGACAATGTGTGTGTGTGTGTGTGTGTGTAAGGGTAGGAGGAGGTAGATCTCCACATGGCCTTAAGTGAATGAATTCTTCACTGAAAGAAACACTTTCAGCATCAGAAAACAAAAACCACACATAGCTACACTAGAGTCTCTTCCCTCAGAGATCATGATTGGGTTTATAAAAACTCTCTGTACCTTAAATCTGAGTATGAAGTAGATACATATTTATTGAATTAACATTGAGATACCAGCAATTTTATATTTGCCTTACTCTGTACAAGGACCAACTCTGTGTGTTGTCTAATGTGGATATTTTGATGAATTTATGTGTGTTCTGGTACAGCCTCCACCCACCCTCCCCTCCCCATCTCTATCATGCACAGGCTTATTTCTTTCCCTGCACTTGTCCACACAATGAATGTGAAAGTACTATTCAAGTATAATTTTCCCATGAAGGCTTCCCTGAGCATGACATGCCTCATTATTTTCCCATCTTTGAGTTACTGATGCAATTGTTTTTTGCATTTACCCCTTGATAAGTAAAGTGTTGCTTAGACCATGGCTCTAGAGTCACATCCAAATCTCAATCATTTACTTGCTTTGTCACCTTCAACTACTTAATTTCCTGTCTGCAGAGGATGATAATAACAGTATCTACCTCTTAGAGTTGTTATAAGGATTAAAAAATATGGTATCTGCAAAAAGTGTAGCATTGTGTCTGGTACAGAGTAAGTGCTCAGTAAATATTGGTTCTTGTTATACCTAATGGGCTAAGGAGTTGTGTTCTTGTTGCAGACATAGATGATGCCCAGCACCATGTTTCCTTGGCCCATCTGTGTACATCAGGTGCTGTAAATGTTGACGTAGTCCCATCTTCCACTCCCTTCTCTGGCTGAAGATCTTCCTCTGTCCAAGGAAGCTTGCTCTGCTGCAAGAAGACCCAGCTAGAAGTGTGGGGTGTTGATCCTCTTGAGTGCAGCCTTTGAACACTGGAGCTGGCAGTCAGTGGGTTAATGCTGAGCCTTTCTGCCCTCAGGTCTAAAGGTCAGGGCATCTTCCACAGCCCCTCAGCGGGGCCTCAGCAGAGCCGGCTGCCAGTTGACCCTAGTGATGACTTCTCATTCTGAAAACTTAATTGGCTTCTCTCCCTGTTCTGTTTCAGGTCCTCCACTTCTTTGCTTGTGCCTCATGGGGTCACTTCACACATAAACTCCCTGTGCCCAGGTCTTTGTCTTAAGGTCTGCTTTGGGGGAACCCCAAATTAAGACAGGTCCCATTAGTTTCAGTTGTTTGAGTCATTCCTCAGGATACACTCACTTAGGACAAGTCTCATGCCCAATTTTAGTAGCTCTGTATTGCTTGGTATATTTTTCAGACTGATACCCAGTAATTACTTGCTGAATAAATGGTATATTTTGAGAAAATTTTTAGTATTTAGATTCAAGAGAAGGAAGTACTATGACATTTCCCACTACTGCTAATGAGATTAATTTTCTATATGCATCCCTAAAAGGTTCAGGTTTGGAATGGGCATGTATAAAAGCCTGAACTCCTGTTGGAAAACATAACCTAGGAACGAGAACTAGTGAAAAGCCATAAATTGGGTTTATTTATAAAAAAAAACCCTTCATACTTCACTTGCTGGACTTCACTTTGTTGAAGAGTCACACATCTATTGAATGACTCGCATTGACACACAAAGATGTCAAACTACAAGCTAGAGTTGTGTTTTTGTTTTTTTTCAGTAATGCAAAAACTTCAAACTGTGGAACTGAAAGAACAGATGTCCTGGTATGGAAGTGGAAAGAGAAGTGGGGAAGAGAGAAAGGGGTTTTGCTTTCCTTTAACTAAAAAAGTGGCTAGAACCAATCAGGAATTCATTGAGATGAGATTTATTATTTCCAAATACAGATAGGTAGACTCATGTTTGTTTTATTGATGATTAACAACCAACCTGCTATTTCCAGAAGTGATTTGGCAACTGGAGATTGTATGAACAGAAAAATAATGTTTAAAAAGAGAAAAATAGCCTGACCTGTGGTGGCGCAGTGGATAAAGCGTCGACCTGGAAATGCTGAGGTCGCCGGTTCAAAACCCTGGGCTTGCCTGGTCAAGGCACATATGGGAGTTGATGCTTCCAGCTCCTACCCCCTTCTCTCTCTCTGTCTCTCTCTCACTCTGTCTCTCCCTCTCCTCTCTAAAAAAATGAATAAATAAATTTTAAAAAAAGTGAAAAATAGAAAGGTACACAAATACTGTGTAAGATTAGTATTGAAAACTATCAGTTAACTATTGTCACAATAAAGTAACAATAAACAACCTCCAAACTTGGTGGCTTGAAACAGCTGCCATCTGGTCTTGCACTTGTGTCTGTAGGTTGGTCTGAGTAACTCTGTTTTATGCATGTTTACGCTGGGGTTTAGGATGAAGGGGGCAGATCTACATGGATGAGGTCTTTTCTCATTGATGGCAGAGGTGCAGGAAGGCAAGCAGGAACAGCCATGCCCAGTAAAGTCCTCTGAGAAATGATGCACTATCACTTCTGCCCACCATCCATCAACCAAAGAAAGTCCACATTGACAAGAAGAATTATATGTTCCTCTTAGGAAGCTCAGCTTATCCTTGGACACTTGAGGACTGAGCTAACATCTCACATTAAGAAGACAATTATTTATTCATTGTGGTATTGATTTCCTCAGGTAATTTGAATTCCACACGTGAAATATATTTAAGATTTAAATCCAAGACACTTTCTGTGATCAGAAAATATCTTCACATCATAAAATCCCTGATGGAAGATACTCTTTAGTTTTCTGTCTTGAAGCATTCATTCATTCATTGATTTTTTTCATTAATTCATTCATTTCTTCATTCAGTAAACATTTCTAAGTACCCACTGTGTGCCAGACACTGTACCATACCTCAAAACCCAAAAAGAAATGCTTCGAGGAGCTTATATATTAGTGGTGAAACAGACACATAGACATATAATTACCGCACAGTATGGTCTGTGTTAGAAGGAGCATGTCTATACGGTTTACCTGAATCTGCAGATAAATGCAGCTCACTAAGGATTCAGGGAGATTTCCTAGTAGAGATGAAGTTTGGTTCAATTCATAAAGGTAGAGTAAAATATTCACAAAGCAGAAAAAGGGTGAGAGTGGGAATGAGTAAATGGGTAGAAGTTTGTAGATAAATGATAAAGCATGTAAACTGTTATTGAAATGTATGAAAACAGCAAGTGAAGGGAGCTACCAGTCATCCCACAAATTTACCATCTTAGATAAAGAGTGAATGACTGGTTTTCATAGTTAAGCAACAGCTTTATTAAAATATAATTAACCATACTATAATACCATAAAATTCATCCTTTAAAAGTACACAACTCAGTGTGTTTTAGTGTACTTACAGAGTTTAGTATATTCACAGAGCAATCTACACGACTATCTAATTTCAGAACATTTTTTTATTACCGCCAAAAAAAGTCTCATACCCATTAGCAGTCACACTGTTTCCCTATCATCAAAACTACTAACTTACTTTATTTCTACAAATTTGCTTGTTCTAGATATTTTATATAAATGGCATCATATAATCTGTGGCCTTTTGTGACTGGCTTCTATTAAATAGCATAATATCTTCAAGGTTTATCATGTTGTTAAATGTCTCAGCATGTCATTACTTATATATCGCCAAATACTATATTCTGTTGTGTGAATGTACCACATTTTATTTATTTATTTTTTTTTGCGAGAGAGAGGTGGGGAGGACAGACAGGGACAGACAGACAGGAAGGGAGAGAAATGAGAAGTATCAAGATGTAGTTGTGGCACCTTAGTTGTTTGTTGATTGTTTTCTCATATGTGCCTTGACCTGGGGTTCCAGCCAACCTACTGACCCCTTACTCAAGCCAGTGACCCTGGGGTCATGTCTATGATCCCACACTCAAGCCAGCGACCTCGTGCTCAAGCTGGTGAGCCCATGCTCTAGCCGGATGAGCCTGCACTGAAGCCAGTGACCTCTGGGTTTCCAACCTGGGTCCTCGGCATCCCAGGATGATGCGCTGTTCACTGTGCCATGAGCTGGTCAGGCTGTACCACATTTTAATTATCAATTCATCAATTGATGGACATTTGGGTTGTTTCCAATTTGGGTCTATTGTGAATAATGCTGTTAGAAACATTCATATATATGTTTTTGTGTAGACACATATTTTCATTTCTTTAGGGTATATATATAGGAGTAGAACTGCTGGATCATATGGTTTCACAATAACATAATCAAGTGTTTAATATTGGCAAAGCTGCCAAACTGTTTTCTAAAGTAGTTGCACCATTTACAATCCCATTAGCAATGTAGGAATGATTTAATTTTTCCACGTTTGTCAACACTTGTTTTGTCTGTCTTTTTTTATTTTAGCCATCCTAATGGGGTTGAACTGGTATCTCAGTATAGTTTTGATTTCCATTTTTCTAATGATTAGTGAGGTTGAGCATATTTCCCTGTGCTTATTGGCTATTTGTATGTCTTCTTTGGATAAATGTTTATTCAAATATTTGCCTAATTTAAAACTGAGTTATCTTTTTATTATTAAGTTGTTAGAACTCTTTAAATATTTTGGATACAAGTCTATTTTAAAATGTATGATTTTCAATATTTTTCTCCCATTCTATGAGTTGTCTTTTCAGTTTCTTTATAGTGTTCTTTGAAACACAAAGTTTTTTTCCAATTTTGATGAAATCCAATGTATCTATTTTTCTCTTCTGTTTTGCATCATATTTAAAAAGCTATAGCCTATACTCTTATGTTTTCTTCTAAGAGTTTTATAGTTTTAGCTTTTACATGTTCTATGATCCATTTTGAGCTAATTTTGGCGTATGGTATGAAGTAAGGGTCCAACTTTCTTTTATTTGCCACTGAATGTTCAGTTTTCTTTGCATCATTTGTTGAATAAAGTATCCTTTCCCTATTAATGTGCCTGGAACCTTTGTTGAAAATCAGTTGACCATAAATGTAAAAGTTTATTTCTGGACTTTGAATTCTATTTCTTGGTCGATATGTCTATCTTTATGCCAATATCACATTCTCTTGATTGCACTGATTTATTTTTGTGTCAGAAAAAATACACTCTACCACTGACTTCAATAAATTATTCAAGAGACAAACAGACCCCAGTGTCAAAAGAAATTTAATCAATTATTCTTTCCTCAGTACTTACTCCTAACATAACAACTGAAAACCATTTTCAGAGTTAGTAGTAGGAATAACAAGTCATATTCTACATACAAAAGCCCTTTTATGCTGATGGGCCTTTTTCCTACCCACAAAAATTTCCTGAGAGCCATATTTTTAGAATCACATTATGAGGTCCTGTCTTTAAGTACATGAATTGAGAACTTGACTTTTGTAAGAATTGATAATCTAAATGTTACAGAAAGTAATTTCTAAAGTTAATAACCATGCCTGTAGTTGTATGTGTGATATATGTGTACTGTATTCATTTTCTTCATTAGCAGTTTCCATATTCTGCTTTAGTTCTGCCATGCCTGTAGTTGTATGTGTGATATGTGTGCTATATTCATTTCTACATTAGCAGTTTCCATATTCTGCTTCAGTTCTGCCACTTACTGGCTGTGCAACCTTGGGCAAGTTCATTAAGTTCTCTGACTCACAGTTTTCTAATACCAAGAGTATCTACTCTCATTGAATTTTTATAACTATTTTAAAAAATGCATGTAAAAATCTTAGTAGAGCATTTGATACACAGGAGTACCTAAAAAGCTTAGCCTATTAGAAGGAGATGTGCAATGAGTATCTATTAACATTATATAATTTTCACAGGTTAATTAAAGTGAGACACTGGAAATGGGCAATAGTGTAATTTTTAGAGTTCTATTTCACTAAATAAACCCAGTTTGTTCATTTTCCCTTCTAGTTATAATCAGAGGTTCCATACCCACATGAGAAAGTAGAAAAGGACTGACATAAATTCAGTTACCTTAGTGTTCTCATTAATTCTAATTTATAATTTAGTTTTATTTGATGATATCTTCTAAGATTTGTACTTTCATCTTTTTATTTTAAAAAATGGTGTTTTAAACAATTTAACAGGATAAAAAATCCTGCTATATGTGGGCAATATTAATGGTGGCTAAACTATTTGACAGCACTTGCCCAAATGTGCTGTACTTAAATTTCAAGTCTTCTACTTAATAAATAATTTTTTAGTGTTTCATCTTTCCCATTAGCTATAAGAATGATTTTCTAATTTGTCTATTTTCCAAAAAAAGACTGTAATAGACATTATCTGTGTCTTTATTGCCAAGCACTCATTCTTCATTTTTTTAAATTTCTGTTGGGAAATTGCATCCCTTGGGAAATTGCACCCCTTGTATGGAATGGACATTCTTGAGCCTAGAGGTAGATATGTGACCCAACTTAGACCAGCTAGATTAGTTTTCTGGCTTTTGGACCTTGATTAGCATGATGTAAGGATGAGATGAAGGGTTGAGTTTATTCACTCCTATTGCAATGCATAAATTTAATTATGAATTAAAGCCATTTCTTAGTTTCTACTCCATGTGTGTCTTGAGCTACCTCATTTTCTGTATTTTTAGGAGCTCAGTTCTTCAGCGTCCTTTTTAGTATGTAAACTTCCCTGTATTTTCCCACTGAAGTACTGAACTTTTGTTACTTGTAACATCAAGAATTCCTGGTGACACAGAGTTAGCCTACATCCTGCCCATTCCCGGACCCTCCAAAAAAGGCAGGGCTACATAAAGTGAATTTTCCATATGTATATGTTTGACTCATTTTATCTCCCAAAAAGTTTACTCAAAATTTCTTATTCCTTTTGAGTTTCAGAATTTCTTATGTGTTTCAGAACTCCTTCAAACAATTTGATTGAGACCATGTGTGATAGGAGGAAGCAGCATTTGCTTATGATAGAGAAAGCCACAAAATCCTTCTTTCACTTCCATCCTTCAGTTCTCAGTAAATATCTATTGAGAGCATACCATGTGCTGTCCTAGATTCTAGAAATACAAAAAATAACAAGGACAGAGTCTTGTTCCTTAGAGAGCCTGGCATCTAGTAGGGGAGATAAGACACAGAAATGATGGCAATGCCACTAAGACTGTGATAAGAGCTATAATTGAGGTTCAGATCAAGTGCTATAGGAGCACAAAGGAGGGGAGATTAATTCTGACTGGAAGGACTGGGGAAGATTTTGGGGGAGGAGATGAAACTTCAAGAAGACTAATTATCCTATAAGTGCCCAGGGGCCAATTATCTCTAGGAAATAAAGTTTGCAAAATTAAGCCTGACCTGTAAAGACTAGTTTATTTTCTGTTAGCATGGTATATTTCAATTTCTAAGGTTTCTGCCTTCTTGGGCAATGTACTAAATTGTTTAGGAAAGAACTGAGAAAAAAAGATCTTGAACCTTGCTCGTTGGTGGCTAATATGTCTGGAGCCTGTGGTTTGCATCTTTTTAGTCAGTGGAACTAAGAGACAGCTGGGCCTCGACTGGGACCATTGTGTTTCTTAACAGTCTTTAAATATAATTTAAAATTAACTACCAGCTCCAACTAGCTCCTTGGGCTTATTTTGTTCAACTAGAGACAACAGCTTGGACAGAGCCTATGGCTGGTTCTTAGCTACCTTGAAAATACACTCATTTTTCATTCTTTTATTTCCACATCTTTACATTTTTCTGTCCACATAGTGAAACCAACTTACTTCAATTTAGCAGAACGAAGGATGCTCTGAATCAATCTGGGATGGACAATCAGTCGAACAGAATGGGCTTGAAAACCTTATTATTGCTCACAGCCATCCTTGTAGGGAGTTTATATGAAATTTTCTTTCCATGCCCGTAATCTCTAAGACATTAAGAAGCACTGTTATTTGGAACAGAATATGTTGTGTACCTAGGTGACAATGAATTCATCTGTCTATCCAGAGAGCATATAATTGAAAAAGAGAAAGTCATTTATTTTTTAAAAGTTTCATTTTTTTCAAGAGGATAGTTTAATTTGATAAAATAAGTAGCACAGTGCTCTCCTCCACCACCTACAAAATTCACATCTTGGATAGTGTTTTCACTAGTCTTCACTGGACTAGAACAAAGAACAAAATGGGAGGCTATGGCCTCTTAGAGTCTGGGAAGGAAGACCTATAAGTTATGATTTTATTGAATGCTGCTGTGTGGATATGTAAGGGAGGAGATGTCGGGCTCACATTCCCAGAAGCTTTGGGCAATAACATACTGTCCCTATAGAAGTAGGTAGAAGAGGAAAGAAGGGCTCAGTGGGAATTCTTATGCTGCCCTGATTGTCCCAATTTCAGTGTCCTCCATGTCCAACTCAGCTCCATGTCCCCAGGATGTCCTAAAGACCCTTCCATATTTGGAAAGAGGTGAATATAGAGAAAGCAGAGGGTCTTCACACCTATGCCCCTTCATTTGTTCTCAGTGTTCTTTAGGAAAAGGCCAGTTCTAAAGTTTATCAGATAGGGCACAGGAGGTGGCTTGGATCCAATGAGTGCTTGCAGATTTGCTGTTGTGGGTTGCATTGTGTTCTGCAAAAAAGATGTGCTAAAGTCCTAACACCTGTTTCCTCAGAATGTGACCTTATTTGGAAATAGGGTCATTAGAGATGTGAAGAGTTAAGATGAGGTCATTCTGAAGTAGAGTGGGCCCCAACCCAACATGACTGGTGCCCTTATAAGAAGAGGGCTGCACCCTGGCTGGTTGGCTCAGTGGTAGAGCGTTGGCCTGGCGTGCAGGAGTCCTGGGTTCAATTCCCGGCCAGGGCACACAGGAGAAGTGCCCATCTGCTTCTCCACCCCTCCCCCTCTCCTTCCTCTCTGTTTCTCTCTTCTTCTCCTGCAGCCAAGGCTCCATTGGAGCAAAGTTGCCCAGGCGCTGAGGATGGCTGTATGGCCTCTGCCTCAGGTGCTAGAGTGGCTCTGGATGCAACAGAACAACGCCCCAGATGGGCAGAGCATCGCCCCCTGGTGGGCATGCCGGGTGGATCCCGATTGGGTGCATGCAGAAGTCTGTCTGACTGCCTCCCCATTTCCAACTTCAGAAAAATACAAAAAAACCCCCCCAAAAAACAAACAAAAAAACCACGGGGGGGGGGGGAAGGGGGCTGTGTGAAAACAGACACACACACAGAGTCTTTGCCTGTGAAGATAAAGGCAAAGATTGGAGTTATGCAGTTACAAGTCAACGAAGGCCAAGGATTCTTGGCACTCCACCAGAAGTGAGAAAGAAGCAAGCTATGACTGCCCTACACTTCTCAGAGGGAGCATGGCCCTGCTAACACTCTGAACTCAGACTGCTGGCCTCCAAAACTGTGAGACAATAAAGTTCTGTTGTTTTAATCCACCCAGTTTGTGGTAGTTTGTTATGGTAGCTTGTGGTAGCCCTGGGAAACTAATATATTTGCTTAAAACTATCCTAAACTGCTTTGTTGTATATCGACACAGATATACAAGTCGATGGTCCACTTTACACCTACCTCCTCCTCTTCACCATATCTGGGGCTCTGGGCTCCCCAGGACTTTGAGCATTGCCTAAGTTTCCCATCTCCTTTCTCACTTCCATGAATGTGTTTCCCTGCTGGCATAGCCAGAACTCTGGATTCCAGACTGCTAAAGTCTACTTATCATTCAAAGTGAGAGCTCTCCCATAGGCCTGGGTGAGTGAGAATGTCTTTGTCTCCCAAAGTGCTTTGTTTGTGCCAGCACCGTGCTTGCCATTGAGCCAGCTAACTGCATGTGTACTTTCGCTTCACACACTGGCACTCTTTAAAAGTGCAGACTGTGTTTTGTTCGTTTTGTGCCCTTGTGAGGTTTGCTTCTCAAAGGATAGCTCTTAAATTAGGAGCATAAGGTCACAGAATCTCAGTCCCCATCCCAGACCTTCTGAATCAGACTGTAACAAATAAGCTCCCATGGGACTCTACACGCAGTGAAATTTTAGAAGCATCCCTTAAGGACCTTGACGTACCAGCCCCTGTTGATTGAAAGCATGCTTTGCTTCTGCTGTTTTGCTGAGCATTTTTACTTATGTTATTTGAAATTAGTCACCTCCGTGCTTCTATGAACAATTCTGTGAGGTAGAAATTATTGCTTCACATTATGCAGATGAGAAACTGGAAAGCAGGTAGATGGAAAAATGCAGGGAATCCTTCTACTCCACCTCCCTATTGGACACAACTATGGCTGGTCTGATACTGGCTTACCCAGTGGTTGTTCAGGCTGCAATGGGAACTCCCTAAAAGCTGCAATTTCAAGGGGGCATTTGAAAAACAATTTTTTTTTTGCTATTCTAATACTAGTTGACAAACCCATGTCTCTCCATATACCATGTCAAAATAGGGCTCCCTGAAAACACTTAATTTGGAAAAGGCTGCAAATGACACCACCCTCTTGAACAGTAACATGTGGAGCCACTCATTAGTAAAGGCCTCACACACAACTTCTGTAATATGCCTACTCAGCTTTGTTTAACTCAGTTTTTCCTAATGCTTATTTGACTCCAAATTGAGGTTGCATAACAGTCATTAATATTCTGTAGAACACGCTTTGGTTGAAAATGAGATGTTAATGACAAAGGAAGATCAAGAGGGAGACTCACTTCATGGACTATTTTTTGATTGGTAAAGGAGGTGGGGAGTTGGACAGAGAAAGGGATTGATTGTCTCTCCTGTAGTTATCTTCCAAGTGGATGTTTTCTCAAAATCAGAGATTAGAATGTGGGAAGGGACTCGGGTCCAGCAGGAGCTTCTGAACCACTGGAAAGAGTGGTTCATTTCTCTCTGCATTATTAAATATCATTAGGACCTCCCTAGAGCCTTCTGTTCCATGCTGTAACTCAAGACCAAGGCCTGTGATAAAACTAAGTAGGACGTTAACTCTGAAGTTCATTGGGAAGATAAAGTGCCCATTAAATCATACTAACTTTTAATAAATGAACACTGAAGTAATAAGCTTGACACATGGGGGCACGATATTGCAAAATAGCAGGATAAAGCCATGCAAAGGACATTAATTACCCATTGGGGGGCTGCTGAGGAAAGGGAGCAGAGAGGCTTAAATACTTGGCTATCAGGGGAAATCTCTTTTCAAGGATTTTTTTTCCCTATTGGGATGAACTTCATTAAGAATTTTTTTTTTTTTTTTGCTTGGGCTGAAATCTTGATAGTTCTGAGGGCAGATTTATTTGGATTCCTGGTGCTGATGGGGTTGAGTGCTCCGTCCACAGAACTAATCAGGGCACTGGCAAGCAATGCCACCATTCTCCCAAGTTTTTATCTAGGTTTGGCACCCCTTTAATGCAAATTTAGAACAACAGTGGATTGCTGCCTGCTTGCTTACATTAGAAATGACAGGATGGGGCTTTCCAGATGTTTTCTTTACAGAGAGATAAAAGAGGATTTGAGGTTGTTTGTTTTTTTGGAAGCAGAGAGACCTCCTTGAAACTCAGTGAGGACATGGATACAATCATCTGAAATGCCTTCAGATGATAAAAGTGAAATTCTATGAAGAGGGAAAAGCAGGCAGATACGAAATGCAGCATGAGCTTTCTACTAAAGTCCATATAATTTTTCCACAGTGCCATGTGATCATGTTTCCCCAAATTATCTGCTGCTCTGCTCCAGTTGTCCCCTTTGTCTGGAACGCCGTGGTCCCCATTTCTGCCTATCAAAATCTTACCCATTTTTCAAGGCCTTGTTCAAACCTTTCTTGTGAGAAAGGTTTCTCAATAGCCTCCAGAGACACAAAAGCCGCTCTTCTGTAGCCTTGTTGGGCTTTGTTACAGCACTGATCACATTTTGACTTCTGCTATTATGATGTCCATAGCTATCTCTGAGGTTTACCCTCAATGTGGGATGGGATTCTGAATCACTATCTCATCACCTTCATCACCCACCACCCCCACTACCTGAGCGGAAGTTCAGTAAAAGTCAGCTGAATTATATCTCAACTTTGTAAAGGCCTGTGATTAAAAACAAGCAGAGTTCATCACTCAGAACCTGAATTAGATGAGTAGATGGCATTCTACTTACTTCCAGTTCTGTTCTACTGTCTTTGTTTCATGACCTGATTTTTGTTTTGTGTTTGTGAGAGGAGGGGATATAGTGAGACAGACTCCTGCACATACCCCAACCAGGATCCACCCAGAAACTCCTGTTAGCCCTAGGGCTGATGCTTGCACCAACTGTGCCGTCTTCAGCACCTCAAGCTAATGCTTTGACCAATCAAGACCTTGGCTGTGGGAGGGGAAGAGAGAGAAAGAGAAGGGGAAGAGACAAGGGAAGAGAAGCAGATGGTCACTTCTCATGTGTGCCCTGACTGGAGATTGAACTGGGGACATCTAAACACCAGGCAAACACTATCCACTGAGCCAATTGGGCAGGTCCATGACCTACTTTTAAACCAGAGTTTCCCAAATGCCAGTTATTTTCATAATTATTATTATGTACACTTATGCTTCTCTTAATATTTTTAAATGGGTTTCCTTATACTAACTCATTGAGAAAGTAGACCATTTACCTATAGTTAGAAGTGTAGTGATCAGTATACCTAATCCACTTCAGCTAAAACAATAATTTCTCAAGAATGTCTTCTTAGGAAGACAAGATGGTGCTGGAGTAGGCGGACGTATCAACATCCACCTCCCAGAACCAAAGTGGATTACAAACTAATTTTAAGAACTATCACCTGGAAAAACCAACTTTGGACTAAACTAAGAGGACTCTTCAAACAAGGAACACTGAAGAAGCCACACTGAGACTGGTAGGAAAAGCAGAAACACAGAGAGGGCTGCCCAGCTCCCCAGAGCGAACGGCAGCCAGGAGAGACTCGCATGGCGGGAAGTGAGTTTAGCAGAGAGGGAAGGGTCCTGAGCCCCAAGAACAAAGCCCCAACCTGCAGCCCCAGAGCCTAGAAAAGGTGTAAGGACAGTATTTAGCTGAAAACAAGTCAGGATACTGTTTGTGAGAAAGAGTCTGATTTCTCAGACCCAGGATTCTTTTTAAAGGGACTGTGCAGAACACCTCTCTCACAACCACTTACCCGGGGCTCCTGGGGATGGGGAGAGAGGGAGAGAGGAGAGGACTGGAGCAGTGGGAAGAGAGTGTAATCTAGGAGGCACAGGGAGAAACATTTTGGGAGACAGCCACCCTAACCCCTGGGACAAGTCACTCCCCAAATCTGAAAGGAATATTTTGCCCAGAAACAGCAATACCAGCAAATGGAAGCAGGAGAGAAGCCAAACAAGCTCCCCCGCGGCACTCAGAGCAGAGTTGCTTAGAAGGAGGGAGCTTTCGGGGCGACAGTAGTGAGTGTTAGGGACTGAGCTGCAGTGCCCCCATCCACATGGCTGAGGGCTCACCAGAGGGCGGGCAGTGGGGTACAAGGAAGTTGGTTCAGTTGGTAGGGGCGGCGGAAGCCTGCTGGCCACCACTGGGTTCACGTGTGAGCTCAGTCTTGCCCAGCTGGGGAGGAGTAGGTGTGCAAAAGTGGTCAAGCCCAGCTGACAGCAGCCTGTAATCCAGCCTGCGGGAGAAGGGCGGGAACCCAGGAAGGGGTGGAGACCAGACCTTAAGCAAGGGCGCAGGAACATAGCCCTGCCTCACCTGTGGAACCAAGGCTTGTGGCCTGACTTGAGAGCTGGCTGCTCTCGCGGGGGTGGAGCCAAAAGCCCAGAACAGGCAGAGTTCCACTACTGAGCTGAGCGTGGGCATGCGGTCCTGCCTGGTGGGTAGAGCCAAGGCTAGCAGCTGTTCCAGCAGTGGGCTCCTCCTGCAAGGGTGGGGTGAAAGCCTGGAAATAGGCAGAGACCCGCAGCTGAGCTAAGGTGCTCGCCAGTGCCCTCAGGACCGAGCATAACGCCACCAACGGGGGCGGGGCAAAGGCCAAGGCCACCAAGGCTTGTGCACCTGAGCACGTGATCACAGCCACTCCCATGAAAAGAAAATGCAGAGGCAGAGAAATGCAACACAAATGAACCAAGAGAAATCCCCAGAAAAGGACCTAAATGAATCAGATATAACCAAATTACCAGATGCAGAGTTTAAAATAACGATTGTTAGGATGCTCAAAGATATTAAAACAACAATAGATGGTCATTACAATCACCTAAATAAAGAGATAAAAAATATAAAAAAGGACATTGAAATAATAAAAAAGAATCAGTCAGAAATGACAAATACAGTATCTGAAATAAAGAACATAATGGAAGGAATTAAAAGCAGGATGGATGAAGCGGAGAATCAAATCAGCGAGTTAGAGGACACGATAAATAAAGGCATAGACGCAGAGCAGAAAAAGAAAAGAGACTCAAAAAGTCAGAAGAAACTCTAAGAGAGCTCTGTGACAACATGAAGAGAAATAACATACGCATCATAGGGGTTCCTGAAGAAGAAGAGAAAGGACAAGGGATAGAGACTTTGTTCAAACATATCATAGCTGAAAACTTCCCTCAATTAAGGCAGGAAAACATCTCACATGTTCAGGAAGCACAGAGAACTCCATTAAGGAGAAACCCAAAGAAATCATCACCAAGACACATCATAATTAAATTACCAAAGCTAAGTTATAAAGAGAAAATATTAAAAGCTGCTAGACAAAAAAAGACTATCACCTACAAAGGAGCCCCCTTAAGGACGACTTCTGACTATTCAATAGAAATACTTGAGACCAGAAGGGAATGGCAAGAAATATTCAAAGTAATGCAGAACAAGAGCCTACAACCAAGACTACTTTATTCAGCAAGGCTATCGTTTAAAATTGAAGGAGAAATAAAAAGCTTTACAGATAAAAAAAAACTCAAGAAATTCACTACAACCAGACCAAGGCTGCAAGAAATGCTAAAATCTGTTTACCTGTTGTAAACAGATCAAAGAAGAAAAAGAATATAGCAAAAGAGGAATACAGTTTTAAAGAATAAAATGGCAATAAACAATTACATATCAATAATAACGTTAAATGTAAATGGATTAAATGATCTGATCAAAAGACATAGGGTAGCTGCGTGGATAAGAAAACAGGATCCATACATAGGCTGTCTACAAGAGACACACCTTAAATCAAAAGATGCACACAGACTAAAGATAAAAGGATGGAAAAAAATATTTCATGCAAATAGAAATGAAAAAAAAGCTGGGGTAGCAATACTTATATCAGACAAAATAGACTTTAAAACAAGGACTATAGTTAGAGATAAAGAAGGTCACTACATAATGATAAAGGGAGCAATCCAAAAGGAAGATATAACCATTATAAATATCTACGCACCTAATATAAGAGCACCTAAATATATAAAGCAGACTTTGATGGACTTAAAGGGTGAGATCAACAGCAATACTATAATAGTAGGAGCTTTCAATACCCCATTAACATCATTAGATAGATCCTCAAGAAAGAAAATTAACAAAGAAACAGCAGACTTAAAGGACATATAAGATCAACTCGATTTAATAGATATCTTCAGAACCTTTCATCCTAAAACAGCAGAATATACATTCTTTTCAAGAGCTCATGGTACATTCTCTAGAATAGACCACATGTTAGGGCACAAAAGGGGTCTCAACAAATTTAAGAGGATTGAAATCATATCAAGCACTTTCTCTGATCACAATGGCATTAAACTAGAAATCAACCACAACAGAAAATCTGAAAAACACTCAAACACTTGGAAACTAAATAGCATGTTATTAAATAACAAATGGGTTAACAATGAGATCAAAGAAGAAATTAAAAAATTCCTAGAAAAAATTCAGAAGATGGCAGCGGAGTAGGCTGACACACAGACGCCCAGCTCTTAACACCAAACTGGAATACAAATCAATTTAGAAAAAATCAGCATGAAAAACCAACACTGAACTGCAAGAACAGCTCTCAAAAACCAAGGAGCAAAGAGGAAGCCACAATAATCCTGGTAAGGAGTGCCTGAATCTCCTCTGCTTACAGGAACGGAAGGGGGGGGTGAGGCTGAGAGCCCAGAGAGGATTTCACAGAGGAAAAAGAGCAGAAACTACTGCTCAAAGCCACTTATCTGGCGACCAGGGAGCAAGGTGGGTTGAAAAGACCAGCTTATCTCCCAAGTGGAAAGGACAGGGAGAGGGACAGACTGTGAGGGGCTAAGGTATGCAAGAAACGAAATAAAAAAGCTGACTCATTCATGCTGGAGGCAGCCATAGCTGGGGGAAGGACTGAACCTTTCACAAAACAGAGCTGAAGTGCTTCAGGATCAGAGATCTCTGGACATCTATCCAGCTCCAATCAGCGCAACAAGACACAGCTGAAAACAAGAAGTGGGGAGGAGGGGCAGTAACTCAGGTCTCCATGGAGATCTGAGATACACCTCCCCCCACTGAAGCTGAGAAAAAACCCTGCCCCCAGTGAGATTAGTTGGTGGAAGAGACCTTCAGCGTCTCAGGTTACACCCACAGCATTCCTGGTTACAGTTTCAAGGAAGCCCCCTGCTGAGATCAGTTAACAAGACTATCACCTGTTAAGAAAACAAACAAATCAAGACTTCAAAGCTGCCCAAATCGAAAAGTGGATTACAAATAATAGCTGATACTAACCCAAGAAGACCTAGAAATAACACAACTGAAAACTGGAGGCAGACAACACCAAGGCTAGACTCAACCAACTCTACAAATAAAAAAAAAAAGAAGATGAGAAGACAAAGGAGTGCAATCCAAATGAAACCACAAGAGACACCTTCGAGAGATGAACTGAGTGATATGGAAATAATCAAACTTCCAGATGCGGAGTTCAAAATAATGATTGTAAGGATGCTTAGGGATCTTAGAACAACAATGGAGGGGCAGTTTAAAAACCTAAATAAAGAAATAGCAAGTATAAAAAAGAATCAGTTGGAGACGACAAATACAATATCAGAAATAAAGACCACAATGGAAGGAATTAAAAACAGGATAGATAGAGCAGAGGATCGAATTAGCGAGTTAGAGGACAACTGGAATGAAGGCATGAAAGCAGAGAAGAAAAGAGAAAAAAGATTCAAAAAGTCAGAGGAAACTCTTAGAGAGCTCTGTGATAACATGAAGAGAAATAACATCCGCATCATAGGGGTTCCTGAAGAAGAAGAAAAAGAACAAGGGATAGAAACTTTGTTCAATCATATCATAGCTGAAAACTTCCCTAAATTAATGCAAGAGAAACTCTCACAAATCCAAGAAGCACAGAGAACTCCATTAAAGAGAAACCCAAAGAAACCTACACCAAGACACATCATAATTAAAATACCAAAGCTAAGTGATAAAGAGAAAATATTAAAAGCTGCAAGAGAAAAAAAAGTTATCACCTACAAAGGAGCCCCCATAAGGTGACATCTGACTTCTCAACAGAAACACTTGAGGCCAGAAGGGAATGGCAAGAAATATTCAAAGTAATGCAGAACAAGAACCTACAACCAAGACTACTTTATCCAGCAAGGCTATCATTTAAAATCGAAAAAGAAATAAAAAGCTTCCCAGACAAAAAACAACTCAAGGAATTCATTACAACCAAACCAATGCTGCAGGAAATATTAAGGGACCTGGTGTAAACAGATCAAAGTGGGAAAAGAATACAGAAAAAAAAAAAAAAAAAAAGGAATACACCTTTAAAGAAGAAAATGGCAATAAACAACTACATATCAATAATAACCTTAAATGTAAATGGATTAAATGATCTGATCAAAAGACATAGGGTAGCTGCGTGGATAAGAAAACAGGACCCATACATATGTTGTCTACAAGAGACACACCTTAGAACAAAAGACACACATAGATTGAAGGTAAATGGATAGAAAAAAATGTTTCATGCAAACGGAAATGAAAAAAAAAGCTGGGTAGCAATACTTATATCAGACAAATTAGACTTTAAAACAAAGGATATAGTAAGAGATAAAGAAGGCCACTACATAATGATAAAGGGAGTAATCCAACAGGAAGATATAACTATTATAAATATCTATGCACCTAATATAGGAGCACCCAAATATATAAAACAGACTTTGATGGATTTAAAGGGCGAGATCAACAGCAATACTATAATAGTAGGGGATTTCAATACCCCACTAACATCACTAGATAGATCCTCAAGAAAGAAAATTAACAAAGAAAAGCAGACTTATTGGAAACACTAGATCAACTTGATTTAGTAGATATCTTCAGAACCTTTCACCCTAAAGCAGCAGAATATACATTCTTTTCAAGTGCTCATGGTACATTCTCTAGGATAGACCACATGTTAGGGCACAAAAGAGCTCTCAACAAATTTAAGAAGACTGAAATCATATCAAGCACTTTCTCCGATCACAATGGCATGAAACTAGAAATGAATCACAGCAGAAAAGCTCAAAAATTCTCAAACACATGGAAACTAAATAGCAGGTTGTTAAATAATGAATGGATTAAGAATGAGATCAAAGAAGAAATTAAAAAATTCCTAGAAACGAATGACAATGAGCATACAACTCAAAATTTATGGGACACAGTGAAAACAGTGCTGAGAGGGAAGTTCATAGCACTACAGGCACACTATCAGAAGCTAGAAAAAGCTCAAATAAACAACTTAATCCTGCATCTAAAAGAATTAGAAAAAGAACAGCAAGTAAAGCCCAAATGTAGTAGAAGGAAGGAAATAATAAAGATCAGAGCAGAAATAAATGACATAGTGGCTAAAGAAACAATACAGAGGATCAATGAAACTAGGAGTTGGTTCTTTGAAAAGGTAAACAAGATTGATGAACCTTTAAGTAGACTCACCAAGAAAAAGAGAGAGAGGACTCAAATAAATAAAATTAGAAATGAGAGAGGAGAAATAACAACTGACACAACAGAAATACAAAATATTGTAAGAAAATACTATGAAGAACTGTATGCCAAAAAACTAGACAACCTAGATGAAATGGACAAATTCCTTGAAACATACAATCTTCCAAAAATCAATCTGGAAGAATCAGAAAACCTAAACAGACCGATTACAACAAAGGAGATCGAAACAGTTATCAAAAAACTCCCAACAAAGAAAAGTCCAGGGCCCGATGGCTTCACAACGGAATTCTACCAAATATTCAAAGAAGAACTAACTCCTATCCTTCTCAAACTATTTCAAAAAATTTAAGAGGAAGGAAGACTTCCAAGCTCCTTTTATGAGGCGAGCATAATTCTGATTCCAAAACCAGGCAAGACAACACAAAGAAAGAAAATTATAGGCCAATATCTCTGATGAATATAGATGCTAAAATATTCAACAAAATATTAGCAAACTGGATCAAACAATATATGGAAAAAATCATACACCATGATCAAGTGGGATTTATTCTGGGGAGGCAAGGCTGGTACAATATTCGTAAATCAATCAATGTGATTCATCACATAAACAAAAGAAAGGAGAAAAACCATATGATAATTTCAATAGATGCAGAAAAAGCATTTGATAAAATCCAGCACCCATTCATGATCAAAACTCTCAGCAAAGTGGGAATACAGGGAACATACCTCAACATGATAAAAGCCATCTATGAGAAACCCACAGCCAACATCATACTCAATGGGAAAAAATTAAAAGCAATACCCTTAAGATCAGGAACAAGGCAGGGGTGCCCCCTTTCACCACTTTTATTTAACATAGTCCTGGAAGTCCTAGCCACAGCAATCAGACAAGAAGAAGAAATAAAAGGCATTCAAGTTGGAAAAGAAGAAGTAAAACTATCATTATTTGCAGATGATATGATATTGTATATAGAAAACCCTAAAGTGTCAGTCAAAAAACTACCGGACTTGATAAATAAATTCAGCAAAGTGGCAGGATATAAAATAAATACTCAGAAATCAGAAGCATTTTTATACACCAACAATGAATAGTCAGAAAGAGAAATTAAGGAAACAATCCCCTTCACAATTACAACCAAAAAAATAAAGTACCTAGGAGTAAACTTAACCAAGGAGACTAAAGACTTGTACTCAGAAAATTACAAAACATTGATAAAAGAAATCAAGGAGGATACAAACAAGTGGAAGCATATACTGTGCTCATGGTTAGGAAGAATAAACATCATTAAAATGTCTATATTACCCAAAGCAATTTATAAATTCAATGCAATACCAATTAAAATACCAATGACATACTTCAAAGATATAGAACACATATTCCAAAAATTTATATGCAACCAAAAGAGGACACGAATAGCCTCAGCAATCTTAAAAAAGAAGAATAAAGTGGGAGGTATCACACTTTCTGATATTAAGTTATACAACAAGGCCATTGTACTCAAAACAGCCTGGTACTGGCATAAGAACAGGCATATAGATCAATGGAACAGAACAGAGAACCCAGAAATAAACCCACAGTTCTATGGACAACTGATATTTGACAAAGGAGGTAAGGAAATACAATGGAGTAAAGACAGCCTCTTTAACAAATTGTGTTGGGAAAATTGGACAGCTAACTGCAAAAAAATGAAACTAGATCACCAGCTTACACCACTCACAAAAATAAACTCAAAATGGATAAAAGACCTGAATGTAGGCCATGAAACCATAAGCATCTTAGAAGAAAACATAGGCAGTAAGCTCTCCGACATCTCTCGGAGCAATATATTTACTGATTTATCTCCACGGGGAAGTGAAATAAAAGACAGGATAAACAAATGGTACTATATCAAACTAAAAAGCTTTTGCACAGCTAAAGACAACAAGAACAGAATAAAAAGACAAACTACACAATGGGAGAACATATTTGACAATACGTCTGATAAGGGTTTAATAACCAAAATTTATAAAGAACTTGTAAAACTCAACACCAGGAAGACAAACAACCCAATCCAAAAATGGGCAAAAGAGATGAATAGACACTTCTCCAAAGAGGCCACACAGATGGCCAATAGGCATATGAAAAAATGCTCAACATCACTAATCATTAGAGAAATGCAAATTAAAACCACAATGAGATATCACCTCACACCAGTCAGAATGACTCTCATCAACAAAACAACACAGAATAAGTGCTGGCGAGGATGTGGAGAAAAGGGAACCCTCCAGCACTGCTGGTGGGAATGCAGATTAGTGCAGCCACTGTGGAAAACAGTATGGAGATTCCTCAAAAAACTGAAAATCGAACTGCCTTTTGAACCAGCTATCCCACTTTTAGGAATATAGCCCAAGGACACCATAGAACGGCTGGAAAAGGAGAAATGCACCCGCATGTTTGTGGCAGCATTGTTCACAATAGCGAAGATCTGGAAACAGCCCAAGTGTCCGTCAGATGACGAGTGGATTAAAAAACTTTGGTACATATATACTATGGAATACTATTCAGCCATAAGAAATGATGACATCGGATCATTTACAATAACATGGATGGACCTTGACAACATTATATGGAGTTAAATAAGTAAATGAGAAAAAAAACTAAGATGAATCCATACATAGAAGGGACATAAAAATGAGACTCAGAGACATGAACAAGAATGTGATGGCAACAGGGGCGGGGGGTTGGGGGAGGGGGGATGGGGTAAAGAAGGAGAGAGGGGTTAGGGGAGGGGAGGGGCACAAAGAAAACCAGATAGAAGGTGACAGAAGACAATTTAACTTTGCGGGAGGTGTATACAGCACAATCAAATGTCAAAATGATCTAGAGATATTTTCTCTCAACATATGTACCCTGATTTATCAATGTCACTGTATTAAATTTAATAAAAAAAAATAACAAAAAAAAAATTCCTAGAAACAAACGGTAATGAGCATACATCCACTCAAAATTTATGAAACACAGCAAAACCAGTCCTGAGAGGGAAGTTTATAGCATTACAGGCATACCTCAAGAAGCTAGAAAAAGCTCAAATAAACAACTTGACCCTACATCTAAAAGAACTAGAAAAAGAACAGCAAGTAAAGCCCAGAGCTAGTAGAAGGAAGGAAATAATAAAGATCAGAGCAGAAATAAATGACATAGTGGCTAAAGAAACAATACAGAGGATCAATAAAACCAGGAGCTGGTTCTTTGAAAAGGTAAACAAGATTGATGAATCTTTAACCAGACTCACCAAGCAAAAAAGAGAGAGGACTCAAATAAATAAAATTAGAAACGAGAGTGGAGAAATAACAACTGACACAACAGAAATACAAAATATTGTAAGAAAATACTATGAAGAACAGTACGCCAAAAAACTAGACAACCTAGATAAAATGGACAAATTCTTTGAAACATACAATCTTCCAAAAATTAATCTGGAAGCATCAGAAAACCTAAATAGACCAATTACAACAAATGAGATTGAAACAGCTATCAAAAAACTCCCCCCCCCCCAAAAAAAAAGTCCTGGGCCTGATGGCTTCATAAGTGAATTCTACCAAATATTCAAAGAAGAATTAACTCCAGTCCTTCTCAAGCTATTTCAAAAATTTCAAGAGGAAGGAAGACTTCCAAGCTCCTTTTATGAGGCAAGCATAATTCTGATTCCAAAACCAGGCAAAAACAACACACACAAAAAAAATTATAGGCCAATATCCTTGATGAATTTAGATGCAAAAATCCTCAACAAAATATTAGCAAACCAGATCCAGCAGTATATGAAAAAAATCATACCCCATGATCAAGTGGGATTTATTCTTGGTCTCCCATCCAAGTACTAACCAGGCCCGACCCTGCTTAGCTTCCGAGATCAGACGAGATCGGGCGCGTTCAGGGTGGTATGGCTGTAGACGCTTGGGATTTATTCTTGGGAGGCAGGCTGGTACAATATTCGCAAATCAATCAATGTGATTCATCACATAAACAAAAGAAAGGAGAAAAACCACATGATAATTTCAATAGATGCAGAAAAAGCATTTGATAAAATCCAGCACCCATTCATGATCAAAACTCTCAGCAAAGTAGGAATGCAGGGAATATACCTCAACATGATAAAGGCCATCTATGACAAACCACAGCCAATATCATACTCAATGGGCAAAAATTAAAAGCAATACCCTTAAGATCAGGAACAAGGCAGGGGTGCCCCCTTTCACCACTCTTATTCAACTTAGTTCTAGAAGTCCTAGCCACAGCAATTAGACAAGAAAAAGAAATAAAAGGCATCCAAATTGGAAAAGAAGAAGTAAAACTACCATTATTTGCAGATGACATGATATTGTATCTAGAAAACTCTAAAGTCGGAGTTAAAAAACTACTAGATCTGATAAATGAATTCAGCAAGGTGGCAGGATATAAAATCAATACTCAGAAATCAGAGGCATTTTTATACACTAACAATGAGCTGTCAGAAAGAGAAATTAAGGAAACAATCCCCTTTACCATTGCAACCAAAAAAATAAAGTACCTAGGAATAAATTTAACCAGGGAGATGAAAGACTTGTACATGGAAAATTATAAAACATTGATAAAAGAAATCAGGGAAGATATGAACAAGTGGAGGCATATACTGTGCTCATGGTTAGGAAGAATAAACATTATTAAAATGTCTATATTACCCAAAGCAATTTATAAATTCAATGCAATACCGATTAAAATACCAATGACTTACTTCAAAGATATAGAACACATATTCCAAAAATTTATATGGAACCAAAGAACACAAATAGCCTCAGCAATCTTGAAAAGGAAGAATAAAGTGGGAAGTATCACACTTCCGGATATCAAGTTATACTACAAGTCCATTGTACTGAAAACAGCCTGATACTGGCATAAGAACAGGCATATAGATCAATGGAACAGAACAGAGAACCCAGAAATAAACCCACACTTTTATGGACAACTGATACTTGACAAAGGAGTTAAGAGCATACATTGGAGTAAAGACAGGCTCTTCAACAAATAGTGTTGGGAAAATTGGACAGCTACCCGCAAAAAAATGAAACTAGACCAGCAACTTACACCATTCACAAAAATAAACTCAAAATGGATAAAAGATTTACATGTAAGCTGTAAAACCATAAGCATCTTAGAAGAAAACATAGGCAGTAAGCTCTCTGACATCTCTCGCAGCAATATATTTACCTATTCGTCTCCACAGGCAAGTGAAATAAAAGACAGGATAAACAAATGGTACTATATCAAACTAAAAAGCTTTTGCACAGCTAAAGACAATAAGAACAGAATAAAAAGACAAACTACACAATAGGGGAATATATTTGACAATATATCTGATAAGGGGTTAATATCCAAAATTTATAAAGAACTTGTAAAACTTAATACCAGGAAGACAAACAATCCAATCCAAAAATGGGCAGAAGAAATGAATAGACACTTCTCCAAAGAGGCCACACAGATGGCCAATAGGCATATGAAAAAATGCTCAACATCACTAATCATTAGAGAAATGCAAATTAAAACCACAATGAGATATCACTTCACACCAGTCAGAATGGCGCTCATCAACAAAACAACACAGAATAAGTGCTGGTGAGGATGTGGAGTAAAGGGAACCCTCCTGCACTGCTGGTGGGAATGCAGACTAGTGCAGCCACTGTGGAAAACAGTATGGAGATTCCTCAAGAAATTAAAAATCGAACTGCCTTTTGACCCAACTATACCACTGTTAGGAATATACCCCAAGAACACCATAGCATTGTTTGAAAAGAAGAAAAGCACCCCCATGTTTATGGCAGCATTGTTCACAATAGCAAAGATCTGGAAACAGTCCAAGTGTCCATCAGAGGACGAGTGTATTAAGAAGCTTTGGTACATATATACTATGGAATACTACTCAGCCATAAGAAATGATGACATCGGATCTTTTACAACAACATGGATGGACCTTGATAACATTATACTGAGCGAAATAAGTAAATCAGAAAAAAACTAAGAACTATATGATTCCATACATAGGTGGGACATAAAAATGAGACTCAGAGTCATGAACAACAGTGTTGGGGTTGCAGGGTAGGGGGGAGGAGAGGGAGGTTTGGGGGAGGGGAGGTGCAAAACAAATAAAAAAGAAAGAAAGAAAAAAAAAGAAGTGTAGTATCACTTGCTCTTAATAGAAAATAAATACACACACAAATATGAGAATAAAATCTTATTAAATTCATTAATTTAACAAATATTTATGTGGCACCTATTATGCACCAGGCATTGTACTGGGTGCTGGGGCCATAGCAATGAACAAGGACACAAGCCACATTCATGCTCTGTTATGGAAAATGGAAAACAAACAGTTAAATAATAGGTATATGATAAATGCTATCAAGCAAATGAAACAAGGCAAATAGATGGAGAAGAATTACAATAGTATTTATAAAAAGAGGTCAGGAGGGCCTCTCTCAGGAGGTAATATTTGAGCAGAGGCCTGAAGAGCAAATCGTGTGATCATCTGGAGGCAGAGTTCACAGGCTCAGGGAGTGGCAGGTCTCAGAGCCCAGAGATGGGACTTGCTCTTGGTGATACCTCCAGACCTGTAGGAAGGCAAGTGCAGCTGGAGTGTGCTGAGGGAAGAGTGGAGTGCTAGGAACTGAAGTCAGAGTTAGAAGCAAGATCAACATCATGTAAAGGCTCATGGATTAAGGCAATGCCTCTTGTATTCTAAAAGGGATGCCATTCTAGAATGCGCTATTGTACTTGAGGAAATATCACCATTGGTTAAGTGAAGATTTGAGGAAAGTCTTCTTTGGTCTTCTAATTAGAATGTATTACTTGATTCACGACCAAACCCTGCAGTCAAGCAGTCTTTTCTCCAAGAAACGGTTGCATTTCAGAGAATCCAAAGGGTACAATGCCAACCATGCTGGCTGTTTCCCCAAACTGTGAACCCTTTTGGATAGTGCCTGGCACAGAGTAGACACGCCTTAACTCTTCAAGGAATGAAGAGACATATATTACTTCTGCCTTCCAGACTATGTCTTATTGTTCTGTACCTGGCTATCCCTGTGCCTTCAAGTCTGCAAGTCACCCTCACTCTGAGAGCAAACAGGGAGGGGAGCAGTGTCAGCAAAGATGGCACCTTGCCTCTCCTCAAAATCCAAACAGCCTGAGGTTTTCTCCTCCCCAGAGTTCAGCAGAGAGAAAAAAAAATCCAAAACCAGTCACTCCAGGTTTGTCTCCTTCCCAGAGCCACTGTGAGTGCATTTTATCTCCCCCTCCTTTTCACTCCATCCCAACTTTCGTTCATTTGGTGCGTGGATCTTTCAGGCATGCCTGCGAGCCCAGCTGGGTTTTCTTCACTGTGTTATATTGTCCAGTTTGTTGAAATTTCAAGGGGAGAGATCAGGAGCATCTCTCACGTTGCTATTACTCTGATGACCAACCAGATACATCTTTCTGTTTCTTAAAATATCTTTTCATCTATGATCATCCACTGAGATCGAACTCATGTGTCATGCACCTGCTAAGCACTTGAATGTACATTAGCTCCTTTAGCTGTCATAGTGATTCTCTGAATCAGCATGAGTATCTTCTCATCATACAGAAAAGGAAACAGACTTAGAAGTATGATTTGCTCTAAAGCTGTCTGTCTGTGATATACTGTGTTCTTCTTTGCTAGAGTCTCCAGCTTGTCCAATCCATTGTTTGGTTTGTAACACATCTGCATCTAGAGATATCAGGATTCTTAATTATTTAGTTGATGCCACATGTGGACAGATCACTCTGAGGCCCACAGGTTATATTCTCTTTAAGTCAGGATGTTCATATCTCTGAACAAGCAAGTCTTATTTTTATAAACACAATTTGCAAAGCAGGTTAAATGACTTTCTGTATACAACATTATTCAAAGGCTTTATGGATATATATTACAATTTTAGGTAAAGAGAGAATAATACATCAAGGATTCTAATGAAAACATGAACATGTAAAACAAGAGAAATTGCTTTCTGATACTTTAAAAGGCAAATGCATATCAAATTGAAATTTAAAAAGGAAGAAAAAGTTGACAGAAGATAAATAGAGCTAAGTGAAATGCAGACACAGATGTAGCATAGCTCTTAGAACTCAGCTCTGAGAAGTTAAACCCCAAAGCTGAGCTCCAGAGGAATTGAAAGGCCAAGGTCTTTGGCATCCAATAGACCTGGATTTAAATCCAGCTCAATTTAAATGAAAGTGAGGCTTCACATTTTTACAAGATTGTCAAGAAAAGAGAATGTCAGCAATTTTGGTGGTTAATAAGCATTAATATTCTTGATTTCTTTTTTAAGAATTTCTCTTCTAATTTGGCATAAAACCAGAGTAACTGTTTCCAGTGGGCAGTTCTTTTAATAGGAAGAACTTGATCTTGATAAAAACTGATGTCCCAGCAATACAAGACCCTGCTGAGGAGTCACAAGGAGCCCTGAAAATCCTGTAGAATCACTTTGAGAAACTAGCTGGCATTTCCAAGACATGTTCTGACAGAAAGAAGATGAATCCAGTGTTGTCCGAGATGAGCAAAGACAGGGAAAAAGCTTCACTGGCATGCGGTGCCCCCTTCAAATCCAAACCAAGATGGCGGCACAAGTTAATCCAAGCTTCTGTGTCTTTCTGGATACCTGGAGATAGATACTCACTAAAATTTAACATCTTTGACCTCTCTCTCTCTCTCTCTCTCTCTCTCTCTCTCTGTTCCTGCCATTAGCATTGCAGCCAAGATGGCGAAGTGCTGAAGGAGAAGCCAGTTTGTGCAGAGAGAAGGAGATAGGGAACAGAGGTGAATAAGGCTGGTGAGGTCCAAACCTTTGATTCTAGGAAACTTGGATAAGTCAGTGGCTTTGGGAGCCCTGAATGGAAAGGAAACTGTTTTCCCACTGTGTGTATTTTTTGCCCGCCAAGTGTGAGCTAGGATTAAAGTTAATGGCCCACCAAAAAAAAAAAAAAATTAACATCTTTGAACAGCAAATCCAACTTCAGAAATTTTTGTTGAAGTAATTAAAAAAAACTATAATAGCTATGTGCAAAGAATGTTGATTAGAGTGTTGCTTATATTATTAGTCCAATTAATTGTTGGACCAATGGATTATTTTTCAACTATATGGAACTGGGTAAATAAGTTGTGGTCCACCTGTGTAAGAGGAGCTCTGTAGTCATGATAATGTGAAGAACATTTAATTTAAATGTCATGTCCACAGTGTATTACGTTTAAGTTGTAAGTTAAAAAATATGTTCAAGTTGAGATTAGATTAATATAAATACAATACACACACACACACACACACATCCATAAAATTTGGAAGGTGAAAGCACATATGATATATCTTTTTATCTGTGTAATTTTCTGAATTATCCAAATTCTTGACAGCAATTTTGTATTGGTTTGGTAATAAAAACAGAAGTCATTCACAATACACATTTTCATATTTTCATGTTCCCCGTGCCTTTTCCCAGGCCTAAAGCACATGGGTATGCCTCAGTTTCCATTAACAGGCAGCATGGGAGAAAGAACTCAGCTATGTTTCTATTTTGCATTTAAGGAAAGACTGCTTTCATTATTCAGATCCAGTCAACTAGGAGAGAGGAAAGAATAAGAGAGAAAAGGCTGATTATAGTGATGTGAGGCTTTAAAATAATTATAACAATCCTATTCAGCACTAGTGAAAGCTGTCTCAGATATTATCTAATTAAGCAAAGTGAGGAGGACAATGACAAGAGTGGGAGGTCTAATCTAAGAAGCATAAGAAGCCTTTAGATACTGAGAAGATAAAAACAACAGCTGGACAGAAACCAGAGCAGCCAGAGGAGAAACCTGGGGCAACGCCTCAGATATAATAAGCTCACAGAGGTTTTGAGGGCTGAAAGCAAAAATTATAAACTGAAAAAACAGAGACAGGGGAAAATAATGATGAAACTAGTAGAAATGAAGGAAGGGTAAGCTGGTGGAGGATTTAAAAAGCCGTATTGTCTCTAGAACCCATATCACTATCCCATTTAATTCTACATTGTAAATATTAGAATATAGAACAATTCCTGTGACTCTGGGATGCACATAATTCCAAAGCCTTAAACATTGAGCCTGCTGGTTGGAATTACTGACAAATTATCTCTGTAACAGAGTGAAAATATTAAACATCCATCGTAGATGCAGTTTCTTAGGGGAGGCCTTGGAGGACTGCCTGCTTCTGCCCTGCAATCACATTTCAGTGCACTGAGAACACAGGCTCATAACAGGTCATCAAAAGAGTTAGCCACAGCCATCCTGAGAGTGGAAGGTTATTCATCAGAAGCTCAGAGGAAATGCTAAAATTTTTTTAAAAAATGTTAATTTGGGGACCTGCTGCTCTTTGTTGATCCAATACTTGTTAACACTGGTCTACTTCACTCAATTATTGGCCCCAATTGTCCTCATCCTACAATACATATTTAGTATCCCAATTTAGTCAGATCTGTGATTTGTTTCACTGAAGATCTTCCCAGGGTAGAAAGAGGAGAGGTGGCGTTGTCAATGACCTTGATGAGGCAGAGAATCCAGGAGAGGGAGCGGCAGGAGCCAAGGCCATCTATGGAAAGCTGAAAGCCAAACACAGGCTTTATACTGGGCTCTTAGGCTCCGGCAGGTGCAACACGCAAAGACTTCTTAGAGTTGCTCCACTTTTCCTGACTTCCCTTGCCTTGCTTTGTCTCCTTCAGCAGGTATAAGATGTGCAGTGACACATCCTGAAAACAAACAACTCAACATCTGTTCTTTTCTTTTCTTTTTTTTTTCTGAAATAGTCAAACCTGAAGTGAAAATACAGCTGCCAATTATCAAGCATGCGCTTCCTGGCCCAATAGTGATTCACATGTGTCAGTAGTCACATGAGAAAACGTCCAGTTCAGTCAATACACCTATACGCGGCCACAATCACAGCCACCTGGCCCATGCAGGTTCGCATTGGATTCGGACAGATGGTAATGAAACAATGGAGCCAATAACTGGTGGGCCATTAGCTTTAATTCTAGCTTGCACCTGTGGGAAAGTAAAAACACACACTGGGCTCCAAAACCCACTCATTCAGTGCTCACAGAGCTACTGACTTATCCGAGTTTTCCTAGGATCAAAGGTTTCTAGCTCACCAGCCTTATTCACCTCTGTTCCCCATCTCCTTTCTGCACAAACTGGCTTCTCCTTCAGCATTCTGCCATCTTGGCTGCTTCTTCTGGCCTCCTCTATGTGGCCTTTCTCTGCTCTCCTTTCTCTGCTCTCTCCTCTAATGCTAATCTCAGTAACCGGTCTGCCCCACTTTATAGTGTAGAAACCAAAACCTTTAATCCAATATACAAACAAGGAAGTCTCTGATACAATGTCACTTATCTGAGGCATAATGGGATTCCTCATGAGACTGCACAACCGCACATCAAAAAGGGTGAGAAAGGCTTAGTTCCAAAACCAAGTCCCAGGCTACAAAGATCCTGCCTGCCCACAGCCCGCCCCCAACATACATTAATATAATCACGCATATCCCAAGCAAGAAGGGCAACCAATACCTTCACCTGGGTGATGGGCTTCCACGTGGGCAGTGCCATCTTTAACAAAGTGAGCATAATATATTTTACCTGCCCAACATACCTGTATGCCTTTTTGCCTTTGTGTGTGTGTGTATGTGTATGTGTGTGTGTGTGTTTTACTGATAAAAAAGAACCAGATTCCTAGTGTCTGCTTGGAATATTGCTCACTACATTTCTGATATGTCGCTTGTGGTGGAATTGGTAAGGGTGGGGAGATGAGCAGCTTGGGTTGTTGTAGTTGACACCAAGCACATTAATGAGCATTTTCAGTCATGTTTATAAATTAAATAGAAAGGGCTTTATTTTAACACCATGGTCTACTAGGCATTCAAAGTTTCCTCATTTATCATAATCACAGTCTATTTTATCTGTCCTCCTTCCCTCTCTCTTTGGTTTGTTTATTTACTCATTCTTTTAATATGCAAACACTAAAGATCTTTGAGCTGTGAATCGCTGGAGGGGAATAGTCCATTAAACTTTCACTACACTTGGTCTGCCTCTCTTCCATATATCCACTGGGAGCTGCCCTGAAGTGTGAACAACTTATTTTGTCATTTGTTTAAGTAAAATGGCACTAGAAAATAAAAACCACAAAGCACACTCAGAAGTCAATTGGCAATGACTCCCGTATGCTACATGGCTTTACATGACCTGACTCACCATGTTTTTGTCTTCCCAAGTGTTTAGGAGTTGGCTACTGCCAAACAAAGGAGTACAGGAGAACCAGATGTTTGCAAAAACTGTTGTATTAGTTTCCTAGAGCTACCATATAAATTACTATAAACTGGGCAGCTTAGAACAACATAAATTTATTCTATCACAATTCTGGAGGCCAGAAATCAAGGTGTCAGCAGGGTTGATTCCTTATGGAGGCTATGAGAATCCATTCCATGCCTCTCCCCTAGTTTCTGATGGCTGCCGGGAATTCTCAGCATTCCTTGGTTTGTAGTGGCTCATTCCAGTCTCTGCTATTGTCCCTACAGTCTTCCCCTGTGTCTCTGTATGTTCTTCTTTTCTGTATCTGATAAGGACATTCCTTACTGGAGTTAGTACTCATCCTAAATTCAAGATTATCTCTTCAAGACTCTTAACTACATCTGCAAAGACCCGATTTCCAAATAAGTCACATTCACAGGTACCAGGGATTAGGACTGAACATATTTTGGCGGGGGGAGGAGAGTTATTAACTACACTGGTCCTTCCTTGCTCTATTCTCCCTCATATTATCACTGTTGAGGAAAAAATAAGAAAATAAGCACTATAACATGCAAAAAAATATATTGAAGGACATGATCTTTCTTATAAACCAGAGGTAGTCAACCTGGTCCCTGCCACCCACTAGGGGGCACTCCAGCTTTCATGGTGGGTGGTAGTGGAGCAACCAAAGTATAAATAAAAAGATAGATTTAACTATAGTAAGTTGTTTTATAAAGATTTATTCTGCCAAACTTAGCAAAAATCCGACATAAGTAAGTAATCCGACATAAGTAAATAATTACTTGGTAAGTAATTATTATTATATGCTTTAACTTGCTGTAACTCTGCTTTATAAATTTTATAAAGTAAAGTTACTTCCCTACTTTATAAATCACCATTACTGTGGAACCGGTGAGTGGTTACAAATTTTACTATTAACAGAGATACAACAGTGGGCGGTAGGTATAAAAAGGTTGACTACCCCTGTTATAAGCAAAGATTAAAAATATCCTTAATGTTTGTTTATAAGACACTTGTTTAAATTAATTTGACTCATCTACATAATAGAATACCAAGCAGTTACTAAAATGTAAAAGCTATATAAATTGAAATGAAAATATCTTCAAAATAAGTTGTAAAGAGAGTTAAGCAAATTATACAACAAAATATATGTTACAAGCCCATTAAAAAAACAAATTATGAACAATATAACCAACACTCTTCCTTTGGGGAATTCCTCTGCTCCCATGACAGCTATGTGATTCTGAGGAAGGGATGGCCAATCACAGTCTCCTGACTCCCTTTCCCTGCTGTGTACTATTCAGATCTAGACAGGGATGGTTGGCCTATTCTGTCAACCATGGTACTGGTACTGTCAACATGAGATTGAGTTGAAAACCAGGTCAGGGTAGTCAGAAGTATTTCAGGAATTTTTAAAATTTGAATTTTTAGGAGACAGGTCTCTTGCCTTTTAAGCTCTAACTAGTTTTCTAAGGCTGTTAGAACAAATGATCTGAAACTTGGTGGCTTAAAAGAACACAAATTTATTATCTTATTGTTCTGCACATCAGAAATGTGGCATATCTTGAGGTGCTAGAGCCTCTAGGGGGGAATCCATTTTCTTGCCTTTTCCAGCTTCCAGGGGCTACACACATCCCTTGGCTTGTGGCCCCTTCCTCCATCTTCAAATTCAGTCATGGCAGTTTAAGCTTTCTCCTTGACCTTGCTTCCATCATCACATCTCTTTCTGACTCTAACTCTTCTACCTATTCTCTGCACTGTTAAGGACCTTTTATGATTATTTTGGGCCCACCCAGATATCTAGGATAGTATCCCTACTTCAAGGTCAGTTGATTAACAATTTTATATTCCATCTGCAATCATAACTTTCCATGTCAGGCAACTGATTTATAGGTTCTGAGGATTACAATGTAAACATTTGGGAGGTAGGCATGATTCTGTCCTGAGTCTGGGGTAAATCCAGGCCTGCCAATAGCCATCCTCTCTAGCACATGGGAAAGCCCACCAAGGAGGGGAGTGAGGCAGTGCTGAGAGATGGGGCACTGAGGGAAAGAGAAGGTACTTGGTTGGAGCCCCCGGATTCAGCAACTCCTGGAGCTAAGGTGCCTCACTTCAGAAAAATGATGGAAGCCAAGTGACTCCTCTCATTTGTTTAAAACATTTCTCAGTTGTGTTTCTCTCATTTACAATTTAAAGAGTCCTAATTATTTGTGTGTATGTGTGTTTATATATGTCTAGAAAAATATAGAAAGAATAGCAGGGAATAGGATTAGAGTGACTGGTATGGAGTAGCTTTCATTTTTTACTTAATTGCATTATGTGAATATTGTACAATGGCATGTATTACTTTGTAATTTGAAAATAAAGAAAAAATAAAACCATAGCATAAAAAATAAGTTTATCTAGAGCTCCAAGGTCTAGTTTAAGTGGCAAAATTGCATAGATTTAATTTAGTATTTTTAAACAGTACATGAGCCTGCTTGAGAGTTCCTAATTACAAGTTGCTTCTTAGGCCTTTGTAACAGTCTTTATCCTGTAAGAAGAGCTATTTAGATGGGATGCCAGATGATAAAAGGCCTGTGTGCAGAGGGACAAAGCACTTGCTGGCAGTTGTCCTTGTCAGCAAGACCTTGACAGCACAAGTTGGTCCCAGCCTCTTTCTCTCCTCGTTGGACTAAAAATATACACATCATAAGAATCCAAGTAAAGAGAAAAGTAACAGAAACACATGCTTGCATTTTCCTTAGCAAAACAAAAAGATAAAAGCAGCTCTGACTCCAGCTGCATTAAAAAACAGGGGCAGAACACTTTGTTAAAATGTCACAATTAAGAGCTCTGAAGAACCCCCTGCCAGGCTCATCACAGCGGGATGCAGTAGGCTGACCAGAATTCCCTAGTTTTCTCCTTGTTACAAGGCCAGATAGACAGAGAACCCACCAACTCTCAGGTGGCAGCTCCGTGTCACTTACTAGGAGAGACCCTCTGAGCAGCCCAGGCAGTGGAGGCAACAAGACTCAAATCTGGGCCTGTTGGGTGCCAGGGTCAATGGTTCTTGCTACCCGAGGAGCATAAGCATCACCCAGGAACCTTATTAATGTCCCAGATTCTCAGGATCCACCTGACCCCAGAGAATTGGGGCTTGGCCCAGGAATCTGCATTCCAAGAAGTATCTATCATAATTAGATGCAGGACACACACACACCTGCTGTTTTAACTTGGATAAGGTGTCTCAGACTCCAAAGAGCAGAGGTGCAGGATTCCTACACATATTTCTAGTTGCCATTCTCTTATCATTTATCAGAGTATAAGGAACTGGAATTGGGAGGTATTTCAATGTGAAGCTATTATTGACCAGAAGTTTAAAAAAAAATAAGAAAACTTGTACTCTATTACAAGAATAGTAAATAAAACTCATAATTCTTTAGAGAGAAGTTATCAATTTTTAAAATATGTTGAATTCACTGGGCTGTAGATAATTATTCATATCTCAGGGAAAGAAAAAAAAGTCAAACTGTATTGATCAAACCTCTTTGAACTCGTCAAGAAACTGCAGTAGCTGTATAAACTCCAGATGCTTTGTTTTCTGTTATGATGGCCTTGTCCTCACAAGGTAACTAATTCTTCTGCTTTGTTTAGCTGAAGGGCTGGCCGTTCAGAATGCTACCACCTCTTTTAAGCCAGACATTAAAAACAGCAGTCAAATCTATAACAACTGAACTTGACCTTATTAAGTACTAAATAAGTAAAAGCAGAGCATTGTTCTTACTTTTCCATTGTACTTTTCATCCAAAAGGCTCTGTTGAAACTAAAGACTGGAAAGAATCAGAATGAAGCCACAAGTGGTCAAGGCTTGAATTAAGTTCCCGCCTCCTTTAGCTTTCTTACCCCCAGCGTACCTAAGTCATTTTACCAAGCTCTGTGTCCCATCCCACCCCCACACCACATACCATTTCCTACTTAGTGTATAATTTACTTATTTACTATAGCTCTTGTTTATGTCAATCACTTCTTGAGAATGGGAGTTCTTGAGTTGCAGATTTTTGTCATGATCTATTTACAGTGAAGAAAAATGGAGCATGCTTAAGATATACATCCAATTTACAATCTGCTAATTCCTGTCACCCAAAAAAATAACAGAAGTCATTCTTGACCCTTTCCTCTCCATTTTCATATGATCAACACCTCTATCTCTTAAACCCTAGCTCTTAGGTTTTTATTCAATTGTCAAGTCAAGATATCATAGTGGTCAGTAGGTATGTATTGACTGATGAATGAACATAATACATGTTATGTGTTAACACAGAAAACATTATTTCTATTCCCATGAAAGATAATCCATAAATTGGAAAAAAATGTGTTGAAACAAGCATGAGAGCTTTTAATCTTTACTTTTATATGATCCTTTAAAGAGATATAGCTCTTCTTTTGCAGTCAGAGTGAAAATTTGCCAGTGTCTAATTCAACATTTCCAAAATGTGTTCTAAGGAAGACTACTTATGTGATGTTAGTAAATGTTAGATTTTTAAGGAAAAGTCTATGATCAATGACTTCAGGAAATGCTAAGGTAACAGAGATAAACAGATTTATGTACCTATGTGGACTGCTCAGACCCTTTACAATTATAATGTACATTGTGAAAGTGGCCAGTACATGATATTTCTCAACAATATTTCAATCCTTCTTTTTTTAGTCTCTCATTAGAATTTATTTATTTTTTCAGCTTTATTGAGATACAATTGATATATAACACTGTTAAGTTTAAGATGTATAACATGATGATTTAATATATTATAAAGTGATTACCACAATTAAGTTACTTAATACCTCTATTATCTCAGGTAAGTACCTTTTTGTGTGGATGGTGATAATATTTAAGGTCTATTTTCTTAGTAACTTTGAAGTATACAATACAGTATTGTTGACTATAATCACTGTAATCACCAAGCTGTACATTAGGTCCCCAGGACTTATTCATCGTACAAGATGAATCGTACAACTGAAATTTTGTACCTTTTGATCAATATCTCCCAATTTGTTCCAGACCCCAAGCACCAATCTACTCTGCTTCTGTTAAGTCCACTTCTTAAGATTCCATGTAAAAATGAGATCATACAGATTACATTCTTTATCTGACTTATTTTACTTTTCATAATGCCTTCAAAGTCCATCCATGTTGTTGCAAATGGTAAGACTGTCTTCTTTTTTATGGCTAAATAATATTCCATCACACACGTTTTCTTTATTCATTCATCTGTCAATATCTTGGTTAATGGGAATAATGCTGCAATAACATAGTAGTGCAGGTATATCTTTGAGACAGGGTGAATACTTTCAAACCAGAGGGAAAGGCGAAGAGTGAGGGCAAGTAGAAGTGGGTAAAAGGGTGTTAAATGTTAACAGAAAAAGACTAGACCTTGGGTGGTGAATACACAATACAATATACAGATGATGCATTATAGAATTGTACACTTAAAACCTATAAACTTTTATTAAACAATTGAACCCCAGTAAATTCAACAAAAAGAAATTTTAATAAATAAAATTAAATAAAAAATAAAAATAAAGAAAACATTTTATAGGACCAGTGTTTCTCAAAAACAATTTTGGGGATCGCTGTCTTAACTTATCCACCTAATGGGGACAAAAGAGTTTTCCTCAAACTCTTTGAAAAAGAACATTGGGAAATTTTACAGCATGTAGTTGATAAATTCTGTTGGTAGTACACTGCTGAGAAACAGGAAGTGCAAACTTGCAAACTTGAAGAAAGCATGTCTCCTCCATTAGCAGCCCCAGGCCTGCCCATGCACTGATGGTGGTAAAGCCCTGTTCCATCAACAATTCCTCTCACAGATTTGCTCTACAAGGCTGTATCAGGAAGGGGGGGGGGCAGGGAGAAAGGAATGAAAGAAGAAGGGAAGGAAGGGAGAAAAAAAATAATGAAGAAAGAAAAAATGGTCTAAAATTGAGGGCAATAATGCATACAGAAATAGTGTTTATGTTGCCTGAATACCCAGGAAGAAAGACAATAAATCCAGAACAACAGATGGAGGTATGTTTGCTGGTGAGAAGTTCCAGCTCAGAAACAAAAATCTTCAGGGACATGAAAATATAAACACTTAGAATAGGATCTACAGAAGCCCTTTACAAGAGAGTAATGTCATTGATTGAATTCATCTTGCTATTAGATTGCAGTGGACGGAAACACAGAGCTGACTGGAATGGAGTAATAGACACTAGCTATTGACAATGGATTAAACCATGCTTTTATATGGTGAGGGGAGATTAAATGTCTACCTTGTATCTAAATCACATTACACTATATATTTATGCTATTGTAAAAATGGCCTTCACTCTATGGTTTAACATTTTTTATATACATAAGGTATAATGTAGACAACTTTCAAGTTACAAATAACAGACATGTAAAAAAAACCTATGGATTCAAATGATTAGTCTTGCTCTGTGCCCCAATCTCTACCTTGCTCTGCAAAGCTATCCAGCATTCTTTCCATGTGGGCCGTTGTCATAACTATAATAATGGGGGCCTGTCTGAAGCAAGCCTTTGCCACACAACACTTTTTTTGTTTTCTTTTCTTCCCTGCAGTATTGTTGTGACAAGTGTGGAAAGTGGGAGAAAGACAGAGTTTTGGAGCTTTTGAAACCTCATTTTAAAATTTACTTGTTCTACATCCTTGGGCAGGATATTTGTTTGAACCATGCAAAATGGTCAAATTTATCTAATTTTGATAAATAAAAGTGACAATTTCATATGGTTTGACCTACACTTCTGAGCCTTGTTTTTCTCATTTCTAAATGGGACTAATAGTGCCTTTGATTGTAAAAATATCATGTGTGTAAAACATTTGTCACTGTCCTGGTACAGGGTGGGGCTCAGTAAATGGGAGCTGTTAGTTCTGGTCCCTTGGAGCATGTCCCATATATCCTCCTCTTCTTTCTGTTCCCAGTTCATTATTGTCTTTCAATCACCCTCAGTCTCTTCAATAACCTCCCTTTCCATTTTTCACCTCTTTCTCAGTTATCTCAGAAATCTTTCTCTGCTGTCCTGCTCTCTTTCTGTCCCCCCACCACACACACACTTCCGTCTCCATGAGCCTCAAAGGCCCACATGGAGGTTGACTGGGAGAGTACCGGGGAGAACGCAGTGCTGTCAATGAAAAGACAAACATTCAGAAATAGTGTGAGACGCTATACCGAACCTTTGCCGCTAACTTTTATGGTCCTTGAAAGTTCCCAAACAGCTCTCAGGATGCTCACAGAAGTCTCTCCCACCCTAGTTTCAGTTGCTAATTAAAAACTGCTTTTCTTTGAGCATTGATATTCAAGACACATTTTAAAGATTAGATTCAGTTTTGTAGCAATCATAATTAATAATCTTGCATCTGTGTTTTTCATTTTAACCGTATACCATTTTAGCAGTACATGGACCTTTAGTGGGCTAGTCTTGGAACCTAACGCTGTTTACACTTCAGTGGGAAAATGAGCTTTGGGAAAGCAAATTCTTTCTGAATTTCTAGGAGGGCAGGTTGTTAAAAACCTGTGGAACAAGAGGAAGATACAGGTGATGGATCACAGAAACAAAAATGATTCATCTTGGAAATTATAAATTCTGAGCTGAAGCAAGTTGGTGTTGAGTATCTCTTTACAGGAAGTTCTTTGGGGTGCTTCAGGAAGTTTCTGGACTGTTGTTGGCAAGGTTTCCACGAAGCAAAGTAGTTTCTTTATACTTGTACCTGACAAGTGCTCTTCATTTTATTAGTTTTTCAAAATCCTGAATACTCAGACCTCCGCATGGCCAAAATACATGCGTGCTTGTAAGATTTAAAACATTACCAACACATTATTTTGCAAAATATATATTTTTTAATTTTTCTGAGGTTGGAAATGGGGCGGCAGTCAGACAGACTCCCACATGCGCCCGACCGGGATCCACCCGGCATGCCCACTAGGGGGTGATGCTCTGCCCATCTGGGGCTTCTCTCTGCTGCAATCAGAGCCATTCTAGTGCCTGAGGCAGAGGCCACAGAGCCTTCCTCAGCACCCAGGCCAACTTTGCTCCAATGGAGCCTTGGCTGCGGGAGGGGAAGAGAGAGACAGAGAGGAAGGAGAGGGGCAGTGGTGGAGAAGCAGATGGGCGCTTCTCCTGTGTGCCCTGGCCGGGAACATGACTCCCACATGCCAGGCCGAAGCTCTACCACTGAGCCAGCCGGCCAGGGCCGCAAAAATGTATTTTTAACACATTTTTTTAAATTTTTATTTATTCATTTTTAGAGAGAAGAGGAGATAGAGAAACAGAGAGAGAGAAAGGGGAGGAGCTGGAAGCATCAACTCCTGTATGTGCCTTGACCAGGCAAGCCCAGGGTTTCAAACCGGCGACCTCAGCATTTCCAGGTTGACGCTTTATCCACTGCGCCACCACAGGTCAGGCCAAAATATTTTTGAACAAAAGTAACTACTAAAGGTCACCTTGTAATGTATGCCATCTGCTTGATAGAGGTTGGTAAAGTGCATGTCGAATAAAATTGTTTTCAATAAAAATTCACTGGGTTCACAAATTAGAATGGAATATTATGTAGGATACAGTAACTGACAAGCTATATTATTATTGGGCATACTGGAATTACTGAATGCAATAGTCTATTCATATAAATTAATCAAAATACTATTGCTGTCTAAACACCTATGACTGTTTTCAGACTCATCACCTAATATAAGCTGCTGACTCCCCTTTAAGATTATTTACAGAATTGTAACATTATTGGTTTATGTCAGACACTATGATAAGCAGTTAATTGTCATTAATTCACTAAATTTCACAAAACCTTACAAAATAGAAATTATTAAGTCTATTTTCCAAATTAAGAAATAGATGCAGAAAGTTTACTTATCTTAGACAAAACTAATTGTTGCTAATGCCACACTATTTATTATAAATGTATAGTCTATTTTGTAATGAACACATTCAATAAAAGAAGGTGACTTCTCTGGAGATTTCATTATACACTTAGGAAAGATGAAGCTTGCTTGCCACAAATAATTGGAAATTATTCTGAGCACAGTTCAGATTGCGTGTTTTCTGATCAGAACTGAAGACAAGTGTAGAGAAGATTAAGAGGAGAAGAAGCACAGCTGAGAGGAGGAAATAATTTCCTTTAGATTTTTAAATTGCCAGCATTGCCCAATGGCACTCATATTAAGAACTCACATATGTACAGTGGTACCTTGAAATACGAATTTAATTTGTTCTGTAACCGAGCTCGTAAGTCAGTCAACTCGTATATCAAACTGCCGATACTGGACCCATGCGCCAACGCGCCAACTAGCGGCAGCTTCCGGAATCATGACTCGTATCTCGGAATTTTGCTCGGATCTTGAACTGTGGACTGAGTTGCAGCTCGTATCTTAAAAAGTCATATGTTGGTCTGTTCGTATCTCAAGGTACCACTTAATCATTATAGTCCGCAACTACATTCATAATAAGCACTGCCATCTGTTGGGCACCTTTTCTTTTTCTAAGCATTGGTTATATACTCTGGTTTCCCTGATCTTAACAATCTTCTTATAAGGTGGGCAGGGACGATATAAACTCATTTTATTGCTGAAAGAAAATGACATTCCCTCACCCAGGATGCCGTAGTAGCTCCCTGGTGAAGGACCTGAGTCAAGGTCAGATCCAGTAAATCTAGCATTTTTCTGCCTATGTCAGTGTTTGCAAAAATCTGGTATGCGTAGCCCTAGTGATCGTGACCTGATTTTAGCTGTGTGCTGGACTGACTGCTCTTCATTTTCATAGTTGGTATTTATTTGTATGGAAATTAGAAAAATACATAAAAAGTAAACAACCTATTATTTAAGGGCTTTACTGCTTAGGATGAGATTACAGTAGTATTTAAGTTATGAAAGCAAGTTTAATCACATGACAATATTAATTAAATAATAGTCCAGGTGGAATGCACAAACAGTACAAATTATAGTCAAAACGTGGGAAACTCCACCTTATGTAACGAAGTATATTTCCTAAAAGAAATTGCCACTTGTAATTTCTATTATTTGATGCAGATTTCAATGAACAACTTGTACTTTTAATTTTTTTGTTTGACTACAAAAGAGCACGTAATACCAATGGCAAATAAATATTGTTTTATCACCCTTATCATTCTATTTGGACTTTACATAACAATTCTTTGTATTGTTATCTTTTCTTCACTGGGTTGTGGATTCCTTGAGGACAATGACTCTACCTTCCTCATCTTTGTGATCTTCAGTATGCTGAGGTATTTATTTCAATTAGGTTAGTGTATTAGAAAGAAATAGAGACTCATTTCAGTTACATCAAGAAAAGAGCATATTTTAGAAAAGACACGTATGGACAGCACTAGAAAGTAAGAAAACTAGAGCAAGCTCTATGGAACAATAACTTGCCTCCACCTTCTTCAAGGGACATAGACCCTGAGGGCTTCTTGAGCTATCTTTATTTCTCTCCCTCTAATACTCTCCTTCCTTTAACTGGCTTCTCTTTTAATTCAGGTTTTCTGCTTGCTTTTAATTTTGGCTCATAGAAAGCACTGCATAGCCTCTCTGGTTTTCACTGTATCTCATCTGTGATCTCCTTCTGCAACTCCCTCTTTCTCCAGCTTCTTAGTGCCACCTCCCCCAATAGACATTGTCATTGGTTCCTTCCAGCTTTCTGCAACAGGTGACACACATTTGTTTAAAAAATTAAACAACTAATACATCTATTATGTATCTCAACTTTACATGTCCAGTTGATCCATGTCTCACCAAATCTTAATTTGTTTTACTTTCTCTCCATATACTTTTTCTATCAGCCAATTCTACAGACCATACTTTTATGTAATCCTAAATCTTTCCAGTTTCTCCCTTTCAACCACTAAATCCTAATTTAAGGCATCATCATCTTGTGCCTAGATTAGCTCATAGTCATTTAACTGTTTTCCTTGTCACACTAAGAAAATATATTTTTCATAGAGCAGCTAAAATAATTCTTAAAAATATAAATCAGAGCTCTTAGATTTAAGCAAGTAATTTCCATTACATCTAGAATAAAACTCAAATGTCTTACATGGTTCATAAGGTCCTATTTGATACAGTTGCCTGCCTTGCTGCACTCTACTCTTTTCCTTATCCTGTGGTCTTGTTGCACTATTCCTCCACTTATTCCTTTACCACACCCAGTCCCTCCTGGTCTCTGCAGCTGCTGTTCTTTCTGCACAAATGTCTTCCCATGGTTTGCATGGTTTGTCTTTCTTGTCATGCAGATCTCAGCTCAAATGTCCCTTCCTAAAGGGGATTTCTTTGCCTACAGCTTTCCCAATTATTCTCAATCACATCACTATTTAATTTTTGTCATTGCCATGCTGTTTACTAACATGCTCTTGGTCTTTTGCTTGTTTGCTTTTTTTCTTTTCTCTTCTCCCTTTCCTTGTAACCACCAATGCATGTTGTCTTCTCTGGGGTTCCCAACACCAAGAACAGTTCCTTGCACAGAGTAGGTATTCTAAAAAAATGTGCTAAATAAATGAGTATTTCTTCATCCCATCAACCATTCATAAATTGTTGACCAACTAATAATTTGGTCCAATTAATTCAGGTGGGTGGGGTCTCTAGCACCCAAACATGGCTGGATATGTAGTGGAGGGCAAGCTCCCTACTCTTATCTGGTTACATGCTTGGCACATCTATTGATCAAACGAGTAAGTGATTAAGTTCAAAAGTTCAACAAGTCTCTGAGGACTCTTGGTGATGTACAGTGAGACTCTGAAAATAGATCTGAGAGTGCTTTGCCATTTTCCCTACTGTCTGTATTTCTCTTCCAGAAAGCATCACAGAAATGTGTGCTACAGACACACTGTTTATTTGGTTAAAGTCATTTAGTTGAGAATTGAAGTGATTTTTAAAAATATAAAAACACAGTCATCTAGGCACTAGAGATGAATCTGAGCTAGAAAGTAACTCACATTCTGTTTCCATTTAGTCAGCACAACGTAAGGCATTTATGCTCACTTTCTTCTATGGCACTTATTCTTTCATATTTATGCTTCACATATTTTATCTGCATAAAGGGAACATTAAACTCTATCATTCTTTAGTTAACATTCACTCTGCTGAAGAACCAAATTCCACCTCAAAAGACCATGGTAATCAGAGTAGTAATTTCAGGTTTGAAAATGGTAAAGTTTATGGCAGTCTAAGATGACAGCAAAAAATCAATTTAATGGTACATTATCTGTAGCATTTACTCCTAACAATTACTTTTGATGACTTGCAAAAAGATTGAAGAAAGCAGTCCATTCTCATTTGGCTGAGAAATAAACTAAACACAGAGATAAATAAGAATAAATTATTGAAAATTAACCCAAAGACAAACTATTTCATGACATTTTGTATCTGTGAGGAAACATGGGGTAGCAAACAACTTCTCTTTGCAACCACTCTTGGGCAAACTGTTTGCAATGTCAACATTTATTGAGGGCTTGTTAAGTAAGCACCATAATGCAAATTAATTTGGTATATGAATTTTTAAAATGTGCTGTCACATGGTGTAAATATTAATTTGTGAATTTAGGCAATTTATTATAGGCCTTCTTTTCATTAGCAGAGATTAATATGTCTTCATTCTAATTATCTGCTCTGTAACTCTGTGATGGTCATATCAGAGAAGGATTTCAAGGACATTAGTAGAAATTCTTGCATAATAGAGGACATGCTGTGTATTCTGGATGAGCCATGGAACCTCTTTGTCTCAAGTTCATCAGGGTTTGGTATTCTTTTAAAAGACTAAGCTCCACAGAAAGAAAACCTATTCTCTCTCTCTTTTTTTTATTAAGCGAGAGGCAGGGAGGCAGAGAGACAGACTCCCACATGTGCCCTGACCAGGATCCAACCTGTAAGTACCTTACAAGGTGATGCTCTGCCCATCTAGGGCCACTGCTCAGTTACTCAGCAACTGAGCTATTTCAGTGCTTGAGGAGAAGCCATGGAGCCATTCTCAGCACCCAGAGCCAACTTGCTCAAACCATTTGAGCTATGGCTGCTAGAGAGTGGGAGAGAGAGAGAGAGACAGACAGAGACAGAGACAGAAAGGAGGGAGGGTTGGAGAAGCAGATGGTCGCTTCTCCTGTGTGCCCTGACCAGAAATCGAACCTGGGATCTCTACATGCTGGGCCAATGCTTTATCGCTGAGAAAATCAGCCAGGGCCTGAGAACCTGTTCTCTTTTTATTTTTAAATTTCTGTCATTGTCAGGCACAGTACTTGGCACTGTATTGAATGCTTGTTGTATAAATGAGTAAATCTTATGAGAATGCTTTGAATAATGCTGATTTAATAAAGCAACTTGGTTGGGAGAAGTTTCTATTCCAAGGATCAGATATAAAGAAAAATAGCATACTGTTTTTCTAATTTTTTTTGACAGGAATCTAATAATTATATAGCATGTTCATCCTCACTAAAAAGCAAATAAGTGTACTTACAGTATTCTATTTAGGGAAGAATATGGAGAATTAGGCACCTTTATAACCTCCTGGTGGGCATATAAGTTCTTTTTGGGAGGAATTTGGCAAAAATCTATAAAAATTTAAGGTGTATATACCTTTTGCTTCAGGAACTTACCTTGCAAATGAAGTTATGAGGCTATGTTAGTTGTAGCATTGTTTGTAATAACAAAAAACTGAAACAACCTAAATGTCCATCAATAGGTGATTGGCTTAATAAATTATGATCTAGCTATGTACTAAATTATAGCTTAGCGATGCGGCCACAAAAATGTGGTAGATCCATAAGGCTGACATGGAAAGATAATCTGTAATTTTGTAAGAATTAAGAAATAATTTACAAAGTAGTGTTTAATGCCAGAATCAGTTTGTATAAGAAATGAGTACATAGAAAGACAAAATCTGAAATGGTTTACATCAGTGCTGGTCAACCTAGTCCCTACTGCCCACTAGTGGGCGTTCTAGCTTTCATGGTGGGTGGTAGCAGAGCAACCAAAGTATAAATAAAAAGATAGATTTAAATATAGTAAGTTGTTTTATAAAGATTTATTCTGCCAAACTTAGTGAAAATCCGACATAAAGTACTTGGTAAGTAATTATTATTATATGCTTTAACTTGCTGTACCTCTGCTTTATAAATTTTATAAAGTAAAGTTACTTCCCTACTTTATAAATCACCATTACTGTGGAACTGGTGGGTGGTTAGAAAATTTTACTACTAACAGAGATACAACAGTGGGCGGTAGGTATAAAAAGGTCGACTGCCCCTGGTATACATAAAAACTTTTGATAGCAATTATCACTGAAAAGTTATACTGGGGTGTTTCTGATATTTAATTTTATTATTTCCTGCATGGGATCTTTAGAACAAATATGTGTTCTTTTTTCTAGTAAAAATGTATTTTAAAAAGTGCAACTGATTTAGATGAGGGGATGTAAGGTGGTAAAAAAAAAAAGATGGAAAGTGAATCCCTTAGAATGTATGCTAAAATAAAACATAAAGGTGGGTTGTTAAGCTTAATTCTCAGCTAGTTTCTAAAGAGTCCAAGGGCTAATTGAGTAAAGCCCCAACTCGACAATTAGATAAAGTGGTTCCGTGCACTGTCCCCCTTTTTGTGGTATCTCAGTGCTAGACTTGAGCATTTTAACTAAAGATTCTTCATTGTCATTAAAGACGTTCAAGTCTCCTGATTAGTTCCTGAAACCTCTCGTCTCCTCAACTCCCACTCTGCCTGTAGTCCAGCTCTTTGTCAGGGAAACGAGACCCTGCTGTAGCACTAAACACTTCAGAATAACTATATTCTTAGCAAACCTTGTCATTTATGGGAATCCTTAACACTCAGCCTCCAAGTGACAGCTGCTACTTTGGCACAGGATCTTTCAAAATAAAAAGAGTTCTACCAACTGTATCAGCAACAGCTTATTTATTCCAAATTGTTGCCAGCTGCAAAAATAAAAAGGTGATCGTAATAGATCAGATTGGAATGATTTTTCCCTCATGGTTTGTTGCTGGACTTGGGAAATCAACTGGAAAAGCAATTCTGAAGAACACAATGTCCCTGAGAATCATTCCCAAATCCCCCTTGCTCGCCCAGCTTGCCTGTTTGTAGAAGCAGGCTATAAATCTAGGAGCAGTGGGAGTAGTCTCTGCAATTGTGAGAGGTTGTCAACTCAAAGACATCGCTGCTGTTTGCAGTGTGGTAGTGAAGAGCTTGGTCTTAGCCAAGCACAGATAATCAAGGTCCAGCCTTACCACTTGTCAGATGCATGACCTTGGGCAAGTCATTCAACCTCCATGAGCCTTAGTTGTCTCACCTGTCAAGTAGAGTTCAGATAAGCTATTTCATAGGGATGTTGTCTCTGAGGAATTAGTTATGGTATTAATAATGTGTGATATGCTTTGTATAATTCTTCTTACATGGTAATATTATCAATAAATAGTGGCGTTTATTTGGAGATGATGATAATCACCATCACCACAACCGTCATCACCATTATCATCAATGTTAAAAGAGAGTTAGGGGTGATAGTAAACAACATTGAGACACCCATGGAAGTCAGAAGATTTGGATAGATCTCCAGGTTTGGAATTTACTGTACAGCCTTAAGTAACATTTAAGTTTCAGTGCTGATCTGTATAGAGGGAAATAAAAGTACTCTGGTTCTGCTTGTTATGGTGTTGTTGTGACAAGAGGATAATGATCATATCAATAATTGTCAATCATCACACACACTGAAGGAATTAACATAACCATCCCACTTTCTAATTTCTACCCTCATTTATGCTTGGCCTTGGGGGAAGGCAACTACCACTCCCAGCCCACCTTTTGTGCGGACATGCTCAAAAAGCACAATATGAGTTGGTATAGGGTAGTGGAATTGCTGTACATTTCCCGTTACTACCAAATTTAAATTGCCATTTGCTTTTTTGCCATATATTGTTTTTCATTCTAAGATTAATATATGCTCCAAGTCAGAATTTGGGAATATCAGATAATAGAAACATCCATTTGCTATTCACATACTAGTTTTTTTTTTTTTTTTTAACAGAGACAGAGTCAGACAGACAGGAACTGAGAGATGAGAAGCATCAATCATTAGTTTTTCGTTGTAACACCTTAGTTGTTCATTGATTGCTTTCTCATATGTGCCTTGACTGTGGGGCTACAGCAGACTGAGTAACCCTTTGCTCAAGCCAGCGACCTTGGGTCCAAGCTGGTGAGCTTTGTTCAAACCAGATGTGCCCGTGCTCAAGCTGGATTGGGGTCTCGAACCTGGGTCTTCTGCATCCCAGTCCAATGCTCTATCCATTGCACCACTGCCTGGTTAGGCCATATACTAGTCTTTTTTATTTTATCATGTTAAGCATAATAAGACAAATGTTTGCTTAAAACAAAGTATAATCCCAAATACTTCCTAAAAATCCATCAATATTAAAACAAAATATTACTTTACTGTCTTTCATTCAGACAAAAAACATACATAGGTAACACATAGCCACAGTCAACAAGAGTGGAGATAACCAGGGCGAAAGGCGGTGGGCATTAGGTGGAGGTGGACAAAGCAGGGAGCAGGAGCAGAGTGAGGTGTTGCTAGGGCGGAGGGTGAATGAAGCAGTGTACAGATGACGTTTTGTTAAGTTGAGCACTTGAAACCTGTATGGTTTTGCGAACCAATGTTAGCCCAATAAATTCAATTAAAACACACACACACACACACACACACACACACAATATTAGACAATTGCAGGTTGAAATTCTACTTATTTCTCCTTAGGTCAGCAGCTCTCCAATTTCCATGTGTCTAAAAATCATTCGGGGACTTTAGTAAATGCAAATCCCGGCCCTAGGGCAGTGATGCTAACTGGGTAGGTCTGGAATTTCTTGGCATCTCCATTTTTAACAAGCTTCTTAATGCGATACAAATGCAGGCAGGAGCACACTGGGAGAGAGCCCAAGTCCCGGCTGGCGGCTGGCGCATGCGGCCTCTGAGTGGCCGCAGCGGCCAGAACCGGAATGAAGACTGTGACTCCTGCCAGCGGCCGGAGTCTTGCCTCCTTTTTGTTTGACCTGTGGCCCCAGGAGAATTAGATTCATCTCCTGGCTGACCAAACGCCATTCTCTCAGGAGTGGGTGGGGGTGGGGAAGCAGAGGGAACGCAGATCTCTACCCCGCAGCTGACACCAGCTTAAACCTGCATGGCCTATCATGGGTCTTCTGGCCATCTTCTCGATGGTTCCAGGGGACACAAAGAATGTTCCAACATTTCTCTGGTTCCATAAGAGAAGGAAACAGAGGTAGGGTTAATAAGACTGAGGATCAGGCAGTTAACAGTTTCCAGGGACAAGATATGTGTAGAGATATGAGCAGGAGACTTCCTCCAGGCGTTCTGGGGCTGTCAATACAGCCGAATCCCTTTGTTCTTTTCTCAAAAAGTCCCTTTTTTTCTCTCGCTCTCTCTCACCTACCCCCATTTTAGAAATGCAAACAGATGTAAAGAAAAATGAGTTTTTATAACTTTGAAAAAAGCAATGGTTGCATTCAGGGCGTTGTTTCTTTCAGATAATGAGGTTCTGCCCGCCACACTCGCCCACGCCTGCTCTGTAAAATCACACACAGTGTGACGGAGAACGCCATCCCCGGCTCACTGAGCATACCCTGATTCAGTCTCTGCCGCCGCCGCCTCCTTGTGGGAGCTCCGCAGAAACAACAGCATTGGTTACATAACCTACCATTACTTTCAGTAAGCGCCCCAATGCTGGTCTTTAAAGCCTGGTAAGATTTTACTTAAATGGAACAAATATTAGAACAAGCCCTGTGAAGTTGAAAGAAAGAGAGCTGTATAAAGTGTTTCTGTTGAATTTTTACGTTTCCTTCTGTTCTCTCTGAAGCAGCAGTGACGAGAACACTGGCAGCCTTTCCGTCCAAGGTCCAGTACGACTGTCCCCCTGAAAAGGAAATCTGTGTATTTCTATTTTCATATAATTAGAGGTCTAATTCTTAAGAAGGCTTCAACGCAGTTTTCTCAGTTCGCTATGAGGACACTGAGGGTCAGAGAGGAACTCCGTGCTGGTCACTGCTTGTTTGTTGTCAGGTCCATGCTCTGCTCCCCTCCTGCTCTGCTCGGCATCTCTGGGGCCTGATTCCTTCAACAACGGCTTTCTAGTTAGGTTTGCCTGATGGAAGCTCTGGTGGGAGACAAGAGCAGGAGCAGGGAGAAGCCAGGCCATGTTCCTCTCTTTCTCCTGCTGCTGGGGCTGCCTCTCCAAGTGGCTGCAGCTTTTTCTTGTTTCCTGCTCCTACTATTGTAGAAACCTCCTTTACCTGTGGTACCAGCTTCTACCACACAGGCCCCAGCTTTTTTTTTTTTTTTTTTTTTTTTTTAACAGAGGCAGAGATAGACAGGGACAGACAGACAGGAACGAAGAGAGATGAGAAGCATCAATCATCAGTTTCTCGTTGCGCGTTGCGACTTCTTAGTTGTTCATTGATTGCTTTCTCACATGTGCCTTGACCGCGGGCCTTCAGCAGACCGAGTAACCCCCTGCTGGAGCCAGCGACCTTGGGTCCATGCTGGTGAGCTCTTTGCTCAAGCCAGATGAGCCCATGCTCAAGCTGGTGACCTCGGGGTCTCGAACCTGGGTCCTTCCACATCCCAGTCCGACGCTCTATCCACTGCACCACCGCCTGGTCAGGCGAGGCCCCAGCTTTTGATCTCATATGACTACCTCCTCCCTTTATGCCTTTTGTGCAGAGTTCAGTAAACTTATTTTTTTAAGGGCTGGGTAGTAAAAACTTTAGGCTTTAACAATCAACTGACAAAGGATATTTTGTAGGTAATTATATAATACTTAAAATATAATCATTTAAAGATTGTTAGCTTGTGAATGATATAAAATCATAGGCAGTGGGCTGGCTGAATTTGGCTCAAGCCCTGCTCTTAGCCTTCAGGGTGGTGGTGGCTTCTGACAGGCGCTAACCTTTGGATTGCCTCTTGGTCTCCTTGCTGCTCATCAAAGCTCTGTCTACCTAGTTCCTTCCCTATATTCCTTTTAAAAATTAAGCCACCTATCATGAACTCTCTTTTCCTAAATGGACCCTGGCCAACACAGACATGACTTGTTTATGTCCCCAAACTTGGACATCAGGCCTCCGCATCTGCTCTCTCCTCTCCTGGAATATACCACTCTGGTATCTCTGAGGTGCCATCTCTCTCTCTCTCTCTCTCTCTCTCTCTCTCTCATTTCTTTCAGGTCTGCACTGCAATGTCACTCTATTAGGAGATTTCCCAGCCAGCTGATCTAAAATGGGCTTTTCCTGCCGGTCCCTTGATTTTCCTCCTGTCCTCTCAGCCTTGCCTCTGCCATTCCCTTTGCTCAGCATATTCTGTCCTCCCCTCTTTTGACTGGCTGACATGTCATCTCCTCAAGGAGGCCCTGCTGGAGCACTTTATATAACTGGGTGTCCTTTAACCCTCACCATCCCCACCAACACTTACTTTCCATCTCTGAACAATGTTCACCCTCTTCTTAGAAATGACCACTCCTTGTGAGTGTGTGTGCCTGGGTCTTTACTGTCTTCTTCCCATCCCCATATGAAATATCACAAGGCAAGGGGCCATGACCACTTTACCAACCAACATAAACCAAGTGCTTACATAGTTCAGGCCTTATACAGTGTAGGTGCCCAATAAATATTTGTTGAGAGAATGAATAAATGATCCAATATGGGTCATTCACTGATGTAGGAAAGATGATTAAAGAGTCTTTCCATTGTATTACAGGCCATTATTTGACCACCTATATCTCTCTGGCCCTCACCATTTTTGTTTACAATGAAGGTCTTTTAATATAAGGATCTAAGACCTCTGCCCTAAGGCTTTCTTGGGCAGCTTGTGTATGTGTGGTCTGCATTCCACGGCAAGGAGTTAATGCTTGTAGAAGCAGCTTTTGAGCAATGGCCAGCAAGAATAGGTAGATAGTTAACCCAGCTTTGTCACTTGCCTAACAGAATTACTCTGAAGCAAGGTTCCCACAGTTTTGAGATGTCTCAGTTGCTTCTCTTGTCCACAGTGGTACCTGCCCATTAATCTATTCTTTATTGGCTTTCTTCCCTTCCCTGTCTTACTCCCCACACCTAACAGGTGCTTCCAGGGATTACCTGCCAAGAAAATTACAAATGTTTATCTCAGAATGTGCCTCCTGGAGAACCCAAGCCAAGATATCTTTCAATCTAATTCCTAATTCTCCGCCACCATTCTTCTTTTGGGGAAGTATTGCAACAAAAGTGTTCCAAACTAGCAGTTACATAGGTTGGGTGGAGAACAGAATTTTTTTTTCCATTTAACCCATTCCACACCATCAGATATTTTGTTTCATTTTTTTGTGATCTCTGCAGACATTCCCTACACATGATAACTCCTCCTTCCACTGCAATAATCTCCAAATAGGGCTGTCTTGTCTTTGGTCTACAGTTGAACTCTAGTGCCCGCTCCTGGCACTAGATTCTATTAATAGTATCAATAATCAGTATAATACAGCTGAGTGAACATTTGTGGATTTTTTTTCTTTTTTTTGTGTGAAAGAGACAGAGAGAGGGACAGATAAGGACAGACAGACAGGAAGAGAGAGAGATGAGAAGCATCAATTCTTTGTTGTGGCACCTTAGTTGTTCATTGATTGCTTTCTCACATGTGCCTTGATTGGGGGGCTATAGCAGACCAAGTGACCCCTTGCTAAAGCCAGCAACCTTAGGCTCAAGCTGGTGAGCCTTGCTCAAACCATGTGAGCCTGCGCTCAAGCTGGCGACCTCAGGGTTTCGAACATGGGTCCTTTTCATACCAGTCCGACACTCTATCCACTGTGCCACTGCCTGGTCAGGCTTGAGTGAACATTTGATGTATGCCAGACTGTGTTACACAACTAACTTACATAACTTACTTGAACAGTCACAACCATAATTGAGAAAAGTGCTGTTATTTCCTTCTTACAATAAGGAAAGCTAACCCCAGGGAGGTTATAATTTGCTCGTCTACTAGGGGGTAGAGCTTGGATTTGAAGCCAGAGGTTTGGCTCGAGTTCCACCATTAGAATTTTGGCTCCACCACCATAAAATGTCCCAAGCTCTCTGCCCATAGAATAACCAAGTCTCATCACACACAAAATTTATTTTAAGGCAGAACATTAAAATAAGTTATTGCAGTAATGAAGTTTCTAAGATTTTAGCCAAAAAGAGTGAAGTCATTTGGTTATGAGAAACAAAAAACAAATGCTTAAAAGTAAATGCAAATGGAGCATTTCCTGAATGAAAGATATAAAAATTGCAGCCTTTAACATTTTTATTTTTCCCTGATTGGCCCTTATGGTAAAATAAAAAATAAAAGCCTGTTTATCATCATCACTGCTGTAGAGCATGGATCTGAGGAAAAACGCTTCCCCCTACCGGAGCCAGCATTATATGGTAATGGCCTAAATGCTACCCTGGCGTCGACCTCCACCTGTCCCACATTCCAAACCAGCAGAGGGGACTGATGCGGGGCCAGCGCTCCAGCCATAAGGAGAAGAACTCGGTGCAGCAGCACCCGGATGTGCAGCCCAGCTCGCCTTCCTCACCCAGAAGCCCATTCTTCAAATTGCCTGTTTCCAGGATCCCAAGGACCAGACTCAGAGTTCCAGTCTCCAGTCCTCCTCATCTCAATCAACCACGGGAGACTCACACTGCTGCCACCGAATGTTCTCCGTCCTGTCATTTTGGAGGTTTTCATCTTTTCATTAGTTTAATGAGAAAAAACAAAAGCAATAAACCTGATAATACCTTCAAGGCCAACCCAAATAAGCATTTAAGATAAGAGTTGAAGCAAGTTAATAAATATAAGACAGTTAAATATGTACACACCTTTTAATGTTTGCATATTGGGACAGAAAGAGTGGGGAAGCTCCCATTCTGAGGAAAAAATTGTAACAATAAAGGGGTTATTTCTGTTGTTTTGACAGTAATTTTGCTATATAAGTCTGATTTTAATTACCCTTTCTTTATTATAAAAGTAAACATAATATACTAAAAGAGAATTTACTAAATGCTAGACCTTTGGTTAAGCATTTTCCATATATTGCTTTTTTAATACAACACTATTATGAAATAGATAACATTTTTTTCTGCTTTTTAGATAAGGAACAGAAATGGTAAGCAATTTTCTCAGCATCATACAGCTAAGCTAGTAAGTAGTAGCACTGTGGGGATTTGAACTCAGGTACTTTGTCTCTAGAGTTCAAACTATACTATGTTACCTCAGTACATTAACAGTGTAAAAAAATCTAAAAAGCTTATTGTATGAAATCGGAAAAATAAGAGAAGTGTAAGAATATTTGAGTCACTCATAATCTTACCATCTAGGAATAAGTTAACATTTGCTGCAATGATCATGTTATAATATCTATAAATATGGTTTAGTTCTTGTTGTTTAGTATCTATCATCTATCTATCTATCTGGTCAGGCTTGAGTGAACATTTGATCTATCTATCATCTATCTATCTATCTATCTATCTATCTATCTATCTATTCATCCATCCATCCATCCATCCAACCATCCATCCATCCATCCATCCATCCATCCATCCATCCATCCATCCATCCATCTGCCTACACTCCCACCCATTCCTCTATCCATTTTCTTTAATGCTGGTAATTCAAACAATGCTTGTATCTTAGGTTGAATTTCCCAGAAGCAAACCTTGGCAACAAAATTTGAGTGCAACTTGTTTTCAGAGGATTTGTTCCTGGAAATACCAATATGGCAGTGGAGAATTGAGGCAGGAAAGGAAGAAAAGGTCATAAAAAGTGTGTTAATGACCCAGTTTCCATTGAGAGCAGTGTTATCCTGCGGGATAACTCTGGAAAATGATATGGAATTTGACTTAGGGTTGTACCCATGAGGGATGGAGAATTTAGAATATTTATCATGCAACTCATTTATCATCGGATGAGGGCTGCTCCAGGATAAATGAACTCCCCAGCATTTCTGGCCTGCCATGCATAATGACCAAGGAAGTTCCTATGGCTATAGACAGCACTTGAACTGTCATAAGGGTTTGTAGTTAAAGGTGTAGAAATAAATGATGAGGGACTAGAAGGGATGAGTAGCAATGGCAGTAGTAGCTTCAGCCAGCTAGGAACAAAGTCGGACTTATTACATATATACATAGAGTTTTATATTTTGCTTTCTCACCTAATGCAATGCCAGGAACACTTTACTTATATTTGAATGTTATGTAAGAAAATGACTTTCAGTGGTTGGCCTAGCATTTCATTTTATAGATAAAATACAATTTACTTAACTGATTCCTTAGTGTGGGAGAATAATTTGTTTGTAATTTTGCAGGATTTAAAATAATCCAATAATAAATATCTTTATACACACTGCTTTATTTCTTTAGGATAAATTAAATACAATTTGATAATTAACTAAAGCCATGATTACTAAGCCCATATCTCTAAGAATACTTGAAATTGACAGCAAACTTAATATTTTTTGTCCTGATGAGGTCTCAAGACAGGGAAGTGACATAATAATACCTTTTCATCATGAATCTTGTTATTCTTTATGTTTAGTTCTCAAAGTATGGAAGACTGTTACACAATGAAAACCCTTATTTCTGTCTAGCCAAGGTAACAGGTTTATCACCATGTCATCAAATTACTTTTAGGAAGCAAGAGGGGAACACCCTCCCTATAAAAGGGTCATGAAGAGACTTGGGCTCTTTCTCCACAAACATCATCTCACACAGGCTTAATGGAAAATGGTTAGAGTCCATAGAATTTTGCATTTTGCTTGTTTGAGGGAAAACATACCTAATTCTATTTCCCATTCAGTAGTCTGGCATGCTTTTTGTCCTACTGAAATATCTTATAAAAGTCCTTAATAGCCACCATTAAATCCATCCAGTGGCCTTGTCCTAGTTTTTACTCCTTTACTTCTTTGAAGTGCTGAGAGGTATCACTAGTGAAGATTTCTAACCTTCGGTGGAGCCTTTACTTCCCAGGTTGTCCCACTCTTGTTCATTTGGCTATCTTTGACCCCCTGAGTATCTCCTCTTCTTCACTTCTCCTAAGTGGAGGTGCCCTTAGAGCTTAGGCCTGTGCCCCCTCCAGCTCTTTCATCTGAGTGATGTTGCCTGTCCCAGGCTTCCGTTTTGGAGCGTGGAGTGGACTCTCAGAGCTCCATTCATTTTCACCGCTCTCTTCTTATATGATGTGACAATAAAACTTCCTGACGGGAAACACCTCAAACTCTACATGATGACATCCAAATGTGTACTCTCTATTTCAAAACAGTTTTCCTTATTATTCTCTTTTTGTAATCTGTAACTCTTTCTCCCTAGTCAACACTTTGAAATTCCTAGTTTTCTAAAATCTTGCCAAAAAACTACCTATCCCGCTTTATCACCTTTCTCCATTATATTTTTTTGCTTCACTCAACATGCTTCCAACAGACTGTACATGGGTTTCTTCTGTTTTTATTCAAATTACTAGAATATAGGAAATCCAGAAGTTTGGATTTGATTTTCTATGTGATGTTGACCAAATTTCTCTCAGCGTAGTCATCTCAATCAGAATAATAGCAATCCCTTTCACAGAGGTGGTATAATGGGAACATAATGTGTTTGGCACATTACAGTCTCACAATAAGTTTTTGCATAACTATTCATTCATTCATCACTATGATGCTTCAAAACTAAAATGTGCCATGAAAACTTTGTTCCCATGGTCCCAGCACTCTCTGCTCTAACCTCCTCTGTCTTTCACATCTTTCATGGATCAGGTATTAATGCAAACTGTTTGTTGGCACTTTATAAGTAGGCTTTCTCTAAATATATTAAATTTCTTAAAATAAGAAACTCTATTCAGTAGGTTAGAGCGGTGGTTCCCAACCTTTTTTGGGCCACGGACCAGTTTAATGTCAGAAAATATTTCATGGACAGGCCTTTAGGGTGGGATGGATAAATGTATCACGTGACCAAGACAAGTGTCAAGAGTGAGTCTTAGACAGATGTAACAGAGGGAATCTAGTCATTTTTTAAAAATAAAACATCATTCAGACTTAAATATAAATAAAACAGAAATAATGTATTGAATAAGTTATTTATTCTTTCTCTGTAGATAGGTACCAAATGGCCCACGGACCGGTACTGGTCTGCGGCCTGGGGTTTGGGGACCACTGAGTTAGAGCATTGTCCTGAAGTGCAGAGGATGCTGGTTCGATCCTCAGTCAGGGCATATACAGGAACAGATCAATGTCCCGTCCCCCCCACATGTTCTCTCTAAAATCAATAGACATTTTTAAAAAAGAAACTCTACTCCAGACTTCTGTGTATAAAGGAAGTGCTAAAAATATTAAAGTGACCAATTGTCCTCCTTTAGGGAGGACAGTCCTTCTATTGTAACTTCTGTCCTCCCTCAAAAAGTATCCTCCTACATGTCCTCCTTTTTGATATTGAAAGACTAATCTGTAAATGTCCATATTCAATCTATGCAGAGTTGATCCATTGCGTGTGATGTGACATATTTGTATTTGACATGCCAATTCGCCAAGGGTCAGTGCAGTGTGGCAAGATGCGATTATGAGACACATGTGCTCCGCATGGGAGACCTTGAGAGAGCATGTGATATCCTGAGCGCACAACTGGCTTTATGTACTTCTTACTGAAACACGACATGGTACATACGACATTGTAGACTCACGATTATTTCTTTCTCAGTGAATATTCATAGACAGGTAAGCACAATTCATGTAAAGTTCAATATAAAGGATATTTCTTGTTCAGATATTTCTAATATATTGTTATAAGATGATACATTGACAAAAATATTCATTCAATGGAAAAGTACTCATTTAGATAATATTGTCTAAATGAGTACTTTTTTCTTACAATTATTATTAAAAATTAATAGGCATGTAAGCGTAAGTACAATATAAAATATCAAAAATGTTTTATTATGCATTTATCATATTATAGTATATTATTGTTTCAATGAATAAAATGTTTCTTTTATTTACAATACTGTTTTCTTTTATTTATTTTTGTCCTCCTTTTCATTGTAAAAAAGTTGGTCACCTTAAAAATACTGAATCCAGAGCTCACTCCCTCCATTCTGAAAAAGTTTTTACAAAATTTGTACATTCTAGTAGAGAAAACAGCTAAGTATTACTTGTTCATTTTAAACATAAATCAAAAGGAAGATCAGGTGACAGATGATTGATTCACTCCCGTAGTTAAATGATACATTGCTGAATGAAAATTTCTTTTGATATGAGTAAAAATTATGTACATGTCATGGTGTGAAGGAGTTACATACTTTGGCATATTAGAAGCAGCACATCAATATTTTGTAAAATTATCTAGCATTCTCTAAATTGACATTATTCTACATCTGGTAATCTGATAAAAAAAAAAGTTAAGTAGCTTCTTTTGATGTCATTTACAGATCACAGTAGTTTCCACTTATCTGAAGTTCTGCTTTTCACACTTCAGTTACTTGTAGCCAACCAAGGTCTGAAAATATTAAATGGAAAATTCTAGAAATAAATAATTCATAAGTTTTTTAATTGTGTGCTGCTCTAGGTAGCATGATGAAATCTCATCATTTCTGTCCTTCCCAATGTGCAAATCACTACTTTGTCCAGCATCTCCACGCCGTCAGTGCTCCCAGCTACTTAGTAGCCGACTTGGTTGATAGACCAACTGTAGTGGTATTGCAGTGCTTGCATTCAAATCACCCTCACTTTACTTACTAATGTCTCACTCATCTCACTTCACCTTCTCACATGGGCATTTTATCGCCACACCTCACAAGAAGGGGGAGCACAGTGTAACTCATGTAACTTTTATTACAGTACATTGTTATAATTATCCTATTTTATATCTAGCTAATGTATGTATAGAAAAGCACAATATTTACAGGGTCTGATAGTATCTGAACTTTCATGAATCTACTGAGGGTCTTGGGACATATTCCCTGAGGATAAGGGGGAGCTATTGTAATTGTTTCTGTTCAAATAACTTGCAATTAGTTTGCTGTTTTCCTTGTGTTTGCAATAAACTGATTAGTTAGAAGCTGCTGAATGCTTTTATTTTATTTCTAAGATTATAATCCAGTCATTGGCATTGGCTTGTGAAGTTTTGGGAGAAAGTAACTTTTTAATGATTTACACCACCAGCATTTTGTTAACCCAACTTCTTCTGAAACTAATGACTTCAAAATAATCTGTATAAATTCTAGATGTTGTTTACTACTCAAATCTTCCTTAAGAAGATAATGGCACAACATTTTAAAACATCCAAATGTATAATTGAAATTGCGACTCCAGTACAACTGAGCCTCTTGGAATAGTATGTGTATCTCCCAGACGGGCAGGAATGGGACTAAACTGCAAGGCACTCTGGGGGTGAGTAGGCAGCCCCTGAATAGGAGACAGTAACTGTTGTGCAGATGTAGTAAGCACTGTTGCAAATCTTTCTTGCTTTCTTCTGGAACAGTGGTTTTAAATAGCTTCCAGGAGACCCTAGGGTTCTGAGGAGATTTTATAGGAGCAGTGCAGTGGGGTGGGGTGGAGGTGAGGGGACATATGGGGGGGGGCAATGCGTGTGTCAGGGAAAGGGCTGAGAAAGACCAGCTGGATGCTTCAAGTCCCTTTCTTCCCCTGCTCCAATTTTCTCAATGACTCATACCTGTTTTCTATACAGATCTTCTGAGCAAGATAATGTTTGAAATCTCTGTTTCAGAACCCAAGTAAAATTCTTTCAAATGAATGGGCCACTATACTTATGGATGGTAATAAATATTTTCATATAACTTATTAGTTGCCTTTAATTGGGCCAGTAACATGTCCTAGGAAAAAAATAAAGAAGGTCAGTGCTAGAAAGTGTTTTTTTATTGAACGGTTTTTTCAAATTAAATTCAAATATTTAATTTCAAAGACTGCATGAAATCAAATACCTGTATTACCCTGCTCTCCATCGAACCCAGCCCAGACACTGGTCTCCTACTTTGACAGGTCACTCAATTGGTCTCTTGCAGTTTGAGAGACAGACAGAGACCTGAGCTCCATGTTTAACTCTATATTTTAAGGGTTTGACTTTCAAGCCATCTGCTCCTATCACATCACTTGAAGGGAAATCCCTGTAGAAGGCAATGCAGACCTCATAATTCCATGAGTAATGTTGCTAAGCACCCCATCTCTGCTGCCCAGACACTGGCATTTCTTATCTCCGATCCTAGAGCTCAGATATTAGCAATTCTTATATCCCACCCTAGATCCTGTATGTTAATCAGTGAGCCTGTATTGGCTTGACCATTCTCTGAGGAAGCCAAGGAGTTCATTCAGAACTGCAGAAGTGTCAAGACCCACCTCCACCTCCAGCAGCACAGAGAACTCCTCTTACCAAATTACCAGGAGTTCTTTAATATTTGTTTAATTTATTTTAATTTGCTTCATTAACTAATTAATCTGAACTCTGGATTCTCTTATTAGTTAGGAGAGTATGTACTTGAGCAGAGGTGTTTGCAACTTTTATCAGTTTTACTCTTAAAAACTGTTATGTACAATCTATTTAGTATAAATGTCACTTCCCTGGATTCACTGCCTAGGAACTGAGGCACTTCTGTTTGGGGTTAGGAAAAGTTCAGTAGATCAGTATATTAAGGGTGTGTTTCTTGATGCACACATTCCTCTGAGATGCTGAGTGAGAAAGGATTTCTGTGGCCAGACATATTTTGGAAACATTGTGCTTTTCTCAGTGATTCCAAGTATGCATTAGAAGGGTGGAATGCTAAGAAGTTTTTCTTAAACTTACTTGATTATATAATTTTTAAATTCTTCCTTTTTCCCCTTGTCCTCCCTCCTCTTTTCTTCCTTCCTTTCTTTTTAGAAACATTAAATATCTAGGGCTCCATGAGAAAGATTTTGGGAGACACTGCATTTACCTGTCAATTTCTATTTTCTCTGTAATTCCAGAGTCAGTACTGTGTCTGGCACAGGTGATCACTCAATACATGATTGTAAATTTGTCGTAAACAAGAGAGTGTATTAATAAGATGACACAATTGTATTGAAAGTTGTTTTTAAAAATCATACCAGTTATCGGGTGTCAATAATTTGGGAGTTTAACAGAAATAAATTATTTCAAAATTTAATTAATCCACATTGGATGTGGATCAAAATCACAACATGTCTGACTGGGGACAAGCCCTGGTACTATTTTATAGATAAGGTATTATCTTTTAGACTGAATTTAAAAGATATTGAAAGAATTACCTTGAGCAAATGAAGTATAGCAATAGATACATGAGTTTTGGTCTCAACCCAGTGAGCTCAAACCCTAACTCTGCCATTTACTGGCCAAGGGAATGTGAACAAACATATCTGTATCTCAGTTTCCTCATTTTTAAATGGTGATGGTAATTGTGTGCCTCTCAAACTCATTGTGAGGACTAAGTGAGACAAGTAAACAGCAAGTAAAGTGTCTGGCAAATGAAAATAATATTAGATATTAATATTGTTAAATATATTATCAACCCAAATTTCATAGTCAATATGAAATTAGAAGTGGCACTAGTCCTATTTGGAAGTTGGGAGACCTTAAGATTAGAAACATGGGTGCAACTAAGGTCTCCATGTTGATAGTCCCCAATACTGGGCCACTTGTATCATTTTATTGGAGGACAGTACATTCTAGTTTGAAGATACAACTTACATATCTTCCCAGAAAGGGGTAGGTGGGCCTTTTACTTGTTTGAGTATTTGGGGATCTCAGGCAGAATTCTTGCTGTTTATCTAAAAGTCCCCGGGAGATGACATTAGGTTTTGAGAAGTGATAGAAGGAAGATAGTGCCCCCTCTGTGGGGCCAGCAAGCACGAGCCGCTATACTTACCGGAATGGGTAGGCAAACGCTATGTCAACACTCAGGTTACTGTCCGTCTTGTTGACGCAGTCCACACTCAGCCGCAGGCCACCGGAATAACCACCGCATGTTGCAAAAGCAAAGATTGCAAAAAGCTGTGATGAATGAAGAGAGGGAGAGAGAAAGAGAGAGAGAGAGAGAGAGAGAGAGAGAAATGTTAGAGTGATGCTGATCAAGCAAGGAATGTCAATAAGAGCTTAGAGGTGGATTGAGAGAGGTATGGCTCTTCTAAAGCGCAGTGCCATGTTTGGTTCAGGTTGGAAGGCAGAGGATGGGGAATGGGGTCTAAAAAATAACCTGGCAAGCTGGACTCATTTTGCTTTGAGATAGAGTAAAGACAGCAACAAAGTGTCTGTGCATGAGTATGTAAAGAGCTGTCACACCTCAGAAGACAGAGATGTAATCTCACATCAAAGGCTCTGGAGGCTACATGCATGTGAGCTTCATGATAACTATCTCCAGGTGGGAAGAATTTGGGGTGTCTCCTTGCTTTCTTCTTTCTGTTTATCTGGATTTTTCTGCAATAAAGATGTTTGTCTTTTGAAATAAATAGATTACTAAGAAGGTGTGATCAGAGAATTTTAGACCTAAAGGGCTGAGGATGAGAAGGTAAGTATCTGAGAGGTGCCAATTCAGAGCACAAGATCTCAGTGTATATGAGCCTCAAGCCACCGTTGATGGTGACCTCTCTGTGTGAGATCATCTTTCTAAGTCAACTATTAAAAGGTTCAACTGGTTACCAATTAATTTCATGGGCTAGCCTGGTATAGAACATGGATCTGTGGGAATCAGGCACTGACAATTAGAAGCAGAAGCTCAAAAGTGTTTTCAAGAAAGAAGATGCCTCTGGGAGGGTGGGCACAGCCATAGATGGCATATAAGAAAATGCTAAATTTGTCCACTTAGTGTAGCTAAATTCAAAAGAATTCCCGCCTGACCTGTGGTGGTGCAGTGGATAAAGCATCAATCTGAAATGCTGAGGTTGCTGGTTCAAAACCCTGGGCTTGCTTGTTCAAGGCACATATGGGAGTTGATGCTTCCTGCTCCTCCCCCTCTCCTCTCTCTCTCTCTCTCTCTCTACTCTCTCTCTCTCTCTAAAAATGAATAAATAAAATCTAAAAAAAAAAAAAAGAATTTCCTTGTTATTTTCAAAGAAAGTCAATTAACTGCACTTAACACTGACCCACGCTGTAATATCTCTATTTTCTTTTCACTTTTTAAATTCAGCTTCTTGCAGTAGCTTTGGGTCCCTGTCAGGAACCCAAGCTCACTTTACATAGCTGGAGGAGTTATTGCTTCCTCATAATAACTATAAGCATGCAGGCTCTGAAATGTGACCTTGGCATTGGTGCTTAATTTTCTCATGCCTTGGTTTTCTCATCAATAAAATAGCATTGATAAAATGTCCCCTGGGTTGTTTTGCTGTCATGACGTGAGTTTGACAGTTACTGTAAACAAGAAGGCTTCTGGAGCTGGCAATGTCACCAGGTCTGTACCAAAAGTTCAGAAGGCAAAATAAATATTATTCATAACACCTAATACGTCAAGAAGAGCCCGAGAAGCGGTGGGGCGATCCATTCGGTTCACGCCAGTTCAGCAGAACCGATACCTGATTTTTCATTGAGTTCAGTGAACCAGTTGTTAAAATGGTAATCAAGGTTCTCTCTAAGGTAGGCAGTTGGGCAGCTGCCTAATGTGGAAATTAAAAATTTACATTCCTTACTCTTTTTAAACGTTCATCTGCGCAACAGAGTATTCTAAGTGCGTGCCTGTAGTCATGTTCATTCTGTCCATAGTTGGAAAAAATTGCAAGTGAGGTTGCCAATCAAGAAGCAATATGGAAATATCTTGAATAACAGTTTTATTTTTTGTCAGGTATTATTTAATATTTTTTCATTAATATTTTAAAACTCTTCTAACATAACCTAGTTTTGTGTACTTCTTTTATTGTTCTTATTTAAGTATGAACTGCATGAAATAATAAACTACTTTTTGGTATCGTTTTCTTATACTTAAAACAGATATTAGGGCAGAGAACTGGTTGTTAAATTATTTGAATCCCATCACTGCTCAGAACTGTTTGTCCCAAGTGACCATTTAACTTTAAATAATTTTATTTATTTATTCATTTTAGAGAGGAGAGAGAGAAGGGGAGAGAGAGAGAGAAAGAGAGAGGAGGAGGGAGGAGCAGGAAGCATCAACTCCCATATGTGCCTTGACCAGGCAGGTCCAGGGTTTAAAGCTGGTAACCTCAGTGTTTCCAGGTCAACACTTTATCCACTGTGCCACCACAGGTCAGGCAGTGACCATTTAACTTTAATAGGAAAAGACTGGTTAATGATAAAACCTTCATGGCAAAAATAATATTTTGTGAATCCTTTTTGTGTACATGGCTGTTTAAAGTTTTTAGTTTTTAAAATCAGTGTTTTAACAATAAAAATAGGGAGGGGGAGGGGCATAAAGAAAACAAGATAGAAGGTGACAGAGGACAATCTGACTTTGGGTGATGGGTATGCAACATAATTGAATGACAAGATAACCTGGACTTGTTATCTTTGAATATATGTATCCTGATTTATTGATGTCACCCCATTAAAAAAATAAAATTATTATATAAAAAAACAATAAAAATAATTTGTGCAAAAAAATATAGCAGAGCCTGACCAGGCAGTGGTGCAGTGGATAGAGCATTGGACTGGGACATGGAGGACCCAGCTTCAAAACCCAGAGGTCGCCAGCTCACCAGCTTGGGCACAGGGTTGCTGGTTTGAGCGTGGGATTATAGATATGACCTCATGGTTGCTGGCTTGAGCCCAAGGTTGCTGGCTTGAGCAAGGGGTCACTTGCTCTGCTGTAGCACCCGCACCCTGCATCAAGGCACATATGAGAAAGCAATCAATGAACAACTAAGGTGCTGCAACAAAGAATTGATGCTTCTCATCTCTCTCTCTTCCTGTCTGTCTGTTCCTATCTGTCCTCTCTCTGTCTCTCTCTCTGTCTGATATATATATATATATATATATATATATATATATATATATATATATATATATATATATATATCTCATATTTTTTGCTCCATAAGACACACCTTTTTCTCCCAAAAGCAGAGGGGAAAATGCTCATGCATCTTACGGAGTGAATGTTCATTTTTTTTAGCTGCTGCAGGTTCCTGGACAACTAGAAGAGTATTTGAACATTAAAGTCTCTTCTCATTTGTTAATAACAGTGCTAATGGTTGTTAATATTGCTGTTGAGTTAACATTGTTGAAATATTATTGTGGTATATTTTATTAAATATTTTAAAACACCGTTTGGTTCAGAATATTTTTTTTCTTATTTTTCTCCTTAAAACCCTAGGTGCATTTTAGGTCAGGTGCGTCTTATGGAATGAAAAATACAGTATACATACAGCAGATATGTAAGGGCAAACTGGGTTTATATGTCTTAATGTTTGCAATACATTTAGAACACATCCTGGCACAGAATAAGCACTCAGTACAGGTTATTGAATGTTATTACTGTAAATAGATGTGGATGGCTTCTAGGTAAGATGTTACAGGATATAAAATCAGACATTCAGACTTAGCCACTAACTCAAATCTATAAGACCATCGGCCCCAGTGAACTAACATCCACACAGTGCAGAAAAAGCTGATCATATTTTCTTTGTCTGCTTTTATTCCTTGTTTGACTCACCAACAGGGACTTGAGGAGGCATTCAGAAGCTACTCCACCCCACTCTGCAGTCTGGGGATGGTGCACGCAGCATGTCAGGGCTGAGGGGAGTATGATCTTTATTCCTCTGGCATGAATTTGCTTACTTCTCAGGACAAAATACTCTTTCTGCCAGCTCTTTTTATCAGTAGGAATAAAGAGAAAGTGATTTGAATTGTTCAGTATCTCACTCTAGATTTCATCATGTAATACTGGATGCCTCAGCCCTCTATGCCATGTCATAGTGGCATTTTGGCAAGTCTTCTCCCAAGAGAAGGAATGGAGTAATGGAACTCAAAGCCCTGTGGTCTATGGAGGTAGCTCCTTCCCTGTTCAAGCTCACACACCTGGAGGACAGAGAAAACTCCTGAGTCAATGAGAGACTGAAACGAGATGAAGTATATTTGTGGCAACCCCTCTCAATTCTCGCAGGTTTGCGTGTTATGTACACACACACACTTCTCTGGTAGCATTATATTCCTCTTTTTAAGATGGGGCAGAATAGCATAATGCCTTCCAACAGGTTCATGTAAAAAAAATCCTTGAAACATTAAGTGTAATGAGTTAGAGGATGCAAAAAGAAATCCTGACAATTCCAGCACTTAGTGGCTACAGAGAAATTACCTTTGGTATTTTACCTTATTTTAAAGTACTTTATATAGAGTAAGATATTAATAATACTACCATGGAGGGAAGTTAAGATGGAATAGTTATGTATTTAACAGTTCAAATGTTAGATGCACAGAAAAAAGGCCTCAGACTATTGAAACTATGCAATTCAATATTGTTTTAACTTCTACTGAATTCTTAAAACACCACATTGTACAAGAGTTAAATATGATGCCCTTGGGCTTTCTGGTTAACTTTCTGATTTCCCCACAGTCCTCACTGATTAAAGGGAAATCACACTGTGTGACCGATATCAAATCAATAATATGATGAGGTAAGGATTAAAAGATAATATCTGTATAACACTGGCAGAGTTGGGTTTTGCTGAGTGAATAACATATTACTGGAATGGTAGATTCCATATTTTGGAGAGTGAAATCAACTCCTTCAGAATGTATTAGCCAAGGGCCTCATCCTATAGTTAGAGTACATCAAGACAAGTAATGAGAGGGGAGGGTCAAAATTCTCTTGGTGTAGGGAAATATGGAGTAGGAGGAAACGTTGGAAATCCTTCTACCAATTTTCCTCCCAGATGTCTGCCCAACCACCCTACTCTAGGTAGTAAGTGGAACAGTCTAGAATCAGGCAGATCTGAGCTTGTATCCAGTTCCTAGCTATCTGACATTGAGCAAGTTCTTTAATGTCTCCAAACCTCAGTTCATACACTTACCAAATCAGGACCCATTCACGGTTCATTCAGCATATGTTTAATGGGCATTTACTAGGTGCCAGCTGAGAGGCAACAGAAACATCACAGGGAAAAGACAAAGAAGATCCCTGCCTACTATGGAGCTGGATGCAGGAGACAGAACCTAAAAGAACATACAAATAAAGTAATAACAAATTGTGATACATATTTTGAGGGGAAGCTCTCCTAAACAAAAATTTTACCACAGGATGTCACATTTAAGCTAAGACCTTGAGGATGACTGAGAGGAAGTCATGCAAAAAGGGGTTAGGGGTGGAGGAAAGTGCTCTGGGCAGAGGAAACAGTGAGGGTGGAAGCCCGGGGAAGAAAAGCTCAACAAGTTCTAAGAGCCAGTGGAAGGTCAACGTGGCAAATGGATGGTGAAAGAAGTGGAAAATAGTAATATATACTTCACATGTGTTTGTGTCCATTAGCTGAGAGAACACATGTATTGCAGTAGGTTCATAGCTTTCCATAAGCCTTAAAACTGCTACTACACTATTGAAGAAACTGGGAACTGGAGAGGAAAATTCACTTGCTCCAGCTCAACTAGAACACTATTGGAACTAGATCTCTGTCTTTAGACTTCCTGAGTCAGCATTCTTCTAATTAGCTCTAGAATAAGAGAAAGAATAATAATGACTGCCTATGTGGGCTGAAGGCATGGCAAATGGCCCAGCTTTCATTGCCCAGAAACACACCATGGTGCTTCTATGGCCCAAGGCTCCCCATGTTTATCTTGGGTGTCTCACAAACACACACCTGTGAGCTCACCAGCCAGAGTGGTCATTTCGCCCTCCATTTATTTATTTATTTATTTATTTATTTCCTTCTTTCCTTCCTTCTTTCCTTCCTCCCCTCCCTTCCCCTCCCCTCCCCTCTCCTTCCTTCCTTCCTTCCTTCCTTCCTTCCTTCCTTCCTTCCTTCCTTCCTTCCTTCCTTCCTTCCTGCCTTCCTTCCTTCCTTCCTTCCTCCCTTCTTTATTTTCTTCTTTACTCTTTTCACCTTTGATGCAGGTTGAAAGGATTCAAGAAAGGATCTTGGAAGATGTTGCCAAAAGAAACTTCCTTAGTTTGACAATTGTTGTTCTGAGAGAATGTTATTATTAGCAAAAGGAAGGTTTTTGTGTCCTGTAGATGTTTGGTTCTGCAACTCTAATGCTTTTCCTGAAACAGACAGTTGCCCTTTCTGGTAGATCGGGGGAAATACACAGTAGGAAAACACTTCCCTTTCCATTCAGGGCTTCCAAAAGCAAAGGTAGTCAACCTTTTTATACCTACCGACCACTTTTGTATCTCTGTTAGTGTAAGATTTTCTAACTGCCCACTGGTTCCACAGTAATGGTGATTTATAAAGTAGGGAAGTAGCTTTACTTTATAAAATTTATAAAGCAGAGTTACAGCAAGTTAAAGCATATAATAATAATTACTTACCAAGTACTTTATGTCAGATTTTCACTAAGTTTGGCAGAATAAATCTTTATAAAACAACTTACTATAGTTAAATCTATCTTTTTATTTATACTTTGGTTACTCCGCTACCACCCACCATGAAAGCTGGAATGCCCACTAGTTGGTGATAGGGACCAGACTGACTACCACTGTGGTAGATGGAAGAGATGGGAATGCTTTGTCATGCAACCAGTGGGCTTGGGTCCTGGGAGGCATGGAGGGAGGAGTCTGAGGGCTTGAGGAAGATGAATAGATGGCCTGGGAGAGAGATTGCCATCTGAGGCTGAGTACAACTTGATGAGTCACATAAATATACAGTGTTGTGTGTGCATGAGCACATTGTGCTATTTTCTCTAAACTCTAGGTTCCATGTGTTTGTCCTCAGCCAACTCTGTGCCTTCTTTCTGGTAATGCCATGTCCTCACTCACCTTCATAGACATCGAGGGTAGAACCCAGGGGCGAAAGTCCATTTGCTCAATAAAGTGAAATTGTAAAACCTCTGTGTTCCCATATTTCCTAAAGCTCCCAACTGTCTTCAAACAAAGCAGATGCCTCACCTCTAGCACATTCTGAGATCTCAATACCATAACCACCGGCCCAATCATTCACTTCCCTTGAGTTCAGGAAACTGAAATATCTCCTGCAATAAACTCTCATTTTACTACTGTCATGAATAATCTATGGCTTCATTTCTAACAACAAAAATTTACTCTTTAAATGGACAAAATTGGCCAGTGGAGATTCCCTTGCATGCAGCCCGATTAGAAATATATTCAGGTGAATTAGAACAGAAGAAGATGCCTTGCATTTTCTGGCTTAATAAGCATCCATAAGCCAAAATCATTTATAGTAGGAATATTTTTGTACTTAATGAAATTGCCACTTCATTCATAGTTAATTTTGTAGTTAATGAAACCAAAGGTTTTCCCCTGGAAAGAGGGCAAGTAGCTCTCTCCTTGTAACTGATTGAACTACACAGGAAGATCAGTGTAAGCTGCTATTAATCCTTCTGGTTAATTTGCAAGGCATAGTTGAAAGCAATGAGTTGGAAGAGGACAGGAAATTGATCTGATTAATTACTCTCAGGAATCTGAGGTCTGCAGTGATGTCAGGTAGGGGATATCTTTCTTTTTTTTGTGACAGAGACAGAGAGAGATAGAGAGAAGGACAGTTGGGGAGAGACAGACAGGAAGTGAGAGAGATGAGAAGCATCAATTCTCTGTTGTGGCACTTAGTTGTTCATTGATTGCTTTCTCATATGTGCCTTGACCAGGGCTACAGCAGAGCAAGTGACCCCTTGCTCAAGCCAGTGACCTTGGGCTCAAGCTGGTGAGCCTTGCTCAAACCAGATGAGCCCACGCTCAAGCTGGTGACCTCGGGGTTTTGAACCTGGGTCCTCTGCATCCCAGCCCAATGTTCTATCCACTGCGCCACTGCCTGGTCAGGCTATCTTTCAAGGCCTAATATATACAACTTCACACATGGAATATGCCTTGGAAGAGGTGAGAGTAAGGAGACTGGTAGGAAAGGTATGGGAGATTGGGAGCAAGTACTGGTACTCATATTACCACTGTAAAGCCAGTAGCCATGGCCACCATCACAGCTGCCTGGCCTGTGCAGGTAACCATTTGATTTGGACAGACGGTAATGAAACAATGGAGCCAATAACTGGCAGGCCATTAGCTTAATCCTAGCTTGCACCCAGTGGGTAGAAATACACACAGTGGGAAAACATTTCCCTTTTCATTCAGGGCTCCCAAAAGCAACTGTCTTATCTGAGTTTCCTTGAATCAAAGTTTTCTACCTCACTAGCCTTATTCACCTCTGTTCCCCATCTCCTTCTCTCTGCACAAACTGGCTTCTCCTTCAGCACTCCGTCATCTTGGCTGCTTCTCCTTTCCTCCATGTGGCCTTTGTCTGCTCTCCTTTCTCTGCTCTCTCCTCTAATGCTAATCTCAGGAACCGAGAGAGCAAGGTCTTGGTCTGCTCCATTTTATAGTGTAGAAATCAAAACCTTTAATCCAATATACAAACAAGGAAGTCTCTGATACAAAGTCACTTATCTGAGACATAATGGGATTCCTCATGAGAGTGCACCACCCCACATCATGCAACAGTCAAGGGTGTGGGGAAAAGCTAGTCTTAAAACTAAGCCTTCAGCTATAACAACCCTGCCTGCTTACAGCCTGTCCCACATGCACAATGCAAACTATAAGCGAGCAGACATATATATCATATTTACAAACTTATTTGACCAACAACCACCAAGTTGTGTGTGTTGACAATCAGATCTCCAAAGGACAAAGCTTTCATTTATAACATTTGGCAATTTCCATGGTGTAAATACACCCATCATGGCTAATTTCCAACTACCAACATAATACCTTTCAACCTTGATTGAGCAGAGAGCTGCACAATCAGCTGAGCTCCAACAGACCACTGCCAGCAAGGGACTTTTCCTGACTCTCCCCTGGGGCAGGAACTCTGGCTGGTTTCATTGTGTCACTCATCTTCCATCGGGTCCATTTATTCATTCTTTGATTGATTTACCCACTCAATTTGTCATTTACTTATTTATTGTAGCTGAGGTTGTTAATGTCTTGCTCAGATCCCCTTAGCCTATTCTAGTGGCCACCTGTAGCTTTAAGGGGACAGTCCTTGTACACACCCCTCAAACAACTGAGTGTCTCTGCTGAGGGCTTTCTTGGGCAGCAGAAATGTACTCAGCCTGTAACTCAGCTCTCCAGTACTCCATGGTGACTTCCAACCAATGTGGGATGAAAATAAGTGAGTAAAATTCTAGTGTCCTTGCACCTTTGTGGGGACATTTTCAGGTGTGCAATACAGATGCCTGCAGCAGCATCTGCTCATTCACACACCCCTGGCTCCTTCCCTTCTTTTTCTATTTCCCGACTCATCATCATGTTTCCTGGAATCGTGTCTCCAATAAACCTCTAGAGCCAAAATTTTCACATCAGAATATCCTTTGGGAAATAAAACTAAGAGACAATTACTGAACAATGAAAATCCACCTGTTGCTTTCCAGGCACTGCAGTGGGCTCCAAGGAATTGGTGTTCTCTTATCTCATGTGTCTCAGCATCTATCTTATCACACTCCCATCTCTCCAGCTCTTTCTAGATAAACTAAATTTCTTTGTAAACAGAAAGTCTTCGTTGGCTTCATTGACCAGAGTAGACTTTCTGACTCCAGTCTTCCCTCCACCCTGGCCCATTATTTCCTGTTGTTGTTTCGTTGTTGTTTTTCACATGAGCAGATTCTTTTTATTTTTATTTTATTTTTTTATGATAGAGACAGAGAGAGAAGGACAAATAGGGACATACAAACAGGAAGGGAGAGAGATGAGAAGCATCATTTTGTCATTGTGGCACCTTAGTTGTTCATTGATTGCTTTTTCATATGTGCCTTGATTGGGGGGCTATAGCAGACCGAGTGACCCCTTGCTCAAGCCAGCGACCTTGGGCTCAAGCTGGTGAGCCTTGCTCAAACCAGATAAGCTCACGCTCAAGCTGGAGACCTCAGGGTTTCGAACCTGGGTCCTCTGCATCCTAGTCCGATGCTCTACCCACTGCGCCACCGCCTGGTCAGGTTATATGAGCAGACTTTTTAATATCTGTATTTGTTCGGCATGATTTATTCACCTGTTTTGTTTGACTTTTCCAAAGAAAGGTAATACACTTGTCTTTGTTTATTGTTGACTCTGCCATTATGCACAGTAGTTGGTGTGAAGTAGGCATTTCCTAAATATCAATACTTGTTGACTAAATAAATAAATATATCCTCTCCACACCTCCAGGGACCTTGCTGTCTATTTGGAGATACAGACAAATGAATGAACAGGCTTTGTGACAGTGTTTTACAGAGGTGGCCACACTTGGAGCATGTTAGGGGGAAACATGGTACTTTCTTGGAGAAGACTAGAGGGGACATGTGGAATAGCTGTCTGTTTGAATGAAAAGCTAGGCAGAAACCAAGAAAGCTTGCAAGCTCTATCCAGATAAGAGGAAAAAGAAGAGTACTTTAACGGAAATGGCGCCATGAGCAGCGTGTCCGACAGCTCTCCCCTAAATCACAACAAATTTATCAACTAGAAACAGAAAAATTTATCCTCGGAGCATTCCGGAGTTCCACACAAACTGATAGCGAAAGGACTGTTATCACTTGAATCTGAGAGACGAGGGTGTGGAGGAATCTACCACAGGGACGTTCTTTCAAACCGCAAGGAAGTGCGCCTGTGGTGAGTCAGCCCATATACTTGGGAACCGCGAGCTGCCGCGAGCGGCCGACGCGAGCCGCCACCGCGAGCTGCCGCGAGCCCCCGTGAGCCGCCGCCGCGAGCGGCCGCCGCGAACTGCTGCCACGAGCGGCCGCCAGGAGCTGCCGCCGCGAGCAGCCGCACGCGCGCCCGGTCCGGTTGAGCACCGCTGACGTTCCCAGCGGCCCGCACACTGCGAGTGGGGGTCGCCGGCCACCGGTGCCCGGAGCGCCCCATTCGCGCGCGTGCCTTGGGCATTCCACGCGCCCAGGGCGCCCTGCTGGCCCGCACACCCAGGGGGCTCCATTATCCTGCGCCTGGTGCGGTCCAGCCGCCAGCGGCGGGGCGAGAGGGAGAGGCTTGGGAGATTCTCTCCGTGGGCGGGGCACCTCACCCAGCCATTCAAGCTAACAATCAAGCGTTGGGGGAGGGGCGCGCGCAGGCAGCCTAAAATACCTTCGGAAGCACAGCTGCGTCCCAATCACTGAAATTAGCTTAACCCATGAAATCTGCGCACCCTCAGTTCTATTTGATAAGATCTCTCTCAGTTCAGCGATCCAAGACAAGAGGCGTGATATTTTTTAGTGCCTCTCGCTAAAGGGGCGGGGGCAACTTCTGATTGATAGAGCCTCCATATTCAGGGATAAACGCTAACAAGAAGGACTTGGCAGATAATAAGGTCTATACTACACTAGTCGTAAGCAGAGACTAGTGCCTCTTCTTCCCTGCAAAAACAGGCTACAAAGTGTGGAAAGCCTGGGTTGAGAGGTCCAACTAAATGATAGGCGCTGAACAGTCACCTTGACAACAATTGACTCCCACCCCCGCCTGATTACACTGGAGGCCCTGACTGTCAGAGCCTTTCCCAAAGCCTTGCACTGAGTGGGGATAGAGTGGGGATTTCCCAGCTCTTTGAGCCTCTTACTCCCCAGGCAGAAGCAGTTGCAGCCTTATAGCTGGATCACCAGGCTGCTAATTCAGAAAGGGGGGACTAGGAGAGAGAATCCAGGAAAGCAAACTCTCTCATCGTTGGACCCTGCAAACGCCAACAAGCCTTTACTTCCAGCAAGACTAAAACCAATTATATGACATTGCCATAGAATCCCATCAACTGCAAATCCCTACCTAAGAGTGACACAGGGGCAGAGCCTGGGGTACAGAGTCACCGACCAGGAAGAGGGAGAGAAAAGAAAAAGGAAGAAGTTAACCTCTCAAAATCAAGAAAAACCCACAGACTTTACAAATTGATCCACTAATTTTTTGTTGTTGTTGTTGTTGTTTGTTTCTTCTATCTTTTAGCCTTTATATCCTCCGCCTCAGTCCTTCTATTCTCTGCCCATCTCATGCTTCCCCTTTCTTGAACTACACTACCCATGAGTGTTGCATTTTATTTTTCTTCTTCATCCTCACCCTCCTTTAAGGTTATACTCCAAAACACTTAACTCTCACTCTCTCCTCTTTTGTTTTTGTTTTTTGTCTTGCTTTATTTTGTTTTTTTCTCTTCCTATTTTATTTCTTCCTTCGTTGTTCTCTTTTTCTTATTTTTTCCTTTCTATTCGTTTTTTCTTTTCTCATTTTACTTTCATCCCATATAATCCTCAATCACGAACAAATAAGTTAATTTGGACTCAAGGCTTTTTTTGGGCTTTATTTCTCTTTTTTGCTTTTGTTTTTATTTTTTTTTCTCTTGTTTGTTTATTTTTGTGGCATTTTGGGTCCTCCCAACCCAAGGTCTCCATTGTATTTAGTCTTCGCTCCACTTAATACAACAGATTTTTACTTATTATTTTTATTTTTTCTTCTTTATTATTCTTTTTTGGTCCTTTTTTCTGGTTCCCTCTTATCCCTCTCATTATATCTCTTAGTTGACTATCACTTACAAGCAAATCATCTTATGCTTGTCTAAGATTTTCTTCCTTTTTTTTTTTTTTTTGCATTTAGTAGGCCCCTACTTCCTTTTTTTTGCCCCTTGAACTCTTCACCCCAAATCAGGCCCTCCATTATAGGCACGATATTTCCCTGAGGAGGGGAGAGGAGGGAAAGAGAAGAGAGAAAAAAAGGGGGAAATAATAAATTATTACTGGTTTTTTTTTGTGGGGTGTTTTACCTTTTTTTTTTTTTTTTTTTTACTTTTTACTCTTTATTAATTCTAATTAGTGCTATCAATAAGACCACCCTCAGATGCCGATAAGAAAGAGGAAATCAAATATTATGGATACAAAAGAAAGAGAGGTAACACAAATAGATGTGGAAAAATCTATGGAGAAAAGACTTAACATATTGGAAGCCTTGGAGCTAAATGACGGAGAATTTAAAATAGAAATCTTAAAAATACTCAGAGAGATACAAGAAAACAAAGAAAGGCAATATAGGGAGATCAGAAAACAACTCAATGAACACAAAGAATATATTACCAAGGAAATTGAAACTATAAAAACAAATCAAACAGAAATGAAAAACTCAATTCACGAGCTGAAAAACGAGGTAACAAGCTTAGCTAACAGAACAGCCCAGATTGAAGATAGGATTAGTGAAATAGAAGACAAACAACTTGAGGCACAACAGAGAGAAGAAGAAAGAGACTCAAAAATAATAAAAAACGAGAAAGCCCTACAGGAATTGTCTGACTCCATCAGAAAGAATAACATAAGAATAATAGGTATATCAGAGGGAGAAGAGAAAGAAAATGGAACGGAGAATATACTCAAACAAATAATAGACGAGAACTTCCCAAGCCTGTGGAAGGAACTAAAGCCTCAAATTCAAGAAGCAAACAGAACACCAAGTTTTCTTAACCCCAACAAACCCACTCCAAGGCACATCATAATAAAGATGACACAAACCAATGACAAAGAAAAAATTCTCAAGGCAGCCAGGGAAGAGTACAACATATAAAGGAAGGCCTATTAGATTATCATCAGATTTCTCAGCAGAAACTCTACAAGCTAGAAGAGAGTGGACCCCAATATTTAAAGCCCTGAAAGAGAGGAACTTTCAGCCAAGAATACTATACCCATCAAAGCTATCCTTCAAGTATGAAGGAGATATAAAAACATTCACAAATACAGAAAAGATGAGAGAATTTATCAACAGAAAGCCCCCACTCCAGGAAATACTAAGGGGGGTTTTCCAACCAGATTCAAAGAACAAAAGAAAACAACACCACAAGTAACAGCTCCACCAAGAACACAATAAAACCAAACTTAAACTGTGACAACAAAGGAAAAAAAGGGGGGAGAGGATGGAGATTAACAGTAGCAAAGGATGATGAAGTGCAGAAATACTTATAAGATAGGGTACTACAATGAATATGGTAGGTACCCTTTTCATTACTTAATGGTAACCACCCTTAAAAAAACCACCACAAAAACACTTGACTTAAAAAAGGTAGCAACAGAGGAAAGAAGTATGGAACACAAACAAACAAAAACAAATGATAGAAAAACAAAAGAGAAGAATCAAACTAGATACAAAACTAACAGAAAGCAATTTATAAAATGGCAGTAGGGAACCCACAAGTGTCAATAATTACACTAAATGTAAATGGATTAAACTTACCAATAAAAAGACACAGAGTAGCAGAATGGATTAAAAAAGAAAATCCAACTATATGCTGCCTACAAGAAACACATCTAAGCAACAAGGATAAAAACAAATTCAAAGTGAAAGGCTGGAAAACAATACTCCAAGCAAACAACACCCAAAAAAAAGCAGGCGTAGCAATACTCATATCTAATAATGCTGACTACAAGACAGAAAAAGTACTCAGAGACAAAAATGGTCATTTCATAATGATTAAGGGGAAGTTGAATCAAGAAGACATAACAATCCTTAATATATATGCACCAAACCAAGGAGCACCAAAATATATAAGACAGCTACTTATTGACCTTAAAACAAAAACTAACAAAAATACAATCATACTTGGAGACCTCAATACACCGCTGACGGCTCTAGATCGGTCATCCAAACAGAGAATCAATAAAGATATAGTGGCCTTAAACGAAATACTAGAACACCTGGATATGATAGACATCTACAGGACACTTCATCCCAAAGCGACAGAGTATACATTTTTCTCTAGTGTACATGGAACATTCTCAAGAATTGACCATATGTTGGGCCACAAAGACAATATCAGCAAATTTAGAAAAATTGAAATTGTACCAAGCATATTTTCTGATCATAAAGCCTTGAAACTAGAATTCAACTGCAAAAAAGAGGGGGAAAAACCCACAAAAATGTGGAAACTAAACAACATACTTCTAAAAAATGAATGGGTCAAAGAAGAAATAAGCGCAGAAATCAAAAGATATATACGGACAAATGAAAATGAAAATACGACATATCAGAATCTCTGGGATGCAGCAAAAGCAGTAATAAGAGGAAAGTTCATATCACTTCAGGCCTATATGAACAAACAAGAGAGAGCCGAAGTAAACCACTTAACTTCACATCTTAAGGAACTAGAAAAAGAAGAACAAAGACAACCCAAAACCAGCCGAAGAAAGGAGATAATAAAAATCAGAGCAGAAATAAATGAAATAGAGAACAGAAAAACTATAGAAAAAATCAATAAAACAAGGAGCTGGTTCTTTGAAAAGATCAACAAAATTGACAAACCCTTGGCAAGACTCACCAAGGAAAAAAGACACAGGACTCAAATAAATAAAATCCAAAATGAAAGAGGAGAGATCACCACAGACATCATAGAAATACAAAGAATTATTGTAGAATACTATGAAAAATTATATGCCACCAAATACAACAATCTAGAAGAAATGGATAAATTCCTAGAACAATACAACCTTCCTAGACTGAGTCATGAAGAAGCAGAAAGCCTAAACAGACCAATCAGCAGGGAGGAAATAGAAAAAACTATTAAAAATCTCCCCAAAAATAAAAGTCCAGGCCCAGACGGTTATACTAGTGAATTCTATCAAACATTCAAAGAAGACTTGGTTCCTATTCTACTCAAAGTCTTCCAAAAAATTGAAGAAGAAGCAATACTTCCAAACACATTTTATGAGGCCAACATAACCCTCATACCAAAACCTGGCAAGGATGGCACAAAGAAAGAAAACTACAGACCAATATCTCTAATGAATACAGATGCTAAAATACTAAACAAAATACTGGCAAACCGAATACAACAACATATTAAAAAAATAATACATCATGATCAAGTGGGATTCATCCCAGAATCTCAAGGATGGTTCAACATACGCAAAACGGTTAACGTAATACACCATATCAACAAAACAAAGAACAAAAACCACATGATCTTATCAATAGATGCAGAAAAGGCTTTTGATAAAATACAACACAATTTTATGTTTAAGACTCTCAACAAAATGGGTATAGAAGGAAAATATCTCAACATGATAAAGGCCATATATGATAAACCATCAGCCAACATCCTATTAAACGGCATAAAACTGAGGACTTTCTACCTTAAATCAGGAACAAGACAGGGTTGTCCACTCTCTCCACTCTTATTCAACGTGGTGCTAGAAGTTCTGGCCAGAGCAATCAGACAAGACAAAGAAATAAAAGGCATCCATATTGGAAAAGAAGAAGTAAAGCTATCACTTTTTGCTGATGATATGATCCTATACATCGAAAACCCGAAGGACTCCACAAAAAGATTATTAGAAACAATAAACCAATACAGTAAGGTCGCAGGATACAAAATTAACATACAAAAGTCCATAGCCTTTCTATATGCCAACAATGAAATATTAGAAAACGAACTCAAAAAAATAATCCCCTTCACGATTGCAACAAAAAAAATAAAATACCTAGGAATAAACATAACAAAGAACGTAAAGGACCTATATAATGAAAATTACAAAGCATTGTTAAGGGAAATCGAAAAAGATACAATGAGATGGAAAAATATTCCTTGTTCTTGGATAGGAAGAATAAATATAATCAAAATGGCCATATTACCCAAAGCAATATACAAATTTAATGCAATTCCCATCAAAATCCCTATGAGATTTTTTAAAGAAATGGAACAAAAAATCATCAGATTTATATGGAACTATAAAAAAACCCGAATAGCCAAAACAATCCTAAGGAAAAAGAATGAAGCTGGGGGCATTACAATACCTGACTTTAAACTATATTATAGGGCCACGATAATCAAAACAGCATGGTATTGGCAGAAAAATAGACACTCAGACCAATGGAACAGAATAGAAAGCCCAGAAATAAAACCACATATATATGGTCAAATAATCTTTGATAAAGGGGCCAACAACACACAATGGAGAAAAGAAAGCCTCTTCAACAAATGGTGTTGGGAAAACTGGAAAGCCACATGCAAAAGAATGAAACTCGACTACAGCCTGTCCCCGTGTACTAAAATTAATTCAAAATGGATCAAAGACCTAAATATAAGACCTGAAACAATAAAGTACATAGAAGAAGACATAGGTACTAAAATCATGGACCTGGGTTTTAAAGAACATTTTATGAACTTGACTCCAATGGCAAGAGAAGTGAAGGCAAAGATAAATGAATGGGACTACATCAGAATTAAAAGTTTTTGCTCAGCAAGAGAAACTGATATCAAAATAAACAGACAGCCAACTATATGGGAACTGATATTTTCAAACGACAGCTCAGATAAGGGCCTAATATCCAAAATTTACAAAGAACTCATAAAACTCAACAACAAACAAACAAACAATCCAATTAAAAAATGGGAAGAGGACATGAACAGACACTTCTCCCAGGAAGAGATACAAATGGCCAACAGATATATGAAAAGATGCTCAGCTTCATTAGTTATTAGAGAAATGCAAATCAAAACTACAATGAGATACCACCTCACTCCTGTTAGATTAGCTATTATCAACAAGACGGGTAATAGCAAATGTTGGAGAGGCTGTGGAGAAAAAGGAACCCTCATTCACTGTTGGTGGGATTGTAAAGTAGTACAACCATTATGGAGGAAAGTATGGTGGTTCCTCAAAAAACTGCAAATAGAACTACCTTATGACCCAGCAATCCCTCTACTGGGTATATACCCCAAAACCTCAGAAACATTGATACGTGAAGACACATGTAGCCCCATGTTCATTGCAGCACTGTTCACAGTGGCCAAGACATGGAAACAACCAAAAAGCCCTTCAATAGAAGACTGGATAAAGAAGATGTGGCACATATACACTATGGAATACTACTCAGCCATAAGAAATGATGACATCAGATCATTTACAGCAAAATGGTGGGATCTTGATAACATTATAAGGAGTGAAATAAGTAAATCAGAAAAAAACAAGAACTACATGATTCCATACATTGGTGGAACATAAAAATGAGACTAAGAGACATGGACAAGAGTGTGGTGGTTACCAAGGGTGGGGGGGGAGAGAGGACATGGGAGGGAGGGAGGGAGAGAGTTAGGGGGAGGGGGAGGGGCACAGAGAACTAGATAGAGGGTGGCGGAGGACAATCTGACTTTGGGCGAGGGGTTTGCAACATAATTTGATGACAAAATAACCTAGACATGTTTTCTTTGAATATATGTACCCTGAATTATTAATGTCATCCCATTACCATTAATAAAAATTTATTAAAAAAAATAAATAAATAAATAAAAATGGTATGAATAAAAAAAAAAGAAAAAAAAAAAAGAAGAGTACTTTAAGCAGAGAGAGCAACAAGTCAAGTAAGCCAGTAAAGCACATTTGGACAACACATTTGGTATGACTGAGGCAGACATTTGTAAAGTAAGAAGAAGGAAGTGACTCTGGTTCAGAGGCACACAGGTATTTGTCAGGTATGGTCCAGCAGGATTCCTAAACTGTGGCCTGTGTGCCATATCCAGCCACATCCAATAGTCTATGGCTGTTTTCTTACTACATGGCAGATTTGAATACAGACAGTAGAAACCCTACGAGACACAAAGCCTAACATAGTTACTATCTATAAGTTCATCAATGTGAAAAACCCTGGGTCTCATGGGAGCATTGAATTTTCAGCAGAGTAGGAAAGAGACCAAATTTACATTTCAGAAAGGCCACATGGGTTGCAGTGGGGAGTGGACTGAGGGGGGTGGGCTAGATGCTGAAAGATGACCAAGTGTCTAACTTCCCCAGATGGTCTGTATACCCTTTGTCAACAGGACCACACCTCAATCATCTTTGTGCCCCTTTGTGTGCCAAAATATCATTGGTGATTCACAAATTTTAATCAAGTGAATGAACACAGGTGGGGCAAAAGTAGTTTACAGGCATTCATATGGAAAATAATACAATAATTAATAAATAATAATACACATAAACTCTATGTTGTTTGTACTCATAACTGCCTCACCCTGCATATGAATGAATGGGCAAGGAAGACAAGATGAGAGGACGGGTTGCTTGGGAAAGTGTATTCTGGCGCTGGAGGACAGATGGCTAAACATTGTGATTCTGATGATGATGATGATGATGATGATGATGATGATGATGATGATAGTAATAATAAAACAACCACATTTGGTTTTCTGTACCAGTCTCTTCAGTAGGTATATTATTTATATGAGCTCATTTAATCTTCTCAGCACTCTTAAAATAGAGGTATATCCCCTCATTTTACAAATGAGGAAGCTGAGGTTAAGCAGCATGCCAAGGTAACAGGGTTTATTGGTAGATGAAATAATTACAGTTTTAACTCCAATCTGCTTTTCTCTAAAGTTTATCTTCCTTCTTCCCAGCTCTCCCAGGGCTGTGAAGGGCTCTCTCTAGGCTGGAGCACCTTATGGAAAGACCAGTGCAGAAATGTCGGTTGTGGGCTTGTGAAGGCTTTCTCTGCCACACCAATGCTCAGAAAACCATTGAGCACTCAGTGAAGCCTCTGTAAGACAAAGCCCTGATCATCTAACTGGATGTCAGTGGCAGCTCTTGTACTGTGCTTCAGCAATACAAGCCTTCACCTGCAGCATCACAGGCCACTGGGGGAAAGCAGCTAGGGCCTGACAAGACAGGAAAATTGAAAAAAACCTGGTGTAAGTTAGTTATGCGAATTCCATTTGATAAGTCTGTTCTCTTGTCAGACACTCACAGTAGGAGATGGGGGTGGCCTTCTCACTTTCATACATCTTAAACATTCAACAGTTCTCAGGTTAGAGTGACCCAATTTCTGTCCGTCTACCCACTGTGATTCCCTCTTGTCTCTTCTCCTTTTATCCTTTGTCTGGGGCTGATGAACCACTTGTTCTCAGCATCTCCAAAGAGCTTTTCTGGAAACACAGTTGTTTACAGAAGCTGATTACCTCAACAGTAGCCCTGGAAAAGTGAGAAATACCTCCTGTCAGGATATTTTCTGGTGCCAAAAGAGTTTTTGATTAACTGTAGCTTTCTTCATACTCTACCCGCTACCTATGAGTCCCCCAGCTAACTGATGAACACCTCTAAAACTTAATGTTCCATTTCTACTCTTCTTTGTCCAATTCTTCTCTCTTTTATTGCTTTTGCTCCTGCTGATAAATGGATTTTTCCAAGGAAATTGACCAAGCACCAAACTTCTTGGCCACCAGTTTATGGTTATTGCAACACTCTGCCCTGAATGCTTTTGTGAACAATTCTGTGTAACCTGCTGTAGGACCTTCATATGAAGATTAAAAACTGCAAGTTGTCCCTGGAAGACAATATAATTGTATCTGATTTGGACGCACGAAAACCATGGTTATAAAGCTTTCCCCTATAGAGCCATAGGTTTTTCCTGTCATTATATATAATGATCTGTGTGCTTAACTAGCTCCAGTACCTTCCACACTGCATTCCATGCCACACTATCTGTGAAAACTTGGCTATGTGCTCTTCCAGCTGCTTTGTGATTTGTGTGACATCTTCTCAGACATAGCAGTTTCACCAAATTGGTACCTCACACCATCACCTGAGAAATTCTAGACCACCATTGCAGAAAAATAACTCCATATAATATACATAACAAAAGAAATTCCAATTTTTATTTCTTAAGCCTGCACCGTGGAGACTGGATCAGTAAAGTACTTGGTCATAAATAACAGAAAGCTTGACATATAGTGGCTTGAATAAATGGCTTGTTTTTCATACATATCAAGAAGTCCAGAACCAGATGGTTGCTGGTACTGATGATGACTAGACCAGCATCTCTTTGGTTATTATAGTCATGCCTTTTGATGCAATAGGCTAAATTTAACCTTGCCCAAACTTGAAATGTAAATTTCTGCTCAAACTTTATTTTCCAACATAAAGTCTGACACAAATCTTTGAAGTAAAATGCATAGTTGAAATAGTAAAACTAAATTAGAAACAATATCCATGTCTATAAAACATATAGAGTTATGAAATAATTTCTGAGGCAACCAGTGGGATATTATGCAACAGTTAAAAAATAAATAGCAATAAATAAATAAATAAATAGCAATATAAAAAGTTATAATCTCTTATAAAGCAAAAAAGAAAATTTCCCAGTGTAACATACACGCATTGCATTTCCGTAGAAGAAAATATTTGTACATATATATTTGAATGAACTTGAAAAAAGTCTACAGAAGCAATATTGAAGTATTATCAGTTATTACCATAGAAGAATGGACTTTGTAGGCAGAATCTCAGTCTGTAATTGTTTTTATATTATTTCAATTCCTTCCAATAAGCATGTATAACTTGTGTAACTCAAAAGAGAGTTTCTTAAAAATACAAATTTAGACATCTGAGTGACTTGAGCAAAGTAAATTCAAGCTTGTCAATAGATGGCTGTGCTGTTTATAACTTTTCATTTGAATAAAAAATGTAAAATCAAAGAAGACCCACTCCTTTCCAGAATTATCTTCAATAGTACCTTTGAGTTATTTATATTTGTTGAGAATGTAAACAGAGTATTATTTTTTCTCTGTTTATTTATTAAAATATTTTGGCAAAGTCACTCTTTAGAATCAAGATAAAAAAATTTCCAAATATGCCATAGGAACATATGTCAATAATAAGCTATGTATAAAATATGAGTTATTTCATCATATTCAGTGACTAATTATTTTTAAAGAAGTCAGCTCCAATTCTCTCATATTTTTCATAATGGAATAACAAGAAAAAATAAATAAAAATTTAACAGGGCTTCTCACCTAGAACTGACACCATTTCTCTGATACCTGATTAGAGGGTCTTGTGAATTAATTTCTGGCCTATCACTCTGTTTTTGAACTTGACATTTTTTCAGGGCAAACTTATGACAAGGATTTTCTGACTTTTTCTATGTGTCATAACCATCTCTTAGAGCATTTGAAGAAAGTCACTGATGATAAATATCTTAATGACATACTTCTGCTTAAAAGAAAAGTGAAAGCGAGATAAGCCCCTGAGACAGAGCCACTGTTCTGTAGTTCAGTAACACACGTGGAATATGCTGGCAAGAATTATTTTTTGCTATAAGCACTGTTTTCACGATAATGTAGAATGATTAAATTTTTTTACCTGAAGCTAATTTGCAGCCCTCTCCCCTTTTTTATGCAGTGAGAGAGGGGAGGCAGGAGAGACACACTCCAGCACACACCCTGATGGGAATCTACCTGGCATGCCCACTAGGGGCCAATGCTCTGCCTGTCTGGGGCATTGCTCTACTGCTCAGCAACCAAGCTCTTCTTGGTGCATGAGGTGGAAGCCATGGAGCTATTGACAGTGCCCGAGGCCAACTTGCTAAAATTGAGCCATGACTACAGGAGGGGAAGAGAGAGAGGGAAGTGAGAAGGGGCAGAGTGAAGAAGCAGATGGACACCTCTCCTGTCGGCCTTGCTCAGCAATCAAACCCAGGACAGCCAGGCTGATGCTCTGCCACTAAGCCAATGGGCCAGGGCCTAATTTGCAACCCTTAAACCACATTTTTTTTTAAGAGTAGACCTCAGATAATCACATACAGAGTTCTCTAAATAGGAAAAAACAACATCAAATTTGGATTCTATTTTGATTGAATTCAGTGTATTTGTCATATAGTCTTTAAGATTTAAATATTTTATGAACTAAAGTTGTATTTATATCTATAAAGCAATTAGAATAACATAAGATTACTTTAGGAAAAAAAATTGATTAATAACCAATTGGCCACATTCAATAAATGTCTTTCCTGTAGACATGGTCATTAAACAGAAAAGTTTCTCTCATTCTCCATTAAAAAAAATTTTTTTTTGTTTTAAATTTAGCATTTTCTTAATGAAGCACAAACACAAGATCCTATGAAAAAAAAAAGTAGGAATTAGTCAAAACTATTTATTTTCAGGAGAATTTTAAAACATGCAATAGCCATGTATAGAGAGGTGAAGCCTTTTCCCTATTCTACTTCCTTTGAACACTGCATTGGCAAGGTGAGTCTCTCTGCTGCTCATACTTCAATATGCTCAAGGTCTTATTTTAATTATTCTGATTCTTGATCTAAAAATCAATGCCTCAATCTCTCAAACACAATTCATGGTCATCAAATCACCTCTATGATCACAGGGAACTAGCTATCATACTTTATTTGATTATATAATAAAATAGAAGCACACCTAAAACAGGCAGTTACTGACAGTTATTCATATGGAAAAATACTCAAAATATTAATGGAAGTTCTACAGAAACAGCTTTAAGTATATTCTAAAGTAATATTTTATTTATAATTCTAATCATAATAACACAACGGTTGCTGTTATTTACTGAGATTCTACCTGTGTTTCACAATGTAGTAGGTGTTCTACAGATACCACCTCTTTGAAATCTCATCACTCTATGAGCTAAGGACCATAATCATTGCCATGTCAAGAAATGATAGTTTGAATCCATGAGTTCATGACTATACTAAAAGGAACACTAAACATAAAAATCTATCGGTCACTGTTAGAAGATACTGTTGAACAAACTCACTGTTTTAAAAATTAGAAAATAAAAAGAGTCAATCATTCATCTTGCCTTTTCTTTAAGAGTACTACCAGTAAGTGACCTAATAGTAGAGGAGAGGAAGTGTCCCTTTCTAGAACTGCTCACCTAATAATAAAGATAAAATTATAGAATTGGAACTTGTTATAGAATTGGAACCTGTTATGGACTAAATGTTTGTTTCCTCCCCTCATTCACACGTGAGGCCCTAACCTTCCTCCACCTACCCCCAACCCCAACGTGGCTGATTTGGAGATGTTGCCTCTAAGGAAATAATTCAGGTTGAGTGAGAGTGTAAGGATAGGTCCCTGAACCTATAACATTAGTTTTCTCATAGGAAGAAAGAGCAGAAAGCTCTCTCTCTCTCTATCCCTTCCTTCCTCACCCCTCCGTGCACTTACTAAGAAAAGGCCATGTGAGTACACATCAAGGTAGCAGTCCCTACAAGCCTGAGAATGAAATTGCTGACACCTTGAACTTGAACATCTCAGACTCCATACTGTGAAAAATAAATTTCTGTTGTGTATGCCACTGAGCCAGTGGTAATGGAAGCCGGAACTGACTAAGACACAATCCTCAATTTAAATGCTGATGACTGACACCAATAGAAGAGAGTCAACCAGAGAGTATGCTTCTAAGGCAGGGGTCTCAAACTCAATTCAGCATGTGGACCGCAGAGCAAGATCACAGAAGTTCGGCGGGCCGCACTAGGTCTACAAAAGGCAACTGTTATGCAACACTTTTCTCACTGCAGTTGAAAACAAAAAAAAATCAGTACAACAAGCACAATTGTACATGCAGTTTACTCAGTGTCACAAAACGACCAGAAACTGTAGTTCGCATCACAACTGCTGTTAACTAAGCTAATATCTAGCTAGGATGCTAGAGAAATGAAAAATACAAGTAGGCCCCTAGGCTTACTTAATTTTATCCAAAATATTTTGAACTTCGTGGATTAGTCTGCGGGCCGCACAAAATTGTTCGGCGGGCCGCATGCGGCCCGCGGGCCACGAGTTTGAGACCCCTGTGCTAAGGAAAGAAAACCAAACAAAATTTTAAGTATTCTTGGCCAAAAGAAAAAAACAATCTTTTTTTTTAAATTTGATCAAGTTTATGTGTCCAACTGCCAATTTACAAAAAATACAGAAGAAAGAGGACCATGTGAAATGACACCACAGGGAACAAATTACTAATATCCAGACCACGAGAAACACTCCAGGGAAAACATCTCGTTTACTCAAGAACAGTAACAAACTACAAAAATATATGAAAGGGTGAGAGAGAATAAAGAGAGATTGAAAGATAAGAGTTTACAGATTAAAAGGTTCTGTCTTAACCACACAGCCACCACAGCCCCTAAGATGTATCAATTTTATGATAGATTTTTAAAAAATTCAGATTTAAGGAAACCAAAAAAATGAAACATTCAAAAATTTGTAAATATTTGATAACACTGAATTATTGCTAATTTTTAGGATGTGTAATAAACTGTCGTACTGTTTTTTTATTTCAATACCTTTGAAAAATACATCCTAGTTTATTTATGGGAGAAATGACATAATGCCTGGAGAGAGGATAAAGATGGAAGATAAAAGGAATAACGTTGGCTATGAGTTATTGTTGGAGCTAGGAAATAAGAAACAGAGGTTTGTATTATTCAGTGTTTCTTTCTATATGTTTGAATTTTTCCAATATTAAAGATTTTTAAAAATTGAAGTCACATTATAAACCAATCAGATATGAGTGTATATGTATATATTAAAGTTTTTAATTTAATAAGTATATAAATAGTTGTTTAAAAAGTTACTATAAATATCTTAAAATTCTGGAGAGAAACACTTTTTGAAGTGAGAAATTCTCATTTCCTTCTTTTATTATAATACTGTAGGACTTAGAAGAAAATATAGTCTTTTGTTTAATAAAAAAATTTTCTTAATAATATTTTATTGATTGTTCTAAGAATCCATTTAGTTCTGCCTCATTATGAGAGAGAAGCTTTTTCTCATTAGTTTTAATGAAATGAAAGATTACTATAGTCTAAAAGACTATTTATTCCATGTAAAAGGATGTTATTTTCTAGACAATAAGACAAAAATCCCAATTATTCGATAATATCTCTCTATAGATATAATGTATAATGATAAAATGTGTCAAATTACTTAATATTTAATATATTGTTTTTAGTTTCTGAGCATAATGTGTCAAGTGAAGTGCACCTACCCTGTACAGATAAACGTTGGACATAAATATGATACCATCAACTCCAGCACTGCAAATGAGACCAAAAATATGAAGCCATCTAGTGATTTGTAACTAAAACAGAGTGTCCTTTAAAAAACCTTCTAGCTTCTGGTTCTCACATTAAATTTATACCACTCTAACACATCTAGCAAGGTTGAAATACTATCAAAGTCACTTTATTTGTTCATGGGAATCAGAGACAATTATGCAAGAAATAGTGGCATCCTTCTAAAAGAAGGCATTTGCCTGAGCTGGAGACAATCAGACGGTGCAGGAAGAAAAATGTAAGTGGGAAATGACTTGCAAATAGTTGATCGACAAAATACGTGTTTAATAAGGGACAATTCTTCCTCTAAGAGACAAAAAGGAAGTACTTGATGGGGCTCTGGGGAGTTATGTTGAGTTGGAAATGAGGAAAATTGAGGGGTCTTATGTGCAAGGGTCTTAATTTTCTTAGCGAATGAAAAAGTAAGAACAAATAATAACTGAAGTGAAGAAGCAGCTTAGGAATTTGAAGAACTAGAAAAAAGTTGAAATACCTACTGAGGAGGTGGGACAAAATTAACTACAGATGAAACCATTAAGAATTTCAAGGCATGCTTGACCAGGTAGTGGCACAGTGGATAGAGTGTTTGGACTGAGATGCGGAGAACCCAGGTTCAAAACCCAAAGGTAGCCGGCTTGAGTGCAGGCTCATCTGGCTTGAGCGCAGGGTAGCTGGCTTGAGCGTGGGATCATAGATATGACCCCATGGTTGCTGGCTTGAGCCCAAAGGTTGCTGGTTTGAAGCACAGGGTCGCTGGCTTGAGCCCAAGGTCACTGACTTGAGCAAGGGGTCACTTGCTCTGCTGTAGTCCCCTGGTCAAGGCACATATGAGAAAGTAATCAAAGTATAACTAAGGTGTCACAACAAAGAACTGATGTTTTGATGCTTCTCATCTCTCTCCCTTCCTGTCTATCTGTCTCTCTGTTTTTCTTTCTCTGTCACAAAAAAAAAGAAGAAGAAGAAGAAAGAATTTCAAGGGATGATGCCATGACGTTTGGTTATCTCCTCATCTCCTTGCTGCAAGAGAGCTCCTGTCCTGTCTGTAATTAGTAATCTCCTCAGTGAGTGTGAACTCAGCCAGAGCAAATCTCTCAGGCAACTTAGGAAGCGGGAGGAAATATTTGAGAAAAAGTTCTTTGATGAACATAAATACAGACCAAAAGACAGAACTGTCATTAGAGTAAACACAATGCTTAGCTCCTATTGGGCATTTGATACTGCTTTGTTGAACTAATGGGGCTATATCTCTCATCACCCTCCAAACAGGGTAGAACCCACAAGTTTATATCAAAATACTGAGGGCGTTCCACCATAAGTGGTTCAAGTAAGAGTCTAGAAGGAAATAGGTCAAATTAGAAGTTATAAGAAAAGCACTGACAAAAAATTTAAAGTCACATAAGGGAAAGAAGGTAGAAACAGTGACAAAAATAGGTTAATAAGAGTTGAATATACTGCTCACAAAAAATAGGGCATATTTCAAAATGAATATGAAGTGATAAAATATCCCCTATTTTTGGTGAGCATTATAATTGAATGGCAACATTCCGAGGTGTGAGATTACCCTGTAAATTGGAATAAGATAAATGTGTCTTGGGGGCAGTTTGATAGCAGTCACCTAGAGAAACATTATGGAATGAGGTGGGGAATATCTGAGGCTGGTGTTTTACTTCAGTTTATCCTTCAGGGAGTGTATGGCCAGGGGCCGCCATCGTGGCCATTCACATGCAAGTTCTCGTTGAATTCGGGCAGATGGTAAAGAAATGGTGGAGTCGGAGGATGGTGGGCCATTCTGTTTATTGGTGTCTCTCCAAGACAGGCAAGCCACAAGAGAAGACAAGGGAAAAGCAGAAAACCTGCTTTTCCCATGGAGGGCAAGGGATCAGGGAGGCCCCTGCAATGCTGATAGCAGGAACCAAGAAAGAGTGAAAGCCCCTGATCTGCTTCATTTTATAGTGTAGAAAATTAAAGCCTTTAAGCCAATACACAAATAAGGAAGTCTCTGATACAAAGCCACTTATCTGAGGTATAAATGGGATTCCTCATGAGAGTGCACCACCCCACATCATGCAACAGTCAAGGGTGTGGGAAAAGCTTAGTTTTGAGAAGACCTTAGAATTAGAAGGAAAGGAAAGGCTTACTCTTAAAACTCAGCCTTAGGCTATAATGACTTTGCCAGCTTACAGCCTGTCTCCCCCACTGAAAGCGAGCAAACATATACCTCATATTTACAAACTTATTTGACTAACAGGGAGCTACTGAAGGTATGGACTTACTCAATAGAAAAATTCTCAACTCCATATATATTTTAAAATTGTCATATAGATTTGAAGGATTGAGACCCCTTAAGGTTCTCTCATAGACCACACTCAGTGGTTCAGGGGCCTCAGGCTAAGAGTCACTGCCCTTCAAGGGGAGCACAGCTTGTGAGGTCTCACAGCTGGAGAGAAACCGTGCCTCCTTACTTAGACCAGCCCTCACATTCATTCAAGAGGTATTTTTTCAGGCAACTGTTATTTCCAAGACATTTTCCCTAACTCTCACTAAGGTTTCTGATTCCAGTCCTTCCAGTTTTCTCAGTATTTACCATAAATCACTTCCTTCACAATTAGGGCACTATCTAATAATTCTTTCTTTTGTCATTTCTATGTGCACCAAAACTCTGTCTTATATGAAATCCAGGACCTGTATTTTTTTTTAAACATTTGTTGTAAGATTTTTTAAAAATTTATTTATTTATTTATTCATTTTAGAGAGGAGAGGGAGAGACAGAGAGACAGAGAGAGGAGAGACAGAGAGAGAGAAGGGGAGGAGGAGCAGGAAGCATCGACTCTCATATGTGCCTTGACCAGGCAAGCCCAGGGTTTTGAACCGGTGACCTCAGCACTTCCAGGTCGACGCTTTATCCCACTGTGCCACCACAGGTCAGGCCCTGTATTTTTTTAATCCTACTAATTCTTATAAGTGGCTGCCTGAACAAAAATCACTTAAGTGAAAAGTTAAACTATAAAATGTTTTACAGCCCTGGCCAATTAGTTTGTTGGTTAGAGCATCGATTTGATATGCCAAAGTTAGGGTGTGATAAGGTGCCAAGGAATTGCAAAAATGGTTAACATTAGTATTTTAAAAGGAAAAGTCAGGCCCCCTTACCCCTCCTTTCTGAAGAGGAAAAAAAAATCCTAAAAAAAGAGATTGAAGGGGCAAAAGTTAGTAACTAATCATAGTTTAACTATAGTTCTCTGGAAGGACTGAGGCCTCTACTTGCTAGATAGCAAAGAAGGTAAAACTTACCTAGAAACTTCCTCTTACCCTTCCTTAAGAGCCTTTAGGAAACAATGTTTACATATCTTAATTAAAAATTCCTACACTGATCCTAACTCTTCCTCCCCTCCTGGAGTCCTGAGAGTGACTTATACCTCTAGACCAGGGGTCCCCAAACTACGGCCCCGCGGGCCACATGTGGCCCCCTGAGGCCATTTATCCAGCCCCTGCCGCACTTCCAGAAGGAGCACTTCTTTCATTGGTGGTCAGTGAGAGGAGCATAGTACCCATTGAAATACTGGTCAGTTTGTTCATTTAAATTTACTTGTTCTTTATTTTAAATATTGTATTTGTTCCTGTTTTGTTTTTTTTACTTTAAAATAAGATATGTGCAGTGTGCATAGGGATTTGTTCATAGTTTGTTTTTTTTTATAGTCCGGCCCTCCAACGGTCTGAGGGACAGTGAACTGGCCCTCTGTGTAAAAAGTTTGGGGACCCCTGCTCTAGACAAAGGGATCATGAGCTCACTCCTCTTGCTTGAAAAACCTTTATTCTGTAACATTTTATATACTTTCTAATAATCATCCCTTTTGAAATTCTTTATATGTATAAAACTTGTAAGCTAAACAAGCAGGGACTAGCTTATTAGGAAACCTAATAAGCTAGCCCCAACACTTTTAGCAAAGGTAATTTTATTTAGTTTCTCTCCTTATCCTAAGCTAAGCATTTCATTGTGGCGACAGGGATGAGTGGTAGACAATCTAGAAGATTTGGGAATGTCTTTGCTGGGTATGAGAAACAATTATCATTACTGTGTTATCTGTGGTCTTGATGTGTAAGAATGCTTTTTCCTTTTAAAAGATCCTATGATAGATGTTGTAAGCTTGTTAGTAACTGACTCTTGTGCCATGCTCCCGCTCCTTTACCCACCCAACCAGTACTTGATCTTGTTTAAAAGAAGGTTCAGAACAGTAAGAAGGCCTACATGATTTGGGACCATGCCCCATGTAGCTTGCTAGCCGGCTAATTAATAAACTCCTCAAATTCCTTCTGTAACCTGCCTCTATGTAACCTGTGGATTATAGTACTTTATAACAAGGGCACATACAAGAATCAACTAATGAATGCAAAATATGTGGAACAACAAATCAATGTTTCTCTCTCTCCCCCACTTTCTCTTTGTCTCAAGTCAATAAAAATTTAAAAGAAAGAGGAAAATTTCCTTAAAATGGTCCACAGTAAAGTAAAAGCCAATGACTTTATCTGTTCTTTCAACTCTAGAAGAAAGTGGCAGATGCTTCTGTGAAACCTACTGGCACATGGGAGACCTAGATAACTACGTGTGGCATTGACCTGATTTCTGATGGAATCTCTGGTCTCTGAGAGATGTGGCTAGCAGCAGCCCAGGAAGCTGAACCGTGCATCTGCAGAGCAGAGGAGCTTGGCAGGAACCATGAAGCCCAGCCTCCACTTGTTGCTCTGATGGTCCTGGGGCTGGATGCCATACACCAGGGCACTTCTTACAGGAAACCAAAAGCCAAGTCCCAGGGGCCAATTTGAGAGCATCAGAAACTTTATGGTGTTTTGACTTTCTTAGCAGAGTTGGTTGGAAATGCATATTTTAATGGATGCACACTGAAGTATGCAGAGATAAACTTCTCAGTCTAATATTTCTATTTCTTTCCGCTCATAATAGATGTGAGAAGATACCATCATTTTAAAGCTCATTGTATAACAACACACAATTTAGGAAGTGCACCTTCTGTGACCTCTGTGATCAATGACTCCAGGAAGCTGGTATCCCATGTTCTGGGACTAAAGTGTAAGTCACTGACCTAAATTAAAGGTTAATGAGTATAAATCTATACCACTGAATTCAAGGTTTTATTTGACATATGATTCTTCCTGGAAAAGTCTTTTCACCAAATGAAATTTTATCAGGGGTATGTGGACATTTCCTTAAAAAAAATAAACATCTTGTAAATATAAATATTCATTATCTGCCAGGATTATAGGTGCTAGAGATGCTAGCTAGCTAGCTAGCTAGATGCTTTCTTGTAGCTTAAACTATAGTGGGAGCAATAAGCAATACATTAATAAATATAAAACTATAATAAAGAAAATTATAAGACAAGCAGATACTGTGGTAGAGAATAACAGGTGGGTCTTCATAGGTAAGGTGAATAAGGAAGACTTCTTTGAGGAGGGACATTCAGGCCCAAAGACTGAAAAGGAGCTAGCCTGGGAACAATGAGAGATGGATGCAGATTCTGAGGAGGACAAGAGCTTGGCCTGTTTCAGGAAATGGCTTTGCTGCTGCGGGGGGGGGGGGGGGGGGGGGCACGGAGTAAATTGTGATAAGGCTGGAGGCAAGACCAGGCAGGTCCTCAGGAGGAGCCTGGATTGACCACATGAAATCTGTTTGTAATTTATTTATGAGTCACATTATAGTATTGGTTAATAATCAAAGGACTACACGATGGTTAGGGAGCATTTACTAATGCCAGACCTGAATAAAGAGCGCTACAGGCATTCTCTCAAGTGATTTTCTGAACAGGCCTGCAAGATAGGTGTCCCTGCTTCTGCATTGTGGAAACTGAGGCTTATAATGTGTAATTTCTCCAATGTCACACAGCAAGTGAGTCATATTTTTGTAGACTGTTGGACTTGAGTACTTAACCATATCCTGAGGCACCTTCTTTTCTTGAATTCCATCCAGACCTTGAAGCATTCGAAGACTAGTAGAACTTGCCTTTAGATGAGACTTACAGAGACCTGGGCTCATTTTGATCTCACTCAGCCTCACCATCACATTTGGCAGATGCTAGGATAGAATCCAAAAACCTAGCAGAACCAGAGGTATGTGGACAGAGGATTAGAAGCGATGTTTTACCACAAGTCCAGGAAAAGAGCAGAACAAAGATGCAAGAAAGCGGAGACTTGCTCAAAGAAAGGAGCTAGTTGCTGCACTTCTTTAATCGGTTGATGTGTTCATGTTCTCCGGGAAGAACCTGTGACAAATGCCAGAGGGAAGTAGAAAGAGCTGGTAATGTAAAACTTGCTTCATAGGAAGCAGATCTCATTAATGATTATGATTATTATAATGTTCTTATTTCTTAATGCTGCAAGCCCAGTAAAACATTAGAAATAAAACAATAATAACATTAGGACACTGGGCTTAATAAGCATCTAAAGGTTATTTTCTTTTTAGGGTGACTCTTAGAACCCGCAGGAATAGCCACATTTGAGATGTGCTCAGTCTCATCCCTCCTCTGTCCTCTGATACCTCCTCTGCCCATCACCAAAGTAAAAAAGCAGAGAGCCACTCTACATTCTTTTTTGTCTCATCTCCTTCATTCAAACAGTCCCTCACTTTGCTCATGCTGCACTCTTAATTTGATAATACGGTATTTCCTTCTCTCTTCACTTGTTACTGCCTTGGTCCAGACCACAATCATCACTTGCCCAGAGTAACATTTTGGTCTCCCATCAGATGTACATGCCTGCAGCCTTGTCCAAAAACATCCAGGCTCCATTCTGCTGCAAGGGTGATATTTCTAGAATGCAAGTTTGACTGTGCTGCCTCCCTTATCACCATTCAATAACCCTGCATTGTCTACCAGATAAAGTTTAACTACCTTAGCATGGCGGGCAAGGCCTCCTGTCTGCAGTCCCTTGCTTCCTTCTCTAGTCTCATCTCTCATTGTCTTCAGTAAACAGCAAATCACTTACAACCCTCTACTCCCCCAAACAATCTTGGCCATTCTCTGCCTATTGCCCTCCCACACGCTGCTGTCTTTTTATGGAATACCTTCTCCATCTTTGTGTTTTATGACTCAGTTCAACTGTCACTTTCTTTATACAACTATTCTTACATCACTCCTTTGTAACTGACAGAATACGTAATGACCTGCCCAAAGATGCCCACATACTAATCTCCTTCCAGGTAAGCACATTATATTGGTATAACAGGACCTGGCAGAAGTAATTAAAGACCTTGAGATGGAGAGATTATTTTGGATTATCTGGGTGGACACAACACAATCACAAGGGTCCTTAAAAGAGGGAGCTAGATAGGTCAAAATCGAAATCAGTGAAAGAGATTTGGTGACAGAGGGCAGTGCTAAATAAATCATATAAATTCAAGAAAGAATTAACCTAGTTAGTAGATTTTGCTAGACTTGATGCAATTAAATTACCTTATCATATATCAAAAGCAAACAAGTTTTAGTGCCCCAAGCACTCTGATTTTCACAAATGGTACATGCATAACTAAAATTAGGAGGAGACATGTAAGAAAAAAAAATTGAGGTTCTTGAAAGGAGAAAATGATTCATAAGAAGTAGGTTGAAAATTTCACCATAGAGTGAACAAAGGCAAGAGGACAAAGTCAATACCAAATACATCGTGTCTAATGTTATTAGTAGTGCCCGTGGCATGGTCTAGGAGTGAGGTAATTACATAACCTTCCCTGTGCCAACACAAACGCAGTCCAGGCTATGGAGGGTTCTGCATTACTGGACCAGAGCTTGCCAAATACTCAATGTGTCCCTGATAAGGTTTGAGCTCTGTGGGTCAGTGTAGTTCTTCAGGGGACCTATCCCCTCTTTCTTAGGTAATTCAAAGTAGAATTCGCGCCACTGAAATTTTGAACCTTTATTAAGCATAGGAGTGTAAGGACTTTCCTTCTCTGCAGTGTTTACTCACTTCTTCCTGTTTCCTGGCTAATCAAGTCAGTTCGTTAGATGTTGAAGCACTTGAACTCTCCTCAATCTTGCTTTGACCTAATTTGTTTCAGCAGAAGTAAGGAACATCACCGAAGAGCTCAAAATGTTTGTCTGTGCTTCTCATGTTACGCCTATTGGTAAGTTCTTAGATGTCCTTAAATTCGGGGGGGGGGGGGATGACCTGTTAGAACCTTAAGGAAGAAAAATAAAATAATTAAAAGGACCATTGTAAGTGGAAATACCAATTCAATAGAATGAAAACATAACTAATTGGAACTAAAAACTATCTTTGGGAAGTCAGAGTTTACTTAAAAAATAGCACTGAGTTTGCCAAGATCTTTTTTTTTTTTTTTAACTTTTGTATTTTTATTAATTTTTGCCAAGATCTCAGTTCTTACCTCAGGAGAGGGAACACAAGAGGGCTCGAAGCACGTGTCAGAGCCTCAGATAACTCCCGGAGTGGTACCTGGAGGCAACTAGAGAAGGTGTTCTTAGCTTGGTAAGTGATGACTACACGAAGGAGAAACAAGGGGAGGCCCAGGGCTATGAGCAGTGCCCCCATTAGCACTTAGTTGAGCTGCCCTGGCAAGAAAGTCTGGGAGAGGGTATTGTTGAGGGGGCCACTCAGCAAAGAGGGGAGCTTCCTGGGGTCTACTGCTTCTGGCAGAAAATAAAAAGCAGTTTTTGTTGGTATTGATGTTTGGTCTTCATTTGAGGTGGGTGACTCCAATCTTTATAAAAGCTCAGAGGGATCCTAAGATGGACTTGAGGAAAAGGACTTCAAGGCAAGGAAAAAACAAGTGAGCAAAAAACCCAAAAAGGCATTAGTCAGATGAAGAGTAGGCACAGCAGGCAGATGGGGACCAGCAAGCAGCAAGCCCTTAGGGGAAGAGCTAGGCTGGTGAATGAGACCCGCTTCTTCCCCAGCAGCCTGTGCAGGGCCTAAGAGCAAGCCTTCACTCAGGCCAGCCTGCAAGTAAGGTTCATATTACTGCTTCCTAGTTCTTTGTCCTGAATGAATTCCCAAACCTGTCAAGCCTTACATTTTCTCCTCTGTAAAGTAAGAGTGAAATCCCCCACCTTACCAGACTGTTGTGAGAATTTGATGATTAAATGCATCTAACATATTCTGCCTCCTGCCTGGTCCACAACAAGGGCTAGAAAAAAAATGGGAGCTCTAATTTTCACAATCTATCCTTCTGATAGATTTCATGAAACTATTGACTCTTCACCTGGCAGGTTGGCCTGGGGAGGCTGAAAGAGGCCGACTTAACAGAATGCCTCTGCTATAAAAGCAAATTCTATGTGATTGTCATTTATTCATTCAACAAACATTTACTGAGGGTCTCTCTATGCCAAGCACTATGTGTTAGACACGGGGGAGGGACAGAAAAAAGAGGAGGGCCTTGATATGTAAGGTCTGTTTCAGAGTCAACAATTTAAAGGGAACAGGATAAAACAATTGATATTTGGCACTGGAGATGCACGCACATACAAAAAAAGCAAAATGTGAGTGTAACGGGGGTATGCTTTTGAGGTTTAATAGAACTAACAGTATATGAGGAAATATACTCAGCTGGTAGCTTCAGTGGGATCTGGCTTTAACAACTTTTCATGAGTATTCAGTATGCTGTGGGTATTGACAAAAATTTTTTTAATAGAGACGAAAGAACAGTGATTAACCCAACAAATACAATGCGTTAAGGTTTTATAAAGAGCTTCAATTGTGTTTGCAATTAATAAAATAGTATCATTATTTCCTAGCATCATCTACACTTTTTTTAATTGGGGAAAGAGCTGTTAATTGGAGGTCTACTCAATTAACAAAATCTTAAGTGTACACTCTACTGTTGTTTACTGTGAGTACCGTCTTATACAGAGAAGCTCTATAGCTTGTTCACCTTGCTTGACTGAAACTTTACGCCCAGGCCCTTCTACTCTTGATATGTTCTTATTTCTAGCTCCAACCCATGTGTACCATGATGAACTATATAGCTCTTAGCTTTGAGAACCTGAAAGAATGAGGCTAAAGAAAGATGCTTTCAGAATGTTATTACTTTAAAATTTATGATTAATGGGAGATTGTCCTTCAATCTACTGTATTATTCATGAACTAATTTCTTTTTAACTGACAATTTTAAATTATACTGAAATTGACTTATTTCTGTATAAATATCTGCCCTGACAGGATTCTAGGGCCCTGTACGTTAGAAACACATTTGTACTACATCTTCAGCTGTTCGTGCCATACCAGAAAAAATGGCTGAACATCCTGGGGTTCTTATTGTTTACAGATTTTTCTATTCCAAATATAGTAGGGGGAAATGCAGCATCATGTGTGCGTGTGGAACAATGGCATGGCCAATTAGGATAGTAGAAAATTTTATTTAAGCATAATTACAAATGGAACCCAAACAGTGTAATATGAATTTCAACATCCATGTTACAAGATGGGAAAATGAATGAGTCTTTTCTAGAGTCCAGGGGTGGACATAGCTCCCTTGGAGCCCAGTTGTGTTTAAATTGTGCTGAAAGAATTACCATAATAATTGGAATGCAGTACTGATATTTTTCTCTTAATATATTACCTCTGATATTTTCATTATTAGATTCTAGTGTTTGTGGACTAGCAAAAGAATAAAGAGAAATGTTACATCTTCAAGGTACATCTAGACCTTTAAATGATAGATTTCACTAGGGTATAATTCCAATTTTGAGCCAGTAAAAATAAAATTTTTCTTAAAATAAAATCAGAAGGTATTAAAGAATGATATTTAAAATAAAAAATGTTTAAAAACCCTGTTCTAACACTTAATGTAAAGTTGCTTTGGAGAATTCCATAATAGCCTAACAGTTCTTTTCTTTTTTTTCTTTTCCTTTCTTCTTACATATACATACAATTGTTTTGAAGGCGATATTTTATACCTTATAAATTCCATTTGCCATTATTTATTCTGTTTTTATTTTCAGCACTATGATATTTAGACAATGGTATAGCTTAAGCCTAAAATAACCTAACAAGTCTCTACAGTGAAAGCAGTAACATTCTCTATCCTGGATCCCTGGCCTTTCTTTTACAAGGCTTTTTAGAGAGTGTCAAAAAGGAGAGGTTCCAGGGTAGAGTCTATATTGAACTTGGGGAGTGAAGACCTGAGTTTGAGTTTTCACATCACCACTTACCAGAGGTAACTCTCTGATCCATTACAAATGGCTTTTCTCAGCCAATTGTTCTCCCTTTATGGAAAACTCAATATACGATTAATCTGTTTCTGTATTACATGGAATAATCCATGAACCTGTAATTGTCAAACATTCATTCTGTAGAAAGATGAAAAGGTAGTATCAGCTATGAAGCTTTGAATCAATCTGAATTTTTCAGTTAGGGTGACTCTTTGTTTTAAAGATAACCTAAAGAGAAAATCCTAAAAATAAGAGATGAAAAATACTTGTTAAACACTTCCAAATCTTTTGGTAGGTTTTCTTTAATAAATTTGCTGTTTAGTTTAATTTATAAAAATAAGAGTTTGGAAGCATGGCCGACCCTCCCCCACTCAATTACATTTCTCCGTAGCTATTACCACTAACATATAAAACTTTTTTTATTGTCCCCATCTCCACCCTTCTGAGTAACATATAAGACTGCTGTATTCCTAGTGCCCCGGAAAGTTGCTAGCAGTTAGTAAAATCTTAATAAACATTGGTTGAATGAATGAATAAATGAATGAGTGAATGAATTGACAAGATCTATATGCTAAATTAAAAATCATATCTAAAATATTAAAAGTAGGTTTCTATTTATAACAACTGATCTATAATATCATGATTATATTATGCTAGTGATAATTTGAGAGTAATGATTTGTGAAATTTCATTCTGTTTAATAATCAATAATAATGTTATGATTGATTTAGCAAAATACTGTGTGCCTTATACTTATATACACTATTGAGAACCTTACAACAGATTCACCCTCCCCTCAATAGTGAGAATTCTTTCCTCTATAGCAGATAAGAAAATTAGGGTTCAAATGTAAATCACTGAATTGAAAGTCACACATGGAGTGGGGAATGGAAGCCAAAATTTGAACCTGATGGATCCAAATTTCACAGTGATAGTCCTTCCTTGAAAGGGATTAGTTAAATGTAAAAATTAAACATGATTTAATATTTGTCTAATAATATTTTTTCTTTATTTTTTTATAAATAAATTTTTATTTTAATGGGGTGACATCAATAAATTTTAATAATATTTAATAATAAATTTAATAATATTTTTATTGCATCTTTGTTCTGGATAAATACTTTAGGAGAAATATTCAATTTTAGTTTGATAGTCATTTCTCTTAATGTTTGAAAACATTATTACACTATATTTTGGCTTTTAGTGGTATTGAAAGAAGTCTGATTTTAATCTAAAAATCATTTTAAATAAATTCCCCAGGTGATTTCTGATGTCGATGGTCCGTGGGCCGCACTAGGGAACTGTTTCTGGAGGTAGCAGAGAGACTCAGAGCTTCTACAGAACCCTTCCCGACAGCTCCAGGCTCTTCTGCAGGAGGGGACCCTTGCTTGCATCCAGGAGGAGAGTTGAGGTCATCCCCACTGAAGAAGCAGAGCAGAGAAAATCTTGGGAGGTCAAAGAACAACCTACCAATTAGCGTTACAACCAGAGCTGAAAGTCCAATCTTTTAAGTTGTTCCCAAGCTGAGCAACTAAAACATAACTGTGACTGTGAATCAGCTGGAGATCACCCACACATAGGTTTGGACATTCGGTAGGTCTGGGGTGGACTACAGATTCTAGGCCTCTAGCGAGCTCCCAGGTGACTCCCAGGCTGCTGGCCCTCAGTCCACTCGGACTGCAAAGCTGTGGAAGGAGCTGGTTGCCTCCCTTGAAATGTTTGAAGGTTAAAGTTTCAGCACTCCTGGTCCCCAGTGTTCCCTTTACTCCAATAAGGATCATTGTAGATTTCACTCAGATACACATTAAAATCCTCTTTTCCTCCATGCTACTAGTATTTTCCAGGAACTAAACCAAATAAGAAGTGTTCTGCTAAACTTTTCACAGGTAAACTGAGTGTAAGAGCCTGGGACACCAATGCTAGTCCCAGAATCACAACTTACAAAATGTGTGACCGTGGGTGAGTGGTTCAGACTCTCTACCTCTTCTTTCCCCCATCCTTAAAATACTAATGTGGCAGCTCGTGGGGCTACTGTGCAAGTGCAGAGCTGGTGAGGTGCAAACCACGGGGCCTGGCCAACAGTGCCGCGTAAGTGTCAGCTACCGGAGTGCCCAGCATTTTGTCCGGTAATGTGACTGACCCTCCTTTCAGTATTTCTAGATTTATTAAAAGATCCGATGCCCTACAGGATTTTATTAGCTCAATTCTTTCTTCTTTTAATTCCCTTAAAGGGTTGTTAGGATTAAATGAATTAATATGATTCAAACACTTGGAACAGTGCCTGTCACATAATTAGTATACAAGATGGCTTAGTTTTTATTTTTAGCACTTACTACAGTGATAATTAAATCACTTTTGAGGGATTTTTACATTGGCAGTTCTCCTATTAGACTGCAAATCTTATGAAAGCAGAGATGGTCTCTGTTTCAGACGCATGTCTATGCCAAATCATTACACAGGGCCTGGGATCTTGCTGCTGCTCAATAACACAGTAGAAAGTATGGATGAATGAACATATGAACAAATCAATGACTAACCGAATGAGAAAACATTCCTGCCTTATAAAGAGATCTTTAGGGAAAAAATGTTGGAGAAACACTCTCTTAGAGAGTTGAGTCAGTGAGAGGGAGTAAAAATTATGTCGGGAAACTATCAGGTCTAAGAGGAGTTCGAGGGGTCATCTCCCAAATTCCTCAGAGGATAGGATTTGTAAATACCATCAGAGAGAAGTGGAGAGCTGACGCTGCAGAGGACTCCCAGCTGATAATGGTCTTGAGAAAAACATGCACTAACCCAGTCTCTGAACAGATGTGTCAGGAAATGTTTGGAGGTAAATAAAACATGGGAAACCAGAAACCTGTGAATTTCCTGCACCAGGCTAATGATGGTTCAGGGCAGGCGGAGAGGGGCTCTTCCCAAGCTGCAGTCCTCAGGGAGGGGAAAATCACCCTTTTTCAATACCTCTGGGGAGCTTCCTGGATCGTGCAGGAGAGAGGAGAAGGTTAAGGTCACACAGTTTTAGAACTTGATTGGCTGAGGTCAGAAGTCATGTTAACGCCCCATCCCAGCCCCCACCACAGCAAATCGATTGTGCCTGGGCAGATGGGGAGGGAAGTGTTCCAAGGAGCAGAAATACAGCAAACTTGAGGGGCACTCCGTAAGATGAATTGATCATAGGGAATTGCTTTTCCATACTGCATTTTTTATTACAGTTGCTCTTCAGTGATGATACTCTGTCTCTGAAATTTATAATACTGACTAAATTCCCCTTGAGATGGAATTACCCATCAAAGCATTTCCAGATTACTTTAGACCCATCTCATGACGACAGTCATTTTCCTGGTAGATGGGAAAACATTTCTTCTAACCTCATGGCCTCATCAAGTGCACAGGATAAAGACTGATAGCTGAATGGACTTTGACCCCAGAGGGAAGGAGATAAGGATACTGTTGTCTACATCCACATGGTTTCTAGGAGGTTTTCCCTCTTGGCAATGACAGCAACCCTTTCTGCAATTCTGGGATAGGGACTTTTTGTTTCCATTTCACAGGTTAAGAGACTGAGACTGAGAGAAGGCAAACGATTGTTTATTTTTTACTTGTAAGTGGCAGAGCCAGGGTTTGGACCTATTTTCTCTCATTCTCCAAGAATTTGTCTCAGTTCTCCAAGACAATACAGACAGTGTCCAGTGGGCATTCTGCCAGAGCAATATGCTTGGAAGGCCTTTATTTTGGCAAATGCACCAAGGGTTGAAATAGTTGCATGCAGCTTTTATCCGATCACCAGGAGACCATGGGGAGTACAGTGTGAGCCTCTCTCCCAGGAAAGCCCTGCATCGATCCAAGCTAGAGGCCTGTGTCATGAGCACCCACCTGCCTCTGACATGTTCTTCATGTCTACCACTCTTCCAATAGCCATCAGGGAACCTTGTGTCCCTGTAGCTTCTAATGAGACTGAAATTTGGTTAAACTAACACCAAAAATTCTTACATGTACCCAATTAAGAAGCGACCTATTTTAGGCACCTGCACACCTGGTAATAGCCCAGAACATGTACATTTCTGATATATGCTATATCTATAAGTTGGCCTTCCTCCATTTGAAGTAATTACTCAGCTTGTGGGGCTGGAAGAACGTTGAGCCCCGCTTTTGTCTTCCTTCTATATTGAATTCCCCACAAGGAAACTCAACTCATCTCCCAGGGCTTCAATTTTCTGAATTATGGAAATTAAGTTTTAATGTTTTATAGACACCAGCAAGAGATCATACAGTTTGAGTGTGTCTTCTGTTTTCTGCTGAGAGGCTGACATAAAAACCTGTGCTCTAGCCACTCTACTAGACTCATCTCCAGGGCAATGTATTGTTATATATTCCCTGAACTATTGAGGAAAATCTAACAGTGTAAGAGGACTGTCCAAAATCATCCAGCTAATATATACTGACGAAAGAGTCTAGTCTGTGGACTTCCTATGCCTTGGTCTCCATCCACTGCTACCCTGCCTTCATTTCCAACTGTAATTTCCAAGAGCAACTGTAATAAAAAATGCAGTATGGGAAAGCAATTCCCAATGATCAACTCTTCTTACGGAGTGCCTCTCAAGTTTGCTTTATTTCTGCTCCTTGGAATATTACTATATTTCTCACAGTAGTTCTAATCTAGGCATTATCTGGCATTGTGTGGAGAGAATTTGGGTTTTAACAACTTGGGGGGAGATTGCTACTGACATCTAGTGGGTAGAGGCAGGTATGCTGCTAAACATCCTCTGCGCATAAAATAGTCCCCTATGTCAATGAATTAATCTGGCCCAACATTGTAATAGTGTCAAAGTTGAAAGTTTCTGGGCTATTAGAAGTTCCATGAGTTCAGAAACTGGTATATTTTGTGTATTCTTGTGTCCTAGCATTTAAAACTATACTTACAGTAAAGTAGACACCCAACATATATGTTTGTTAAATAAATGGAAGAGTGAATGAATGAATGCCCATGAAGAATCAGATAATGTGAGCTGGAGTGAATTCAGACTGCCAGTGAAAATCTGAAGTCCTATCAGTTTACTCTTCTATCCTCTTTTCTTTCGGTTGAAACATCTTTCCTTTCTTTCTTCATCCAATATCCAGCAAGAATGAGATTAGCCTATCAAATCTGAGAATGTCTAGGAGCAACAAATAATGCTTATAAGACACAAGCACTACAAGATCTCTTGCAGTACCTCCTCTTCAAACTACTCTATTTCAGCCAGACAGTAATCACAGCAAATAAATGGGTTTACTCTTATTCCCTCACTGAGCATGAACAGGTAAGACCAAAAGCACAGATTTCCTGAAAGTGTCTTATGAGAGCAGTTCAGTTATGTTTTTACAAAGACACATCCCCAGCTATGAAATAGAAACTGGTTTAGGTGAGAAAATGTAATATGAAGGCACTTAGTTCTAGGAGTGCAGATATTATCTCTTCATCACTACAGCTCCCATGCCTAGCATGGTGCCAAGCATGTGGTAGACATCTTTAAATATTTGATGAATAAAAGGATAACTTGGTGAAGTCAATGCTCTAATCCTTTTCTCAAATGTAGCTCCAATAAAATGTTTTTTTGTATCAACCATTCAATTTCATAAGAAGGCAATTTGAATGCCAAAAGTTTTGAAAAACTATATACATTTTCTTCCCTTATGGAGATCCAAAGTCAGATAAAGACATAGGGGTTCATCATTGGGAGGTAGATGTAAGTATAGTAAATTAAAGTCCTGCAGTAACAATTTATATTCTATACAACATTCTTAAATGTCCCATTTTACCAGAAATAAAATGTCTAACATATTTGCCATATCTTTGTCAGAAACTTTACACTGAGACAATGTATGATAGATAATTTGGATGGAATTAAAGATTCTGTAAACAGGACTAAAGAAGTCACAGGGGGACTATCAATGGGAGTCTCTCTATGCTCAATACATCAGTCCCCAAAGGACCGTAATGATGTGACTACACACAGATGTTGCCTTACAGAAGCTGCGGTGGAATGTGTTTGAAGTGGCTCCAAAACAATTTTCCACTAGCTCTTTTGGCTAAATCTGTGTTAAAAAAAAGATCACTGTAAAATGAATTAATTATGCAGATCCATTTGTCTACAGAGTAGAGAGACTGGGGTGTTTCCATTTTCAACTCATCCCTTATCTTTAAACATTTAAAGACACACCAATGACCAAGAGCCTTTTATAGAGGAGTTGATACTTCATGTGCCCATTCCAGACTCAAATCCTCACTGATTCCATTTTCTTATACAAGTCTAAAAAACAGGACCACCGGCTCCATTTGTGTGCCAGCTGAGAATGTTTGCTAACAGATTCAAGACTATTCCAACACGCATTATGTCTTAACACCAGCTGCTTTCTTCATACTTAGTACATGTTTAAATATCCACAGCCACAGCCAAAGAAGAGGCAGAAGGAAACATAGGTAAGATGAAGTACAATCTCTACTGCTACTTATTTTGGATCTAGTCGCCTCTCTGAAGAAACTTGTATCTTGTAGGTGGAGACTGAAATATGATATCCTTTATAAAATTGTCTCTAACTTAAGTTTTAAGGGATAGCCTGTATTTGATGAGCACTATGGCTGACTGAGCACAACATATTTCATTAAAGTCAAAGTGTTTATTTTATGACTCAATAGCTTTAGAAATCTCATAAAATGTTGATGGAAAAAGCAAATTGATTTAAATTCTCTTATCCTGACTAGCTCTATTATCATACTTTCTGATTAAATCACCCAATTATTTTTTTAAGAGCAAGAACAAAACAGGTAACAGAGAATTAGTAAGTTATCAGTCTTGACTCAGACAAACATGACTACCATTTTGGAAACATGTCATTGTGTAGTGTGCTTTGAACTTTTCTGAATTAACTGATGTCTATCCCAGGTAGGCTCAAAAGCTATTGCTTACTGGACAGAAAGGATCACAGCAATAAATCAGTACTGTGTAAACACTTCTAAACTTGCCTCTTAATGCTCCCAATTTGTGGGGGGCTGTTTTTGTTTGTTTGTTCATTTGTTCTTTTAATTCCCTCTGGTGTTTAGTGATATGGAGCAAGGGTGTCCTGAGCTAGATTCCAGCAACATTTTTATCACTCACAATCCTTTCTCTCTCACTTCATAACTGTGAGAAATTTCAAACATATTGATTCTATTTCAGTTGCATTTTCCCTCCATAAGACTCATCTGAATTTTATTCCCTTAAATGGATTTCAGATGGGGAGCTCGGAGCTCAGGTGCAGAAGAATGCATTTGGGGACTCTGAATTTTCACTTTGTCATGCTTCTCAGCATGCACATTGGCAGCTGTGCTCATTTTTTAATTACCCAGGTGGTGTAGGTGTTCCCATCGTTCTACCTGCAGTGGCACCTCAGCCCTTTCCAGCTAGTCAGAGAGGGGAAGAAATCAGGCTGGGGGGAGTAAAAGAAAGATAGAAATTCTATAGTTTGCCACAAATACATCAATTTAGTTGCAACTACTTTTTCTATTTTATAGCAAATGACAAACTGGATATCTTGAGACAGAGATATTTCTAAGTTATTGTCACCTCTTATTTTTACTCTATGTTCAAACCATTGGAAGTTAAAGGGATGGATTTCTTTTCATCACCTGAAGAAGTTACCTTCACTTAGCCACTTCTGCATGTCTGTCCCCAGCTGCTCCCTTTGGTCATATACATATCTTTGTAGCTGCACAAATTGAGTGGAAATAAAATATGCATTCTCCACTTTCAAACACATAATTAGCTTGGTGTCATGAAAGCACAGTGTGAGAAGAAGGAGGTTATGTTGTATCAGAAGGGAGGTAAACTAATGACATTCTGGGTGTTATTGCCAGGCCCTGGTACCAATGCAGTCTGGGAGTTGGTTGTACTGCACCGCGGGACTTACTCTCTGACAGAGGGGAGATGTAGAAGGCATGGCTCTGGAAGGAGCCTGTCTGGAGGAGTTCCCCTGACATCACTGTGTGGTCTGTTACAGTGTACAAGCATGTTACAGACTTGCCCTAGGTCTCCATTTTCTCAGCTGTAAACTGGGGAGGTAACATCTTCTCCCTCATGGAATGGTTGTGAAGACTAAAGGAAGTAAGCCATGTCAAATGCTTAAAACGGTGCCATCCACATAGTTGGTCCTTTCTATATGAATAACACCATTGCTGTGTTCATTTGCTAAAAATAATGAATGATTTCATCATGAAATAAAAATTCCCTTTATTATTCTGCCCAAAACGGCACAGAATTTTACTCCTTGGAATAGATTATAACAGTTTTTTGGTTATGGTGTTCTGGACTTTTCCAAAGTGACACTTTTAAAGACTGCCGTGCACACTCAGTCTAAGTCAAACTAAACATCCTAACCTTTTTAAGATACAAATGTCCCATTGTGCTTCCTGTGTCACTCGGTCTGAACACACTTGGAGCCTGAACACTCTTGTAAGTAGGCTACCTGGAGGGGAGAGACGATGCTGCCACCCGCACGATGTCATCCTCCTCACATCTTCATTAATTTATGTTACTGAAGAATTTCAGATGATCATAAACGCCCTAGGGATTCTGAACACAACCTGTTACAAGGGTCATGAGAGAAGAATCATGACAAAAACATCAAGGGATGTTGGGGAGGGAGAGGGATGCTTTAGTGCTGTTGAGTTTATTCTGAAGTAATTGCCAACAGCTAAATGATAAAAGTTTTATTTGTTGTTCTTTTTTCCTTAACAAACTATCTGCTAAGGAACTCTTTGTGCCTGGGAGGGTTTATGACATCTAAGGCTGTTATTAGAAACATGCGTATTGTGACCAGAATGGGGCAATATAATAAGTTCATGTGGCTTTGGAGGATTTGTCTATTTTTGAGGCTGAAATAGATTAATCAAAATTCAAAATTCTGTTTGTCAGAATGAAAAGTTTCATTCCAGCGTGCAGGGAATGCGTGAAGGCGGGATGCCCGAAGGGGTGTGGACGGCAGGACCAACGGAGCGTTGCAGCACTCAGAGCTGACACTGCTGTTCTGGAAAGGGTTCTGTGCCTGGGAGGTCTGGGCATGTGTGATACTCCCAACTTTCCTTTCAAAATGTCTGAAAAAGTATAGTCAGGCCTCCTGCTTCTCATTCAATGAAGCCTTCAACTTTTCTGATAAATAAATATATAATATACATTCTCTAGTTTATTTCACCATGAAAAAGACTAGGCAGATTTGTTGATGTTGTAACAACAAAAAGAGAAGATTAAGTACCAGTTTGTTTCCATTAGAACAATTACTTAATCATCATATCATCCCTGTTTAGGATAATTTTATTAATAGATTTTTCCCCAGACATCTGGATTAACAACAAAGAACTCAGACACTCTAATACTGTCTAGAAAAAAAAAGAACAAAAAGCAGTTAACCAGGTAATGCATTTAAAAGTCATTACTAGTAAATATGACTATATAGTCCTTTTGCACTATTTTGCATTTACTAACAGCAACTTTTCTCTTAATTAGCTTCCAATACAGAAACACTAGAGCCAGGGCTGGGCATATGACAGAGGGAGGCACAAATACAAAGAAATACAAAAGAGAGGCAACAGCCACTTCTGAATACATCTTTTCACGAAATGCTAGAGATTGACTTTAATGATCTGAACACTGTTCATAAATTCAGTTCTTTTAAAGGTGCATGCACCCAATCTTAGAGAAGACCCATCTCATCCACCCTCCCTTGGGATGAGACCTTAAGAAATTAGCACACCCCTGTCGGCACTGCACACAATACTTGATAGCTGCCTATAGAGTTTAAGAAATTCTTGCTCTGACACTGATGAAGAAACTTTAATTAAAACAGTAAGCAGGATGTAGCACAATGAATATACTCTGGTCATTAAACTCTCCAAAGGAAGGTGTTATAAAATGACAGTAAATTTTTATAAAGCCAAATATAAGTTTGCTTAGTTTCCTTACTATATTAAAAGAAAACCATCACATTCTTCAACAACTAAGGCAAGCATCACACCATCACACAGCACAAGCCTCTTCAGTTTAAGCAAATGAATAAAAGAAAGCAAAGTAAACAAAAGATATCAGCAAAGATTCAAAAATGATATTGGGAAGAAAAGTCACTGTATCTATGAGACACACACAAACACAGACATGCACACACACACACACACAGCCAACTGTAAACCAAGAGAGATAAGAACTTACCGGAGCAAATATCACCATACACATTTACAAAAGAATTGATAATCCAACTTCCCTCTCCTGAAAGAAGATAGAGGTTGTCTCATACTAAAAATAAACCTTCTCTGTCCACAGCACCAGCCACTTGTCCTTCTTTTTTATGAAGCAAAGGAGGGGAACAGGAAAATCAATGAGGAGGGAAAGTGAGATGTTATACCAATCAGGTAGCAGCTTCTGCCTTATTTGCAGAGAGATGGCAGAGCGGTCATATTATTAGACAGTGACAACCCGCAGCCCAAGTGCAGCAACCTGACACCTCCCTCTGGGGACACGCTGCCTGCTTGCCGTCCCTGGAGCACCCACCCTGGGCTCTCTGCTCACCGTGGGGACTGCTCTGCACAGCAGGCTGCGTCAGGAAGAAAGCCCAGCTCCCCTGTTACTCCTGAGCCCCTTCCTCCCTCAAACACAGTACTTAAAAACAAACTGGGAGAGAAAAAAAGGAGCCAACGTTCTGTGTGTCGGAAGTGTGGGTGGGAAGTGATGGATTTACTGAATCCTTAGGCATAGATTTGCATAGATTAGGTAAATGTTGATATATTTGTTAAAATAATTGCCCTTGTGCTTATGGAGATGCCTGGGTGTTCTGCCTGATCCCCATTTGGGAAATCTGTGAGAAGCTATACATAATCATTAGAGTGATTTAAGGGAAGATGGGTGATTGGGGTTCTGGCAATTGTGGAAAGTGCAAATTATAACTTGCTTGCTCATTTGCTGCAGGAGTGTTACTTAACGTCTGCTCTTGCAAAATCTTAACATTAAAAAGATTTCAAGGGTTTCATGGGACCTGGGTCTGCTGCAAACGGGCCTCCTCAGGAAGGAGTTGAAATCGTGGCATCTGGAGGCCACCTGTTTTTGAGGCATTGATACCAAATTCCTGGAGAAGCTGCCTACAGGCTAGTGCTCTCCTCGCACTGGCTTCCTGGGGGTGGTTTCTCAGCTCCTTGTATCACAGCAAAGCTGGGAGGAAACTGTGTGCCTTTTTCCCCCAGGGCCCCTCTTCAAGACTTCCGGGAGCAGGAATACAGTGTGTCCGTAAAGTCATGGTACACTTTTGACCGGTCACAGGAAAGCAACAAAAGACGATAGAAATGTGAAATCTGCACCAAATAAAAGGAAAACCCTCCCAGTTTCTGTAGGATGATGTGGCAGCATGTGCACATGCACAGATGATGACATAACACCGTGTATACAGCGGAGCAGCCCACGGCCATGCCAGTCGAGATGTGGATGGTACAGAGGAAAGTTCAGTGTGTTCTGTGTCTCGCTAAATTCGAATCCGTGACCAAAGTGCAACGTGAATATTGGCGCATTTATAACGAAGTGCCACCACAATGGAATAACATTACTCGGTGGGATAAGCAGTTGAAGGAAACTGGCAGTTTGGTGGAGAAACCCCGTTCTGATAGGCCATCAGTCAGTGAGGAGTCTGTAAAGGCTATACAGGATAGCTACCTAACGAGCCCTAAAAAATCTGTGCATGAGCCCACATCAAACTGCACTGAATAGGTAGGAAACTGGGAGAATTTTCCTTTTATTTGGTGCAGATTTCACATTTCTATCCTCTTTTGTTGCTCTCCTGTGACCGGTCAGAAGTGCACATGACCTTACGGACACACTGTAGTGTTGGGTGGGTTCGGGGCGTCTGTTCTGTCCCCTGGGCAGCTGTTAGGGCCCAGCTGAAAGTTCACCTCGGCTGGCCATGATTCTTTATTTGTAATTATTAATTCAGAATCGGCCCTGAGTCTGTTTTTGGGTCCCTATCTCTGTCTCTAACATGCACACACACACACCGCACCAACCATTCTCATCACCATCATCTCCCTTATCCCTTTCATCCATCTTCATCCATATAGTAATGACTCAATGGAGCTGAAGGGCGTGGGAGGTCAGTGGACCAAACAAATAAAACATGATGAGTCAGACAACCTGGGGTCCCACGTGGCTCTTCACTTAGTAGCCATGTGACTTGCAAAATCCCTTAAGGTCTCTGAACCTTAGTTTGTCCTCTGTAAAATGAGCATACTAACATCTCTTAGAGCTGTTGGTGGGGAGGTGTGGGGAACAAAACACAGATGACTAGGCAGTGCTTTCAATGACACACTACACACAGCAACCTGGGCTCCCTCCTCAGCTGCCCCTCCTGCCCTTCCTCCTCCCCCTTCCCTCCTCCTCTAATCTGCTTGTTCCTCACACATAACCCTCAGGGTCCTTATGAAAGCTTCCAACCGTTTATACCCTGTGGCCTTAAGAAAATTCTGATAGGAACCTTATTCCAACTACCCCTACTGCCACCCTCACCTGCCACTTGAAAAATCACTGCATTTCAGTGAGAGAAGTTACTCAAGGGAGTAAATTAAGCAAGTGAACAAACACAGTTAAAGCAGGGGGGAAAAGGCTTAGATCACCAGGCACCTAGTTGAACTCAGTAAGCATTGGTTGAATAAATGAATGAAGGACTGACTGATACCCCCTTGCAGAAGGCCACAGTTCTTGCCCAGTGGCTGGTAAGGATCAGGAGCCATGTCAGGGCAGAGTTGAAGAGGTCACTGTCCCAGCCCCGCACCCAGAGCACAGAACCATATTAATAGTTTCTTCCGGGCGAAGAGTGAGTCATTCTCATCAGTCTTGAATATTAAGAGCCCCATTTCAAGTAAAAGAAAAAAAGTCTTGTCTTCCACATAATAATAGAGAACATTTCTTGAATACTTGCTCCATGCCAGGTACTATTCTAAGTGGGGTTTTTGTTTGTTTGTTTGTTTAAGTGAACTACCTTACTTGGGTCTCACAAAACTAAAACAATGTAACCAAGACCTAAAGAGTGAAGAAACTTGTCCAAAGGTACCTTGTACATAATGGGAAAAACCAAGACTTGAACTTAGCTGGATGCCAGGCTCCAAGCTGTTGCCCACTCTGCTCAAGATGTCACATGAGTTATCTCCAATAGACACACAGTCCCTGCCATAACTTGACAGCTCTTCCCACTGTGCAGATCCACACACAGAGCCTGGGAGCTGTGGGGGAGACAGAGGGGCTGCCACTGTGCAGATCCACACACAGAGCCTGGGAGCTGTGGGGGAGACAGAGGGGCTGCCACTGTGCAGATCCACACACAGAGCCTGGGAGCTGTGGGGGAGACAGAGGGGCTGCCACTGTGCAGATCCACACACAGAGCCTGGGAGCTGTGGGGAGACAGAGGGGCTGCCACTGTGCAGATCCACACACAGAGCCTGGGAGCTGTGGGGGAGACAGAGGGGCTGCCACTGTGCAGATCCACACACAGAGCCTGGGAGCTGTGGGGGAGACAGAGGGGCTGCCAGGCTGACAAGGCCCGTGCCCAGGCTCCACTGCATTCCTTATGGGCTTGGGCACCCCATTTAATACCCTGTGAGGTTCAGTCTTAGACTGCCAGTGGTCTGCTCAGTGGCGCTGAGCCATGTCTTAATTTTCACCATGTTTATTTAAATGAAAGAGTTTCCACTGAATGACCTCTAAAGATTAAATAAGGTTCTAAGACTAGTTCGATTCGCATACACTGGTTGGGGTAGATATCTCTGCTTCACATTGGGTTCCTGATAACACGTTAGCATACTCTATGTTGTTCCTGCTGTCACCCACCGCCATCATCTCCCATGGGAACCTTGCAGTTGACCCTAATAGGTCTCCCTGCATCTACTCTTATCTCTAGAAATCATTCTCTATGTTTCCCCAAATTGAGCTGGTAAAAGTATAAACTCTTTACCACACCTTCAAGCTGACATGAGCTGACTCCCACCTACCTTTTTGTTTTTATTGAATTCCAGCCCTCTGCCTCCCTTCTCCTCAGCCACACTAGCTTCTATGCCTTTACACTTGCTTTTCTTTCTTCCTAGAACATTGCTTTCCTTGATCATTGCCTACAGTCTCTTTTTTTGTCATTCAATTCTCAGTGCTACTGTCTGCTCTTCCCAGGCCACCTGACCTCCAAAACCCCTTTCCCGTTCAGTCACTCCCTTCCCCACTACCTTGTGTTTAGTTGTTGTTGGTGGTGATTGTGTGAGATATATGGTTTTTGTACTTCTTCTTTTTTTTGTGACACACAGAGAGAGAGAGAGACAGATAGGGACAGACAGACAAGAGAGAGATGAGAAGCATCAATTCTTTGTTGCGGCACCTTTGTTGTTCATTGATTGATTTCTCATATGTGCCTTGACCGTGGGCCTTCAGCAGACCGAGTAACCCCTTGCTCAAGCCAGCGACCTTGGGTCCAAGCTGGTGAGTTTTGCTCAAACCAAGCTGGTGAGTTTTGCTCAAACCTGCACTCAAGCTGACGACCTTGGGGTCTCAAACCTGGGTCTTCACATCCCAGTCCGACGCTCTATCCACTGCGCCACCTCCTGGTCAGGCAGTTTTTGTACTTCTTATTGCCTGATACATTCTTGCTTATTCATGTATTTATTTAATTATTGCTTATCTTCCTTCACTAGGAGAGAACCTCTAGGAAAGTAGAATTCTTGTTTGTTTTGCATAACACCATTATCTTCAGGGTTCAAGAGGACACTTGGCTTAACATCTCATGAGTGAAAGAATCAATCAACAGAAAACAAGTTAAGCTTGAAACAGAGGCAAAGAAACCTAAGTTGATCAAAGGAGCTTAGCCTTGAAATGTGGAGCAAGTGAGCAAGGGTGACTGATTCGTTCATATTAATCGACACAGACTGCTTTCACTTCCTTGTTCAGGGAACAGTCTTGAAAAGTTGCATCATATTGATTTAAGTGCAGGACATGTCAAAGATAGTGGAGAGCTCCTGTTGTAAATCATACTGACCAAATATTTTGTAGGAGCTTGGGTTCCCAGGGTTCAGTTCACGTAGGCCCATGTAGAAGATTTGATACTTGAATACCTGATCGTATATTTGTCATTGCAAAGGAAATGGTCTTGTCAGCTCACTACTTAAACTGCTCTATCCTCCGAACTGCCGGACAGTCAGACAGGTGGCTGCTGCTCTCCCACAGACCATTGGAACTGACAGAAATAAAGTAATATGCCATTATTTGATGGTTCTTGTTTTAAAAATGATATTAGCCTTAAGCCTTAAAAATAACATTTGTTCATTATTAGACTATTAAAAATAGAAGTACAGTGCTCTTTAAGTTGAGTATTTATAGAAAAGATTAAGTAGATTAAAATAATCTGTGAGTCTATGAAAACCTCATTAGCAATGCTAATTTATAATATGGTCAGATCTTCAACTATGCTTTTTCAACTGGGCATGGTCTTCAGACAACTTCAAACAAATTTTTTTCCTCTGAACTGTAAAGCTCTTCTCCCCTTTAGTGGACACACCTCCTCCTGGTAAATCCCATAGTTTCTTTCCCTTACAGCTTCTATTCCTAAACATGTAGCTTCTCACAAGGGGTACTCTTAGGTTTGTCTTCTCAGAGGTTCAACAGTAGGGGGCTTAGCTCTCTGAGCATTTCGCAAAGACTGAGAGAAAAATTTCAGCACCATGAGGATCTTTCCGTAATGTGGGGAAGGGAAGTAATTGAAGACAAGGAAGACTACTCTGGTCACACTAATAAATTACCAGTGGGGTTAGCTAAGGTTTTTCCATTTTGCTGCAAAAACAATTTCAGCCTTTTCAAGGTATAACACTGAGAGCACTTACATTCAATGCACTTATAGAGCAAGCCTAAAGTCTTTAATGGTGCCTTCCTTGCCCTGAGTACAGTTCCTAGCCGGAGCAAAATACAGTTTATTTTGATTTGAGTAAGTAGGATATATAGAGTCAGGATAGAAGTTTCTAGACCTCTTGTCTTATATATCTCTCATGGAAAAAGGAATGTTTTTCTCTAACCCTGTTTCTTTGCCTTTTTAAATACCTCAAGAGATAGAACAATATCAGTATCGTTTGAATATTTATTAGATCATTAGCTTGCTCAGTAGAATTCAAGGCTGGCTGAAAGAAGCTAAACATAGAGAAGACACTTTTGGAGACAGGAGAAGCTAAGAAATACTGTGCAATGAGATTTGAGGAGTGTTAGAAATTTTGAGTGGAAATGTAGCTAGCTGCACCTGTGAGGAAAAAGGATACAAAATGTTTGTTAAAATAGGAAATCAAAATGTCAAGACACATTCAGTGGAGACCATGAGTCTAAGCTCTTCAAGCACAGGATAATATTTCATTCATTTCATTCCTCAGCCCTGAGCAAAGTGCTTCCTATTGTGCACAGAGCAGCCAGCAAAGAGGACTTGCTGAATGAGGAATAGATGAAAACATTTGGAGGCAGAATATGAATGGTTGAAGGCACTCCCTTTTAGGTGGACATGGTGCTGGACAACTCTTGTTTGTCCTTCTAGGCCCCCTTTCCCACCCACTCTGTGTCCCAATAGGCAGAACTATGAACCACATCGGACCATGGACCACAGACCACGTCAATGATTCACCTTCCCTGAGGAGGATCGCAATGGGAGGTGCAGGCAGTGGTAATTACTCTGCTAGGAGGTCCAGAGGGTAGGAGGGGACTGAGGTCTGGGTATTTGATCTCTTTGTACCTCCTAAAGGGTCTGTAAATTGGTTATATCCCTCTTGCAAAGATCACAAGTGCTGTGAACTTGCCTTCTCCATACAGTTTCTCTGTCTCTCTCTCTCCTTCAGCTTGACCCTTCAGGGCTGGGGTGATAACAGTTTCTCTAGTTACTTTCCCCAAGGTACTGAACATGCACCACAACTTTGTGCTATACTTAAACCCTGCCCCTTTTTATAATCCCTCAATTATTTGAGTTTAAATGTGCCAGCTCTTTCCTATCTGAATATCCAAACAGGTGAGTTCGAGTCCCACTTCTATCCCTTATGACTTAGGTTCTTGTCATATGCCTTTACCTAAAAAATTGGGTACTTGCAAAGTAATTCATACAGATTACAAATTCACAGTAAACATCTGACATGTAATAATAACAGTGATAATTCTAATCTTATAGCAGTACTCTTTGTCAACTTGTCTGCTTTGTAGAGATAACACATGGTTCTCTTACTCCTCCAGAGGGAGGAGCTTGTCATATTTTAGAAAGGAAAGGAAAATCCATGTCCTGTTCAGAAAAATATAACAGTTCCGCCACTGGAATATAAGGGAGTATAGAAAAGACATTGAGGCACATGACTTAAAGCAAATATTTGTTGAAAATGGTTTTGAGTGCTGGCATTTCTGAATCTTCATAGTACACTGGTTGATCCTCTCAGAGCAAGGTCTGAAAAGTTGCTTCTTTCTGACATGTGGTGAGGGCAGTATGTGGGTTCTTGGATGTCCATCCAGGATCCCCTGAACCTCAGGCAAGAAATCCAAAACTGTTAAGTGCTCTTAACATTCTGCCTTCATTCCCGCTCTAACTAAACACCGCAAACCAGTTCTGAGTTCTTTAGATCACTGAATGCCTTTAGGAACTCCCTCAGTATCCCAGAAAGATTTTGACTGAGAGGAGACTCAAAATTTAAGCCTGCTTGAGGACCCATGTTCTCAATAAGAAAGAACAGTTCTCAAATCCATGAGAACTTTGTCAATTTTCTACAGGACAGGACAATTATTGCTGAGCCTAACATTTCAGTTTAACAATTGTTTAGGGAGTGTGCACTATATGCCAGGCATGTGCTAAATTCTGTGGGTACAGCAGAGAAAAAGATAAGCATGGTCCCTGTCCAAAAGAGTCTTAGAATATTCCTGATTTGTTTGCATAAGGCAGGAACTTACCAGTGTCTGGTGCATAAATAATGCTCATTACATATTTGTCGAATTCTTGAATGCTGAATTACTATGATGTGTTTCTTAATTATAAAGGCAAACATGTGAACATATTATAACTCACAATTTTTAAAATGTAAAATATGACCAACAAATAAATATTTGGGTAAGATTCTTATACCCATACGTACCAAAATATAGATGGCACATTTAAATGACCAATCATCTCAAGTCTCAATACAATATAAATATTAAAAGTGACCTTTAATATCTTATAACTTAAGCTGAACACCAGGAAGTCTATGGAAATGCTCCTTGACACACACAGGAGGTGGGAGGTGGTGCTGGGAGCCCACAAGCTTCTCTGCTTCACAGCACTCACTCACTCTGCTGTTTGCTACCCTATAGCCCAGGCTTCCGTACACGTTTTCACTTGAACCCAGGTTTTGTGAAAAATAGTAGAGATCCATCGATCTAACAGAGTAATATGGCATCTGTCATTTCCTGTAGAAGATCTTTCTGATGCCAATAACGGCGGAAATAATTATTTCTGGGTATTATTAATGTAAGCTCTGTTCATGCATTATCTCATTTGATTATTATTCAACCTAGTTACCTAGAATCTATTGTTATCTTCATTGTACAAATGAGTAAGCAAATGTTTAGTGCAGTTTTGTAAGTTGCCCAAATTGCACAGCTACAAAGAGTTAGAGTTAGGGTTTGAACCTAGGTTGTCTGACTCCAGAGTCCAGGCTGTAAATTTCCATATTACTGGCTGTTATCATGTACAAATTTAGCATTTACCCAGAAGCCAGATGGATATTGCCTCCCTCACTGATCTTCTGGTTACTGGAAAGCAAAAGCCATGATGTATTTCAATTCTGTAATTTTTGGTGATTACATCTGCTGTTCTGGTGTAGGGGGTTAAAAGTGGTCCCACCATTAGCCTCTGAGCAGTAGAATCATTATTCCCACTATCTTGCATAGTACTCAATAATGCTTTGCATGTAGTATGTACTAAATATGTCTGCTAAATAATTAAAGAAGAGAAAATGAGTGACCTTATTAGCCCACATTCATAATTTTAATAAAAAATAACAAAGACACAGCTCTCTGGTTTTTTTGTTTGGTTGGTTGTTTTTTGGTTTGGTATTTTGTTTTTTGCTTTTGTTTTGTTTGTTTGTTTTTGAGAGAAAGAGAGAGCCAGACAGGAAGGGAGAGAGATGAGAAGCGTCAACTTGTAGTTGTGACACTTTAGTTGTTCATTGAGTACTTTCTCATATGTGCCTTGTCCGGGGCACTCCAGCTAACCCAGTGACCACTTGCTCAAGCTAGTGGCCTTGGGCTTAAGCAGCAACCATGGGGTAATGCCTATGATCCCATGCTCAAGCAGGCGACTCCACACTCAAGGTGGTGAGCCTGCGCTCAAGCCAGCAACCTTGGGGTTTTGAACCTGGGTCCTCAGCGTCCCAGATTGACACTCTATCCACTGTGTCACCACCTGGTCAGGCTCAGCTCTTTGTTCTCCTCCTATCATTTTTTATACCAGAGAGAGCTCCATCAGCAAGTAGACCGCTTGTAAGTCTGACTGCTTCTGGCACATGTCTTTCTTGAAGACTGGTGTAAAATCCGAGATGAATGCTTGTCATTATCATTAAGGATGAAGACTTTACATCAAAAAGAATCCCTAAGATCTATTTTTATATGAATCTTGTTAAATTAATACTGTAAAGAGAGTGAGAGAAGGGAAACAGAGAACATTTTTAATAATCTTGCCCAGTACACTGAGAAATGAATGGTAAATTAGATCAAGAGCTATATGACATTTTTCCAATTGATTATTACCCCATGAAGGAAGGTGTCATATCCAACTATATGTACTTACACAACCCTTTTAGCTTTTATAAACTTCAGTTTCTTCACTTGTAACATGGGAATGATAATGCTGAATTTATAAAAAGCACACAGTAGCCTGATGGTAATTGTAACAACACAAATGACATGCAGAAATTCTCTCTTGCCACTAACACCCAAGACAAGTTAGATTTAAGAATCAAAAGCTTGCAAAATAGCTTTCTGGTTTGCCTTTTTTCCCCAACAAATAGTGTTAAAATCCCTCTGTTACATAAGCATGCCTTCAAAATCCAGACCAAATTATGATTCTTAATAAAACAGGATGCAGGTGAAAAAGAGAGTGAAAGTCTGTTTCCTCCCATGTAGTTTACAAACTGTAGCATTTTTATAACATTCGAGTGTTTTTGTGGCTCTCCAAGAACTCTCTCTAGTCCTGGCCTGTTTGGCTATAATTCCATCTGAAATCATTCTGCCCACTTGGCTCCCAGCCCAGCCCTAGGGATGTGTATGGTGGCAATGGTGTGCCCCAAGAGAATGTAGTCGGTCAAAAGGACCTGGGGCATTATTTTAATTTAAGGGTTTATGAAATCTTTGAGAAACCTCTTTTTCGCCTGAGTATGTTATATGCCAGAGCTGTTTCGGGATCCCTATGATAAGGGATTTGGCCATTTTGCTTAAAGCAAATACATCTTTGTTGGCCAATGAAATCCATTCAGCCAATCTATTTCTCTAATAAAATGTCTACAATTTTACTAACCAAAAAAAATCTCTCATATCTGTGGAATGCTTCCTGCATTCTTAAGCTGCATTTCCCGCAAACCCCTGGATTCAGGGCTACAGGGAGAGAGGCTGCAGCCTTGGTTCTCTCACAGGGCAGCCATGGTGCCAGCAAGACAGCTCTTGCTGGAGTTCTTTGAGAGGTGAAGTTTGCAACACTCCATAGAGTTCTTGTCAGTTTCTGTGTGCAGTGTCTCCGTCCATAAACATAAGACACCGTCATTCTTGCTCCAATAGTGGATTACTTATTACTTCAGGCCCGCTATGAACAGTTCAAAATGCCACATGCACTCACACAGGCAAAGCCAGGCTTCTCACTCAGCTGTGCATCTATTTTTAAAATAGAGTCCTTTACCACTGTCTTTCTTAAATGTTAGTTCCTCTTAAACCATTCCCGACTTGTTAAATGATACAAATTAAGAGAGTGAATCTGAAGAACAGGACATTCTGATATTTGTGAAATGTCACTTATCTCAACGCCAAGAGCAAGCCTTATCCTCTCATCGCACTGAAAGTGTGGAGACAGAAACTCCCTATAAAAGGCTAAAACACAACTTGTTCTGACATTAGTTATAGTCTAAGGGAAGTGAGCCTTAGATTCTCTTTAGAGGGGAAAAAAGTCCACTCTTTCTGTTATAATATCACAAAAAACGTTCTGTGGAGCAAAGCCACTTAGCAGCATAGTTCTCAAACCTGGCTGCAAATTCCAGAAATCAAAGTTGTTTGGCAAGATGTTTCTCAAAGCTGACAGCACATCCAAATCACCTGCTCAGCTTATTAAAACCCTGAAGTGCCAGTTCCAAACATGGACCACCTGAATGATTGGCCAGGAAGGTCCCCAACTCCCTCTTCCAACTGTGAATCAGACAAAGCACAAATGTTAGGAAATCTCTGCACAGTGTATGAGGCCAGTGCTCAGATTAAGTTTTAGTCAACAAGGCATAATGGCTTGTCACACAAGGTGAGTGCCATATTCAACAAAGGCTCTGAATAGAAGAACCTCATCTAAAGGGAGAAAGGCTGCCCTCCGGACCCTGCTCTGGAGGTAGAAGATGATAATGAGCTCACGAGCCCGTCTTTCCTTCTTGTGCCTCTGGTATGTCTTAGGTCTTTCTCTTCTAGTAAGCACGCTCAGTCACAAGCACAAGAGGAGACACCAATATAATATACTATCAGCAATGACCATGCTGATATTTATGTGCCAGGCTCTTGTCTAAACACTTTGTATGAATTAACTCATTTCCTCCTTCTTAAAATAAAACTAACTAAAAAATCAAAGTCCAAAGACCAACTGAAAGCACCTTGAACCATTTTCTAGAATCAGCTTGGATTCTGCTCTCTTGTCTCAAACTAACTCCAACTCTTCCCAAGTCAGCTCATCCACTTTGCCACTCTGGGTCCCAGCAGTAGCCTAGGCAATGCTGGCTTGGGTGGTCCTACCCAATAAGGTTTCACTTGAGATGAGGATATAAGTGCCAGTAGTTTATTTGGAAGGTGATTCCAGGAATGGAAGTGGGGGATTAGGGCAGGGAAGTGAAGGGAGCTAATGGAAAATGTATGAATGAGCAGGTTACCGTGAGGTGTGGGAAGCTGGTGCATTTATCTCCCAACTCCCTTCCCGTTTTGACTCCTGCAAGCATTAAATCCTCTTCATTTCCTGCCTGTAAGCTTCACCCTTGGCAGTAAATACTGCAATGCCTACTGGTACCTTTGAAAGATCTAAAATCACATCAGGGAAGGAAAAAAGGGAAGAAGGAAACCATGACATTATTTCAACCATGACTTTTTAGAAAAAATGTTAGTTCTGACACTGCTTCTCCTGTGCGATTTTTAATTCATGCTTGTTTTGTTTTTAATGGGCTTGGTGATGCATATAACAGGTCTAGCTTTTCTCCAGCCATTTGCTTTGGGGCCTTGGCCCCTTTGTCTGTGCTGTTCCCTCCAGGAGAATTGCCTTCACTTTCTTCTGGGCAATTATGACCCTACTGGCTCTTCAAAGACCAAGTATATTGTCACTGCCATCCATTTTAGTGTTTTCTTGTGCTAACCCTATTCCTTCTCTCTGGGTAAAGTTAGCTATCTTCATGTTCGTTCCCTTCTTTAGCCCAATATTTTGCAAGTGATAGATACTCAGTAAATAGATGGACCACTTCTAAATATAGCAGTTTCTTCTTATTCACAATTTCACTTTCTGCAGTTTCAGTTAGCCATGGTCAACCCTGGTCTAAAATGTTAAATGGAAAATTCCAGAAATAAACAATTCATAAAATTTAAACCTTACGCTATTCTAAGTAGCATGATGAAATCTGTGAGTCCTGCTCCATCTCGCCCAGGATGCAAACCCTCCCTTTGTCCAGCATCTCCATGTTGTACGTGCCACCTGCCCATTAGTCACTTAGTAGCTGACTGTCATCAGATTGACTGTCATGGTATCACAGTGCTTCTGTCCAAGTCACCCTTATTTTACTTAGTAATGGTCCCAAAGTGCAAGATATAGTGAGATTGGCGACTTGTATATGCCAAAGAGAAGCCATAAAGTGCTTCCTGTTATTAAAAAGGTGAGTATAGTACATTATTTTCAGAGAAAGGCCATATTCACATAACTTTTATAACAGTACATTTTTATAATTGTTCCATTTTACTATTAGTTATTTTGTTAATTTCTTAATGTGCCTAATGTATGTATAAGTTAAACTGTATCATAGATATGTATGTATGGAAAAAACAGTATATATAGAGTTTGGTGCTATCTGTGGTTTCAGGCATCCTCTGGGCATCTTAAAAAGGTGGGTAATGGGGGTTACTATAGAGATGCCATGCTTCTTCCATAGGATTCTTCAAACCCTGTGTGTACAGCTGTGGAAGGTAAATCTTGTTCTTCCCTGTACATTTTAAAAATTCTATTAATTCATTCAGTATTATTGATTTCTAGTGTTTTTCTCTTCTTCATTAAGTGTCATATTATGGTCCGATTGTAGTGAGGGCTCAAATCTATTTTATTAGTGAGGCAGTGAGGGTGAGCTGACAAGTCCACTAGGAACTAGCAATACTGAAGACAAAGAGAGAAGTTTTATTGACTCTTCTGGGCAGGGTCAACAGCTTCACAAATCATCTTCCATTTTTGGCAGCAAATCTCCACATTTCCTGTGTTAAAGAAGCCTCTTTTCCTGGTAGGGATTTATTATTTGGTTTTTGAACTTCTACTCATCCTCCAAAACCCTCTGTAAAGAGGCAGAAACTGACATCTTGGAGCACCTACTCTTGCAGGTGCTGTGTGAGGCACTCTCATTGTGCTTTGTTATTTTTTCTCCCCAGCAAGACTGCAAGGCAGGAACAACCTCAGATCACTTTTCAGGACAGTGGAACGAAGTAAGAACCTAGCTAACAGGGAATGAAATTAAGATTTGAATCCAAGTCTCTCAGACAGCAGAGTGCACATACTTCCTGCCAGTCCTTACATAAAATTCTTCATATAATAAACTTTTCAAAAAGTATATATGTCATTACTCAGGGTCCTAATAAATCCTTACAATAAACCTGTTACTAGATTAAAATAAACCACATTTTATAAGAACAGGGAGGTCTTGAGAGTAGTCTTTTTCTGCCTCCATTTTCTATTCTTCCATAATGGCTGACATATCCGTTATAGTATATGTGTTCATATTTCAGAACTATGTGCTTATATGTCTGTCTTCCAAACATGAATATAATTTCCATGCAGACAAGGTGTCTATCACTGTGTATGTGTTTGTATGGATGAACGTGTATCTACAGTGTGAGTAAATGTATGAACAAACAAATCCACCCTGCATCCTAAAATATAATGTAAAAATAAGTCAGTACTTTGAAAAAGTCCATAATATATTTGATAAACTAACCTTTAGTAAAGTAAGGTTATGAGATGCTTAATGTCCTGAATACAGTTAGCCCATCTAGGAGATATTTATTCTAGTTATTAATTCAGGTCATTAATATCTTTACCTCCTTGACACCAGACTTTGAATTCTCAACACTTCAGCTCTTCTCTGTCTTGGATACTGGCAAGAATCAGGAAATAATTAGACAAAGGATGTATCACAAGCTTCCATTCACTAACGTTATGTGCGTAACTTAGAGGCTCCTAGACCCTTACTCAGAACATAATTAATAATTACTCTTACTTTACAAATAACCTTAATACAGTTGGTTTTTCTGAGATGAAAATATACGAGAAGAAGCCAAGTAAAATGGAACAGACTACAGAGGCAGACACACTCAGAGCCCATGGGAGAAGAGAGAGCACAGAAACAACAGAAAGGACATACATAAGAACTTGAAAGAATACCATGCCCAGAAAATTTAATATAGGGGGAAAAAACCTACTTTGTTCCCTGGGCTCTGAGATGGTCATTGCATTATGGCAAAGAATGATATTGTCAAAAATGATTAAAGTGTTTTCTGTCAGCTCTATTAATATTAAAACACAGAACACAAATTACTTAAATTACTTTTACTTTCAAAGAGTGACTTCTCAAAATAGGTACAATCCTTTTTATTTGTTTATTTATTTTTTAAACAAACCTTTTTTTTTTTAACAGAGACACAGAGAGAGAGAGTCAGTGAGAGGGATAGATACGGACAGACAGACAGGAACGGAGAGAGATGAGAAGCATCGATCATCAGTTTTTCGTTGTGACACTTTAGTTGTTCAGTGATTGCTTTCTCATATGTGCCTTGACCATGGGCCTTCAGCAGACCAAGTAACCCCTTGCTCGAGCCAGCAACCTTGGGTTCAAGCTGGTGAGCCTTGCTCAAACCAGATGAGCCCGCACTCAAGCTGGCAACCTCAGGGTCTCAAACTTGGGTCCTCCGCATCCCAGTCCAATGCTCTATCCACTGCGCCACCACCTGATCAGGCACAATACTATTTTAAAAAGAAAAACAATTAAAATATTTGGTTCTTCAATGGGCAATTTAAACTATCAAAAGTCATGGCTATTAAGTAAGAATTGTTCCCTAGGGGTTCCAGAGACCACGGAAGTGTTGCAGCCCTGAGATGGTGCCAGCCCTGGTAATATGCAGAGTGAGCAGAAGTGCTAAGAATTATTGAGTATCTCTTGGTTAAATCCCACTTGAGATCCAAGGACACTGGATATCTCTTAGAGAACTACAACCTTAGTAATCTGAGGATCTTTCCATCGTTATCCGCCTGTATGCACTATAGAACAAAGGATAGGTTGTTTTATAACACACAAATTATTGATACACTTATTTCAGTATAGTGAGTAATGAAGTTATTAATCATATTCTCACCATGGCTTCCTTTATTGTTTGTTTGGTTTTGTTTTGATTTTTTTTCCTTTAAATCCTTGTTTATTGAACCAACAATATTATACCTACCTACGTGAAATAATAAAGGTAAAATGGAGAAAGAAAAATATACCTATAACCCTAATGCCCCTAACCTTGTCAACATGTCAATTCTTTGCATTTTTATATGCTTTCCAATTCTTGTTCATCTATGTGGTACATTAATTACAAAAAAATTACCCTATTACTTTTCCTGTATCCACCCTCATTCAGTGTGACTCTGCAGCTCTTCTTACGCAAGAAGAGTCTACTTCTGCACTCCTTGCAGCAATAGCTGACACAATATGCATGTATTTAGTTGACCTAGTGGAACTCATGTTATAAATCATGCTGTTTAATGGCTATCTGATATGCAATATAGTGTACATATTTATTTAAATGTTCCCTCTATTGTTAAATATTTAAATTGCTTACAATTATTAGGAGAAACAATGATGCAATGCAGCAAGCACAAGTTATTGGTCTTCTAATTTGCCCTAATGACTCACAGAACTCTTCTACTTGCTATTACTGGTTTACTATAGAGAATGTTATAAAGAATTCAAACAAAGAGTTAACATAGGGTGAAGTTGGAAGGGTCCTGAGCCCAGGAGCTTCTATCCCTGTGGAATTGTGACACTCTCCCAACATGTAGATACGTTCATAACCCAGAAGGTCCTTGAACCCACCATTTAAGAGTTTTATGAAGATATCGTCACTCAGGCATGATGAATTAGTCACTCAATCTCCAGGGCCTTTCCATCCCTAGAGGTGGGGAGTGAGCAGAAATTCCAAGCTTCTAATCCAGGTTTGGTCTCTCTGGTGACCAGAACCTGACGCCATCCTGAACCTAGCTCCGCGCCTGCTAAGACTTGCCTCATAAGAACAAAAGCTATGCTTACCACCCAGGAAACTTAAGGGACTTGGGAGCTCTGTGTAAAATGTTCCTGTCAGCCTCATCATTCAGGAATTTACAAGGTTTTTGGGTCTCTGTATAAGGAAGTGGGGATGAAGAGGACATATAGATTTCTTGTGATATCACAGTCTCATAGGCTATATATAAATATGCTGACAGACAACAATAGATCTTACGGAGCTAGTGCCTAGAGGGAATTATGGATTTATTCAGTTTCCATGTCCAGAGGTGGGGGCACTGGAAGAATCAGTGTCCTACAACATAAGAACTGGCTTAGAGTAGACCTTAAATGTCAGAAGTCATCAGTCTGGTTGTTACCACACGCCAGTGCTGGGCAAGAGTTAAGTGTGTCTACAGGAATGAGCTAGTGAACATTTTTAATGGACAGACTCTCAAGTCCCAGAGCCAGGGATTCTGATTCAGTAGATCTGGAGTTGGGCCCAAGAATCTGTAAGTTTTAAAATTTCCCCTAGGAGAGTCTGACATAATCAGTTTGGGGAACCACTGCCCCCATTTTTTAGGTGGAAGATCAAGACCGAGATGGATTAAATAAGAAGTTCAAAGCTCTTCAGGGGTCAATCAGTGGCTGAGCTGGGATTAGAACCCAATGCTTGGATTTCTGAGACATGGCTCCTTCTGGCTTCCAGCTGGAAGAGTTATGCTGAATTCATCCAAGGGCAGAGACATACTAGGACTTTTGTTCTAAGTACTTACTTTCCTTCCCAAGGCTGGCCTTTACCTCCTCCTAGTTGATACACAATTTATGTCCTGGGGAAATGACTAATGTGACTACATCTTTTATTTTTTCACTGAGAACATGTCCTTTGAACTGTAACCAAATTCACTGACTTTCAGACAAGTTGAATATACCAAGAAATGGTTTATCTTATATATTAATATAAATATATTGTCTAAGATCACATGCCTATAACTGGAAAGCATTCAAACCCTTATCCTCTCAAGTGTCAAGATCAATGTTAGTTTTTTTTTTTTAAAAAGGAAGAAAGTAAATAAAATCAAGGTAATAGATTCTTTTAAATTGTATTGCTTCATTGGGACTTTGCAATATATTTTTAAAGATAAAGAGCTTACTACTCTATATAATTCATCCTTCAAACCAAGAGCATGGAACATTTTTTGTTTTCTCAATTCAAGGTTTGGGAAGACACTCTTTTGTCACACATTTTTTTTAAAAAAATATTTTATTTATTGATATTTTAGAGAGAGAGGAGTGTGAGAGAGAGACAGAGAGAGAGAGAGAAGGGGGAGGAGCAGGAAGCATCAACTCCCATATGTGCCTTGACCAGGCAAGCCCAAGGTTTCGAACCAGCAACCTCAGTGTTCCAGGTCGACGCTTTATCCCACTGCGCCACCACAGGTCAAGCTGTCACACATTTTTTTAAAGAAATGATGTCATCTATATATATAGACACACTTAACAGGTATATTTATTTTGGTAGACCTAGAAGGCTTGTTAAGGTGTTGGAGTATTAAAAATTATTTTAAATAAATTTGGAAGTTGAAGTCAAACTCAAAGCAACTTAATTTTTATATATATATAGAAACAAAAGAAAAATTTCAGCTCAATCCAAGTGTTAAGCTGCATGTGGCTTAGCAGTAAAATTCCTGGTATAATAGTTAACAGCTTGACACTTGAAAAGACAGGGGTTTGAATGCTTTCCAGTTATAGGCATGTGATCTTAGACAAAAACATCTTCATCTCTAAGACTTAATATCTTCATTCACGCAGTGGGGATAATTATAACACAATTTTGTTGAGCATTGAGCATTACTACCTATCTAGATACTTTGACTATTTCCATTATTTCATTTAGTGCTTAAATAACTTCATTCTACAAACACACATACTAAGGGTCAGAGAGGTTAAATAACTTAACCAGGTCACATAGGTAGGAAGAGATAAAGCCTGAATTTGAACCAAAGCAGGCTGATCCCAGAACCTAAGCTTGTAGCAACTAGGCTAGAATATATACATCTTTTTATTTGTAAGGAGAGGTTTTTTTTTCCAGAGACAGAGAGAGAGTCAGAGAGAGGGATAGACAGGGACAGAAAGACAGGAATGGAGAGATGAGAAGCATCAATCATTAGTTTTTTGTTGCGCATTGCAACACCTTAATTGTTCATTGATTGCTTTCTCATACGTGCCTTGACTGCGGGCCTTCAGCAGACTGAGTAACCCCTTGCTCGAGCCAGCAACCTTGGGCTCAAGCTGGTGAGCTTTTGCTCAAACCAGATGAGCCCTTGCTCAAGCTGGCGACCTCGGGGTCTTGAACCTGGGTCTTCCGCATCCCAGTCTGACGCTCTATCCACTGTGCCACCACCGGTCAGGCTAGAATATATAGATCTTTATGTAGTTGCTTTAAGGATTAAATAAAATATTCTCTAACAAGTGCTTGGAAATATGTTTGGAAATAGTGAAAGCTCAAAAATGGTGGTTCTAAGATCATTTTTTGGCAGAGAAGTGCCTTGAGGCACATTCTCATGTGAGGCGTTCTCTGCTGGGTCTGGAAGCTACCTTTAAACTATCATTTGCCTTGAATGCTACCTCAAGGATAACCCCATAACAGTCAGTTAAATTATACCTGGTTCATCTCCTTTTGTACTCTTTTAATTAATGTCAACTGTGGTATGAAAATTAAAGAAAAGTATAAAGAACAAAGTTTACTGAATTCTACCATTCAGATGGCCACTCTTGTTGAAGAGTATATTCTTCAAGTCTTTTCTTGATGCAAATGAGCATTTGTTCATCCCCCCACCCCTGAACAGAATGTGAATTATTCTACAAATAGGGTTTAATCCTGCCTTTTCCCACTGGTGACTGTATCATAAGCATTTCCCCATTCCATGTACTAGTGTGAAAACAGGATTCTTACAGGTCAGCACAACATTTCATTTATAAATTATGCATAAACTATAGGCAGAACCTACCCTTTTCCCTTCCTCCTCCCTAAGAGAATGAATCTAATGTGATTGGGACGAGGTACATACATAGTAAGGATTACTGGGCTAAAATTTACACACAGGGGTCTTCCTTTCTCTTTGGCCCCCTCCCTTAATTTGGCTGAAAGAGGAAGAAGACCATCGTTATATATACTTGTTCTTTTTGTTCTCTCTTTTAATTGGACAGAAAGTGATGTAATGAGATTTTGGTTAGGACTTACTTATGAAAAGTGGAGAAAAAAATTCTCCTACCTAACCATAATGTTTATTATAACTTATTAATATGACTCATATTGTCATATTGTCAGACTGTTAATATTATTTACATTTTTAAATGTTTGTTAATAGAGTAATTATAAACCTGTCCTGGGGCACTGATATGTTAAAATCAGATAATTCAGCCCTGGCCGGTTGGCTCAGTGGTAGAGCGTCGGCCTGGCGTGCGGAAGTCCCAGGTTCGATTCCCGGCCAGGGCACACACGGAAGCACCCATCTGCTTCTTCACCCCTCCCCCTCTCCTTCCTCTCTGTCTCTCTCTTCCCCTCCCGCACCTGAGGCTCCATTGGAGCAAAGATGGCCCGGGCGCTGGGGATGGCTCCTTGGCCTCTGCCCCAGGCGCTGGAGTGGTTCTGGTCGTGGCAGAACGACGCCCTGGAGGGGCAGAGCATCGCCCCCTGGTGGGCAGAGCGTCGCCCCCTGGTGGGCGTGCCGGGTGGATCCCGGTCGGGCGCATGCGGGAGTCTGTTTGTCTCTCCCCGTTTCTAGCTTCAGAAAAATACAAAAAAAAAAAAAAAAATCAGATAATTCAAACTTGCTTTTCAAAAAATAAATATATATATAGACTCTGGATACCATGGTGTGCTTCCTATGTCACACCTATGTCACACAAAGCTATCCTATGTCACAGTAATATAATAATTATAATAAAATGGTAGTAATAAGCAATTGTTACTGAGCCATGACTATGTTCTAAATGCTATACAAAATTGTCTCATTGAATAATGTCTCAATAAAGCTAGAAGGCGGAGATTGTTTACATTCTGTGAAAGAGAAAATGAAAGCTAGGAGTAGTCATATAATAGGTCAGTCACAGGCAAGGCCAGTTGGTGGCAGAGCCAGGGTTCCAGTGCAGAATTCCAGAGCAGCATTCTTCTACATCTCCAGCAATACCCCCACCCTGAGCTGTTTTTATTTTTTGTGCTATAGGTGATATATGTGATACTTAAGAGAACAACAACATTTTACTTTATAATCATTTTAGATTTACAAAAAAGTTGCAAGAATACTTTAGGGAGTTCTGTACACCTTGTATTTGTTTTTTCCTATTGTTGACATCACTAGGGTACATTTGTCAAAACTAATGGACAATTTCTGATATATTATTACTAAAGAGCATACTTTATTGCAATTTCCTTAGTTTTTAATCTAATGTCTTTTTTATAGATGTTACTATAATAAACAATCATTCTACAACTTGCTTTCTTTAAACATTAGACTTTTGAGATTTATCTTGATATATACAGACTTAATTCATTCATTTATAAAAACTCCTGCATGATGCTTCATTTTATGAATATGTTATATTTACCTATTTTTTTCTGATGACTGGCACAGGTTATTTTCCATTTTTAATATTAAAACAATGTACAGTGAACAATCTTATTTTATTCTTGGAGGAGATAGGTGAATTGCTTTACAGTGCCTATCTAACAGGAGAATTGCTGGGTCTTAAAATATGGTCATATCCATCTTTTTTTCTAGGTGTAACCAAATTCCTCTCCATTTAACAGCCTCCTGCCCAGCACTGTGTGGCAATTATGCCACATTATTGCTTATATTGTTACTTGTAGATTTTCAATAATTTGCCAATCTGATGAATGAATTTTTTTTCTTAATTTACAAATTTATTGAGACATAACAGATATATAATAATTTTCACATATTTAATAGGTTCAAGTTGATGAATTTTGAGAAATGTATAGACCTATGAAACCAGTACCACAATCATGATACTGAATATTTCATATTTTATTGCCTGCTTGGGCTATCCTCTCCTGTGAATTGTTTCTTAGTATCTTCTGCCCATTTTTCTATTGGGCTATTTGTATATATTTTCCTTCACTGAATGTATAGTTCTTTATATATTCTGAATACAAGTTCTTTGTATGTTATTGCTTTTTAACTTTAAGATATGTTTTGTCATGTAAAAATTTAAATTTTAATAAAGTCTGTATAATTTGTCTTTTTAAAAATGTTTGTTTTTTATTACTTGCTTTAAAAAGCCACTCCAAGGCCCTGGCCAGTTGGTTTAGCAGGAGAGTGTTGGCTAGGTGTGTGAAAGTGCCAGGTTTGATTCCTGGTCAGGGCACACAGGAGAAGTAACCATCTACTTCTCCCCATCTCCCCCTTCTCTCTGTCTTTCCCTCCCACAGCCAGTGGTTCAATTGGTTCGAATGTCACCCTAGGTGCTGAGGATAGCTTTGTTGGAGTGCATCAGCCTCAGGTGCTAAAAATAGCTTGTTATTGGAGCACTGGCCCCAGATGGGTTTGCTGGGTGGATCTCGGTTGGGGCACATGTGGGAATCTTCCTCACTATCTCCATTCCTCTCTGTCACACACACACACAAAAGCCAATTAAAGACCTGAGATTATAGGCCTGACCTGTGGTGGCGCAGTGGATAAAGTGTCGACCTGGAAATGCTGAGGTCGCCGGTTCGAAACCCTGGGCTTGCCTGGTCAAGGCACATATGGGAGTTGATGCTTCCAGCTCCTCCCCCCTTCTCTCTCTCTGTCTCTCTCTCCTCTCCCTCTCTCTTCTTTCTATAAATGAATAAATAAAATAAAATAAATTAAAAAATATATATAAAAAAAAAAAAGACCTGAGATTATAAAGGTGTTTTCTTATTTTTTATCATAGTTTTAGTGTTTTGTTTTGCACATTTAAGTCTTTTATACTTCTGGAGTTTACTTTTGCATGGAAGTAGCAACACAGTTATATGTTTTTTAAAGAAAGCCAGTTTTCTTAACTCTCCAAACCAAATAATTCATCCTACTCCGTTGATTTTCAGTGTCGGGTACAGCAGTAGCCATAGATGCATGGACCTGTTTTTCAGCTTCTACTCTGATGCCCTGGTGTATTTGATCATTGCTGAGCCAATGCCATACTGTTGTAATTATAATATCCTTGCAATAAGCCTCATATATGTTATGATATCTCCTTTTGTCTTCTCTTTCAGAATTATTTTGGCCTTTCCTAGCTTTTACTCCTTTAGATAAAGTTGAGAGAAAATTCACCTGAAATTTTTGAATGCATTTTTAAATTAGAATTGCACTAAATTTATAGCTTAATTGGAAAAAAATAATTTTCATCTTTACAATACTGAGTCTTCTCATCTACAAGCATATCATATCTAACCCATTTTCCTTGTCTTCTTTTAGATATCTTATAATATTTTGCAATTTTTTCTCAAAAAGATCTTGCACTTCCTTTGTTAAATGGAAGTAAATATTCCTAAGTAAATATGGTCTTAAAATTTATGCAAACTGTTATAGCTGTCTCCCTAAGAAAACTAGAATGTGAAGAAACTGGAATCTCACTAGGTGGACTACTTTCAACAAGAAAAAATAAAGCTACCTATTATGAGCTGATGTCGACAGTGATATTTTATCTTCTGTGATTATAAAGCAGAGCTCACTGAGATCCCTCACAGGAGAGTTTCACATGCCTTTCCTGGAAAGCCACCTTCACTAACTAGTCTGTAGTCAAGGGACAGATATTGTACCACCTCTCTGACGGGTTAACGTGGATGGCAGCTACTCAGCCTCAGGTCATCTCAATGAGAACATGTGGGGACCAAGACTGCTATATCTTTCACGTTCTCAAGAAAAGCTGACAAGTCAAATTTTATACAACATTTTCTTTCTTTTCAATATTAAGAAATAACTTTCAAAAGCTAACATTTTTTGGGTCATACTAAACAGACCTGAGATCTGACCCCCGAGGGCCGTCAGTGCTCAATGTTCAGGGTCATCTGTTCCCACGAGACCAACAGGTCGGGTTCTGCCCTCACACCACACTCCTTCAGCCCATGCGAGTGCGCAGTACAGTAATCATGTGCCTGGGACATACTTCCTAGGGCTAAGTACTTGGTATCACAAAACGTGACCTTTAAGGGATGTAAGAGTTAGCCTAATTCTAATTCAGTTTTGGTGGTTGTGGCAATTTTGAGGGTGATTCAGGGAAGCAGCAAGCACAGGTTGATACAATGACCCAGAAACAAGGCCAGTCCCGAAACTCAGGTGCACTGAGTTTATGTCCAGAAGTTTTACCATTATGCACATTGTCTGATCAGTTACAAAGCCTTTGGGTGACAGGCTGTAATCCTTTCCACAAGGCCTGAAATAAATGGAATCTGACAGGTGAGATACTATTGAGGTACTGTTCCTTTTTAGGATGCATGCGGAAAGAATGTATATAGCTACATAAATGTTGCCCTCCAAAAGAAAACTAAAATGCATACAAACTCTTAAGTTTCCATTAAACAAACCACAGTATGCACTCATAAAGATATGTTGGTCAGGCCCTGGCTGGTTGGCTCAGTGGTAGAGCATCAGCCTGGAGTGTGGATGGCCTGGGTTTGATTCTCAGTCAGGGCACACAGGAGAAGCACCTATCTGCTTCTCCTTCCCTACCCCTCTTGCTTCTCTCTCACTTTCTTCCCCTCCTGCAGCCATGGCTTGATTGGAGTGAGTTGGCCCTGAGCGCTGAGAATGGCTCCATGGCCTCTGCCCCAGGCACTAAGAAGAGCTCAGTTGCTGAGCAATGGAGCAACACCCCAGATGAGTAAAGCATTGCCTCTTAGTGGGCTTGCTGGGTGGATCCTGGTCAGGGCACATGTGGGAATCTGTCTTTGCCTCCCCTCCTTTCACTGAATAATAAAAAAGAAAACACATTTTGGTCAATGAGAGACCAAATATTCTACAGTGGTGAAGCTGTAAAGTCCCTAACAGGTGATGCTGGTGTCAACAAACCTACTGGGCTGCCAGTCATGTAAAAGTACAACACATCCAATTACGTTCAGGACATAATACTAGAAATAATAAATGACTATGATACTCATTTATGTCTGTACTATACTTTTAATTATTATTTTAGAGTGTACTCTTACTACTTAAAAAACAAGTTTGCTATAAAATAGAGGTGGTGTTCCATGGGCAGGAGCCTCATGGAGTACTCACTGAGTCTTTGGATTACATAATTTTCTCTTGTGCTTGATTTAATCTCATGCTGATTATTACAGGCTTGTAGCTTAGGGGCAACAGGCTGTACCATTTAGCCTAGGTGTATAATGGGTAGACCTTCTAAGTTTGTGTAAATGTACTCTGTGATGAGCACACGAAAAAATCACTTAACTATGCATTTCTCTAATATAGTCTCCTCATATTTTTTAAGCTGTACATGTCTATATTTTATTAATTCTTAATGGATCATGTTCCTAAAATCTGGGCAATTGTAACAAGACTTTCCAGATTATTGGGAGAGATTGAGCATAGTGATAACAGCTGTGCTTTGGGCATGTTTGACACAGATCTTGTGTATAGGTATGTATATGTGGCTGCACATAAGCACACTCATATCAACTAGAATAAAATGTCATTATTTAGAAGGCCAGCATTCCTGCTGTGACAACCATGGGAACTGAAATGTAATGTTCAATGATTCAACAAGAAAGAGGCTCAGTAAAGTTAAGTGCATCCCCCAAACATTTGGCTTCAGATCACTTACTACATCAGTGGGTTGAGTAAGTGTCTGTGTCTTCCCTGTAAACTTCCATTGCTTCTTGAGCGTTCCCTGTGGTGCTTAGTGAATCTGGCGAATTTAAAGGGCTTTAAAACCACAAAGCTTCATTTCACAACTGTCATCACCTAATTGACCAACAAGCTTTCAGAGATGGAATTTTCCTTTAATGGAACTGTAAAGTGAATCAAATTAACTGTGTTGCAACTTGCTGCAGCAAAAGGTCATTGCTACTTCAATCCTTAAGGGCATTGCCTAGATTCAGTTATTATTTGTCTGTTATCACAGTTATTATTTGTTGATCATAAGGACACTTGCGGAACACAGACTTAATTATTCCTGTTTAGAACTACACCAGTGGTTGCAAAGCTGTGGTCTGTGGATCGAATCAGGACCACACACAGTTTTTGGTTTTTTTAAAATATTTTATTTATTGATTTTTAGAGAGAAGGGAGAGAGAGAGAGAGAGGAAAGGGGAGGAGCAGGAAGCATCAACTCCCATATGTGCCTTGACCAGGCAAGCCCAGGGTTTCGAACCGGCGACCTCAGTGTTCCAGGTCGATGCTTTAGCCCACTGCGCCACCACAGGTCAGGCCACACACAGTTTTTGTGCATACATTTTTGTTGGAACACAGCCAGGTCCCTTTGTTTACATGTTGCCCGTGGCTGCCTTGACTGACACAGACTCACTGGCCCACAAAGCCTACCACCAGCTCTTTACTGAAAAACTTTGCTGCTTATGGTCTGTATATCCTTTTTTAAAAAACAACTCTTTAAAAATGTATAAAATGTTCTTAATTCTCTGGAATAGAATTTGTCTTTTAGGACACAGTTTGCCAATCTCTGGTCTAGACAATCAAGAAAACAACATATCAAACTCTGATGTCTAGCATTTGCCTGTTGGCATGGTTTAAACACTGAATGACTTCAAGCTACCACCATGCATTGTCGAACACCTCTGGGAAGAATGTGCACCGGCATTCCATCATAGAGTGTTCTCCCCAGACAGATACAACACACCCAAACACCCTCAGGGACAAAGGTAATAGTAAGATGTAGGAAAATAATCAGAAGATGGTAAATTTTAAGTACTTATCATTCTTTTAAAATATAACTTATTCCATTGTAAGGTTATATGCTTTATTTTTAAATAGTGGCCATATTTAATAACCAGCTCACAAAATATTCAAAAATGTAACAACTGGTTCCAGTGAGCCAGGATAAGCCCCCTGCAGTGTAAGTTCTCACTGAGCTTGAGAACTTGCTTCTGCCTGGAGACAAAGGGAAAGTACTTCACTACCATACTGTGAGTTTGAAAGTGGTACATTTCAGAATATGCACCTATACCTGAGGGGAGGACGTAGGCAAGAACATATTAGCTAATTAACTTCATTGTATATGCAATGCAAATGATATTGGTTGTAATTAGGGTATATCGAAGCTGAAAAATTGCAGTTTATGTAGTCAGTCTACAATCAGACTCATGTATTCTCCACCCTCAAATAAATTTTCTTTTGACTTCAAGAAAAATAAACTCAGCAGCAGGTGGGTTAGATCTTGTGTCAAAATATTTAGTGGGTAAATTTTCCAGTCTTTTCATTAGTGCAGTTTGGTTTTGAATGTTTTTGTAATCAATTTGAATATACCTAACATTTTTGAATTGCAGTAATGAAAAGACAGGGATAGTTTCTTTTTGTGGCATTGTTGACATCTCCCTCTCATTGTTCCCATGGAGAAGGCTCTCAGCCAGATTTGCTATGCAAAGTCTCTGTTTACATTTCTCCCAATTCAACAGACTTGGAATTTAGGGTAAGGTGAAACACTCACAGCCTAATAAACCTCCAAAAAATAAGAAACTTATCAAATGGGTCTCTACTCAGTATGGGTTTTTAAAAAAGATGTTTAATGTTTTATGTTTCTAAGAAAAAAGAAACACAAAACTAATTGCTGTCAGCCATATTTTAAGTTTTCAGTTATCTAGACAGCAGAAAGCTATTATTAAACCACTGTAAGTCTTCTTTGCTGTTCTTCCCACATAAGAATTATTATTTTATTTACAGTATTGGCTTTACAATTGAGGTTGTCAATCAAGACACCCAAGTTGCTGCCTAGTGAAAGAAGTTTAAAAAACAACCAAGAGTCTTTTTTATGTTTCAGTTATATATATATGTATATATATTCCTCTTGGGTTCCTTAGTCTCACCTCTACTGTTACTAAGAAAATAAATGGAGAAAAGCTTTTTATTTGATGACACCTCAGCTCCTAGTCTTTAGATCATTTCTTTTGTTAATGTTCAACTCCCTTATTATATTCCTCTACAGCAATGGAAACTTTAGCATCTGGGAAGCATTGAAAACACAGTTGGTGGGGGATTTTTCTTCCCAGTCCCTCTTCCCTAAGCAGCTATCACCATCAGCAGCAGCTGCCAGCAACTTAACACATAACAGACAATAACTCATAGTGAGTTTGAATGGGGTAAGCCAAAAGCATCTGTAGCACTGCAATTTAAAGTTCTAGCTTATGATAACTGTTCTCTGCTGAAGTGGTACTTAGGGCTCTATTTGTTCCAAGGGTCTTATGATATTTGTCCTCACCATATTTGTTAATGAAGGAAAATAAAACGGCTTTAGTCTCACTAACAAAACTTAATTTTCTATCTTGCTTTATTTGTGGACCAAATAAGCCATTAAAGAAGCCCTCAGGGACACCTTCTTAGAATTCTTTCTCAATTATTTACTCATTATTTGAATTAAGACCAAACAAACCAAAACTATTGCCTCAACATCCTCAACGATAGTTATCTTCTGAGCATTTGGCATTTGTGGCAGAAAGGTAAGAGACTATTTTAGTTTAAGTCACCTATAGTTAGATACGGTGAGTCATGGAATATTAGTGAAGGCAATGTGTATCAATTAAAGAGAGATTAAAGACATACTGTATCTGTTTCAAATTTGCCTTGTGATAGGAAAATGGTTCTTTAATGAAGAAGGTTATTTTAGGGCTTCCAACAAGTGAGCAAATCAGTGCTGCTTGGGGATCATTGTCTAATTTAACCATGAAAAGGATAAAGTATAATAGTACATTGATTTGTATCTTTTTCCAGTACCGTGCTTCAAATGAGATAAGATAATGACATGAACACTTGGAACCCGAAAGGCACTAAAAAATGTAAAATCCACCCAGTAAAGATATGCAGATAGCAAGTTTGGTTATTCAATATTGATCTCTCATTAAAGCCTTCCACCATGACTCAAGCAGAGTTATCTAGCTGCATAAAGTCTGATTCCATTCTCTTGTTCCATAAAATGTTTCAGGGACTCCTGGTAATGCTTTTTCTTTAATTAATTAATTTTTCTATTACAATTGACATTAATATTATGTTAATTTCAGACATTTATACAATTTACAAAGAGATTCCCTGAGAAGTCTAATACCCACTATCACCATACACAGTTATCACAATATTACTGACTATATTCTCTATGCTATACTTTACATCATAGGGGTACCAGAAAGAGAAGAGAGAGAACAAGGGACTGAAAACCTGAAGAAATAATAACAGAAAACATACCAAACCTGGTGAGGAAATAGACATACAAGTCCAGGAAGCACAGGGAGTCCCAAAGAAGATGAATTCAAAGAGGCCCACACCAAGACACATCATAATTAAATCCAGTTAGTTCCTGACAAGGGAGCTTGACTGTCAGCTGATTTCTCACTAGAATCTTTGCAGGCCAGAAGGAGTGGCACAAAATATTTCTGGTATTTTTAGGTTAAAATTCAAAATACTTACAGAATTGCTGATATTAGCCTTATACCTAAATCTGTAGCCTCGTCAACTACTGCCCAGTCCCCAATTCCTGGGCTTCAGCCATATTTACTATTGGCAATTTCTTATGAACAATGCACTGTTCTATAATGTCCCTAAGCCTTGGCACTACTGTCCCTCCTTCCTAGAACACAATTCATATCCATACTTCAACCCTAAAATAAATCCTGCAAAATGTGCCTTTAAAAAGAATCCCATACATAGGTCCATTACTTGCAATTTATTATGTTTATGTATTCCTCAACTACACTATAGGCTTTTCCTGGTCAGTATCCCTTCTTGACTCTGTATCCTCAATGCTTGGTGCAAGGTATATATTTGAAAGAACCACATTGAATAAATGAATGAATGTACCAAACTTGGGTTTCTCAGTCTGGATTTAGTCAGATCCCAGCTTTAGAAGATATATTTTAAAAATCAATAGAGAGACATCTCTAGTGCAAAATTCTCAATGGAGCATCAGACTTTCATATCCAAATGTCTACTTTTTGTCATCTCTTAAATGTTACAGAGACACCCCAATCTCAGTATGTACAAGACTGAAGACATTATCCCCAATCTATTTGCAATCAATGGCCCTTGCACAGGTTGCTCAAGTGAGAAAAGTTAGTATCACCACACGTGACATAGCTCACTTGTGAAGTTCATTGGTTTTCCTCCTCTCCATCTCTTTCCTCACCACCCCCCTTCATCTCTCCTGTCAATGCGCCAGGCTCCCCCGCCACCCACTTCTGCCTACACTGTTGCAGCAACCTCCTAATCCACTTGTAAGCATCCCACTCTCCTACTCTCCACTGCTCCTATTGTAGTCAGAATGGCATTTCAGAATGCAGATCTAACAGTGTAATTGCCAGGCTGAAAATTCTTCAATGGCCTTTTATTAATTTCAAGGAAAACCCCCCACAAAATCCTTAATAGAATTCCCAAGCTCTGCATGAGCTTTCCTGACTTCCTACAAGTACTTATCTCACTCTATACTCACTTCAATCTCATCAGCATTACAGTTCTTCAAATGTGCCTTGTTCACTCTCCCGTCTTTGCTCATGCTGTTCACATCTCCTGGAATGCCCTTCCGCTTTCTCCCACCCATGCTCTCCTTATCCTTTAGATGTCAGCTCCCAAACCACTTCCTTAAGAAGGCTTCCTGATCTTCCACACTTGGTCATGTCATTCTATTATATGTACTTAGAATCTAACTTTCTTTTATTTTCAATTCATAATTATGTACTTGTTCTTTACTGTGATGATTTGATTATGATAAGATTTTCCATCACAACAAAACTACTGGGATTATGCCCAGTTTATTCATCACTATATCCCCATTACCTAGCCTGGGGCCAGGCTAGCTGTAGGCACTCTGTAAATAACTATTAATGACTGAGTGAACAGATCTAACAGGGCAAGAGTCTGAGATGGATGCTGCGCACACTAATTTGTCCAAAGTGAACCTGAAGCTCACCTCTTTTCAACCTTTACCACCTTTGATCCCAGATTTCCCAGACTTCAATTCTCTACCCACCCACACATCTTTAGATTAGATATTTGCTGTTCTATTTTCCCAAGATTTGGCTCAAAACTTTTCTGACTCAGACTCCACATTTCATCAGTTGGGGTTCCTACTTGCAAGAAGCAGAACTGACAGTGGGTGGGTAAACAGAAAACACATTAATTAAAGGGTAGTGGGCAGCTCGCATAACTACTGGGAAGTTTAGAGAACTGGGTTTTATGCCAAATTTCCAGAAATAATCCCAAAATCATATTTCTTCCTGCTGTGAAGAATTCCACTCCCTCCCAGCACTGGTCCTATTGAACAAGCTCCTTTTAACACAACAGGCTCAGTACAGGTGCCACATGTATGCCAGGCACTCAGCTCTGCCATCCCTGTCCTCCTTAGAGCCAAGGGCATCTGCTTCCCCCACCAGCTAACAGCACTCAACAATAAGCCTTTCTCCTCAGATTGCTCATTTATAAACTGAAATCTAGACTGAATTTGATCAGTGGAGAATACTCACTTGCCTGTGTTTAGTTGCAAAAGAGAATGGAAGAGAGTTTTCAGGCTCCCACATTGAAGAAGGGGGCCCATCAAGTGAAAAAACCCTGAAAACATAACAAGGTATTTTAAAAAACTGAGCACTCAGGAAACAGGAACAATGTCCACCCTGTAAATCATTGTCAGCATTTTGGCATTTTGTTCAACCTCTTTTTGGTGATGAGGCTCAGCCAAGTGAACTGACAACTCATAAGGAACTTAGTCTGCTATTCTGTCTGCAGCAAACCAGACCCAGAGCCTGAAAGATTTTTAAAACCAATTTAAACTAGTCTAGAAATCTATTTCAGATCATAGAATGCACATTTCAGCGCACAAATGGTCTAAGTTTAAAACCCGACTCCACCATTTACTTCCATGCCTGGCTTTGGTGGACAGGTTACAAGAAGTTAAAAAGACAGGTAAAATGATTTGCTTTTGTAGTACTTAGCACACATCTGGCACATAGCAGATACTCAATAATTATTTGTTGAGGCCCTGGCCAGTGGCTCAGTGGTTTGATTCCTGGCCATGGCACACAGGAGAAGTGCCTATCTGCTTCTCCACCTCTCCCTCTTTCCTTTCCTTCTGTCTCTATTTTCCCCTCCTGCAGCCAAGGCTCCATTGGAGCAAAGTTGGCCCGGGCGCTGAGGATGGCTCCATGGCCTCGGCCTCAAGCACTAGAATGGCTCCGGTTGCAATGGAACAATGCCCCAGATGAGTGGAGCATCACCCCCTAGTGGGCTTGCTGGGTGAATCCAGGTCTGGCGATTGTGGGAGTCTGTCTCTGTCTCCCCACTTCTCACTTCAGAAAAATACAAAATAATAATAATAATTTATTGAATAAATAGGTGGATAAGTCATTGCATGAATGAGTGACTTCTGTATTTATTGGAGTGAGCAAGGTTAAGCTGTGCTAACAACCCCCAAAGGTGGTGGCTTAAAACAACAAAGTTTTATTTCTTGCATGTTGCTCCACGTCCACTAAGGGATGGACAGAGCTCTGTTCTATGTCACCCTTGTTTTGGGATGCAAGACAATGGAGTTTTCAGGATCTGGGACATCATTGAGACACAGGGAAAGATAACTGGGTGAATTGTACATTGGCTCTTAGAACTTCTACCCAGAAGTGACATGTATCACTTCTATTTATATTTACCAAAGCAAATTATACGGGTATACTTAACTCCAAGGAGGCATCAATGGTGGGGGAGGGGGCTAGAATTACATGATAAATAGCAAAAATGATAGCCTCCACTTTTCTGAACCTCAGTTTCCTCTTCTGTAAAATAAAGACAGTAATAGCATCTACTTCAGAGGGTCATTGTGGAGACTAAGTGAGACACACATAGTAAGCAATACATATCTTAGGAACAATATTTAAACACTGGAAAATTTATACAAAGCTCTTTGACATGAAGAACAGGTGTGGATTTCAGTAGAACCTTACCAGCAGTCTTCACTATACATTTTCATGGGGCAGGATGGAAAGCCCAGAGATCAGTGTCTTCAAGGAGTCCAAGATAGAAGCCAGCTTGCCGAAACTCGAGAGGGCATTCACAATGAATGGCTGTGATACAGCAAGATATGATCTGGAGGCATCGACCTTTGTGCTTCTATTCCCTCCTTGATTATGACTCTGCCTCCTGTTAGTCAGAAGCACCACCTTGCCTCAAGGAGAACTGATGTGTTATAGCAGAAATGTAAGAACAAAACAAATCAATGTTTAGTTTTTCTGGTTTCTAAAATATATTGTTGAAGCCCACATCAGAAACAATGGCTTTCATAGCAATGGCATTTGATGTATCAGGAGTCCTATCAAGAGAACAAAGGGCTTTTAAGAACTGAAATGAAAGGCCCTGAGAAATATATAATAGATTAAGGCTTGTGCTATGACCATATGACATCAAGAAGAAAGAAAGCTGTGAGCTGATCAATCTATAGAGAGAAAAGACAAGAGTCTCCTGGCTCTGTGGGTAGATAAAGCAGGAAGAGAATGGGGGAGGGTGAAAATCTTGGGAAGGCTGGTTGGGTCAGAGAGGAGAGACCTGATGAAGAGGCATGGGGCAGAGTTGGTATGACTATGGACTATGAAGGCTCTCTGTGAGCAGCAACAGGGAAGCCATGCCCAAGTCTGAGGACTTCTGTTGCCCTTCGAGTGAGCGTTACATGTTGAAATGCTTAGGAGCCATGTTAGTCAGTTTTCTAAAAACATCTTTGAATTAATCAATAGAAAGATGGTTCTAGTATGTCTAGTAATTTTGTTGAGCCTCACCCAAGTGGGCATTCTCACCCCCTCAAATCTATCTGGGTACTCTAACCTTCCAGAAGATTGGTCATTGATGTCAACTTGGTTGTGTCAAAAGGAAAACCCTATTACTTTGGCGAGAATATAGAGACACCCACTCTGGGTTACAGTCTGACTTCTGAGTATCCTTTCTACTTACTCCACTATTTGTCTTTCTCCCAACAAGACTGGATTGCACCTCTGAATCCACCTCTCAAAGCAATGATTTTTGGATATGTATTCCTTTTTATTTCTGGAGCAAAGATATCTTTGGAAAATGATGTAAGATTACAAAGTAAGGCACTTTGTTTGTAGGTTATTAATGTTAATAGATAAGTAATAGCTAACACTTATTGAGCACTTACTATACATTGGCTTGTATCAAGCACTTTAAGTAAAATATCTTACAACAGTATTATCTCCATTTTATATGTGAAAAAATTAAAGCCAAGAGAACTAAATGTCAAACATATAGTTAGGATGATTTGCACTCAGACACACTGAGCTCAACATTCACAGGCTTGACCACTATACACACTGCCCCTTTACTATATACAAATCAATTACTTGTAACTCTTGCTATTCATTTGTTTAAGATTTTTTTTTGCAAGTTTACTATAAATTAGGTACTAGTTAATCACAAGGATAAAGAAGCTAACTGGACAAAGCATTGCCACTCTGGAACCACTCCTCGTCTATGCTGCAAAGACACATTACTGCCACAGTCCTAAACTGTTCCTGTGATTTCTCCATGAAAAATCAAGGTGCTGTGGAAATAACTCTGTAAACTTCACCACCAGGTACACACGGGTCTCTAGGTAAGTAACTAAATCATTTAAACTGCCTCTGCTCTGTTACCTGTTAGATATTTTCAGTCCTCCAATTACATGGTACTGGGACTAGGACTGATGGACTGTGAGTCCAAGGTATCATCTATTTCAAGAAAAGTCAGACACAAACTAATATTCCATGAACTCTCAATTACTCAGCATGGAGTGATCTGTGGCAATCCAAAGAGCACCAAATCATTTCTACCAACAGTAAGAATATATAGATTGGAGTTTATAATCTGGTCCTGACCTGTAATTGTTGTGGAGTTCAAAATGGGGCACTAAAGTTAATCGAACACACTCCCACTATCAAAGAACTTGATGCAATGTGAAGGGAGGAGACTCCTCCTATTCTAATGAGATCTGCTTACAAGGTTGCCCAGCTCCAAATTCTACACTCAACAAAGTATTCCTTTTTCTTTCCCCCTTTTGGAATCCGTGTGTGTGTGTGTGTGTGTGTGTGTGTGCATGTGTGTGCATGAATGTGTACCTGGCTCCGGCATCTCTGTCTTCCTCTTCTCAGCGAGAGGCAGCAATGTGATCTCAGATAAGTAGGAGTCAGGTAGGGCTCTGCCTTGTCTTAATGGATGACCTTGGGCATAAAGCTAAACCTCTCTCCATCTCAGGTTCTGAATTCATCAAATGGAACTGTACCACCTGCTTCCTAGATGCTTGAGAAATTAAAAATAATACATCTCCTGCATGCAGCTCAATAAGGAATAAAAATAAAGCACCTAGGAGAGTGCCTGGTATGGAGAAGGTACAGGATACTTACTCCACGATTTTCTGTTAATTATTTGATTTCTTCCCCTTCTTTCTCTTTCTTACCCCAAACCTATGTTTTCTCTACAGCAAAAGGAACAAATATTACTGAAAACACATGGCTGCTGGCCCTGACAAGTACACAATATGCTGGTGGTAAAAAGCTACTCTTCCCCCACATACCTCAACATTTGGATTTTATCTGGATCTCAGTATTGTTCTCCAGCATTCATTTATAGCAGGAACGTGGGCTCTAGGGTTGGCTTGCCCATATCTAGCTCTGCCTCCTACTATCAGTGTGATCCTGGCCAAGAAATTCAACATCACTGATTCCCAGTTTTTTTTCTGTAGGGCAGAAGAATAAATAATATGCCTGTGTCTAATTCTTGGTGGTGCTGCAAAGATGAAACGAGAGGTGCTCCAGTGCCTCTCATAGAGTAAGCACCCAAAAAGTATTATATTGAAATACTTTGCTGTTATTATCTCACTGTTGTTAAAACCTGCACATTGAAGTGTTCTCCACTAACACAGAATTCAGACCACAAAAACAAAAACAAAGTTTGGTAGATTCTATGACTTCATCTCTTGTTCAATGCCACTTATTGTTTTCTACGTCCTAGCACAGCCATACCCATCTCTTCCCTTGACTTTCGCAGCAGGTAGACTGCCAACCACTCTCTCTGTGGTCAGCACTGGTTTTGCCAACCACTTTCCACAGGGCGCCCTGCAAGATCCTTCTCAAAGTTTAATTTAATCATGTCACTCTCTTGTTCAACACTCTTTATCTGCTTCTGATTGCTCTTAAGATAAAGTCTTATCTTTTACATGGTCCTCAGGCCCTGAACTGATCTGGATTCAACACTAACCCTCTCTATAATCTCAACATTACACATAGCCTCCTCCAGCCTTTCTGACCCACATCCAGAGCCCTTCTCCCTCCCTTGTATGTGTGATGCACTCTTTCGCCTTCAGCACTCGGCATTTGCTGTTCACTTGTGCCTTTCCTCTGCATTTGGTACTACCTTCGTATCCAATTATAAGACGTTTCTTCTGAGCACATTTTCTTAAGTGGTGTTGCATGCTTCCCTAGTGAATGTGATCTCACAGCTTCATGTATTTCTTCCATTAGATGATCCATTACATTGTTTACTATGTGCCCATTGAACATGGAAGACCTTCCAAAGAACGCTGTGAAGAGGACTTAGCCTATCTTGTTCATCATTGTATCGCAATTACATTTCTCAGCTGGGAGGGGAGTGGGACAGAGACCACCTGGGCTGCTGCAGTTGAGGTAGGGAGGCCCTAACACTGGTGGAAATATGTCCTTTTCCTTAGGAAGGTCACCAAATATAATGGTGTGGATTACTGCCCACTTATCTCATATGTGACACACAGGAGGTGCTTAACAAATACTTGTTGAATGAATGATTAAATAAATGCTAGTATATTCATGTACACTCCTGGCTTGTAATTTGTGTAATGCCTCTCCCTTCAGTATAAAAATAAGATAAATGCCTGCCTTCGATATTGATAATCCAAATTGCGATTCTTATTTGAAAATAAATAAATTCAATAAAAATGTCTCATGAAGTGCATGATCATACAAGTTATTACAGTACCAGAATCCCTGTAATAGATAAAAAGCCTGTACTTGAAATATAATTAAAATCATAGGTTTATAAAAAATGTTATCTGACTCAATTCTAAGAAAAATCAGAAAGATATTTACATCCTAAAATATTCCAATAAAACCTCGATTTAAGACAGTTGTTTTTCTTTGAAATAAGGGGACTCTTTCTCAAAAACTTTTTTTCATGATTTTCTTCAATATATACTATATATTCAGTGTGATTATTATTATTGTTATAGTCTTTGTTAAGAAATCTATTTTACTATAATTTTATTCACTACCAGTTCCTTAGTAACAGGCTGCTGTTTTTTTTCTTTTAAAAATTATTAAAATGTCATTCACATCACATTCTAGATGTGAATCCAGCTATTCCCAATAGCTATTGAAAAAACATAATCACAATAATTACTGTTGACATCTAATTAACATTCTGCTTTCTTTCTACAGACTCTACAGCTGGACAAACCATCTATTCCAGAAAAAAAAAACCTAATTCTATGTTGCCTTTTCTTCAAAAATAAAACAAACCAGGATGCTAAACACTTGGACTCAGTGTTTTTGTTCTCCCTGAAAAAAGTGAGTGGAGGTAGAGTTTCTGTGAACACTTTTCTAAATATTACCAACTGATAAATTGGACCTGGCCACAAGAAATTAAATTCAGCCTATGGTTTACGGGATCACATTGGTTAATCTCCAATGAAAGAACTGTGGTCAATTGAGGATCAGTCCCAGAGCCTGCTCATGCAAGGTATTCTGATGAGCTCTTCCCTGAACTGGCTTCTTTCTATGGTGTTAGTCATCACTTGCCCCACCCTCTTCTTTGTTCTTTCTGTATAATACAGGGGTTGGGAACCTATGGCTCTCGAGCCAGATGTGGCTCTTTTGATGGCTGCATCTGGCTCACAGACAAATCTTTATCATTTTCTATCGCTCATGTTCATGGATGCGGGTGGCTGGAGCCAACCACAGCTGTCCTCTGGGACAACACCAAATTTTTATTGGATAATGCATAACGTACACGGGTCGTTGTATGGCTCTCACAGAATTACATTTTAAAATATGTGGCTTTCATTGCTCTCTCAGCCAAAAAGGTTCCCGACCCCTGGTATAATACATTCCAGGCTCCTCCCAGCTGCCCAACCTCAGGTCCTCTCTTCCTCTGGGGCATTAACCAAGCTACTTCTGTCTTTCTTTATTAGTGAAATGATTAGAGGTGTGAGCTCTGCTACTAGAACATCCCATTTCGTACCTGGGCTCTCCATACTATGCATGGTATGACCTTGAGCAAGTTAGCTTAGCCTCAGGGCTTTTGTGTTTTCTGTTTTGTTAAATGGTGATCAAACAAATGGACCCACTTCCTGGGGTTATTGTGAGGACTAAATGTGTTAATATACACATTGATAAAGTATATTTACTGTTCTGGTCTCTTCTCCTAGCCAGAAACTTCTGACCTCATATTTGGTATTCACAGGCCATCTCCCATCCAGATCCGACCCTGCTTAGCTTCTGGGGTCAGATGAGAGTAGGCATGTTCAGGGTGGTATGGCCATAGACTGGTCTCATGTTCGACGTTGTTTTTCTCTAGAAAAGCTTCCTTTATGTTCCGGGACAGTTTGGGTCTCTGTGCTGAGTGCACCCATAGCCCCCATACCGCAACATTTGTGTTACTGTCACATTATAATGATTGTCAAGTATACCATGCCTTATTCATTTGTGCAACAAACATTCCATGAGCTGCCACTGAGTACCAGGCATGGGGGGATTCAGCAATGAATGCAAAAGATTAGATCCTTGTGCCAGTTGGGCTCATACTCTGGTGAGTGTTTGGAGATATAAAATAAACATGTGCTCAAATTAAGAAAATAAATTCGCCTGACCTGTGGTGGCGCAGTGGATAAAGCGTCGACCTGGAAATGCTGAGGTCGCTGGTTTGAAACCCTGGGCTTGCCTGGTCAAGGCACATATGGGAGTTGATGCTTCCAGCTCCTCCCCCCTGTCTCTCTCTTCTCTCTCTCTGTCTCTCTCTTTCTCCTCTCTAAAAATGAATTAAAAAAAAAATTAAAAAAAAAAAAGATTGAAAAGATTTAAAAAAAAGAAAAGAAAATAAATTCATAGATTAATTATTGTAAAGAAAGTGTAACAGTATAACAGAATAAGCGTGATGGAGGGACACACTATCTTCACTTGAGTGGTCTCTGATATAGTGACATTTGACCTGAGCCTTGTTTGATTAAAACAAAAAACAACAACAAGTAGCCATACCCCAATCTGAGGGAAGGCAGCTCTAGGCAAAGGGAATGACTGGAACAGACTTGAGGATTGGACCGACCTAAGCCTGCAGTCCCATTTGTTCCTCTTGTTCCAGAGAGCGCACAATCCACACTTCCACCTGCTTCCGCTGTCTCACAGTTACAACTTGAAGGTGTCTCCTCAGCTAGCCCCACAAATAGGCTAGCCCTTTCTCTTGTTAGGTTTTGCCATAAGGAGGGGTGTAACTACACATAAAATGGTAAATGAATAGAATTTATAGAAACATTCAGAGTTCTTATCATCATGAGCACTGAGTCATAAAATACATCCTTATTTTTAGAAAGAAACTAGAATTTATGTTGGATTTCTACTCTGTTATTTTTATCATTCAGAGCAGTGGTTCTAATTTGAAAATGTTTGGAGACACTTTATTGTCACAGAAATCTGGCATTTAAAGAGTACAATGTTTCTAAATATCCCACAATGCATGGGATAGCCCCTATAACAAAGACCCATCCAGCCCTAACTGCCAAGATCACTTGATCTAGGTAGTGTACTCTTCCAACAGTCTCCTTGCTTCTAACTCCATCTTCAACGGGGACAGGCAGGTCCTTCTTCTGCAACAGTGCTCTTCTTTTGTGGGAAGATAAGCTTGAATACATGAAGTTAAGGGTGAAAAGCAGGAATCTCTTTGTTTCTAAGGACCAATGTGTGTCTCTGAGGATCAGTGGACTGGAGAATACTTTATTCTCCAGGTGTCCTTTTACAAAGGACACTGCTTTCCTTCATCTCCTGCTGGCCAAGAATTCTGCAATTCTCAGACTGACCCCAGGAAGGGCAAATTGGGCTTCCCCTGCAGTACAGCTCTGACCCTCTGGTAGCAAATGTTTGGACACCATTTTAATTCCCATCAAGATTCCCAGGGCTACATTCAGACTTCGCAAGAAAGTGTAGTCAACTAGTGATGTCCACAGGGACAAAGGCACAGCACCAGGTAGGTGCTCCCTTTTGTGATAGAATATCTTTAGTTCTGTCATTAGCTTGATCCCCAGTTTGTCTTCTCCTCTGAGCTAGATGCATGACTCTCTAAAAGTCTGCAGTTGATACACTTTGCACAGACAAGCTGGCTAAGACAGTGCTCAGATAACAATACTTCATTGCGTTTTCTCCCTACCCTCTTGCTCTTTGTCCTTAAGTCAGTGCACCTGTAACATGGTGGGTGGTAGAAAGGTCTGACCACCCAAAGCTGGTGATTGGGGTAGAGTTTCCTGGCCTCACCATGATACAGTTCTACTTGGCAGTCAGCATAATGAGCATCACCATCCTTTTCTTCTTAGTTCTCATTGACAGTGACGATTGCAGGCTCTTAAGTGAATGGCTCTCATCAAGCATTTATTTGATCCGTGGCCAGTCGGTTGAGTACACACCTGCAGGACACTCATCAGAAATCCAATTATCTCCTTTCGTGCTTGCCTTGCTATTTTGCTTGTAGCTCCTTCCACAGATTTAATCATAATACCTTTCTGAGTACACGAATTCCATCTCTCTCTTCCTTTATCCACCTGCATTATAGGTTTCAAAGCACGATAGGTTTTATAACCCTCTGCTTCTCAAATGGGAGCCCTTTTAGGCAGCATCGTCATTAAACCTTTTGTGAGTTTTACATCTACTTCCTGTACCTCATCTTGTCTCTGCCATTGGTCGCTCTACAGCCAATTTTGTTTTCCTTCTGAACAGTCTCAGAGGGTCTTCCATCACATGTATCAAGTCATTCTGTCTTTTTTTTTAAATGCATTTTATTAGGGAAGCACTGGTTAACATAATTGTACAGGTTGCAGTTGCCCGATTCTACAACACACTTCTCTACGCCATACTGTGTGCCATTACCATTTACCCTCCCAGCCCCTCCTCGCTCTAGCTCTAACACACACTGGCCCCAGCCCTTTCCCTTGGGTCATACTAATGAGTCTAAGCCCTCTTTACATGACATTGCAACTGGATAGTTCCTCCTTTTGTATGTATTTAATTTTAATTTTTTGATTATTCTGCTTTCACTTCCACTTCCTACAGCATTTTATTTAGGGAAATTACTCAAATATGTTATTGGGGGAATTACCTCCAATAATAAAAAACTATTTTATTTTGAGAAACTACCTCTTCCTCATTTTGTTCAAATCAATGATCACTTGATCTAGTCCCTGACTGTGGTAGTTTTACAATATGTCTACAAATTCTTTGACATTCCTACTTGTGAATGGGAGACCCTTATTCTCCTCCCCTAAGTGTGGGCTAAACATAGTGACTCTCTTCAAATGAATAGAACGCTGAGACCATGATGGCACGTGACTCCCCAGGCTGTCCCATAAAAGGCACGCCAGCTCCTTCCTTGACCTCTCTCTTAGGAAAACTCTTGGCTGTGGGGGACGCCAGCTGCCATGTCGTGAGGACACCAAGCAGCCTTATGGTGAAGTCCACATGGCAAGGAAATGAGGCATTGAGCCAAGAGACAGCTCCTACTTGTCATCCATGTGAGTAAGTCACTTGGAACTGAGTCATCCAGCCCTTCAGGTACTAGCAGCCTTGGCTGACATCTCGACTGTGGTGTCGTATGGAAACCCCATGGCAGACCCTTTCAGCTAAGCTGCTTCTGGGTTCCTGCCCACAAAGACTATGTGACATAAAGTATACAGGTGGGCAAACAAAGGTATATAATTGTTCCTATGGAAAAGAACACAATAATTAATAAATTATAATACAAGAATAAACCCTGTGTTCTGCGTACTCACAACTGTAAACCGACTTTTGCCCTACCCTGTATTTACTATTTGTTTAAGCCTTTAAGTTTGGGGGTGATTTGTCATGCAGCAATAGATCATTGATACACTGTATCTCACTAAGAAAACAAGCATATATATATATTAACATTCTTTCCCTCATACATCTACTGGTCAGCTGGGACAGCTCTGATGATCCTGGAAGAACTCACTCATTCCTCTACAGAAGTGAGTTGGGGTTGGCTCAGCTATATGGTTCACTTTGTGTTACTCATTTCCACTAAACAAAAGGTGGCTTAAGTATATTCTTTTTATGAAAATGGCAGGAGCACAAAGGAATGAACAAAAACATGGGAAATCTTTTAGGGCCTAGACTAAGAACTGACATATTTTCACTTCTACCTGAATTGGCCAAAGCAAGTTACATAGTTGAATACAAAACCAAGATGCAAAAATGTAAACTTTAGTGAGAGGTACTACAGAGTCATATGACGAGAGCTGTGGATGCATCACTGCGCTCCATGGGGGCTGGTGAAGGTTTGGATGGAATCTAAGCCACCACAGCAGGGTCCTTCTGCTCCTCAGTGCAGCAGGCACCATTCACCAAGCAGATCGATTCAGATGTCTTCTCCAGGGCCCTGAATCTCAAGCTGAATGGTGCAAGTTTGAAGAAACTTTTTCCAACATTTTGTATCTCATTCTGGCTGTAGGTCCTGATGAAACTTTTTCTGCCATGGAGAGGTCAGGTTTGCTTCCCAGCCCTGAAAGGGCTTTAGTTTATCCCTTGCTTCCTGCTTGGGTCTCCAGTCCCTTCAAACATTCCTCACAGAATGTGGTTTTAATTTTCTTATCACTTGGTAGCTATTATCTGATAGAGTCCTCTGAAAGCACACTCTAAAGTGATCAGATTCAAATCCATTTTCAGGCATGCTTAAAGTACCAGAGAGGAAAGAGAGCCTACCTCTTTGTCACAGAGAACAGGCTTCTGCTAATGGAGTCTAAGATTCCATTGACTTTACTACTCATTCAAAATCATTTTTTAAGGCACTTCTCCTAAGACACTTCCCCCAGACATCATTGATGCTGTCACTTTGTCATCTTTTGAACTTCAGGGTCCCTCTTTATGTGGGCGTTGAATTCATTTACACAGGGTGAAGAAGAGCAATCACATTTGGGGTGAGTCACATTTCCAAAAGCATATTAGTCACTTGGTTATTTCCCCCCCTAGGTTTTTTTAAGAAAACCTGACCTCTCTTCATCACACCCTCTCGGGACAGTGAAAAGCTCCTCCCTCCTCTGCCCATCTCTAAGAATAATTGGAAATGCTGTTTTCCATTCTGTTCTGGGCATCTTACCCCCAAATACTTTCTTTGCTGAAGCTACCTGAATGTCTGTCTCAATATCACTTTTTATTTTCTTCAAAGGCAATTATTGGGACACAGAATGGAGTTAATATCTCTTGAACATTGCTCATGAGCTATTATCATATTTATAGGAAGCTGTCATCTTCCTCAGATAACAAAAAAAATTTGTAAAAAGGTTACTGACTTGTCTGAAGTCATGCACCTAGTCAGTGGCAGAGCTTGGGTTGAAAACTAAGTCTGCCTAATCCCCAGGTGACAGTCTTCTATTCTATGACATGCTAGAAACACTCACCCAGCTTCTGATACCATAGATCTTTGGAACTAGTAAGGAATGGCTGAAACCAGTGACTTTGAAACTGCAATCCTTAGGGCCCAAGAGTTCTTCAAAGGCCTCAGAGCTGCTAGAAAGAGGAGAATTGGGAAGGGGATGGAGGGGAGGAATAGAAGGGAGAAATGGAAGGGAAGAAATAAGTGAAATGAAGGCCAAGTAGCTAGTGCTTTGGGCCCCTCAGTTCTATTTTAACCAGAGTAGCTCAATTGCTATCTATTTTATACATCAGAGTTCCAAATACGACATTTTAAAGGGCTCTAATGCATTAAAAAGTTGAAAAACTAGCAATTTGAATGAACTCATTTTCTAGACCTATGGTTCTGGAGACAGGTTAGGCAGTGGGCTCCAGGTCTCAGTAAGTAATAGTGCCAACACCACTACACCAGCTGCCTGGTCACCCAGGAGGGTCCTTCCTCTTCCCTCTCTGCTTTAAAGCCATTCAGAGCTTCCCACCCTACCATATGATCAATGCCAATGTCCTTAAAGCTTCAGACTGTCCCCCTTATTCTAGTTCTAGGGAAGCCTGAAATCATAGCAAAGAGTTCCCACAGGAAGTAAAACAAAATAAAAAAAGGTATGAAATATTTAAATTTTACTGCTTGCCTTTTTGTCAGATTTTGAGCATTGATGGTCCCTGAGCTGGAGGAAGAACTCAGCCCTCCTTTCAAACTAAAGACCTGAAGGCCAAATGACATACCCAGGAGTATTCTTGAGTTGTTGAAAACAAAGGATGATGTCAATCTGGGAACAGAAGATGTTGGCTGAAAAGAAGGAGATAGTTGAACTTCAGAGTTTCTGAAAGAGATGCTGATTTAGGATGTCTTGGGAAGGAGTGATCGAAAACTTCTACCAGCCTCTATCCCTCTAGGCTTGGGATACTGACTTGCCCAGAATTGGTTTTATAATTTTCTTCCTTAAGTTTTACTTCTATTAAGCTTGTTTTGTCAGCAAGAGAGCTCTCAAAGTTTCTTTTTTTGGAAAATAGCTTTTTTTAGAAAAAAGATCTTGAGGAGCCTTACCATATGATTAATCACTGAATTGAAGGGCAATTCGAGAGCCCTTTCATTGTGCATGCCAGCTTCAGATTTAATTAGTGTGCAACTGACGTCATGCAGGGGACTGTCCAGTGTGCAAGTGTGATCACTCCAAGTAGGTAAGGACATGACCAGCAAGAGCTGGTCATGTCTAAACAGGAGTTAAAACATAAACGATTGTTATTATTTATTAGGTGATGGCTGACCATTTGGGGCTGCTTAGTATGGGCCAGGAACTGCTCTACATGTTTTATGTGTTTCTCTAAGCATTTAATCCTCACAAGAGATTAGAAAATTGAGGTAAAGAGAGATTAAGTAAGACAGAAAACTGGGCTTTGCATAGATGCAATGAACTGCTAGGATTTTAATTCAAGTTGTAAAACAGAAAAGATGTTCATCTTCACAATTAACACAAAAATTTTTTTTTGATCCAAATGGATGATTATGTACCCACTAAATAAGAAAAAAAAAAGATAAAGAGAAAATTTGACATACAAAACCCAATGTAGCTAAAGTTATAGTAATAAACACTGAAAGAGTTAACGTATATATGCTATATAATAAAATGTGTATGCATACAATATTTGGTAAACATTAAACATGCAATATGTGTTATCTGTCATTGCTATTTTTACTTCGCATGTAATGGAAAGGCAACATTCATGAGCTGGGTAAACTCAGGTAACTTGCTTAGTCTCTCTGATTCTCTGAATCTCATAATTTCCATCTGGAAACAGACATAATCAGTGTGCCTACGGCACAGGGCTGTTGTGTGGGTCACATGAGATAATGTGTGTAATGGCTTAGCATCATGCCTGGCACACAGTAAGCACTCAACAAACAGTTTTAGCACTGCACATATTTTGCCAGGAGCACTGAACATGTATGCCTCCTTCTGCAGAAAAACACTAGAATCAATTCATATATTAGAAATCACAAAGAGGCTTATATACATGTTTGGACATTTATTATAAGGAAATAGTTCTAGTCAAGAAGCAAAGAGCAAATTTTCTTTGGCAGCATTTTTTCCAATAATCCTGTGGTTTAGGCAAAGAAGGATGGTCATCTATCAGCTAATTCTCTGAATAACATGAAAACTAAAATCAGAAACCAGCACCCAGTGTGATTTCCCCCTCAAGCATCGAAACTGTTTGATAATTAGTGGTCAGGCCCTAAAGTGAGTCAAGTTAGAGCTTTTAAATCTATTATTATCCACCATGCATGGATAATAATAGTGCAATGCTTCTCATATAGTGTGACAGATTAGTAGATCCATATTTTGATGGATATGCCTATTTAAATTGATGGCTTTTATTAGATAAATTTTTCCCATAAATAGGAGATAATTGCAAACTTTATCTGATGATAATATTCAGAATAGCTTCAGTGGTTAATATAGGCTTTTGAGTAACAATTGTTTAAAGCATAATTACTTAGGCATTTTTGCTTCTTTAGACATATTTCTATTCTCTGAGAGCTAAAATTCTGGAGAAGTGATTCTGAACAGAATGGGACTTGGTGTTTCAGCTTATTTGGTTATATCTTGGCAGTGTGGCCCATAGCAATTTAACATACTTACCGCCCAGGGAAATCTGGGAGCATTTTTTCTGTGGAAGAAAGCGGCATGACTTCTTTGATCCAGAAAGGTTGAGAATGATTTGCTTTAAAGATAAGAGACTATGCCATGATAAAGAAAAATTGTAAATGCAATTGCCCAATTTTTAATAAAGCAAGAATAAAAAGTTAAGTACACTTAGAATCTCATTCAGGAACCAAACCAGGAGATCCTCTATATCAGGGGTCGGGAACCTATGGCTCGCGAGCCAGATGTGGTTATTTTGATGGCTGAATTTGGCTTGCAGACAAATATTTAATAAAAATAATAATAATGTTAAAAATATAAAACATTCTCATGTATTACAATCCATTCATTTCCTACTGCTCATGTTTATGGTTGCGGGTGGCTGGAGCCAATCACAGCTGCCCTCCAGGACAACACCAAATTTTTATTGGATAATGCATAACGTACAAAGGTTGTTGTATGGCTCTCATGGAATTACATTTTAAAATATGTGGTATTCATGGCTCTCTCAGCCAAAAAGTTTCCCGATCCCTGCTCTGTATGAACATTGTTTTTCTAGAAATAATCTACAATAGATTTAATAACAGAGTCAAAACAGGATTTTATTTACACCAAGTTCTGGGTTAGAATGAATAGAGTTAATGCTAGACATCAACATCAAATTTTTAAAAAATGAAGAACGAAGAGAAAAAAGATTTACAAAATGTGTTATAGTTAAGAAAATTTAGGCTGAGAGTTTTAAGAGATTTGTTCAAAGTCACATAGCTGGGAAAGGAGAAGAGCTAAGATTTGAATTCAGGTCAGTCTTATCTCAAAGTTTATACAATTGCTGAGTAAATATTTATTTTGTACCTACTGTATGTTAGTGCTATGATTGGGATAAAAATATTGGCTAAGGGTAAACCCAATCCTGACCTTGAGGAGATTACATTCAGACATGAGGAATAGATATAAGAATAATTATTAGCCAATTAATTACTTAGCATTATGCCAGATGCAATACAGGAAAAGCACACTGTGACTTGAAGTGGTAAAACAAGGGATCTCATCTGACCTGGAAAGTCAAAGACCTCCCTAAGGAAGAGATATTTATGTTAGGACATAAAGAATGAAAAGAAATTAGCTACACTATATATTTCCCCAAATATTTTATATATACATTTAGATAGGCATTAAAATTATAATTGCTTAGAAAAAGTTACATATATATACATACACATATATGCATCAGACAAAAATGTTATTAGCTATAATATGTAAAGAACATCTAAAATCAATATGAAAAAAGTTCAGTAGACAAATAAACAATGGTTATTAACAAAATGTCTCTTTATCATCAAGAAAACAACAGAATAACATGTATTATTCATTAAATTAGCAAACATGAAGAAGTTTGGCAATAGCTACATGATAATGTGGCGAAACAGCTATTCTCTAAAACTAGTAAAAGGAGTAATATAGAATGTGCAGCCACTTTGGAGACTCATACATTCTGTGACCCAATAATTATATTTTTTAGTAGTTCATCTTATAAAACACTCAGAAACATGAACAAGAAGATATATGTGACACTGTTTATTTTAGCTTTATCTGTAATGCAGGAAAAGAAAGAAAAGAACCCAGATATTTATCATTAGGAAGGTAGACAAAATATACATTGGTGTATGTCATCCTGTTCAATATAACACATGTTCTCAATGAGTGACATAGGTCTGTATACAACCAATAAATAAATATCCCAGACATATTTTTTAGTAATTTATGGTTGAGTCCAAGTTACAAAATGATGAACATAGAATAATATCATTTATGCTAAGGACTGCCAACCATATCATTTAGTTTTCTAAAAAAAAAATCCATCTGAATTTATAGAAAAGTATAAAAAATATATAGAAGAATCACAATATACTCATTACAATGTTTGTCTTCGAGGAAGGAAATTGGTGTATGAGTTGAGAAAAACTGGAGATTTACCTGTGACATTTTTTAGCACAGTTTTTTTCCCCCACATAAATGAAAAAATGACAAATATTCCATGTAATAAAAAGTGGAATTTCAGGCATATAAAGTTATTTATAAATTACTTGTATAAATAAAAGCTAATAAAAAGAAAGTGCTGTCTACTGAGAGACAGCATTCCCAATAAGAAAATGGAGATCTAGTTCATTGCACTCCCCAAAAAAGATGAGTTTCCACCTTGGTTGGATGTTACAACTGAACCATCAGGCACCTGAGATATAACTGGATTCCTGGGACAATAATGATAATACCGTTTTCCATTTGTTCAGCACTTTGCAGTTTTCTGAGTACTTTTCTCACACATTATTTCCCTGGATTCTCACAACAGCCTTATGAGAAGGCAGCACTGGTCCCTAGCTGAGGCTCAAGAGCACAGAAAATATTGCAGATCACCAAGATTCCACAAACAGGCATACACATACACAAAAATGACATTTTCTCTAGGATCACACATAGCCTATTTTAGGGGTCCTTTTGTGTACACAATCGTCCTTCTGGTTGGCAAATGTGGAAAGGAAAATGGTAATATTGAGACTTTGTGTGCAATAAATGATGTAACCTGAGAATCTATTCAATTTTTGCCTCTGAAACCAGAGAGCAATATCATTTCTGAAAACTTGACTCTTACTGCCTGTAATTAAGCAATCTAATATTCTACTTTGAGTATATTGATGCAAGCCCTTGAAAAAGGGAGGACATGTGGTACCATTTCTGGGACTGATTCTCATGTCTTCTTTTCTCCATGGTAAGTTCATCATTATTCAAATATTAATTATTAACAGTGAATTTTATTTGGGCAATAGAGTTGCTAGTCCTAAGGGAGTCAGAGCTTACATATGATATGAGCTCATACTTAGAAGGCTCTGCTCACTGCTCATGACTGATAAGAGGCAGCATAGCTTAGAAAAGGGCAATGGCTATGGTCATCAAGGACCAAAGTGCTTGAGTCGGGCACACCTGAATTATCATTTTGTCTCCAATATTTACTCTCTGCAAGATTTTAGGTATGAACAATTACTTCTGTAAGTTTCAGTTTCTTCATCTGTAAAATGATGTGAGCATAGGGTTAAAAAAACTGACTTTAAATTCACTCATCTTGGTTCATATCTCAGGTCTACCACTATCTTCCTATATGATCATGAGCAAGCTACTTAACCTTTCTTTGCCTCACTTTCCTCACGTGTATGAGAGATAATTGTGCTGCTCTATAGGTTGGTGAAAGAATTAAATGAGGATAGATATATAGTAGTATGTATGTGCGTGTGCTCACACATAAATTCTCATGTTAGCAACTAGTATTGCCTTAACCTAGTACTCAGTAAATTGAGTAAGTACTCAATAAATGGATGCTAATGATGCTATTGATAACTTCTAGGGAGGGACTGAGAAGATGCATGGAGCTCCATCAGACCATTTTCAATCCTGGCTAGAGGTCTGAATAGAGATGAAGAAATTTCTAGCAAGAAGCATCTCAATGTTTTTCCCCATAAGTAAGCCAAAAGTTTGTTATCAGAAGCAGGTGGCTTGTGATGAAATCTAGTATATCTCATTTTAATGATATAATCCAGTGTTTTCAACCTTTTTTCACTTGAGGAACAGTGACTCAGCTGACCAGTAACAGAAACACACAACAAATAAAGTTTTATCTTACTGCACATAACAGTGCAGCATGGTACAAGCTCCACTGTAGGATGCATTGAATACCACATAAGTGTGTCTGAATGTTTTTTGTCTATTGCTCAGGATTCATAAATGCTCTACATGGTGAAAAAGGCTGTTCGAATGAGCCTACAAGTTCCAAAAAATATCTAAGACAACCTCAACAGTATTTTCATCAAAGACACAAGCTGATAAGTAGCAATCACCCTAAGCATAAGTGAATTTGACTAAAATCATTGGGTCTATAATCTTCATACAATATCAAGGTGACTGATGCTTTCATGGACCAGCATGAAACTTCTAGCAGACTGGCATCAGCACACAGACCAGCACCAGTCTATAGACCAGTGGTTGAGAAACACTAATAGAATTCATTCAAAAGATGGTAAGGACTATGGCCCAGCACTGTTCTTGGCACTGGGAACATGGCAGGGAGCATAGTAGATATGACCACCAGTTTCATGGGGTTGACAATCTAAGGCAGGCATGGCCAACAGTTTTTGCCCCAGGCCAGATTAGAAAGAAAACTTTTTTCACGGGCCAGACGAAATATTAAAATTAAAAAATGTTAAATACAAAAATGATTCATTTAAGTAAACAAAAATTTATTATGTAATTTGTTTATGAATAAATGTGAGTGAAAAAATTTTAATATACAATATTATTTTAGTAAAAAAAATATATATATATTTTTATTCATTATAGAGAGGGAAAAGAGTGAGAGAGAGAAGGGGGAAGGAGCAGGAAGCATCAACTCCCATATGTGCCTTGACCAGGCAAGCCCAGGGTTTTGAACCGGCAACCTCAGTATTTCCAGGTTGATGCTTTATCCACTGCGCCACCACAGGTCAGGCCAATAAAAATATATTTTAATAAAAATATAATTACATACCATATAAATATCCAAACTGTATCACAATCAATCAAACAATATTTAATTATAATAGAATGAGCTTGAAGGTGTTATATTGCAAATAAAACAATTATTTCATTTTACAAATAGCCTGGACACGTTTTCAGTTATCAACTGCAGCTATTGTCTGTGCTACAATGCCACTTGATTCAGCACACTTGACCACAAAAATAACGAATTGTTTGACCTTGGGTGCACACTGGCAAACTCCGCCTAAAAGAATGTGGGTTTCACATCACCGCTAAATGTCAAACAGTTCATATCAAGTACAGACGAGTACAAAAGTTGTAAATCTTTATAATGAAAGTTTTTAAAAAAATAAAGAAGTATTGCGAATCCATTTGACCAATTATTGGAAGTTAACCCTAGACTAGTCACATGTGGAATTCTTTTCTGCGTATCACTATCTTCTTAAATATCTTGATTTCCAATAATCAAAGACACTTCCGCCTCTGAGTAGCTGAGATTTTAAAGTAGCAAAGAATATTAAAAATTTAATCATGGGCTGCATAAACTCATTACGTGGGCTGGGCCATATGTTGGCCATGCCTGGTCTAAGGGGAGACACACAAAAAAGAGGGCAGGGGGCTCTGGAGGAGTACAATGAGCTGTAGGGGCACTGATGAAACCCAGGAGAACAGAGAGAATTTTCAAGAAGAAAAGTTCGTGGCTGAGTATCCAGGAGAAGTTAGAGATGAACATTCCAGGCAGAGGAAACATTTTGAAAGAAAGCCCTAGGAAGGGGTACATTTTTAGGAGTTAAAAGCTATAATTAGGCTCCACAAAGAGTAAATGGTGAAGGGATAAGGAATCTGTGGTCGAGGGCATTAAAACTTTTTGCCCCCAAACAGGATGCATGCCTGTTTGTCTGATCATAGGCTGCTCCATTTCCTCTCACATGGTGCTTTTGACCTTGCATTCCCACAATGGCAAATGTCCACTCAAAGTGATCAGCAATGACACCATATCCTCTTTCAGGTATCAGCTTAAATTCCTTTCTTTTAGGTATACAGGCTCCTTTATCTCTAACCCTTCATTTACTTACATCAAAACTCATCACATTTGAATGTCATAGTTATTCATTCTTTTGAGTTTCCTGCCTTTGATGTATTTAACAGCCAGCCACCTGGGTGCCATTTGGAGGATGTATTCTTGCTTTTTTTGATTTGCTAAATGTACCCTCAAGAGAAAGACCTCGCTGGAATTCTATCTACTTTGCTCAATCTTTGGATTAAAATGCAAAATTAGGCTACAAAACATATTTGTTTATCATGATCTTTAGAGAGAACAATTTCCCTGTTGCCAATTAGTGTTCATTGTGAAAAATGCTGAGATACTATGTTTTTCTCTTCATGCCTAGGACAATATTAAATATCCTGTGAAAAGGTGAAAGTCATTAGTACTTGGTCCAATTTAAAGGCTTTTATAAGTTTCTAACTGAAAGTGAGATAATACTTGCAGAAGTGCTAGTATAGAGCTCAGAGTGTGCTTGCTATTAATCAGAACAATAGTTTTTAATTAGGGAGCACCTCCTATGTTTCAGAGCATTTATGTACTAACATATTAACAACTATCCTTGCAACAAGCCCACCAAGTTAGAATTATCAGCCCCATTTTATGAGCAGTGAGAAAAAGTAAACAAAAGTAACTCGTGAAATGTAAGCAGCAGAGGCAGAAATTTCACTTTGGTCTGAAAGGACATTAGATGCCACATGCTTTTGTCTGGCACTCATATACCTGGTTTGCTCTTGTTGTTGATGAGAGCATGTTGATTCTCCTTCAGGGAATCACCCCTGCTACGTTCTCAAACCACACATCTCCAAAGGAGCTCAGAGGATGTCATGGCTTCCCACATAACACCCAATGAAGATATCCTACCCCCTATACAGTGATTGGTTCAGGGATGGGTCACATGACCTAAGTGAGCCAATCAGAACCAAAGCGCATCAGTCCCACTGGGTTGCATAGAACTGTTAGTTGGAAAGACATTCTTTCTGCTCAGTACTTAAAATGGGATGATGTAAACCCAGGGTTACCAAGAGCCATCATGAAAGAGCCTGCCTGAGAATAAAGACAACCTGATATCATTTGGACTATGTCCTAGGCATGTGTCCTAGTCTAACAATTCCCTCCTTCCCTCTTTTTTATACTTAAGGTATATTTTAGTTATTTGAAACCAAAAATACTTCTCTAAAACAGGAGCCCAAGCACACTCCTTCCACTTCATACACTGTTTCACAATGCACTATGTGCAGGGGTGGGGGGCAGGTGGGGGGTGCAATATGACATATTCTTTTATTTCTGATTTCTCTGGCAGCAGCTCCAAAGAGATCACCATTCTTACTCCTGATGTTGATAATTTTGATTAACATAAAAGCCTAGATGTACCCCAAATTCCTAACCTCCTCATGCAAAGACCAAGAAGATCTAATTTTGGAGGTTAGAAACAACTGTTTTATTAAATATAATCAAACCACTTCTCCCTACTTTTTTTTTCTATTCATGGAAATTTGTGTTGTGCAAGCAGGTGTCAATTGATAACTTCAACAATCTAATATCAAGTTTCTGGGTATAAATCTAATAACTCCTGGGACCTCATGGGGCATAGTTCCTATAGTCACACTTTAAATGCACCATTCAAATATGTATTTGTATTGCTTAAAAAGTAACTCCAAGTTTCACTTGAGTGCACTGGATTTCAGTTTATAGTGCAGTGTTGGGGTTGCTGTGACATGCCACCTGGATGCCCCTCCAGGAGTAAAGAACATGTCACCTAAGTTGCACTGCGGATTATGCAGCCAGCAGCTTGGCTGTTAGCCCTCTTCTTGGGACAACCCACATTTACTGACTGATCATGGGCACAAAGTTCTGGGCCCCTTGTCTCAACTGAGGACAGCTCTGAAGAGTCATCCTGGCTTCAACACTCTCTATAGACTCACCAGAAGTTTTCCTTGTGACTACACTGTAGCTCACCTTCTTCCTTGGCCCAATTCTGCTTCCCTTCCCTGGGTGTCAACCAAAACCCTGGCTGATAAATGTCCTGAGACTAGTTTCTGACTCAGGGCCAGCTTCCTGGGAAAGCCAACCTTTAACACACAGCCATTCAGACCCAAAACTTTTCCCTCCCTTCCACCTCCCATACCCCAGGTGCTTCGGAAGCCCCCACTTCCTGCCCCAGCATGACTCAATAACCCCCACCCAGTAAGCATTTCTTCCTGTGTCCCTCACCCTTCCTCTGGCCCAACTCTTTGACAAACTTAGACTCTATGATTCTGTTCCTATCTTCTTCCCTGCTCCCTCTTTGCCCACTGTCCAAGGTCTGAAACTGTTAAGGGGGACTCTTTGGCTGGCTGGAGGGATGAGGAACACTTAGGAGGTACATTCAAACTGGTTTCAGTCACATAGACCAGAAATTTTCATTCTTTTTTTTAAGTGAGAGGAAGGGAAATAGAGAGACTCCTGCTTGCTCCCAGAATGGGATCCACTTGGCAACCCCCATCTGAGACTGATACTTGGACCAACCAAGCCACTGGCTGAGGGAGGGGAAGAGAGAAGGAAGGGGCAGAGGGAAGGAAAAAGAAGCAGGTGGTCACTTCCAATGTGTATCCTGATCAGGGATCGAACCTGGAACTTCTGCACACCGGGCCAACTCTATCCGCTGAACCAACAGGCCAAGGCAGAGCAGTGATTTTTAATTTCTGTGCCATGGCAGGCACACTGGTGCACCACAAGAATTTCTAAAACATGCAATACCTGACTGTTTAGTCAGGGGCTCTGAGTTCTTTTCCTTTAGATTGTCAAATGAAAAAAAAAAAAAAAAGACAACAGCCAACACAACAGCTGTACACTGTAAATGAATCAAAATTATACCTATTTGACACATTGGCAAAAAAAAAATATTTTTTGGTGTACTGTAGAATTTTAGTATTTAATTTAAGCCGTGAAGTGAAAAAGGTTGAAAATTATCAACATAGATCACAGTGATTCTAAGGTTCTGTTTATGTAGCAGCAGACTTCAGGACAGACCAAGGTGGAGGCTGCCATTGCTGGTGGCACTTGGAGAATCAGTAAGTTGAAAATGTCAATGAAAAACTAAAGGTTGAGAGATGTAAAGCTCATCTATGAGGAAAATTACAGATTTGTACCCTCCCTTCTAAATATTCTGGAGTTCTAACATAATTGTATGGTAAGAAAAAATGACATTTATTTAAAAAAATAGAGTGCTTAAAAGAGAAATATGAAGTCATATGTTAAGGTAGAAGGTACATGGACATGGTAGAAATTGCAAAAGTGGTTTGCAGATGACTAACAGGCAGCCATTTCTTATGCAGTGCTGTGGGGAACAGGTTAGATTACTATACAAGCACAAAGCTGTGTGAATGTGTGTGTAAGACATTTATTTCACTCTAGGAAACACTTCATGAAGGATAGGTCTGATTTAAAGAGATCGTAATTTTCTTAAGAAGTTTATCGAGCGAAATAAAACCTAACACCAGAGAAATGGGATTCTTGAAGGACAAGGCCATTTGTTTTGAAAAATCCTAATTATTAGGAAAAAATAGCAGAGGTCACTAGGCAGGGTCCCTGCTGTATTATCGAGGTCTCCTATGGCCGGAGATGCACCATCAGCACTGAGGCCGACAGGGGACTGTGAGGTACGACCTGACCCAATGCCTGACCCAACGTGCCGACCGGGCAGCAGCCCCGGGATCTGCGGACCAGCCTCGCTCCCACCAGGTGGGCCCAGCGGGCAGTGCAACCGCATCCTGGAAGGCTGGTCTCAGGCAAGTCACCCAGAAAGGAGACTCATCTAAACACAGTGAGTCACAGTCAGATTTGTATGTTTAGGAAAAGAAAAAAGAAAGGAAGAAAGAAAGTAAATATAATCCAACTCTGCTCTTATTCTCATAGAAGATAATTACAACCAAACAAGAAAATTTAATGTCAAAGTGCCAGACTAAATTATAATTAAACAAACACAAAGCAGATTTCAGGAACATTGAGAATGCCATCTAAATGATTCAAACAAAGCTTGTTAAGTAGGAAAGAGGACACCTTGTCATTACTCCAGAACTTGGCACTGCCTTGTGCCTTCTAAGAGGCAGGCGCAGTGGAACTGTGGACTCCCACAGAGTGGAGGGCATTTATTTCTCTATTTTTGGGGTGAGATAATCAAGCTTAGTAGCTAAGAGAGAAGCTCTGAGGTCAATTAAAACTAGGTTCAAATCACACTCCGCTACTTATCCTATGAACCCCCTGGACCCGTTTCCTATCTATAAATAAAGATTAATAACAGACGTTCTGGGAAATGTGCAAAGCTGTACAGCATGGAGCTTCATTTGCAGTCAGTACTCTGCATATGTTAGCTATGTGCTACCAAAATAATTAGTACTGACCACAGGTCTGATAAATTTATAGGGGCCCAGTTGGGATCAGATGAAATAAAATAAGGTGAAGGGACTTCTAGCTACTTACAATTCCCAAGATATTCAGCATCTCTCCAGCAAGGTCTTGATAGGGCTGACATTTGGTCTTGAGTCACTCAGCATATCCCTCAAAACAGCTGTTGACTGACTCCATCATTAAAAGAGTAAAGGTCATATCACATATGTTCCACCAAATTTGCAATAGGAGGTTGTAAGGTCAGTGGATAATTGGGGAAGGTCACGTGAGGAACCCGGGAACTTTGGCTAGGACTGCCCACAACCAAGCATGCCAAAAGAAGCTTCCCAGGAGTCCTTGGAAAAAAAGCGACTGTCAGATATGAGATTTCGCTATGTCATATTAGCCCAACTTCCCTAGAGGACTAATTTAAATTTATCCATATGGTCTCTCCATGCACGATTTTCCTGACCTCCATCTTCCAGGCCAGTGAATCTCGTCCGAGAAACGCTCTGTACTGAATAAATCCTTTACTATTTTACACTTGGTGGCTACGCCCCTTCCTTCCTTCTCGGCATGGAAAAATACCTTACATTTTGGTGCCGAAACCCAGGAGGAGTTTGAAGTCCGCAAGGACCGCTCCCCTCCCTTTTCCCTCCAAGAAAGAACCAGGATCTCCGACCTTCCACCCACTTCGGCACACGGTGTGGTAAGTTCTCACCTACCTCAGTTTTTTCCTCCAAGAATCCCTGTCTGAAATTGCAGCTGCGTCAGGGACTACTTTTTGTTCTAAGTGAGTGTGAGCCTGTGGAGACATCCCGAGCACACCCACTTTACGTTATCTGTCTGTGACTAGAGCTTGAGTTTTGGGACACTGTTACTCATCTCTGACCACTCCAAGAACTGAGGGTGACCATGGGGGCAAAGAAATCCAAACCTGACTCTAAAACACCCCTGGGGTGCCTAATCCGGAATCTCTCAAACATTGATTGTTACCTAAAAAAGAAGAAACTAATTTTCTTCTGCAGCGTAGTCTGGCCACAATACCCGCTGGATAACCAGACCAGGTGGCCTCAGGAAGGGACTTTGGATTTTAACATCCTTGCTGATTTACAGAATTATTGCCAGGAGCCTGGAAAGTAGTCAGAGATCTCTTATATTCAGGGCTTTTGGCATCTGCGTTCTCATCCTAAACTCTGTGCCAGCTGCTCTACAACGCAGGTCCTCTTGGCCAGAAAAACCTCAGCTAAACCCTCCGTTCCAGATGTCTCCTCCTTTGCCGACTCCCCCGAGGAACTCTCTTTCCCTCCTGCAAGACTCCCTCGGCTCCCTCGGTCCCATCGGACTCCTGCCCCCTCTTCACTATATCCTGTTACCCCACCTGCAAATGCTGGTTTCTCTGTCTCCTCTCCAGTCAGTGCTCACACCCGATCTCACTCCAGGCCTCAAGAGGGAGCCAACCTCCTATGCCCTCTCCACGAGGTGGCTGAAGCAGAAGGAGTTGTTTGGGTTCATGTGCCTTTCTCCCTCTCTGATCTGTCTGCAATCGAAAAGTGCTTGGGGTCTCACTCTTCTAATCCTACCAACTATACCAAGGAATTCCAATATCTCACTCAGGCATATGACCTCACTTGGCATGATCTCTGTGTTATTACGTCTTCTACCCTTACCCCCGACGATCGGGACCGAATCTGGATGGTGGTGCGAGCTCATGCAGATAAGGTCCACGCCTCAAACCCTCAAATGCCGGTGGGCCCAGAGGCGGTCCCTGAGACGGACCCCAACTGGAATTACCAGGTGGAACAAACAGGTAGGAGATGACAAGACCAAATGATTGAATGTCTCATAGCTGGCATGCAGGATGCAGCACAAAAGGTAGTTAACTATGACAAGTTAAGGGAAATTACTCAAGGACCTGAGGAAAATCTGGCTCTCTTCTTAAATTGCCTCCCTGACGCTATGGTCCCCCACACTCATTTAGACCCTACCTCCAATGCCAGCATTGGAGACATTCTACACAGTCTCAGAGCCACTATCCAGCTGACAGCATCTTCCCACCTACTCCTACCACTCCTGACTAAAGACTCTCCCACTACCACAGGTCATTCTAACCCAGTCACACCTCCTATTCCACCAGATGTTGTCAACCCTCAGGTCTGGGACACTTCTACCCCTGTGGTAGCAACCCACCACCCACCTGTATACATCTGCTTAAAGAATCCCTCCCAATTCCCATCTAGGTCCCAATTCCCTATTTCAGCAAGTCACTGCCAGGGCCTTAAACCAATAATTACCCTCCTTTTAAACCAAGGCTTACTCATCCCCATGGACTCTCCCTGCAACACCTCCATCTTTCCTGTTCGAAAACCTTCAGGGGCTTATGGCCTCGTACAAGACTTACGCCTAATCAATGAGGCAGTAGTTACCCTCCATCCAGGAGTCCCTAATCCTTACACATTACTGTCACACATTCCGTCAGACACCACTCACTTAACGGTCCTAGACCTCAAGGATGCCTTCTTTACCATTCCTCTACACCCTGACTCTTACTTTCTGTTTGCCTTTCCTTGGACTGATCCGGACACTAATGCAGCCCAGCAGCTTACGTGGACCATCCTGCCCCAGGGGTTCAGAAACAGCCCACACCTGTTTGGACAGGCACTGGCTTGGGATTTAGCTACATGTGATCTTGAGACTAGTACTCTCTTACAATATGTAGATGATCTACTCCTCTGCAGCCCCTCCCTGTCCGCCTCAGGAAAACACACAGCCACCCTTCTTAACTTTCTTGCCATGAAGGGATATCATGTCTCCCCTACTAAGGCTCAACTTCACTCTCAGTCTGTAGTCTATCTGGGCATCGCCTTGACTCCCAGCACCTGAAGTCTCACCCTAGATTGAACTCAGTCCCTCCGCAGTTTCCAACCACCTACCACCGCTGATCAGATTCTTTCTTTCCTTGGTCTAATAGGCTTTTTTAGGCACTGGATTCCCAATTTTGCTCTCTTAGCCAAACCCCTCTATGAGGCTGCAAAAGAGACTCCCACGGGACCTCTCATATCCCCCAACACCGTCAAAAGGGCTTTCTCTACCCTTCGAGATGCCCTCATCTCCTCTCCCCCTCTCGCTTTACCCGACTCCAGACGCCCCTTCCACCTTTTCACTGATGAAAAGCACGGTAATGCTGTTGGCGTGTTAACTCAACCTGTGGGGCCTACATACCGCCCCGTGGCATACCTCTCTAAACAACTGGACACCACAGTCAAAGGCTGGCAGCCCTGCCTCTGGGCACTGGGCGCAGCAGCTGAACTCACCCAGGAGGCTACTAAGCTCGCCCTTTCCAAACTCATCACTGTCTTCTCCTCCCACAGGCTCACCGGCCTCCTTTCACACAAATCTCTTTCTCTATTGAGTCCTTCCCGCCTACAAGAATTTCACCTCCTGTTCATCGAAAACCCTTCAGTCACTCTTTTGCCCTCTCCCCGACTCAACCCAGCCACTCCACTGCCAGCTCTAGAGACACTTCCAGAACCCACCCACTCTTGTATGGAGCTAATAGATTTCCTCAACAGACCCTGAGATGGATTATCAGATTCTCCTTTAAAAGATCCAGATCTAATACCCTTTGTAGATGTCTCTGTACAGGGACCCGACGGACAACGACGGGCAGCCTACATGGTGGTCACCACCTCCTCCACCCTAGAAGCTCAACAGCTGCCAGAGGGCACCACCTCCCAGAAAGCAGAGCTGATTGCCCTCACGCAGGCACTCACTCTGGCCCAGGGAAAACGTGTAACTATATATATATATGTATATACTGACTCTAAATATGCTTTTCTTATCACCCACAGCCACTCTGCCCTCTGGAAGGAAAGGGGCTTCCTCACTACCAGGGGCTCCCTCATAATCAATGCTACCCTCATTTCTAAACTTTTGCAGGCATTACAGCTTCCTGCTGAGGTGGCTGTGGTACATTGTAGGGGCCATCAAACCTCTCAGGACCCGGTGGCCTTGAGAAATGCTCGGGCCGACGCGACAGCTGGAAACCTCACCCTGGGAGCCTCCCCCTCTCCTCTCATGTTTCTCTCCACCTCCTTGAAACCTCCCTACACTCCTGAGGAAGAACAGACCCTCCTCATAAAGGGTGGAGACGTGTGCAACCAGGGATGGATATTTCTCGGAGATAGAACTGCCTTACCACAAGGACAGGCTGAAACTCTCCTGTCTGATATCCACTGTTCCTTACAATAGGGCCAAAAGCTCTCTATCGGATCTTACAACCACTCTTTTTCTTCCCAGGCCTCCAGCAGACTATTGAAAAGGTACACACAGCATGTGCTGTCTGTTCCAAAGCCTCCACACAAGGGGGACTCCGTCCCCACTTCCCTACTCATCAGCTGAGGGGGCACGTGCCAGGCCAGGATTGGCAGATTGACTTCACTCATGTGCCCCCTCACAAAAACTCCATTATCTCTTAACTTTTTTGATACCTTTTCAGGATGGATAGAAGCCTTTCCCACATCTTGAGAGACGGCAGACACTGTTGCCTCCATTCTCGTTGAAAACATCATCCCGCGGTTTGAACTGCCTACTATCCATTCAGTCAAACAACGACCCGACCTTCACTGCCCAAATAGTCCAGCAGGTCGCCACCTCTCGCCACATCACCTGGAAGCTCCACATACCCTGTCACCCTCAATCGTTGGGTAAGGTGGAAAGGGCCCATGGCATCCTAAAGAGTCAGCTAACCAAACTTTCCATCGAGACCAGACTCTCCTGGCCAAACCTCCTCCCCCTGGCACTCACCAGAATCAGGGCAACCCCACAAAACCCCACTGGACTTAGCCCCTTTGAGCTGGTGAACAGTAGACCATTCCTAATCAATCACAGCTTACCTGTCAACCCCCCTCCTCTTGCCACGTACCTCCCCTTTCTGTCTTTACTTCGCCATCTTCTCAGGGAACACGCGGACCAGACCCTTCCTCCCATAGGGGGTCCAGATGAAGCACAGCCAGCAGTCCCCCTCCAACCAGGAGACAGCGTTCTTCTAAGGGAGCTCCAGCCTGGCTCCCTGCAGCCCAGATGGACGGGACCCCATACGGTAATACTGACTACTCCTATTGCAGCCAAGCTCCTAGGGCAAACATCTGGGTACCATGTCTCTCGCCTCAAACTTGCTCCCATACAGGATTGCTGGGAGTCAGAACCACTGAGCCTTACTCGTCTGCAGCTCACCAAAAAATTGGGCCATGCAGACCCTCCAGTTGCTCCTGTCCCTCCCACCAGGAACCTGCCACCAGAGTGAGCTGAAGCAGGGAGCAATGCTGTTCAGTAAGACTGGCCTGATAAAAGAAGCTTCAATCTCCTCAACTGTCTGCAAGAAAAATTAAGCAAAAATCTCTTCTTTTACAACCTGCTTAACTCCTACTGGCAGCCACCTATTTTGACCTGGGCTGCCCCTATCTTACCTAAATCTCCTTCTAATTGTCAGTGTATAACTCATATTTGCCCCTCTCTTTTTTAAATTCTTACAGAACCGCACCAGCAAAGTTTCTCAAATCATGGCCAAAAGGATGTTCCTCCTGACACCCCTCAAAACCATCACCTTCCGATCTCCCCCTCCCCACGACACCCCTAATCAGCAGGAAGTAGCCAGATGAATAAGCAGCACCCCTAATTAACACAAAAAAATTGGAATGTAAGATTGGTGAATAATGGGGGAAGGTCACGTGAGGAACCCGGGAACTTTGGCTAGGACAGCCCACAACCAAGCACGCCAAAAGAAACTTCCCAGGAGTCCTTGGGAAAAAAGCGACTGTCAGCCAGTGAGATTTTGCTTCGTCATATTGGCCCAACTTCCCTAGAGGACACCTTTAAATTTGCCCACACGGTCTCTCCATGCGCAATTTTCCCAATCTCCAACTTCCGGACCAGTGAATCTCCTCTGAGAAACGCTCTGTACTGAATAAAGCCTTTACTATTCCACACTTGGTGGCTATGCCCCTTCCTTCCTTCTCGGTGGGGAAAAATACCTTACAGAGGTTTTCTTTTACTTGGTCTCATGTAAAGTCTAACCATATACTTCCAGTCCTCAGCCACTTAATAATTTGAAAAGATTTTCTAGATGGTTTTTGGAAAAATATAGATTAGAAGTAGCAAGGAGATGAGTTATATGAATGGTACAGCCAAATGAGTTTGTTTCTTTACTCCGAAGGGAAGAGATATAGAACTTTTCATTTTATGAGTGATTTCATATTTATTCCTCCATTCAATTTTCACAAAAATTCTGAGTTTAAGCCAGTGATTCTCAAATTGTGGGGCACATTCTTATAATGAGAGATGATATTAGGTAATATACAATATTAAGTGACATTGAATCACACCATCTAAAGATTACTCCCTTTTCAATTATTTCTCAGTATTTCTTATTACATCGAGGAAAATTCTCAACTGGGCACTAGCACTTCCTTAACAATTCCATAACACTTGCTAAAAACCTTTGAGAGAGAAAGAAAGTGAGGAAAGAAGGGAGAGAGGGAGGAAGAAAAGTCAGTGGTGTGGTGGGGTCAGCACATAATTGTCACCTTCAAAGCATTTTGCAGTATTGAAGAAGAACTCAGCAATAGTATTTTCTTTGCTGTATTCTTCTTCATTGTTACCTACTTAAAGAGAAGTATCGTCGGCCTAGCGTGCGGAGGACCCGGGTTCGATTCCAGGCCAGGGTACACAGGAGAAGCGCCCATTTGCTTCTCCACCCCTCCGCCGCGCTTTCCTCTCTGTCTCTCTCTTCCCCTCCCGCAGCCAAGGCTCCATTGGAGCAAAGATGGCCCGGGCGCTGGGGATGGCTCTGTGGCCTCTGCCCCAGGTGCTAGAGTGGCTCTGGTCGCAACATGGCGACGCCCAGGATGGGCAGAGCATCGCCCCCTGGTGGGCAGAGCGTCGCCCCTGGTGGGCGTGCCGGGTGGATCCCGGTCGGGGGCATGCAGGAGTCTGACTGTTTCTCCCTGTTTCCAGCTTCAGAAAAATAAAAACAAAAAAAACAAAAAAAAATAAAAAAGAAAGAGAGGTATCAAGTACGTATTAAGTAAACATATAGGAGGTACCAGTATAATACAAAAACTGAGGAAGTGGTTTGAAAAGACCGAAGTGCACATTCACAATTCATGTCAGGACATGCAGTTGCAAATGTAAAAGCTAGTGCCAAGGGGTCCTCTGAACTCCACAGCTTCTGCTCTTTCTACCTCAAGAGTACCTCTTAAATTATTAAATCATTTTGAAGATAATTTAAGTAGAGGATAAGAGCTCTCCTATTTAGTTAGGAAGATCTGAAATTGAATCCACCTTCAATACCACTTACTGTGCTTTATTCTACCAGTTACTTAACATCTCTAGCCCACAGTCTCCATCTTTTAGAAAAGAAAATCATAATAGCCCCTAACTCATTGGATTGGTATAGTGTGTCAATAAAAAAAAATCAATATCCAGCATTTAACATGGCCCCATGAACATAGGAGCTCCATAAATGTCTGCTTAAAATATTGATTACAAAGCTAGAGACATCACAATTATTTCAAACTATATTAAAAAAAATATAGTAATCAAAACAGTATAGTCAGGCATAAAAATACATGCATAGACTAATAAAACAGAATCAAAGGCTCAGAAATAAGCCCCTGCATAATGTGGTCAATTAATCTTTACAGGGGTGCTAAGAACAGGCAATGAGGGAAAGATAGTTTCTTCAATAAATGGTGTTGGAATAACTGGATATCCACATGCAAAAAATTGAAACTGGATTCTGATCTGACACCAATCTCAAAAATTAAGTCAAAATGCCTACAACTCAATAGCATAAAAACAAATAACCTACTTTAAAAATGGGAAAAGAAACTGAATAGATATTTTTTCAAAGAAGACATACAAATAGCCAACAGGTACATGAAAAGGTGTCAAAATCACTAATCATCAGGGAAATGCAAATCAAAACAACAATGAGATATCACCTTATATTTGTACAAGGGCTATTATCAAACAAATAGAGATAATAAGTGCTAGGTAGGGTGTCTAGAAAAAGGAACCCTTGTACATTGTGGATGGGATTGTAAATTGGTGCAGCCACTATGGAAAACAGTGTGGGGGTTCCTTGCAAAATTAAAAATATAACTACCCTATGATCAGGAATTTTACTTTTGGGTGCATATTTAAAGAAATAAAATCTGTGTCTCAAAGAGATATTTTCACTCCTATATTCATTGCCATGTTGTAAGGTGCCCAAAGCTACAGAATTAATATTAATATTTTAGGAATTTTAAAGAACATTTTATTGATTTGGGCTAGAAGTACAGAGAGATTTTGTAAATAATCTCTGCACTCATGTAATTAGCATAAAACCAAGATGGCCGATGGCACTGTGTTGTAAATGCAGAAGAGGAAGGAGTCTTGGATTCTCTGACCTTCCCCCATACCTATGGGGGAAGGGTGAATAGCCAGGTACAGGAAGAAAAAGACTAAGTTAAAATCTTTTCTTATACTGATGAACCATTTATAGGCATTTGTCCCTATGAAAACTACCCCTCCCCTCCTGAGACCATGTACTTAATGTATGTATCTCTAAATAAAAGGTATAAACTTATGCCATGATGTCAGGTTTTTTAACCTCCCATGTATAATTAAGAGTATATAAACAGCCCCTGAACTATTTTTGGGGTCTGCAAAATTTGGGTCTGTTGCCCCATGTCAGCCATATGTGGCTGGCATATTTAATAAATTCCCTCCTTTAATAAAAACTTTTCAAAAACTTATTTGGACTACGTGCTTCTACGAACACCATGGAATTGTGGATTGGGTACTTTACAACAGCCACATTATTCATAATAGCCAAGATATATAAACATCCAAAGTGTCCATCAGCAGAGATGGGTAAAGAAATTGTGATAGATAGATAAATAGATAGATAGATAGATAGATAGATAGATAGATAGAAATACTGCTCTTTCATAAAAAAGAAGGAAATCTTGCCATTTGCAATAAATGTAGATGAACCTGGAGGACATTATGCTAAATGAAACAAACCAGACACAGATAGGCAAATACCGTATAATCTCAGATACAGAATATCAAAAATTGAACTCAGAACCAGAGAACAAAATGGTAGTTTCCAGGAGCTTGATAACTGAGGCCATGGGGAGAAGTTGGTCAAAGGATACAAACTTCTAGTTATAAGGTGTATAAATTCTGGGGATTGAATATATAGCATGCTGACTATAGTTAATAATACCACATTGTATACTTGAAATTTGCTTATAAAAAGCAACTATTTGAAGTAATGGTCGTGTTTAACTGTGGTAATCATTTCACTATATATGTATATTAAATTATCACATTGTATACTTGAAAAATTACATGTAAAACATAAATATATACAATTATGACTTGTAAGGTACAAAAGGCTACAGAATTAATATTAATATTTTAGGAAGCTTAAGAAATATTTTATTAATTTGAGCTAGGCATAGAGAGAGATTTTATAAATGATCTCTATACTTGTATGATTAGCATAAAACCAAGATGGCTGATGACATTGTGTTGGAATGCAGAAAGAGAAAGGAGACTTGGATTCTCTGACCTTCCCCCATACCTGTGGGGAAATGGGTGAATAGCTAGCCAGGTGTAGGGAGAGAAAAGACTAAATTAAACCTTTTCTTATACTAACAGACCATTTACAGGCATTTGTCCCCATGGAAACTACCTCTCCCAACCTGAAAGCATATAGTTAATGTATGTATCTCTGGACAAAGGAATAGCAAATAAACACTAGAAATTATAGGAATGTCTTTTAGTATGTAAAGTGACACTTTTATCATTGTGTTGCCTTGTAAGTTTTAATGTAGAAGTGTTTTTTTATGAATCCTATAGACAGATGTTATAAACTTGCTAATGAACTGTGTCCCATCCCCCTCCTTTTATCCTTTCCCCAAACCTGTATAGGAGAAAACAAAAGGTATAGGCTTACACCATGATGTCAGGTTATTTCCCCACCCATGTATAATTAACAGTATATAACCAACCCCTAGAATATTAATGAGACACACAATTTGGGACTGGGACCCCATGTAAGATATATGTAGCCAGCATATTTAATAAATTTCCTCCTTTAATAAAACTTTTCAAAAATTTATTTGGACTATGTGCCTCTATGAAAACCCTTGGAATTGTGGATTGGGTACTTTACAAAAGACTCAGTAAACTGAAAAAAAAATTTATTAAAGGGCTTAAAATCAGAATTCCGCTAAATGCTTAAACATTCTAGCATTATACTGAGTTGGCTGTTTTTAATACCTGAAACTGGTCTATCTTAGGACATGTTCTTCATTTCCTTTCTAGGACAAACTCTAACCATGGTTAGGGAATTATAAGGCTTGCTCCTTAGACATACTAGTTGAGATACAGGAAACCTGAAATCACACATTTGGTCAGGCAAAGTTATTGTTATAAATAGACAGACTTTGGAGAAGGTGGAAAGAGAAGAAATTAATTTAATCACAACAAAGGATGCTCTATTTAAAAGTAAAAGACAATATATTAAAGGTTATGAGGAGCCACTGAGCCATTTCACCCTCAGGTGTTGTAAAGTACCAAAGGCTACAGAATTAATATTAATATTTTAGGAGGCTTGGAAAACATTTTATTAATTTGGGTTAAGGTGTGCAGAGAAATTGTGAGACATAGTCTCTGTACTGTGTGATTGGCATAACCAGGATGGCTCTTGCCATTATATTGTAAATGAAAAGGGAAGGAAAGCATGGATTTCCTGACATTCCACCACACCTGTGGGGAAAGGAGTGAATGGCTAGCCAGGTGCAGGGAGAGAAAAGCCAAAATAAACCTTTTCTTATAACTATGAGCCATTTGCGGGCATTTGTCCCCACGGAAACTACCTCTCTTATGTAAATGAATGTGGTTAATACGTCTGACTCTGGACAGAGAGATGGCAGATGAACACTAGAAAATATACGAAGGCCTTTTAATATGTAAAGAGATATCTTTCTACCATTGTGTTGACTTATAAATTTTGTTTTCTCCAAAATGATGTATGGCTTGCAAATTGAACGTGGTCCTATCATGTTAAAGGACATATGACTATAACCAATAGCAGTAAGGGGCTCCTAATTGCAATTTTTGCTTCTGTACTTCCCACTTACAAAACTATAAAAACTAAGTAGAACAAAGCGCTGGCGCGCTCTCCGTCAGATTTCTGTCGGAGTTCCCGCCGCTTGGCCAAGCTAGACAATAAAGTTTTAATGTGTAAACGATGGACCTTGTTCCTGTCTTCCATATTTCAGGTCCCTCCGAATTTGGATTAACAGTTAAGTATTAGTATCTGTAAAGCCAGTAGTCATGGCCACCATCTCTGCAACCTGGCCCATGCAGGTTTGCATTTGATTCGGACAGTTAGTAATGAAACAACGGAGCCAATAACTGGTGGGCCATTAGCTTTAATCCTAGCTTGCACTTGGTGGGCAAGTAAAAACACACACTGGGCTCTAAAACCCACTCATTCAGTGCTCATAGAGCTACTGACTTATTCGAGTTTTCTAGAATCAAAGGTTTCTAGCTCACTAGCCTCTGTTCCCCATCTCCTCCTCTCTGCACAAACTCTGCACAAACTGGCTTCTCCTTTAGCACTCCACCATTTTGGCTGCTTCTCTTCTCCTCCATGTAGCCTTCATCTGCTCTCCTTTCTCTGCTCTCTCCTCTAATGCTAATCTCAGGAACAGAGAGAGCAAGCTCGGTCTGCCCCCATTTTATAGTGTAGAAATTAAAACCTTTAATCCAATATATAAACAAGGAAGTCTCTGATACAAAGTGACTTATCTGAGGCATAATGGGATTCCTCATGAGAGTGCACCACCCACATCATGCAATCAGTCAAGGGTGTGGGGAGAAGCTTAGTCTTAAAACTAAGCCTTAGGCCAGGGGTCCCCAAACTTTTTACACAGGGGGCCAGTTCACTGTCCCTCAGACCATTGGAGGGCCAGACTATAAAAAAAACTATGAACAAATCCCTATGCACACTGCACATATCTTATTTTAAAGTAAAAAAACAAAACGGGAACAAATACAATATTTAAAATAAAGAACAAGTAAATTTCAATCAACAAACTGACCAGTATTTCAATGGGAACTATGGGTTTGCTTTTGGCTAATGAGGTGGTCAATGTGCTCCTCTCACTGACCACCAATGAAAGAGGTGCTTCTTCCAGAAGTGCAGTGGGGGCCAGATAAATGGCCTCAGGGGGCCACATGCGGCCCGCGGGCCGTAGTTTGGGGACCCCTGCCTTAGGCTATACCCACCCTGCCTGCTTAGAGCCTGTCCTCCACACACAATGAAAACTATAAATGAGCAAACATATATATCATATTTAAAAACTTATTTGACCAACAGTATTCAATAGATTTTAAGAAAGTTTATTAGGCACTAACTCTACTACACTCTTCACTAGGTGCTGGATATAGCAATATTTTAGAGAGACCAGGTCTTACCTTCAAAGGGTTGCAATCAAATGTTCCAGGACTCTGGCTCTGAGGTCACACAATCTTCCCAGTACTTGTTCAGAAAAAAACATAGCTCAAAAGGAGCAACCACATAAGGCACTAGGTAACTAAATTTCAGTCCCAGCACTGATTGCCCTCAAGTGGTGTGATGCTTTGGGACAGCATCTGCCTCTCTGCATGTCCACAGTGACACATCATTAGATGTTCAATCAGGGTTTCCCAAATATCAAGCATTTATAATTATGATTGTTGTCATATTTATATTCCATCAGACTATCCTTTACTGTTTTATTCTTTAAATTATTTCATGTTAAACTAAAAACTAAAATAAAAAAAGAGAGAACTGGTATATAATACTCACTGTTTAAGAACTGTGTAATCTTGGGAAAATTCCTTAATCCTCTGTGTTGGTGTTCTTTTTCCCACCAGTTTATTGAGATATAACTGACAAAAAAAATTGTGTGTATTTTTGGTATACAATAATTTGATTAATGGTATTTAATAATTTGATATATGCATCCATAGTAAAATGATTAACCTAATGTTGAGCAGATAAAATATATTATGCTCACTTTGTTAAAGATGGCGCTGCTCATGTGGAAGCCCACCCCCCAGGTGATGGTATTGGTTGCCCTTCTTGCTTGGGATGGGCATGATTATATTAATGTGTGTTGGGTGTGGGTTGTGAGCAGGCAGGATCCTTGTAGCCTGGGGCTTGGTTTTAGGACTAAGCCTTTCCCACCCTTTTTGATGTGGGGTGGTACACTCTCATGAGGAATCCCATTATGCCTCAGATAAGTGACTTTGTATCAGAGACTTCCTTGTTTGTATATTAAATTAAAGGTTTTGATTTCTACACTATAAAGTGGGGCAGACCAGGAGCTTGCTCTCTCTCGGTTCCTGAGATTAGCATTAGAGAGGAGAGCAGAGAAAGGCCATGTGGAGACCAGGAGAAGCAGCCAGGATGGTGGAGTGCTGAGGGAAAAGCCAGTTTGTGCAGTTTGTGTAGAGAGAAGGAGACAGGAAACAGAGGTGAATAAGGCTGGTGAGCTAGAAACCTTTGATTCTAGGAAACTCGGATAAGTCAGTAGCTTTGTGAACACTGAATGAATGGGTTTTGGAGCCCAGTGTGTGTTTTTACTTGCCTGCCAGGTGCAAGCTAGGATTAAAGATGATGGCCTACCAGTTTTGGCTTTATTCTTTCTTTACCGACTGTCCGAATCCAATGCCAACCTGCATGGGCCGGAGGCTGTGATGGTGGCCTTGGCTACCGTGCCTACTGCACACCTAATCAACCTACTTAATACATTCATCAACTCATGTTTTTAGCATAAAAAATAGTTTCATGTTTTTATTTCAATAAACTTATTTTTCAAAAGAATTCCTATATCATTGCCACAATTAAAAATTGGCATCTTATGACATAAGTAGAAGTCACTTGTAAAACAAACATTTTTCTAAAGTTTAGTAAAATCTTAGTGCCAGCTATCTATTAAACTATTATAGAAAGGTAGATATTAAGCCAAGACATGCTTCTTAATATTACTGATGAGTTGAAACCAAAGAGCTAATATTTTATGTCCTAGAAGTCCCAGAAGGAGAGAATACAAAAGAGCTAAAAAAGTGTTAAAAAAAATTGGGGGTGAAAATTTTCAAAATTTAGCAAGAGACAAACTGGGTGATCAGTATTTGGTGATTTGTTCTTCTCTCTTCTGTATGTGCTTGAAAAATTCTGTTAATTTTAAAGACATTAATTGAAATTGAATACTTTTCCACTATATGTCTTAATGTTATTTAATGCAATGACTTTGTACAACTTAAAGCCACATTATAAAATATTGTATTAGATAAACTATAAGCATCCATCCAGTCATAATACTCAAAATATCTATAATTTATTACATACCAAAATACATAGAAAGTTATTTTTGTGTTGCGAATATTTTACTATGTTATATAGTATTTCTTTCTAAAATATTTGATTTTATGTTCTTATAGTAAATGCAATAGGGACCCACAGGTCAACTCAAAAAAATCATAGCTTGAACTTTTTACTCTTTACTTTCTGACCTAATACTGATGAGACATCTTAGTGAAGCCGATCTAATATTTTGTGGCTATTTATTCTGATAGTCCAAGTTTTTTATGTTCCTCTGATTTCGTTGTATGTGTTTTATTAAAGATTCAGCCCTGGCCAGTTGGCTCAGTGGTAGAGTGTCAGCCTAACATGTGGAAGTCCCAGGTTTGAGTCCCATTCAGGGCACACAGGAGAAGCCACCATCTGCTTCTCTACTCTTCCCCCTCCCCTTTTTTTTCTCTTTCTCTTTTTCCCCCTCCTGCAGCTATGGCTTGATTAGTTCAAGCAAGTTGGCCCTAGGCAGTAAGGATACCTCTATGGCCTCACCTCAGGTGCTAAAATAGCTCAATTGCTGAGCATCAGAGCAGCAGCCCCAGATGGGCAGAGCATTGTTCAATAAAAGGCTTGCTGGGTAGATCCTGGTCAGGGTACATGTAGAAGTCTGTCTCTCTGCCCACCCCCCACCTCTCTCTTAATTAAAAAAAATTCAACTTGGAAGTAAGAGAAACAAATAACAAAACAGAATATTATGTATAATAGCTTTCCAGTGCTCTGCTAAGTATAAAACCATGTAATTAATGCTTTCGTTTAATAACACAGATTCCAATTTTCTGGAGCATGGTGTCTTTGTGAACAAGGATCTTTAAGCATCTAAAATATATCTCAGTTGGTTTGCTATTTGATTCCTTAAAATTATTTTTCACCTTTTGCTTTATACTACAATAAGAACAAGACATTAACTCAACGTATGTGATTTCATTAAAGTTGATAGCTTGGCATTTCCTCACTCAGATTGGCTGTTGTCCTGAAGCTATTTCACAGTACCTTTCCAGGCTGTCAGTTTCACTTAAACCTGATAATTATTCTCATAAAATAAGATTTATTTGCCTACCTGAAAGTGACTTCTAATATAAGAGCAAGTTGCTTTTCAAACCTAAAATTGTGAAGTTGGTCTGTTTATGCCTCTGGAGACTAGCAAAGCACTGGCTGAAAAGCTGGTAATAAAATGCCACATCTTGTTGAGATATTTCAATATAAAACATTTTTTTCTGCTGTTTGTAAATAAATTGAATATTTTATCATGTGCTCCTTGATAAATAAAAGTTAACTCCATTAATAGCAGATGTGTTTCATAAATGCTACCTTAATAAAAGTATAAGAATATATAGCAACAGAATCTATCAAATTGATCAACATTATTGTTGTCCTCATTTTTCTTTTAACTTTTATGTTGTCAGCTTAAACATGAAGCCATTACATCAACTTATACAGAGCTATGTCACTTGTACTTAGTAAAGTGATATGTTTAAGAGAAAATATTAAGGATGGAAATCAGTCTAAGGCATGACTTCATGAAAAACACTATAATAAGAATGCAATACTAATGTGACTCTTCATTAAAGCACTTATTATGCAACAGGAGCTGTTCTGTGCACTAGAATTATACTAGTAAACAACACAGGTTAGTTCCTTGTTATTGTAAAGCTTACATTGTAATGGAGGAGAGAGTCAATAAACAAGTAAGTAAATAAATCATTTCAGGCAGTAACTAGTACCATAAATCAAGCAAAGGAGAAGTAATGGAAACATAAGGTGATATGTGTGGCTACTTTAGATGAGATGATCAAGAAAGGTCACTCTTATAAGTTGGCACTTGACCTAAAGTCTGAATGGGAAAAGACCCAACCATAAGAAGTTCTGGGAGAAGAAGGAATGGCAGGCAGGGCCTTATGAGGGGCTGAGAGATCAGGAAGTACAAAGGCACTGTGGTGGAAAGTTTTGCCCCTTTACAGAAACAGCAAACAGCTCAGGATGGTGGGAGAATAGCAACTAACACAAAGAGAGGTTGATCATATCATGTAGGACTTTGCAGGCCATGATAAAAATTTTGTATTTTATTCTAAGTGTAAGGAGAGCCATCAGATGTGAACTGATTAAAACTGCAGCAAGACTGTTCTTGCGGCTGTCTGGAGAATGAATTTTAGAGGGACAAGACTAGAAGAAGGTTTAAGGTAGAAGACTATGCAGGAAGCTTGCTGAAAAATGGTGATGGCCTAGAATAGACTAGGGTTGGAGTAGGAAAGACAAAGAGATGTGGGTGATTTTAAATATGTTCAAAAATGCTATTAATAGCAACTGCTGATAAATTTGGAAAGGAAGGGAAAGAAGAGAAGAGAAACCAAGGTTTTCTCTTAGATTTTTGGCTTGTTTTTGTTGGGTGGTTTGTGATGCTATTTTTTCTGACAAACAAATCCTGGAGGGGCAGGTTTTAAGGTAAAAACCAAGAGCTTCTTTTTGGACATGTTAATTTTTAGATGCCTTTTGAAATGTTTGGTGGAAGAATTTAGTCTGTAGTTTAAAAAACAGATCAGGGCTGGAGATAGGAATTTGGGACACATTGATATCTAGGATAATATATTTTTTAAGTAGTACTAAATGAAATAACTATACTAACACTAAATATTTCAGGGAGCCTGTGCAGGAATGTAACTATAAACCCAAGGCCTCAGAAAAACTCATGGTAGGCTTTTCCATTTTCATAAACTATAATCAAAATACTATATAAGTTGTCAACTATACTTCCATAAAAAATAAGTAAAATTAAATATATATATATATATATATATCTGGAAACCCTAAAGGAATTGAAGAATGCAGATCTATAAGTACTTTAATCACACAATTAAAATGGGATTATTTTAATTCAACAGTGGGGCTTGGAGAGATCCAAGATGGTGGCAGAGTAGATTGATGATACACCCACCTCCTCCCAAGACCAAACTGGAGTTACACCTAAATTTAAAAACAGTCATCTTGAAAAACCAACTTAAGACTAAATGAAGAGGAGTCTTATAACCAAGGATTCACAGAAGGCACATCAAGACTGGTAGCAAGGGTTGAGACACAAAGAAGGGCTTGCCCTGCTCCCAGGAGACATGGCTGAAGTCACAGAGGGATATCTCAGCTGTGGGGGAATTTCCCCTGAGAAGTGAGGGGCCTAAACCCCAAGTGAAGCTCCCAGCCCAGAACAGCAGAGTTGGGAAGAGGTGCCTACACAGAATCCGGCTGTGAAAAGCAGCGAGGTTTTGGTCTTTCAGAAAAAGATTCTGGTCTGAAGAGACTCAGGCACCCTCTTAAAAAGCCAGCACAAAATCCTCATTTGCAGCCACTTGCCCTGGGCTCTGGCGGAGAGAGGGCTGAGCAGACTTAGACTCACGTGGGGAGAGTCTGCGGTCTGTGGCTCTGGGGAGAGATATAGGGACAACTACCAAAACCCCTGTGCTTAGTCCTTCTCCCACACCACAGTCGCCATCATTCCTGGGCAGAGCACTCCCTTCAGTGCAGCATCAGCCTGGGGGAAATAAACTTACCCCACCCTGTGGTAATTAGGTCCTAATGAGGGGTCAGTGGCCTTGGCTGAGAGTAGTCTGGACAGACTCAGGGAGTGGCAGTGACTCAGTTGTCTGGCGTTGAGGCAGGAGCCATTCTGCCCATTTTCCTGTGAATCTGACTAGCAGCTCCCCTGATGGGAGACTCAATGGAACTACCCTACTGGCTGCAGGGAAAGCCACACTCCTGGCTCCAAGACCACACCTGCCAAACTCCTACTAGCTCTACCCTGTTGAGGTCGGGGCAAAGTCCAGGACAGAGTGAGACCTGTGACTCTGGAGTAGAAGTCACATGTACCAGGGGGAAGCCTCACTGGCACTTCCCCCCTCAAGGGACATCCAGTAGCCCCATCATCTTAACTCCACTAGTGGTTCTTTTAGTGACAGAGCCTAACAGGTGGCCAGCAGGCAGAGGTAGCTAGAGGCAGATTTTGGGGTGCCTTTGGACTTTTGCTGACCTGCCTCTGAGCCAGGTGCTGGTGAAAGCTGGATTTGTGCAGCTTGGCCCTTCCCATGTCACCTATACCCAGCAGAGGCAACCACAAACTGTGGATCACTTGTAGCTCCAAACAGGTGACTGAGGGCCAGTTACAGGATGTATCATACATTGTCCTGCACCAGAGTCCCTCCCAAGAGACCCAGAACCAACATATCCAGTGATCAGCTTCAGATAACATCAAAGCAGGATCCAATTAGCTTTATAAGCAGCAAATACAAAGGAAGAGCCTGACCAGGTGGTGGCGCAGTGGATAGAGCGTCAGACTGGGATGCAGAAGGACCCAGGTTTGAGACCCCAAGTATGCCAGCTTGAGCACGGGCTCATCTGGCTTGAACAAAAAAAAAAAGCTCACCAGCTTGGACCCAAGGTCATTGGCTCGAGCAAGGGGTTACTCAGTCTGCCGAAGGCCCATGGTGAAGGCACATATGAGAAAGCAATCAATGAACAACTAAGATGTTGCAATGAAAAACTGATGATTGATACTTCTCATCTCTCTCTGTTTCTGTCTGTCCCTATCTATCCCTCTCTCTGAATCTCTCTCTGTCCCTGTAAAAATAAATAAATAAATAAATAAATAAATAAATAAATAAATAAAATGCAAAGGAAGATCTCATCAGGCACCAAACCTAACTGAAGCAAATCTGCTTCCAATGGTCAGCACCTGCATAGCAGCTCACAGGCATGAGTCAAAGTAGAGCCTCACAGTCATCCAGCCTGAGGGTCAATCAAATGCATATCAGTCCAATAGCAATCAAGACTCAATTACAACTGAACGACACACATAACCCACATGGGGACATTCCTGGAGCACATAGCTCAGGTGATCAGGGAGTCTGCATCACTGGGCCCAACAGAACACCTACTACAAAAGTATACCCCACAAAGACTGGGAATCATTACAGATCTACTTAATACATAGAAACAAACACAGAGAGGCTGTCAAAATGGTGAGGAAAAGAAACAGGCCCAAATGACAGAACAGTAGAAATCTCCAGGAAAAGAGCTACCTGAAATGGAGATAATTAATTTATCAGATATAGATTCTGAGTACTGGTTAAACAAATGCTCAGGACACAAAGTAAGAACTTTAACAAAGAGATAGCAAGCATCGAAAAGGGACACAGTACATAAAAAGGAACCAGTCAGAAGTGAAGAATACAATATCCGACATCAAGAACACACTGGAAGGAATAAACAGTAGTTTGGATTAAGCAGAAGATTAAATCAGCAATTTACAAAACAAGGTAGAAAAAAACACCGAATCAGAGCAACAAGAAGAAAAAAGTTAAAAAGAATGAGATAGTTTAAGGGACCTTTGGGACAGTATGAAACATAATAACATTCGTATCATAGGGGTACCAGAGGGAGAAGAATATAAGCAAGAAATTGAGAACCTGTTTGACAAAATAGTGACCAAAATTTTTCCTAGCCCAGTGAAGAAAAAAGACATAGAAGTCTAGGAAGTGCAAAGAGCCCCAAACAAGATGGACACAAAGATGCTCACACCAAGACACATGATAATTAAAATGGCAAAGGTTAAAGACAAAAAGACAATCTTAAAATCAGCAAGAAAAAAGTAGTGTGTTATCTACAAGGGAGTGCCCATAAGACTGTCAGCTACTTTCTCAAAAGAAACATTTTAAGCCAGAGAGATTGACACAAAATATTCAAAGTGATAAAAAGAAATGACCCACAACCAAGACTACTTTACCCAGCAAGACTATCCTTTAAAATTGAAGGAGAAATAAAGAGCTTCCCAGACAAAAAAGCTAAAGGAATATGTTACCACCAAACCTGTATTATAAAAAATGTTAAGGGATCTGCTTTAGAAAGAAGAAGGAAAGGGGGAGGGGAGGAAGAGGAAGAGGGAGAAGAAGAAAGAGAAGAAGAGGGATAGGGAGATAAGAAAGGAAGGGGGAGGAGGAGAAGAAGAAGGACAAAAAAACAGGAACATAATTAAGAGAATAAAATGGCAATAAATACATACTTATTAATGATCATTTTAAATGTAAATGGTTTAAATGCTCCAATCAAAAGACATAGTGTAGCTGACTAGATAAGAAAGCAGTACCCAAATATATGCTGTTTGCAGTGACCCACCTCAGAAAGAAAGATACACACAGATTAAAAGAATAGAAAAAAAACATTTCATGCAAATGAGACTGTAGAGCCAGGAGGCACGGCCAGGGCCACCATCACAGCCTCCTGGCCCATGCAGGTTCGCATTGGATTCGGACAGTCGGTAAAGAAACCATGGAGCCAAAAACTGGTGGGCCATAGCCTTTAATCCTACCTTGCACCCGGCGGGCAAGTAAAAATACACACTGGGCTCCAAAACCCAGTCACACTCGTGCTCACAAAGCCACTGACTTATCCGAGTTTCCTAGAATCAAAGGTTTCTAGCTCACCAGACTTATTCTCCTCAGTTCCCCATCTCCTTCCTTATCCCAAATACAAACTCTACACAAACTGGCATCTCACTCAGCACTCCACCACCTTGGCTGCTTCTCCTGGCCTCCTCCACGTGGCCTTTCTCTGCTCTCCTCTGCTCTCTCTTCTAATGATAATCTCAGGAACCAAACACCAAGTCCCGTTCTGCCTCCATTTTATAGTGTAGAAGTCCAAACCCTTAATCCAATATACATAATAGGGAAGTCTCTAATACAAAGTCACTTCTCTGAGGCATGATAGGATTGTACCATCTCACACCAAAAAGGGTGGGACAGGCTTAATCCCAAAACCAAGCCTCAGGCTACAATAATTCTCAACACACATTAATATCACCTGGGCAACGGCCTCTTTAACAAAGTGAGCATAATATATTTTATCTGCCCAACAGAGACTTAAAAAAAAAAGCTGCAGTAGCAATACTTATATCTGTCAAAATAGACTTTAAAACAAAGAAATACTAAGAGATAAAGAAAGACACTACATAATGATAAACGGAGCAATCCAACAACAGAATATAATCCTTGTAAACATTTACATACCCAAAATAAGAGCACCTAAATATGTAAAAACAAATCTTGATGGACAGAACGGAAGAGATCAACAGTAGTACAGTCATAATAGGGGATTTTAATACTCCACTGACATCCATGGATAGATCTTCCAGACAGAAAATCAACAAGGAAACAGTGGCCTTAAATGACATATTAGATCAGCTGAATTTAATTGGTACTTTTAGAGCATTTCACTCAAAAGCGCAGAATAAAAATTCTTTTCAAGTGCACATGAACATCTTCTAGGATAGACCACATGTTAGGGCACAAAATAAGTCTCAATAAATTTAAGAAGATTGAAGTCTATATTACAAGGCTATAGAAACCAAAAACAGCATGGTACTGGTATAAAAATAGACACATAAATCAATGGAACATAATAGAGAGACCAGAAATTAACCCCGCTATATGGTCAATTAATATTTGGCAAAGGAGGCAAGAACATACAGTGGAGTAAAGTCAGCCTATTCAATAAATGGTGTTGGTAAAATTGGACAGATACGTGCAAAAAAATGACACTAGAACCACTTCTTACACCATACACAAGAATAAACTAAAAATGGATTAAATTCAAACCCTGAAATGCCCTGAAGTTCAGTGATTTTTTTAAATTTTATTTATTCATTTTTAGAGAAGAAAGAGAGGGAGAGAGAGAGACAGAGAGAGAGGAGAGAGAGACGGGGGGAGGAGCTGGAAGCATCAACTCCCATATGTGCCTTGACCAGGCAAATAAATCAGAAAAGACTAAGAACTATATGAATCCATATATAGATGGGACATAAAAATGAGACTCAGAGACATGAACAAGAATGTGATGGCAATGGGGGTGGGGAGGTGGGGGGATGGGGGATGGGGTGAGGAAGGAGAGAGGGAGTGGGGGAGGGGAGGGACACAAAGAAAACCAGATAGAAGGTGACAGAAGACAATTTGACTTTGGGCGAGGGGTATACAGCACAATCAAATGTCAAAATAATCTGGAGATGTTTTCTCTCAACATATGTACTCTGATTTATCAATGTCACTGCATTAAATTTAATAAAAAATGGATTAAAAACTTAAATATTAGATATGAAACTATAAAAACCCTAGAAGACATACACAGTAAAATCTCAGACATTTCTCATAGCAATATTTTTTCAGATATCTACGTGGGCAGGGAAATGAGAGAAGAAAACAAATGGAACTATATCAAACTAAACAGTTTTTGCACAGCAAAGGAAACCATCAACACAATAAAAAGACAACCCACTAAATGGGAGAACATATTTACCAGTACATCTGATGAAGAACTAATATCCAAAATTATAAAGACCTTATAAAACTCAATCCTCCCAAAACAAACAATCCAATTAAAAATGGGCAAAACATCTAAATAGACACTTGTCTAAAGAGGACATACAGATGGCCAATAGACATATGAAAAGATGCTCAATATCACTAATCATCAGGGAAATGCAAATTAAAATCACAATGAGATATCACCCAACACCTGATAAAATGGCTATCATCAATAAATTAACAAAAAAGAAGTGCTGGCGAGGATGTGGAGTAAAGGAAATTCTGCACTGCTGGTGGAAATGCAGACTGGTGCAGCCACTGTGGAAAACAGTATGGAGAATCCTCAAAAAATTAAAAATAAAACTGCCTTATAACCCAGCAATCCCACTTGTGGGATTTACTTGTGGGATTTTTTCCTAAGAATTCCAAAACATTAATTCAAAAGAACATACGCACTCCTATGTTCATTGCAGCATTATTTATAATAGCCAAGTTCTGGAAATAGCCCAAGTGTCTATCAGTATGTGGGGCAGCTCGCTGGTGCACCAGCACAAGTACTTTGCTTGATTAGTGCGTGAGCACCTGGCAGAGGCATGTGTGCATAACCTATAAAAGGCTGTGGGTGCTTGCCCTCAAGAGAGAGAGATTGGGGATTGCAGATGCGCAGACTGCCTGCCCGCCACTGTGAGGGGCCATTTTGCTGTTAGTTTGCCTGAGAGGCGGTTTCCCAGCCTGTGTGTTCATCTGCCATTGTGAGACTTTATTAAACAGAATGGCCCAACCTTTTCCGGCTCCACAGTTTTTCTACCATCTGCCGGAACTCAGTGTGGACCTGCCCAGCCGCAGCCACCAGCATTACACAGTAGATGAGTGGATAAAAAAGCTGTAGTACATTTACACAATGGAATACTATGTGGCCACAAAAAAGAAAGAAACCTAATCATCTATGTTGGCATGGATGGACATAGAGATCATTACACGAAGTGAAATAGGCCAGTCAGAGAAAGACAAGTACCATATGATCTCACTCGTGTGTGGAATCTAATGAACAAAATGAACTAATAAGGAAAATAGAAACAGATTCATGCATAGAGAGCAGGCTGAGCGCTGTTGGGGGTGGGGGGCAAGTGCTAGGTGAGGGAGGTGGGGGGATAGAGTAAAAAAAGGACAAAAGGAAAATAAAGATAAAATTCATGGAGACAGACAACAAGGTGGTGATTGTGGGGTGGGGCAGGCAGAGAGGTGGAGCAGGGTATAGGGGGCAAAAATGGTGATGAACAAAGACTGGACTGGAAGTGGTGAACACACAATACCATGTACAGAGATGAGTTATAGAATTGGGCATCTGAAACCTATGTTAATTATGTTAACCAGTGTCACCACAATGAATTCAATTAAAAACAATGGGGCTTGGAAGATACTTTCTGAGCTTCTGAATGAAATTTGTTTATATTAGAGTCTTTCTCTAACTCAGCACTATAAAATTTTATAAGGTATTCACTCATGAATTCAATGCTTAACCTGAGAGTATGAAATATAAAATTCCTCATCTTCCCTAATGGGCCTGAATAAAATCCAAGCAATCTCTGATTGCTGTAGAGTAGAAGATGTATTTACTTTGAACCTTAATGTACTTTGTGACTGTCATGCCGGTGGCTGAGGCCAGGCAGGTCCACATTGGGTTTGAGCAGATGGTAGAAAAACTGCGAAGCTGGAAAGGGTTGGGTCATTCTGTTTAATAAAGTTTCACGACAGCGGACAAGCACACAGGCAGGGGAAGCCGCCTCTCAGGCAAACAAACAGCAAGAATGGTCCCTCAGTGGCAGGCAGGCAGTCCACCATCTGCAATCTCCCAATCTCCCTCAAGCGCAAGCACCCACAGCCTTACACAGGCCACACACACGTGGCGCAGCCACACACTCATGCACCAATCAGGCAAAGTGCTTGCAGCCAGTAACCCCGCGAGCCAGCCTAACACAGTGGCCCAACAGTGACCCATCCTGAAGTTTTGCCTCTGGCCTAGAAACTTCCAACTAAACCCACAAATCATATACAAAAGACCATGTGGTGTTGGTCCATTTTAATTATCCCACCATGCACTGGTCACACTGAAGTTCCAGGAAATTGTTTTGGAGGGCACAGATTGCATTTTCAGACCTCTACAAAAGAGGAATTTTCAAGTTCTATTAAAAGAAAGTATCCAATAGGTTATTTATTGGCATACTAGAAATCTTGTCAATATGTTTTTTTTAAACTTCAAGGATGATCAAAGCATTAAAGAAATTTCAGACAGAGGCCAAGTCAAGCTTCTCAGAACACTCTCCAGGGGCTGGTTTTCTAAATGCAATCTTGTCCAGTATTTTAAAACATCGCTGTTCTCATCCTGGGCTAGATTTTGGAAAATCTTCTTCCATAGGGAGGGGAACTGAGAGTATAAAGGAGAATTAACATACCCACTCCCTGTGGAAATCTACAAAAGCATCACTCACTTACACATCTCTTTTTTATTATTTATTTATTTATTTTCCCTGAAGTTAGAAGCAGGGAGGCAGTCAGACTCCTGCATGTGTCCGACTGGGATCCACCCAGCATGCCCACCAGGGGGTGATGCTCTGCCCATCTGGGGCATTGCTCCATTGTGGCCGGAGCCATTCTAGCACCTGAGGCAAAGGCCATGAAGCCATCCTCAGTACCTGGGCCAACTTTGCTCCAATAAAGCCTTGGCTGTGGAAGGGGAAGAGAGAGACAGAGAGGAAGGAGAGGGGGAAGGGTGGAGAAGCAGATGGGCACTTCTCTTGGGAGCCCTGACTGGGAATCAAACCCGGGACTTCCACACACCAGCCTGATGTTCTTCCGCTAAGCCAACCAGCCAGGGCTTCACTCACACATCTCCATCTATCTATACACTTGCAGATTATTTGGACTTTGAAAATTCAGAAATAATGTGCCTAATCCACAAGGATGGAGCCACATAAACTGCTTTTTATTCTCTGCCTTAGGTATTAATGTTCAAATGAGTTAAGTTGAACAGTTCATTCATGATCCTTTCACAGAATGGTCATGGGACAAGAAAGGGACTTAGAGAAACTCTGCATTTCTGAATCTTTAGATTCCACAGATGGGGAAGGAAATGCTCATTGTTTGCTAGCCCAGATCAATCTCAGAATTCCGTACAGTGGTCAAGGAACAAGAATGGTGTCCAGAACTGCTTTAAAGCAAATAGTAAGATATGGTATTAGATGACCGATGACCAATATCCCAATTATGATAAAACAGAAGGCCATCTCTGTCCTTCACCTTCACAGTAGTAGAAAGTAATTTATTAAATAAACAATGACCACAACAAGGCAGTGGGGCGGGGGCAGGGAAATGGGAGAGGATTACACTTTAGGAGGCTTGAAGGCTTGAAGACTAGGTTTTAGATTTCAAAGGACTGAGCTGGTATGTTCAGTGGGAAAGGGCAAATATTGAAATGGTTTAAGAAACAAAAATGAGCAAGAAATATCACCTAGGTTAGTTTACGTGGCATAAAGCACTTAATTGTTTTAATTTCTTAACTGACTAAATTGTTTATGTGTGACCATGTATACTCTGAGTCCCATCCCCCCCAGACTGTCTACCCCTTTTTCCCCCTTACCCCCACCCCTGTCTCACAGACTGCCTTCCAAAGCTCTGGCTGCCAGAACAAAACACGACAGACTGGGGGCTTCAACAATAGACATTTACTTTCTCAGAATTTTGGGGACTAGCAGTCCAAGGTCAAGGTGTCGGCTGGCTTGGTTTCCCGAGGCCACGCTCACTGGCCTGCAGATGACTGTCCTCTTGCTGCCTCTTTGCATGGCCACTTTCTGTGCACACACACCACTAGTGTCTCTTTCTGTTCTTATAAGGACCCTATCATATCATTGGATTTGGTACCCATCTCAATGGCTCATTTTAATTTAATTACTTCTTTAAACAACTTGTTTCCAAATATATTTACATTCTGAATTACTGGGGTTGGGATATCACATGGATTCTGGTGGGACACAATTGAGCCCCTAACACAGACCGTAAGCATGGATGATTTGTTTTCATAATGCTGGGAATAATAGCATCTTCATGTAACACTTCACTTCAACTCTAAGAAGCCTCTGGCTCAGGTCTAATTTGAACATCTAGCAACAAGTGGTCTTCATTTTCTCACAGCAATCACTGCATCAACTCTTTGCAATCTGACTTGAAGCAACACCATATAAACAAAAAAAGCTTTCTGAATCTGTAGGTAAAGTCCTTTGGCCAATTCAAGGACTGTCTCTCCGTTCCCGTTTCCCTGGTGCGGTATGCAGCACTGGACACTGTTACCCTGCCTCCTTTTGGATATGCACTGCTTCCTTGGCAGCCACGACTTCACATGCCAATGGGCTCCTCCCTGTTACCCGTTCCTGGTCCCCTTCTATTTTCACTCCTGTCTCTAGGGTCCAGGCTCACTCTTCTGTTCTGTTTTGTTCACTTTCCTCAAGAAAACTCTTCCCTTTGGACTGATTCCCATCTCTTCCCGCCCAGGCAGCTGAACTGCCTGTCCCAAACTGCCTGAGAACTGGGTCTCTTACATTCAATTCCAGGTTCTTCATTCGCAAATTGGCAGCTCAAATTCATCATATGCAAAACCATATTACTTTTTCTCTTAAATTAGAGCTCTTTCCTGTGGTTTCTTTGCTTCAGTGCAGGACACAGGCTCTAAACCTGGCATTATCTATAGTCACTGATTAATGTATTATACAGTGTTTATAGAGGCCCCGCTGGGAGGCACACGCTGAGCTAAGCAATACAGCTACCAGGTGAATGAAAAAGAGAGTCTTAACTTTGCAATTGCTCTTGGTTCAGATGAACTCCTCCTTTCATGTCCTATAGCCTGTCACTAAACCCCATAAATCCTTCTCTCTCGCTTATTCTCTGTGTCAAAACCGTATCTTGTTTCTCATTACATTGATTTTATCCCACTTGGACTGATAAAATAACCACCAAGCTGAAACTGATACTATGCTCCCAACCTCTCCCTTCCTTGACCCTTACAATCTCATCTCTCCTGAACATCACTGCAGCCCTAGTCCTTAACTGCCAGTGCTGTCACATGTCACTCCCTGCAGAAATTTTTTAGTGAGTATACTGGCTCTCTAATAAATAAAATCTAAACTCCAGAGTTGGCAAGACTGGAAGAAAATTATAGATTTGAATTCCTGCTTTGTCACTTCAATGTTTGCTGTCCCCAAGCAAGTTATTTACACTTTCGGAATCTGTTCCTCAATGGAAATAGTAGGATTAAAACTGGCGACGTGCTCATGGGGCTGTGATAAAGGACACTGACACACACTGGTATTACCACCTCTGCTGCCACCTGATCTACAAGCTAATGTTTATGAAGCACTCAGATGCCAGAACTGTCGTTACTGCTGACTATTCAGTAGCTCATTTAATCCCCACTCTATACTAGCTGTGTGACCTTGGGATGAGTTTCTTAATCACTCTATGGCTCATTTTTTGTTTTCAGTTTTCAAAATGGGTGTTGTGAGGAGTGACTGTGATAATACATGCAAATTACAGCACCTGGCACAGAGAAAGCTCTCATTAATGGTACTGTGACTCTTACTCTGCATCCTCATTGTAGCTTCTAGATAGACACTGGAAAATTAAATCTATTGCAAGGATATCCATTTCCTATTTCTTAATATAAATTGACGACCTTCTAAGGATAAGGAATTCTGTCTTGTATTTATCCTGTTTTCCTAACAGGAGCGAAAGAAAGAAAGAAAGAAAGAAAGAAAGAAAGAAAGAAAGAAAGAAAGAAAGGGAGGAAGGAAGGAAGGGAGAGAGAAAGAAGGAGGGAGAGAGGGAGAGAGGGAAGGAAAGAAAGAGAGAAAGAAGAGAGAGAGGGAGGGAGGGAGGAAGGAAGGAAGGAAGGAAGGAAGGAAGGAAGGAAGGAAGGAAGGAAGGAAGGAAGGAAAAAAAGAAGAAAAGAAGGAAGGAAGGAAAGAAGGAAGGAAAGAAAGAAAACAGAATGAACGTTTGCTCAGTGAATGCAATGAATGGACTACCATGTAACACTGTTATCTATAAAGGTTCGACCGCTGTACTTGAAGTCGTGATCCAGATGGTGTCTGAGAGTGGCCTTTCTTCTTTGCTTTACATCAGACTTAGCCTGTCCTTTCATAGCACAGAAGAGTTATTGTCTTCTAGCTCTGTAATTATAGTACTAGCCATTGTCACAATTTATCTAATACCATAAATATTCCTTTTCTCACCTCTCATAAAATTAGCATTTTAGAAGGAAAATAAATCTATAAAAAAAGAAATCTGAATTTTATCCCAGGAAAATCTTAAAAAGATTTAAAGTCTACTTGAATTTAATACATAACCAGAGATGATATAGGGGTTAATGAGTCCAGAAGTAAAGCTAATTAAGATTTTGTTTCTTTTGCTAAAAATAAAATGGATTCAACATAATTAAGTCTTTTATTAATATAAGGACTAAATGCAAATATTTATAAATTGTACAGACAACGTTCAGTGTTATTTAAAACAGCAAAGAGCTACTGTTGCAACAAAGAAAATTAAAAAATACATCAATAACTTCCCACAGGTCACTTACTCACTGCCTTTATGTGAGAAATAATTAGAATATTAGAATATAAAATGTGTTCCTATTAATATACTCATCACACTGAAGTGGCACCAAGGTCAAAATGTATGCGTTGCTTCTGAGCTGCACAGAAAATGTAATAAAAGGATATTTTCCATGCTGGTGACTGTTGGAGGGTAAGGAGGTGGTGAGGGGGTGGAGGAAGGTATAAAGGGAATATGGTGATGGTGGTGAACACACAGTACAATACGCAGATGGTGATTATAGCTGTAAAAGAAAGAATTGTTTTGTTTCTCTAAGTATATAAACATATAAAGTCTCCTTTGAATAAACACAGGTCCTTTTTGCCCTTGGTTATAGTTTTTCCTCAAATTAATGAAAAGAGCACTGATACATTCTTTCCTCTTCCAGTATCTTTTTGAGGAAATATACTCTAATGATATTTTTGGCAAATTGTAAGGCTGATACACTTTTCAGTAATTTTTCAGCTTCGTTTCCAAATGTTAAATTTTAATCAACCAAATTTAAAACTAAATTATCTGTATGAACCTCTATGTGGACACCTAAGATATAAAATGGACAGTTGGCAGAGCTGCTGGGTTGGAGTTTCTGGTAGGTGAGAGTGCTGAGCTCCACTCAGCGCCCCAGCCTCTTCCCCCTCCCAGGCAGGGAGACTCACTGTGGAACCCTGGGGATCTATGGAACCCTGTCTGGATACCTCTGGACTAGATGGACTAGGGGTGAGAGCATTCTAAGCTGTAAATTCTAATTTTCTATGACTTTCTGGTTATTGAACACAACTTTCAAAGATAGTGGATCTGTGAGGTGAACCATACTATACAGTTCATCTCTCACCCCAGTCTGCTAACTTCCCCTAAACAATTCCTGTAATTACTGATGGAAGCTATCACTCCTCTTCACGTGCTTGTGCAGATGGTTTCAGACCCTCCAAAATAAACCTCTACCTTTATCCCTGTTTTTAAAAGTGCCATTTTATTAAATTTGGTCCTTGTTACCATTTATTCTGGTCATCTGATATCACAATTCAGTCACATAATGTATTAATTTATCCTCCAACTAATGTCACTTTACAAACCGATGAAGGTAACTTCCGTAAAGAAGAGCATCCCAGGGCCCATCTCATGCCTAGTAAATCATGATCTCTGACAGCAGATCCAAGCTGCTCTGTTTCTCCCATGCACCCCTGATAAATTGAATGTTTGGAAACCATTTCTTGAGGTTTTAATATGTTACCTATCACAGAGAATGGGTCAGAACCAAGGACAGAGACCATCTGAACTTTGGTTGATTTTAATCCATACTTTACTCTGAGTTTAACCCATTAATAATTCACTGATAATTCTCTTCTAAATTACTATTATCCAAGCTGAAAACAAAAATTCTCTCTTTCTCTCTCTTGGCTGTGAGACATTTATTTCTGAAAACAAAAATTTCTTGAGTGATTTTCTGAAAAAACCTTACTTACATCTAGATATATCTATTTAAAATGTTTTTCTGATCTAACCTTATTTCTTTTTTAAAAAAAAGAGAGACAGTGGCCCTGGCCGGTTGGCTCACTGGTAGAGCATAGGCCTGGCGTGCGGAAGTCCTGGGTTCGATTCCCGGCCAGGGCACACAGGAGAAGCGCCCATCTGCTTCTCCACCCCTCCCCCTCTCCTTCCTCTCTGTCTCTCTCTTCCCCTCCCGCAGCTGAGGCTCCACTGGAGCAAAGATGGCCCGGGCGCTGGGGATGGCTCCTCGGCCTCTGCCCCAGGCGCTAGAGTGGCTCTGGTCGCAACAGAGCGACGCCCTGGAGGGGCAGAGCATCGCCCCCTGGTGGGCATGCCGGGTGGATCCCGGTCGGGTGCATGCGGGAGTCTGTCTGACTGTCTCTCCCCGTTTCCGGCTTCAGAAAAATACAAAAAAAAAAAAAAAGAGAGAGAGAGAGAGACAGTGATGTTAATGCTTCTAGTGTGCCTTCTTTCTTTTATATGATCATATAAGCCATCTATCCACTTGACACTGGATCAACATTAAACTCTTGAATTGTTGTACTATCTACTGACCCCACCCCTTTTTTCAAAGCATCTCTAAGGTCCAGGCCAAGTAGCTCAGTTGGTTAGAGGGGTTTCCTGATGTTCCAAGGTTGTGGATTTGATCCCAGTCAGGGCACATACAAGAAGCAACCAGTGAATGCACAACTTAAGAGAAACAAATTGATGTTTCTCTCTCCTCTCTCTCTCTTTCTCCCTTCTTCTCTCTCTAAAATCAATACATGAAAAAAACAATTAAAGCATCACTAATGTCCAAGCAAATCGAGAAGCTCCTTTAATACCTTGCACAAAAGTATAATTCATCCAGAACAAGGCAAATGGACTTGTGTAGATTTCTGACACCCCACCTTGAGGTAGCTTCAGTATCTTTATCAGTGGTATGTTTTACATTTCTAGACTGATGGTCACTTTCTTTGACAGACGAAATGAAAAAAAAACAACAACCAGGAAATGAGTGTGAGATGAGATGAACTTTTGCAGATGGTAACTCTAATACTAGTCAGTATTATTTGTTAACATTTTGTCATCATTATAAGCCAAGGAACTTGCATCTTCAGGAATGATTGTGGCAATGGTAGTAGTAAGGTAGTGGTTATCAATTTTCTTTAAATACTTAATGTTCCTCCTCATTATTATGCACAGTTTTCATACTCAGTGCCACCAATGAGTCTATGTAGGAGGTTATACAGAACCTGGACAGAAGAAATACTATTATGTGAGCTGTATAGCACTCTCATTGTTAAATGCTAGATTGGATGTTCCATAAATACAAAAATTTCCAGGGCTGTATTCTGAGTATCTAGAGACAGTTCCTGGGACTGAGTGGGATTCAATTAATACCTAAATCAATAAGTAAATAAGTGATAAATGAGACAGAGCAGCTCACCTTTCTGAATGCCTACAATACCCCATGAGTTAGCTGTCATACTCTACCTTATAGATGAGGACAATGAAGCTCAGAACCACTAAGCGACCTGTCTAAAATCACAGAGTAAGTGTAGAGTTAGCAACCCAAGCTGTTGGTACAACTTCCAAGCTATTTCAACTGCCAGATCATGAATGCACCTTGTCTATCTCTCAACCATGGCATCAAGAGAATCACGTTTGCTTTTCTGTTCAGTTACTCACCAGTTATAGCTGCTGGGAAAGTCTCAGAAACTTTCAGTCACAGTATTCTCATCAAAATAAATATTGCTGGCCCTGCTTATCTTAAAAGGTTGTTTTAATATTCAAAGGAAATACTATGTAGTTAAACATGAGCAATTATTTTTATTATTACCATCATCTTTCTTTTCTAGAACAAAATGCTTAAATCCCTAAAAGTGAAAAGGCTGATATTTCTACTATAACATCGATGTTGTGCAAAAGAAAAAATAATTTAAAAACTGAAAATTGTATTTGCTACCATGCAGATTCATTGCATATAATTATGATAGAAATTTTTGTGCTATTCTTATTGCTATCTAGTTGCCATATTCAGAGAACTATCTGGATAATTCTACTGGTGTTGACAATCACTTTCCTCATAAAGCTTTGTCTCTTTACAAAATTATGTCTTATTTCTTGTCTAGTGAGAAGCTGAAGGTATGGAGCAATTTTAGAATGAATGGGCTAAAAAGAAACAGATTTTACAAAGTAGAATGATTATATTAGTCTTTCATTCTAGAGGCTGAGAAATCTCTGCTCATTCTTTGGGTCACACCATGAATGTCACCTCCTTATGGAAGCCTTCCTTGACAGTCACAACCCTTTAACAAAGCTAGGTTGCCTCTTACTGCAGAATCTATTATTTCTCCTCATATCATTCATCACAATTGTGATCACAGAGTTATTTTTGCGTGATTATTCAGTGAAAGTCCACCAAGCTATAAGGTCCTTAAAGGTAAACACAAATCTATTTGTAGTGGTAGGCTCCTAATTTATTTATTTTTTAAATAAATCCATCCATGAAGATACAATAGAGAAACAACTATGCTATTCATCTTGAGAAACCCGCTTCCTAACATGGTGTCTGTCGCTTAGTGTTTGCTAAGCTAATATGAGCAAAAGAAAAGTAAAGCTTCCTGTTTGGGTAAGGGTAAACTTAGTTGTAATGCAATACAAACAACCACTAAATCCGGTAAGTTTCCAAAAACAAAGGTTTATTCTTTACATATGTTATATGTCCATCATATGTTGGGAGTTTCTGCTTCATACATGTACTCAGGGACACAGTCTGATGGTGGCTCCACCATCTGAATCAGCTCCAGCTATGGCAGCAGGGGATGAGACAGGAAGAACTTTTACGTGTTTCTGTCACAGGGACACACAGTATGCTTGCTCACATTTTATTGGCCATACTGGCTGTTGAACTACACCAAAGTTTAAAGGGATAATAAAAAGAATTCAAGGCCCTGGCTGGTTGGCTCAGTGTTAGAGCATCAGCCCTGCACGTGAAAGTGCCGGGTTTAATTCCGGTCAGGGCACACAGGAGAAGTGACCATCTGTTTCTCCACCCTCCCCCTCCCCTTCTCTGTTTCTCTCCCTCTCTTTCTCTTCCCCTCCTGCTTGCTGGGTGGGTCCTGGTTGGGGCGCATACGGCAGTCGGTCTCTCTGTCTCCCTGCCTCTCACTTCACTAAAAAAAAGAGAGAGAATCCCTCATGTATGCCATATTAAAGAATTACATCAGGGAACATTAATAATATTTCATCTACTCCCAAACAATTGTTGAGCATATTCTAATAATATTAGCTTTTTTCTTGAGTTGTCCCATAAAAACACCAATTTCTTATTTTACAAAACAATATAAAGTTTGTTATGTATATGTAAAGATATAGCTGAAGTTTCAAGTTAATAGTACCCCATTATAACCACAACTGCAACCAAAGCTACCATCCTGTGTAACCCTCACAATAAGCCTGTCAAGGGGTAATGTGAACAGAACACCTGCTACCCAGGCCTGGTATCCTTTCTGTCTTCTATTGATTAGACCACTCCGATTTACCTTCAGGGAAGCACATTTCCTTCATTGTACACAGCCTTGCTGGTGTGTGACAGAAGCTTGTCTTCCTGTGACCAAAGGATGAGCATACAACCCAGAACAGGCCATTAAGACTCTTAGAGATTTAAAAACCTCCAAGGGAGAGAATGAAAAATGGGTGTAGCTGTATACTCCAGCAGTGGCACTCTAATGTATTCACTAATTTATTTAATGAATGCCCATTAAGTGCCAGGCTGCTTCCTGGTACTTTCTGCCTTCATGGAGTTTGCAGGAAATACAATGGAAGTAAGGGAATTATTTTCCATAGGGTAGTCAGCAGTGCTTTGGAAGAGGGTGGTTCTGGGCATAAAAGAAGTGAAAGGGTCAGCCATGTGAATATCAGAGAAATGACGTTCCAGGCCAAGTGAAGGTAGCAAGTACCAAGACCCCAAGATAGAGGTGAGCTTAGTTCTGTGCAAGGACTATCTAGGAGGCTAATGTGCTAAGCAAGGGGAGAATGCTACATACGTTTAAAGACATAGCCAGTGTCCAGATAATGTTGAGTCTTGTAAGTCAAAATCAAGACATTAGATTTTACTTTTAATGTAATGGAAAGCCATTAGAAAGTTCAAGGAGAATTGACAAGTCTTGATTCTGTTTCTAAAATAGTTAATCTGGGTGCTCTCCCTTCCAGGATCATGCCTACACCTTTCCCTTTCCTCTTCCCCTCTACCTCCCCTTCCCCTTTCTTCCCATTCCCCACAGGCAGTATCTCCTAAACTCTAAGGGTCCTCACAAGACTTGCAACTAGGGGAGCAGTGGGTAATGGCACCTAAGACCTTGTACCTTTCTACAAGACCCCATTTTCTCCTCTAATTTCTTTCCCATAATGTTTCTAGAGTCAAGGCAGTTCCTCCTAGGCTCCCTCCTGTTGCTTCTTCTATTCTAGACCTTTCTTACTCTCAAGATAAAAATAATGATAATAATATATTATATATCATTCATATATATATCATATAGTATATATATCATATCATATATATATATATAATACTAAAATAATTAATCCGGTTGCCCTGTGTAGAATAGAAGTGAAGGGGCAAAAAGTGAAGCTGGGAGAAAAGAGGTAATTGAAACAATCCAGTTAAGATAGGAAAGCTCTGCCTGAGCAGGTGATGCTGTAGTGGATAGAGCATTGGCCTGGGATGTCGAGGTCAGTGGTTTGAATGCAGGCTCACCAGCTTGAGCACGGGCTCATCTGGCTTGAGTGCGGAGTTGCCAGCTTGAGCATGAGATCATAGATGTGACCCCATGGGCACTGGCTGAGCCCAAAGGTCACTGGCTTGAGCAAGGGGTCATGTCAAAGCACATATGAGAAAGCAATCAATGAACAACTAAGGTGGCACAACGAAGAATTGATGCTTCTCATCTCTCTCACTTCCTGTCTGTCCTCCCACCCTCTTACTAAAAATAAAAAAGATAGCAGTGCTTCCAGGTCTGTGGGTGACATGTGGGAAGGTTATAAGTGGTCGGAATCATGATATAAGTCACAGGCACAAGTGAGAGAACTTGCTGATTGACCAGATGTGAGTGTGATTAAAAGATGGCTGCAAGAGTTTTGGCTAGAGTAATGGGATGAGGGGGGACACTTATAAAAATAGGGATTGTCAAAATTTGGAGGAATGATTAAGTTTTAATTAGTAAATATTAATCTTGAGATGCTTATTTTACCTCCAAGCGGATGTCATAAGGTAGCTGAATATATGAGTCTGGATTTCAGAAAAGGGGTAGGGGGCTGGGATGTATATTTGAGAATCTGTTGAGAGTGGTTATTCATTCCTAACTCATAAATTTCAAGGGCTGCTTGATTCTGCTTCTTTCTGAATCCACTTCTTTATATTTTCACTGAATCTACACATTACCTCACAGTCTTCAAATAAATTCTACATCTTGTATTTCCAAATAAGTTTCTGTTGCTTGCAGCCAAAGTGTCTGATACACATTATTGCTATTTCCATTCTACAAATATGGAGACTGAAATTTGGAAAGATTAATAAGAAACTAGACTAAAATCACAAAAGTAATAAGGGGCAGAGCTGAAATTTAACACCAGGTGTGTTTATAAGATACCACCACTCTAAAGCCAGACCATCACACAGCTGCTGCCTGCATGGTCTCATTAGCAAGACGCCTTCAGAAGCCTGGGGATCCAGATGCTATTCAAAGTGACTTCACAGCCGTGAAGAGAGGCAGGAGAGAGGCTTAACTTCAAACAAAAAAGGACATCTCTCTGGGAGAGCTGGCAGTTGCCAACCTGAATTTCAGGAGGCATCTCAAAGCAATAGGGAATTTGGGTTTTTTTTTGGGGTTTTTTTGGTAGCATACTGTGATTTTTACACCAAATCTCTATGGCAATGTACAAAAAACTCAACTCATGGTTGAGTTCTTCTAATAGTAGAGCAGTTGGGCTGATGAGAAGGGGAACATTATTATTCTATGGCCAAATATAAAAATTATATTCATATTGAAATTCTCAGAGGCTGATGTACTGTCTTGTCTGGAGAATCTGATAAGACTTATTGATGAAGCAGAAAATAAGGTCTTGTAGATTCCTTAGGTTATTAGGTTGTTACCTAGAAGAAGGGGAGGGGTGTTCATTCAAGGGCTCCCCAGGGCCCAGCACAGTGCTTGTTTCTCATGAGAACTTTGAGTTTATTTTAAGTAAGAACATGGAAAATATTGGAACTTCTTAATAAAAATAGAAGGCTTTAAAATTTATAGTGTCATAAAAAGTTGATGCAAGAACATTAAATGGTATAGGAATTTTATTTTAGCCTCTTGGGAAAGTAAGGGCAGACTTCAAAGGGTTTCTGTTCAGTGGTTCTTTTTTTTTTTATAACTTTTTTCAAGTGAGAACTGGGGAGGCAGAGAGATAGACTCCCACATGCACCCTGACTGGGATCCACCCAGCAAGCTTCCTACAGGATGATGCTCTGCCCATCTGGGGCCATTGCTCTGTTGCTTGGCAACTGAGCTATTTTGGCACCTGAGAGGAGGCCATGGAGCCATCCTCAGCACCAGAGCCAACTCGCTCCAATCAAACCATGGCTAAAGGAGGAAAAGAGAGAGAGAGAGAGAGAGAGAGAGAGAGAGAGAAGTGAGAGGGAGAGGGGTGGAGAAGCAGAAGGTTGGTTTTTCTGTGTGCCCTGACAAGGAATCAGACTTGGGATGTCCACACACCAGGCCAACACTCTACCACTGAGCCAACTGGCCAGGGCCTGTTCAGTGGTTCTACCATCAAACTGCCTGAGTTACCACCCTAGCTCAGGCACAAGCTAGCTGTGTCAGGCCCCAGGGCACAAATGGAGATTCCAGAGAGGTTGGTAGGAGGCAATTAAGTAAAAGTGGGAGGGATCTTTGTGTCTCGGGTAAGAAAGCACCTCCCCGTGGGGCCAGGAAACAGGGATGTATGGCAGTCCCAAGGCTATTAGTAAAGCTGAGGGTGGCTCACCCTACAGACACAGCCTGGAGACAGAGCCAGGAAACAATGTCTGGACTCTGCCAAAGCCAAGAAAAGCAACTCCAATTCCAAAGATGTGAGAAACTAGGGCACTAATGCTTAGCATTTGGGCCAAGTCACAAAGATTTATAATAATGATAATTACTGATCATAGAGCTTGTGTTTTATGTGACAAGCATTTTTTTATATGTTAAATCATTTCAATGTTATAACAACTCTATGGGAATATAGATGGTATTATTACTCCCATTTTTCAGATTGGGACTTTAAGGCATGCAGCGGATAAATGTTTTGCCAACATTCACACAGGAGAAGGAGGCAAGATAGGGACATAGACTTTTTGGTTCTAGAGGCAGCCCACTTAAGCTCTATGTTTTAACACCTGACTTCTGCTTTGTTCACATTGACTGATTCTGTTCCTTTCAATTTGCTTTAATTTATTTGGAAACCTTTTTTTCTCCAGTTCTAAAACTGCTTATAGGTTTATATCAGACAAATATATTTTATATTCAATGAACATTAACATTTAGTATGTGCCAGTAACATAGACATGTGGGTTAGAAAGGCGTGTGAGACCACATGGCTCTCACAGTCTCATGAAGAGAGATGCAACAGTAATGATGACAGATGCAGTGAGCACAGCAAAATGAGGAGGGCCCTGACCCAGTCTTGGGGACTCAGGGGAGACGCCACTCCCTGTGGACCATGGACAGATTGTTTATCTTGATTCTCTCAGCTTTGTTCCTTCATCTGCAAGAGGGGTAAGGACAACAGAACCCTCTCAGGGTTCTTCTGAGGATTAAATGAGATAATGTATGTAAAGCATTTAGCACAGTATCTAACATATAGTGTTTTATAAAAATGCCATGTCTTTTGTATACTTGAACAAAATTCCAAAACATACCATCGAAATGAGCCAAGGAGAGCAGAGTGGATAACGCAGTCTTTTTTTTTTTTTTTTCACTTTTCTGAAGCTGGAAACGGAGAGACAGTCAGACAGACTCCCGCATGCGCCCGACCGGGATCCACCCGGCACGCCCACCAGGGGGCGATGCTCTGCCCATCCTGGGCGTCGCCATGTTGCGACCAGAGCCACTCTAGCGCCTGGGGCAGAGGCCACAGAGCCATCCCCAGTGCCCGGGCCATTTTTGCTCCAATGGAGCCTCGGCTGTGGGAGGGGAAGAGAGAGACAGAGAGGAAAGCGCGGCGGAGGGGTGGAGAAGCAAATGGGCGCTTCTCCTGTGTGCCCTGGCCGGGAATCGAACCCGGGTCCTCCGCACGCTAGGCCGATGCTCTACCGCTGAGCCAGCCAGCCAGGGCTGATAACGCAGTCTTGATGCCTGGTGACTCTGGTGCCATGTGGTTATGCAAGTTCTAACGAGCTTCCTCGCCAGGCCCCGTGCCAGCTGCTGGAGAGCCGTGGGCATGGCAGAGACTATGGGGTCCATGTGACTTGTGGACTTCCACAAAAGATGGATACTGATCAAAAATGTTACCAGTACGTAGAGTACCACCGAGAGTAGGGAGGAGACATCACAGGACTGGCAATGCCATGTTCCGTTCTCCAAGGAGACGGACACAAGGCTGAGAAGGAAGGGACTCAGAGCCCCAAGGCTGGTGGTGTGCAGAAGTCACAGGCAGAGGGGCCACCTCACACCTGTACAGACGGACACAAGGCTGAGAAGGAAGGGACCTGGAGCCCCAAGGCTGGTGGTGTGCAGAAGTCACTGGCAGAGGGGCCACCTCATACCTGTCCTAAGACCCCTGAAGCAGAGATGAGTTTTCAAGACACTCAAAAGCATATAGTCACCACCACAGTGTCAGAGCTGTGGCCAGTGCTATAAGGCAGGTGGATAGCACCAGGAGAGAGTGCATGATGAGGAAGTGCCCTTCAGGGAGGTCAGGGCAGCTTCCTCTGAGCAAGGGGTTCCCGCTTAACAGTGGGAGAGAAGTCAAAGCTAACAAGGTGGAGAGCCAGGGGGAGAGCAGCCCCCGCAGGGGGAGGGGTATCTGCCAAGGTCCCCTGTTAGAGGAGGGAACTGAGAGAGGGCTGGGCAGGCCGGGGCACTAGGAGGAGGGGGAGGGTATCTGCCAAGGTCCCGTGTTAGAGGAGGGAACTGAGAGAGGGCTGGGCAGACCGGGACACTGGGAGGAGGGAGGAGTATCTGCCAAGGTCCCGTGTTAGAGGAGGGAACTGAGAGAGGGCTGGGCAGGCCGGGGCACTGGGAGGAGGGGAGGGTGGGAAGGCAGAGGTAGAAAGGACAGCAGGGCCTGGCCCACCAGGGCCTTGCAGGATGTGCTAAGAACCATCAGGTTTCTGAATGCAGTGGTGATTTCCTCAGAATTTTATGCAGGAGAGGAGTATGTTCAAATTGCCTTTTTAAGAATCACCTGGCTGATAAGCATAGAATGGACTGGAAAAGAGGCCAGTGAAGACATGTGACAATCAGTGGGGAAACTGTTGCCAATGGCAGTTCTCCCAGAAATGTGACTAATGTGGGAGATGGGCCTAGGGTTTGCTGTCAATGCTGGTCTCGCTGCAGCAGGCTTTTATTTTGGACAAACATTGGGTGAAATTCATGGTCTATTCTCCTGTGGTTTGGGGTGAGTCACTCTGTATGTGTGAGTTTCTACTTCCTTACCTGCAAAGGCAAAGTCTACCCACTTTCCTGCTTTTCTGTAAAGTTCAAAGTGGATCATAGATATACAAGAACTACACAAATATTGGTGGTGGTTATTATAAACATGCATGTCAATAGCTTATGAAGCAGGCTCCATTCTGTCTCAGGATGCTAATGCTCATTGCAGCAGTATTTCCTGGGCTAAGGAGAGACTTGGAGAAGACTAATAATAAAACCAAGTATGTACTGATTAATGTACTATATTTAGTTCTCACAATAACCTTGTGTGTTATGCTCATTATTTGCCTCTATTCTTCACTCCCTCCTATAGTCACTCCTTTGTGATGTGTCTTTGCAGTTTTTCTCAGTAAGGGGACAGAGAACATTTTGACTTTGAGTTTGACCATGTGCCTTGCTTTTGGTCAATAGAACAAAGCAGAAATTATGGTGTGCCAATTCCAAGCTTCTACCTTAATAGGCCTCATGTGCTTCCACATACCTTTGCCGTCACCATGAGAACAGCATCCTCTGCTGGTCGGCTGGTCGGTTGGTCCACAGAGAATGAGTGACACATGGAGCAAATGCTAACTTGCAGGATGGAGCAGAACCAGCCCAACCAAGCTCCGCTTAATCCTCTGACCTCCAACCTTATATATGCAGGCAGTAGCAAAGGATCATTGTTCTAAACCTCAGAGTTTTAGGGTCGCTTACTACACAGCCTTGTTGTGGCAATTGCTAACTGATGCACTCTGTAAGATGATCATCATTATCAGTGCTCATCTTACAGATGAAGAAACTGAAGCTTAGAGAAGTCCAGCACTTGCTCAAGTTCTTGTGGCTAATAAGGATTAGAGCTGAGACTAGAATCCAGGGAGCTGACTTCAGAATCTGTGTTCTTACCTTAATACACAGAGCCTCATAAAACAGCCAAATGTTTCACAGAGTGTCAATTGGTCTTTCTAAATGTAACGCAAAGCATGAAGAGCAAAGGAGTGGAAAACGAGGATCTGACAGCACTATAATTTTTTGTGTTAAAATTCACACAAAATTAGATACCTTCATGCTAAGAAAGTGCCTATCCATGGACTCTCATCCATCACCACCCCCAGCATTAAGGAGCCTGCCTCAATCACCTGGCTGGATGTGCTAACAGCTCGGAGTGTGTATGTAGCACTTGAGTTTTCTAAGTGGAGGCATGGTAAAGGAGGATTGGAGCCATCAGTGAGTCAGGCAGGAGTGTGACTGCACAGAGCCTGAATCATCCAGTTGATCTGTGTACATAGTGACCCAGCTGCTGGCTAATTCTTATTCTCCAGTTTAGGGCTGCACAGGCAAAGGCTTTATAATCCATCAGGAATGTCAGATAAGCCCCACTGTATGTCAATTATTTCTCAATGAAACTGGAAAAAAAAACAGCCTGGAATGTGCTACTTAAAGCACAGTAGGTTCAAGGCCAAAATGAGAGATTCCAATTTAGCAGGTGGTCATGGCATTCCTAATTCTAGGCCACCTCACTAAGGCTCCCTCACTGTCAGGGTAGATGAATAAGGATGATCCATCTTATTCTTGGGGAAACATCTCAGTTCTTATATGCTGACAGCAAGTTCCTACTCCTCTGAATCCAATAACATTCTATTTCTACCATTGTTACCAGGTTATACGTTTCATCTAGGGATGAAGACTATTTTGTGGATATCTGTTTCACATACAAGGCCTTGTATACAGTAGGTGTTTCACAGATGCTTGTTCAATAAATGAGTTAATAAATGTGGAGAAAGGAATATACAGACTAAAAACGATCAGGCCTCTCTTTCATTACTGCAGCACCAGAGTCCAGCACACTGGCAGCTGGCAGACACCAGGCAACCACGTGGCAATGAGTAAACCATCTGCTCTGGGAGGCAGAGGACCTGGGTTGGAGTTAATCTCTAGATTCCAGGGCCTTGAAAAGATTCCCAGTTGTCTATGAAAACCTGGATGCCTGCACCTTGGGTCCTGTTGATGATTAACTTTTCCTTTGTTCTGTTAACTCCCCAGCTACCTGTCAGTATGTTCTCTGTTTACTTCAAGTGGCTGGAGTTAAATTCTGTTGCTTGCAACCATCAAACCCTATTTGATTTTCTCACACTATAGTCGATAGACTGCCTACATCTCCAGCCCATGGAGCCCGAGGCTTAGGATCCATAGGCCAACCTTAGACATGGCTCTGCAGGCCTCAGGCTGACCTCTGAGTCTGAATTTCTGGCAGAATCTGCCTAGCTGACAAAATCCTCAAGAGATTCTTCTGCATGCTTTGAGAACAACAAAATGGGATGATTTGCAAGGTCCCTTTCACCATTAAAATTCTACAATTTTATGAAGTGACACGGCAGCTCCTCGCCAAAGCCCACAGGTCTTGATTGGCTCCTGAAAAAGGTGACCAACCCTTTCAGCATATTTCCTCCCCTCTCCTCTCAGCCTCACCTGACCCCAGCTTCAGGACTTTCTTTCTGTCGCCTCCACCCGAGGACCTTTCCAGTCACTCTCTGAATTGGTCATCATCCATCTGTTTGGGTACTTGTTTCACTCCCCACCTTAGAATGTAAGTTCCATGACTGCAGGGATGAACTTGCCCTGCTCTGAAATGTTCCCAGTGCCTAGAACTTGAACTTGATCACATAGCAAGTTCTTAGTCTATATTGTCGAGTAAACAGAATCTATGAATATTATATAATCTTTGAGCACTATTCTACAGGTGATATTACTCTAAAAACAGCTAGGATTAATAAAACTAAATGTCATATTTACCTTTAGAGACTTGTCATCACAGATAATATTCCTCAGTGAAACTCCTGTTGCCTCCAGATTTAATCTCTATTGCCTGAAAGCACACACAAGCCATTTTTTCTACTTTAAATTCTCTCAGCTAAGAAGAACTTGGCCTAAATTCCCTTAAAGCAACAAATAACCAAGAATTCTTATTTCTTCAAGCACCAGAAGAAAGCCAACTGAAATTACTTCCCATCTGCAACGCAGGCACATTTGATTTGAAAAGCACACTTGCCCTCTACTGGAAGTGTGAAATATTGCAGCTTGAACTCAAACTGTCAAAGGCATTAGGCATGGAATGCCCGGTTACCCAGAAACCAGATGGAGTAAGCAGACGAAAAGAGCAATACCCGCAACAAATAAATAATCAGCACTCTTGGTGCTATCTGTTCTGAGAGTTAAATTTTCGAAGACCAACTAGGCCAGTCACTCAGAATTCTGGCCTTTCAAACACTGAGTACATAAGGCCAATAAATAATAGGAATAACTGGTCACTTTAAGATAATCTAAAAAACAAATAAGACAAGTAAAGGAAAATGTATTCAAGAAGGAAACCAAGTGTAAGGTCGGTGGATTATGGGGGATGGTCACGTGGGGAACCCAGACCCCCGAACTTTGGCTAGGACCACCCACAACCAAGTGCACCAAAAGAAACTTCCCAGGAGTCCTTTGGAAAAAAGCGACCGTCTGCCAGCCAGTGAGATTTCACTACGTCTATCAGCTTGACCGCCCTGGGGACCCTTTAAATATCCCCCACATGGGTCACCCTTTGTGACTTCCTTGGCCTCCATCTTTCCTCGGGGCCAGGGAACCTTGTCGGGTGGGATGCGCTGTGTACTCAATAAAGCCTTTTGTTATTCCACACTTTGTGGCTCCGGCCCCTTCCTTCCTTCTCGGTGGGGAAAAATACCTTACATTTTGGTGCTGAAAACCTGGGAGGAGTTTGAAGTCCGTAAGGACCACTCCTCTTCCCTTCCCCTCCGAGAAAGAACCAGCATCTCCGATCTTCCACCCACTTCGGTGCACAGTGCGGTAAGTCCCCTGCCTCCAGCCTTCCCCTCAGTTCTTTCCGCCGAGACTCCCTGTTCGAAACCATAGCTACGTCAGGGAAGTCTTTCCGTTCTGAGTGTGTGTGCTTGTGGAGACTTCCCAAACACATCCACTTTACCTTAGCCGTCTGTGGCCAGAGCTTGAGTTTTGGGACACTGATACTCAAATCTGACACTCTGAGGACTGAGGGTGGCCGTGGGGGCACAGGAATCTCCCTCCTTAAAGAAGAGGAAACTGTTTTTCTCTGCTGTGGCCAAGCCACAGAACCCACTGGATTAGCCTCCTGAAGGGACTTTTGGTTTTAACACCCTCACCAATTTAACTATCACCAAAAAAGCTGGGAACTGATTGGAGATCTCTTACATTCACAGCTTCTAGTTATTCGCACACCTGTCCTTAATCTCTGTGCCGCCTGTTCCATTGCACAGGCCTTTTTCTGGCCAGAGAAACCTCACCTAAAACCTCCACTCCTAATCTTTCCTTCTCTGCAGACTCCCAACTCTCTCTCCCTCCTGTCTGACCCCTGGGGGTGCCCCCTCTCGGACCTCTGCGGACCTCTTTTGTGCTTGGGTCTCTTCCCTCTGAGAGCCCCCTCCCCTCCCTTTGCAAAAACCTATTTCTTATTCACCACTACTATCTCTCTTTCTCCACCCCTGCTGGTCAGGGACCCATCCCTTCTCCACTGTGTTTTTAAACCCCTCATCCATCAGGTTATTCTCTACTTACTATTGGCTCTTACACCAGTTTGCAGGAGCCCAAGGCCCAACCCCAATTTTCTTGCAGGAAGTTCTGGCCCTGTCCTGCCTCTGGCTCTAGCGTTTCCTTCTCTGCACGAGCCCCCCTCCTCTTATTCCCAATCCCCCAAACCCCTATCCGGAACCTAATGAACACGGCATTTAAAGTTTTTAACGGTCCCAACTAGTAGAAACAGGTCAAGGCTGTTCACCAGGCCTGCATGTAGCAGAAGGTAATGCTCCAAACCTAAACTCTTGTGGCAACCCTGAGGCTGGCAGAGCAACAGGGGCAAGGCACAGGAAGTGCCTGACCGAAGTTCAAGCCACAAAGAGAAACCCCACCAGCAGCTTGCTTTAAGTGTGGCAAGCAGGGTCATTGGTCCCGGCAGGGCCCCTGCCTGCAGCTGCCCACTGAGCCCTGCCCTGACTGCAAGCAGCCCAGTCACTGGTGGAGCGATTGCCCCCTTTGGGCAACAGGCTTTTCCTCAGTGCCTCTATGTGGAGAACAAGCCGCCTGAATGGAAGGCCAATACAGCCAGGTGGGTGTATCGCTTGAACTCCTAGGACACGGCCTGGACTCAGAGAACCCAGTGTATGCTGCAACTAGTGGGACCACATCTGCGAAGTTTCTCCATCACGGCCACACAGATGTTCCTCCTGACTCCCCTCAAAGCCACCACCTTCCTATCTCCCCCTCCCCACGACACCCCTATTCAGCAGAAAGTAGCCAGACAAATAAACAGTGCCCCTTTTCTATTTAACACAAAAGGTCAGAATGTAGGTCAGTGGATAATGAGGGATGGTCACGTGGGGAACCCAGACCCCCGAACTTTGGCTAGGACTACCCACAACCAAGTGCACCAAAAGAAACTTCCCAGGAGTCCTTTGGAAAAAAGTGACCGTCTGCCAGCCAGTGAGATTTCACCACGTCATGTTAGCTCGACCACCCTGGGGACCCTTTAAATATCTCCCACATGGGTCACCCCTTGTGACTTCCTTGGCCTCCATCTTTCCTCGGGGCCAGGGAACCTCGTCAGGCGGGATGCGCACTCTTTATTCAATAAAGCCTTTTACTATTCCACACTTCGTGGCTCCGGCTTCTTCATTCCTTCTTGGCGGGGAAAAATACCTTACACCAAGTATCTCAGAAGGGGCTCAGAGTCAAGGTGAGTGACTAGTGAGGATGTGACCTAATGTAACTCCAGCGGACGTAAAATTCTTCATTAGTAAAAATAAGGAGGCACTAAGAAGTGACCACAGAACCTGCACCTTGAGGAAAAGTAAAAAAATCACAATGGGCTCTAGAGCAGGTTCAAGCTACAGACATGGTTTGGTACACACATTGCTGGTTAAATTATTAATCAGGAAAAGCAACAGCCCTCTGATTTGCCAGGGTCTATGTCTCTTATGCACACACTTCTGATCTTCTGAGTGTGATGTATCGAGTGCACATGTCATTTCCATTTTGTATGCTGATGATTCTAATAGCGAGTATGCTTCATGTGTTTAGATGACTTGCCTGGCCCTTGCAGGCATTTGGGCATTTGATGTTACACTCTTGCCTAATAATCCCTTTGAGCTGTTACCCCACCACACACATACCCCCCACATTGCTTTAGCTTTATGGATTTTCTTTCTCCCTCTTTCATGATATATTCTGAAGTCCCCACTTGTCAAAAGACATGGACAAAGCAGGGTTCCCTTAGTCCTGTCTCCCAGCCCAAGCACAGAGTTTGTAGTGGATCCAGCTGGGAAAGCGAGGGTGATTGGAGTGCCTGTTGTAAGGAAGACGCTCCCTCTCAGCTCAGCAGTTCACAGTGTGCATGTGTGCATGTGCACATGTATGTGAGGAGATAAGCCTACATAATTTTCCTTCTCCTTAATATTTTGGAAATACTCAGTATAATTGTAAATTCAGAGGGTATTTTCAGAAAATTAAGATTCCTTCCCTAAAATGCTGTAGATAAGACACCTAAATGTAGTCATGATGTGTTAGCTTTTCTTATCAGTTTCAGTATGAAGTGACTACAAAGACCTGCATGTTAGAAATATAATGCCAGAGTATTAACAAGAGCTTAATGCTCTGAAATTATTTAAGAGCTTAAATGTTATTTGATAATCCCAATGGATTATTCAATTTTTTTGGCATTTTACTTTTATGAGAAATACAACTAAAGGAAGCAAAATTTTACTAAATGACAAATACTACAATGAAGTAAAAACAGCAATGTTTGCTACCCAAGACTGGCACTGCTGAACAGTCTATGCTTTCTTCACCTCCTGAGCCAGCCAACAGAAAAGATTTCAATAAATTCTACAATAATGTACTTACAAAAGGAAGTAGGCAGATGTGGAATTCAAGCAGAGGATAAACAGGTCTTAATAAAGTATCTCTAATGGTCAAGAAAGTAGCCTGTCTCCTGCCAAAATCCAAATTGGAATGCTGAAGTTTATGCACACCAATCAAATGAAAATATTTTTCAACCAGATGCTTGCATTTCATTATTGCCAAATCACACCGTTAAATCTATCACCTACTAGTCTAAGTAAGAAAACAGTAATCATCAGTTAAGAAGATAGTTCTTTAAGGAAATGGATTATTTAGAGCCATTTAGAAAACTTATAGCTAATTAACATAAACTAAATGAAATTGAGCACTTATTATGTCCCCAGTTTTGTGTTAATTGCATTATATTATTTTTTCTCAGTAATTCTGCAAGGTAAGCAGTAGCATTATTCTGATTGCACAGATGAGGAAACTGAGGTCTAGACAGTTTTAGGAGAATATATGCCTGAAGAAAAAATATTTCCCTCCACAAAAGTCATCCTGAAGTAAAAAGGGGTCACTCACTCTGCTTTAGCCCCCTGGTCAAGGCACATATGAGAAAGCAGACAATGAACAAATAAGATGCTGCAACGAAGAATTGGTACTTCTCACCTCTCTCCCTTCCTGTCTGCCTGTCCCTTTCATTGTCTCTTTTTCTTAAAAAAAAAAAAAAGGTCATACAATTTGACTTTGGGTGAGGGGTATACAGCATAATCAAATGTCAAAATAATCTGGAGATGTTTTCTCTCAACATATATACCCTGATTTATCAATGTCACTGCACTAAATTTAATTTAAAAAAATGGGGGAAAATAAAGGTCATAGAAAAATTTAAAATTTCTCTATTTAAAAATCAAAGATGTCCTAAAACAGTATTAGGTGACTCAAAGAGAGCTCTAGAGATGAAAACAAAATGATATATGAAAAGAGTTCAAAGAAAATAGTTTCAGGAAATGCTTCATCAGACAAAGGCAATATTTCAAAATTATGTTAGGATATACATCTTTAAAACCAGGATCTTGCTCCTCCATACCCACTTTCCACCTTTCTGTCCCCTACCTTCTTTCCAGGAGGTGAGCTGGATGGGCCATACCCACGGGCTCCTTTGGGCTCGGGCTTGGGTTGTACCCAGCAGATCAGGGTATAAGGGGATGGCAAATGGTGAGTTCAGGGTACTGATTCTTTAATCTCTTTCCATTGCAAAGTCACCTCACTGGAGGTCACTACTGTCTTATGACAGCCCCTCCTTCTGGGTTCTACAGGTGCTTTGTCCTGCTTCCCTATGGGTCTGGAGGTGAGAATGCTCTGCTGGTATTTACCCCAAGGTAACTGTGTACCTTGTGGTCTCTCCACACCCAACTACCCTTTTTATTAATGCTTCCTTTGCAAATAAACCTTGTTTGACTGCATATTTCCCATTGGGATCCAAATACGGTAAATAAAGAATTAAATTGACCAGGCAGTGGTGTAGTGGATAGAGTATTGGCCTGGGATGCTGAGCACCCAGATTTGAAATCCCCGAGGTCGCTGACTTGAGTGTGTGCTCACCAGCTTGTGTGTGGGGTTGCTGGCTTGAGGGTCACTGGCTTTTCTGGAGCTGCATCAAGGCACATATGAGAAAGCTGTAGGTAAAGTGCAGAGCATTTACCTGGCAGCTGTGGCTGGTGCAATGCTGTGAGAACACTCCAGCTCCTGGAACCCTCCTGGCACACCCAGGAAGGGAGCTTGCCCTCTATATGGAAATGACTCAGCACCATCCAGGCAGCCCCCTGACCTTTTCAGCCATTGGCTTTGAAGAACACACTGTAACACCCTATAGGCTGAACCTGTGTATATAAGCTAGCTTACTTCCTGAATAAAGCGGATCTGCGTCACTGAACCTGGTCCCCAGAGTTGGGTCTCTGCGTCTCTGTTGTCCTCACCCCCAGTGGGCCTTGTCCACATTCTGGTGCCCAGACAGGAACCTAACCGGTATCCAAGGGACGGGTGAATGACCCTCCACAATGGGAAACCTTCTTCCCCACTCCCGAGCCCCGCAAGCTCGAGCCCTCCATGCCCTTTTGCAGAGTAGGCGAGTTAAAGTAAGTGAAAAGGATCTTTGTACCTACTGGGAAATCCTCTCAGGTTTCAACCCCTGGCTTCAGGACGCACCTCTTTGGGACCCCAATATTTGGGCCTGAGCTCTCCGGCATGTCTGTTCAGCGGAAGTACATGAGGGAAAAACCTTCCCTCTCAGCCTCATTCCTTTCCTACTAGCCATCTCCCACCGAGGCACTGAGGAGCCCCTCCCTTCCTATTCGCCCCCCTCCACTGAGGAGGAAAGCAGTTGAGCCACTGAGTTTGATGGACTTGCAGCCAAGCGTGCAGAAACGAAACTGGATACATTAGAAACTGCACCATCAGCTCCTCCACCCGAAGAAGCGGAAGTTGACACTTTCGCATTCCCTGCTGGGGCTCAATGCCCCACCCCAGCCTCTCAGATGCCATTTTCTACCCCAGCTTTAACTCCAACACGTGTTCCCACTGTAGACCCATGGGCCAGCCAATATGCCGCCATGTCTTTTTCCTTTTCCTCCCTCGTTTGTCTGTCTGTCTTGTCTATTTTTCTGTATCTCTTGCTCTCTCTCTCTCCCCCACTTCTCTCTCTGAAATGATGCTGGAAGGACCCAGCCATGGCACAGTGGCAGAGATCACACCCTTTTGTAACATAAGGGAGAGGTTGTGCTTGTGTTTTTCAGCCAATTTGGATCCCAGGAACCCCCCAACCTGCTTGACAGGGTTTCTTGGGCACCCACTAAGTGGTTCAGTCTTCACCCATCCAAAGCCACAGCCCTGGCCTCCTCCACACCGACTATGCCTGAGGGAAGGAGGTCCTCAGCACTCCAGAAGACCTCGCGGCTGGTGTGCATGCCCCATCACCTGGGGAGATATGGAGGCTTTGGTGGGGCGGGCCCAGAGAATGGCCCCTGACGGACCCAGAGGTCCATGCACTCTGTTCCTCCTCATGTGTGCCTTTATCACAGCAAACTCCCAGACACAAGGAGATTCTGACATCTGGGCAGCTGTTCCCCACACTGGCATAATTATGCCTGTTGAAGTTAATAGCCCACAGTTTCCAGCAGTATATTCCAGTAACTGCTCCCTTAGTCTCCCTTGTGACAATAGTGGCCGGGAATCCCAACAGTGCAACAGCACTATATGGGTTAACCTCAGTGACCCAATGTTACTTAAGTTTACTCTGAATAATACCACCATACCCTCGGAGGGGTGGGTCTTCCTTTGAAATCATACTACAGGGGACTTTGCTGAAAATGGTACTACCAACCAAGGCTCAGTACTTGGCCTACAAGCCCTCCTCCCCCTAGCTACCAACAGCTGGACCTGCCCCACTAACCTTGCCTTCCCAGGGTTGCCTCTTTGCCTGTTCCTGTATGACGAACATCTAAGAACACTCCTGAGAGAAGGAATTCCCTGGAGAGACTGCCGCATTGCCTCTGGCCTGGATGCACAGACCATCAACCTCGGAGTTTGGCATCGGAAGCTGAGAGACGGAATGCAACCATATGCAGTACGCAGCCCACAGCAAACCATTTGTTCTGTGTTTGGATGCTGGGACCTTTGTGGGAAGGGGGCATTCATGGACCCACATCCATTTTTTTACAATGAAAATGGAACTGTTTAATGGCACCTGGAATGTCTCTGTAGCACAATGGGAGGGAAATGACATCCTGACCCCTAGGAGGAATCCCCTGTTTAAGACCCCTGTTCTAGCCCTGGCCAGTTGGCTCAGTGGTAGAGCGTCGGCCTGGCGTGCAGAAGTCCCGGGTTTGATTCCTGGCCAGGGCACACAGGAGAAGCGCCCATCTGCTTCCCCACCCCTCCCCCCTCTCCTTCCTCTCTGTCTCTCTCTTCCCCTCCCGCAGCCAAGGCTCCATTGGAGCAAAGATGGCCCGGGCGCTGGGGATGGCTCCTTAGCCTCTGCCCCAGGTGCTAGAGTGGCTCTGGTTGCAACAGAGCAACACCCCGGAGGGGCAGAGCATCGCCCCCTGGTGGGCATGCCAGGTGGATCCCGATCGGGCACATGCGGGAGTCTGTCTGACTGTCTCTCCCCGTTTCCAGCTTCAGAAAAATACAAAAAAAAAAAAAAAAAGACCCCGGTTCTATTTCCTAACTAGTTCAACATTACAGAAGCTTGCCTCATTGTTTAATCCAGCTAATCTATTAGCATATAGTATAATAGGTATTGTAATTATTTTAGTTCTACTAGGGTTCCATTGCATAATGCGTAGCATTCAGAAGCTACAACAGCAACAAGCAGTTATCAAGCAAGTTCAACTGGCCTTAATGAAAAGAGAAGGGGATATGTGGGTGGGGCGCAGAGCACATTCCTAGCAGCTGTGGCTGACACAATGCTGTGAGAATACTCCAGCTCCTGGAACCCTCCTGGGCACACCCAGGAAGGGAGCTCGCCCGCTATACGGAAATGATTCAGCACCATCCAGGCAGCCTCCTCACCTTTTCAGCCATTGGCTTTGAAAAACACGCTGTAACACCCTAAAGGCCAACCTGTGTATATAAGCTAGCTTACTTCCTGAATAAATCAGATCTGCATCACTGAACCTGGTCCCTGGAGTCAGGTCTCTGTGTCTCCATCATCCTCACCCCTGGTGGGCCTTGTCCACAAAAGCAATCAATAAACAACTAAGGTGCCACAACAAAGAACTGATGCTTCTCATCTCTCTCCCTTCCTGTCTGTCTGTTTCTGTCTGTATGTCTCTCTCACTAAAAAAAATAATATTAAATATTAATATATAATAGTGTGGGACCAGGTACCATGGCCATGCAGGTTCACATTGGATTTGGACAGATGGCAGAGAAACTGTGGAGCCTGAAAATGGTGGACTATTCTGTTTACTAGAGTCTCACAATGGTGATGAGCAAGCAGGCAGGGAAAACCACTTCTCTCTCTCCAGGCTGACTAGCAATCAGGTGGCAGGGTGTGGGGGAGTGGCCTTCTCTGGAAAACAATAGCCAAAAATGGCCTTTTTCAATGGCAGCAATCTACAATCTGTCACCCTGAGGGCAAGCACCTGTAGCCTTACACAGACTATACACACATGGTGCTTCCCCGTGCTCATGCACCAGTCAGGCAAAGTATAAGCAAGCAAGCCTAACACAGTTGTATGACCAACATTCCACCCCTTTAGGGTTTCTCACTTCACAAGCTACATGATAGGTATCTTCCATGATGGTCCCTGTGTGAGGAGTGAGGTACATTACATAAACAAACAGACTATAGCAGCAACATAAGTTATAAAATTACAATAATTACAAAGGTGCCTTTACAATGTTTCCCTGAGCACTTTGCCCAAGGTGCTAACTGGAGGCCCATCTCTAGCCCCTTCCCCATGGTAGGTAGCAGGGCCTGTATAATCCAGGGCTGTGTCCATGGAAATAGTAAAGTGTCCTTGGTACATCTCTGCAACTGGATGAGAGTAGCTTCCTGGTGCAGGAGGGCTTCCACTGGAGCTGGGTCCCCCATCAGGGTCTTTCATATGGTCCAAAAGTGGCATGTCCATCCAACAAGAGAACTGGTGCCCCCTTGCTCAAGCTAGTGACCTTTAGGGTCAAACCAGTGACCATGGAGTCTTGTCTATGATCCCACACTCAAGCCAGCAAATGCATGCTCAAGCTGGATGAGCCCACACTCAAGCTGGTGACTTCAGGGTTTTGAACCTGGGCCCTCTGTGTCCCAGAATGACACTCTATCTACTGAGCCACAGCCTGGTCAGGCTACCAAGGGCTCAGTGAATTTCTACCTGAATTGTGCTCCCAACTGGATATAGGTCTGGATCACAGAGTGCTCCACTACCTGCAGAGGGGGTTGTGGCTGCCCCTGAGGGACTCTTTGCTACTGAGTTTTTACCTTCTGGGCAACCACTAGCCAGGCTCTGAGTCTATGGATGGCAGCTTCAGCCCAAGCCTCCTCCTCCTCAGAAGTTAGAAACATCTGCTCTCAGTGACTCAGAGCCACTCCACTGGCATGGATGTTCCTTCTTTGGCAACCATTTTGGATCCAGTGGCTGCCAGCTCTTGGCCTGAAGCTGAGACTCGAGCTCTTGAACCTGCAGGTGTGTCTCCACCAACTGTCAGTGCCAGTGTTTCATTTCCAGGGCAAACTGGAACTCATGAACCTGTAACTCCTTCTCCAGAGATTACTCCAGTTCCAGGTGTCATTGGTGTTCAGCCTGCATCTCACACTGCAGCTTTTGAGAGGGGTTGGCCTCATTCTCCAATGCTTGCTCCAGTTCAAGCTATTACTGGTTCTCAGCCTGTAGCCTGACCTGTAGTTCTTGAACCTTCAGCTCTTTCCCCAGCAACAGTTCCAGCTCATGCCTTTATGGTCTGTAGCTCACCCTGAAGCTTTTGACCTTGGGCGGCTTCTCACACAGAGCTCTTGGTTTCCTCTTGCAGGGTTGTAAAAAGTAGCCAGCCCATCGTCCCCAAAAGGAGAACCATGGGGAACCATACACTGGAGAGCAATGACCACTCTTCTATCCCCAGCCTTCAAGGGTGTTGGCTGCTCCATACCAATCAAATTTGATTCCTTCCAACTACACCAGATATAAGGCCAATTTCACATTGAATTCAAGCAGATGGTAGAGAAACTGTGGAGATGGAAAATGCTGGACCATTCCATTTATTAGTCTCACCATGGTGTACAAGAAAGCAGGCAGGGAAAACTGCTTCTCTCTCTCCAGGCTGACTAGCAACAAGTGGTGGGGAAGACCTCTTCTTCAGCAAACAATGAGCCAAAAATGGCTCCTCCCAATGGCAGCAGGCAATCCCCAATCTACCACCTGCTGCCCTGAGGGCAAGCAGCCACAGCCCTACATAGACTATACGCAACCCCCATGTTCATGCACCAATCAGGCAAAGTACAAGCGAGAAAGCCTAACACACTTGTTTGCCCAAAAAATAGTTAATATAAAAATTACATATTAATTATAATATTTTTCTATATTACTCTGAAGGAGCCATACACTAAACCTGACAAACTCAGAGAAGGCCAGGATGGTGAGCCCTACAATTGAGAGACCTAATGTAATGACATAGGATGGTCTGAGCATAAAAATTCCTCCCTCTGACTGGTGTGAAGAGGTATCTCATTGTGGTTTTAATTTGCATTTCTCTAATGATTAGTGATATTGAGCATTTTTTCATATGCCTATTGGCCATCTGTATGTCCTCTTTGGAGAAGTGTCTATTCATTTCTTGTCCCATTTTTTGATTGGATTGTTTGTCTTCCTGGTGTTGAGTTTTACAAGTTCTTTATAAATTTTGGTTATTAATCCCTTATCAGATGTATTGTTGATTATGTTCTCCCATTGTGCGGTTTGTCTTTTTATTCTGTTCATATTGTCTTTAGCTGTGCAAAAGCTATTTAGTTTGATATAGTCCCATGATAGGTGCTGGTGAGGATGTGGAGAAAGGGGAATCCTCCTGCACTGTCGTTGGGAATGCAGACTGCTGCAGCCATTGTGGAAAACAGTATGGAGATTCCTCAAGAAATTAAAAATCGAACTGCCTTTTGACCCAGCCATCCCACTTATAGGAATATACCCCAAGGACACCATATCACCAACTGAAAAAAAGAAATGCACCGCCATGTTTATGGCAGCACTGTTCACAATAGCAAAGATCTGGAAACAGCCCAAGTGTCAGTCAGTGGATGAGTGGATTAAAAAGCTGTGGTACATATATACAATGGAATACTATGGGGCTATGAAAAAGAAGGAAATATTACCTTTTGCAATAATATGGAGGGACCTGGAAACTGTTGAGTGAAATAAGCCAGGCAGAGAAAGAAAAATATCATATGACCTCACTCATTTGAGGAATCCAAGGAATAATGAGAATTGAGGAACAGAATTGAGACAGAGGAGGGATCAAAGGGACCAGAGGAAAAGATGACAGAGGGAAAGGGGATGATAGGATGGGATAAACCTGAAGGGAAGGGGGGAGGGCACTGTAGGGAAGGAGACAAGGGAGATGTTGAGGGGAATAGGGAGGAGGGGGGATGCATTTGAGGTGACCCTAGAATCTATGCAAACACAATTAATGAAATAAATAAGTAATTTCTCCCTAAAATACAGTCACGAGGGTAGTCACATCCTGAGCCTGCAGCTCCCTTGACAAAGGTCAGTGTTTACCCTGAGTCAGCCTGTCTATTTTCCTTCTGCATCTAAGATAACATACCTTTGAAATGTCAGTGTAATCTCCCATTTCAGAGCCCCCAGGGTACACCACGCACCAGAGCAGACACCACAGAATTCCTCATTGTTACCTTGTTCCTGGAATGCTCTGTGTGCTGGAAATGCTAGCTGTTAGCCATCCTGTACCCGCCAGTGTAAGAGAAATATGTGTCTGTTTCACTTTATATTCAATCCCAGAGATTTCCCTGCTTTGCTTTCTCTTGCCCCCTTAACCTACTACCAATGGATTCATGCAACCCTTCTTACAGCTCCTCCTTTGATTCCAATATATAAAATAAGCTGCAAAACTGCCATTCTCAGAAGCATTTTCTCAATCTGTTCAGGTTTTGCTTCCTGGCAAGTGTCATCAGTTTGGTTCAAGTAAACTCTTATAGGACCTTTTTCTTAGGCCGGACAGTTTTGGTCAACATTACTATAAGTTCACATGTTTAGGTAGACCAGAACCTTTCTTTACTTTTACATTAGAAAAAAACCACAAAGTTTCTAAAACCTGTGCTCAGCAGGGCTTTCTGATCTATGAGCTCGTGTCTACCTCCTAACTAATCATGAAACAGAAGGTGAGAGGAGGGGCTACCAACAACTGGAAAATTGGGTCAGATTGAAATGGTATATTCCATTTCTGAAGGACTGTTGATGCTTTGGGTTTTTTTATTACTAGTCTTTTTTATTACTAGTACATTTTATTGAGCACAAGAAGTTTGGTTATTACCTTTTATCAAAATGTCAGGAAGGCAGGTTTTAAAGTGAACTAGACATTCTTCCTGTCCAGAGTCTCTGAAATTGATTGCAAGTGAATCATCTCAGGAGAGAAGCCGGGAGCATCCCTAATGATGTGCATCTGTGAGGCTTTGCTTGGCATTTGGCTGCATTTACATCACTATAAACGGCAATTACAGCTGAGCATTTCTGGCAGACACAGAGAATGTGAGTTACAACTGCAGGTTTCCTGCCTGGGTTTCTGCCAGGAGCCTGAGTCACTGGCCAGACATCTGTAGCACATTAAACTATACTCTTGTTATCTCTCAACATGCTGAACAATGGCTCAAACCTCTGACAAAACAGGTGTCTGATGCCTTTTCAAGAAACTCTAAAGTTAGGCAGCAATTCATGAGCCTGCCCAAAACTTCTAGGGTAATTTATACAGTAAAAGAAAAGCCAAAATATAGCTGAGATGATTTTTGTAGTCTGAAATTTATTTAAACTTTATGAACTTGAAATATTCTTTTTAAAATTTATTGATTGATTTATTGATTTTAGAGAAAGAGAGAGAGAGAAAGAGGAGAAACATCAACTTGTTCTACCAATCTGTGCATTGATTGGTTCACTCTTATATGTGCCCTGACCTGGAATAAAACCTGTAACCTTGGTGTATTAGAATGATGCTCTGCCCACATGTCTGACACCTTGATTTCAGCCCATAAAATTCTGAGCAGAGAACAGCTACACCAGAGCCAGAGTTTTAATTTACAGAAACTGAAATAATAGATTTGTGTTATTTAAAGGTGCGAATAGAAAACTAATACAAGACGAATTAGTTTATTAATCAAAACTTTTATATAAAGCAGAAAATTATGACGAGTGATATGGACATTTACATTGTAATGAAATAAATATGTGTTTATTAACTTTCTGACTTCTATTGTAGGACAAATAAATTCTACAATTAAAATTTCAATTTTCTTTCGGAAAAAAAAAAAGAATGATGCTCTAACCAACTGAGCTACCCAACCAGGATAAATTCATGGATTTAGATGGTCTGTGTTGTAGACTAAATGTTTGCATCACCCCAAAATTTACTTCTTAAATCCTAATCCCTGATATAATGGCATTTGGAAGTAGAGTCATTGGGGGGTGACTATGTCATGAATGAAATTGATATTCTGAGAAAGAGGTCCAGAGAGCTTCCCTGTGAGAAGGTGGCAAGAAGATGGCATCTATAGACTGAGAGGAAGGCTCTCACCAGACGCTGAATCTGCTGAGGCCTTGACTTTGGATTTCCCAGTCTCCAGAACTGTGAGAAACATACTTCTGTTGTTTAAGCCACTCAATCTGTGGTGTTTTGTTGTAGCAGCCTACATGGTTTAAGAAGAAAAGTCACAATATAACTGATGACATAAGAAATGTTTCAACCTGTAGAAAAGGTTAATGAGTTTATTTGAGCCAAACTGACAAAAACTTCTGGGAAGCAAAATATCAACAGATTGAGAAAATGCTCCAGAGAATGGCAGTTTTTCACCTTCTTTTATACATTAAAATCAAAGGAGGAGGCATAAGGGGTTACATGAAAACCATGGGTGATAGATTAGGTGATAGATAAAATGACTACTCAGCTGCCATCTGAGAACAGTGCAGCCCCAAGGAGGAGGAAGGGCTCAAAACAGAACATCCCCATCCCCCACTGTGAGGCTGTAGGTAATTTGCTTGCTATTCTCTCTTAATGGCATCCTGGCCTTTACTTTGAAATGTAGCAAAAAGCTTACCTTTGCAGGAATGTCAGCTTACTTTGGGGAGGGATCTGACAACTTGGAGAGTTTAAATCACAATAGTTGTTTGTGAAAGCCTAGCCACAGCCCAGAGGCACAAAGTTCCAGCTGATCCTGGGAGATTCCTGACCTCCTGGCTGTCTTCAAGATTTACCAAGGACAGCAGATAGGACCCTGATTAGGCCTGTGCTACATCAGAAGAACTTGAAGAGGAGGGGATTCTGTAGCTGAATCACCCCCCTCCTGCTCATCATCAAGTCAGTGACCAAAACCACAAACCAACATGTGCTGATCTGAGCATGTCCAGGTGTGCCAACTCCATGCCAGCAAATGCTTGCAGCAAGCCCTATAGCTAACACTCTCTCCCGCAGCTTGGGGCTGACACCCTTTGCTGATCTAAGCCCACCTGCATCCAGGTGTTTTAAAATAAACTTTCTTTTTGGAACACTCTAGCTTCGTGTTTTTGGTTCAGTGATGGTTTCTGCCTTTCATTAGGGAGGTGGGAGAAGGAAAATCTCTGGGATTGGATAAAAAGTAAAACAAATAAACACATACTTCTTTTACTTAGGTGGGTACAGGACAGTTAGCTGTTAACAATGAATACAATAACAATAACAATGAAGGGTTTTGCGGTCTCTGCTCTAGTGTAGCCACGGGAAAGAAAAGGAAATTACCTTGGCATTCCAAAGGTATGTTATTGTAGATGCAAAAAGACAACAGACAGGTTCAGTTACAATAAAGATTGACATTTTTCATAAAAGATACAGGCCTAGGACATGACTACCTGCCATGACTCACCTTTAGTTAGAAAATTTTAATTTCAGACCATCCTGTGTTGTTATTTTAGGCCTGTGAGTTTGTAAAGCTGCCATGTAGGCCTCCTCTGAGCTTGTCAGGGTTGGTATGTGGCCCCTTTTACATCCACAGGGAGGTGGAATTTGATAGTCTGCACCTGGATTTAGATGGTCTGAATAGAAGTGAGTGTGCTGGAAGCTCAAAGGGTGGTTGTTCTCAGTGCATGCCCACTGCTTCCTGCTCCCCATCTCCCCTGCTGCCTCTGGAACCCAAGCCACCATCATCTTACAGAAAAGACTACAAAGTCTTCATCAGTTGTTTTCTGATTCTTGGCCCTTTTACAATTCATTCTCCACTCAGCAACCATGGTAATCTTTTATAAATATAAATGTAGGCAGGATTTTTTTTGCTTTAAGCCATCCAATGCTGTTTGACTTCCCCAAGCTCCTTCCCATGACCAAAGGCACCACATTTTCTGGCCTCTGCCATCCTCTCTAGGTTCAACTCCAACCATTCTTCTTACAGCTTTTTCATCTTCAGCTGATGTTTTTTCTTTCAAACATGCCATGCTTGTCTTCTCTGGGCCTTTGCAGTAACTTCTCCCTCTGTGTGGATGCTCTTTCTTCAGTGTTTTTCCATGATAGGCTCCTTTGTATCTCAGCTCACATATCTCCTCCTGAGAGGTCTTTCCATATCATTTGATTTATTTTATTTGTAGCACTTACATTATTTTAAAGTACATGCGGAAGAAAAATTGGGGAATGCTACAAATAACTTTATAGTCATAAATTCTATAGCTTAGACCAAATTGACCAACTTCTCTAAAGCAAAAAACTACTGAAATTCAATTAACCTGAAATAAACAGTCTGGATAGCACTATAACCATTAAAGAAATTGAACTTGTAATTAAAGAGCTTCTGATAAAAAAACTCTCTAGTCCCAGATGGTTTTACTACAAATTCTACCAAACATTTAAAAAATAACATCAACTTCACATAATTAATTCCAGAAAACAGGAGAGAATATTTTATGAGGGTTCAGCATTACCTTAACACAAAGACATCACAAAAATTAAAAACTACAGACCTATATAACTGTCATAAACTGAAGCATAAAATCATCAACAAAACTTTGGCAAACTAAGTATAAAAAGTATTATACCCCATGACTAAGTACACAACTGGTCATTACTTGACCAGTGGTCATGACCAAATGTGTACCTGGAATTTATTCTAGATATGCAAATTTGTTTTACCATTCAAAATTTGATCAATATAACTCACCACATCAATAAAATGAACAAATAAAATCATATGATCACATCAATCATTGAAGAAAAAGCATTTTACAATATCCAACAGCCAAAGTATAATTAAAGAGAAAATTCTTCGACTTGCTAAGTACATCACAGTAATTAATGTGGTATGACACAGGGCAAAGAATAGACAACTAGATCAATGGAACAGAATGGGAACCCCAGAAATAGACTGGCATCAGTTGAGTCTTTGACAAAGGAACAAAGATAATTCAATAGAGAAAGGGTAGTGTTTTTAACAAATGGTGCTGGAACAATTAGATACCCATATACCGAAAAAAATAGAGCTAAACACAGACCTTATAACTTTTATAAAGTTAACTTAAATGTATCATGCACCTAAATATTAAATAAAAAACTATAATACTTCTAGAAGATAACATAGGAGAAAATCTAGGTAACCTTGGGTTTGGTAATGACTTTTTAGATACTCACACCAAAAAGACAATTCATTAAAAAAAAAAAGATAAGCTGACTTCATTAAAATTTTTCAAAAAGAAAAAAAACCTTCTGCTCTATGAAAACTACTCTTAAGAAAACAGACATGCCACAGAACAGGAGAAAATATTTGTAAAACACATGTTTGATACAGAACCTGTATTCAAGATATATAAAAAACTCCTAAAACTCAACAATAAAGAGAAAAATAACAGTTAAAAATGTGCAGGACATCTCACCAAGAAGAAAGCAGATGGCAAACATACATATAAAAAGATAATCCATATCAAATGTCATTAGAAAATTGTGAATTAAAGTAACAATGAAATACCCCTACAGACCTATTAGAGTCATTAAAATCCAAAACACTGACAAGACCAAATGCTGATGAGGATGTGGAGCAACAGGAACTCTCACTCGTTGCTGGTGGAAATGCAAATGATATAGCCAGTCTGGAAGACACTTGGATGGTTTTGTAAAAGCTAAACCTAGTCTACCATATGATGAGGCACATCACATCAATACAAGGTGCCAATAATAGAGAAAATCATGTAGAGAGGAGAAGGGGTATATGGGAACACTTTAAACTACCTGGTCAATCTTTTTTGTAAACTTAAACCTGCTCTTAAAAATAAAGTATATTAAGTTAAAAATTAGTGGTGGAATTTAGGTGATTACATGGATGGTAAATAAAATTTTCAATTTGTTGTATGCTGGAAACATTTTATAATAAAATATATACAGAGAGAAGTTGTGTACTTCACACAAAACCTGTATACAAATGTTCATAGAAGTTTCATTCATAACAGCTATAAACTTAAAACACTTTAGATATTTTTCAGTAAGTAAATTCTTAGACAAAATGTCTCCATCTGCACCATGAAATACTTCTCAGCAATAAAAAAGGCTGAACTATTGATACATAGCACAATTTAGATGACTCTAAAGCAGCGGTTCTCAACCTGTGGGTTGCGACCCCGGTGGGGATCAAACAACCAAAACACAGGGGTCACCTAAAGCCATCGGAAAATACATATTTAATGTGTTTTGGTCATTCAACCCCCGCCAGGGTCGTGACCCACAGGTTGAGAACCGCTGCTCTAAAGGGAAGAAACCTGAATGGGAAGAGCCAATCCTCAAAGGTTATATACTATATGATTCTATTTATATAACATTCTTGAAATGACAAAATTATAGAAAAAGAGGACAGATTACCAGTTGCCAGGATTAAGGACAGGGTAGGAGGAAGAAATGAATGTGTTTATAAAAGGGCAACACAAGAAAGTTTGTGGTTATAAAATGTTCTCTATCTTGACTGTGGTGGTGGATACATGAGCCTATATAGAACTAAAAGAACAGGTGATATAATTCTATAGAAGTAGATATGCATACACACACAAGTACAAGTACAATTGGGGAAATCTGAAAAAGATGGTGAATTGTATCAATGTTACTATCCTGGTTGTAATATAGACTATAATTTTCCAAGATGTTTTTATTTGGGAAACTAGGTAAAGGGTACATGAAATCTCTCTGTATTATTTCTTGCAAGTCAATGTGCAGCTAGCTACAATTACCTTAGTAAAAGTTCAATTAAATAATTAAATTCACTACACAATTTGTTAATATTTCTTTGCATTAGAATGCAGGCACCATAAGAAGTTTGCCTCTGTTGTTCATTGTTGTGTCCTCTTCATGTTTCCTGAGACATAGTAGGTGCTCAATAAAATTTCCACTCAGAGGCTAACTCTATTGCTATCAACATGATTATTTGAAGATGTCCAAAAAATGAGAAAGGAGATGAAAAGGAAAGCCAGACACCTCCCCCCACGTATTTCCTTTGATATTTTCAGAGAAACAGACATCTAGATTCCACCATTTATGACTTGCCATGTCACAGAAATTTCTTAAGGAACAGTGACAGATAAGAAGCTGAACTAGTTAGCCTTGATCAAAAAAATATATTAGAAAAGAGTCTTCAAAGGCTTTATTAAACTTAGATTAAAAAAATAAAACAAAAAACCAAACAGACTTTTTTTTTCTTAATTTTTTTTTCATTTTTCTGAAGTGAGAAGTGAGCAGGTAGAGACAGATTCCTGCATGTGCCCAGCTGGGATCCACCCGGAAAGCCCACTAGGGGGCGATGCTCTGCTCATCTGGGTTGCTGCTCTGTTGCAACTGGAGCCATTCTAGTGCCTGAGGCAGAGGCCATGGAGCCATCCTCAGTGCCCAGGGCAAACTTTGCTCCAATGGAGCCTTGGCTACAGGTGGGAAAGAGAGAGAGAGAAAGGAGAGGAGGAAGGGTGGAGAAGCAGATGGGTGCTTCTCCTGTGTGCCTTGGCTGGGAACCGAACCCAGAACATCTACATGCTAGGCCGACACTCTACTGCTGAGCCAACCAGCCAGGGCCCAGATTTTTATTCTTAGAACAGTTTTAAATTTACTTAAAAATTGAACAAAGAGATTCCAAGATGGCAGCAGAGTAGGCAGACATACAGATTGCCACCTCCCAGGACCAAACTGGATTACAAGTTAATTTAAGAACAATCATCATGAAAAACCAACTTTGCACTAAAAGAACAGGACTCAAAAACCAAGAAGCACAGAGGAAACCACACCAAGACTGGTAGAAAGTGCAGAGATGCAGTGGGGGTTCCTCCACTTCCAGGAGCAAGGGGCAGCTGAGGGTTCAGAGGGATTCTTGTTGCAGGAAGAGAGACCCTGAGGGGAGGGAGTCCACAGCCCCAGGACCAGAGCCACAGCCTAGAGACCCAGAAACTGGAGGAGACAGACTGACAGCATTGAGTGGGAAGAAGAGTGGGATTTCTGTCTGCAGGAAATGGCTTGCGAAGAAGTTGTAGCTGCCTTAAAGGGCCAGGCCAGAAAATCTCTCCCAAAGCCACATACCTGGGGCTCCGGGGCTGAGGAGAGCTGAGAAGACTGGTCTTGCATAAGGAGAGTGGGGGGATGGAGGCACAGTGACACAAACGGTGATGGGGAGAAGAATAACTGTGCTGAGTCATTCTCCAATACTGATGTGGCCATAGGCAGGGGGAGTGGCACTCCCTCCATCCAGCACAAGCCTAGCGTAAAACCAACTGACTCACCTCCAGAAAGCACTCCAGCTCCAATCAGCAAGAAAGGCCACTAGGAAAGGAGGAAGTAAAGGGGAGGGGCAGTGACTCCGGTTTCCGGGGAGACCTGAGCTACACCTCTCCCTTCTGAGTTGGAGAATGTGCCCCGCCCCTGGAGAGTACCTGGGCAGACCACATCTTATGGTTCTCAGAGGTCACATCCATTGCATTCCTGTAAACTTACCATACAAAAAAAAAAAAAAAGAAAAAAAGGCCAGGATAGAGTTTCATCTGGGGCCAAAGAACAAGATACGTCCACTACCCCCATCCTAATTACATAAGTTCCCTGCTAGGCTCAGCAAACCAACAGCAGGGAAATTAAGACTTTTTTGTGGCTCAACTTGTTAGGGAGAATTAAAATCCAAGCAACCATCAGAGGTTGAGGGATTAATCCCTGGAGAAGGAGCCACATTCCATGTACCAACCTCAGCTGCCCTACCCCAACAAGCCTGCAAACCACACAGAAAAAATGGGAAGACAGAGAAATGTAATCCGGGGCGTTGCTCTATTGCGACCAGAGCCACTCTAGTGCCTGAGGCAGAGGCCATGGAGCCATCCCCAGTGCCCGGGCCATCTTTTGCTCCAATGGAGCCTCGGCTGTGGGAGGGGAAGAGAGAGACAGAGAAGAAGGAGAGGGGGAGGGGTGGAGAAGCAGATGGATGTTTCTCCTGTGTGCCCTGGCCGGGAATTGAACCCGGGACTTCTGCGCACCAGGCTGACGCTCTACCACTGAGTTAACTGGCCAGGGCCCATCTCTTTATTCTTAATAGAGTTTATTTAGAATATTCTTAGTGAAACATTTCAGCTTTAAAAAAATCCTACTGCATTGAAGTAGAATAAGAATATAAAAAATTAATTAAATGAAAAGACAATTTAGTTGCAAATTTAATTCTGTAACTGTCTTTGGACTGATGACTGCTATGAACATAAAAAGGATGATCTGTTGGCAAATCAGAAATAGCCCCTTAAGTCTGAGCGATCACTTTTTTGCTGACCTTCCCTTGAAATCAAGGCTCATCTCCTTGCTTTTCAGATTCAAATATAATACCCGGCTGGGGAGGAAACAGTAGCAACTGAACTAATTAATTGTCAAGTTTCTGAAAAATCTAATAAGAGATCTTAGAGCAGTGGTTCTCAAAGTATGCACCAGGGCACACTGGTGTGCCCTAGAAGATTTCCAGGTGTGCCCTATGGTATTCCAGAGAAATATGTGTCTGTTGGGGACCAAAAACCAACAAGGTTTATGGAGTTTAGATTTTTGGGGGGACAGAGGTGTGGGAAATTGGCTGTAAGATGACAGTCTGCCCAATCCCCCACCTCACTTGCCTGATTAGGTTGCAAAAGGCTGTTAAGTTGTGGTGCTGGATTGTTTACACTACCCCCCATGTTCCCCAGAAAGACTGGAGGCAAGTTTCTTCTATCCTTTGTTTGGTGTAAAGTTAAGATGATATGTATGGTGGGGGTTTTCTGCACTCAACACAATTAAGAGTAAAAAGAGAGGAATTCTTCAATGTATTGATGAGGAAATGAGAGTTTGCCTTTCAAATATATGCCCAGACATTGAAGAAATCGCTAGAACATATCAGGCTCATGTTTCTCATAAACACAAGAATGAAAAAACTTAACACATTCATGCTGGGACCTGCTGAATTTATTAAATCTTACTAAGAATGTATCTATATATATAAAAAGATAACTCTTTTGTTGTTTTTTTATTTTTTAACCCCTCTTTTATACAAATTCTAATAAGTATAACAAAAAATGTAACATAAAAATATTTTTAATGTAAGAATAAATTTATTTTTGTCATATTTATTTCATTTAATTGCCATAAAAGCATGCTTGGACTTTATATTTTTTTCTTTAATATTTGACTTAATTACTATAACATATTTTTAAGAAACTTGTATATAGTGCACCTACAATTATTTGTAGGATTTTAAATGCGCCCTGACTTCAAAAAGTTTGAGAACCACTATCTTAAAGTGCAACTGTTGAAGAGTTCACCAGCTTTGAGAGTTTCCTTAAATTGAGTTCAGCAAAGGAAGGTTAAGATAAACTTAAGGATTAAAAAAAAAACTGTTTTGAGGAAGTGTGCATTTTAATCTGCTGGTTCTAGGATGTAGCTTGCTACTCTAAAGCAGTGGTTTTCAGCCAGGGATGATTTTGTCGCCCAGAAGACATTTGTCCACATCTGAAAATATTTTCAGTTATCACAGTTAGTGGTGGGGGAAGGTGCTAGTGGCATCTGAATAGAGGCCAGGGACGATGCTTAACATCCTACAGTGTATGGAGGGGCCTCCACACCAAAAAATTATGTGGTGCCCAATGTTAATAGAGCCAACACTGAGGACCCCTGCTTTTGGAGAACGAACCATGGAGTCAGACAAACTGAATTCAAATCCTCAATGTATCATCTAATAGCTGACTAATTTGGGGCAAGTTACTAAATCTCTCTGTGCTTTGATCTCTTATTTATAAAATAGTGGAGTATCTGTTGGAAGTGACAGAGGAAACCAGGATATCCTGAAGGCTCAGTAAATTGTTCTCACCTTCATAACTACTATTAAGGTTAAGACCTAAGGTATGCACCCTTCTCTCTTTTCTTCCTCTCTCCCTCCTTTCTGCCTCCAATAACTACACTGAGTGGGCACTCTGACCAAAGCACTGGGGGTATAACAGGAGGAGTAATGGGTATACCTGGTCTTCATGGAGTTTACATCCCAGCATGGAACAGAGTCAGTAAATGGTCACTCATTTCCTGAGTGTAGCACAGGTAAACTGTATGAAGCCACACATGAATAAGGGGCCCAATCCTGAGGGTGCGGTGAGAAATGGCTGTCAGATATGTTCCTGTGGAAGGGGCATTGGAGCTGCATGTAAAGGATGAAACAGAGTAGTGAGTGAAGAGCGATATGGAGAGAAAGTCAAGCCCAGGAAAGCACAAGCCTGACATTCTGAGGCAAGGTGAGGCATGAGACTTCATGAAGCCCAATTAGAAAACTCACCCTCTTCTTACCTTCTCACCTATGTCCAATTTTGAAGCTTTTTATTCCAGATCTATGTGGCAGGCATATTTGAAAGGGAACACACTCCAAGCCAGATAGAAGCATGACCTTCAAGACTGCCCACTCACTAAAGGTAACCTCAGGATTCAGAGAGCACCTGCTTTTTAGCTCATCCATGTTTTATGTGTGTCCCATCTTGCCAGTTAAAAGTAGGTGCAGAAGAGACACACTGGCTTGAGCCTCTTCCAACCCTCAGCTTCTTGCACAGAACCTGGATTGTGAAAGCTCAGTAGATATTTGTTGATCAGTTGCAAGTAGCCTGAGGTCCAGATCCCAATTCCAGTACTATAGCTGTGTGACTTTACAAGTCTTCTAACTTCTCTAAGTTTTAACTTCCTCATAAAGAAAGTTGCAGAGTATACTACTGAAGGCTGCTGAGAACAGTTTCAGGCCCTATAAAGACATTTTCAAGCTGTCCAGGTATAAATATTTAATAAGTTTACATTTGAGCCCCAGGCTCCTTCTAAACTACTGGTCTGTTTCAGTGATCCTGATGGAATGCACTCCACAGACCTGGTGTGAATATATATGAGCCTGTAAGAAGAAAGGTTTATAGTATGTTATCACTACTACATCATTAGTGTTGGAAAAAGAGGGAGAAAAAGGACAGAATAAGCCAATAAGATCAGCAGGAGGAATTGGAGGAAGAGATTATAGAATTCTTAAAGAATTCTTAGGACTGTCCTGCTTATGAGCATCTAATAAACTCTTGTCATTCTGCTTTATCTAAAAGTCTTTCATTTCAGCTGCCATAAAGGAAGGCTGAAATACTGGCCTTGAAAGTGTCTGTAGAGATCTTTTAGTCCTAGGCTAACAACGAGGTTCATTTTCACCTATAAACTCTGTCTGATTTGTGAGGCTTTCCAGATTAGTATGTAGAGAAAAGTACCGAGGCTTCATCCAGATTATTGTGATGATCGATTAGCAATATCTGCTGTGAGAACAGTACAGGCATAATGGTGGTTGTGGAATGTGTTCTATACTTCCGTCCCTTATCAAAACCAGCACCTTTCTTCCGATGATGAAGGACCAGAGAGCTCAGTGACCTAGACTAATGTGACCTAGGTCTGGAGGATCATAGGGGGGGCGGGCAAAAGTAGGTTTACAGTTGTATGTGAAACACAGTTTATTCTTGTATTTTTATTAATTATTGTACTATTTTCCATACCAACAGCTATAAACCTACTTTTTCCCACCCTGTATTAGTCGAATTCTATTAGTGTCAATTTTTTTTCTCTGAAAAGAAAGATTCATTTTAGAAAACTGCTCCTTGTTTATCTGATGGGGCGGCACAGCACGTGCCTCTGCAGTACGGTGGGGTGCTGAGAACACGCGCTCCATCGCTGGGCTCCCTGGGCGCAACTGTCAGAGCATCAGTCACAATCTACACGACTTGAACAACTGTCTTAATTTCACTGTACCTAACTTTCCTTATCTGTAAATGGAGATAGTAATAATAATTTTTTTAAAAAAATTCTTTTGTAGAACCCATGAAGAGATTAAATGAATTACCACAAGTAAAATATTATGGTAAACTCTGACTAGCACATAAAAATACTTTTGAGTGTTCACTGTCTCCTCACTCATCCCTAGTTTGGTTAGCACCTTTACATAAAAATTGAAATGCAATTTGGAAGAAAAGTGGCCCCTCTCTCTTTGAGATTTCCAGCATGGAGAGTGACAAAAGTTTGGATCTGGTTGTGATCACTATGGCTGCATGTGGTGACACCCTCATTTACAAATACAGGGAAGAACAGCCAAAAGATGGAAACAGAAAGATCAAATGACATCATTTAAAATCCGAAGTCCTGCCAGAACTGGAGCAGGATTCTGAACTTAGATTTAAAGGTTGTTTGTTTTGTCTGTGAGCTGGAGTGAAGTTTTTGGCATTCACAGTTAGAAGAGACCTTACTATTTCACAAGGGACCTTTAAGTCCCATGTAGAGGTCTGTCCTTGAGTCATGTGCTCCAGAAGAACGCACCCAAAGGACTTAGGGGAGATGGACCAGTTCAGTCAACAAGGACTGATTGAGCCCCTAGGACTGCTCTTCCTTAGAAAGCATTTGTTGGATGAATGGCTCCTGAGGGCTCAGAAGCACTTCACAGCCCAGAAAGGGTCCCTGAGCTTCCAGAAAACACCAGGCACAGCTGAGCCTGCATGCGGGCTGAGCCTGATTGTGGGCTGCTTTCAGACCAGCCAGCCCAAATTCACTCTAATATATTTGCAGGGACACTGATAGTCTTGAGAACAAGACGTTACATGTCCTCATGCATGCCACCGGATTTCAGAGAACTGTACTGTGAGTTTTACTTTCCTATTGTAATAATGGACAGGGAAGAGAGGTATCTGCTCAGCCCAGCAGGGAACACTTTTGTGGGTAAAACCCAGAATAGCCTGGACAGCTCGTTTCTAGTCAAGAAGCAGCCTGACCTTGATTCTGAACGTCCCAAGTCAGAAGAAGAAATCAGCTTCACCCTTCATCTAGCATCTGGTCTAGACATCCAAACTGTGTTGAGAAAGTTTGGACATTTCTGACAAAGGCAAATATGTTCAAAGAGTAACCATATGATTTACCATTCAGAGATGCTTTAATGAATCCAGGTGTTTACAACACCATCCAGGTGTAAACAGACAGTCTTAAGTTATATGACCAATTTCATATTACGGAGTAAAATCCTCTCCTTAAAAAAACATATTTTATTACATTTTGGAGATTTTATATGATTCAAGAAACTATTCAAATTAAGAATGTACTAATTTCATTTTCTCCAATCATAATTACTGTGTCATGATGACTTGGGAAAGGTTAGCAGAGCAGGTTGATTAAAGAACTAGACTATTTTAGACATATTAATTTATTTTAGATGCTGGGTTTCACTTCGAGCACCTTACCTCTCTGTGCCTCAGTTTTCTCACCTGTGAAATGAGCTATGAAGACTAGCTACCATATTGGGCTGAGATAAATTATAATGTAGGTTTAGAGACAAGTTTAGTGAGTATACATAGTGAACTCTCAGTTTTCACTAACTATTATTTTTAGTATTTAAATAACCCTCAATTGTGAAGACCTCTGGAGACAGTTCGCTGAGTAGTCTTTCAATTATTTACTTGAACAGGCAGTGGATTTTCCTAGGCTCATTAATGATAATCATTATTTTTGTGCTATCTAAGCACTTGAGGACTGCCTTTATTTTAGAAACTGGGATAGCAGATATAACCTTAGGTTGGATTTGACTTATTGATTGTGTTCAAATCATTCAAATAAAAAATATAATATAGGCCCTGGCTTGTTGGCTCAATGGTAGATCTTCGGCCTGGCGTGTGGATGCCATGGGTTCGATTCCTGGTCAGGGCACACAGTAGAAGTGACCACCTGCTTCTCCACCTTTCCCCCTCCCCTTTCTGTGTCTCTCTCTTCTTTTCCTGCAACCATGACTAGATTGGTTCAAGCACATTGGCCCTGGGCACTGATGATGGCTCTTTGGAGCCCCCTCCTCAGGCAGTAAAAATAGCTCAGTAGCGAGCATGCCCCAAAGGGGCAGAACATCAGTCCCAGAGGGGTGTCACCAGGTAGATTCCGGTTGAAGTGCATGCAGAATTCTGTCTATCTCTCCTCCTATCACTTCAAAAAGAAGACAAAAAACATATTTTATATATATATATTGTGGGTCCTGTGGGTCCTGGTCAGTTAGCTTAGTTGGTTAAGAGCATCATACCGAAATGACAAGGTTTGGGTTCGATCCCTGGGCAGGGCACATAAGGGAAGAAACCCAGGAATGCACGACTGAGAAGAACAACAAATGCTTCCTTTCCTCCTCCCCTCTCTGTTCCTTCCTCTATCTGTCTCTCTAAAAATCAATACAAATTAAGCCCTGGCCAGATAGCTTGGCTGTTGGAGTATTGTCCCGGAAGCACAGAGGTTGCTAGTTCAAGGTTGCTAATTCAATTCCCCAGTCAGGGCACATACAGGAGCAGCTCGATGTTCCTTTCTTTCTCTCTTTCCCTACCTCTCTCTCTCTCAAAAAAAAAATAAATAAATAAAAAATATATACATCTATCTATCATCTATCTATCTATCTATCTATCTATCTATCTATCTATCTATCTATCTACCATCTATCTATCTATATGCAATTGCTCTAGAAGAGATTTTTTTAGATAAATGTTGGAGATATGGCAGTCAATTTGAGAAAACAGCTCCTGACTTCTCATGGACATTATAATAAGTAAAAGATAGAAAAAACAATTAAGTCACCACTGCTGCTCAGCCATATCATACTCGTGTTTAAGCACAAGTCACTAACAAATGTAGCAAGTTCATTTAATCACGGTGGGGACAGACACATCTCTGAGGAAGTCAGTTCTTCAGGGGTCACATTTAAGAGTCCCACACTTAGTTCACACAGCCACAGTCCTCAAGCTTCCTCCACTTTCCTGCTAAACCCTGGAGCACTGGATTCTTCTTCCTGGATGGCTGGCTGCTATTCTTAGTCACCAGCAATTTTGCTGTTATGCTCATTCTCTTGTCCATTTTACAAACACGTGACTGTGAGTCAAAGCCAGTGAGAACAGGCATGTTAGGGGGACTGCAGCCTGGAGCTCTTATAACCCAGTGATTAAACTCCTAGATCATGTCGGTACATTATTAATCCTTTCTTTTAAATATAGACCAGTTTTCATTTAACATAGAATGGGCTGACTCAGGTTAGTAATGCTAAACAGGTCATGTAATTATAGTAAAATGTGCAGCCTGAATAAGAGATTCTGGACAGATCCAAAGAGTGAGATGAGGGCTCTGAGTTTCTAGAACCTGGTAATAAGGGGGAATGAGAAACTCTTCTGTTTCTATCATGGTTTTTCTGAAAGTGGGCTGTATTTTCTTTTTTATAGCTTAGTACTGAGCATCATGAATTATATAACTAATCTTGTGAAAGATTTGACATTTGTGGAATTTCTGATAAGTAATGTTAAAACATAGTGATGCTTCCACTAAAATCTATTTTAGATTTAGCATGTGATATTCCACATTTGAATGACATTTTATAATTTATGCCTAATTAATTTGTTAACAATATTTAGTTTGTCATGCTTTTCCATCTGTGCCTTTCCTAACATGAATTTCTTGATATATTACATACGTACAGAAAAGGCAAAACAGCTCGATAACTGTTTTCAGAGTAAACACACTTATCTACTCAGTTCCTAGATCAAGAAATAAGATATTATCAGAACCCAGAAGTCCCTTCCTACAAAGCTTCCCATCAAAGATAGCTACTTTTCTGACTTCCAAGACCATATATTACTTTTTTTTTAGTGTGTGTGTGTGTGTGTGGGGGAGACAAAAAGAAAGAGAGATTAAAAGCATCGATTCATAGTTGCATCACTTTAGTTGTTCACTGATTGCTTTTCATACATTCCTTGACTAGTGGGCTGAAGTTGAGACAGTGATCTCTTCCTCAAGCAAGTGACCTTGGGCTCAAGTTAGTGACAATGGCATCATGCCAATGATCCCACACACATGCTGGTGACCTCATGCTCAAGCTGGTGAGCCTCTGCTCAAGTCAGATGAGCCCACACTCAAACTGAAGACCTCATGGTTTTGAACCTGGGTCTTTAGTGTCCTGGGTTGATGTTCTATTGACTGTGCCACCCTTGGTCAGGCAACCATATATTACTTTTTAAAATCTATTTTAAATATATTGAATTATTTGCTATAGTTTATTTAGTATCTGGTTTCTTTGGTTCAATATTTTTTGCATGTAAATTCATCCATGTGTGTGAACTCAGTTTGTTCCTTCTTGCCATAAATAATTGATTGTATAAATACGCCAAATGTACTTGTTTATCATACTGCTGATGGGTATTTGTGGTTTTATAGTCTATAATGAACATACGTATTTGTGTCTTTGGGAAACATATACCAAATAGAATTGTTTAGAGATACATATATGTATATATTACATTACCTATAATATAATTATATATGACATTATATAATTATATATCACACCAATAATAATAATAGATGTCTAAAGTTACACCCATTTACACTCTCATTAGTAGTGTGAAAATGTTTCATTTCTTCTATATCCTTGCTATCCCTTGGTATTATCTCTGTCATTTTAGTAACTTTGGTGGGGGCACACTTCCTTTTATAATGTGTGTATTTGATTTTCTCCATTCTACATTTGGCATAGCCAGTGACTATTTTTCCCTTCCTAATTTGCAGTAGTGATTGCACTTTAGCATAACTAGTAATTAATATCTAGTCACTGAAAAAAAAGCTGAAACTAAGGTATCAGTTATTCATTTTATTTCTATAAAGAATTTAACCTTCTAATGAATTGAGGAAATATTCCTATTAATTCTGGTAAATTTTAGGAGCAGATAAATGAATCTGATAGCTATTTAAATCCAAGATGTTTTCATACTGTACCTCCTAAAACTAGCCCAAATGCAAACTTAATCAGAAACAGTACAAGCACAACCCTTCCATTACTTTCAATTGGATTGAGTCCAATTCTTGCCATGAACTTCTACTTTCTTCTAAGACCTCAAAGTTAGTAACAATCACACACACTCCCTTTTCCTGTGCTATTTAGCAGAAAGAGAAACTCACAGATGACAGAGTCTGGTTCCAGGGAATCATGTGAGAAGGTGACCAAGAACCAGAAGCTAGGCCTCCAGCCTTCCAGTCTCATCCTGACAAGACATTAGACCTATGACAAGGCTGACCACTCCATGATGTGATTAAACAATGTGTAGTCTCAACCAGTGGCCCCTGGAGTTCCTTTAATCTATGAGAAATGGTGATGTGCACTGGCATGTCAGCATAATCTTACCTATAAGGAAGGAGACCTTCACAAGGCAGACAAGGCTGCAGTACTGCCCCTTATATCTGGGAATGGGAGAATAAAGTAGACCCATTGCAAAGTATTTTGATTCATAAAACAGTACCAAATATGTACCCTGAGAACTAAATTTTAAGTGAGATCCCATAAGCCAGCCTCAGCCTCTGCAATTAATGGATAAGACTTCCCCACTACAGTTAGACAGATGCGTCCAAACTCCTGCACTGCCATTGGCTTCAGCGGCACCTCTAACATGTCCCTTAATGTTTCTAAGCCACATTTTTCTCATTGTTAAAGTCATCATCCCTGCTACCATGAGGGGCTGTGGAGATTAGAAGTGATGTGTGTGTGGCAGAACCATAATGGGAGGTGTTAACCAATTTCCCCTTTTATTCTCCCACCTCATCCCCTTTCACATGGGTCTCCATCTGTCATGGAGCCAGATTCTTCAGAAATGGACCAATGAATAAAAATGACCATTTATCAGCATCTGGTTCCACCTCAGACACACAAGGGTGTGAAGACAAAATACATCCTCCTCTATAGCCCCAAATCTCTCCATGACCTAGAGTGTTGTGGGGATGGGACATCCCCAACTTCCTGTGGTTGAGTTTGAAGAGGAAGTTGGCTGAGGAAGAGAGAGGCACACATTCTTGTGGAGTCTTCTGGTGGGCATAGGAGCCAAGTGTCAGATATCAGCTGTGTAAAGAGCTGCCACTGGGAATAACGGAAAGTCTGAACTTTACCTCATGAGTTATCTTAGTCAGGAGTCGACTGGGGACCAGTCAGAATCAGCAGATCAGAAGTGCAGTAGGTCTGACTGAATACATTTACACTGAGTGTAGGAGGACAGCAAAGGGCCATCCAAAGAGAAAAGTGGACACCCATTCCCTGCTGTCACCAGGTTGACACCTGAGTCAGACTTTCCTGGGTGGACAGGGGGAATAAACTGGAGGAGGTATGCTTCTGAATGTGGTTGAATTGCAAACCTGGACTGACTGACCCATTTCTGGAGCAGAGCTTTCCTTGGAAGGGGTAGATGATGTTCTGACCACTTGGTAGCTTGTGGGATCAGATTATTTTATTAAAGAAACTATTAAAATTATGTTTCTTGTATACTCCAAGTTAATGATACTGAGAATTCATGTGGGAAAGTTCCTGGTAAAAGTAAATGGCCAGTGCTATTACCAGGAAGATCTAATTAACATTCTGTCTGTTGTCACCCAAGAACTAAGTTGTAATTGCAGTGGCTATCTGCCCTGCTATAAACGGTTTCCACCAATACTGTCCCAACAGAGATTTTTCATCTTCTAACCTGCTGGAAGGGCTTTTGGGATATCAAGATATAAATGCAGACAATTCACCAGATGGTCTCATAAAAAAATTTTGATTTGTACAAAATATTCTTTACCATTTTCAACCTGAGTTGATGTAACTGACACATAAGAAGAAAATACTTTGAAAGAATCAGGAATTCACAAAGCAAGTCTTCTCTGCACATGGAAAGCCATGTGATATTCACTTAAAATATTTGCTGTGCTCTCTGAGGTCCGTGGAGAACAGCCAGTCACCCATCACCATCTGGCCAGGCTAATTCTGGGTGACTGCAGCTGCAACCCAGAGTCTGGTGATCACAGCTTCAGGTTCTGTCCATACTAAATAGCTAGCGCAAGGGGCAGCCTGCTAGCAGATTTCACTATGGCGGCCTTTCTCCCAGCAACATATCCAGATTTCAAAGCACCAAAAAACACCCTAATCATTCACAAACCCACTATTATGTAGTTCCTTTTTCTCCTCTTTTGGGATCTATATTTAGCTTTTAAGACCACACATCTGAACTGATCCTATACAGGTATCTCACCTGGATAGGACCACTTCCATAAACCATTATAGCAGTCCCATATTGGACCCTCAGTTCTATTATCTATCTATAATCTATCCAATGCTGGTTCCAGACTAATCTTTTGAAAGCCCACGGAAGCTCCATTACCTCTCAGTTCACATGGCTTAGTCTATTAATATTGCATTTGGCCTTTTCTTATTTCCTCTGAAGCCAGTTTTGACCATTTTGCCCTCAAGAGAAAGCACTGTTGATGATTCAAGGACTCGGCTGTTGCTTCAAAGGAAATAAATGTCAAAAGCCCTGAACTGACAAATGCCACTGTCATTCTGCTGCTAGAGGCCCTCTACTCTTCGTCTACTGAGATGCTTAATCTAGTACTGTTTGAGCCTTTTCTCAATCTTGCAAGAGAGTCCTCTTTGGGGTCTAAAGTTTTATCTCCCACTCTTATCTTTGCAAGGTTTACCAGAGGGGTTCTCAGGGCTAATTCCCAGTGAAAGCCTTTTCCTGTCCCTTCAGGGGAGGCTATGTAGGAGAAATGTCCCGTGGCACAGATAACCCTTAGATGAAGTTGTAGCCATAAAATACCACTTTTAATGAGCAAATAAATCTTAGATGTAAATCTCTTTGTGTCTGTGTATATTCAAGTCAATAGTGACCTTCTCAAGGATAGGGAGACATGAGGATTAAGTGAAAAGAACCTGGTGGCTCTGGCCAGTTAGCTCAGCAGTAGAGCATCAGCCAGCATGTGAATGTCCTGGGTTTGATTCTTGGTCAGGGCACACAAAAAAGGTGACTATCTGCTTCTCCACCACTCCTCCTCTCTCTTCTTTCTCTTTATCTCTTTCTTCCCCTTTTGCAGCCATGGTTTGGTTGGAGCAAGTTGGCTCTGGGTGCTGAGGATGGCACCATGGCCTCACCTCAGGTGTTAAAAATAGCTTGGTTGTTGAGCAACAAGGCAACGGCCCCAGATGGGCAGAGCATCGTCCCATAGGGGGATTGCCAGGTAGATCCTGGTCGGGGTGCATGCAGCAGTCTGTTTCTCTGCCTTCCTACTTCTTATTTAAGAAAAATTAAAAAAAAAATGAAAGAACCTGGCTTTGGGCCTAGTCCAAGCTGAGCTCTGACATTGAAAGGCTGAGTGAAGTGATCCTGGGCAAGTGACTCGATCTCTTGGAGCTTCAGGTTTTCATTTGTAAAATGGGAAAAGGGACACTGAACTCATAGAATCATTGTGAGGGTCAAAGACCTAACGATCACTATTTGAAAGCCTCTGTAATACTCTTCCATAAATTTACATTGTGGAGGCAGTACAGAATAGGGGTCAAGCACAGACTTATGAGACCAGGAAAACATACATTCAATCCCTCTCTTACCACTTTTAACTGTGACCTCAGGAGAGTATTTCACCTCTCTGAGCCTTTGTTTCCTCTTCTGTAAAGTGGGAAAAACACCACTACCTGACCTGAAACTGATGGGAAATCATTGAGTTAGAGAAAGCAAAGTGCCTAGCACAGTCTGTATGTGGCACTCCTAAGTGGGTCCACCTCCTCTGTGTACATGTGTTCCTGTCTCCAGCATCTACACAGTACTTTACAAATAGGATGCCCACGACAGATGTTTGTGGATGATAGGAAAATCTGAGACCCTCCAAGCAATGCATTCAAAGAATCACAGTGTACTTCCCTGGCCTGCAATGGATCTCATACTAATTCCCTCCTGGGAAGCCTTTTCTAACATTCTGGCCAAGCAGCAGAGTCAGATTTAATAGCAGGCTCACTGGGTGTGCCCCCTGGGCCCCACCCTGCCAAACCCCAACTTGACACTTTTTTCTAATGTAAGGGGCCCAATATTTTTCTTCTGCACCCAGGGCCTCAACCAACCTTAATCTGCCTTTGCCAAGCAGGGACATTGCAAGGCAACATGGCTCCTCACTGACTGTTGTAATAGCCCTAATTCAGTTAGTGACAACAGTGGACTCCCTTGGTGACAGGAGAGCTGGAAATACCCTAGAAAAACAGCCACAACTTTAGCCTTCTCAGAGTCAAGAACTGCTAATTCTGGCCAGCCAGCCCAACATGCTGCACTGTAGCTCTCTCTTTAAGTGACACTTTTTAGGGCTCATCAGAAGCTTCTGGTGTGGATGCAAAGAAGCCTTCAGCTGATTTTATCCAAGGGGACTTGGTTTTATGTTCACATTGGCTACCCACGAGAATAGGTATGTGTAAACGTACAGAGAACCTTTAGGCATATACACAGGCTAGAAATTTAGACTCTCTTCCCTAAAATAGAAACAGAGAGAGCATTTCCCTTCCCTAGATGATACTGAACAAGAAGCCCTTACTACAGCTATGCTTCAGACTGGTTATTCAGACCAGAGAAGCTAAGCGCAGTCCACGTTTTTAAAGAACCAGCACACTCACAGGGAATTTGCACGTACACACCACTCATCCTTCAGGGGCTCCAAATTAATTTCTCCTTTATCTGTGCCCATGTATAGCTCGATTTTCATAACCTTTATAACAGTAATCACATTAGTCTATTCCAAAAAATAAAAACAAATTCTTAATAGAAATATTTGACCCCACAATTCTCAACAACAAAAGATTAGGGAAAGAATAAAACACACTTTCTCTCTCTAGGACCCACATTTTCTACAATTAAATACGCTTTACATTTATTCTAAGGTAACAAGAAAAACATGTTAATGTGTACTGTTCACAAAAATTAAAGGATATTTCAAAATGAATATGAAGTGATAAATACCCCTTAAATTTAAAATATCCCTTAATTTTTGTGAGCAGTATATTTGAAAGTCAGAATGGCCTAAGCCTCTTGAAGTCATAGTCTATCAATATGATGTTTTGATAAAATAATTATATTCTACTCAAAATAATTTCCAAAATATGTAAGGTTTTTGCATATATATGTGTGTGTGTGTGTATGACACACACACACATATATATGCACACACACACACATATATATATTTGAAAGAAATATCTGAGAAAGGCTGCAAAATTGCAGTCTAAGAAATTAGGTTGTTCTGAGTTAAGAATCCAATCTCTGTTTGGCATGCTTGTCCAAGCAGAATGCCTCTTGTTCTCCCCGACTTTCTGGGATACATGTTCTCTAGCACTATTAATTTTGGATTACAATTGTTTTTGAAATAGCAGAAATGTGAGGAAAACTGAGTGCTGCAGCTTTATTTTACAGAGGAGAACTGAGAACAGCAAGGTCACAGAGTACAACACAAAACTAAGATTAAAATTTGTATCTGCCTCAATGTCGTGCCATTTCCACAAGGAAGTCAGTAAACAAATTAGGATTCACAGTACTCAAAATGCATGGATGAGCGATCTAAAAGTTCTGTGAACATTATCAGTTAATAATGGCTCATTCACTCACTCAGTCATTCACTAGCTATCTCCTAACTTCCTGCTATGTGCCAGGTAATTTTCTAAATTCTGTGGACATGCAGTGGGAGCATGCCTGGCTCCTGCCTCTCAGTCTGGTGCTACAGAACTACAGACTAAGTTGGTGGATCTCAGTGTTCTCCCTATCAAGTTGTTCTATTCTAAGAAAGTGTGCCTTTATTACAGTGCTCAACTAAAAAATTGAATATAGCTTTCTTCAGCTTAGTCTACAAATAGCAACTGAAAGGAATAAGAATTTTTAAAAAAAAGATATGATGGTCATATAATGAGATCCCTTTCCTTCTATTTTTACCTTGACATCCTTTTAAAAGAACTAAGTCAAGTTCTGCTGATTTTTTATTGACTCATTAATTCCACTTTAAGAAACTACCTGTCACCCTGGCAAGACTGCTCAGCTGGTAAGAGTGTCATCCCAATACGCAAAGGTTGCAGGTTCAATTTCCGGTCAGGGCACATGCAGGAACAGATCAATGTTTCTGTCTGTCTCTCCCTCTCCCTACCTCACTCTTGAAAATAAATACATAAATAAAAGAAGCTACTAACAAGAAATAATGTTAAAATATGCATAGAGATGTATATCTAGGAATGTTCATGGTAATGTTATTTATAAGATAGTAAAAGTGAAAAAACAACCTAATTTCCCTGGATTTAGAAACTGATAAAATAAACTATGATACAACAATATGTTGTAGTACTATGCCATTAATATAAGTAAACTTTCAGAAAATTTTCCCATAAAATAGAAAATTTTTCACAATATGAAAAAAGTTATAAAACAAGATTTATAGCATACTTCTGATTATATAGAATATATTTATACACAGTATGTTCTAAAAATAGCCATTATCAATGGGTATTATAATTAAGAGTGATGACTATTTCCTGTTTTTTGCTTCCCTATATTTTCCAAGTTTGAACAAAGATTGTCATTTTGGTAATCAGAAGAAGAGCTGTCCTTTATATAAAAAAATTATGCCAACTTGCTTTCTATAGTAAAATTTATTTTAGTAAAAGCTAAAGAATTTTAACAGGAAATGCAGCTGACTTAACCATTTAACATTTAGTAATTCTTCAACTAAACAGTAGACAACATCCCTTCAGTAGTTGCCTGGTATGAGGTTGCACTGCTGTGTGCTCCAGCAGATCCACTGTAGAAACAGCTACAAGGAAACGTATACTTTCCATGTTCAATAACTTAATTATGTGCCAGTGTTTACTTGGGATGTTTTGTGGGTAATGTATTTTTCAAATAGTTTTCATTATTGTTCTTAATAGATAGGAAAATAAGAATGGTAAAGTGTGGTAACAGAAATAATATGGCCTTACACAAATTAGGTCTTTTTTTTCCAAACCACAAATGCACATGTCTAAAAATGTGATGTTCACAACCTCTTGTAACAGGCTGCAACAAGTCTCGACTCTGCAGGTCATTAGTCAACGGAATTTTCCAGTGTTACATCATGTCCATGAAATAAGGGCAAGTTCGTAAGAAAATTCTTCCACATTAATTTTTTAACACTTAAGTAAGAAAAAGGACTAAATTCATACAACAAATTTAAATGTTTATTTATACCTTCGTTCTCATGTGAACCTGTATGTGATAATTCCATGGCTATGAGAAGACAGCACACACTACTCAAAAAGACCCGGAGTAGAATTTTGAAGCAATATGACAAAATTTAATCTCTAAATGTTTGCAAAGTGGCCCAGAGAAAATACCAGGTCAGTTTTTCTCCAACTGGGACAGTTTACCAAATTAGGAAGGTATTCATTTGTTCATCCATTCATTCATTTATTCAATCAATAAATGGTAACAGTATTTGTACTCTGCAGGGCCTTGAGGATACCTTAATGATTAAAACAAAGTGTCTGCCCTTATAAAGTTCTATATTTGTCTGTGAGACAGACAAAACAATGAACAAACCAACCATTTAAAAATGTCTACTGTTAAATCAGTGCTATCAAAGAAAGAAGTGTGGTGTTGATATAGAATCTATCAAGGTGAAGAAATATCTAAGCCTGTAGAAAAGCACTTGTAAAGGAAGGTTATCTACTGGTAGATGGGAATCTGAAAGACGGGAAGTGGCCAGCCTTTGGGAAGGATGGGGAAAGATCATTTCAGGAACAGGGACAAGAGTAAGAGTGCAAGATAAGAAAGAGGTTGCTCTATTCAAAGAACTGAGATGAGGCTAGTGGTCCTGGAGAAGGTTGAGCTTTGGGGAACTCAGTGTAACAGATTTGGATGGGGCTATGCTACTCTGGGAGAGGGAGGGATCCAGGACACAAGTGGACAAACAGGCATGAGCAGGACAAGGAACATCTTTCATCATGTCAGGAAGGAAAAAGGAAGGACGTGTATGAACACAGGTAAGTTATGTTAGTAGGTCTGGCCACAGGAAGTCGAAGAAAATGGCTTTTCTCTTCTTTGGAAGTAGGAAATGAGTGCATCTACTAACAGAGAAGAGAGAGATGGATGTAGCCACGGCCCAGTTTTAAAGAGCCCCTCTGAAGAACAGCAGAGAGAGAGAGAGAGAGAGAGAGAGAGAAACAACTGACTAAGGAAACAGAGATTATGGGGTAACACCTACATGCCAGATGGTGGTAGGCTGCAAACTTACAGTTTTAATAAAAGCAAATGAAATCTTTGGCCAGCAGGTTACAGAATAGAAAGTATAGTCAATCTTGTTTATGTAATATACATGTATCTTTGGGGATACAGGCAAAGAAAATTCTCGAAGAAATTCCATCAACATGTCAAACACTATCTACATATAGGGAAAATAAGTGAGTTTTATGTATTCTTTATGGTTTGAAAAATGTTGAAAATCTAACATTTCATTGTTAGATTTATTTCATATTTGTGCATCACTGGAATTCCTTATATTGTCAATGGAGAAATTTGGAGACTTACAGAATTTTAGATATGAAAGGGACCATCTTGCCCTACCCTCTTCTTTTAAAGTGGAGAAAAGTGAGGCCCAGAATGAGTAAGTTTTTCTTTCAAGTCTTGTAAGGATCTAACTGCAGAAATGGGTGTGTCTTAGCCTCCTAACTCCTGCACAAGGATCTCTCCTGGGCTAAATTCAGATGAAGTAGTAAATTTAAAATAATGCATAGAAGACTGTCATTAACACACACTTTAAAGTTACTTTTTAGATAAGAATAAATCCTATTTGATGACAATATTTCAAGGTATGCATATACATATATGTGTCTATATTTGAACAGTTACGTGTACACATAAACACACAACTTAAGTCCAGGTTGCATTATCTACATTATCTACTTTTATCTAGGAGACAGCATCTTCACAGATACCAACCACACTGGCACATCCATGGAGAAGTCAGTTAGGTGAATTATCCACCCCTATCATCCCCACTGTCAGTTAGTGATTGCCAGGAGCACAGCATAATTTCTTCAACTGACAACTGAGATTCATATATAATTAAATCTCATTTCTTTTTATAGTGAGTTGTTAAGGGAGAAAACAGAAGTTAATTAAAAACTCAAAGAAAGCAATGATATTTTTAAATAAAACACAGAAAAAAATACTACCACCCTCTCTAGGCTTCTGTTCACTTGTGCACATTCAACTTCACAAGTAGGAGTTTTGAGAATGTGGGAAGGACACCTGCATAAATGACATTTACGTGTATTGTATTCTGGATTGCCTTGAGCTAGCGAGGCAAGAGTATAAGAAACAGCTCATCAGTATCCCCTCTAACATGCTGGTCTGAACATGTTTAGCCAAAGGCATCCAAAAAGATACTCTCGTGGTCCAAGCTTGTCCAGTGGGCTCCTTTCTGCTTTCTCTTGGAGAAGCCTGGCCTCCACACACTCGCGCCATGTGGTTAGGAAGGGCTCTTATGCTTGCCCTAAAAGCTGGAACCCAGGCCTAAGCGTGTCAGTGCCCCAACCCACTGTGGCCTCAGGATTGTCTCAGCAGTGGGCATATGACTCCGTCAGAGCCAATAGGGCAGCACGAAGCATTCGCTGAGACCTTAGCCCAGGGGCAGAATTGGTTCCACTGGATAGGCATCTAGGAAGGCAGAGGCGCGGACTGCGTGGCCATCTTGAGAACAGGTGCTGAGAATGGCATTTGAGAATGGAGCCAAGACAGGTGAAAGCAGAGCTGAGAGACAGGACAAAAAGTGTATGGGGTTAAAAGGATGACGTTTCTGTTTTTGAAAGTCAAATATGTCAAATAGTTTTAACATCATATAGTTCAATCTAAGGATTTTGATGACTATGAGCTGAGTATCTGATTGGAGGCCAGTTATAACCCTACGTTCAGTCACATAAACCAATAAATAAGCAGAGTTATGACTTTTTTTAACCTCACAAAACAATGAGAGATCATCTTCCTCCTCAAAGTCAAGGTCTTCCTGTAACAGAGCCAAGAAAATAAGAGAGGCTGCTCAGAGTGAGAAGAGACTGCCTCCTTCTCAGCGCCCCCACGGGGAGGACTATGCAGCATGGAGGAATGGGGTGCAGGCTTGGAGGCGGGCAGTGGAATATGGGAGCAGCACTCCCTACATCCAGCTGGACACAGGGTCCCTACATAAGAAACCAGTCAAGGGCTGGGAGTTGGTACACATAACGGCTTTAATATACAGTCTTTTGTCACAGAAATGGTATCCCAGACAGAAAACCAAAAGAAGAAGCTCTCAGGCAGAAGAGACCACACCCACCTGTGAGTCTAGGGGACCAGAGCCCCTGCACTTCACAGGAGAGAATGTTGGGAGGAAGTGGCAGCACAGACAGAAGTCCGGGGGAATCTGCAGAGAGTGCTCCTGGAGTATTCAGCCCAGGACAGGTCACTGCGTGCACGGGCGGGAGCTGTCTGGGCCCAGGGAGGGCCGCCTGGAAGTTAGAGACAAGAGCCCCTCACGTTCACGCAGGGATGGGGGCCTCCCAGCTAAAATGGAAAACCTTTCATTCATAAGCATTGAGAAGAATCAGATGGGTCTTGCTTCAGAATAGGAAGTCATTAGCTCTAAGCTAAACACCTGTCCAGTCCAACCTGAGAAACCCTAAAAGCAAGACCCAAACGAAACTGTCTCTAAACAACTTAATGATTCCCAGAATAAGGCTTTAAAATATTTATAGAAATAAAAAAATCCATCACCAAACAAGGCAAAATTCACAAGTATCTGGTATCCAATCAAAGATTACTAAGCATGAAAACAGATAGGACAATATAATCCACAATGTGGGAAAGTAAAATGTATTGACACTGACTTAGATGTGACACAGAGAATCACCAGACAAGGACATTAACACAGCTGTAAGTGCATTACAGACTTTCAAGAAATTGAGTACAGACATGGAAGTTTTGAAAACTGCAATGTCTGAAATAATATGTATATTTAATAGGAATAATGGTAGGTTAAATTTGTATAGCAAAAGATTGGTAAGCTTGAAGACATAGCATAGGAACTATCCAAAGACAACATTAATGGAATAAAGCAGTTGAAAGTGAATGGTGCAGGAGTGACCCACGGGACCACTTCACAAGGCTTAACATAGGACTGGAGTCCTCAGAGGAGAACAGAGCAGGGAAAAAACTGAAGAACCAAGTGGAAAATTTTCCAAATTTGATGAAAACTATGGATTTAAGAAGCTTAATGGCTCCCCAAGCACAGTACACATGAGGTAAAATACACCAAAGTACATCACAATTAAATTGCTCAAAACACATGATGAAGAGAAATATTAAAGACAGCCAGGGAAAAAGGACATTATATAAAAGAAATGAAGACATCTTGTTATAAGCAAAGCAAATGATGGGATCTTTAAAATATTAAAAGCAAAAACCCACACAACCTATTGAATTTCATATCCAGCAAATACATCTTTTGAAAACAAAGGTGACATAAAGACATTTTCAGACATAGTAAAGCTGAAAACATCACCAGCTGACATGTACCACTAAAAAATATTAAAGAAAGTCTTTAAACAGAAGGGGAATGATACCAGATGAAAATGGGGATCTATGCATAGGAATAAGCATTGGAAATGGTCGCTTCATGACTTATTACATACTTAACGAAAGTATTAAAGAAATAAAATATTTGTAGGTAAATCAAATATTTTTAAGGAAATATTCCTGGAATGTTTGCTACGTAGTTGCTATTCTTCTATACTGAGAATATCGACATTGATTAGATTTAGTCTCTATCCTAAGATGTCTCGCAGACTACAATGAGATGAGACCACAATGAAATTTCTAATACTTTAAAACAAAACAAAAAGTTAGGTTCTTTTTTATCTTTTAACTAAAATGCCGCAGCAAATAAAGAATTTGGTTCTACCATTTCTCATATGTAATGAATACTAAAACTCTCTTTCTTCCTTTTCCTTAATATTTCCTAATACTATTGAAGATAATCTTCTATTACTCTTTGTCCTTCAAAGTCCTCTACTTTGGCAAAAACTCTTACTTGTTACTTTTTCCTAATTTGACCAAGATTAAAAGTCATGAACTATGTGCTTCTCAAGTCTAATATCAGATTTCTATTAGTCCCTTAATACTAAATGCAATTAGACCAGAATCAATGTGTTTTGTCTTAAAAGTGAAGTTCCTAAATAGGTTTCTCCCTAGGAATCTTATCTACACAGGATTCTCACTTCAATCTCAATATGTGACCTCTTTTAAGACAGCTTAATATATGAAAATCAAAATGTACAGAACTTATAAATTGAAGGCTGATTATCTGCATTTGGAAAGATTTTTCAAGAAGAATTCCTTCAATTTATAAAAAGATGATTTGGCACAAAGGCTGAGATGAGGAGATGGTCGGGGGAGGAAAGAGGGAGAACTGGCAGCTAGAAGCTGATTAAAGGGCAGAGCGGAGGAGGAGTCATCAGAAATTATAATGGCAGTCAATGAGAAAACATGATTCTATATAACTTCTGGAGAAATAAGCATATAATAAGAAACAAAGAATTTCAAGTAAACTTGGCATTGATAATATATTAGTAATTACTTTTAAAGTGATTTTTCAGGAACAAAAATGCTTTCTCTAGAAATCTCTTCTTTAAAAACGTGGTGGGGGTGGCAGGGAATGTAATACAGTAGTTACAAACTTGACATTGCAGGTCAGACTGCCCTGGTTTGAAGCCTGGCCCCTTCATGCAGCTGTGTGTGACCCCTGTGAATGACTTCACCTTGAAGCCTCTATCTCTTCATCTGTAAAATGGAAACAATAATTATGTCTCACTCTTTGTATTACTGGAAAAACCGAGTTGGATAATGCAAAATCCCACACTGGATGAAGCACAAGGGGACTGAATGTACACGTGCAGGACCGGAGCACTGAGAGACCTCACAGAAAGATGCTTCCGCTTAGCACACAGCCCACACAGACTGAGTATTCCGTATATGACAACTCATTAATATTATTAAGATGCACCCTCCAGTGATTTTGCCTTCACCTTGGAGAGTGTAAAAATTATAATTTAGGAGCACAAGGACAGTATAAATAATGACAGTTGAAAAGAAAACTCTCCTAGAGCAAATGAATGAATTTACATTCCTCAACTCTAAACCAGGTTAATGTAAAAGACACAATTAAAATCACCTGTCTCCTAAGTGCAGCCTTCCACTTGTATGAAATTGACCTGGGCAAAGAAAATGCAATCTTTTTCAAAAATGAAGGAGAGAGAGCTTTTCTTTGCATTTTGAAGTCATAATTATGCATATTGAGTTTCTTGCAAGCTTAATCTTTATCATTATAATAAGCTCTTTGGCAAATTTAATGGATTATCTACAAACTAATTCTATATTGCTTTTCATCATTGGTAACAATGACAGAAGAGGTTGGGTTGGATAAGTGAAAGTCCCCAGGAACCTGTCAGTCTTACTTCTAAAGGAAGCCTGTTTAATGCTTTAGGAGTGAGGAGTACGAGATTGCTCTAACTTCAAACACACTGAAAGGGAACATATTGAGAAACCTTAGTGAAGAGAGATGCATTCTCCCCCCAAAGGCTTGCTCCTGTAGGCTATAACAAGGTGCACCTGAACTTGAACTGACACTTCAAGTCAAGGAGCCTGACATTCATTCACCCATGAAATGAATAAGACAGCAGTCCTTGCCTCCAGGGATCCACAAAGGATCAAGAGGTACAAATGTTACTCTTAAAAGATGCTGTAAAGACAGTGAGTTGTTTTGAGAATCCAAAGGCTCTCAGGATAACAGAGAGAAACATTAAAAGTTGTCTGGGATGGAGAAGTGGCAGCTGAACTGGGCCTTCAGTTTTGGGTTTGACACTGGAAGGTGAAGATGACATCACACCCACCTGTCATGGAAAAGTGCTAAACAACCAATGATCCCAGTGTGTCCACTGCAGGGTTTCCTGGGACACAGGACTTCAGTGTGAGAACTGAGCAAGTCCGTGGACAACCAGGTGAGTTGTCATTTTAGAATCTGCAAGTCAGGTTGGACCTGGTTCTGAGAGTAACAGCTCAAGTTTACCAAGGGATCCTGAAAGGTGATGTAAGGGTGGGTGACCTGCATCTCAAACATCCAGTTTGTTCAAAATATAAAGATACCTAGACACTACCACTGATTTATAAAATCAGAATTTCTGGTGGTGAGGCTTAGTGTATGTTTTAAACAGGTTCTCCAGATGATTATTAATCCCAATAGAGTTTGAAAACTGGCAGAAAATATAGGGCTTGTGTAAAACAACAACAACAAAACTCCACGTAAAACACAAATCTCATATACTCACTACTTAAATATTAAAAAAGATTTCAATTACTTAGAGTATCAGAAATAAACTCTTTTGCCTATTATACAAGTTAGCTAAAAAAAGTGGCCACTTAAAACAGCAAACCTTTCCTATCTCACATAACTTTAGAAGGTCAGGAATCCAGGGGAACTTAGTTGAATGGATCTTGCCCAGAGTGTCTCATGAGACTGCAGTCAACTCTCATCTTGGTCTACAGTCATCAAGGGCAAGATAATACATGTTCAAGGTCATTCATTCACTTGTTTGCACACCTCATTTCTTCCCTGTCTGTTGGTTAGAGGCAGGCATCAATTTCCTGCCACCTGGGCCTCTCCACCAGGCGACCAACTCAGTGTAGTGTGGGAGGGATGAGGACTGCATACCATTGTGACTACCAGGAGGTGGGGTCATGGGAACTATCTTCAAAGTTAACCAGTACATAATGTTATTCCCAAACTGGTCCCACTATTTAGACCTGGAAACTGAGGCTCTAGTACATAATGCCATTCCCAAACTGGACTCACTATTTAGACCTGGAAACTGAGGCTCCAGTACATAATGCCATTCCCAAACTGGACTCACTATTTAGACCTGGAAACTGAGGCTCCAGTACATAATGCCATTTCCAAACTGGACTCACTATTTAGACCTGGAAACTGAGGCTCGGAAAGAATACAACTCTCTCCATTGTTCTGTAGCTCCTGTGGCAGGATCAAGGCTGAAATAAAGATCTTCCTGACCCTGAACTTAGGCAAAATCTTTTAACCACTACACTATTCTTCACAAAAAGTAGCTAATAAAATTATCATATGAAATCATATTTACTGGGACACTGACTTGTCAATTTAATGTTAAGCTTAACATTATTATTAAATAAAATTAATAAAATGAAATAACAGATTTAAATTCCAGAGAAGCCAACTCTTCATTACAAATCCTTTAAATCCTTTGCTTTTGTGCCAGAAAGATATATACAATGTTTTTTATGTGTGTGATTTTACAAATATTCCACACTTTTAGTTCTGATGTTTTTATTAAAAAAAAGAAAAAAAAGACAGGGATACTTATAATCCCAAGAGGAAGATCATGTTCAGAATTTTTTATGATTTATGATTCTCACTTGTGATATTTTTAAATCATAGATTTCCAACTGGGAGGTTCTGAGAGAAAGACAAAATCTTTTAACAAGAAATGAGAGGTCGTAGCATGCTCTGTGATTGAGAGGATCATTTCCCTTTAAAGTCATGCCATTTCTCTGGCCTGCTCTTCACTTTGCTCTTAACAGTTCTGATATTGTTTAAAGAGTAAAACTATATCCAGATGACCAGTAATTTAAAATTTCTTTACACACACACCTTTTTATTATTTTTATTTTTATATTTTTTACTTACTTAATTTTCAAGATGATTAAAGGTCTTACTGTTTTGGAGCTGGGCTGGCATCAGTGATGCCCTTCCCTCTCCCTCAGTTCCCAAATGTTTTCCCCATGAGAGAACCCACTTGCAGAAAAGAATATGGAAGCAGCCATTTACAACACAATATAAAATTACCCAGCTGTTAGTTTTTCTAAGAAAATTTGCCATTTAAATGCTGTCACTAACTGCAGATGAACAGCTTTTCTGAACAGTCCAGATTAAAAAAAAATGCAAAGAAAAGCCAAAAACACTCACTGGAGAATGCATGTGATGTTTCAAAGTAAAGTTGGAGCAGGTTTATATGCTACATCAATTGTATGGCCGTTGGCAACAATATATTTGCTCTTCAAATGCCCAGAATTACCCAATGGGAGGGTTTTATCAACTTCATGGCACCGACTTGGGCCATGAATGCAATGGCCCTTAACCCTCACAGTAGATCATGATGAGCAGTGTCTCCAGAAAACTTAGTCTTCTCTTGATAAAACTCAAAATGACCATTTTGCTTAATGGGAGAAGGCAAGGTAACACTGAACAATGATGTAGCTTCTTTAAAAACTTCACCAAAACTGTGAGCAGAGTCTGAAAGAGATCATGTCTGTGAAGTGATAATAAATTTTTAAAACTGGGGAATAGAAAAAACTCAAGTCTACATTCAATGCTTTTTATAACTCTCCATAGTAGCTACCCTTTACCAAGTACTTATTGAAAGTCAGCCTTCTACTAAGTATTTTATGTGCACTTTAAAATTTCATAATCACAAGACATGTATGAAGTAAGACTGTATATCGCAACTTCACAAGTAAAATTAAAAAACTGTTCCACACTGGAAGTAATTGATCTCAAACTTGAACATGAATCTGTCTGATGCCATAGGATAAATTACCTTCTGTGCATATAATGAGTTGTTAATAATTAGGCATGTTCACACACATGACTTGTATACTATTTGACCTACAAAATCTGGAAAGTGGGATGAGCAGGTTTTCATGTCTTCATTTTACATTTGAACACCCTGAAGCTTATACACAGAAACGGTATGCCTAGGAATCAACAGTAAGTGACCGAGTCAGAACCATTGAAATGAAGTGGTATAGAGGACAGCAAATTAACTTGGGAGTCAGGCTTGTTCAGATTTAAATTCTCTTTGTACAAGTTATTAGTTATGTGGCTTTGGAAATAATAGTTTTTCCAAAACTCAGTTTCTTAATCTATAAAATAACAGCAATTCTACAGGTAGTAGAGACAGAGTCCATCACATATTGTCTGGAATGAAGGAAACAATCAAAAAAGTTTTGTTTCCTTGCTACTTACCTGTTTGAATGATAACAGGAATAGATTCCTGTTGGAATGCCCAGTTTATGTTGGCAAACACCAGCCTAACTCACTGTTCTTGACATGTCTGGTTTTTGTACTGTTTCCATCTTGCCTTCTGAAGCCCACAAAGATTCAAGTGCTACTTTAATATTGAATATTAACACAAGCTTTCCTAAAATGAGGATGAGTTGTCTGTCAACTTGACAGAGGGAAACCATGACTCTCCCAAAGCAGAGGAAGAAATTTTCTTTATAAAAGTTAAAATAAGTGAAGGAGCAATCTGGGGGTCTGAGATGATACTAGAAGGATGGGTAACATTTCAACAGGGGATAAAATGATTGAACAGGTTGGAAAAATGACTAATTCACTTATTCACATATCCATTTACTTAGGAAATATTTTGCTGCCTACCATAAAACAGGCAGAGCTCTATGTAATGCAATTGTAGAGGTCAAGTTGACAGACAACTCATCCTCATTTTAGCAAACAAAGCTTGTGTTAATATTCAATATTAAAGTGAAATTAGTTCATTAGACAACAGGTGAGCACTTGAATCTTTGTGGGCTGCAGAAGGCAAGATGGAAACAGTACAAAAACCAGACATGTCAAGAAGTGACTCAAATTAATGTCATAAGCATTTACCTGCTAGTTGCTGCTAAGTTTCTACAAAGACTTTTTTTTTAATAATAATTTTATTTTTTTAATGGGGTGACATCAATAAATCAGGATACATATATTCAAAGATAACAAGTCCAGGTTATCTTGTCGTTCAATTATGTTGCATACCCATCACCCAAAGTCAGATTGTCCTCTGTCACCTTCTATCTTGTTTTCTTTGTGCCCCTCCCCCTCTCCCTTTCCCTCTCTCATTCGCCCCTCCCCCCCGTAACCACCACACTCTTATCAATGTCTCTTAGTTTCACTTTTATGTCCCACCTACGTATAGAATAATGCAGTTCCTGTTTTTTTCTGATTTACTTATTTCGCTTCGTATCATGTTATCAAGATCCCATCATTTTGCTGTAAATGTTCCGATGTCATCATTTCTTATGGCTGAGTAGTATTCCATAGTGTATATGTGCCACATCTTCTTTATCCAGTCATCTATTGATGGGATTTTTGGTTGTTTCCATGTCCTGGCCACTGTGAACAATGCTGCAATAAACATGGGGCTGCATGTGTCTTTACTTACCAGTGTTTCTGAGCTTTTGGGGTATATACCCAGTAGAGGGATTGCTGGGTCATAAGGTAGTTCTATTTTCAGTTTTTTGAGGAACCACCATACTTTCTTCCATAATGGTTGTACTACTTTACATTCCCACCAACAGTGTATGAGGGTTCCTTTTTCTCCACAGCCTCTCCAACATTTGCTATTACCTGTCTTGCTAATAATAGCTAATCTAACAGGTGTGAGGTGGTATCTCATTGCCGTTTTGATTTGCATTTCTCTAATAACTAAAGAAGATGAGCATCTTTTCATATATCTGTTGGCCATTTGTATTTCTTCCTGGGAGAAGTGTCTGTTCATATCCTCTTCCCATTTTTTTATTGGATTGTTTGTTTGTTGTTGAGTTTTATGAGTTCTTTGTATATTTTGGACATTAGGCCCTTATCTGAGCTGTTGTTTGAAAACATCATTTCCCATTTAGTTGGCTTTCTGTTTATTTTGTTATCAGTTTCTCTTGCTGAGCAAAAACTTCTTAGTCTGATGTAGTCCCATTCATTAATTTTTGCCTTTACTTCTCTTGCCTGTGGAGTCAAATTCATAAAATGCTCTTTAAAACCCAGGTCCATGAGTTGAGTACCTATGTCTTCTTCTATGTACTTAATTGTTTCAGGTCTTATGTTTAGATCTTTGATCCATTTTGAGTTAATTTTTGTACAGGGGGAGAGACTGTAGTCCAGTTTCATTCTTTTGCATGTGGCTTTCCAGTTTTCCCAGCACCATTTATTGAAGAGGCTTTCTTTTCTCCATTGTGTGTTGTTGGCCCCTTTATCAAACATTATTTGACTATATATATGTGGTTTTATTTCTGGACTTTCTATTCTGTTCCATTGGTCTGAGTGTCTATTTTTCTGCCAATATCATGCTGTTTTGATTGTCGTGGCCCTATAATAGAGTTTGAAGTCAGGTATTGTAATGCCCCCAGCTTCATTCTTTTTCTTTAGGATTGCTTTGGCTATTCGGGGTTTTTTATAGTTCCATATAAATCTGATGATTTTTTGCTCTATTTCTTTAAAAAACGTCATTGGAAGTTTGATGGGAATTGCATTAAATTTGTATATTGCTTTGGGTAATATAGCCATCTTGATTATATTTATTCTTCCTAGCCAAGAACAAGGTATATTCTTCCATCTCATTATATCTTTTTCAATTTCCCTTAACAATGGTTTATAGTTTTCATTATATAAGTCCTTTACATTCTTTGTTATGTTTATTCCTAAGTATTTTATTTTTTTTGTTGCAATCGTGAAGGGGATTATTCTTTTGAGTTCGTTCTCAATTGTTTCATTGTTGGCATATAGAAAGGCTATTGACTTCTGTATGTTAATTTTGTATCCTGCGACCTTACTGTATTGGCTTATTGTTTCTAGTAGTCTTTTTGTGGATTCTTTGGGGTTTTCGATGTATAGGATCATATCATCTGCAAAAAGTGATACCTTTACTTCTTCTTTTCCGATATGGATGCTTTTTATTTCTTTGTCTTGTCTGATTGCTCTGGCGAGAACCTCTAGTACCACATTAAATAAGAGTGGAGAGAGTGTACAACCCTGTCTTCTTCCTGATTTAAGGGGGAAAGCCTTCAGTTTAGTGCCATTTAATATGATGTTAGCTGATGGTTTATCATATATGGCCTTTATCATGTTGAGATATTTTCCTTCTATACCCATTTTGTTGAGAGTCTTAAACATAAAATTGTGTTGTATTTTATCGAAAGCCTTTTCTGCATCTATTGATAAGATCATGTGGTTTTTGTTCTTTGTTTTGTTGATATAGTGTATTACGTTAACCGTTTTACGTATGTTGAACCATCCTTGAGATTCTGGGATGAATCCCACTTGATCATGATGTATTATTTTTTTAATATGTTGTTGTATTCGATTTGCTAGTATTTTGTTTAGTATTTTAGCATCTGTATTCATTAGAGATATTGGTCTGTAGTTTTCTTTTTTTGTGCCATCCTTGCCTGGTTTTGGTATGAGGGTTATGTTGGCCTCATAAAATGTGTTTGAAAGTATTGCTTCTTCTTCAATTTTTTGGAAGACTTTGAGTAGAATAGGAACCAAGTCTTCTTTGAATGTTTGATAAAATTCACTGGTATAGCCGTCAGGGCCTGGACTTTTATTTTTGGGGAGGTTTTTAATGGTTTTTTCTATTTCTTCTCTCCTGATAGGTCTGTTTAGGCTTTCTGCTTCTTCTTGACTCAGTCTAGGAAGGTTGTATTTTTCTAGGAATTTATCCATTTCTTCTAGGTTGTTGAATTTAGTGGCATAAAGTTTTTCATAGTATTCTACAATAATTCTTTGTATAGCTACGGTGTCCGTGGTGATTTCTCCTCTTTCATTTTGGTTTTTGTTTATATGAGTTCTTTCTCTTTTTTCCTTGGTAAGTCTTGCCAAGGGTTTGTCAATTTTGTTGATCTTTTCAAAGAACCAGTTCCTTGTTCTATTAATTTTTTCTATAGTTTTTCTGTTCTCTAATTCATTTATTTCTGCTCTGATTTTTATTATCTCCTTTCTTCGGCTGGTTTTGGGTTGTCTTTGTTCTTCTTTTTCTAGTTCTTTAAGGTGGGAAGTTAAGTGGTTCACTTGGGCTCTCTCTTGTTTGTTCATATATGCCTGAAGTGATATGAACTTCCCTCTTATCACTGCTTTTGCTGCATCCCATAGATTCTGATATGTTGTATTGTCATTTTCATTAGTCTGTATATATCTTTTGATCTCTGCACTTATTTCTTCTTTGACCATTCATTTTTTAAAAGTATGTTGTTTAGTTTCCACATTTTTGTGGGATTTTTTTCCTCTTTTTTTGCAGTTGAATTCTAGTTTCAAGGTTTTATGATCAGAAAATATGCTTGGTACAACTTCAATTTTTCTGAATTTGCTGATGTTGTTTTTGTGGCCCAACATATGGTCAATTCTTGAGAATGATCCATGTAGACTGGAGAAAAATGTATACTCAGTCACTTTGGGATGAAATGTCCTATAGATGTCTATCATATCCAGGTGCTCTAGTGTTTTGTTTAAGGCCACTATGTCTTTGTTGATTCTCTGTTTGGATGACCGATCTAGAGCCATCAGCGGTGTATTGAGGTCTCCAAGTATGATTATATTTTTGTCAGTTTTTGTTTTAAGATCAATAAGTAGCTGTCTTATATATTTTGGTGCTCCTTGGTTTGGTGCATATATATTAAGAATTGTTATGTCTTCTTGATTCAGTGTCCCCTTAGCCATTATGAAATGGCCATTTTTGTCTCTGAGTACTTTTCCTGTCTTGTAGTCAGCATTATCCGATATGAGTATTGCTACACCTGCTTTTTTTTTTATGTTATTTGCTTGGAGTATTGTTTTCCAGCCTTTCACTTTGAATTTGTTTCTATCCTTGTTACTTAGATGAGTTTCCTGTAGGCAGCATACAGTTGGATTTTCTTTTTTAATCCATTCTGCTACTCTGTGCCTTTTTATTGGTGAGTTTAATCCGTTTACATTTAGTGTAATTATTGATACTTGTGAGTTCCCTATTGCCATTTTATATCTTGCTTTCTGTTAGTTTTGTGTCTTTTTGACCCTTCTCTTTCGTTTTCTATCCTTTGTTTTTATTTGGTTGTATTCCATACATCTTTCCTCTGTTGCTATCTTTTTTATTTCATGTGCTTCTGTGGTGGTTTTTTCAGTGGTGGTTACCTTTGAGTAATGAAAAGGGTCCCTACCCTGTTCATTGTAGCGAACTATTTTGTGAGTATTTTTGCACTCCATCGTCCTTTGCTACTGTTAATCTCCATCTTCTCCCCCTCTTTCTTTTTGTTGTTGTCACAGTTTAAATTTGGTTTTATTGTGTTCTTCTTGGAGCTTTTACTTGTGGCTCTGTTTTTTTTTGTTCTTTGTATCTGATTGGAGAACCCCCTTTAGTAATTCCTGGAGTGGGGGTTTTCTGATGATAAATTCCCTCATCTTTTCTGTATCTGTGAATGTTTTTATTTCTCCTTCGTATTTGAAGGATAGCTTTGATGAGTATAGTATTCGTGGCTGAAAGTTCCTCTCTTTCAGGACTTTAAATATTGGGGTCCACTCTCTTCTAGCTTGTAGAGTTTCTGCTGAGAAATCTGATGATAATCTAATGGGCCTTCCTTTATATGTTGTATTCTTCTTTTCCCTGGCTGCCTTGAGAATTTTTTCTTTGCTGTTGGTTTGTGTCAATTTCATTATGATATGCCTTGTTGTTGGGGAGTAGGTTTGTTGGGGTTAAGAAAACTCGGAGTTCTGTTTGCTTCTTGAACTTGAGGCTTTATTTCTTTCCACAGGCTTGGGAAGTTCTCATCTATTATTTGTTTGAGTATGTTCTCCATTCCATTTTCTCTCTCTTCTCCCTCTGATATACCTATTATTCTTATGTTATTCTTTTTGATGGAGTCAGATAATTCTTGTAGGGCTATCTCATTTTTTTTAAATTTTTGAGTCTCTTTCTTCTTCTCTCTGTTGTGCCTCAAGTTGCTTGTCTTCTATTTCACTAATCCTCTCTTCTATCTGACCTGTTCTATTAGCTAAGCTTGTTACTTCGTTTTTCAGCTCGTGAATTGAGTTTTTCATCTCTGTTTGATTTGTTTTTATAGTTTCAATTTCCTTGGACATATATTCTTTGTGTTCATTGAGTTGTTTTCTGAGCTCCCTAAATTGCCTTTCTGTGTTTTCTTGTATATCTCGGAGGATTTTTAGGATTTCTATCTTGAATTCTCTGTCATTTAGCTCCAAGGTTTCCAATATATTAAATTTTTTCTCCATAGATTTTTCCTCATCTAGCTGTGTTACCTCTCTTTTTTTTTTGTATCCATGATATTCGATTTTCTCTTCCTTAATGGCATCTGAGGGTGGTTTTGTTGATAGTATTAATGAGATTTAATAAAGAATAAAAAGTTAAAAAAAATAAAAAAATAAAAAATCGAAAAGAGTTGTTTTTTTAAAAAAAAATTAATAATGAAATAAAGAAAAATAAAATAAAATTTTTTTAAAAAGGAAATTATTCCCCCCCTCCTTTTTTCCTCTCCTCTCCTCTCCCCTCTTTCTTGAGAATATCTTGTGGTGAACTGTGAATTATAACAAACAATGCCTGTGATGGAGGGCCTGAATTGGGGAAAAATAATAAAGGGGCAAAAAAAAAAAAGAAAAAAAAGGGGGTATGGACCCACAAAAAGCAAATAAGGAAAAAATTTGGGTCAAGAATAAAATGATTTGCTTTTAGGTGTTGGTTGTCTAAGAATTATGATGAGAGGAATAAGAGGAAAACACAAAAATGGGGGCACAAATTAAAAAAATACTATTGTATTTAGTGGAACAAGAACTAGATAAAATGGAGAGCCAGGGATGGGAGCACTGCTAGTGAGTTAAAAAGGTGAAGTAACCCCCCCCCCAAAATGCCACAAACATAAGTTTGAGTCCCAGATAAGATAATTTGTTTGTTATTGAGGTTTGAATGAGAGGAGATGTAAAGGAGAAAGGAAGAAACTAATATAGAGGGAGAAAAGAAAGAGAGAGAGAAAAAAAGAGGAAACCACTAAAAGAAGAAAAAAGAAAGGAGAGAGAGAGAGAGAGAGTGTGTGTTAAGGGTTTTGGAGTGCAACCCTCATAGAGAGAAAGGAAGAAGAGAGAAAAGATAATGGGAGATGTAACACTTATGGGTAGTGTAGTTCAAGGAGAGGAGAGAGTAAGACCCGCAGAGAGTTAATCGGCCAAATTGGAGGAGGAAAAAAAGTATCAAGAATGAAGATAAGAGAAACAAACGAACAAATATAATAAAATGGGATAGGTTATAAAGTCTCCAGATTATTCTTGATTTTGAGAGGTTATCTTCTTGCTTTTTCTTTTCTCTCCCTCTTCCTGGTCGGTGACTCTGTACCCTGGGTTCTGCCCCTTTGGCACGCTCAGGTAGAGGATTGCAGTTGATAAGTCTCTATGGCAATGTCATGTATTGTGCTTTAATCTCTTTGGCAGTCAAGGCTCATTAGCATTTATAGGCTCCGACAGTGAGAGAGTTCGTGTTCCTGGAGCCTTTCTCCTAGTCTTTCCTTCCTCAATTAGTAGACTGATAATCCAGCTATGGGGTTGCTGCTGCCTCTGCCTGGATAGTAAGAGGCTCAAAGAGCTGGCAACTCCCCACTCTATTTCCACTCAGCACAGGGTTCTGGGTAAGGCTCAGTCAGTCAGAGCTGCTAGCATAATCAGGCGGGCTTTCCACCCACTCAAAGACCTCTGGCTCTGCCACTCTGTCCAGTAACACAGGCGGGCGTCCACTTCCGGGGCGCTTGGAGGAAACTCTCAGTCACTATCTGCGTGCGCAAACCAGGATATCCGGCCAGCAGTCTCACGCTCTGAGTGAAACCCCCAACCGCATGGAAAAGTTGCAGCGTTGGAATTGGCTCTCGCTCCGTCCCCGTGCGCGGCTTTTGCAAGTCACTGGGGCGGCCCAAGATTCCGCTTTGGCCCACACAAAGGCCCCTGACTCTGCCCCTCTGTGCGATAACACGGGCGCGCACTGCCGAGGCACTCGGAGGAGTCTCTCGCTATATGCGCGTGCAGACCAGGATATGAGGCCGGCAGCGTTTCCCTCTGAGTGAAACCCCCACCAGCACGGAAAATTTCCACCGTTGGAATTAGTTCTCGCTCCCTCTCATGCGCGGCTTTCCCAGGGCACTTGGGCTGCCCAGAGATTCTGCTTTCGGCCCACAGAAAGGCCTCTCACTCTGCCTCTCTGTGGGGTAACACGAGCACCCACTCCCGGGGCTTAGGAAGAAATCTCTCGCCCACTAACTGTGCACCGACCAGGAGATCGGGTAAAATGTCTGCCCCGCTTGTCTTTCTTTGTTTGGGTTTGGCGCTAGTGTTAGCTTGTATTGCCCGGGTTGCCACAGGATCAGTTTTTCCTCAGCTTGGATCTCCGTGCCACAGTCTGGTTCGGCCGTTTGTGCCACGGCCTGGATCTATTCACCCCCTTTGCCCGCCTCAGTTTCTATATTCACAGTTACCAGAGAAAGCCGCCCTGTTTAGGTTAGTGAGGAAGGCAGAGCATTTCTTACTCCCTATTTCCTTCGGGGTTTGATTATATATTTAGCCAATTTTTCACTCGACCATACCTTTGGGTGTATTGCGAAGCATCTGGAGGCTCCAAGTATAGGTTTTTCTGTTTCTGGTTGAAGATCTTGTTGAGTTTTGGGGGAGATTTATTGGTATCGCTTCCTACCCCGCCATTACTCTGACATCATCCCTACAAAGACTTTTTTAAAAGGTTTCAATTCTCCTTATTAAATCATGAGTATTTAAGCACAAGCCTCCTATAGTGTACTTGGAAGAACTTATTCATTACAAATGCATGTCTGTTTTATTATAAATACTTTTATATAACTGCTCAAAATTCACAATACTTGCAGAGGGCCCCCTGAGCAATTTCATAACTATATGTCATCCAAAATACTAAATATCCACATATATTTCTCCAACTTGTCACATTAACACTACTGAAAAGAAAGGCTATGTCTACAAAATGCCAGGTTTATAATAGGTGGTGAAGGAAAGATTAGTATTCCCATTTTTTCCAGTAAGGGAGCATAGATGCAATGTGTCAATACTTTCTGGAATTTATACTCATAGATCAGAACACAGGCAGATTTTAAAAGAGGGCTCTGGGTAACAAATTGCCAAAGTACAGTTTGCAAGGCATCATTTGGAAGCAAGTCTTATTTCCTCCTTCTCCCTCTCCTCATCTTTGTACCCCCCCCCCAGCTCTTCTGTGAAGAATCCTTCTGAAACTGGCAGGGAAACTTGTAACAATTATCAAAAACATATCCAAATCACTCTTGAGCACCACACATGAGAAATATATTCCAATTCTGCAATCAACGACATTCATCATTTGCTGCTAATTTTAATACCAAGCACCTCTAATGATTAATGAATTCAATAATGCTATGTTCAAAACCTGAGAATGCCTCATCCTGCCACATAGGAGACAGAGTGCAAATTAGTATCCCCAACATCTAAATGACTGCCACCAGGAGACCTCATTTGTGCAAGTTTCTTGATTATTGTGAAACCACTACCACCATTCTCCTGGGAGTTTGTGATTCAGCATTGATTACCAACTGCTTGGTCTCTGATTTCTTATAAACCTTATATATTTTCTCACACTTGAAAAACGTTACTATCAGTAAAGTAGAGATAGCAGCCATTTTCTTCCCACCCATTGCCCTTTCTAGAAAAATCTCCCCCCCCAACACTAGCTAACCTCTCTATACTATGTGTCCTGCTTCTCTCCCCAAATCTGGCAATAGGACCCAACCTGAACCATGCCACAGGCAAGTCTGAGCCAACCACTTTCCCTTTCTGTAGAGTCTGTGCAAAAGTAACCCTTTTGGACACTGGAGCTGTAAGGTTAGAGTTGGGCTTGAGGCAGACAATGTCTTGTTTGAATACAAGAAAGCAGAACAAAATATTTACAGTAAAAGCCAGTTTGAATGGGTTGGGTTACTGTTCTTTGCAACCAAATGATTTTCACTTAATTACCCCGATACATCGAAGGATCAGATGGATTCTTAAAAAAATAATAATAAGCTTAGTCAAAGCAAAGTGGAGAATGTAGCAACTTTTGAAGAAAACTTATTGTGTTTGTGCCAGAGACTGGTAACTCTCCCCAAGAGCCACTCTCTCCTTCATCCTTAATAAGAGTTCAGTTGAGGATAGCAATATGCCCACCAACAAACTACATTTCCCAGCATCTTTTGCACATAAAGTAGCCAGGTGGCACAATTATAGCCAATGAGGGCTCTATACTGGTTTCCATAAGTCACGGGCATTAAGCTGCCATTGCCAATTATGGTAGAATATTTTTAAATTTTTATTAGCTTGGTGGTGCAGTGGATAGAGTGTTGGACTGGGATGCAGAGGACCCAGGTTCGAAACCCTAAGGTCACCAGCTTGAGCATGGGCTCATCCCACTTGAGTGCAGGCTCACCAGTTTGAGCGCAGGGTCACTGACTTGAGCGTGGGATCATAGACATGACCCCATGGTGGCTGGCTTGAGCACAAAGATCACTGGCTTGAAGTCCAACGTCATTGACTGGAGCAAGGGGTCACTCACTCTGCTATAGCCCCCAGGTCAAGGCACATATGAAAAAGCAAGAAATGAACAACTAAAGTGCCTCAATGAAGAATGGATGCTTCTCATCTCTCTTCCTTCCTGTCAGTCCCTGTTTGTCTCTCTCTCTCTCTCTGTCTCTCTCTGTCACATAAACAAAAATTATTTAGAAAATTAAATTTAACAGGGTGACATTGATCAATAAGAGTATATATGTTTCAGGTAAACATTTCTATAGCTTGTGAACTATTGATGTATACCCATCACCCGAAGTCAAATCATTTTCCGTAACTACATATTTGTCCCTCTCTGCTCCTGTCCGCCCGCCCACTTTGTCCTCTCCCTGGCATGGTAGCATTTTAAATAATGTATTCTCCTCTTTTACCTTCCTTCTATTCCATCCCCTTCTCTATCCCTTACCAGTGTTTCCAGGGGGCAACCACCCAAATCAACTACCACTGATCCCCACCTGCTTTGAGGGAACACAAACAAAGACAAGAATTATTCCATGATGCCACTCTTCACTGATGGGGGACAGGAGCCAAAAGTTACTGTTTTATCCTTTGTCCCCAAGGTAGACACTGAGATGCACTGCATGAGGCTGCTTAAGAAGCCTTAGGAGTCTGAGTAATGGTCTCTGGATGGGATGACCACTCCATAATGTGCCCTTATCTTGTTTCTGCCTCCTTGCCAGAGGTGGATTTAATGGTGAGCACACCAGGCGCTCTCCCTAGGCCCCGACTTCTGAAGGGCCCTGCAAAACCCCAACTTTACACTTTTTTCTAATGCCATCAAGTTTGGTTTGATATGTGAAATTTTAACATTAATAGTACTAAGGTGACCAACTTTTTTACAATGAAAAGGAGGACAAAAATAAATGGAAGAAAACAATATTGTAAATAAAAGAAAAATTTTATTCATTGCAACAATAATACAATATATATGATAAATGCATAATAAAACATTTGTAATATTTTATATGCAATTATGCTTACATGCCTATTAATTTTTAATAATAATTGTAAAAAAGTACTCATTTAGATATTATCTAAATGAGTACTTTTCCATTGAATGAATATTTTTTATCAATGTATCATCTTGTAACAATATATTGGAAATATCTGAACAAGAAATATCCTTCATATTGAATTTTACGGCAAGTGCTGCAGCTAGAGTACCAACATTCAATCTCAATTTCTCACTTGTCCAAAAATCATTAGCAATTGAAAAAACTCTTTCAATTGCTGCATTAGTTCCACAGCAGCACAATGTAAATTGAACAAGAATAAATAAAATTTCACATGAAATATGTTCATTTTTGAAATGGCTGAATATTCCCACTCATTTCTTATCAATTTCGATGTGTTCATTTTCCCAATGTATTAATTTTTTGGAATTTAAATATACATTCAGTCTTCTAATTTCTTCAAAGAGACAATTGTCGTCATCTATTTTGATGTCTGGCATTTCTTTAGATAAAAACTCAAGACAAGATACAATATCTATCCAATATACTTGCGATGAACTAAAAAAACACCATTGAAAATTGTTATTTTCCATGATGCTTGTTTCAGACCATTCTTCGATATATTAAAAACATGTCTGGTAAAATTCTGCACTTCTTTGATAAACTTTTCTGTTATGCCTGGATTTGATTCCTCTAAGTCTGACAATTTTCTTTTTATAATTAAAAAAATTTTTTTTTCTTAAAAATGACATTTATATTGAAGGATAAAGTTATTCAAAATAAGACTAACACTTCTGTAACTGAAATGTGTTCACCTTTAATCTTTTGAATCATTTTGTGAAAAATTGAGTTTGACTATGTACAAAATACATTAATATTTCTTATATTTTATTATTGAAAAACAATTCCAGGATTTTAAGACATTTGTCTAAACTTAAAAAATATGTATGGAGTGGCTCAGATAATTGTAGAACACGCTCTATAGCAGGTGTTAGAGCAAGCCATCTAACTTTTGAATATTCTAAAAGTTTTTGTATTCAACATTTGCTTCTTCACAAAATTGTTTTCAAGTAGCAACATGAATGGTAAAATGACTAAAATGCAAATAAATTAAGGTTATTATTTCTTCTACATCAATTGGCATGGCACATAACACTGTATTGATTGCATTTGACAAAATATGTGCATTACAACCTATTCCTAGTATTTTCTTTTGGAGTAACTCTTGTAATTTTACATACACATTATTCACCCCTTTGTGTGTTTGCCCACCAAAATTTGTATTTGTATTATCAGCCATTAGCGCAACAACTTTGGATTTCAAATTGTTTTTATTTATTACTCAGTATAGATGGTTTGACAAAATTTCAGAAGTTTTGCCCTCAATGGAGTCTAAATTTAAAATTTTTACTTGAATGCCCATGGTAACATTAAAATATCTTACTATTATTGGATACAATTTAATTTCATTATGATTTGATGCATCAGATAAAATTGTTACAAATGCTGCAGTTTCCAAGTCCTCTGTAAGTATTTTGTCACAGTAATTTTTAAATACTGATTTCAAAATAGCCTCGCTTTTTGTTCTTGCACATGAAAATTTTGCATTGTGAAACTTTTAAAATAATTTAGTTGTACAATCTGTACTACAAAAATTTTGACTGTGAATTATGGGATGAAATGTAAATGTTTCCTCCGTTGCAGCCAACTGTTTTTCATCTTCAGAATAATTTGAAGTTTTAAAAAAACTTGTTACTTTACAACTGGAAGCTGATGCATCTAATAATTGCATATGTTTGTTGGTGGAAGTGTTGTTGCAAATGTTTCGTTATCGCTGCTCTGCCCCCAACTGCAATACAAAATTCACCACTACAAATATTGCAGAAAACAATGGTATCTTTCTTTGATATGAGGAATGGAAATTCCTTTTTCAATTTATTTTTGAAATGGCATTTTCTCTTTTTTGATTTTTCCATCCCTTAAATGAAATTAAAAATTAAAATTAAAATACAGAGCTACACAAATGATGCAAGCACATTAGGACCTGAAAACGTTACATCATTGTAAGTGAATTTTCAGGAAGCTAAATTAACAGAACTAAATATCAAACAAAACCACTAATTTGGAGTGATATTCGGGAGTATTTATCATTTTCTAATTAAAAAACATCTGTTTTATGCAACTATTTAATCAAAATGCGTTATTAATAGATATAGCTTGAGCTTAGATTTCCACTTTAAAACTCAAATTTCAAGAAAATACTTGTAAATAAATTTACACGTATTTGGAAATTATTAAATAGATAAATTAATAAAACGTGAATTGTGCTTACCTATCTATGATTGATTATTCACTGAGAAAGAAATAATCGTGAGTCTACAATGTCGTATGTGCCTTGTTGTGTTTCAGTAAGAAGTACACAAAGCCATTTGCACGCTTGGTAAATTGCGCACTCTCTCAAGGTCTCCCGTGCAGAGCACATGCGTTTCATAATCACGTCTCACCACACTGTACTGATCCTTGACGAATCATCATGTCAAATACAAATATGTCACATTACACACAGTGGATTGACTCTGCATCGATTGAGTACAAACATTTAAAGATTAGTCTTCCAATATCAAAAAGATGGACATATAGGAGGACATTTTTCAAGGGAAGATAGAACTTACAAAAGAAGGACTATCTTCTCTAAAGGAGGACAATTGGTCACCTTAATAGTGCACAATATTTTTTATTTATTTAAAATATGGTTAACATGTATTTTTATTTTCCCTGTCTCTCTTTCTTTTTTTTTAAGGGGCCCAATATTTTCTTTTGCACCCGGGGCCTCAACTGACCTTAATCCATTTGTGCTCCTTGCCCACAAATGTGAGGGACCATCTCACATCACTGGTCCCTCATTCCTGCTCCCTGGGGTCACTTCTCAGTAAACTACCCTCCCAGAGGCTGCCTGGGATTTAGATGCTGCTATCAAGGGGATCCAAACTAACACACTGTATCACAGGACAATCAGGCCATCTCTAAAATTCCACATTATTTATGGTGACCTATCCAGGGCAGGTATGAGACACATACAAGTGTACCTTGCCAGGTGTGGTTTTGGAGGTTGCCATTCTGTTACCACAGTCGTGATGCACCTGGACCACCATTGCATTCTCACTGTGGTTACCATGCTCTTGTTCTTTCTAATGTACATTTGCATGCTACTGTTGTAGCACATATGGTCACTGCCATGGCAGGACCAGACAACCTTGCTAACTATAAAATAAATATGTCATAACATGATTTCTTAATAACTAAACCTTGAAAAAACTGTAATTTCTTTATCCCACATAATATTGAGCAATCTTTTAGTCTGCTTCCCAAATAAAATATATATCCTCATTAAAAACTCATAACTATTATGAAATATTCTTGTGCTAACAAATTAATGTAAACTTTAACAACTATCAACTTGCTTTGTATTGGGGATAAAGGTTATTGATTTTCTTATCTTTTCATTTCAATGTAAAAATATCATAAACAGATGGAAATACATAAAAGCAAATAAAAAGTATTAACTAAAGAACTGGTCAAGTTTGGAAAATTCAGTGTCTAATAAATTTGTGGAAGTTGGCTTGAAAAAATTTTTGCCACCAACTAAACATTTGTGTGATGTGTTGAAAAATAAATGTAAAAATGAATATTTTAAGGAATAGACCTCTTCAGTTTCTACCTAAGTCATTTGCTAAACTTTAGCATGTTGCTCTTGCAAACCAGATAGATGGGCCAATTCTCTGCACTTGTGTTGTAAAATATGGTAACCACTTCCTATATAAATTAAAATTAATTAAGAATAAGTAAAATTAAAATTTGGTTCCTCAATTTTAAGTGTTCAATAGCCACATGTGGCTAATGATTACTGTATTACACAGTGAAGACACGGAATATTTTCATTATTGCAGAATGTTCTATTGAACCATTCTACTATAGATAAATATTCAGAATTATCCCCTACTAGAATTCATTTCTTCATTGATTCTTTAAACTACAAATTATTACATTGCACTTTTTATAAACTGAGTTCTTTGTTGTTACTTATACTGGCTGATAGAGAAATTCTATTTTTCTCACAGCGTTATCCAGTACCCAGAGCTAGATTACTAATTTACCTACATTGCTAAATGAGCTCTTGCCTTCATTCCTGCTAAAGGTTTGCCTCAAGGAGGCATAATCCCTATATTTTTATGGTTTCTAGATATCTAGTGAAAGATTTTTTTTTCTGAAAGAAGGCAAAAAGTACAGTTGGACTCACTAATTCTATCATTTCAAAAACCAAGCTAGGGTTAAGTTCATCCATCAGATAAATGGTGCCTCAGAACTGGGCCAGGGCTGCAGGGGTACAGAGACCAAGCCGCCGGAAGCCAGGATGCTGGGGCTCTGGGAACAAGTTGGAGACTGGGCTGTGTTTAGAAGTCAATCTTGCTTTGTTCATTTTGCAAAGGATGGGCCTCACAATGTTTGAAAAATGAAAGACAATTCTTTCAACATTAAAACCTCCCAAGATTAGCACCAAAATCTTATTTCTGTTTTCTCAAAAGAAATGGATTACCTGGACACACTGGATCTCTGCTCCTGCTCACCCACAATTGTCTGGAGCAGAAATAGCCTGTCTGAGAGGCAGAACTCCCAGTTCCACCAGCTGATTCCTCCCATCACCTTCCAGCATTCTCCTCCAATCTGCCTGCCCCCGGATTGCAATCTGGCCCCAACATGCACCAGCCGGATGCACTGGGGCATGCTCCCCAGGTTCCTTGGAGGTGGGCAAACAATAATGAAACAGGCAATTGAGTGTCTCCCAAAATAAGTCAATAAAACAAAGGATTGACAAGCAAGAAGACATTTGCATTTTCACAAGATGTGGATGGGGTAAAGGAAGACAGAGAAATGACTGACACATGGAAAAGGCAAGGAGCATCCAATGCCATGGCTCTTCCTAAGTATAATATTTCCCAGCATTTGCCTAAACAATTGTGGTTTTGATTCAGAAAAATGAAATATGTCTATTCAAATCAAATCAAAACCATCCTTTCATTTATTGTTTTACTAAATAGACTCATAAGAAAAAAATTATTTTAAAAAGTACTTTTTAACTATAAAGAGAACTAGAGAATTTTGCTCTGCCTACTTATAACAGAATTTACTTCCTAACTGATACAAAGAAGTAGATTCAGTCAAACCACCACATTTGTAGATTTTGCCTTGATTGGTACCAAAGTCTGGATAAATGGTTGTACTTGTCCCTCCAGCTATGGGTGTGGCAACCCTGTTGGCTAGGATGGTTCTTCTTTCCTCAGGAATTTGATCTCTGGGAGAGAATTAGAACTTTGCTTCCTTTATAACTGTTATATTTAGTACATAAAGTCCATTTGAAGCACAGTAGACCTAAGTTCAAATCTGAGCTCTTTGATTATTGACTTAAACATAACCTATTTTTCTAAGCCTTAAATTTCTTGCCTGGGAGAAGACAAGATAGTGATGGAGTAGGTGGACATACCAACTTCCACCTCCCAGAACCAAAGTGGATTACAAACTAATTTTGAGAACCATCATCTAGAAAAACCAACTTTGGACTAAACTAAGAGGATTCTTCAACCAAGGAACACTGAAGAAGCCACACTGAGACTGGTAGAAGAAGTGGAAACGTGGAGAAGGCTGCTCAGCTCCCCGGAGCAAACGGCAGCCAGGAGATTCGCGTGGCGGAAAGTGAGATTAGCAGAGAGGGGAGGGTCCTGAGTCCCAGGAACAAAGCCCCAGCCTGCAGCCCCAGAGCCTAGAAGAGGCGTATGGACAGTATTTAGCTGAAAACAAGACAGGATACTGTTTGTGAGAAAGAGACTGATTTCTCAGACCCAGGATTCTTCTTAAAGGAACCACGCAGAAAATCTCTCTCACAACCACTCACCCGGGGCTCCGGTGGATGGGGAGAGAGGAGAGGACCCGAGTAGCAGGAAGAGAGTGTAATCTAGGAGACACAGGGAGAAACATTTTGGGAGACAGCCACCCTAACCCCTAGGAAGAGTCACTCCCCAAATCTGAAGTGAATATTTCCCCTGGAAACAGCAATAGCAGCAAAGGGAAGCAGGACACCAGCCAAACAAGCTTTCCTGTGGCACTCAGAGCAGAGTTGCTTAGAAGGAGGGAGCTTTTAGGACTACAGTAGTGAGTCTTCGGGTCTGAGCTGCAGTGCCCCCACCCACACGGCTGAGGGCTCGCCAGAGGGCAGGCGGCTGCAGGAAGTGGAAGCGTGGTTAAGACGGCAAGGATGGAAGCCAGCTGGCCACCACTGAGGCCCAGGTGTGAGCTCAGTCTTACCAGGCTGGGGAGGATGGGACATGCAAAAGTGGTCAAGCCCAGCTGCAGGCCGCCTGCAATCCAGCCTGCGGGGGGAGGGCAGGAGCCCTGGAAGGGGCGGTAACCCAGCATTGAGCAAGGGTGTAGGAGCACAGGTTTGTCCCGCCCGTGGAACCGAGGCTTGTAGCCTGTCTTGGGAGCCGGCTCCTCCTGCAAGGTTGGAGCCAAAAACCCAGAACAGGCGGAGTCCCATAATTGAGCGTGGGCATGCAGTCCCACCCGGCCTGTGGAGCCAAGGCTTGGAAATGTACCACAAGCAAGCTCCTCCTGCAGGAGTGGGGTGAAAGCCCAGATTCAGGCGGAGAGCTGCATCTGAGCAAAGGTGCTCACCCATGACCTCAGGGCCGAGTATAATACTACCTGCAGGGGCAGGGCGAAAGCCAAGGCTACCAAGGCTTGTACACCCAAGCACATGATCACAGCCACTCCCGTGAAGGAGAGGCAGAAACCACAGCAACAGCCTCAGTGGGCAGGCACCAGGAACACCCATACCCAAACACCCTAGGCAGCAACAGCAGAGGAGGTGGTGGGCCTGTGCACAGACCACACCTACGGAACACAGAGGCCATACCCAGTGGACTACAGTGGCCAAAACCTTCTTTTACACAGACAAAATGAGAAGGCAGAGAAATGCAACACAAATGAATCAAGAGAAAGCCCCATAAAAGAACCTGAATGAGTCAGATATAACCAAATTACTGGATGCAGAGTTTAAAATAACAATTGGTAGGATGCTCAAAGATATTAGAACAATAATAGATGATTATTATGAACACTTAAATAAAGAGATAGCAAATATAAAAAAGGACACTGAAATAATAATAAAAAAAACAGTCAGAAATGACTAATACATAAACTTAGAAATGAGTGTGGAGAAATAACAACTGACACAACAGAAATACAAAATATTGTAAGAAATACTATGAAGAACTGTATGCCAAAAAACTAGACAATCTAGATGAAATGGACAAATTCCTTGAAACATAATCTTCCAAAAATTAATCTGGAAGAATCAGAAAACCTAAACAGACCAATTACAACAAATGAGATCAAAACAGTTATCAAAAAACTCCCCAAAAAGAAAAGTCCTGGGCCTGATGGCTTCACAAGTGAATTCTACCAAATATTCAAAGAAGAATTAACTCCTATCCTTCTCAAGCTATTTCAAAAAATTCAAGTAGAAGGAAGACTTCCAAGCTCCTTTTATGAGGCGAGCTTAAGTCTGATCCCAAAACCAGGCAAAGATAACACAAAGAAAGAAAATTATAGGCCAGTATTTCTGATGAATTTAAATGCTAAAATCCTCAACAAAATATTAGCAAACCAGATCCAGCAATATATGAAAAAAATCATACACCATGATCAAGTGGGATTTATTCTTGGGAGGCAAAGCTGGTATAATATTTGCAAATCAATCAATGTGATTCATCACATAAACAACAGGAAGGAGAAAAACCACATGATAATTTCAATAGATGCAGAAAAAACATTTGATAAAATCCAGCACCCATTCATGATCCAAACTCTCAGCAAAGTGGGAATACAGGGAACATACCTCAACATGATAAAGGCCATCTATGGCAAACCCACAGCCAACATCATATCATACTCAATGGGCAAAAATTAAAAGCAATCCCCTTAAGATCAGGAACAAGGCAAGGGTGTTCACCACTTTCACCACTCTTATTTAACACAGTTCTGGAAGTCCTAGCCACAGCAATCAGAGAAGAAAAAGAAATAAAAGGCATCCAAATTGGAAAAGAAGAAGTAAAACTATCATGATTTGCAGATGATATGATATTGTATCTAGAAAACCCTAAAGTCGCAGTCAAAAAACTATTGGACCTGATAAATAAATTCAGCAAGGTGGCAGGATATAAAATCAATACTCAGAAATCAGAGGCATTTTTATACACTAAAAATTAACTGTCAGAAAGAGAAATTAAGGAATCAATCCCCTTTACCATTGCAACCAAAAAAATAAAGTACCTAGGAATAAATTTAACCAGGGAGATTAAAGACTTGTTCTAGGAAAATTATAAAACAGTGATAAAAGAAATCAGAGAAGATACAAACAAGTGGAAGCATATGCTGTGCTCATGGTTAGGAAGAATAAACATCATTAAAATGTCTATATTACCCAAAGCAATTTATAAATTCAATGCAATACCGATTAAAATACCAGTGACTTACTTCAAAGATATAGAACACATATTCCAAAAATTTATATGGAACCAAAAGAGAACACGAATAGCCTCAGCAATCATGAAAAGGAGAAATAAAGTGGGAGGTATCACACTTCCAGATATCAAGTTATACTACAAGGCCATTGTACTCAAAACAACCTGGTACTGGCATAAGAACAGGCATATAGATCAATGGAACAGAACTGAGAACCCAGAAATAAACCCACACTTTTGTGGATGATATTTGACAAAGGAGGTAAGAGCATACATTGGAGTAAAGACAGCCTTTTCCACAAATGGTGTTGGGAAAATTGGACAGCTACCTGCAAAAAAATGAAACTAGACCAGCAACTTACACCATTCACAAAAATGAACTCAAAATGGATAAAAGACTTAAATGTAAGTCGTAAAACCATAAGCATCTTAGAAGAAAACATAGGCAGTAAGCTCTCTGACATCTCTCGCAGCAATATATTTGTCTATTCGTCTCCACAGGCAAGTGAAATAAAAGACAGGAAAAACAAATGGTACTATATCAAACTAAAAAGCTTTTGTACAGCTAAAGACAATAAGAACAGAATAAAAAGACAAACTACACAATGGGGGAATATATTTGACAATATATCTGATAAGGGGTTAATAACCAAAATTTATAAAGAACTTGTAAAACTTAATACCAGGAAGACAAACAATCCAGTCAAAAATAGGTAAAAGAAATAAATAGACATTTTTCTAAAGAGGACATACAGATGGCCAATAGACTTATGGAAAAATGCTCAAAATCACTAATCATTAGAGAAATGCAAATTGAAACCACAATGAAATACCCCCTCACACCAGTCAGAATGGCGCTTATCCACAAAACAACACAGAATAAGTGCTGATGAGGATGTGGAGAAAAGGGAACCCTCCTGCACTGCTGGTGGGATTGCAGACTGGTGCAGCCACTGTGGAAAACAGTATAGAGATTCCTCAAGAAATTAAAAATGGAACTGCCTTTTGACCCAGCTATACCACTGTTAGAAGTATACCCCAAGAACATCATAGCACTGTTTGAAAAGAAGAAATGCACCCCCATGTTTATGGCAGCATTGTTCACAATAGCGCAGATCTGGAAACAGCCCAAGTGTTCGTCAGTGGACGAGTGGATTAAAAAAGCTTTGGTACATATATACTATGGAATACTACTCAGCCATAAGAAATGGTGACATTGGATCATTTACAACAACATGGATCGACCTTGATAACATTATACTGAGCCAAATAAGTAAATCAGAAAAAAGTAAGAACTATATGATTCCATACATAGGTGGGACATAAAAATGAGACTCAGAGATATGGACAACAGTGTGGAGGTTACGGGATGGGAAGGAGGATAGGGAGGGGGTTGGGGGAGGGGAGGGGCACAAAGAAAACCAGTTAGAAGGTGACGGAAGACAATTGGACTTTGGGTGATGGGAATGCAGCATAATCAAATGTCAAAATAACCTAGAGATGTTTTCTCTCACCATATGTACCCTATTTATTAATGTCACCCCATTAAAATTAATTTAATAAAAAGTTTTCTTGCCTGAAAAGGGGGGATATTGATGCATACATTCTAAGAGAGATATTAGAATTAAATAGCATAACATGCGAAAGCACTCACAGGCCCTAGAGTCAGTAAGTATACAGTAAATGTTAACAACTGTGATTTTAATTCACAGAGAGGCCAAGGTGCCCCAAAATCACCATATGTAAAGCAGAGGCAGAGTATATCCATAATGTTGTCTCTGTTAGTAGCAGGTGTGGTCAAGAATGTGATTCAAGAGAGGGAATGTCCTTGGCATTGGGCAGCTGCTGAATTTATTCTTTTATTGATAGGGTGTTCTAGAGTCATGAGCCAGACAAGCCCCTGGAGTCCTCAGATGGTCCAAGAAAACCCTACCCACTCTGCTTTCCATGAGAAATAATTATTTAAGTTCCAAGTATATCACACCTGAGGCAGGTGTAGTATAAATCTATGCAAATGTGTCACTGCAGGCATATGAACAAGGCTCATATTTCAGAAAGGTAGTAAATGTAGATCAACATGAATAAGAATCATTTAAAGTGAAATAATGTTACTTATGATTATTATATTTAATATATAATAATATAATCAAACAGCAAGCAAAATGGTAATTATTAGAAATATATACATATTTATATTATAAAATATTTATAACAGGAGTAATTATCTTTGGCATTCTGGAAATTACCTAAATCTATTAATACTTATATAATAATTCAGAGAATGAAAGGCTCACTGTTTGGCTTCCCAAGTCAAAGTGCAGTAAACAAAATAATTTCCCAAGCAGTGGAGTAGTACAGTGACCTAGAAAGATTAAGGAAGCAGCTTATGTAAAAATTCATGGGAACAGCAGCATGATTTTGGCAGCCTCAGCTATTGCTCTACAAATCCATTCTGTTCGTTATATTTACAGGTGAAAATAAGAATATAAACAATTTTATGGGAAAAAAGTACAATCTCATTGCAAAGTTTAAACAGTACAAATTCAATCAAGATTTTATTTTCATCTGTGAAAATTAAAAAAAAAAAACACATTTAACTAATAATGCCTATGTTGGTACCTTCTCACTGAAGGGCAATTTTTTTTTTTCCATTTTTCCGAAGCTGGAAACGGGGAGGCAGTCAGACAGACTCTTGCAGGCGCCCGACCGAGATCCACCCGGCATGCCCACCAGGGGGCAATGTTCTGCCCCTCTGGGGCGTCGCTCTGTTGCATCCAGAGCCATTCTAGCGCTTGAGGCAGAGGCCACAGAGCCATCCCCAGCGCCCGGGCCATCTTTTGCTCCAATGGAGCTTCGGCTGCGGGAGGGGAAGAGAGAGACAGAAAGAAAGGAGAGGGGGAGGGGTGGAGAAGCAGATGGGCACTTCTCCTGTGTGCCCTGACCGGAAATTAAACCCAGGACTTCTGCACGCCAGGCCGATGCTCTACCGATGAGCCAACCAGCCAGGGCCTGAAGGGCAATTTGGCAATAGTTTCAAATATCCTAAAAATGTATAATCTCTTGAACCAGCAATTGGACATCTCAAAACTAAGTAAATAATAATAAAGGTACAGTAACCATTTATCATTAAGGGGGCATTCTTCACAGATTTAAAAAATAAGATACATTTAGAAACTATATAATTAAATTAGAGATTAATTAAGTAATTGTTAAGACAGGCATACAGTGTAATAATATATAGCCATCAAAATTATGAAGATATTGTAGTTATTTTATCTAATGGCATGAAAATACAATCATAATATATATATATATATTAAGGAGAACAAAGCAGGTGACAAAACTGTGCTTATTTAAAGAACCCATTTGTTATGGGTTGAATTATGTCCTTCCAAGATTCACATGTTCAAGTCCTTACTCCTAGAATGTGACCTTATTTAGGAATAGGGTCATTGTCAGTGTAATTAATTAAGCTGAAGTTACAAGGCAGTAGGGAGGGTCCTAATCTAATATGCATGGTGGTATATGAAAAGAGGGAAACTTGAACATAAATACACACACACACACACACACACACACACACACGGAGAACACCATGTGATGTCAGAAACTGAAACTGGGTGTCACTTCGTCTACAAGATAAGGAACATCAAGGATTTCCAGAAAACACCAGAAGCTGGAAGAGAAGCGTTGGACATCCTGCTCACACCCTCAGAAGAAACTAAACCTGCCCATACTTTGATCTTGGACTTCCAGCTGCCAAAACTACTGGACAATAGATGTCTGTTGTCTGAGCCTCCTAGCCTGTGGTCCTTTGTTATGGCAGCCCTACCATCTAGCATATCATTTCCTTTTTTAAAGAAAGAAAGCTGCATGAGTATGAAAATACCCAAAATAAGTTTTTTCACTTTACCTTAGTTACATCTCAGTAGCATAACATTGGATAATTATAAGTTTTGCTTATATTTTTGTGATTTTAAATTAATATCATGTCACTTATGCATAAAATGGCTCTAAACAGCATGTTATAAAAAAGAATCTGCTCCCAAACACAAGTATACTCAGTAAGTTTGAATAAGGGCAGGCATGAAAGAGGCATGGAGTAAAGAGACATGGCTTCAAATCCTGCTTTGATTACTTATTAACCTGTCACTTTGGGCCAGCAAAACTTATAAAGGCCATTGTAAGGAATAAATACAATTTTGAATACAATGCAGATAGCACAGACATGGTACAGCCTGGCACATAACAAAAGTTCATTAATTTACAGCTATTATAATGAACTCCCACCATTTATGAAAGCTTTGTGCTTCTTTAAAATAAAGAAGTATGTTATTCACTTCATAACAACAACTTCAAAATTCATGGTCAGCTTGCCAAAGCCTGCAAGCAGCCAGAGGCTGCAAGGTGCCTGGGACATTGATCCAGGACTTGACAATCCAATCCAATCAAGACAGTCTTCCCTGCCAATCACACCTGCCACGTTTTACTGTCCCACGAATTCATTTGGTTCATGTAGACCTGCTCTTTACAACCTTTAGAACAAAGAATGTGTGTGTGTGTGTGTGTGTGTGTGTGTGAGAGAGAGAGAGAGAGAGAGAGAGAGAGAGAGAGAGAGAGAAAGAGAGAGAGAGAGAAAGATTTAGGAATATGTAGAGAAACAAGACTCTTGAATTTTCCAATATATTTTTCTGCACACTGGTAGTAAAATATACTTTCAGGGAAAGAAGGAAAGGAAATAATCATGCATTCACTGCTTACTATGTGCCACCTCTTTGCAAATGTTATGTCACTTAATGAGCACAGTAACTCTGCCTGTTGTTATCATTATTCCCCTTCTTACAAATATGAAAGGCCCAAGGTTAATTAATGTGTCCAAGATTACATAGTTTACAGCCAAACCCAAGTATTCTTTCTGTTACCAAAAAAAGGGAAATATAATGCATAAAGCCAAGCATTAAAGAGAAAACAAAAGCATCCAGAAATTTAAGACAATAAAAAGGAGAAAGGAAGTACAATATACAGTATCTACACTTCAAATTTACCGACTGTTGGTAGTAAACACAGTCTTCCTCCCAGAATAGCTAGAGTTTAATGGTATTAACAATTTCACACATATTGGGTTTTTTTTAGCAAATGGAGCATGTCTTTTAAAATAAATTTCAATTACGTAGGTAATGATCATACTTAACTTTCAAATACTTCATAAATAGAATCTGTGATATGATTCTGACAACAAAATTTTTTAGATAAACTCCAGTGGTTGATTCTGAACCATGAAAACCTGCCTCCTCCCTTTCCTCAAACAACTGCAGTTGTAGATGAACAATAGAGGGAACATCAGGCATTGCTCTCATAGGAAAGACTTCCCAGACACCTATGTTTCAGTGTTCTAGACTCAGGAACAGGCCACACTTTCTGAGTCCTCTGAGGGAACTTTCGTACACGTTAGCTCATTTAACTCCACAACTCTGTGTTATACCTCTTATCCCCATTTCAGTAAGTTGAGAGACAGGGAAATGAAGAGATTCAGGGTTTTTCAGTCATTAATTCATTTTCATCGTTTAAACATATCTTTGATATAGGTAAAGTCCCTGTGGAACTTAATGTTCAGGTAGGTTGATTTGCCCTTGAACACAACCAGGGTCTGTGACTGAACCCAGGCGTGTGGCTCTAGCCAGCCCATCCCAAGTCATAATCATAAACATGACTCATCAAGCCACTGCATTTTCTAATTTAAATATCTCCCAAGATTCCCATTCTTCACTCAGACTATGAGTTTGTTCCCAATAATTTTCTGGCATCACTCTTTCTTCCATTCTGAACTTTCTACCTTCTCAATTTTTCAGCATCTCAGCTTCAAAAAGGATCCCACGGTAATGGCAACTATCAGGTTCAGGCAAAGCCATTGGGTGAATTTAGGAGCAAGAAAGCAAGCACTTCTTGTTAAAGCCAAAGAGGATATGTCTTTTTATTTGGCATGCAGATCCCTCAAAATAAAAATCTAAAGAGTGGCATCTCTCTCTCTCTCTCTCTCTCTCTCTCTCTTTCTCTCTCTCTCACACACACACACACACACGCACACACACACATGGAAGACAAAATTCATTTGCTCCTCCTGCATCCATGATGGAACCTGTATGACTTGAGTAATTTATCAGCCATTCAAAAAGAATGTACATGTTCATAATCTTGCTAAATAAATATCAGATCCTTTCTGAAATCTACAGAAGTCTTTATAGGCATGTTTTAACAGCACACCCCTGAACTTGAATTTCTTTATACAATGAACAAGTGAATAAAGATTTTCTTAGGAAAGATACACAATTGCAGAAAAATTTTCTCAGGGAATAAGAGTATTTTGAGAAGTGAAGTCTCTGAGAAGGTGTGTACATCCTTAGTCATTTGGAGGCGTTTAAATTTTACTTTGTGTTCTGATACCATGAAATGGTAGACAGGGACCTGAATTAGGAATGAGAAAACATGACTTTAAAAATTACCCTTGCTGTTTTCACTGGGCAGTCATTTTACTTCAACACATAGAGGTAATGAGTGATCACTATTAATAAAAGGTAACTTGTAAAAATGGTTTAGATCAGAGAATCTGGCATCCATTGCCTGGACTAAACTTCTGGCTCTATCATATACTAGCTGTATGAGTTCAGGCAAGTTGTTTGACCTCTCCAGACCTCAGTTTCTTCACCTGTAAAAGGGATTATTATTTGGTCCTTCAGAGGTAATTGTGAACAGCTCTCTGTATGGAGCATGCCTGTGCTCTTCCTCACCCCCTTCTCTCCTCAGGCATCTCTCTCTACCCCACCTTCCAGGCTCCAAGGGCCTTTATTTTGCTGTAATTTAATTCCTGAGTCCATTTCTCCTACAGTTCCCTTTATCTCTGTGACTTTCTAAATAAACTTTCTCTTTAAAAGAAAAAATGTAACTGTGAGATTAAGAAAAATAATGCACATATAACATCTAGTAAAGTGCTTGTCTCTGTGTATTAGTGTTAAGACGACTTGTGTACATTGTAGGATACTCTCACAACCAATATTCTCCTAATGGAAAGATAATAATAGAAAGAAAATGACATGACAATAATATATTGAGCAAACTTTATACTCTGCTAGAAATGTTACAAATCCACTTAATTGTATTTGTAGATATCCGTCATCATCTTGAACACACTCTTCCAACAGAGTGTCACCAGACACTCTGTTGGGGTTTTTTCTCACACTCTCTTACTTGAGCTCTCAGCACAATCAACACACATGACTCCATTTGACACTGCAGACCTGAGGACCAGCCCCATCCTGCAATTTGCTCAATATTGCACAGCTGGAAAGAACAGCCAGGGTTCCAGGAGAGGTGCCTCCCAAAGCCCCCTCCTTCCAGCCTTGTCCTATCTTCTAGTTTTCTCCCAATGATTCTTGCTCATCAGCCAATTCCTCACCCCCCCCACCCCCTTCCTCATATAAACAGCACCTATCACACCAGGCAAGCCAGTGACTCTTACATAAGTAAATGTTCAGGACAAAAAAATTTAATTGGGATAAGAATATTAAATTTAAAACAAAAAAAACTGTACACATTCATGTTTTTCTATTTTTTACCACATTCATAAACACAAGAACACAACCAATGTACTGTTCTAATGTGGCCTTCTAACATGAACAGCCAGAGTTGAACTAACCTAGCAATATCTGAACAAAGATGAGGTATGTGTGGTATGGGAAAATATTTCTTCCTTCACAAATGGTCTACCATATCACCAGGCAAAGCCCCACCACTCCTTTCAGAAACAGGCTTTTCAAGTGCAGTACAAGGGGGCTCAAGCTGGTGGATACCCATGTGCTGAATGACCCAAGAGATGCCCCTAAGATAACATTATCAGTGTAACTCCCCAATGATCAGAGAGATTCCAAGGATGCTGCTCCCCAAATCTCAAAGATGCTACATCTTCTCCTTGGCTACCTTAATGGAAGAAATGCAGTGGAGAGAATCATTTATTCTTCCACCAGACATGTAAAGCCTTCTGAGCCTAATGTGCCCATGACTTGAAGACCTGTCCCTCACACCACTCCAGGTGGAAGAGCAGTCCAAGGAGTGTGCTTTAAATCTCATGGTGCTTTTTTTTCAGGTCACAAGAGACAGGACCAGCAGTTGGCATCTGATGCATGGGCAGTCAATCTATAACCTGATATGGCCTGGGGCTGAGAGTTGTGTCTGAACCGAAAAAAGTTATTAGCTGAGCCAATCCTATGCCTTCTTTTAGGGCATTAGCTTAGAATCACAGAAAGAATGAACTAAATGAGAAGCAGAAAGGGGACACTCAAAGAAGGCACATGGGACAGTGGCCATGCCACAATCCTGGCAGCACTTCTATTAAAAGAGTTCTTCTACTCATTGCCTAGAATTCAGCACATGGAACCTGGGCCTGTTTCAGTCTGCATACTTCCCATATCTGTAGAAGGGCTCCTCCTTTCATGGCAGTGGGTTTGCCTATGACTGCCACCTCTCCTTTACTTTTTTTGATTAATTTTAATGGGGTGACATTGGTAAACAGGGTACATATGTTCAGAGAAAACAGCACTAGGTTATTTTGACATTTGATCATGCTGCATTCCCATCGCCCTAAGTCCAATTGTCTTCCATCACCTTCTAACTGGTTTTCTTTGTGCCCCTCCCCTCCCCCAACACCCTCCCTCTCCTTCCCCCCAACCTGTAACCCCAACACTGTTGTCCATTTCTCTGAGTCTCATTTTTATGACCCACCTATGTATGGAATCAAATATTTCTTAGTTTTTTTCAGATTTACTTATTTGGCTCAGTATAATGTTAACAAGGTTCATCCATGTTGTTGTAAATGATCCAATGTCACCATTTCTTATGGCTGAGTAGTATTCCATAGTATATATGTACCAAAGCTTTTTAATCCACTCTTCCACTGACGGACACTTGGGCTGTTTCCAGATCTGCGCTATTGTGAATAATGCTGCCATAAAAATGGGCGTGAATTTCTTCTTTTCAAACAGTGCTATAGTGTTCTTGGGGTATATTCCTAAAAGGGGTATAGCTGGGTCAAAAGGCAGTTCCATTTTTAATTTCTTGAGGAATCTCCATACTGTTTTCCACAGTGGCTGCACCAGTCTGCATTCTCATCAGCAGTGCAGGAGAGTTCCCTTTCCTCCACATCCTCGCCAGCACTTATTCTGTGTTGTTTTGTTGATGAGCGCCATTCTGACTGGTGTGAGGGGAAATCTCATTGTGATTTTAATTTGCATTTCTCTAATGATTAGTGATTCTGAGCATTTTTTCATATGCCTATTGGCCATCTGTATGTCCTCTTTGGAGAAGTGTCTATTCATTTCTTTTGCCCATTTTTGGATTGGATTGTTTGTCTTCCTGGTATTAAGTTTTACAAGTTCTTTATAAATTTTGGTTATTAACCCCTTATCAGATATATTGTCAAATATATTCCCCCATTGTGTAGTTTGTCTTTTTATTCTGTTCTTATTGTCTTTAGCTGTACAAAAGCTTTTTAGTTTGATATAGTACCATTTGTTTTTCCTGTCTTTTATTTCACTTGCCTGTGGAGACGAATAGGCAAATATATTGCTGCGAGAGATGTCAGAGAGCTTACTGCCTATGTTTTCTTCTAAGATGCTTATGGTTTTACGACTTACATTTAAGTCTTTTATCCATTTTGAGTTCATTTTTGTGAATGGTGTAAGTTGCTGGTCTAGTTTCATTTTTTTGCAGGTAGCTGTCCAATTTTCCTAACACCATTTGTTGAAGAGGCTGTCTTTACTCCAATGAATGCTCTTAACTCCTTTGTCAAATATCAGTTGTCCATAGAGCTGTGGATTTATTTCTGCATTCTCAGTTCTATTCCATTGATCTATATGCCTGTTCTTATGCCAGTACCAGGTTGTTTTGAGTACAATGGCCTTGTAGTATAACTTGATATCTGGAAGTGCGATACCTCCCACTTTATTTCTCCTTTTCATGATTGCTGAGGCTATTCGTGTTCTCTTTTGGTTCCATATAAATTTTTGGAATATGTGTTCTATATCTTTGAAGTAAGTCATTGGTATTTTAATCGGTATTGCATTGAATTTATAAATTGCTTTGGGTAATATAGACATTTTAATGATGTTTATTCTTCCTAACCATGAGCACAGCATATGCTTCCACTTGTTTGTATCTTCTCTGATTTCTTTTATCACTGTTTTATAATTTTCCTAGAACAAGTCTTTAATCTCCCTGGTTAAATTTATTCCTAGGTACTTTATTTTTTTGGTTGCAATGGTAAAGGGGATTGATTCCTTAATTTCTCTTTCTGACAGTTAATTTTTAGTGTATAAAAATGCCTCTGATTTCTGAGTATTGATTTTATATCCTGCCACCTTGCTGAATTTATTTATCAGGTCCAATAGTTTTTTGACTGCGACTTTAGGGTTTTCTAGATACAATATCATATCATCTGCAAATCATGATAGTTTTACTTCTTCTTTTCCAATTTGGATGCCTTTTATTTCTTTTTCTTCTCTGATTGCCGTGGCTAGGACTTCCAGAACTATGTTAAATAAGAGTGGTGAAAGTGGTGAACACCCTTGCCTTGTTCCTGATCTTAAGGGGATTGCTTTTAATTTTTGCCCATTGAGTATGATATGATGTTGGCTGTGGGTTTGTCATAGATGGCCTTTATCATGTTGAGGTATGTTCCCTGTATTCCCACTTTGCTGAGAGTTTGGATCATGAATGGGTGCTGGATTTTATCAAATGTTTTTTCTGCATCTATTGAAATTATCATGTGGTTTTTCTCCTTCCTTTTGTTTATGTGATGAATCACATTGATTGATTTGCCAATATTATACCAGCTTTGCCTCCCAAGAATAAATCCCACTTTGTCATGGTGTATGATTTTTTCTCATATATTGCTGGATCTGGTTTGCTAATATTTTGTTGAGGATTTTAGCATCTAAATTCATCAGGGAAATTGGCCTATAATTTTCTTTCTTTGTGTTATCTTTGCCTGATTTTGGAATCAGATTTATGCTCGCCTCATAAAAGGAGCTTGGAAGTCTTCCTTCCACTTGAATTTTTTGAAATAGCTTGAGAAGGATAGGAGTTAGTTCTTTGAATATTTGGTAGAATTCACTTGTGAAGCCATCAGGCCCAGGACTTTTCTTTTTGGGGAGTTTTTTGATAACTGTTTCAATCTCATTTGTTGTAATTGGTCTGTTTAGATTTTCTGATTCTTCCAGATTAATTTTTGGAAGATTATATGTTTCAAGGAATTTGTCCATTTCATCTAGGTTGTCTAGTTTTTTGGCATACAGTTCTTCATAGTATTTTCTTACAGTATTTTGTATTTCTGTTGTGTCAGTTGTTATTTCTCCACTCTCGTTTCTAATTTTATTTATTTGAGTCCTCTTTCTTTTTTTCTTGGTGATTCTGGTTAAAGGTTCATCAATCTTGTTTACCTTTTCAAAGAACCAGCTCCTTGTTTCATTGATCCTCTGTATTGTTTCTTTAGCCTCTGTGTCATTTATTTCTGCTCTGATCTTTATTATTTCCTTCCTTCTACTATCTTTGGGCTTTACTTGCTGTTCTTTTTCTAGTTCTTTAAGATGCAGGGTCAAGTTGTTTATTTGAGCTTTTTCTAGCTTCTTGAGATATGCCTGTAATGCTATGAACTTCCGTCTCTGGACTGCTTTTGTTGTGTCCCATAAATTTTGAGTTGATTTATGCTCGCTATCATTTGTTTCTAGGAATTTTAAAATTTCTTCTTTGATCTCATTGTTTACCCATTTGTTATTTAATAACATGCTATTTAGTTTCCAAGTATTAAGTATTTTTTAGTTTTTCTGTTGTTGTTGATTTCTAGTTTCATGCCATCGTGATCGGAGAAAGTGCTCAATATGATTTCAATCTTCTTAAATTTGTTGAGACCCCTTTTGTGCCCTAACATGTGGTCTATTCTACAGAATGTACCATGAGCTTTTGAAAAGAATGTATATTCTGCTGTTTTAGGGTGAAAAGTTCTGAAGATATCTATTAAATTGAGTTGATCTAGTATGTCTTTTAAGTCAGCTGTTTCTTTGTTAATTTTCTTTCTTGAGGATCTATCTAGTGATGTTAGTGGAGTATTGAAATCCCTTACTATTATAGTATTGCTGTTGATCTTGCCCTTTAAATCCATCAAGGTCTGCTTTATATATTTAGGTGCTCCTATATTAGGTGTGTCGATATTTATAACGGTTAGCCATAACGTTATCCACTGATTGATTTATGCTTACTCCTTTTCATCATCACCAGAATCATCTGCATCATCATCACTGTCACAGTCCTTTGTTGAACAATTGCAGCCCAGGCACTATGCAAGGTTGTCTACTGGATTAATCCATTTGATCATTTATAGCAACCTTTTGAAGTGGGAACTATTATCAGTCCCACTTTATAGATGAGAAAAATGAAACCTAGTGAAGTTAAATAACTTGCTCAAGGTTAACAAGGTAGTGAAGAATAAATTAAGATTCAAATCCATAAGAAATAGTTTTCTCCTCCCCCTCCTTTTTTGGCTGTATTTGTGAGGTCAAACATCAACTATTTTAATAAACCCAGAAGAGCATTGAGTAATGAATCCATTAGCATACTGGGGAGTAGTTCTTTTAAGAAAATTGTTATTTATTGATTCATATTCCAATTGCATATGATTTTTGTCACTAATTGTGAGGCTAGAAAGTTATAATTAAATCCACATTAATATAGCTTTAAAATTTCATCAGACCCGCCAAAGCATATTGCTGTTTATAATTTAAATAAGTTGTATATTGTAATTTTCTATCTTGTTTATACTTAGAAAAAAAAAAGTTTTCTGATTCATGCAGACTGATTTCTTTTAAGAAAATAGAAAAATAAAGACCAGAAAATAAGATCAAATAATTGGCTTTATAATCAAAGTCTTTTATGCATATTTAACATGAAAAGATACTGTATTTTTATGAGAACTTGCTCTACCTCGGTTAATTAATAACCAACAGAAAATAAAACAATATAAAACACAATTGCTGTCTGTTGAGTTCATCTCTAAATATAAACCCTGCTTGGTATTTCCTGAGAAGGCTTCAAATATACATCTTACCGGGTGAGATAATCACTACAAAATAAGATAGTATCTGCCTTTTAAAGTTTTTCTGAGGAACAATGATAAGGTATGGCAGGTGCCTGTCACCTTGAAGGAAGCAGAAGAGTGTAGCATGTAAGAGAATTATGGCTTATACAGATAATGCCCAAATCTTGGCTTTGTCATTTTCTCCTATATTGTCCTCAATGAATTAATTAACATCCCTGAGCTTCATGGGGAAAGGAGAATGTTAGAATCATGCAGAATCAACAAGATATATGGAAAGCACTGAAATATAGTGCATCATCTGAAGCCTGCATGACAAAGGTAGCTATTGTTACTTCTGTCATTAGGGGTTTAAAGTGTTGTCTGTGATTAGATTAGATAACATGAGATTATATTATCATGCTTCACTTTACCAAAAACATGATTACAAATGCTGTTAATATCAAGTAAGAAATATGATATTTGCTTGGAAAATAGCTCAGAATTTAGATTAAGAAATAAAGATTATGAAAAGCAGGTGCCTTCATTTAAGTCAAGGAGACCTATACCTCAAATATCAAACACACTACATCTCTAGAGGAGCTGGTCTTCCTCGGAAAGGCAGGGGAAAATGGCATGATGGAGATGTGAAGTCCAGGGGTTGCAGCAGAAATGGTGCAGCAAAATTGCGGGTGGATGTCAACAAGAATGAGAGCGGGATTGGGCAAGTTGACTCAGCAGTTTAATTCTATAGCAACAGAATCTGGACCTACAGCACTGTGTGGGAGGACTATGCCTACCAAACACCACTTTGAATAGTTGAAGTCCTTTTGATGCCCTAACCCCCAGCACCAATTCTGTCCATGCACAATGTGGATGTGTTGGGGCCCCCACATCCTATTACACATAAATCCAAGTGAAGATCCAGAGCCTGGTAAATAGTAGAGAAAAAAAAGGTGGTAACAAAATTTTTAAAAAGGGGAGGTAAATCCACAGATCAAAGTACTACTGGCAAGGTACTCAAGTAGCAAAATAAAAATGATCAGTGGAAGGCAGGATTATTTATACCAACCTTTTTTTTTTTCAGAGTAAGTCTCAGAAGTGGGGAAAATTCTACATATATATAGTATATTGACATATAATATACTAGAAAGCCCGGCAGTCATGCAAAATGACCGCTGTTATAGATATTATAAATTGTAATTAAAATGATTTGTGCAAAGGTGTCTGCTAATTCAAACTGAATTACCCAGGGCAGGTGGCGAGGACACCCCTTTGCTTAGTGCCCCATGGGGTTTCTCCCTTCTACTTGCTTAATTGCTTAAAGTAGAGTGCAATGAAGGAAACCACTGGCAGTACATTTCTTAAGAGCCACCGCTAGCTCAATAAATAAAGGTGATTTAAATAATAAAATGTTAATTCACATGTCAAAGATCTCTTTGTACACAACATTTCTTGTGTAGATCTTTCCATCATTTTTAAGCTCGCCTTGCAGAGGACCATCAATTATTTTTAATTTTACGTCTGTTCTTTCACGAACTTCTGAACAGGCAACATAAAGTTGACCGTGTCCAAATGTAGGCTCAGGTAAAAAAATGCCAACATGCATAAGCGTTTGGCCCTGAGACTTATTGATGGTCATAGCAAAGGCAAGTTTTACAGGAAATTGTCTATGTCTCAATTGAAACGGCAACCCTGATTGAGATGGAGCCAAATCAATTCTTGGTATGACATGTATTTCACCTTTAGAGGAGCCAAAGACTTAGCTATTATGACATTATTTTTCAATTGGAGAACCTCTAGTCTTGTACCATTGCAAAGACCCCTTCTAGTGTTAAGATTTCTTAACAGCATAATAATTGCTCCAATCTTTAACCTCAATTTGTGAGGTGGCATGCCAGAAGGTGACAGACTATTTAAAAATTCCGTTGGAAAATTGTTTGCACTCGCTTTATTATCAGCTACAACCGAATCAACACTTAAATATGTCGTGTCGTTCCCTTCTCTGCCTTTGTTCAAGGGACTCATTTTGTCGAGACAGGCTTTTTTGTCTTGCATCTGAGGCAAGCTTTGTTTCTCTATGCTCATCAGTCTCATTTTGCCGAGAAAGACGCATTTGCTCTGCAACTGAAGCAAGCCTTATCTTTCTCTGCTCTGTGGTTTCTTTTTGTAGAGAAAGCCGTTTTTGTGCAGCTTTAGCTCCTTTTCTCTCCTCTTCAGTGCTGTATTTTCTAGGAGGTATTCTTAAAAGAAATTACGTTAAGACGTAGTTTTTATGTAAAACAGATGATTGCCAATGCAAAGAAATGTTCATCTTCCCCCTGACACGCTCAATTTGCGTTCAGCCTTAAATTGTTTCAAAAGCAGATGATTTCCAATGCAAACAAATGTTCACCTTCCCCCTGATCCACTCAATTTGCGTTCAGCCATGGTAACTTCACCCCATTGGCTAGTACAGTTACGCAAGCAACCAATAAGCTATCGGCGACAAACAGACACTTAAGCCGCATATAATAAAGATATAATCAATATATTTACAAATTATATTTTATTTCATTAAATATATAATATATAAAAACATGTAATATATACTAGATAAATGTATAAAAACAATATATAATATATAGTTTAATATATAAATTATATATATATATATATATATATATATAAAATGATTTCCAAATGATGGTTTAAGACATTGGCTGGATCTATTTTATCATCAGGGAATAAATGACACAGACCACCAGAGGCAGTGCTGTGTTCTGAATTTTGGTTTTGACCTAAAATATAGCGCAAAGTCCCCTGATCTTATTTATTTAAGTAGAGATAAAAGATTTTGAAGTTTCACCTGAAATTGGCTAAAGCTTCTATATGGAAGTTTAATTTTTATATGTTATGTAGACTTTACTGTAGGCCTTGGCCAGTTGGCTCAGCAGTAGAGCATCAACCAGGGGTGTAGAAGTCCTGGGTTTGATTCTTAATCAGGGCACACAGGAGAAGTGACCATCTGCTTCTCCACCTCTCTTTTCTCTCTCTCTTTCTCTTCTTTCTCTCTCTTTCCTGAAGCATGGCTTGAAAGGTTTGAGCAAGTTGGCTTTGGTTGCTGATGACGGATCCAAGGCTTCGTTTCAGGCACTGAAATAGCTGGGTTGCCATGCATGGAGCAGTGACCCAGGTCAATTGGCAGAGCATTGCCCGGTAGGTGATCTCCTGTCGCCTGGGAGATCACACTCTCTCTCACTGCAGCATTTCCTATAGAAAAAGATCTGAGAGTCCTCCTCATACCACAGCATGCCGGGTGGATCCCAGTTGGGGTGCATGCGGGAATCTGTCTCTCTGCCTCCCCACCTCTCACTTAAAAAAAAAAAGCCGCTGTATTCATGAGCTCCTTCTAAGCAAACAATATATAAATAAAGTGCATTTTCTCCTAAGGCTGTAAATCCAAAAGTGGAGTGTGCCTTTAGAAGTAATGTCACTTCATATGGTCAATCCATAAGAAATCATTGAAAATATGAATTATTGTTAAGAATTACATGCACAATTGCAGACAAGTGACATGCCTATGACTCTCCCAGCACACCACTGCTTCCCTTCACTCTCTCTTCTTCTTTCCCCTCTACACTTCAGTTACTTCAGAAAATCACTTCTAACGACTCCTGGTATACAGCTATACTTTATGCCCATACAAATAACACATGTGCACACACACACACAGAACTCTACTTTTTGTTTGTTTTTTACAAAAATAGTATTGTATTCTATGCATTACTTTAAAATTTTATTAAATAAAATTTCCACATGTTGATTAAAAATGAAAATTACTTTTTTCCATTTAAAAAGTTTAGCAAAAACAAAAAATAAAACTTTTTTTTGCACTTCATTTTACACAATTACATATATTGACCTCCCAGTCAATGCTTATTAATTTAACACATTTTTATAATGGCAGTATAATATTTCACAATATGTTTGAATCATACTTTTGTGATTGTCCTAATAATGGACTCACTGTTTCCTCTACAAATGATGTAGCAGTAAATATCCTTGAACATATATCTTTACATAAACTTTAATTTATACTACATAAATACTGAAATGAAAAGAGTGTAAAGACTTAAAGATGACCAACTTGAAAGCTGCTCTATCACAGAACAGGAGTAACTGGGATGTTTTTAGTGTTCTGTCATTACAAATTTAAATTTTTTGTCCATCACTTACAGATCACCAAGAACCATAAAAGGCACCAGTGGGAAACAGAGAAATAGAACAAACTTCCTGTCACCCGGGAGATCACACTCTCTCTCACTGCAGCATTTTCTACAGAAAAAGATCTGAGAGTCCTCCTCATGCCACTGCATGCCAGAAAACATATTTTCTTCTTTTTCTCCACTGCATTCAACTTTTTCAGCAACTGACATGCTATCTCTCTGCTCTCGTGTCTGTACCTTAGCTCTTTTAAAATGTAGATCAACTAACTTACTCACTTTTTATTTATTTTGTCCATTATTTAGGTTCTCTTTCTCAAATGAAAGGCTAATAACTGATTTAAAAGCTAAAGCCCTTCCTTCTTAGAGCCTTAGAGGTCAAAAGAGAGAGATGAAGGACTGTAAATATTTTTAATGTGATGACATTCCTCCTCCTCCTCTTCCTCCTCCTCCTTTCTCTCACACGCACGGGCATGCGCGCACACACACACACACAAAACAACTGTAATGCAGTGTGATATATTCTCATGGGTGGATGCTGGATGAATTGTAATGGAAACCCAAAGAATACGGTGAATCATTCAGTTTGGGGCAGAGGAAAGAGGAAGGAGTAAATATGACAGAAATCTTTATTGAGGGGGTGATATTTTATCTGAAGTTAGATGACATTTTTTCTAGGTTTGAGGTGTGAGGGCATTATACACAGTATGAACAGAAATAACAAGAGCTTTAAGGTAAAAAGTATTTTGAATTTTGAAAGGAGCTTGAGGCGGTTGTCCTCCAACTTTAACGTGCATGAGAATTATCCAGGGAACTTATTTAAAATGTAGATTGTGGGCAAAAACCCATCTTTTCAATATTCTTTATTGATGTCCAGAAATCTGCATTTTAAACGAAGTCATCCAGGCTTACCAGTCTTTAAAATGTGAAATAATGTTGCAACAGGATTGAAGAGAATAAAAACTAATGTTTCAGATAAGTAACAATGTGAGACAATAAAAGATTGTGTCAGAAAATAATATCAGGTCTTTAAATTTTGTTTTGAGAAACAATGACTTGGCAATGGAGCTATTATTTTGATCAAAAACACCATTGTTTCACAAGAAATGTTTATTGAGTGGCTAAATGAATACATGTGGACAAAATTCTAAGAAAGCCAACTGAAAGTTTCCTATATTGTGAGCACTGCTTGGCTTGATGAACTTGCGTGTAAAGAAAACAGAATAACCATCTCAGAAACTCTAGTCCAAGCTTTCCAGATTGCTATCTTGATGTATGTCAAATTGATACAGTCATGCACTGTGATGCAGGTCTGCAAACAAGGCAAATGTGATTATCCTGATGATGCATATAAACAGGCACCACAGTTGTGCAGCCAGAGCCAGATCCTAGCCCTGGGAGTTAAGATAGGGGAGGACAACACTTCTTACATAATCTCCCAGGGAATCAGTGGTATGGCTGGCATGTGATTAATGCTACGTGACGGGCTTTGAACTTTCATGTTCAAATGTGTTCGCGTGCCTTTCAGTGCTCCTAGCAAGAGGGCACGTGTGACTTGCCGATTTCACTCTGAATAACCATCATCCAACCCAACAACACTAACATTGCTCTGTGGCCGCATGTGTTTCTTTGCCTCACTCCTCTGCCCAACTTTCCAAGCTTGGCCAAGCCCTCCCAAGCCGCTCGGCACAGCCCCGTCTCCCGCGGAAGCCCAGGTGAGCAGCCAAACCCAGCGGCAGCTGCTCCATCTGCGCCTCTCCCATCTCCACCTCCGGAGGAGGCGTCTTTCATGAACCCGCACGTTTGCCCGCGCTAAGGGTAGATGGCATCCCGTCTAAGAGCCTTCAAAAATCCGTCCACACTCCCGCCCCTAAGAGGTCCCTCGATACTGCCCCCGCCATCCCGGAATGGCAACATGGGAGTGGAGAGGACTGAAGTAGGGGGTTGAACCCCGGGCTTTGAGCAAAACCGAGCAGAGAGTGCTCCACCGGGCCATCCCTCACCCGAAGGCTGGCCGCCTGGATCCCCTCCCGGCACACGCACCGCTACTCACCAGTTCCAGGGCTCGCAGGAAAGCAAGGGGCTCCTTCAACGCCCGGAAGGTTCCTGCTGAGGCCAGCTTTGGACGAACAATATAAGAGAGAGAAAGGGACAGCGTGAGGCAGGTGCTTCGGCGCGACGTTGGTGCCGCGACGTCCCCAGCACCAGCTGTCCTGTCGGATCACGTCCTACCTGACTCACAGGGTCCATAGCTCGTTCTGCTGGGTCGACTTTTCAAGGAAAGTTCAAGGGACCCCGAGATTTCGTTCTTGGGGCCAAGAGCCCCCTCTCGGGAGGAGGCGAGGACGAGGCAGAACCCTGGGAGAGCCGGGTTCCCGGTGCTGGCGCTGCTCTGCGCTCCGCGAATCCTGCGCGCCGCAGCTGAGCGCAGCCGCGGAGAGCTGGGGTGGAAGAGCTCGAGTGGGGAGCGGCGGCGGGGTCGGGGAGAGAGCCAGCCGCCGGGACGGCTGCCATTGGCCAGCTGCAAGCTCCGAGGGGCGGGCGCGCAGGGGGCGAGGCGGAACCGCCACCAAGGTGCCTGCGCCGCCGAGCGCGCCCGGCGCCCTCCAGCTCCGGGGAAATTTGGGGGCTTTGGCGGAGGATGGCAGGCTGGCATCATCAGCAAGCAGGCTCCCTGCCTAAGGAGGTTCCAGGTTAAGAGAAATGCACTCACTTTACCTGCGGAGTTGTGTGAGTTCTGCTGACTTCTGAACACTAAAAAACGTGTAGACTTGTCCAATTCCCCAGGCCTTCATGGGGTGTTCTCCTGGTTGGCCAGGCAGAGTCAGGTGCTAGGAGACAGCAAAAAACAGAGTGAGCACTGCCCCTTCCCCCCAGGGGAAACAGAGGGTCAGGACACAAAATGGGGCTACCTGGAAGAAGGGAACAGTCTTGACTATGGCACAACGTGCCAGGCAGATAGTCCTCATAGCCATTACGTGAGGCCAGGAGCAAATTATTATGCCCACTTTAAAAGCAGATTTAATGAGGCTGAATTAGCCAAGATAAACAGCTCATGAGGGGCTAAACAGGGACTGGAATTCAAGTTTATTTAAAACTCATGCCCTTTCTCATGAGATCCTTGTCTTAGACACCACCCCAAATAAAGCACCTGAATTCATCTTAAATAGGAGTCTTCCCTTCAAAATGCACTTTTTCTTCCTTTTGTCTACTAACCTTGCCGAAAATAATAAATAAAAACAAAACATTTGAATTCTATGAGTCAGATATTGTGCTAATTAATGGCTTGTAAACATTACTTCATTAACTACTTACAAACCCCCATGGGGTAGTACTATTCTCATTTTAGAGTTGAGGAAATTGCTGATCATAGAAGTGAAGAGGTCTGTTCATTTGCACAGCTGGCAGACAATGAAACCAAAGTTGAACTCAAGAAAGAGTCAGGGTGGGGAGAAGTGGGGCGAGTCAGAGCTCTTAGCTACTACTATACCATGTCGCTGATACACGGTCTCTTTACTGTTCTTTCTCTTTGGACTTGATTTCGTGTATGATGTGGTCTCCTGGCAACACAGATAGCCCATCTGTTTACTACAAAGATTTGCCAAAAAGGTTTGGAGTGTGTGTGTGTGTGTGTGTGTGCAGGAGGATGTGTAACTAATATTTATGAGTAGGGGAGAAAGATTGAAATTAATCATTTGGAGTCTGGGGAGGGGAGGCAGCAGGTGAAAATGGGGCCAGTGTAAATGCCCCTGCCCATGGATTTTGTTAGAGAAAAGCTAGAAATTTAGTAAGAAACCCAAAGGGCTCACTGCACCAACTGCAGTCAGCCAGTTTTATCCCTACCACATTTCCTACATGCAGATAGAGTCTGAAACAATCAGAAACAGTTGTTTCAAAATTAAGGCATCATGCAACTACAGGGGAGGGGGAGAGAACTTATATCAAGTACTTAGTATGTGGTCTTCAATTTCTGTATAGATGTGACTTGCTTTGGCCAATGAAATGTGGACAAAGGTGTTACAGGCATTTCTGGGCAGAAGTTTTAAGAATCTCTCTGTAATTTGGTCTCTTGTTTATTTCCTTCTACCATGTTGAATACAATGTCTTACATAGTGGCTACTCTGACAACCTGGATCCCTGCTTAAGGTTTATGTAGAGAAGAGCAGCAACTAGACCTTGATGGACATGAGCTGAGCAAGAAATGCATTTAGGGTTGTAAGCAACTAATTATTTTTTAAGCAACTGAAATTTTTGTTTTTTGTTACTATAGCACAGTTAGTAAGAGCTAGTAAGTAGCTGAATCAACATTGTACCCTGGATCCATATCACCTCATTGACCTTGTATCCTTGCTTTTCCCATTATAGTCAACTACCTTATGGAGAATAGCGTCTCCTACATGTTTAATAGTGACGACAATTATTGTAGCACCAGTAGTTCAGTTTCTAGTCCACGCCAGGTATTGTGCTAAGTGCTTTACATGCATCATTTAGGCATCGCCACAACCCACCTCCATTTTATGGATACTATATAAAGACTCAGAAAGGCAAAGTAATTTGCCCAAGGTCATCTCGACATTTGTATCTTTTTAGACAGAGAGTGATTTACCTAAAATATTTCCTATTTGCATTTTGTTTGAGCTGCGAACTTGGCACAGAGGAAGTGTGATTGCTGAGACTATTCCCTCAGGTCTGTCTTCACATCCAACATTCCTCCTTGCTAATATGGTGGCAAATTTTTCCAGTCCTACAAACACTGTGTGAAGGAAGCCAGAATTGTGACAAATGGCAATGTGATAGCTTAGACAATTGCAAATTGTCAAAAGATGCTCTTCACGTTCCAGAAATGCATGACTGCAACAGCTGCATCACCAAAATAACCCGGAGTTCCTTATCACATTTGCAATGTTAAATACTTTGTAGACTTCGGGATTATAACTTTTATATTCAGACCTGGAAATAACACTAGGTTTCTGAAAGAAGTAAGTTGAGATAAGAAGGAGGGCTGATGTAAATACTGCAACAATGTTATGCTTAGTGGCTGAGGGGTGACCCTTTCTCTTCTGCCCCAGATGACAAAAGATGATTCTCCTTATGACATATCTATTACAATGACTCAACAGTCATGATAGCTTTTGTGGGGTATGAATAATCCATTTTAATGGCCTCTGCTGATTATGTACATTAAATAGTTTCCCTTATTATTATTATTATTTTCTCTTTCTTACTTCCTTTCTTTCTTTCTTTTTTGGCCAGGGACTTACAATTATGAAGAGTTCCTTTGACATGCCAAGGCAATCCAGTCATTTACTGCACTGGTCTTAATATCATATATGGTGTTTAGGGCCCGACCCTTAACCAGGAGTCATTTGGCAATGTCAGGAAACATTTTTATTTTTTATTTATTTTTTGTTTTGTTTTGTTTTGTTTTTTTACAGAGGCAGAGATAGACAGGGACAGACAGACAGGAACGGAGAGAGATGAGAAGCATCAATCATCAGTTTCTCGTTGCGCGTTGCGACTTCTTAGTTGTTTATTGATTGCTTTCTCACATGTGCCTTGACCATGGGCCTTCAGCAGACTGAGTAACCCCCTGCTGGAGCCAGCGACCTTGGGTCCAAGCTGGTGAGCTCTTTGCTCAAGCCAGATGAGCCCGCGCTCAAGCTGGCGACCTCGGGGTCTCGAACCTGGGTCCTTCCGCATCCCAGTCCGACACTCTATCCACTGCGCCACCACCTGGTCAGGCTCAGGAAACATTTTTAATTGTCACAGCTGGGGTTGGTGCTTCTGGCCCCTATTGGCATCTAGAGAAGAGAGGCCAGGGATGCTGCTCAAACTCCTATAATGTGGAGGACAGCTGCCTAAACAAAGAATCATCTGGAAAGTGTCAATAGTGCCAAGCTTAAGAAACCCTGACTTACTCATTCAACAAGGACTGCATGCCTATTATATGTTGCTAGTGCTCCAGATCCTATAAGCAGCTTTACAAAATTCCTGCTTTCACAGACATTACATTGCAGTGGGGTAATAAAACCAATTTGTTCAAGCTCAATATTTATTAAAATGAGCAAATAAACAATATTCAAGTTACAAAAACAACCATTTTGAATCTTAAAGAGTGTTAATCTTTCATCAAAACTATAGAAACCAAAGTACTAAGCTGCAGTAGATAGACTTGTGTTATTCAGGCAAATTAAATGGTTTTTTTTTGGGGGGGGGGACATATCTGGGTTTCTTCATCCTGTCTCTTATGGCAAAGAGAAAAAAATTAAGTTAAAATTTTATCTGTAAAAACTTAATACAGGAAGAAATGCTACTCATATGTTTAATTATTTAAAATACTGGAAATAGCCTGAGCTGTGTTTGCACAGTGGATGGTGCATTAACCTGGAACACTGAGGTTGGTGGTTTAAAACCTAGGGCTTGTCTGGTCAAGTACATATGAGAAGCAACAACTATGTGATGCTTCCTGCTCTTCCCTCAACCCCATCTCTCTCTCCTTCCTCTCTATAAAATCAACAAGTAATACTTAAAAAAAACAAAATAAGATACTGGAAATAAATATTAAAATCATTCAAAATATTATGTATTTAACTCTGCTCTTGCTGTTAAACTAGGCTTTCTAAATCTTTCCTTAATTAGTGAGTATCAAGCAGAGGCCAATGGCATGTCTTTGTAATTATTTGTTTGCTTGTTTGGTTTGCATGGGACCACTGATACACAGAACAGGAGATAGTGCAGAAATACTTTCACTAATTCTCATTCTATAATAAATTTAGATTTGTCTCTCAACCTAAAGATCAAATAAAGCCATCTTTACTTACTTGTGTTTCAACTTAAATGGCTGTCATAAAATATACAAGCATGTGTGTGTGTGTTTGTTATAAAACTTCACCACAAAGTAAGATTTCACAGGCTTCCGGTAGGATTCCTAGCATTCAAATAAGATTATTCTTAATTAACAATCATAACTGATATAAAATTCAAATGTAGATGGCCAACTCACATTATACAATACTTTTACTATTTCTATTTTTCCATCTTTGTTTTAAACAAAAGGTATCCATGTAAATTTGGCCAGGCTTGAGTACATGCAAATTAGAGGCCAAAACCAATGTCAAAAGATTCACGATTGACCCTAGGGAATAACAATCATAACAGTAATTACAAGAATGATTCTTGCAATGTATTGAGTAGTAAGTAGATGCTGGACAGAATGCTGAGTGCTCCAACATGCATAACTCATTTAATACCCACATCAACCTCATCTGTATGCACTACTGTTTCTCCCCTTGTGCAGATGAGAAAACAAGGCTCAAAGAAATTTAAGATCTCAGCTAAGTTTTTATGGATAGTAAACAGCAGAGTCATGATTTTTTTCCTACCCTGATAACTTTGCAAGAAAAAAATGATAATGTGCACAGTTTCCATTGCAGGTTTGAAAATGTCACAGGCTTTAGGCAAAAATATTTTTTCTTGCTGAAACTTAAAACACAATTTTTCTAGAGAAATAAAATAAAGGCACCAGTATCTACTCCTGCTCCGACTTCTCCTACTCCATGAACATACTAGAACATAATTAACAAAATGCATTCCCTTCCCAAATGCTCATTCTAAATATTTTTCTTTGTCATCATTAGTTGTGGTTTCTAAAAGCTCATCCTTTTTAACAGCTTCAAGTTCATCTGACATCACCCACTGAAATTTTTGAATGAGGTAAAAGAAGCCCAAGGAATGGAAGCAGCTGGCTTGAAGTCTCCTTCCCCAGGGAAAATTCTAGCCTAAGAGGTGGTAACCTAAGTTCTGGAATCAGGTTGACTGGATTCATCATATCCTGGTTCTATCACTTCCTAGTTGTGTGACTTGAACAACTCAAACTTTTTTGACTCAATTTCCCTATCTGTAAAACGGGGATAATACCTGTACCATCCACGTCACTTTATAAGAAGGAATTAATGAGTTAACATGAGTAAAGCACCCAGAAGAGTATCTGGCACTAGAGAATCTAATATAGAAAGCTACTAAAAGGCCAAGAAATATGACCTACAACAATGGTAGGGAAATGGTCTATGTTTTTAGTATTTCAAGAGGTTGTCTTGTCACACTACTTATAATACGTACTTTTTAAAAAATCATGTATTTTCTTCTATTTCTCTTCTTTCTTTGCAAAGTGCTCATTCTCCCCCCCCCCCCCCCCCCTAATTCTTTTATCTTACTCCTCTCTCCTTCAACTCTAAGCCTGTCAGCTGATCTTGAGAATTTTCCTTGGAAAATTACATCATTCTTTAGCAGGGCATCCAGATATACGTACACTTCCTAAGAAAATGCAATTCAATATAAAAAGTTTTTTTTATTTCTTTGATGTTTATAAGTAGAGCTATGGCAAGGATTTTTATGATTTTCTTTAAAATACTATTACTTGGCAATATTTGCAATCTGTAATAATTTTATTCTTATTTTAGGGAAAATGTTTATATACTATAAAAACAGATGATGAAAATAGGACAGATAGGATGAAATTCTCCCATATCTCTAATAAAAGTATGTAATTCAAATTTTACAGCATGATTTTTTTGGGGGGGGGATGTCTGGTAAGAACACGTGAATATCCAGTTTTCTCAACACCATTTTATGAAGCTCTTATTCTTTCCTCATTGTGTATTATTATCCATCTTGTCAAAGATCAGTTGATCATATACACCTGGGCTTATTTCTGGGCTCTCAATTGTGTTCCATTTGTCTATCTCTATTTTAACTTAAAATCAGGAAGTGTAATTCTTCCAGATTTTCTCTTCCTTTCTCAAGATTCTTTCGGATTTTTTAGGTCTTTGTGGTTCCATGTGGCTATTAGGATTATTTTTTTCTGTTTCTGTAAAAAACACTATTGGAAATTTGAAAGAGATTGCATTGAGTCTATTGATTTGGGTACTATGGACATTTTTTAACATGATTAAATATTCCAACCCATATTTGTGATTCCATTAATTTATTTCATCAATGTTTTATAGTTCTCAATATAAGACATTTACCTTAATTCAATTTATTCCAAAGTAATCCAGATTACCATCAATATATGCCCTTTTAATTTCAGACTTACCACTGATGATTTTTGAAACACCTTTTGTTCTTTTTTTTCATCTTTTTAAATTTTTTTTGTATTTTATTTTTTTCCCTTTTTTTCCTTTTTTAAATATTTTTATTTAATTAATTGTGTTTACATAGATTCTAGGGTCACCTCAAATGCATCCCCCCTCCCTCCTATTCCCCTCAACATCTCCCTTGCCCCCCTCCTTACAGTGCCCTCCCCCCTTCCCTTCAGGTTTATCTCATCCTATCATCCCCTTTCCCTCTGTCCTCTTTTCCTCTGGTCCCTTTGATCCCTCCTCTGTCTCAATTTCATTCCTCAGTTCTCATTATTCCTTGGATTCCTCATATGAGTGAGGTCAAATGATATTTTTCTTTCTCTGCCTGGTTTATTTCACTCAACATAATAGTGTCCAGGTCCCTCCATATTGTTGCAAAAGGTAATATTTCCTTCTTTTTCATAGTCCCATGGTATTCCATTGTATATATGTACCATTGCTTTTTAATCCGCTCGTCCACTGACGGACACTTGGGCTGTTTCCAGATCTTCGCTATTGTGAACAGTGCTGCCATAAACATGGGGGTGCATTTCTTTTTTTTAAGTCGGTGATATGATGTCCTTGGAATATATTCCTATAAGTGGGATGGCTGGGTCAAAGGGCAGTTCCATTTCTAATTTTTTGAGGAATCTCCATACTGTTTTCCACAGTGGCTGCACCAGTCTGCATTCCCACCAGCAGTGCAGGAGGGTTCCCCTTTATCCACATCCTCACCAGCACTTATTCTGTGTTGTTTTGTCAGTGAGCACCATTCTGACTGAACACCTTTTGTTCTTAAGTAAAGCACTCTTTTCATTTGTTTTCAAGACATCTACTGGATATCTTATTTTATCTCAGTGTTATGGGATATTAAAAAGTAATGAGGTGACAGGAAACAGATTGCTTAATCAAGCCATTAAGTCATGAAAAGACGTGGAGGACACTTAAATGCATATTTAAACATTGGAAGCCAGTCTTAAAAGGCTTAATAGTGTTTCATTTCAACAATATGACATTCTGGAAATGGCAAAACAATGCTGATGGTGAAAATAGCAGTGGTTGCAGGGGGTAGAGTAGAGGAAGGGGGAATAGGTGGTACACAGGATTTTTAAGGCAATGAAATACTCTGTATAATATCATAATAATAGGTACATGCCATTGTACTTTATATATTTGTTCAAACCCATATAATATTAACCACAAGAATGACTATAATGTAAACTATGGACTTGTGGACTTGGAGTAATTATGATATATCAACATAGCTTCATTAGTTGTAATTTGTACCACTGAGGTGGTGGACGTTGATATGGAGGAAGTTATGCATGTGTTGGGGCAGGGAGCTTACTGGAGATCTCTGTACCTTCAGCTCAATTTTGCCGTGAATCTAAAAATAATCTAAAAAGAAAAGTGTTGTTTAAAAATGATTAATCTAGCAACCCTATGTTGACATGCTTAAATTAAAAAAAAGTTAATCACTACTTAGTGTTATCATTTCCCTAGTCAGGGACTCATTATGTTCACTGGTAGAATAAGAAAGGGAATATGTTTATGAAGTTCCTCTAGTAAAATGAATGTTAAATTACTTTTTCTGTAGCATAATCTATAAATTAACCAAGAGAAAAATATAATTTTCTCTGTATTGCTCTTATCTGTAAATAAAAATTAAAGGTAATTTTTTTTTGGTTTAATGTGCATGTTGTATGTATTTGTGCAGAGTTTATGAAGAGAAAATATCAGCACATTAACATTCTGGAATCCTTTCTTCTCTTTATTTACAAATATTTATAAGAGAAACACATAAAACATTTCAAATAATGTAGAACTATATAAAGTAGAACTCCTTTTTCTCCATCTCCTACTTTCATTGATCAGGAGAATTTATAATTTCCTGTACAGAGATATATGTGTATACATATATACCCCCAAAACATAACACGCATATTATTATATATTTCAAAAAGCATATACTCCTTTTCTTATAGGAATGAAATACATAATACCATATAGATTTTTATACAACCTGCTTTTTTTCGTTTTGTATTTTACCAGTTACTTTTTCTTGTCATTCTGCAACTCGACCTCGTTTCTGAGTGTGCTCCTGCCGCTGGGATTCAGATGTGATGACAGGAGCAGGAGCAGAGACCTTGAACCCAAAAATGAAAGTGGCAACAGGAGGAGGACAGTCACATGACCTTTGATCTATCACAAGGTAGGAGTTTGCTCATGCCATTATGTTTTAGAGGGTTTTTTTAGGATTTATTAGAATGCCTTAGACTGTACCCTAAAGCAGTGCCCCTCAGAACTCAATTTAAATGACATTTATTTTGGGAAGGCTTCCAGACTTCTGCCTCCTTAAACCATATGTCAATCAGAATTGGTCATTCTTATCCCAGTGTTCTCTGTATTTTGAAAAAAAAATTTTTTTCAACACTTATAATCCTCTGGTTTTGTCACAGAGATTTTAATTTAGTGTCTGTTTGCCCCTGTCAAGAACTCTCATAACTCCCTATATTTCAGGCCCTGGCCAGTTGGCTCAGTGGTAGAGTTTTGGCTCAGCATGGCCTGGCATGTGGATGTCCTGGGTTTGATTCCCGGTCAGGGCACACAGGAGAAGAGCTCATCTGCTTCTCCACCACTCCCCCTTTAGCTTCTCTTACTTTTCTCTCTCTTCTCTCTCTCTCTTTCCTCCTCCTGCAGCCATGACCCAATTGGAGTGAGTTGGTCCTAGATGCTGAGGATGGCTCCATGGCTCTGCCCTAGGCACTAGGAAGAGCTCAGTTGCTGAGCAACAGAACAGTGCTTCAGATGGGCAGGGCATTGCCTCCCAGTGGGCTTGCCAGGTAGATCCCAGTCAGGGTGCATGTGGGAGTCTGTCTCTGCCTCCCCTCCTCTCATTGAATTAAAAAAAATCTCAAAAATATAAAAGTATTGTTTTAAAGTACCTATTAGGAAGACAATGTAGTTGTTCAAATGATACTGTAGTTTTGAAAAGAGTGAAGAGTTTACTTGCGAGAGATAGACATTGTTTCCTTCAGAGTTTGTAGAACAATCATGTTATTTTATAGTTACATCACATTTTTTACTATAAATTTATTACCTAAATAGAGCAATTGCCTTATTTACCATACCTGATTGTAAAGGGACTTCGGCTGCAATTCAAATGTAAATTCACACTCAAATAAAGATTATTGACATCTAGGACATTCAAAAGAATATAGTATAAACTCTGAGAGCAATTCCCTCAAAATTGCTTGCTACATATTTCAGTGTCTTAGAATAACTGTAAGATGACTTTGAAGGGAGCCATTCTTATCTGTGTATGTAAGTTCTGTGGACATGTTCAGTGACATCACCTACATGTATGACCAAATGCTAGGGCATATGAAAATGTATGACTTTGTCCAGTTCTTCAAATCATATGTCCTTATTTTATCAATAAATCTTTAGAAATGTTTTTTGTAGCTTTGTGGTGAGAAAATTTATATGTCCACTTTCACTGAAATGATGTGGAGAGGGGAGTGTTCCTTAAAGGCTCATTGCAACACCCTTTGTCAGTGAGAAAAGAAACCAAATAAATTCTCTTTGGCAGTTTTATGCTAAACTCAAAAGATCATGACACATTTTCATCCTTTATAATAAAATTATCAAAATAAATACTACCTAAATGTAATTCTAATTCAATGTAATGGATCACTAAATGGCATAAGGATGAAAAGCATATTTTATTATGTATTATAGAATTAATACATGCTCTCTGTTTTAATACATCTTACTAAAATGATATAAAATAAAAGGTCTTTGTCTCTGGAGGAAATCATAGTTAAATGTTTCTTCTCTATCTTTGGAACATTTAGAACATATAACGTTCTTATGTAAATAGAAGGCACACTATTCAGATTATTTCCCTTGCTTTTCTAATTTAAACTTTGTCTTGCACATCTTTCACATGGGAGTGTACTAACTTGCCTCATTACTTTCAATAGATACATATTACTCCATGGAATGTGTGCTGAGAGACCATTCCGCTAACTTAGGTAAGGAAGACGTTTAATCAATTTTATTTTCCTTAATTCAGCTTAGAATTCTATTTTCTTGGGTGGTCAAAACTTAATCTTTTCCAGTTCAGGATTTTACTGCATGGAATTTATCTGAATTCCATGAGGCTTATGTAGAACAGAGGTTATGGGGCCTGGGTGTGGCATCTTGTCCTTGGGTGTCTTTTCACATTTCCAGGCGCTGAGATGTGTTTTGAACCTTCTGGTCCTCAGTCACTGCTCCATGGAGCTCCCACTCCAGCCCCTGCAAGTCTTTTGTTTTTCCCTGATGTATCTATGTGGCTCTCAGATACAGGGATTACCTGCCTTGATGGTGTTTGGGGGTTTGGGAGAAATCTTATAAGCTCTCTCAGTACTATATATTTTTCATTCCATCTCATAGCTACTACTCCTCAACTCCTTTAGTGCTATGTCAGGCACTGGCAAAATTGAGGGGAGGCATCTACGACACTGTGGATGAGCCTAGGTATTTCTTCCAAGAAGCAGGTAAACTGATCTCATTTGCACAAGGGCCACTTAACTATGACTTGACTGAATAGTCAGGTTTTTTATTCTTCCCTCGAAGATCTCTGTTGTGGGTGTTGATAGTCCTATTTTCTGCTGCTTTGTTTAATATATAGTGTTTCCTTTATTCCTCCTACCTCAATGCCCCACTCATATTTCAGGCTGGGACCTACTCCTAATTTAGAGCTCTCTTTCCCCCTTTTGCCAACTTGTATTATGAATTTACCTCTGCCACCCAGCTTAGTGTATCTCAAGGTTCTGTTTTCCACGCCACAGTCGCAGAGCTCCAGGGAAAAGCAACCTGGTCTCATCTCTCCAGGCAGAGGAGAACAGAAGCTCCATTTCCACACATGCTATAGATGGCTTTTCAAGTCTACCTGAATCACTACCAGCTAGGAGCAGCGGTCATTGGGACTTGGATGTGAGCTGCAAAGTATAGAATTGTGACAACAATTCCAGTGCCATGCGGACTTTTCCGGGATGTGGACTTTTCCTGGACTCCTGCTCCTTGTGACAGCTCCTAACGGACTGAACTGTGGTTGGGTTGCATTCGTAGGGATTTGGAATGGTGTTGGTGCCAACTTGGACTTGGTGAACATGTTAAGGACACTATTCTTTTATGGATTCTTCCTGTATTGGCCAAGGGTTTGCTTAAAAGCTTTAATCACTGTAAAAAAAAATAGAAGACTGTATAAAGAAGATGTGGCACATATACACCATGGTATACTATTCAGCCATAAGAAATGATGACATCGGATCACTTACAACAAAATGGTGGGATCTTAATAACATTATACAGAGTGAAATAAGTAAATCAGATAAAAAACAAGAACTGCATGATTCCATACATTGGTGGGACATAAAAATGAAACTAAGAGACATGGACAAGAGTGTGGTGGTTACAGGCGGGGAGGGGGAGCGAGAGGGGGAGGAACACAAAGAAAACTAGATAGAAGGTGACAGAGGACGATCTGACTTTGGTTGATGGGTATGCAACATAATTGAATGACAAGATAACCTGGACATGTTTTCTTTGAATATATGTACCCTGATTTATTGATGTCACCCCATTAAAATTAATAAAAATTTATTTATTAAAAAAAATTGAGGGGAGGGTCATTGACGTTCATCTACCTAAGGAGCAAGAGATTTCTCTTACACTCAGCAAAATAAAATAACATGCATTATGTAGTGTTTGTTACTTCCCATTTCTGGATTCAGCCTTAAAAGCAAGGCTGCTTTTTGGTGCAGGTGCACAGTACCCTCATGGATCCTTCCCTTACCCCAACACAAGACATTTTTATCTAATAGAAAGAGAAAGGTACATTTCTCTCATTCAGTGCACAAGCTTCTAAATATCAGGGTCTAGGCTTTTGAAACTCAAAAGCCAAACAGTCTCTACTAATTTGTCATTTGCATTCTGCTGTGCCATTTGTCCCCTGAAATAAGGCATGTGATATACCAGGTGAATAAGAAATTCTAGCAGCATCCCCCTCAAAAAATCTAATATCACAAAATATTATCACATGTGTATGTCTCACTTATGATTCTTTATAAGTATTAATTTACGTTGTTTCCATTTTTGTTGTTACTACAAAGCTGCAAAAAACATCCTGGCTTATATAACTTAGAAATTTATGTAAGAATATTGACAAGAAGAGCTCAGACATTGGAATTTCCAGGACAAAGGGTAAGGACAGGGGTGTGTTAAATATTTATGGATATCACCACATTTTACCTCCAAAATAGTTACTACCACAATCTTGTACAGAAGTGCCTATTTCTCCATTAGCTTCATTCACTAGGGTTTTATCGCATATTTAAAGTTTTCTTAACCTGATAGCTGCATTATTATTTCTTGGTTTTCTGATTTTCCATGTCTTTAGTTAAAAGAGAGAGTAAATATAGTCTCACAGATGTTCTAGGCTTTTGCATCTTGTGTTCCCTAAATTGCCTAATGACATATATCAATTAAAAGTTTGTGTTAAATAATCATGAAGTGGTTTAAATCAATATTTTTCAAGCACCAGTCCCTAAAAGAGTTAACCAGTCCACAGACCAGTGGTCGAGAAACACTTGTTTAAATAGAATTTTTTTCAACCTGACCAGGCAGTGGCAAAGTGGATATAGTGTTGAACAGGGATGCGGAGGACCCAGGATTGAAACCCTGAGGTCGCTGGCTTGAGAGCAGGTTCGCTGACTTGATCTGAATCCATGGTCACTGGTTTGAGTCCAAGGTCGCTGGCTTGAGCAGGGTTTACTCACTCTACTCTATCCCCCCAGTCAAGGCACATATGAGAAAGATATCAATGAACAACTAAGGTGCCGCAATAAATAATTGATGCTTCTCATCTCTCTCTTCCTGTCTGTCTGTCCCTATGTCTCTCTCTGTTTGTCATAAAAATAAATAAATAAATAAAATGTTTTTCAAAAGTTATGCATTTTTTTGAGGCAGAAGATATAGAATTTAAGGCAACTATAGCTGAGTCTCTATTTTACAGAAACTTTAATATAGGGTTTGGAACAAAGCAAAAATTGAAGATAAAAAACTAAGTCACCAATGTAGAGTTAATAGTTATGCTTTAAGAATGTTATACTATCTTTGTAAATACAGAGCTAGTTCTCATCAAAATGGCATTTGTCCCAATGTCACATGAGAGACAGCTAACAAAATCAGTGATGTCCCTGGAACATGTATAATTATGCAAAGATTTCAATGACTAATTAGCACAATGGATTTTGGTCTCCATTCAAGTGTTGCAGAGCATCCATTTTGCATGACCAATGTTGTCACTGCCTCAAAAGGTTTCTACAACAGCAGATTTGCCCTCAGTAGAAATTCCACAAAGAGAAACTAAACAAGGAAACTAAAGATCTTTAGGAGGAATAAACAAGGACTGATTGCCAACTCTGATTTTTTTTATTAAATTGAATTTATTGAGGTGACATTATTTTATAAAATCATACACGTTTCAAGTGTACAACTCAATAAAACATCACTGAATACTGCACTGTGCACTCACCACCCAAAGTCAAGTCTCCTGTTGTTCTCGTTTTTATCCCCCCTTTGTCCATGGTCACCCCCCACATCCCTCTTTCCCTGTGACTATTACCACCCTGTTGTCCATGTCTTTGTGTCATATATATATATTTGCTTAATGTCTTCACCTTGTTCACCCAGACCCTCAACCCCCTTCCCCTCTGATGGCTGTCAGTCTGTTCTATGTAGCTATACTTCTCTTTATATTTTGTTTGTTAAATTATTTTGTTGATTAGATTTCACATATAAGTGAAATCATAGGGTAATTGTCTTTCTCTGACCAGCTTATTTCACTTAGCACAATAACTTTCCATCCATTCATGCTGTCATAAAAGGCAAAATTTTCTTCATTTTCACAGCCAGTAGTTTTCCATTGTGTAAATGTACCACAGGTTTTTATCCTCTCATCTGCTGATGGGCACTTGGGTTGCTTCCATATCTTGGCTATTGTAAATAGAACTGCAGTGAACATAGAGGGTGCATACATTCTTTCAAATCAGTGTTTTGGCTTTTTCAGAGATATTTTAGAACTGGGATTGCTGAGTTCTAAAAGGCAGTTCCCTTTTTAGTTTTTGAGGAAATTCCATACTGTTTTCCACAGTGCTTACACCAATTTGCATTTCCATCAACAGCGCACGTGGATTTCTTTTCTTCCTCACCTTGCCAACACTTCTTTGTTGATGTATTGATGATAACCATCCTGAGAGGGTGAATTTATATCTCATTGCTGTTTTAATTTGCATCTCTCTGATGATTAGTGATGTTGAACATTTTTTCATGTCTGCTGGCCATCTGAATGTCCTCTTTGGAGAAGTATTTATTCAGTTTCCTTGCCCATTAGTAAATTGGGTTGTTTGTCTTTTTGGTGTTGAGTTGTATAAGTTCTTTATATATTTTGAAAATTAACCCCTTGTCAGATGCATCATTGGCGAATATGTTCTTTCATGCAGCAAGTTGCCTTTTCATTTTGTTGATGATTTTTTCTTTTGCTGTGCAAAAGCTTTTTAGTTTCATGTAGTCCTATTTGTTTATTTTTTCCTTTGTTTCCCTTGCCCAAGAAGATATATTGGCAAAAGTACTACTGTGAGATGTCTGAGATTTTACTGTCTATGTTTCCTTCTAAGATTTTTATCATTTTAAGACTTAAATATAAGTCTTTTATTTATTTTGAGTTTATTATTGTGTATGATATAAGCTGATGGTCTAGTTTTAATTTCACATGTACCTGTTCAATTTCCCAACACCATTTATTAAAGAGACTGTCATTAGTCCATTATATGTTCTTGCTTTCTTTACCAAATATTAATTGATCATAAAGGTGTGGGATTATTTCTGGGCTCTCTGTTCTGTTTCATTGACTATAGACCTGTTCTTACACCAGTACAAGGCTATTTTTATTACAGTGGCCTTTTAGTATAGTGTGATATCATGTAGTATGCTGCTTTCAACTTTGTTCTTCTTTTTCAAGATTGCTGAAGCTATTCAGGGTCTTTTGTGGTTCAATAAATATTTTTGCAATATTTGTTCTATATCTGTGAAATATGCCATTAGTAATTTAAGAGGAATTGTGTTGAATCTATAGATTGCTTTGGATACTGGGAACATTTTAATGATGTTAATTCTTTCAATCCATAAACACGGTATATGCTTCCACTTATTTATATCTTCCTCAATTTCTTTCTTTAGTATCCTATAATTTTCTGAGTATAGATGTTTTACCTCCTTGGTTGAATTTATTTCTAGGTACTTTACTTTTTTGCTGCAATAATAAATGGGATTGCTTCCTTAATTTTTCTTTCTAATAGTTTATTATTACTATATAAGAATGCCACTGATTTCTGAATATTAATTTTGTATCCTGCTACTTTACTGAATTCTTTTATCAGTTCTAGTAGTTTTTCTGGTGAAGTCTTTAGGGTTTTTTTTTTGTGTGTGACAGAGACAGAGAGAGGAACAGATAGGGACAGACAGACAGGAAGGGAGAGAGATGAGAAGCATCAGTTCTTCATTGCAGCACATTGCTTTCTCATATGTGCCTTAACCAGGGGGCTACAGCAGAATGTGTAACCCCTTGCTCAAGCCAGAGACCTTGGGCTTAAGCCAGCAACCTTTGGGTTCAAGTCAGTGACTATGGAGTCATATCTATGATCCCAAGCTCAAGCCAGTGACCCTATGCTCATGCCGGATGAGCCCATGCTCGAGCCAGTGACCTTGGGGTTTTGAACCTAGGTCCTCTGTGTCCCAGTTCAATGTTCTCTCCACTATGCCACTACCCTGTCAGACTAGAGTTTTTTATATACAGTATTATGTCATCTGTGATAACAGTTTTACTTTGTCTTTTCCAATTTGGGTGCCTTGTATTTGTTCTTGTCTGATTGCTGTGGATAGAACTTCCAGTACTACACTGAATAAAAGTGATGAAAACAGATATCCCTGCCTTATTCCTGATCTTAGAGGAAAGATGTTTAGTTTTGCCCATTGACTATGATGTTGACTGTCAGTTTGCCGTATATGGCCTTTATTATGTTGAGGTATGATCCTTTTATTCCTATTTATCATATTTTTTATTAAAATGTGTGCTGGATTTTATCATATGCATCTTCTGCATCTATTATTATGATCATGTGATTTTTATCATTTATTTTGTTTATGTGATGTATCACACTTATTGATTTGCAAATGTACCAATCTTGCATCCCCAGAATAAATCCCAATTGGTCATGGTGTATGACCTTCTTAATGTATTGCTTGATCCAATTTGCAATATTTTGTTGAGAATTTTGGCATTCATCATAAATATTAGCCCACAATTTTCTTTTTATCTTTTTTTTTTGTGTGTGGTGTCTTTATCTGGTTTTGGAATTAGGATAATGCTGCCTTATAAAGTAAGCTTAGAAGTCTTCCTTCCTCTTGGATTTTTAAAAAATATTTGAGAAGCATAGGTGTTAGTTCTTCTTTGAATGTTTAGTAAATTCACTTGTGAAGGCTTCTGGTCCAGGACTTTTATTTGCTGGGAGGTTTTTAATTACTTCTTCGATTTCATTAGTTGTAATTTGATTGATTCAGATTTTCTGATTCTTCCTGATTCAGTTTTGGAAGATTGTATATTTTTAAGACTTTATCTATTTAGCCCAGATTTTCAAATTTGTTGGCATATAGTTCATAGTATTTTCTTAGAATTCTTTGTATTTCTGTAGTATTATTTGTTAATCCTCTGCTTTTATTTCAGATTTTATTTATTTGGGTCTTCTCTCTTTTTTTCTAATTGAGTCTGGTTAAAGTTTTGTCAATATTATTTATCTTTTCAAAGAACCAGTTCTTGGTCTCATTTATCTTTTGTATTGTTTTTTAGTTTCTATGTCATTTATTTTTTGTTCTAATCTTAATTCTTTTGTTCCTTCTACTTACTCTGGGCTTTGCTTGTTCTTTTTCTAGTTCTTTTAAGTGTAAGATTAGACTATTTATTTGAGATATTTCTTATTTTTGGAGATAGACATGTAATGTAATGCTATGAACTCCCCTTTCAGGACTGCTTTTGCTGCGTTCTGTGGATTTTGGGTTGCTGTATTCTCATTTTTATTTGTTTCTAGGTAGTTTTTGATTTCTTCTTTGATCTCATTGTTAGCCCATTTATTGTTTAACAATGTTATTTAGTGTTCATGTCTTTGTGTATATTTTCTTGTGATTTATTTCTAGTTTTATAACATTATAGTCAGAGAAGATATTTTATATAATTACAATTTTCTTAAATTTCTTGAAACTTGTTTTTTTGTTTTGTTTTGTCCTGATATAGTCTATCCTAGAACATGTTCCATGTGCACTTCAAAAGAATATATATTCTGATGCTTGGAGCAAAATGCTCTGAAGATATCAATAAAATCCAGTTGATCTAGTGTGTCATTCAAGGCTGCTGTTTTCTTGTTGATTTTCTATCTGGAAGTCATCTTCAATGGACGGCAACGGGCTATCAAAATCCCCTACTATTACTGTGGATCACTCCTTTATGTCCATCAAGATCTGTTTTATATATTTGGGTACTCCTATATTGGGTACATAAATGTTTATAAGTGCTATATCCTCTTGTTGGATTGCTCCTTTTATCATTAAGTAGTATCCTACTATATCTCTTGCTATGTCCTTTGTTTTGAAGTCTACTTTGTCTGATATAAGTATTGATAACCAAGCGTTTCTTTCATTTCCATTTGGATGGAATATTTGTTTCCATCCATTCACTTTTAGTCTGTGTGTATCTTTTGTTTTGAGGTGGGTCTCTTGTAGACAGCATATACACATTTCTTGATTTTTTAGATCCATGCAGTTACTCTCTGTCAAAAAAAAAATGAGAAAAGTCTAAGGGACCTCTGAGACAACATCAAGCATAACTATTTCTCTTTGCTGCTTTTAAGATTCTCTTCTATTCTTTAACCTTTGACGTTTTAATTATGATGTGTCTTGGTGTGGGCCTCTTTGGGTTTATCTTGATTGGGACTCTCTGAGCTTCCTGACCTTTTGTGACTTATTCCTTCACTAGATTAGGAAAGTTTTCAGTCATTATTTCTTTAAACAGATTCTCAATCCCTTGCTTACACTTTTCCTTCTGGTAACTCTATCATGTAGATATTGTCACATTTGATGTTGTCTCAGAGATTGGCTTCCTGCAACTGTGAGCTGGTTTCAGATCAACAGAAGTCCAAAGATCCCTGGGGTTGGCATCTACATATCAGCTACTTGGCACCCCCCCCCCATCCCAAGAAGTTACTTGAACTTCCTCCATAGTCTTATGAGCAAAAGCTGCAGAGTACACCCAAAATAGCCGTGTCCCACTGGCCCTTGCACATGGCTCAAGCTCTGTAGGGAGGGGTGGCCAGATTGACAGGACAGGGCTAGTGGGTCCTCTACTTGTGTGCAGTATGGTTAGGCCCTCAATAGGGAGAATGTGACACCTACTCCAGAGTCCCACCACTTCATTTCTGCTAGAGTCTCCAACTCTAGCTCCCTCAGGAGGAGCACATCACAGTCTCAAGGTGGGTGCAACCAGTGGTCCCCACTGCAGGAGCAAGCTCTGAGCAGTGGGTTCACCCAGACTTGGGCAAACAAATCAAAACAGTCTTTCACTGGGGGTGGCACTGGCCTACGGAAGGAGAATGATCTGCACACTTCCTCCTAGCTCTGCAGCCACTTTCATCAGAGACCTGACAGAGCTGTACTCCCAAGTTCCCAGTTCTGACCTGTGCTCCATCCCCCCCACCCCAGACACACAGATCTGAGCCCAGCAGGATGAGGTCAGAGGGACTTGGGCATATAGATCAAGACAGCCCTCCATTGGGGATGACACCAGCTCTGGTGCTCTGGTTTGGAGGCCCCAGTGTGAGAATGAGACTCCATGCTCCTAAGGGGGTCTTTTGCAGCTGAGATATCCTCAACTTCCCAGTCACTACACCTGGGGGCAGAGGCCAGCCCTACTTGCATCTCTGCCCTTCTTTCCAGTCTCTGTGGCTTCTTCTGTAAATTCTTGGATATAATAATCCTGTTCACCTGTCCTTCAGTTGGTCATTCAGGTGGATTGCTATATACTTAAGCTCTAAAAACTGTATTAGCATGGAAAAGAAATGTGTGTAGCTTCCACATACCCACAGTCATCTCGGATCCACGTGATTAACTTTTTAACATCTTAATTATGTGACATCTAAAATACCTGACTTCTCTTTCTTCAGATCTTCTCCATGTCCATTTTTTCTATTTTCTATTTTATACTTACCTATATCTTACCTAAATTAAGGTGCTGTCTTTCATTTAGAAAGCAGCTTAAAATCCAAGTGACCCCTTACAACCACCATACTTTCCCTTTATCTTGATGATCACTGCTATCATGTCATGAAACTGTACTATGTGCTAGACTGCCCTACTGGGTAATTATCAGCACTGCCATTTTATCAATACAGGCAGATACTAAGAGAGGTTGAAACACTTGCCCAAAGTCAGCATGCAATAAGCTGCAAAATCAGCATTAGCAGGTTCTAAGGGTCTGATATATTCCTTAAGTTAAAAAGAAGGAGGTTTTTAATATGAGCTGTGGCATTTCTTGGAATAGATTTTGCAGAAACTGCTACTTGTTACTTCATAGCCAACAATGCCAAGGCTGTCTGTATATCACTCTGCCTCTGGGCAGTTTGCTGTCCCTTTGGTGCTCTGACTAGTTCTGTTTAATCCCATTGAAAGGTTTTAAGGATGGGGAAGGCAGTCTGTGTTATGTAACCTTCAGACAATTTTTCAAACAAAGAGAAAAGAAGCTTTATGAGAAATAGATGAGGTTTCTGATTCCAGGGCCCAAGAAAGTCTGATTTTAAAGGTATCTGATTTTTAAAAAAAAAATCCAGTGGAATAAAGAAGTGTTTGATGTGGCAGTGGGTGATATGAAAGTACTGACAGCAGAAAGTTTTTGTCAGCACTGACAGCTGGAAAGAAAGTAGACGTCTGCTCTCCTGGGCGATCTGCCTTCCCTTCCGTCTTGCATAGCTCCATAGATTTGAGTCATTGGAGACTCACTGTGAGAAATGTAGAAGCAGCATTTTTTCCTTTTCATAAGCTAAATGCTTATTCCCAGTGGGTAACATTTAGCAAGGAAGTGGTTTTGACTTAAGCATTTATCCGTGTTTCTGAAATATGCAGATTAATTAAATTACTTAGAGGTTTTACTTTAATCAGAATCAAATTTAATAAATATTCAAGCTGTTCATTGTTAGAAAATGAGAAAAGATTGTCAGAATATTTTTATTACTACCTCAAAAGCCATCCAAAAGTTGGGGCTAATGTTCTTTATGAAATATACATAAAGATACACACACAGACACACCCACACACACAGCAAAGCTTTCCTACAGAACCAATCAAGTGATACTAATTGTATACATGTAACATTAAAATTGGGTCAGTTTATAAAATCTACTTCAGTTCTGGACAGGTTAGTTAATATTCACATCACCACCAAGAATAGTGTTTTCCTCACCAAAAATGCCCATCAGAGTTAACACTGATATTTCATTAAACCACTAATCTTTAGCAAAGCTAAGAGAAAATTTTTTTAAAAAGATAAATATATATTTTATCTAAAATTTAATATTATAAGCAATAATGTATTTATTTATTTATTTACAGAAACAGAGAGAGAGAGAGCGACAGAGCAAGGAGCAGATAAGGGCATACAGACAGGAAGGGAGAGAGATGAGAAGCATCAGTTCTTTATTGTGACATCCTAGTTGTTCATTGATTGCTTTCTCATATGTGCCTTGACTGAGGGGCTACAGCAGAGCAAGTGACCCCTTGCTCAAGCCAGCGACTTTAGGCTCAAGCCAACAACCTTGACTTCAAGCCAGTGACCATGAGGTCATGTCTATGATCCCACGTGCAAGCCAGCAACCCTGCACTCAAGCTAGTGAGCTCGTGCTTGAGCCAGATGAGCCCACGCTCAAGCTAGCGACCTTGAGTTTGGAACCCGAGTCCTCTAAGACCCAATCCGATGCTCTATCCACTGCGCCACCACCTGGTCAGGCGGCAATGATATATTTTAAATGAAAATTAACACTCCTTTCATTTGATTAATAGCATAATCTTCATTAAAAATGTTTTTTTTTAAGGTTAGTTAACATGACTACCAGTTACTGCATAACTATGACTCAAGAAAAATCATAATAAGAAAATTTCAAAAAGATGAAGTTTTTATGAACTAAATAATTCTCAAAATTCCCGTGTACCTCTGTGTTGGAAATATAAATTAAAGATAGCCATGGTGAAAACATCTTTGTTTTGCATTTAAAATGTGCTCTAACTTATCTTTCTTAACCTAGGTTTTCTGAGCTCCTGTCTTTATAGTGAAGCAATTTGTAGTTTGATTATTTCTTTGAAGCAGAGCAGTCATGTGAAACATAAATACTCTCTGGGCAAAATAAATGCAAATAAATAAACTTTCTCTGTCTGCCTAAATGAGGTACTTAGAATACAAATAAAAAAGCATGCCCACAACAAAAACTATGTTTACATTTTGCCATTAGCTTCTAGATGTCACAGCTTTGGAGGATATACCCATCATTACCAAAGGCTCAATAGATGGATGGTCTTAAATGAAGGTCCCATTTGTAGAGCTTGTGGAACAGAACTGACATTGGAAAAGACGCAACCTTCACATGAAACAAAAGTCAGTTTTTCATCCACACACTTTCTTTTTAAATTTATTTTTAGATTTTGTTTTTATATTTTATTCAGTTTTAGAGAGAGAGGAGAGAGAGAAAAAAGAGTAGGAGCAGGAAACATCAACTCTCATATGTGCCTTGACCAGGCAAGCCTGGGGTTTTGAACTGGCAACCTCAGTGTTCCAGGTCAATGTTTTATCCACTGCGCCACCACAGGTCAGGCATACACACTTTCAAGCCAACATTGACTAGCTAGCTGCATACACATCTACAAACACAAAAATGAGTACAGGTGAACCTGGAGATGTCTGAGTAAGATCAGTGGGCTATATCAATGTCAATATCCTGGCTGTGATATTATTCTATAGTTTGGAAACTTTGTCCATTGAAAGAAACTAGGCAAAGTGTACAAGGACATCAGCCTGGAATGCTGAGGACTTAGGTTCAAAACCCTGAGGTCACAGGCTTGAGTGAGTGCTGGCTCACTAGCTTGAGTGTGGGGTCACTGGTTTGAGCATGGGCTCATAGACATGACCCCATGGTCACTGGCTTGAGCCCCAGATTGCTGGCTTTAAAAAGGGGTCACTAGCTCACTTTGAGCCCCCCCCAATCAAGACTCATATGATAAAGCAATCAATGAACAACTAAGGTGCTGCAACTATGAGTTGATGCTTCTCATTTCTCTCCTTTTCTGGCTGTCTGTCTGTGTCTGTTTCTCTCTCTTTCACTAAAATTAAACAAACAAAAAACAAATAATTGCCATTTTAATACTGCATTTAACCATCTCTTGTACCATGTACAAGACAGCATGGTTTACTGGAACCGAGCACATGCTCACAGGCCAACTGGCCCATAGAACAGGCTCTGTTCTATTAACAAGCAAGTCATCATTTTTTAAATTGATTTTAATTTATTGTGTTTACATAGATTCTAGTGTTGCCCTAAAAGCATCCCCCCTCTCCAATATATTCCCCTCAACATCTCTTTGCCCCCCTCCTCATAGTGCCCTCCTTCCTTCCCTTCAGGTTTATCCTATTCTATCATTCCCTTTCCCTCTGTCCTCTTTTCCTCTGGTCCCTTTGATCTCTCCTCTGTCTCAATTCCTTTCCTCAGTTCTCATTGTTCACTAGATTCCTCAAATGAGTGAGGTCATATGATATATATATACGCACACACACACACACACACACACACACATATATATATATATTTTGTATTTTTCTGAAGCTGGAAACGGGGAGAGACAGACAGATTCCCGCATGCGCCCGACCGGAATTCACCCGGCAGGCCCACCTGGGGGCGATGCTCTGCCCACCAGGGGGCGATGCTCTGCCCCTCTGGGGCGTCGCTCATTGCGACCAGAGCCACTCTAGCGCCTGGGGCAGAGGCCAAGGGGCCATCCCCAGCGCCCGGGCCATCTTTGCTCCAAAGAGCCTCGGCTGCGGGAGGGGAAGAGGGAGACAGAGAGGAAGGAGAGAGGGAGGGGTGGAGAAGCAGATGGGCGCTTCTCCTGTGTGCCCTGGCTGGGAATCAAACCTGGGACTTCCGCACGCCAGGCCGACGCTCTACCACTGAGCCAACCGGCCAGGGCCTCATATGATATTTTTTTTTCTGCCTGGTTTATTTCATTTAACAATAGTTTCCAGATCCATCCATCTTGTCACAAAAGGTAAGATTTCCTTCTTTTTCATGGCCCCATAGTATTCCATTGTATATATGTACCAAAGCTTTTTAATCCACTCACCCACTGGATGAACACTAGGGCTGTTTCCAGATTTTAGCTATTGTGAACAATGCTGCCATAAACATGGAGGTGCATTTCTTCTTTCCAAAAAGTGCTACGGTGTTCTTGGGGTATATTCCTAAAAGTGGGATAGCTGGGTCAAAAGGCAGTTCAATTTTTAATTTCTTGAGGAATCTCCGTACTGTTTTCTACAGTGGCTGCACCAATCTGCATTCCTACCAGCAGTGGAGGAGGGTTCCCTTTGCTCCACATTCTCTCCAGCACTTATTCTGTGTTGTTTTGTTGATGAGAGCCATTCTGACAGGTGTGAGGAGATATCTCATTGTGGTTTTCATTTACATTTCTCTAATGATTAGTGATGTTGAGCATTTTTCATATGCCTATTGGTCATCTGTGTGTCCTCTTTAAAGAAGTGTATATTAATTTCTTGTGCCCATTTTTTGATTGGATTGTTTGTCTTCCTGTTATTGACTTTTACAAGTTTTTTTTAATAAATTTTGGTTATTAACCCCTTATCAGATGTATTTTTGAATATGTTCTCCCATTGTGTAGTTTGTCTTTTTATTCCGTTCTTATTGTCTTTAGCTGGGCAAAATCTTTTTAGTTTGATATAGTTCCATTTGTTTATCCTGTCTTTTATTTCCCTTGCCTGTGGACATAAATTAGCAAATATATTGCTCCGAGAGATGTCCGAGAGCTTACTGCCTATGTTTTCTTCTAAGATGCTTATGGTTTCACAGCTTCCATTTAAGTCTTTTATTCATTTTGAGTTTATTTTTGTGAATGGTGTAAATTGGTAGTCTAGTTTCATTTTTTTGCATGTAGCTTTCCAATTTTCCCAACATCATTTGTTGAAGAGCCTGTCTTTACTCCATTGTATGCTCTTACCTCCTTTGTCAAGTATCGGTTGTCCAAAAAAGTGTGGGTTTATTTCTGGGTTCTCAGTTCTGTTCCATTGATCTATATGCCTGTTCTTATGCCAGTACCAGGCTGTTTTGAGTACAATGGCCTTGTAGTATAACTTGATATCTGGAAGTGTGATACCTCCTGCTTTATTCTTCCTTTTCAAGATTGCAGAGCTATTCGTGTTCTTTTTTGGTGCCATATAAATTTTTGGAATATGTGTTCTATATCTGTGAAGTATGTCATTAGTATTTTAATTGGTATTGCATTGAATTAATAGATTGCTTTGGGTAATATAGACATTTTAATGATGTTTATATTTCCTAACCATGAGCATGGTATATGCTTCCACTTGTTTGTATCTCCCTTGATTTCTTTTATCGATGTTTTATAATTTTCCTAGTACAAGTCTTTAATCTCCTTGGTTAAATTTACTGCTAGGTACTTTATTTTTTTGGTTGCAATAGGGAAGGGGATTGTTTCCTTAATTTCTCTTTCTGACAGTTCATTGTTGCTGTATAAAAATGCCTCTGATTCTGAGTATTAATTTTGTATCTTGTCACTTTGCTGAATTCATTTATCAAGTGCAGTAATTTTTTCACTGAGACTTTAGGGTTTTCTATATACAATATTATATCATCTGCAAATAATGATAGTTTTATTTCTTCTTTTCCATTTTGGATATGTTTTATTTCTTGTTTTCTGATTGCTGTGGCTAAGGCTTCCAGAACTATGTTGAATAAGAGTGGTGAAAGGGGGCACTCCTGCCTTGTTCCTAATCTTAAGGGTATTGCTTTTCATTTTTGCCCATTGAGTATAATGTTGGCTGTGGGTTTGTCATAGATGGCCTTTATCAAGTTGAGGTAGGTTCTCTCTATCCCCACTTTGCTGAGAGTTTGATCATGAATGGGTGCTGGATTTTATCAAATGCTTTTTCTGCATCTATTGAAATTATCATTATTCTTCCTTCCTTTTGTTTTTCTCCTTCCTTTTGTTTATGTGATGAATCACATGGATTGATTTGTGAATATTGTACCAGCCTTGCCTCCCCAGATTAAATCCCACTTGATCCTGGTGTATGATTTTTTTCATATATTGCTGGATCCAGATTGCTCATATTTTGTTGAGAATTTTAGTATCTCTATTCATCAGAGATATTGGCCTATAATTTTCTTTCTTTGTGTTGTCTTTGCTTGGTTTTGGAATACTCACCTCATAAAAGAAGCTTGGATGTCTCCCCTCCTCTTGAATTTTTTGAAATAGCTTGAGAAGGATAGGAGTTAGTTCTCCTTTGAATATTTGGTAGAATTTGCCTGTGAAGCCATCTGGCCCAGGACTTTTGTTTATTGGGAGTTTTTTGATAACTGTTTTGATCCCATTTGTTGTAATTTTTCTGTTTAGGTTTTCTGATTTCTCCTGATTGATTTTTAAAAGATTACATGTTTCAGGAAAGTTGTCCATTTCATCTAGGTTGTCTAATTTTTTGGCATAGAGTTCTTCATAGTATTTTCTTACAATCCTTTGTATTTCTGTTGTGTCAGTTGTTATTTCTTCACTCTCATTTCTAATTTTATTTATTTGAGTCCTCTTTCTTTTTTTCTTGGTGGGTCTGGCTAAAAGTTCATTGATCTTGTTTAATTTTCAAAGAACCAGCTCATGGTTTCATTGATCCTCTGTATTTTTTTTTAGCCTCTATGTCATTTATTTCCACTCTGGTCTTTATTATTTTCTTCCTTCTATTATCTCTGGGCTTTATTTACTGTTCTTTTCCTAGTTCTTTTAGATGCAGGGTTAAGTTGTTTATTTGAGCTTTTTCTTGCTTCTTAAGGTATGCCTGTAATGCTATGAACTTCCCTCTCAGTACTGCTTTTGCTATGTCCCATAAATTTTGAGTTGTTGTATGCTCATTATCATTCATTTCTAGGAATTCTTTTATTTTTTCTTTGATCTCATTGTTAACCCATCCATTATTTAATAACGTGCTATTTAGTTTCCAAGTGTTTGAGTATTTTTCAGGTTTCCTGTTGTGGTTGATTTCTAGTTTCATGCCATTGTGATAAAAAAATGCTTGATATGATTTCAATCTTTTTAAATTTGTTGAGGCCACTTTTGTGCCCTATCATGTGGTCTATCCTTGAGAATGTATCATGAGCACTTGAAAAGAATGTACTTTCTGCTGCTTTAGGGTGAAAGGTTCTGAACATATCTATTAAATCCAGTTGATCTAGTGTGTCCTTTAAGTCTACTGTTTCTTTGTTAATTTTCTTTCTTGAGAATCTATCTAGTGATGTTAGTGGGATATTAAAATCCCCTACTATTGTAGTATTGCTGTTGATATCGCCCTTTATATCTATCAAAGTCTGCTTTATACATTTAGGTGCTCCTATATTAGGTGTGTAGATATTTATAATGGTTATATCTCCCTGTTGGAGTGCTCCCTTTATCATTATGTAGTGGTCTTCTTTATCTCTTACTATAGCCTTTGTTTTAAAGTCCATTTTGTCTCATATAAGTGTTGCTACCCAGGCTTTTTTTTCATTTTCATTAGCATGAAATATTTTTTTCTATCCTTTTACCTTCAGTTTATGTGCATCTTTTGTTTTGAAGTGTGTATCTTGTAGACAGCATATGTATGGGTCTTGTTTTCTTATCCACGCAGCTATCCTATGTATTTTGATTGAATCATTTAATCCATTTACATTTAAGGTTATTATTGATATGTGGTTATTTCTTGCCATTTTATCCTTTAAAGCTGTATTCCTCTTTTGCTATATTCTTTTTCTACTTTGATCTGTTTACAACAGGCCCCTTAACATTTCTTGCAGCATTGGTTTGGTTATAATGACTTCCTTGAGTTCTTTTTTTGTCTGGGAAGCTTTTTATATTTCCTTCAATTTTAAACAATAACCTTGCTGGATAAAGTAGTCTTGGTTGTAGGCTATTGTTCTGCATTACTTTGAATATTTCTTGCCTTTCCCTTCTGGCCTCAAGTGTTTCTGTTGAGAAGTCAGATGTCATCCTTATGAGTGCTCTTTTGTAGGTGATAGCCTTTTTTTCTCTAGCAGCTTTTAATATTTTTATTTATCTCTTAGCTTTGGTATTTTAATTATGATGTGTCTTGGTGTAAATTTCTTTGGGTTTCTCTTCAATGTAATTCTCTGTGCTTCTTGAACTTGTGAGTCATTTTCCTGCATTAATTTAGGAAAGTTTTTAACTATGATATGATTGAACAAAGTATGTATCCCTTGTTCTTTCTCTTCTTCTTCAGGAACCTCTATGATGTGGATGTTATTTTTCTTCATGTTATCACAGAGCTCTCTTAGAGTTTCCTCAGACTTATTGAGTCTCTTTTCTTTTTGCTGCTCTGCTTCTGTGCTTTTAATTCCTTCCATTGTGATCTTCATTTCTGATATTGTATTTGTCATTTCTGACTGATTCTTTTTTATTATTTCAATATCCTTTATTATACTTGCTATCTCTTTATTTAGGTGTTTATGTCCATCTATTGTTGTTTGAAGATCTTTGAGCATCCTAACAATCATTATTTTCAACTCTGCATCCAGTAATTTGTTTATATCTGACTCATTTGGGTCCTTTTCTGGGGATTTCTCTTGATTCATTTGGGTTGCATTTCTCTGCCTTCCCATTCTGTCTATGTTTAAGAAGTGTGTGGCCACTGGAGTGCAATGGGTGTGGCCTCTGTGTCCCCTAGGTGTGGTCTGTTTGCAGGTCTGCCACCCCCTCTACTGCAGCTTTGGGCGTTTGGGTATGGGCGTCCCCGGTGCTGGCCTGCTGTGGCAGTCATTGTTGTTTCTACCTCTCCTCTATGGGTGAGGCTGTGTTCACGTGCCTGGTCTACAAGCCTCAGCTGGCCTTGGACTTAGGCCCAACCTTGTGTGTGGGGCTGTTTGCCACTCGGGACTGCAAGCCTGGGCATTGTAGGCAGGGCTGCACGCCTATTCTTAGCCTGTGGGTCTCTGCCTGTTCCCCAGCTTTTGCTTTTCCCCTGTGGGCAGGATTGCAGGCAGGACCACTCTTGCTCACCCAGCTGACAGCTGGGTTGGACCACTTTTGTGCACTCCTTCTGCTTTTGCTGGGTGAGGCTGAGCTCACACCAGACCTCAGTCATGGCCAGCCTGGCTTCAATTGATGGGACTGTGCTTCCACATCCCACAGCTGTTGGTCCTCCAGTGAGCCCTCAGCAGTGTGGGAGGGGGCGCTGCTGCTCAGACCTCAACACTCAATACTGTATTACTGAAGTATCTCTCCTTCTAAGCGACTCTGCTCTGAGTTCCAGGGGAGAGCTTGTTTGACTGGTGTCCTCCTCCCTTTGCTGGTATTGCTGTTTCCAGGTGAAATATTTATTTTACATTTGGGAGGGTGACTCAGCCCAGGAGTTAGGTGGCTGTCCCTCAATGTGTTTCTCCCTGTGCCTCCTATAGTATACTCTCTTCCTGCTACTCTGGTCCTCTCCTTTCTCCCCACCCTCCAGATCCCCAGGTGAGTGGTTGTGAAAGGTTTTCTGCATGGTCCCTTTAAGAAGAATCCTGGGTCTGAGAAATCTGTCTCTTTCTCACAAACAGTATCCTGGCTTGTTTCACAGCTAAGTATTGTCCATACACCTCTTCTAGGCTCTGGAGCTGCAGGCTGGGGCTTTGTTCCTGTGGCTCAGGACTCTCCCCTCTCCACTAAACTCACTTCCTGCCATGCGAGTCCCTCCTGATTGCTGTTCGCTCCCAGGAGCTGGGCAGCCCTCTCCATGTTCCTACTTTTTCTACCAGTCTCAATGTGGCTTCTTCGGTGTTCCTTGGTTGAAGATTCCTCTTAGTTTAGTCCAAAGTTTATTTCTCCAGATGATGGTTCTTAAAATTAAGTTGTAATCCACTTTGGTTCTGGGAGGTGGAAGTTGGAACATCTGCCCTGCCTACCCCATTGCCTTCTTGTCGCCCTCTAGTCAGCAAGCCATCATATGAACAGATATTTTTAAAAAAAAATTCTGGAGCTTAGAAAGTTTACTTCTCTTATCAAACAGTTCTACAGAGGAGCAGCTTCAAAATTTCTGTACAGCAGTGTTCTCTGTTAACTATACAGATTCCTGGATCCAACACTCACAGAGCCTGGTTTATTTGGTTTTGGTGGGCTCTAGAAAGCTGTGTGTTTAACCACATAAATCTAATGGCCCAGGTGTGAATTAAACTTAATTATAAAGGATTACAATTTAAACAAAACCTCCCTTACTCCTTCCTGTTCTAAGAACAAGAGATCTGAATGCACTTTCAGATGGAATTAGCAAAAGTAGGTTCTAGTCTCCACTAGAGGGTAGCAGATCAATATTTAAAGTTTTGTACAAAACTTCTTTAAATTGTGTAATTTTTAAAAAAAATCAGTGAGTATAAAACATTTTTAGTAAAGTTTCTTTTACATGAAGATGTTAAACATTGTTGGAAAACTAGTATTTACCTTTTTTTGTTGTTTAATTGAATGACTATATCAGATTTACTTTTTTTTCTTCTTTTCTTTTCCAAGTGAGAGGAGGGTAGATAGAGAGACAGACTCCCACATGAGCCCTGACTGGGATCCACCTGGTAATCTCCATCTGGGGCTGATGCTCTGCCCATCTGGAGCCATGCTCGCAATGAAGCTATTTTTAGTGCCTAAGGTGGAAGCTCCATGGAGCCATCCTCAGCACCCAGGGCTGATGCACTAAAAACAATTGAGCCATGGGGGGCATAGAGAGAGAGAGAGAGAGAGAGAGAAGGGGAACGGGAGGCATAGAGAAGCAGATGGTCACTTCTTCTGAGTGCCCTGACTGGCAATTGAATGAGGGACATCCACATGCCAGCCTGATGTTCTACCACTGAGCCAACTGACCAGGGCCTATATCAAATTTAAATATTTTCTTAATTGCTAACACGTTGTCATTCTGGGTGATGCAACCAGGTCGTTAGTCCACCTTCTGTGTTTTACAGATGAGGGACATGAGCCGAAAGGGCAACCAGCTCAAGGTCTTCACAGTTAGTAGCAGGTCGGGACTAGATCCCAGGTGGCCTACCCATCAATCTAACATTATTTCCAATAAGTTATTGTATAAAAGGTTATATAATTTTGGTGAAGTTGGGGATAAAGAAAGGAATACTGCACTATCAAAGCTTAGTTCCATTTGCTACAGTCCCATTAAAGCCAGGTCTGAAAATTTTTTTTTTTTATTTTCTTTTATTATTTTTTTACATGGACAGAGAGAGAGAGTCAGAGAGAGGGATAGACAGGGACAGACAGACAGGAACGGAGAGAGATAAGAAGCATCAAGCATCAGTTTTTAGTTGCGAGACCTTAGTTGTTCATTGATTGCTTTCTCATATGTGCCTTGACCGTGGGCCTTCAGCAGACTGAGTAACCCATTGCTCAAGCCAGCGACCTTGGGCCCAAGCTGGTGAGCTTTGCTCAAACCAGATGAGCCCGCACTCGAGCAGGTGACCTCAGGGTCTCGAACCTGGGTCCTCGGCATCCCATCTGACGCTCTATCCACTGCGCCACTCCCTGGTCAGGCAGGTCTGAAACTTTTATTAGAAACAGTATTGAGAACCATGTGGAGGAACCATTATAATGACTTTAGAATCTGCTATATCCTCTGTAGATAAAGTTCCCAGGTTCTTTTTACCACTAGATTATACTAGTTCTGAGTTATAACTCCTTCATTTCTGCCTTTCATCTTGTGCTCATGTTTTTGTTGTTGTTGTTTTTAAATGGTAGCTATATAGCTGCCCCAAAAGGAAAAAATACATTAAGATTGAGGAGAACAGCAGAATAAGCCTAATTTGTTCATCTTGTTCAAATAAGAGAAACAGGTATCAGTTTGCAGCAAATAAGCCAGTTTATACTTTATGCAACCTTAGCTTTGATTAAAAAGAATTGTATGAATGGGTTGAACTTTCTGTTTTTCTCTCTGACATGTGGCACTTGCTTCACTAGACGTCTCAGCATCTGGCAAAGCCATGTGCTCCCATGGCTTGGTTCTCTCCCTGGAGAGCTGCTAAAAAAAGGAAAACAGCCTTTTCCTGGAAGGATGCTGGCCACTTTTGATCTAGGGCCATGTTCGGCAAGCCCGATAATAGTATTTTATTCCTATGAGGAAGTAACAATAGTATTACCTCTTTCTTGTGATGGAAGTACTTTCCTGATCTGGAAGACTTGATTTAATGGGGATATAAGAAAAAGTCATACGCAGTAGTCTTACATTTCCCTCTTTTTAATGGGAAACCACCATTCATTCCATGCCCTTTAAAATGGTATCTATTTCTTAAGCATCCCACTTATATGTGACATGGGCCATGAAACTCCAAATTCCCAAGGTGCAAACCAGCCCGACTGTTATAATAAAATCCAAACTTGCCAAGCTCCTATGAAGTGCAATGCACTGGGCTAAGAGGTTTAACTGTAAGCCCTTCTTTATCCCCCATAACAATGTTAGGAGCCAGTTGCTATTTTTATCCCCATTTTACAGATGATGCAACTGAGACTCAAATCAGGAGCTAATATAAAAGACTAGTGGTGGGAAAACAAGTGCCTGCTCCTAACCACTTTGCTATCCCATGCTTAATTGATATACAGCCCCTAGCAAGGCAACACAGACAGAAACGTTTCCTGGGAATGATTAGTGGGTAACCCCTTTGAAAATTGAAACATGATGTTTACTTATATTATCTTTAAGGTTCAGGTATTCTTAGAAGGAAAAACTAAAGGTTAATTCTTACCTATACCTTAGCTAGCAAGGATAAGCCTACAAAAGCTAAGAAAGGGTTAATGTCTAGGATAAAACTAGAGCCAGACCTGATTTTCATGCTCTATTTACTGTTTCAGACCAGAATCTTTCCTTCAGAATCTCTGGAAATAGAAAGAATAAATAGCAAATACATTATAAGGATCAGAACCTAGGCATGCTGTGCATATTCACTTTGGAGACAAATGTTATTTCAGATACATATCAAGTTACGTTTCTGAAACATAAAGGTGTGTGCCTCAATTCATGATAGTTTAAAGCTTCATCTTTAATGGTTATGCTGAGCATCACTGAAATGTACACAAGAGAAAAGAAACAGTGAATTTCTACTCCAGGGAGGCATCACGCTGGGTGCGAACTGAGTGATCCATGTAAAACTGGTGGGATCTGAAATGATTCTAGAAGGTACATGAATGCATTTTAATAGTTGTATATTAATTTAATGGGTGTAGGAGGGAACCTAACATCTAAAACCAGTGATTTTACGGATATTATTTCTTAAGGCAAAGCTATGTTTTAAGAAATGAGCAAATTTAAATTTGATTTGAACAAAAGTATTAAGGGAATGGTATTAATAGTGGTAAACAGATATATACAAATTTCGAAGGTGTTTATATAAGAAGGATTGGCATTTGGGAAACTTCCAGATAACAGAATCAGTGTATCATAAAGGCTCCGAACACTTGAGTCCAATTTCTGGTTCTGAAATGGACCAGCCATATGACCTTGGGTAAGCCATTTCATACCTCCGACCCAGAGCAGCTTTGACTATGAAATGAGAGCTTTCAAGCAGACCAGGGACTCCTCTGGGAACAGTGAACCCCTAGAAGAACTTGAAGTATCACAAAGCATCTGAGAACCCATACACTTGCCAAGCATTAGCTGAGGGTTGAATGAACATCTCTTACCAGTAAACATAGGACTCTTTTACCAAGCACATATGCTCTCATGATGAATTATAAACTTTATTAATTTGAACTAAGTCAAGTGAAAGCTCTATTAAATGTATAGGTAGTTGAACTAAATGTTCGTCTTCCAAAAAACAATTGCGAAGGTATAACAACGACTGATACTTTAGATTTCGGCAAACATCCACGCAGATTTTCTCTACTAACACAGATGAAATGTCCACACCATGGAAAAACTGCAACTGTGTGCATCACAGCAGGTGGCCCAAGGGACCAGGAATGGAGAAGCTAATCAGTTCTCCTGTTACATAGCAGTCCTGAGGGGAACACTCCCTCCCTTCATCTCCTCCCTGGTCTAGAATTTCTGCACACAGAAAAGCCATACTCCCCCTAAATGGCCTTCCATAGCCAGGCCAGTTTCAAACAAGTAGGTTTGTAGACAACTGTTTATGATGGAAAATATAGTGAGCATAACAATGGTAATGATGATGCGACTCACTCTCATTATTTAGCACACAGTATGGGATGTGTGTTATGTGTGTGTGCGCGCGCGCGGGCATATTTGTGTGCATGTGCGTGTATGAGCGCGCGTGAATGCTGTGCTCAGCACTTGGTGTCTCTCTAACCCTTCAATGTCTCTGGAAACAATGTATGAATGCCCCTAATTTGTAGGTAATGAAACTGAAGGTCAGGGAGGGTGAGGTTTTGCCTGAGGCCACAAATCCATAGGTGGCCATACTAGTATTCAAATCCAGTACTCTTTGGTTCCAAAGTGCCAATTATTTCTACTGTGCTACCTTGTTTTCTGATGTAATAAAAAGAGAGAATTCGAAACAGAAATAGGTATAAGAGAAAAGCTGTAAGTATATGTTCAGAAGAATTTTATTTAATTGGAATAAAGGCTCTGAGGTTAAAAGAAATGATGATACAATAACATAAAACCCATTGGATCACTGTTAACATTAGGCCAGGACTGAGAGATGTATTAAATTTTTACAGCTGAGGTCCCATCACCACATCAGCTGCCAACAACTGACAAAGGTTTTCTCAGAAGTTAAGCTACTGGGGCCTGACCAGGTGGTGGTGCAGTGGATAAAGCGTCGGACTGGGACCTGGAGGTTGCCAGCTTGAGCACGAGCTCATCTGGTTTGAGCAAGGCTCACCAGCTTGAGCCCAAGGTCACTGGCTCAAGCAAGGGTCACTCGGTCTGCTGTAGCCCCCCCCCCCCACTCCATCAAGGAATGTATGAGAAAGCAATCAATGAACAACTAGAAAGCCACAATGAAGAATTGATGTTTCTCATCTCCCTTCCTGTCTGTTTGTCCCTATCTGTCCCTCTCTCTGACTCTCTCTGTCTCTCCCACAAGAAAAAAATAAAAAAGTTAAGCTACTGGGATAATCACAGGATTTTAGTGGCTGTCACCATACTTATAGATCATCCGGACTTATATTCTCTGCAGCATCCATTGGCACCATCCAGCCACTCAGCAACGTGGCAGGCTCAGCCGATGTAGATAGCCTGTGGCTAGTGGCTTGACTCAAACAGAACCAGCATGTTTCTTTAACTGTTCTTCTCTGTCAAAGGAATACCTGAGACAAGCCCAGTGGGAACAGAGTTAAATGATACTCTGAGCTCACGATCATCTACGTGATTCCCAGATGAAAACCATTTAGACAGAATAGCTCGGGACAATGATTTATTTTCACTTCAGCCACTAGAATTGGCAAAGAAAAAAGCTTACTCATCCATTCATTGAAAATACATTTGATGAATTCCAATCTTCTAAAAGTTAATAATTGCTTGAGAATGTCAATAAGTGATACAGGAATAAGGGTCAGTGAATTCCTAAATACTATTTTAGACTTTATTGTTGCCCATCATAAAGACTGACTTGATGCATTTCTTCTGGCTACTGTTGCCTACATATAACAGTAATTTATAATCTCATAGTTGTAAACACATCGAACAAAGAGCCAGGAAGAAGTGAACATGTGCAAATTTCCATGCTTATTGCTGTAGGACCTTGGATAAGTCATGGAAACTATCTGAGATTCAGTATATATGAGGTTAAGAATTTATCAAATCAAAGAAATACTTAAAGCAATGATTCTTTCCTTCGTTGTGTAAAAACTACTTCTTCTTCTATATACACAAAAGAATTTCAGTGTTTAGAGAAGCTCATGAAATAACATCACTTCAAGATGGCAAGAATCAGGTTATTACCTGATTGTCTTCCAGTGGACAGGAAGCAAAAACAGGTTTTACTTTCTTCTTCACTTTGCAATTTCTGAAATAGCCACTTGGTGGTGCCACACAGACTGTTTTTATTTACATGCAGGAATAAACTTCCAAAAATATATTTTTTCTATATAAGGCTACCAGGGAATTCTCTCCTCTTTGCTATTAATAAATATTTTCAGTATGGATTTAAACCCTAAAAAGTTTGGTGTGGAGGATCTGGAAATCTTAAGAGTGTATTAAGTGAGAAAATAGAGGGTGTGGCAAAATTAGGTTTACAGTTGTTTTTATGAAAAATAATACTATAATTAATAAATAAATAATACAAGAATAAACTGTGTTTTAGTCCAACTGTAAATTTACTTTTGCCACACCCTGTAAATAAAGGAGAAAGTTAGAGACTATTGGATAGAGAAAGAAAATTATTGTAATACCAGCAAAGTCTCACAATTGTCAGATTCAGAAACAAATTCAATTAATTGTTCTTAGTTTTATAAGTCAATAAGATGGTTAGTGACTTGCAGTTTCAACTGTTTCATCTGTAAAATAAAAATAATGAATGATTCCTCACCTGCCTGCAGTTAAGAACAACATGGTCCCTTAGGCTGGTTTCTCAAACTAAAGGTCACAAAGCTGTTAAAGGGACTAATCCAATTGATGCCTTATTTACATATTGGGATATTCCTTACTCCCCATGGCAGAAAAATTCTAAGGAGAATAGATTTGTCAGCCATGATGGTAGTTACACGTCACAGTGTGGAGTCTTCATAAACCCAACGTGCTCCCCTAGACCTCTCTCATCTAAGCCACCCCATCTCTCTTTTCCTCTCTTCTTCCCTATAGTCCTTCCAACTGCCTGAATAAATTTAATCTTATCAGTCTCCTCCTTAAAACCCTTCAACAGACATTCATTGCATTTAGAATAAAACCCAAACTCCTTCCTGCAGGTGACCAGGTCCTGTAGGATATACTCTGTTCCTGCTGTCACTATCCGATATCATATCCATTTCCTTCTTTATTGTGAACAGAATTCCAGTCTTGTGTGTGATGGTGTAAGCATAGTTACAAACTTTCAATTTTCTGGACTCCTTCGGAGCTAGGAGTAGCCACGTGATCCATTCTGGCAAATGAAATATCAGTAGAATCCTTCTTGTGGGGTCTTTCTGGAAGGCTTTTATTTATTTATTTTTTTTAAAGAGAAGGGCAGGACAGACTTTATCTGTCTTTTCCTGCTTTGAATACAAATGTAATACTCATAAGTAGAGTGACTATTTCATGACCATGAAGATAAAGCCTGCATGCTGTGACACAAAAGATAAAAGCATTTGATTCCGTGGTGTGGAATGTGATGCCATCTTGGAATGACTACCACTAGATTTTTGCTAGCGTGATAAAAAGAAAAAAACAAACACAAAAAACAAAACACCTATATTTAGTTCAATGACTGTTGTCTGGTTTTGGTTCCAAATTGCCAAAATAATTTTATGTACTATCCTACCTCTCTGATTCTATCTTTCACAATTTCCCCTTACGCACCCCACACGCTGTGGATATGTTGTCCTGATTGTATCTCAGGCCACATGCTCTGTCCAAGTGTACTAGACTCTGCTGTGGCCACACAGGACAACCTGAAGTTTTAAATTTTTTTTTAATTTTTTTATTTAATTTTATTTTTTGTGACAGAGACAGAGAGAGAGACAGATAGGGACAGACAGACAGGAAGGGAGAGAGAAGAGAAGCATCAATTCTTTGTTGCGGTACCTTAGTTGTTCATTGATTGCTTTCTCATATGTGCCTTGACTGAGGGCCTACAGCAGACCGAGTGACCCCTTGCTCAAGCCCGTGACCATGGGCTCAAGCTGGTGAGCCTTGCTCAAACCAGATGAGCCTGGGCTCAAGGTGGTGACCACAAGGTTTCAAATCTGGGTCCTCTGTGTTCCAGTCTGATGCTCTATCCACTGCATTATTATTATTTTTATTTATTTATTTATTTATTTGTATTTTTCTGAAGCTGGAAACGGGGAGAGACAGTCAGACAGACTCCCGCATGCGCCCGACCGGGATCCACCCGGCACGCCCACCAGGGGCAACTCTCTGCCCACCAGGGGGTGATGCTCTGCCCCTCCGGGGCGTTGCTCTGCCGCGACCAGAGCCACTCTAGCGCCTGGGGCAGAGGCCAAGGAGCCATCCCCAGCGCCCGGGCCATCTTTCCTCCAATGGAGCCTTGGCTGCGGGAGGGGAAGAGAGACAGAGAGGAAAGAGGGGGGGTGGGGGATGGGGAAGCAAATGGGCGCTTCTCCTATGTGCCCTGGCCGGGAATCGAACCCGGGTCCCCCACACGCCAGGCCGACGCTCTACCGCTGAGCCAACTGGCCAGGGCTGCATTATTATTTAATTTGGTTATCCCTATAGCATTTTGTGGCAGGATTCAAAGCCTCTAGAGATATTATTTAATTTGGTTATCCCTATAGCATTTTGTGGCAGGATTCAAAGCCTCTAGAGATATTATTTAATTTGGTTATCCCTATAGCATTTTGTGGCAGGATTCAAAACTGGTTTTGCCGCCTGGTCAGGCAACAACCTGAAGTTTTTTAAACATTTCAAAAAACTTTCATGCTTCCATTTTAAAATTCAGGCTATTCCTTTATTCCACCAGTTTTCTTCCTAATAAAATATTACTTGGTTAATTATCATCTATTTATTGAACTTATTTTTCCTAATCTTTCTCTTCTAATAAAAACCAGTCACAATTTAAATTGGGTACCTGAATCCTGTATAATTATGTTACTCAGTATCACCCAAATAAATTCAATTAAAAAATAAAGAAATACAAATTTTTAAAAATTAGTCACATCTTCTACCACAACCCTGCAATAAAGGACACTTGTTTCAGTTTAAACCATAATTTATTTCCATATCTAGCTTCCCTAACAGACTCTTGGAGTTCAAGGACTATGATTTATTTTTTGAAGGAAAAAAATTCATCTACTCAATAAAAACATGGTCAGCACCTACCATTGGCAAGAGACCGTGGCAAGTATCATGGAGTGTGCAAAACAACTAATGCACACACGAATTGTGCTCTCAAGAAATGTAACTTCATGCCTAATGGAGGAGCATCGGCGTATGCATGAAATACTACCATAGAAATAAAAGAAAGTGGCAGAGTTAGAAAATAAGATTCTGTAGAAACAGAAGATGAGATAGTCCTTTTTGTTGAATAGTCTTCTATTAGCAGCGTACCTATGAGATTCTTTTTTCACTAAAGCTCAAGGCATAACACCAATTCTTATCTCCTCTAGATCAGTCTTTCTAAATTCTCACGATATTATTTTATTCTTAGGTTCTGTCATTTATCACCTTCCTTTCGGGTTTGGTTGAGTCGTGAATCATCTGGAAGCACTGCAGTATACCGCATTATGAGTTGACCTCTAGGAGGTCAAAGCCATGCTCACAGCTGTTCATTGCTATTCTCTTCATTAAGAAGAATATTTTGTTCAAAGAGTCTTCTCTAAAATGGCAGAAGCTTGGCACATAACTTACCATTAAACAAGAACTTTATGTAAATATTAAACATCCAGTTTCCATTCAGCACTTTGCAAGAAACAACTGGATATGGTCTCATTTGGAGGCATCTAAAATATTCTTCTACTGCTAGATTACTGCTTCCACTGCTACCATTGTCTGATCATCAGCTATATGCTTGGCCTTGTGCTGAGCCTCTAGAGATATTATTTAATTTGGTTATCCCTATAGCATTTTGTGGTATAAATTCTTATACCTATTTTACAAGCAAGGAAACTAAAACTCAGAACAAGTGAACTTTTCTAAAATTACAGTTAGATGGTGTTAATGGCAGGATTCAAAATTGGTTTTGCTGACTAAAGAACCCATGTGTTTTAACCACAGAACTCCGCTGACTTTCGGTTGGGAAAACAGGAGAGTCACAGAGGAAGCCCGAGACAGTCCCTCCCTCTGCCTGTCCGAGTATCTCCTGAATGCTTAGTCTTCTGCTTAGCGTCTTGTCATAGGTGGTACAGCATAGGACATGTGGGTTTTATTATTTGTTTGTTTGTTTTTAGTTTGAAAGGATCTATTTTAAATAAAAAAACAGTAACTCTAAAGTCTTTAGGTTAGGGAAGAGAAAGGCATTTTAAAGCTAATTCATAAGAGTTCAATTTCCCCTTGATTTCAGTGTTAAATGGTTCCTGCAAGAATTTCTTGCAATTGTTTTCCCTGCCAGCCAGGTTTTGACTAACAGATGGCATTTCTGCCTGAGAAGATGCCAGGCTAACCCTCTCATTCCGTTGGTGTGTTGTCAGGGTCAGGGAGGAGGGTGCAGCCAGCCGGCATGTCCAGAGAGGCTTCAAGTACACAGGGGATCTGCTGGGCTGCCAAGTTCACTCCAGGACACCCCTTAACACTGGGGCTTTATCCAGTGGACCTGAAGAGGAATCTCGCCTTTCTATAGACACGCTCTGATGGGCCTGGTACTCACCTTTGCCTTATTAAGCTGTTGGCAAAGCTGCAGAGAAGACTTGAAGGCTGCCAGAAGGGACTTGGGTGGCCAAATGGAGGGTAACATCTCCACAGTCAGCCGGGCGTCTTCACACATGCCATGAGCAGTTCTTTTTGAAAATTGCTTTTAATTTTTTATTTACTTTTAAATCTTTATCAGAGTTGACATTCAATGTTATATCAGTTTCAGGTGTACAACACAGCGATTTGACATTACTATACCTTATAAAGTGATCACTACAAGTCTAGTAATGAGCCGTCACTATTATGACATCACTGATTATGTCCCCATGCTGTGCAAGAAGTACAGGCTGACACATAGGATTCCCATTCTTTTTCCTGCTCTCCTTTCCTGAGAGGCTGCCCATCGGCACTGGGATCTGAGAATGCCTGTCGGTCCAACCTGGACCCTAAGGAGAAGCATGTTCTCTGCCACCCAGGGGGGACCTTCCAGGGCCTGGGTGTGTACCATAGTGAATAGGCCCTTGCAGAAACAAAGAAGTGCAGGACTGGACCAATGTTTCCTAAAACGTATTAGATTCCTTCTCAGCAATGTTGATCAGTAATGAATATAAACTCAGTGAACAGCTGCTTAATCCCTGGGCCCCCTTTCTTCTCTCCTGGAAATCTCTTTACATTCTTTCCCTCGGTGAAATCATCAAACCCTGTCGCTCCAAATACCTTCAAACTTCTTAAATTTCCAAATTAACTTTTAAAGTTTAACCTTCTCCTATTAAACTTAGTTACCCAAGTGTCTGCTTGACATCACTTTTAGCTATCACAGGCATCTCAAACCCAAGATATTCACATGCAAACTTCCTCTCCTCCTTCTGCATTCAGCCTGAGACTCTCCCAGTCCTTTTCATCCTTCTATCATCAAATCAAACCCTAGAGCATTGATCAGGGTCCCATCAGGAGACAAAAACCAGACCAGCTATTTGAACAATGAATTGTTTAAATGTAAAGAATTATTAACTACAGGTGAAGTTGTTAACTAGTGAAGATGTATAAGACCTTTACTATCATAACGTGTGGTCCAACATTTAGATTTCTGCAGTTTCAGCTTTGACGCTGCTGCTCACTAGGCATAGCTTTGCCGCCTGCCCCTTTTTTTTTATACAGTGAGAGGAGGGGAGGCAAAGACTTCTGCATGCCCCGGACCGGGATCCACTGGCAAGCTCACTAGGGGATGATGCTTTGCCCATCTGGTGTACCGCTCCACTGCTCAGCAACTAACCTCTTCTTAGCATCTGAAGTGGAGGCCATGAAGCCATGCTCAGCACCCAGGACCAACTCACTCCAATTGAGCTATAGCTGCAGGAGGGGAAGAGAGTGAGGTGAGTGGGGTGAAAAGGTGAGGGATGGAGAAGCAGATGGGCATTTCCCCTGTATGCCCCAACTGGGAATCGAACTTGAGACACCCACACACCAGGCCAACACTCTACGACTGAGCCAACTGGCCAGGATAAGCTTTGCCCTTTTGGAACAAGCAGCCCCTGTGCTAACAGTTCGATAAACTATGCTCTTTACATTGCTGATAACTAATACTCCCTGTGCTGTAATTGTGCGATTAAAAAAGCAGCCATTTTGTTTTACAGCAGCCTGGGATGAAACTAGGGCACTGATAAATGCTTAATCAAATATTACTTGTTGTTCTTATCTCACCATCCTATCTGCTTGACTGCTGAGTCAGCTGACCACTGAAAGCCCAGTTGCCCCACCAATCAGAAAACGAATAATATAAGGTTATAACCTTGTTTCCCTAGCAACCGAACTCTTCTCTTTAATGATCAGTTCCTTGCAACTTAAGCCTTTAAAACACTCTGTTCTCAGAAATATAGTCAATAATATTGTAATAACTATGTTAGAGTATCAGATGAGTACTAGATTTAGCATGGGGATCACTTTGTAACTTATTATACAAATGTCTCATCACTGTGTTGTGCACCTGAAACTAATATAATATTGTATGTCAATTGTAGTTGAAAAATAAAATAAATTATTTTTTTAAAATCCTGTTCTCCCCCTTCCCACCTCCGAATGTGTCTTCGGTTCATACTAACGGCCACATTCTTGGATTTGCAGATCATTATGAATAAAACCCTCCTTTAATTACTTCTGGATTTTTTTCGTGAACACAATTGGTCTCTTAATAGACCAAAATACACTTAATTATAACAGAAGTAGCACTTGAAGGAACAGCCACCAGCAGTTGGCCTAGAGAATAAGGAACTCTTAGGGTTCAGTAGAGCTGAAAGCAGAAAGGACAGGCAGGACCTGGTGTGCTGAGACTCGGGGTCTAAGAAGGGGCCCAGCTGAGGCTGCTGTCTGTGACAGGAATGCAACAACACTGCCGTTGTGATCACTGGAAAACTGCAAACTGAATTTGGTCTCTGCTGAGGGGGGGAAGAGCTCACTTGGCTGGGGCGACTCATGTGGGAGCGGAAAACCCACAGAAGTGACCAGGGAGTACCAAGCGCCCTCTCTTCCCACCGATCAGTCCACTGTGCCCCTTATTGGTAGAGCCACTCACGGAGCCACTGGGAAAGCTGAGTTGCTCAAGTAGACTTGAAGCAGGAAGATGATGTTCAATTATCAACCCATCAGTTATTAACCACTTGATAACTGAATTACTCTTAGTTTTCTCATTCTGTTTAACTCCAGCATCAATTCTATCAGAAACTTCTATTATTGCTCTTTGTTCTTCATTTCGAATTTTTTTTCTTTCCTATCATAAACATGACCCAAAGCTTCATCATCTCTAACTTGAATTATGGCAATATTTGTCTTCCTGGATTTCCAAATTTCACTTTTGCTCCCTTCCAAATTTATTTAATTAATGTTTATTGAGCACCTACTATGTGCCACGCACTGATCCAGAAACTTGAGTTTACAATAGTGAGCAAAACAGATGAAGTCCTAGACTTGTGGAGCTTCAATTTTAGTCATTCACTTCAACACAGATTCCCTTATTAAAAAATGCTTTAAATTGTGTAACTGTTTTAAATCCTTTAAAGGCTCTCCTTTTCCAAACAGAACAAAAGCCAAACTCTATGATGTACAATATCTGGTATGATCTGATAACTTATCAGCTCTCCAAAATCAGTAGTGCTCTTCTCTCTCTCGTCTGGGCTCTGATTTGTTGACCAAATTTCAGTTTCTTGGACATGTCAAAATCTTTTTCTGCTCAGGGCCTCCACACATTCACTCTTCTTTAGCTAGGAAGGTCTTCAACTCATCTGCCTGTCTCCGTCCCGCCACTGTCAGTCTGCTAAAATAGCAATGCCAGGTTCTGACTAATACATATGTATGAAGCCCCTACCTCATTAACCTTTTAATTGCTTACCACTTCTTTCTCTTCAGTTCCTTCAGAGAATTTCTAATTTTAAATAAATATCTTATTTGATTATTTCCTTGTTGAACATATGGCTCTCTCACTAGACTGTCAGTTTCACAAAAGCAGGGATCTGACTGTGTTTCTATTCCAACAGAGAGTGTAGGGCTGGGAGCTCCATAAATATTTGTAGAATGAACTAATCAATGAAAAGGTCCAAGGAGTCACTTTAGATATAACAACATTCAAATCTATTTGGTCACAGAACTATCCTTACCATAATACTTCTCAATCTTCATGTAGACCTCATATTCTCTTGTTCTCTCTCTTTTTGAATATTGGTAACACAATTTAATGACTCTAATCTTTTTGTATTTTTTTTAAAAGTCAGGTGTCATAACATTCAAATAATCTATCTTTAAAAATATGTTTACAACATAAAATAATTAAGATGAAATTTAACCTTTCTACTTACAATTTTTAAGATGAACCAAATCACAGATACCAAAAATAAGTGGTAAATTGTAACAATATAATGAAATAACATTCAGATTCTTGATAAAATCTTCCTTTAACATTTTTTTAAACTTACCATTAAGTTGACCATTACTAAATAATTTATGCAGAGTTTTGGGGTAAAATACCAAGAAGGCATCAACAGTACAACGTAGACACAAAACAGGTTCAGAACGTCCTTGAGTGCTCCACATGGTAAACAGCGCAGGAGAGGCAACGAGCTCCAGGTGACCTGCTGCAACCCTGGAGGCTCTCTCGGCTTCTCGGTCATCTCTGACCTGCCCACCGAGCTGTGTGACAGCAGGAGAACCAGATTTACTCTCCTGGTACGTGCTTCTCATCTGCACTATCAGAGTATCATATTTCAAACATCTACATAATAAGTTTAAAGCAAAAATGCTTTAAAAACATATAAGCAGAAGGATTGCTCAGCTTTTCAAAACCACTACATTTACAAAAATATTTCTCTTAAACTTGGGATTGCTTCAAAAATTGATTTACAAATATAAAAGTACTATGGAAGGCCCCAAAGCATGTGTGCATTATATGTATGTGTATTAACATACTGTTACTATACCATATAAAAGTTACCAATTTAAAAACCCTATTTACATATAAGCAAATAATAGTCAATGAGTAACCTTTGATTGGTTTGAATATTATGTGGCACGTGGCATGGGCAGTATGCTTGTTACTTCTTAGAGACAATCACCAATGAACCATGTTGTGGCTCTTGAAAGCTAACAGGTGCCTCCACACCCATCACCTATGCCTGCAGCAGAAGGAATCACTGTAAACACACTCAGCACTGTGTACTGCACACAGCACAATGATACTCTTCAACCCATGGATCAAAATGGTCTGCATGTCTCTGTCAGCTCCAAAGATCTGTGTCAGCACAGAGTCGTCATGAGTTCTCGCAAATCCATCCCACTGGCTTATTAGGCATTTTATTTCACACTAAATAAAAGAATTGGAGTATTTCAGCAGGGATTTTCTGCTTACATTTTAGATACCAAAGAAAGCCATTAGTCTGAAAGCTTATGCAAGCATACTAATACTGGAGGTGTTTGGTATCACCTTACTGGCCTGATCTATACATTTATAGAGATGCAGGACTATCCAAGTGATGGGTCTCTCACATGTAACAGCTAGTATTTTCCCCGGGCACCCTGGTTACGACAATTCTCTGACCTACTAAACCAAGTTTGTCATAATTGTTAAAAAAAAAAAATGGCACCACATATGGCTACAGTGATTCTAGAATGCAGTTGGTGGTTTCATGCCAACCTGACTCCAGGGTACCAGCAAGAAGGATGGAAAAGAGCCGCAGGGATTAGTAACCAAGGCCATGGCTTTCTCTTGAGGACTGCAGATTAACTTCATAATAATGCTGGCATTCTACTATTTAACAAGTACAAAGAAAGAAGAGTAATAAACTGTCTATCCCCCTTTTAAAACGAAAATTGACTTAACAATATATCAAGTAACAGTCAAATCTGTATCCTGTCAACACTGTGCAGACCCTGACACAGCAGCTCTGAGCACGGAGATGGAGATGAAGGTCATGTATTTTAGAGCAAGAACCTAGATGTAGTTCCGGTGTCCGAGGATGAGTTGGCTGTCCTTCATTAGCCAGTGAGGTGTGGGCCTCAGCACCGCGGGGTGGCAGAGGGATCTGAGCAGCACGGCCCACAGCGGCTCTAGAGCACACAGGCAAGCCGTCTTTAGAAAGAACCAGATAATCCAATCTGAGCTGTTAGGACTTCTTCAGAGTTTGACATAATATTTTAGAACTATGATTTGAATAAAGAAATAGGTCAAAATTGATTTCTCAGCTGTGCAAGAAAGAAAAATGGGGAGGGAAATGCTTTTTAATTCATTTCATTTAAACCAAAGTGTTGGAGCAGTGCCTGGGCGGGAAGAGAAGACCTCTCACCATTTTCGTTCCAAGCACAAATTGAATCAGACTGTCTGTTCGGACACACTGACCTGGAGGAAATCAACGGCGAATTTAAACATGAGTATGAAGATAGTTGTACTTTTATTTCCATGAATTACAAGTGCATTTCTGTTCATTTTAGCAGGCAGTCTTTATATAACCCCGTTTTTTGTTGCTCTTAAAAATCAACAAGAAGAAATGGACAGTTGAGAAATGAAAAGCTAAAAATAGAATTACTCCTGAGTGATCTGCTGAATAACGTTTTCCCTGGTACACGACTCAGAGGTTAACAATAGATTGTTCATTTCAGTCATAGGCATGTGGCTCTTGGACAGTCATCTCTGCACGAAAGAAACTCGTATTCTCTTAACACACATTGGGAAACACAGGCTTTCACGGACTGCTCTTGCTCCTTGTTTAAATTAACTACAAGGAAAACACCTTCCAGCAGAAGATACACAGAGTCAACTTTTACTCTCTTAAGAGCTAAAAAGCAAGAGATTTCCAGGTACATTTTATGAGACCCCAAAAGGCATCTAAGGTTAGAGGCAAAGGTATTATAACACAGGAGATCCAGCCCAGGAAAATCAGTCTGGTGTAGTTACGGGATCCCGAAGAGACCACAAGGAGGACCGGATGGAATGGACATCGCCTTTATTGCTGACATACAGTGGCAGCATCGATGGTGGCAGGTTGGTGAAAGTTTTGCACTCCATTGAGGGAACCATGGTTTTTATAGCTAAACCCTAGGCAATTGCTCAAGCAAAACCCTTTGTCCACAGGCAAGCAAACGCGTGAGCAGGTGAGGAGGCATTCAGGGAAAGTTAATGTGTTGCTGTGCGATGTTTCTCCTTGATGACATCTAGTGACTCAGTCCCATCTGGTGACTCTTAGTAAAACCTTAGTTACAGTTCTGCTACCCTCTAGCTCATGGCCCATGGTCAGGATCTGTACCACATGCCAGGGGCCAGGCCTGGGGAAGGGCCATGTTCAGCAGCAACCCTACAGGTATGGTCTTTGAGTTGTAAAGAGAGTTCAATGCTAACTCTCATCACCTTCATGTAAAATGAAGGTTACAATTTCTGACATTTTAGGATTGTTGGCAGAAGATAATGAATAACTGTAAGAAGCATTAATATGCAGCACATAGGTTCACAATAAACATTATCTCCTATGTTTTCACTCACTCACCTTGTCCAACTATTAGAGAAATAAATTGCTATCAATCTGCAGACAATAATGGAGAAATATAGTAAACATAACCCTGGATGGGTTATAGTAACTAATATACAATATTTATAATTTTTCATCTTCACTGTTTGCTCAGTCCTCCACTAAATGGTCCTGCCCTTAAAAAATTTAAAACTAATTGTGAAAAAACAACCAACCCAAAGGAAATAACTAGAGAAAAGTATGCTAATTAGCAACCAGAGTTGTAAGAAAGGAGGCATAAGGATGGAAGTGTCAGAGGTTTCTCTCACAAAGGGGAGTGGGGTGGATGTATAACTCCTCCTAGGCAGCCTCCCATAACTGAGCAGTTTAACACATGCTCTTGGGAAGAGTTGGGGAAATCCATCCCAGCTAAAACGAAATTTTGATTTAACATTCCCAAAACCACAGCACATTTTAAAGAGCCTGTCCTAGTAAATCCTCAGCTCAAGAAAGGACTAAGCTACTTGCTTCAACTTGAATTCTCAGCAGGACTGCATTGCAGACCCTGGGAGGTTTAAATGGCAAGCTAATTTTTTTTTCCTCCAAATTGAAAACAGCTTGAGCTCTCTAAAGTCTTTGTCATCTACCAAGGCAGATGGAAACTAAAGAAGAAAACAAGTTTATAACAAAATAACAGCAAGATTAACCTATGGAGAGATAGTGAGAACTGAAAGGGATTCAATAAAATAACTGTTGTTGCAGAAGACCATGACCGTGGGTCTCCTTGCTGTAGTATACCTGCCATCATCCTACAGGATGAAGGAAGATTTGCAGGAAGACATGGCAATATCTTTCCCAGCAGCCTAATTTGTGAAAATAACTCTAATTAAGTTAGCAGAGTCATAGGAACAGGCTAATCTGAAACAGTAATGGTTTATTTGTTACATCCTGAGTTTGAAGTGTCCGTGAAACATGCATGAAGATGTCAAATATATATTTATAAAACATAATACAATTAATATAATATTAAATCAGTAATTTATCAGTAAAACATGTATGAAGATGTCAAATATGTATTTATAAAACATAATACAATTAATATAATATTAAACCAGTAATTTTTAAAATACGTTTTTCTGAGCTTTATAGTTTATTGAGGGGACAAAGGAGAAGGAGAGGGGGCAGATCATATGTCCTGCACCCCTCAGTCAGCTCAAGCCACTCAATCTGTCAATATAATATTTTGACTTTGATTCTGAAAAATGGGTTTTGCTGCTTTTAAAAAGACTAAAAGCAAAATAATAATAATAAAATAAAAAAAATAAAAAGACTACAAGCCATAGTACTAGGCAATTTATGAGGATTCTCCATTGTGAATCTATGTGATTCTAATTGTGAATCTGTGGAATTGAGAGTTTCCAATGCAAAACAAACCAATGCAAAACGAAGGTTTCCTTAAAAATGGCTGCCTCCTAGAGTTAAGGCTCTCCTTCTGTGAAGCGCCATTTCTCCCCACTGCATTTGTTAATCTCCCTATGACCTACTGACTTAGTTATTGCTTCCAATATTGAAAGGCAGAAGATTGAAATTAAAAAGACAGTTTTAACAAAGAGAAAATTTCACATGCGATTTGACAGATGACATATAAAGAAGATCCTAATTTAATGTTTTTTAATAATCATCTTTCTTGTTCAGTGCTTAGTAGGAACACATCTTGGGAACACAAGCACTTGAGAATCTGCAAAACAATATTAATGTTGTTGGTGAGATAGACAACAACTAAAACACACTTCAGGTATTTGCTAAGAGGATCAAAAGGAAGGATATGGTAAGATGGAAAGAAAGGAAAAAAGGGCAAGGAGAAAAAGAAAGTAAGAGGAAGGAAGGAGGAAAGGAAAAAAGAAAGGAAGAAAGGAAGGGGGAGGAAAGGAAGGGAGAAAGGAAAGAAAGGAGGCAGGGAAGGAGGGAGGAAAGGGGGGAGAAAGGAAGCAACAAGAAAAAAGGAGGGTAAAAGAAAGGTTAAACCAGTTTAAAGAAAATCAATATGAGCAGCATAGTTTTTTACTAACATCAGTGGTTTTATCTCCTCTTCATTGCTTTCGTCAGCCATTCTCCTATTACTCGGTTGCCTCACAGGACTCAAAATGCAGGAGTTGCTTGCAAAAATGGCTAAAAAGGAAAGGAAAAGAGAATGAAAAATAAGGTTTGTAGAAAGCCAGGCCAACCAAATCTACTCTGCCTGCAGCAAATATGATTTAGAGCAACCTCACAAACTCGGGTGATCTTGAGATAAAGAGAAAAAAAGAGAATTAAAAGGAGAGGTTTTGTAGAAAACCACATTTGTCCACAATCTATTTCACTTAGATTGAATGAAATTTCTTTTAGGCTCTGATCAATCCTAATTTTCAAGAGGACTCCAGCCTGTGGCCAGGTTACTTACTCCTTGAGGAAATTGGAGATGTTAACATTAGCCTTTTCATTATTCTCAGCACCCAGTACATACTAGGCCTTGTAGCTGAATTAAAGTATTTACCAGCCAGAGATATATAAGTGCGGAAAAGAATCATTTTCATTAGTGAATAAGAGTTTCAAGTGAACTAAATCTGTATTTTGATTCTACAAAACTAATACTATTATTTCACTAAATGCTCAAATGGTGTTCACAATTATATGAAGACTGTGCTTCTCTTAGTAAGGACAGTGTTCTGTCAGGAGGAAAAAGTCATTAGCTAATATAGGAGCTGTGAAAAAAATTTTAAATTTTAAATTTTTATTTAGAAAATTAACGGGGTGACATTGATCAATAAGAGTACATAGTTTTCAGATGAACACTTCTATAGCATTTGCACTGTTGATTATGTTGTATACCCATCACCCAAAGTCAAATCATTTTCTGTCCCCTTATATTTGTCTCTCTTTACACCCTTCCCCTCACCACTTCCCCATTCCCCTACATCCCCTTCCTTCTCCCCCACATTCTCTTCCCCCTGGTAACCACTTCACTTTTATCTAAGTCCATAAGCCTCAGTTTTATATCCCACTTATGTGTGAAATTATACAGTTCTTAGCTTTTTCTGATTTACTTATTTCACTCAATATAATGTTCTCAAGGTCCATCCATATTATCATAAATGGCACTATGTCATCATTTCTTATGACTGAGTAGTATCCCATTGCATATATGTACCACGTCTTCTTTATCCAATCCTCTGTCAAGGGACACTTTGGTTGTTTCCATGTCTTGGCCACTGTGAACAATGCTGCAATGAACATGGGGGTGCATGTGTCTTTATGTACCAATATTTTTGAGTTTTGGGGGTAGATACCCAGTAGAAGGATTGCTGGGTCATGTGGTAGTTCTAGTCTTAGTTTTCTGAGAACTACCATACTTTCTTTCATAATGGTTGTAAAACCTATTTAATTACAAAATAAGATCTACATTCATTCATGAAATATTTATTGAACATCCAGCCAACACCCAGTTTTTGGCAGCACTGAACGAGACCCAACATCATCCAGGTCCCCTCCAGCTTCCAATCCTCAGAGGGGACAGGTAGTATGCAGCTAATCACTTAATTAATTATTTGATTAAAATCATGATTAATTCTACAATAGGGAAATTTAGGATGCTAAGAAGTTAGAGACTCAAGAATTCTTTCCTGGGTAATAAATTATGCTTGAACCCATATATGAAGGCTCAGAAAAAGTTAACTAGGTGAATAGGGAAAGGAAGAACAGTTTTTCAGGCAGCTTGACTGAAAACCCTAAAGTCAGAAAGAACATGCAGACAGACCCAAAGGAGGCAGTGTGGCAAAACCCCACAGAAAGGGAGATGTTGCACCAGGGAGTCCAAGAGGGTGACAAAGGCGGCAAGATAATGAGAAGCTGTTCATGGCTGGATTTGCTGTGTGTAAGCTAGACTCTCAAATTGCTCACAGTAGCTTCTGTGGTAAACCCTGGATTATATGTGAAAATTGTCATAGTCTTTCTTGAACTTGTATCATAGCTGATTCTGAGGTACAAGGGCTTATCCATTCCAAATATTTTCTCTTATTGTTTACCTTTTCCTGACCTTCAAAATATAAAATGATATGATTTCCAGACCAGACACATATTTTAAAATAATGGCTGAGTTTATGCTTTTTAAAATTCTTTTTATTGAAGGGATAAGATAAGGCTTAGAAGAGAATGGAGTGACAATGATTTAGGCCACCATTTGACAAGTCATGTTGTGTGGGTGTGCTATAGTGTTACCTTAAAAACTTTTGAGTTCTGTGGTCAAACTTTTGGAGGACAATAGTAGGTTAAATTAAGGCAAGTAGATTTTCTTACTGAGGTATTTCTCAGAGCCTTTACTATTCTAGTTAACCATTTTCTTACCAAACATGTGCCAATCTCATACTAAACACAAGGATATAGCGTAACTGAGAACACATAGAGCCTGACTTCATGAAACTTACAGTCTATGCAATATGGCTGTGATCCTCTGAGAGGGAAAAAGAGTTTATAGGACTTTCCAAACGTATTTGAACACAGTATTCTTTTCAGCAGAGCATCTCATAGGACAATATTTGAAAAATGCTTGCTAGTCCTATCTGGAAGAATCAGTACTAGGCATCTCCAAAACACTTAGATTAAGTTCTATGAAAATGTAGTTTTAGTAATGCCAGGCAAGACTTTGTTTCCTGGAGGACAAAGCAGATGACATGTGGTAGAATGCCCTTTTAAAATAATGAGAAAGCAGCAGCATTAGAAGACCATATGTGCCACAGAATGAGAAATGCTAACTCCTTCTGTGCAGGATCTGACAGCCACATCAGGGAGTTCTCATGATTAGTATCAGAAACCCACATCTTTCCTCACACTGACTGCAGACAGATCACTTCATCTTTTCTAAGCAATTTAAACCTCATGTCAGTTAAGCAATCATTGGGTCTTGTGGTGGTGTCTATTTTGATGCAATTTTAATTCAAAGAAGGGTATCACTCTAGGCTGTGAGGCTAATTAATACATCCATCTCTTCACTTGGAAAACAAATGTATACTCTGGAAGTTGGTGACTGTGTGTGTGTGTGTGTGTGTGACTAATGAGAAATTTCTTTTATCTTCTGACCATCTTGAGCACCAGATCTTCTTGGAAGTGCTCTTATGGGAAAACAGACACCAATGGCAATGCCTAGATCCTTGGGAACAACGGATATTTGCTGGAGTAAAACAGTGGAAAAGGCCTTTGGTTTCATATTATTTTAAGTTCATTAAATTCATCATGTTTGATGTTAGGATTTAGATAGAAATTTTTCTTTTATTTTTTTTTAATACTGCAAATAGTAATTAGACAAGAGATTTGCTTATATCAGGATCTGGAGAGAACAGCAACTTGTCTTTTAAGTCTAGCATCTCAGTTTTTCTTTTTGATGAACTTTTCTTTTTCCTCAAGAATTCTATTTCTTGTAGATCCTCATGATTTATATTATATTGAGTTGTGGGTATTGTGTTGTGATGCAGTTTAAAAGGACACAAAAGATGACTTATTTTAGACAAATTCATACAATGATGCTGTCTTGGTACTTAAAAAATACTCAAGAATTACTATGCAATTATTTAATATTGTTAGTGACAAATGCTTCCTATGAGTCACTGACCCTTTGGTGACAATGCCAACAATAAGTGAAGTTAAAGATAAATCTACCTGCCCTGGCTCCTGATTTTAAATCTACTTTTAAGAAAAGTAGCACTTTCAGATACTATGAAAGAAGAAACCAGACCAGGACACATTATAGAGCAAAACTAATGTTGAGTCACACATTTAATACATGACATGCTGACGTGTGCCTGGCCCGTGTCACTGTGAAAACCCACTGATCTGTGCTGTGCCTCCATCCTCCCTGTGTCATCCCACACTCAGTAAACTCTGAACTTTTATTAACAATAACCTTGGTTACAAGGATGACAAGAATACAAAAATAAATGTCATTCCTTTACCAGAAACTATTGTTCACTGTCATTAGGAACTGGTACCTGGACCTGGAACATCAGGAACTAATCTTTCCCCTATTCCTGGAAAGCCTATGCTTCTCTTTACACATGTCTGCCAACTGCATTTTCTTATCCTTTTGAGGACCAGTTTTCTCTACCTTTCCACACAGTTAGAGTAAGAAGACAGCCATAACTCCAGCTCTAGCTACAGCCCCAGATCTGCATAGTCTCCTAATTCCTGTTTCAGTGTTCTAGAGCAGGGGTCAGGAACCTTATGGCTCACAAGCCAGATGTGGCTCTTTTGATGACTGCATCTAGCTCACAGACAAATCTTTAATAAAAAAAAGGTTAAAAATATAAAACATTCTCATGTATTATAATCCATTCATTTCCTATTGCTCATGTTCATGATTGCAAGTGGCTAGAGCCAATCACAGCTGTCCTCCGGGCCAACACCAAATTTTTATTGGATAATGCCTAATGTATACAGGTTGTTGTGAGGTCAGGAAGTAAACTTCCCTCCTTTTAATCAAGTAGTCAGCTAGCTAACTACACAAACCCTTTTGATGAAGAAGATGGCTAAAAGGAAAAAAGATGAGGACTATTGTACTTTTCAGCAGGAAAGGACAGAGGAATTTGCCTTTGTGGAGAGAGCAGGTTCTGCAGTGTGTCTAATATGCAATGATAAAATTGCATCGATGAAATGGTCAAATATAAAGTGGCACTTTGACACACGCCATACTACATTTGCATCAAAATATCCAGTGGGGGACAGCAGGAAGAAAGCATGTCAAGAGCTACTGTGCGGAGTGCAAACTAGTCAGCAGCAACTCCGTGTTTGGATCCAACAAGGTGACTGGAATTTGGCTAGCTTTGCTGATGCTTTAGCAATTGTGAGAAATGGAAAGCCATTCACAGATGGGGAATATGCCAAAACATTCATGCCTGATGTTGCCAATGAACTTTCTGACAATTTTTTGGATAAAGACAAGATAATCAAACAAATAAAAGATGTGCCTCTGTTGGCAAGAACTGTTCATGATTGTACCATCATGATGGCAAATCAAATTGAGACAACACAAGTGAAGGACACAAATGCAGCACCATTCTTTTCTCTCACTTTGGATGAGTCAACAGACATAAGCCATTTATCCCAGTTCAGCGTGATTGCAAGGTATGCTGTCAGTGACACACTACATGAGGAAAGTCTTGCTGTTTTGCCTATGAAAGAGATAACAAGAGGGGAAGATTTATTCAAGTCTTTCACTGAGTTTGCTAAAGAAAAAAATCTACCGATGGATAAACTTATCTTGATGTGTACTGATGGTGCTCCGTGCATGGTGGGGAAAAACAGGGATTTGTAGTGCTTCTTCATGAACATGAAAAGAGACCCATCCTAAGTTTTCACTGCATCCTACATCAGGAGGCGCTTTGTGCTCAGATGTGTGGTGAGCAGCTTGGTGAGGTGATGTTGCTGGTCATTTGAGTGGTCAACTTTATTGTTGCCTGAGCTTCAAATGATTGCCAGACCAATCTTTAAATATTAAAACAGTACTGGATGAATTTGGAATAATTATCCTGGTCTGCTTCTGCACAGTAGTGTGTGTTGGTTGTCAAGAGGGAAGGTGCTCAGCTGTTTCACGGTTTGTCTGAGTGAAACCTGGACTTTTCTTGAAATGAAAAATGTCGAGCATCCTGAGTTAGCTAACACTGAGTGGCTCCTGAAGTTCTACTCTCTTGTGGACATGACTGAACTTCTGAACCAGCTCAATGTGAAAATGCAAGATGTTGGAAATATAGTCTTATCCCTTCAACAAGCAGTGTTTGCATTTGAAAACAAGCTGGAACTCTTTATAGCTGATATTGAAATAGGTCATTTACTACACTTTGAAAAACTGGGAGAGTTTAAAGATGCATGCACAGCAAGTGACCCTGCTCAACATCTGGATCTACAGCAGCTAGCGGACTTCACATCTAATCTCCTGCAGTCATTCAAAGGGTGCTTTGGAGAATTTTGTGAGCGCACACATCTTTTTAAGTTCATCACCAATCCACACAAGTGTGCAGTGGACAGCGCCGACCTGAGTTACATCCCCAGTATCTCCGTCAGAGATTTTGTTTGTTTTTTTTTTAATTTTTATTTTTTATTATTTTTTTTGTATCCCTCTGAAGCTGGAAACGGGGAGAGACAGTCAGACATGTGCCTGACTGGGATCCACCCGGCATGCCCACCAGGGGCAACAATCTGCCCACCAGGGGGCGATGCTCTGCCCCTCCGGGGCGTTGCTCTGCCGAGACCAGAGTCACTCTAGCACCTGGGGCAGAGGCCAAGGAGCCATCCCCAGCGCCCGGGCCATCTTTGCTCTAATGGAGCCTTGGCTGCGGGAGGGGAAGAGAGAGACACAGAGGAAGGAGTGGGGGGTGGAGAAGCAAATGGGCGCCTCTCCTATGTGCCCTGGCTGGGAATCAAACCCGGGTCCCCCACACGCCAGGCCGACGCTCTACCGCTGAGCCAACCAGATGCTAACCTGAAGGCCTCAGACATGTGGGTGAATAAATTCAAGTCACTGAATGAAGATTTGGAAAAACTTGCATGACAGCAAGCAGAGTTGGTGAGCAAACACAAGTGGGGAGAAATGAAAAAACTTCAACCCGCAGACCAGCTGATTATCAAAACTTGGAATGTGCTTCCCATCACATACCACACACTGCAGCGTATAAGTATTGCTATACTGACAATGTTTGGCTCTACATATGCATGTGAGCAGTCTTTCTCACATCAAAAGAACATTAAGACCAACCTACGATCACGTTTAATGGATGGAAGTCTCAACGCCTGCATGAAGCTTAACCTCACCATGTGTCAACCAGACTACAAAGCCATCAGCAAAACCATGCAGCACCAGAAGTCACATTAATGGTAAGAAGTACTTTATTCATCATTGGTTAGCATAACAACGTTATTAAAAAGAATTCAGAGACTTATTGTACTTTAAAAGTGTTAGTCTTACATAAAATGCACACATTTACTTGTATTTAGTGTTAAACATATTGTATGGCTCTCACAGAATTACATTTTAAAATAGTGGTGTTCATGGCTCTTTCAGCCAAAAAGGTTCTTGACCCCTGTTCTAGAAGAAAGACTTTGATTTGGCCCATCAACTGTGGCCAGGACCCATGGCTGTGTGTTCTGCTGTTCACACAAGAAGGGGCATGGTATGCAGACTGATTGGCCCAACCATTCCTCTTTTTATGCCTTTTTGAATTTAAATTTAAATACATCTCTTTATTACATTCAAAAAGTTTTGGCTCAGCCATGAAAAAGAAGGAAATCTTACCTTTTGCGATAGTGTGGATAGACCTGGAGATTATTATGTTAAGTGAAGTAAGCCAGGCAGAGAAAGACAAATATCATATGATCTCTCTTATATGTGGAATCTAATGAACAAAGTGAACTAAGGAATGAAATAAAAGCAGAGGCGGGGTCACAGAGAGCAGAGGGACAGCTGTCAGAGGGAAGGAGGATGAGGGGATGGGATCAGAGAAGGTGAAGGGATTAATGAAATTATATATATGTAACACAGAGATATAGATAACAGGACAGCAAATCTCAGAGGGAAGGGGGGAGGGAGTTAGGGGGAGGGGAACAAAAGGGTGTAATGGGGGTATGGGGGAGGGGGTGAGGGTGTTATATTGAGTGGGACACTTGAATTCATGATAACACAATAAATTAAAATTAATAAAAAAGTTTTATTTTTTAAAAAGAGGCAATATGGAAATATCTTAACAGTTTTATTGTTTTTTTTTGTCAGGTATTACTTAATATTTTTTCATTAATATTTTAAAACTCTTACAGCATAATCTAGTTTTGTGTACCTCTTTTATTGTTTTTATTTAAGTGTTAAATGCATGAAATAATAAACTGAAAAAATTCACAGAATTTAAATGGTTAAAATAAATCACATAAAGCTTGTATAATTTTTCTTTGGGGTTATGTTTATAAATGTTCATTGGAGAAATCTTTCCATAGTTTTTATCCTAAACTGGTCATTCTAAGCATGTGGTTCTTAAATTTTAGGGCACAAAAGAATCTCCTATAGATTCTGTAAAACAGGTGGATTCCTCTGCCCTACCTCAAAAAATATAAGTAAATCTGGGGAGAAATAAAGATATGTACACACTTCTTTTAAGTGATCCAGTTGTAATTGACCCATAGTGTGAAAAACATTGGTCTAAGATTAAATAAAAGGAAAAAAATAGAAACCAGGGCTAAGAATGTGAGAGAAAGGTTGTCTATAGAGGAAGAACATCAGAAAACTGGTCATTGGCCCTGGCCGGGTTGCTTAGTGGATAGAGCATTAGCTCAGCATGCAGACATCCCAGGTTAGATCCCCAGTCAGGGCACACATGAGAAGTGACTATCTGATTCTCTTCCCTACTCTCTCCCCCTTCTCTCTCTCCTCCCCTCTTGCAGGCAGTGACTCTGTTGCTCTGAGTTTTGGCCCTGTGCACTGGGGATAGCTCTGTTGATTCAAGCATCAGCCCCAGATGGGAGTTGCCAGGTGGATTCTGGTCAGGGTGCATGTGGGAGACTGTCTCTATCTCCCTTCTTCTCACTTAATAAAAAAGAAAGAAAACTGGTCATTTATTGTTTCTGGAAGTCCTTTCTTTGTTACAAACTATCTTGACCCCCAAGAGAACTGCCAAACCCTTATTTCTGAACCAGACTTCCCCAGAGGAGTTTTAAAGTTGAATTTATTGGGGTGATACTGGTTTTCAGTATTGTATTTGTATTATTCTCCTGAGATCTGTGGCCAGAAATACCCAGTCATTCTCATAAAATCATGTGCAACAACTCATTTCAGATGAGAACATTTTCTAATCAAGAAGGTAATGCATTACCTACAACTGCCAGGCTGGTCATAGAGACAGCTATTATTCATGCAGGTGATATTTGGAAGCCAGCTTCCCAATCAGACTGAGCTCAGATCTTTGATAACGGCTGACTGAAATTGATAGAGTCTCTTTTCAAGCACCTGTCAAGGGAAGAATACAGACATTCCACAAAGGGGCAACATCAATGAGCTTGCACTTAGAGACAGCAATGTGGCAATCATTTCATTCTGTTTTGTAAAAGTCAACTTTAACAATGACAGGAGTTTAACAGCAACTCCAAAATTTCAGAGGAACAGCCCACCCACCATGTGTGAAGAGGGTGTTTTTCCCACTTTAGGCACCAGGCCACGTGTCTTTTGGTGTTACTATCAGACGGCAGAGGAGAATTTTCCTGGAATATCTGTGCAGAAATGCTCGTAATTTCATTGATTCATTTAGTGATTCATTTGTCTATTCAAAAATCTTATTGTAAAGATACTAAGGCACAGTTTTAACAAAGTTGTTCCAGGAACTATGCAAAGTACTAGGGATATAACTGAATGCAAAACTGATATGGCTCCCATCTATGAGAAAGGAAGGCACGGAAGACAGATGGTAAGACATAGTCACATACATAATATAAGTTACAAGTGTGGCAAGGGCTACAGACATCACTGTTTGTTAGGTAGTGTATATTGTGAGGAAATTACTCTGTCACACAGGACGGAGGATGATGAAACAGAGAGGTAAGAGTAGCAACTGAGTGAAGGGGGAATTCCCCAGAACGGAAAAGATTTGTAAAGGTCTTGCAATGGGGGCTTGGTCTGAGGTGGCACAGTGGATGGAGTGTCAATCTGGAATGCTGATGTCAACAGTTTAAAACCCTGGGCTTGCTTGGTCAAAGCACATACATCAAGCAAACAATGAACAACTAAAGTGAAGCAACTGTGAGTTGATACTTCTTGCTCCTCACCCCCTCTCCTCACTCTGTAAAATCAATAAATCAAATCTTTATAAAGGCTTCGCAATGAGGGATGTAGAAGAGAGATCAGAGTAATTAAAAATGGTGATGGATCCAGATAGAGAGGAGTCAGCAAGGCTGTTCATTGTTTTGTGTTGAACCATGTCCCTTAAAATATATGTTGAAGTTCTAACCCCAGTATTTCAAACTGTGACCATATTTGAAAATAAAGTCATTGCCTACATAATTGGTTAAGATGAGGTCATACCAGAGTGCAATGGCCTCTTAACACATATGACTGGTGTCTTTATAAGAAGAGGATACTGACACATGGAGAGAAGGTGGCCAGGTAAAGATGGGGGCAGAGGTTGGAGTGATGCTGCTATGAGGCTAGGAAGACCCTGAGCCACCAGAAGCTGGACGGGGTGAGGAAGGATCCTCCTCTTAGGCCTTTGGAGGGAGCATGACCCTGACAACACTTAGGCTTCAGAGTTATAGCTTCCAAAATTCTAAGAGAATAAAAAGCCATATAGTGTGTGGTAATTTGTTATGACAGCACCAGGAAGAAGTAAGACTGGTGTGAAACCAAGTTGGAAAGTACAGTAGGCCAGACCACACATGGCCTTGAAGATATTGTTAAAGGTCTTTCTCTTAAAAGTGATGGAAGCCAAATAAGTGTTTTAAAGCAATGCGACAGTATAACTGGGTACCATGTGATAGTCCTCAGGTTTGCTTCTTGGTCTTTGGATCATTCAGTAAATGAATTGGAGGAGGCAAGAATTAAAGTAACAACATTCTAAATCACTGATTTTATAGCAGCTCCCCTGTGTGATCATAGTTTTTTTTCCAACTATCCTAGATATGGGAACCAAATATTCTGTACTCATTAATACTGGGCAGCTGAAACAAATATTCCCAACTGTATACCAAGGAATACCAGCTTTTTTGGGTTTGTTTTTTGCTTTTTGTGTCAGAGACAGAGAGGGGTCCTGATAGGAACAGACAGACAGGAAGGGAGAGAGAAAAGAGGCATCAATTCTTCATTGTGGCACCTTAGTTGCTCATTGATTGCTTTCTCATATGTGCCTTGACCAGGGTCTATAGCAGACCGAGTGACCCCTTGCTCAAGCCAGCGACCTTGGGTTCAAGCTGGTGAACTATGCTCAAACCAGATGAACCCGCGCTCAAGCTGCCAACCTTAGGGTTTTGAACCTGGGTCCTCTGTGTCCCAATCTGAAGCTCTGTCCATTGCACCACTGCCTGGTCAGGCAGAAATATCAATTCTGAACAACATTTTAGAAAATGTTGCATGGTCAAGTTAGTTTTGGAAATTCTAAGTTTCTTTTTTATTGCAGAGTTATAATGTGTGTTAACATATTGAGGTCTCTGGGAAGTTCTGCAGTAAAGAGAGTTTAATAGAAATTCCCAAATGTGCTCAACTATAAAATATCTTTGGGTTACATTGAAACCAGAAATAGGTGGGAGTATCTGTTAACATTTTAAGGATTTCGTGTTTGAAGGTGCAGAGAAGTTTTAAAACATAATCTTTTCATACTCTCAGCCCACTTTTATAACCAGGAAACCCTACCCAGTACTCAAATTAAATATTGCTCTCAAATTTTTTTCTTTCTTGTGTTCCTGGCCCCCTGGGGGAACAGCTGCCTATAATCTTTGAAGCTTAACTCTCCCCTTCCTTTCTTTTACCCCCATCTGAGTTTCCCGTGGGAGATCTTTCTTCATGCAATCCTATAAGCACAATGTGGAAAGAATATTTCTGAGCAAAAGGATTTGTAATGCTTTTTCAAATGGCATGCTCATAGCCCCAAACTTCAAAATGTTGGCCATCATTACTAAGACAGAGAATGCTATGTGTGGAAAGGAATCTTGGAGTCATTTGGTATAAAATGTTCTTTTTTATCCTAAATAAACTAAGACCAAAATAGCCAGAAACAGTACCAAAGCCACATAGTGGATAAGAGAGCCAGACGGGATCAGTGTTCATTCCAGCCCACCTTCCACTGAAATGTGTTACCTGTGGCTTTTTAAAATTGCACATAAACTTCTGACAGCCTCTGAATCCAGGCATTAATAGCTAATATTAAAAAAAGGTCACCAAAAAGGCAGTCTAACCAATTCAAGAATCTTAACAGCACATACCTGCCCTGAGAGTAAAACTAACCAATCAATGAAACAGGAAAGGAAAATTTGTGAATAATAAAAATAATAATCCATAAAGGTTTATGTTTTAGATATTCATGTACTACATAAATGACTTCCTTTAAGTTACTCAAAATAAGACCTTTTGATACTTTTATATATTATTTTATGTTCTCCATTCATGGTGGAGAAATATATATGTATTTTTTCATTTAAACAATGAAATGTTAAGAAAATGACTGAAAAATATCTTCTTTGGCTCTTTTACCTATAAATTCTTTCTCCTTCCTTCCATGGCCTCTGGCTGCAGCTGGAGAGATATCTCACAGTCAGTCTCACCCCCTTAAGAAAGAAGAGTCATGTTTTGCTAGCTCTACTCTTTCTACATTCAGGGGGACAATCAGCCTTATGAGCGCCTTTATGACAGTAGATTCAGTTTGCGCTGTCATGGCTGCTGCACACAGACACGATTTTCACAGACATTGGTCTGCACCTGAGCCAAGAGCCCTTCAGACAAGGTGATGGTGCACAGCAGCAGGATGATGCCAACAGGGCAGACAGCTCTGCTGCAGAGTGAGCCGGGGCTGGGAGCCATGCACACAGTGTTTCTCTTGGTGCACACGTCTCGCGCACACTGACAGAGTAGAGCTCACGCAACATGGTTTCTTCAAAGGAGCCAGATCCTCCACCTTGTACTCAGCTGATAAAACAGTCTGTTCTGATCCTGGAGCAAGACCAGGTTAAGTGAGCCCCACAGACAGTTGCTCAATCCCCATTTCTCCAGTCTCAAGAATTCTTAAGGATACATTTTGTTTGAAGTAATTTTCTTCTTACTAGCTAGCTTTAGAACCAAATTTACACATGAAACATACATACACTTTTGGATGTAATTTCATCAGGATTATACAGAAATGCTCCCCCTTGGACACATCTGGATTTGCCAATTTTCACCTGGTCTATTTAGCTGCTTCTGTTGGACAACACATTGATACCATCCTACTCGAACCAAACCAAAAGCACATCTGATTCCTAAAGTTTCCTCATATCAGAAAGCAGATAAATCTTGCAGAATGCCTTCCAAATGGCATCACTCCCCTGACAATAAATGCCACAAGAAAGAGTCTCTAATTTAAGCAGCAGTTCACTATAGGGAAAGACTGAAAAATTAAAAAGACAGAGAAGAGAAATCATGGTCTCACTACTAATTTGTTGAGGGACCTTGGGCAAGTTTCTTCATCTTTCTGAGCTTGTGTTTTCTAATCCATACAATAAAAATCATAATATTTACTCAAAATATTGGGAAAGCAACTGAGGTTTTCAGAGTACTTTTATGGCTGCTGGCACATCAAATTTTTAGTCTGTACCTCTACCTGCCTTTCTCTGCTCCCTTTGAACTTCATCATTCAACCCAAGGCAGCTTCAGAAATCACATGCCAACTGTGTACCTAAAAGTTTCTTTGTCAAAGTTTAACCTAAAAGAATTTCCCATACAGACTATGTCTAATATCTAGAGTTGAATAAAATACCACAAAAGTAATGCAATGTGGAAAAATTATAGAATAGACCACAAAGGCCTCCACAGAATGGTGTCATGGCTCCATGAATAAGAGCTCAAGAAAGTAAAAATGGCTAAACCAGTATATAAATCATATCAATCCCACTTTTGCCTACAAATAAGAGTCATGAGAGAATAGGACAGACCTTGAAGGCTATGAAATGCAGTGGCTAACAGCATAAGTGCAGCATCAAATACAACTTTATTCCAATACCAGCTCTGCCACAACCTAGACATGCTGTCTTAAGCCAAGTATATTAACCTCTGTGAGCTTCAGGTTTTTCAACTGCAAAAAGGGGGTGATATCATAATATTTAATTTATAGGGTTGTTTTTTGAATAGCAAATATTGTAATGAATATATAGTGAGTGGCACAATATCAGCCAAGTAGCAAATATTCAATAAATGGTATAATTATTACTGTTCATTTTTTTTCTTTTTTCAAGACAAGGTAAAATCTGATCCACTTGTAATCATAGCACTTCAGTCTTCCAAGTGCTCCAAAATGCATAACAGGAACCCAAAGTTTGGTACAGAAACTAAAAAGAAGAAAATGCTTCTTTCTGATGTATTCTCCTCTAATGGGTATCACTAGGAACAGACAAGTCTAAGAACTATTTCTAGGCATCAGGAAATTTACAGTGACTTGAAGTTCATGCTCTACAGCCATCACACACAAATTGTGAATTTTATAGAGTTTTCCATTTCAGCTCAACTGCCAGTTTTTCTTCTAGATCAAAGCTAAAATACTTAGCCTTATAATCAGTGGGGATGCTTTTGTTTTTATTCAAGACAATTGTATGGCGTGTAACCTGAAATAATAGCACTTTTTTATTTTAGAAAAAAAGGAAGGAAGAGAGAGATAGATCGGTTCATTGTTCCACTTATTTATGCATTCATTGGTTGATTCCTGTATGTATCCTGACTGGAAATTGAACCGGAACGGGAAACCTTGGCATATTGGGATGATGCTCTAACCAACTGAGCCGCCCAGCAAGGGTGAAACAAAAGCACTTTGCAATGCCATTTTTTTAGATAACTAGAAAAGGCAGAAAAACCTAGGTCTCTGTGTTAAATAGCAGATATTCAAGGTGAAATTCAAAAGATGGACCAATAGTTTTCTGGGTAAATATAATATTTTCAGAAGGATTCCAGTTTTTCTTTATTTCATGGGACCATTGAAAGAAACTTCAAATCATTATTTTACCAAAGATTGACATGTCAGCCTCAGTCCAGAGCAGTGCAGAGGTTAGCAAATAAGATTAGTGTGATAAAAAAAAAAAAAAAAAAGAGCCTGATCTGTGGTGGCGCAGTGGATAAAGCATCGACCTGGAAATGCTGAGGTCGCCGGTTCGAAACCCTGGGCTTGCCTGGTCAAGGCACATATGGGAGATGATGCTTCCAGCTCCTCCCCCCTATCTCTCTCTCTCTCTGTCTCTCTCTCCCTCTCTCTCTCCTCTCTAAAATGAATAAATAAAATAAAAATTAAAAAAATAAATAAATAAAAATTAAAAAAAAAGAATTGTTTAAAAAAAAAAAAGATAAGTGTGATATGGAACAAAATCAAAGGAATGTAATTATGATATTACTGCTTTGCGTGAATACCAGTTGGGAAAAGAACATTGGTGGGGGAGGGAGGAATACACTGAATGAGGTCAAAATCTCTAGTGGTTAGCTCTTGCTGATCCTGGACTGGATGTTTCAGGAATCAACAGCTGAAACATTTTAATAATTTCACATTACTTAAAGCAACAGGTATATATGGATATTCATGTTATTTAAATATAGTATGGTCATGGGTGTGTGTGTGTGTGTTTATATGTTATGTATTGTGTATGCATATAATTTGTAATATTGAAGAGGCCAACATAGCATGTAACTGAGTATTGTGAAATTATGGGATTTATAAAATTCAAATTAGAGTACCTCTGGGTTTTGTACACAAGTGTTCATAGAAGTTTTATTTGTAATTGACTAAAGATGGAAACAACCCAAGTGTCTTTCAGCTGATAAATAGATCATCAAAATTTAGCATATTCATACAAGGGAATACTACACCATAATAAAAAGGAACAAATTGGTAATATACACAGCAACATAGATGAATCTCAAAAGCATTATTCTGAGTGAAAGAAGCCAAAATAAAAAGGCTACTTACTCTATAAATCTACTTACATAACTTTCTGGAATCAGCAAAACCTCAGGTGCAAAAAACTGGTCAGTGATTGTCCGTGGCAAGGGTAGCATAGCGATTACTCACAGACTGGTCAGTGATTGTCCGTGGCAGGGGTAGCATAGCGATTACTCACAGACTGGTCAGTGATTGTCCGTGGCAGGGGTAGCATAGCGATTACTCACAGGCTGGTCAGTGATTGTCCGTGGCAGGGGTAGCATAGCGATTACTCACAGGCTGATCAGTGATTGTCCGTGGCAGGGGTAGCATAGTGATTACTCACAGACTGGTCAGTGATTGTCCGTGGCAGGGGTAGCATAGCGATTACTCACAGACTGGTCAGTGATTGTCCGTGGCAGGGGTAGCATAGCGATTACTCACAGACTGGTCAGTGATTGTCCGTGGCAGGGGTAGCATAGCGATTACTCACAGGCTGATCAGTGATTGTCCGTGGCAGGGGTAGCATAGCGATTACTCACAGACTGGTCAGTGATTGTCCGTGGCAGGGGTAGCATAGCGATTACTCACAGACTGGTCAGTGATTGTCCGTGGCAGGGGTAGCATAGCGATTACTCACAGACTGGTCAGTGATTGTCCGTGGCAGGGGTAGCATAGCGATTACTCACAGACTGGTCAGTGATTGTCCGTGGCAGGGGTAGCATAGCGATTACTCACAGGCTGGTCAGTGATTGTCCGTGGCAGGGTAGCATAGCGATTACTCACAGACTGGCATGAGAATTGGAGAGGAGATGTTATATATCTTGATTGTGGTACTGGTTATCAAAACTAGTAAAACCATGCACTACACTGAGTGAATTTCACTGTATGTAATTATATCTCAATACAAATAAAAGAAAAAAAATAATGCTGTGTTTCACAAAATCCCATGGAGGACTACAGCTTCTCAGACATTGCCATCAATAGCTGAGGCCCTTTCTAGAGGCAACTGAACTGAACAGGCAAGGCCTTACTGAGTTGCAGTTAACTGCTGGTGGACCAGGCCTTAGAGTGTTCCACTTCCTGCACAGCCGTGAGCCCCAGTGATAGGCAGCAACAACTGCCCATCAGAGATGCTGACTTTTTCCTGCCTTCTATGAGACTACCCCACTGCCCGTGTCCCAACTGGTCTCCATGACACGCTTCTTTCAAGCTCCATCAGGTTAGTGAAGTAGTTCAGATTCTTGGGCACTTTCTTTCCTGAGACTTCTCTTTGTCTTTGTATATCAAAAGTACAGGCAGGGGAAACCAATGTCCCACCACCACCCATACCTCCAGGCCCCTGACAAGCCTTCGCCTTGCAAATGCCTCTTGTTCAGCAGAAAAAAACTATTTCAAAAGATCAGCCTCTTTGCTGGAAGCTTTCCAGAATAAAAAAAAAAATGTCAGAATTAAGGATCAGGTACATGAGAAAGGTGAATTGCCAAAGCCTCCCACTGACAGGTGCATGAATTAGGAATCAATGTTAAGTAAGTGGACTCACCTTGAGGTAGAGTGATATTTTATCTCAACATATTAGTATCTGCTTTCGCTATATAGCCTTCCTTTTCCTGAATGCCAAGGCCGTTGTTTGCCCTCTCCTAATCCATACAAAAAAACCCCTAAAGACTGGAAAATGCCATTGCCACAAGCATGAAGCAGAACTATGTACATGCATGGGTTTATCTTTCATAGTAGCTAGTCAAAATTGAGATGTGCTATCTGTGAAAAATCACATCACATATTTTGAAGAATCAGTTAAGAAAATATAAAATATTGCATTAATTTTTATATCGACTTTTATGTTAAAATGGTTATATTTTAGATCAAACGAATTAAATAAAATATACCTTAAAATTAATTTCACCTGTTTCTTTTTATACTTTTTATAGTGGCTCTAGAAAAATTTTAATTACCTATGTGACTTGCATATAGTTCTATCTAATAGCATAGCTCTCTAAACCGTGGTAAATGACTGAATTCAGTTTTCTCACTTGTAAATTCTTGTAAAGATAAAAATTAATGAAAGTTGAGAATTTAACAATATATCTGAATCATAGTTGACTTTAAAAAGTGGTTGCCATAATTAACATAAAACTATAGGTTTAAGTAATTATACAAGGCATTCAAGAAATGTCAATTTATTAGACCATAATATAAAAAATAAATTCAAGGTAGAATAAGAGACAGATTATAGTTTAGTTATCTGCCTTTATAATTCTCTTAAAAGCAAAGTCTTTTTTAATTTAAAATTTTTATTTTAATTTACTGTGTTGGCATAGTTTCAAGTGTCCCACTCAATATAGCACCCTCTACCCACCACATCATGCTCCCAATGCCCCAGGTAAAGCCTCTTCCATCCCCATTTCACCCCCTTTGACCTTTCACCCTCTACCCACCACATTGTGCTCCTCATGCCCCAGGCAAAGCCTCTTCCACCCCCATTTCACCCCTTTTGACCTTTCACCCTCTACCTACCACATCATGCTCCCAATGCCCCAGGCAAAGCCTCTTCCACCCCCATTTCACCCCCTTTGACCTTTCACCCTCTACCCACTGCATCATGCTCCCCATGCCCCAGGCAAAACCTCTTCCCACCCGTTTCACACCCTTTTACCCCTTCCCTCTACTTCCACCCATTTCCCTCTGGGAATTGCTACCCTGTTGTCTGTATCTCTGTGTTACATATATATAATTTGACTAATCTCTTCACCTTCTGTGATCCTGTCTCCTCTTCCCCCTGCCCTCTGACAGCTGTCCATCTGTTCCCTGTGACCCTGCTTCTGTTTCTATTTTGTGCCTCAGTTTATTGTGTTCATTAGATTCTATATATAAGTGAGATCCCATACTATTTATCTTTCTCTGCCTGGTTTATTTCACTTGGTAAAATAATCTCCAGGTCCATCTATGCCATTGCAAAAGGTAAGCTTTCCTTCTTTTTCGTGACTGCATAGAATTCCGTTGTGTAAATATACCACAGCTTTTTTATCCACTCGTCCATGGATGGACACTTGGGCTTTTTCCAGACCTTGGCTATTGTAAACAATGCTGCCATAAACATGGGGGTGCATATCTTCTTCTGAATTAGTGTTTTGGGATTCTTAGGATGAATTCCTAAAAGTGGTATAGCTGGGTTTAAGGCAGTTCCATTTTAAATTTTTTGAGGAGCCACCAGACTGTTTTTCACAGTAGCTTCATGGTGTGCATTCTTACCAGTATTGTAGGAAGGTTCCCCAAAAGCAGTCTTTTAAAAAGCCATAGGCAAGTTGGAGATGTCATCCAAAGGGAGTGGTGCTGGTAGTAAGGTTGTATAGAAATATGAAATGTCTCTCTTTGAAGAAGAAAGTCAGTTCTCTGCAGTTTGGAAGAACTGGAAAATTAAGTAGTTCTAGGAATGGTAGGGACTGCATCCTTCTCTGTGAACCACCCATAGGTCACAGAACTCTGAAACAGGAAGTCTGCATAAAGTGAGGCCCCAGGGATTTGGGCCTGGGGCATGGAGCTTAGACTCTTTGGGAACTTTGTCCCTGAGCTTGGCACAGAAGGTGTAGAGATCAGTCTGAGAACACAAGGCCACAAGGCAAGGTGTTTTGGTGGACCGAGGACCAGGGATTATTCCTCATGTTTTTGGATTAAATAAATCCAAAAATTTCTGTATGACTTCAAGGTAGAAAAGGAAGTCTCCCCTGACACACACACACACATACACACACACACACACACACACACACACACACGACATCAAAATGCCTGAGACATTTTATCAACTCTGGCTAGTGACTGAATTAGTTCAGAAAAACAAAAGAATGTGATATTTCCTGCACTTCAAGTTCTATATTATATATCCGTGCTGGATTTTTTACACAATTTTGTATACTCATGGGAAAAGATTTTGGAATGATATATCTTCAAGTATTATTTTATCATCATCTGGGAAAAAATGATAAGCCCACAGAAACAAACCTTTCTATTTGAATAGCCAGTAAATGCTTCAACCACCTTCCCAGATGTAAAACATTTTTTTTTGTTTTTCCCCTGAGAGTGCTAGGAGTGTGTCCTCAGATATTTGATCTATAGCTGCTAAGACATCCCCATCTCTGGCCCCAGCATGAGTGTCCCCACTGATAGGGCAGCAGCTGGTCTGGAACATGAATGGTGGCCCACTGGCATCAGAAGTTTCTCCCCTAGAGGAAGAAGGCTCCTGCACCCAGCACTGGCTGTCAGTCAGCTCTTCAGGTAGCTCAGGCATCAATCATATGCCCAGGAACTGGTTTTAGAAATAGTCGGCCATATGCCCAGGAACTCGTTTTAGAAATGGCCAGCCAGAGAGAATTCCATGTCTCTGCTGTGTCATCCTGCACATTGGGTCTGGCCCAGACACTTGACTCGAAAGAGAGCCTTGTGATTGTCTATCTTTCAGTGATTAGTGACAGGAAAAGAGTGTTGGTCCCAGAGAGCCCCAGGTTCTCAGACATGTGAACTTGGAACTTGGAGGCAGCAGGGAAAACTAGAAAGCAGAAGGGCAGGATGGGCAGATGGAAGCTCAATAAGAAGTGGCAGAGACTGGAATGTTGGCCCTGATGACCCATCTGTATGGTTCTGGTCTTTCCTCAGGGCCTATGGTCTTTGGTGTCTGTGAATCACTCCTGAACCTTAAAATAATTTCCTTCCCTTGCTTGTTGACTTAAAAACATCTAGCCTGCAGTAAAGTTATACAATAGTTTATTTGAGCCAAAATTTGAGGACATGCCAGAAGCAAAATCTCAACAGATTGAGAAAATGCTCCAAAGAATGGCACTTTTGCCATTGTTCTTAATGCATTTTAAAATCAAAGAAGAAAAAGTCAAGAAGGAACATGAACTCTATTGGTGGTATATTGAGGAGGTGGGAGCAAGCATGGCAGGGAAATCTCTAGGATTGGATAAAAAGTAAAATGAAGAAATGTTTCTTTTACATTGGTAGACACAGGATAGTTGACATTGAACATTTACAGTAAATACAAGTGGTCCACAGGAAGCAAGACAATAGTGAGGGGATCTCTGGTCTCCTACTCCAGTGTTCTGTGCTCTGTTGCAGGCTACTACATCTTTGAGGGATCTAAAAGTTACTCATTTGAAAGGTATGTTATTCTAGATGCAGAAGAGCAGTGGACAGGGATCACTTAAGGTAAATATTGAGCTTTGCTAAGGAAGATATAGGACTGGGACACGACCATCTACATGGGCTGCTCAGTTAGAAATGTTTATGTTCTGATCATCCTGTGGGGTTACTTTTGGTCACCATGTTTGCAAGCCCTGTCTTGCTGCCCCAAACCCTGAGTTTGTCAGGTTTTAGTATATGACCCCTTTTTCACTCATATGCTCAAATTAAATTTTGTTAGTTTTAGCTGTTAAAGAAAAAAATAATCACAAGCCCATTATGGCATCACTCTTGCTAAAAGCCCATAACAAACTTAGATTTTTAAAAATTTAATTATTTTTATTTAGACAATTAAATTTGACTGGGTAACATTGGTCAACTAGCATACATAGATTTAGAGAAAACATCTCCACATCATTTGGACAGTCGATTATATTGTATACTCATCACCTAAAGTCAAATCATCCTCTGTCACCTTTTATTTGTTTCTCTTTATGCCTCTCCCACTCCACAAACTTAATACCTGATTAAGTTGGAGTTTCAGCGTCTCCTAAAAACATAATTTTAATCATCCAGTATGGAATTTTCTGGTCTAACATCAGTAAGGTAATCTTTCACGTGGACCCTCTCATCTCCTATAGAAACAAGAGGTACTCTGTATGATTGCCCCAAAGGAAAGATGTCCCTGTCCTAAAATAATTTTTTATTTTCTTCTCTTAATAGCTCCCTTACCTCAACCTTGTCCATATAAAAGTCCTTCCATTTTATATAGCTCCTGGAAACCCCTTCTAGTTGCTAGATGGAATGTTGCCCGATTCATGAAACACTTAATAAAGCCAATTAGATCTTCATATTCACTCACTTGATTTTCTTTAACACAATCAAAGGGTCCTAAGAAAGGAAGGAAGGATGGATGGAAGGAAGGAAGGAAGGAAAGAAGGAAGGAAGGAAGGAAAGGAAGGAAGGAAGGAAAGGAAGGAAGGAAGGAAGGAAGGAAGGAAGGAAGGAAGGAAGGAAGGAAGGAAAGAAGGAAGGAAGGAAACAACATACACACTGGTTTTTGTCATTAGTTATGGATCCATAAATAGGAAAAAATGTCTTCTAACCTGTAATAAGAAATCATAATACTTTTCTTCCCTGCTAAATTATGAAGTTATAGAAAAGGCCAAAGATACTTGCTAGAAAAATGTGACAAGCAGTAAGATTGTCACAATGTTCTGACAACCCCATGTAGACCATCTTGCCCATTTCAACATCCTATAGGCCTACTGCCAGCTAGAGTTGATGCTAACACTACCTTACCTCATACAAATCTTACACAGACTTTCAGCTTAAAATAAAATAATAATTTGAACTATTGCCATTAACAAACAGAAGAGGGCACTCTAAGAATACCTAGGTATTGGTAATCAGTAACTAACATACTTTTTAAATACTACAATGAATGATTTCTCTCGAGCATAGGAAAGCAAAACATGGCCAATTTTGCATTTACAATTAATCTATGGAGCTACGTGATTGAGGTAGAAAGAGCAAGAGTGCTTAAGTCAGTGTTTGAGAAAAAGCAAGGCCTATATTAAAACTTATTATCTGTTGTGGGAGAGGAAAAATTTCCCTCCTCTCTGTATTGAAAAGCAGAATTACTAAAGAAAATCAAACAGAAATTTAATAATATGCATGCCTTTGTGTGCACAGGAGATACTCAAGAAAACTGAGTAACTTCTGGGACTGGACCAAGCCATCACCTTAAACACTGCCTGTAGCTGAAGACAAAAGATGATGTTCGGGGTGGGGGAGCAATAATGGTAGGTAATCAGACAAAGCACAATAAATATGGGTCAGGTTGCCAGGCAGATTGAAATTCTTGCCCTCTCCCATTGATAAGAGTTTCCAGAAATTTAGAGTCGGTCCTCTTTTTCCTCCTGGTACAGAGAGGGAGATACCCTTACCAATGCAGATTTCCCTTATAAATGTTCATGTCTCCTACAAAAGGATAACTGTTAGTTAGTTTTTAGAGCTTCAACTGAATATGCTGGTTTTTAAAAATAACTAGCTCAAAATAACCAGTCTGCCATAGAGACATATTTGGGGGAGGGCACATCCTACTTCCCTACCCTGTCAAACATGCTATATTTTTAAATAATCATCTAATTTGATTGTCGCAATAGTTCTTTTTGAAAGGATGGTCAGAATTTATTATTTCTATTTGATTAATATTAAAAGTAATTCAGAGAAGAAAATAATAAAAGTAACTTTTGTAGAGTAATTTCTATAAGCCCAACATGTTTATGAGCATTATTTAATATCAACACTAAAAGGAAGGTACACAACCCCTCCCCCAATCTCTAGTCCCTAAGGCAATGGTTCTTAAAGTGTGTAACTTATGGTATTCCAGAGAAATATGTGCTTGTTGGGGACCAAAAAACCAACAGGGTTTTTGGAGTTTAGACTTTTGGGAGACAGAGGTGTGAGGAATTGGCTGTAAACTGACAGTCTGCCCAACCCCCCACCTAACTTGCCTGATTAGGTTGCAAAAGGCTGTTAAGCTGTGGTGCTGGATTGTTTACACTATCTCCCATGTTCCCCAGAAAGACTGGAGGTAAGTTTCTTCTATCCTTTTTTTGGTGTAAAGTTAAGATGATATGTATGGTGGGGGTTTTCTGCACTTGATAAAATTCTTGGGTTGCCTTGGAAACATGATCAAAGATCTCATTGATTTGCTAATGGCCCACTTTACCCCATAAATAAGGCAAGATGCAGTTTTGGGGCACACTTTGTTCTTGCCAGCAGCAATTACAGGGCCCTCCTGACCCTGTATTTTTCTAATTCCACATATTTTCTTAATTCTGCACTGTTCTCACTCAGGACCTGGAATTACTAGCTGCACTGGTTCACGGCATGTGCCCAGATATAAAAATAAATATAGTTACTCTATTATACCATTTCATTATAGAAATACCACTCTTTTTGTTAACACATCATTATTATATTTATTATTAACACGTCATTATATTATTTTTAGATAAATACACCCAAATAAAATGGATAGATTTCTCAAAAAGAAGCATGATATTGAAGAATCCAATTCTGGAAGTGAACAAAAGTTAAGTGTAAATAAAATAGGACTTGATGGGCAGAATTAAATTTATAGCATTTTCCATCACTTAACACTGAACAATACGATTGGATTAGAAACCCATTCATGGAAGCTTTAAGTGATTTTGGTTTAACATTAATAGAAGAAAAAGAACTGGGAGCTATATCTACTGATCATGGATTGATGATTAAACATAAGGAATTGTCTCTTGAAGACTTTTGGATTTCTATAAAAAAGGAATATACGACTATAGCTTAAAAAGCTTTGAACATTCTACTACAATTTTCAATATCCTATTTATGTGAATTCGGATTTTCTACCCTCAACACAATTAAGAGTAAAAAGAGGAATTTTTCAATGTATTGACGAGGAAATGAGAATTTGCCTTTCAAATATATATGCCCAAACATTGAAGAAATCGCTAGGACACATCAGGCTCATGTTTCTTTATCTATTTTTTTATACATTTTTTAGAGAGGAGGGAGAGTGTGTGTGTGTGTGTGTGTGTGTGTGTGTGTGTGAGAGAGAGAGAGAGAGAGAGAGAGAGAGAGAAAGGGGGGGAGGAGCAGGAAGTGTCAACTCCCATATGTGCCTTGACCAGACAAGTGCAGGTTTTGTACTGGCAACCTCAGCATTCCAGGTCAACACTTTATCCACTGAACTACCACAGGTCAAGCTCATATTACTTATAAACACAAGAATGAAAAAACTTAACACATTCGTGCCAGGACCAGCCAAATTTACTAAATCTTACGAAGAATGTATCTATATATACATATAAAAAGATAACTTTTTTGTTGTTTTTTAATTTTTAATCCCTCTTTTTTACAAATTCTAAAAAGCATAACTCAAAATATGTAACATAAAAATGTTTTTTAATGTTAGAATAAATTTAATTTTGTCATATTTATTTTATTTAATTACCATAAAAGCATGCTTGGACTTTATATTTTTTCTTTAATATTTGACTTAATTATTATAACATATTTCTCAGAAATTTTCATATAGTGTGCCTACAATTATTTGTAGGATTTTAAATGCGCCCCACCTTCAAAAAGTTTGAGAACCACTGCCCTAAGGGACCTCCTGTTCCAATCCTTGTGACTAGCATCTCTTTCAATTGATCCAAATGGTCTTCCCTGTATGACAGACCTGAAATAAACTGGTAGGTTACTTAAGAAATCTATACTGAATTAAGGAGATTGGGAAAGAAAGAGAAAGGATAGAGATGAAAATAAAAAGAAGGTAAGATAGGACGGGGGTGGGGGCAGGGTGAAAGAAAGGAAGGTGGGAGGAGGAAAGGAGACAGCAGAGCAACAGGGAGGAAGAGGGAGGAGGATCAAGCTTGGAAATAAAGCTGCTGAGTCTTCAAAACCACTTCATGGATCTGAATCATGAACCTTCCCTTTATTTCTGAACACACAAACAGCCCAAATATACATGTTTCAGAGGCCCCAAGATGGTGTCAAACAATGTCAACATAGGTTACAATGTCCACGTCTGGGAGTTAATGCTGAAAAGCAGCCAGAAGCGGCTTCTTTAAGGGAGAACAATCAAGGGAGCGGTGTTGACTCAGCAAGCTGGCAAAGCAGCCTTCCCAGAAAGGCTTTGCCAGTCTCCAGCTGTTCATTAGTTAATGAATATGAAATATTGACGGAAGGTGGCCCCACAGGTGTTCAGGAAAACAACCTCATTTCAAACCAGTCAACTGCAATAGCTCAGAGCCTGAGGATGGGAGGGTGGGGGAAGGGACAGTCCCTTCCCTAGGCCTTTGCTTCCCAGAGTCTTAGGCTGAGGAGGATCCTTGGACCCAGCTTCTTCCCCCCAATCAGGTAGGGAAGGTCCTGCAATAAAGACAAAGGAGTACACCTGTTCCTAACCTCTTTATAAACACTTTAGGACAGGGACAAATTAAATCCCAATTTTGATAACTGTGGTAGATAAAATTCTTTTTATTTTTAATTAACTCGCATGAATTTATTTTAAAGTGTAGTTAAAGAAAAATAAAATTGCACATAAAGCTCTCGATTTCACAAATACCAGAGTAAAGCCAAAAGAGGCATATACATGTCATAAAGTCAAGTTGATATTGAAACTGAGGGTCTTCCTAGATTCTGATTTTATTTAAATTGTAGTTTTTAGAAAAATCCTGCTGGCGCTGACCCCAGTATTGTCCTCAAGACCTGAAGAAATGATTTATTAACCTTATCTCTGACCAATCAGCACCTGACAGGACCCAACCTCCTAACTACAGTGCCTGTGATTATGCCCTATATAATCTGTAACCTACATGCCATGGAGGAGTCTGGGCTTTTAGATCACAAGGTCGCGCATCTTTGGTTTGGCTGATTCTCATAAACTTATTCAATAAACTAGTCCCTTTCTGTACTGCAAGCCCTGCTTTTTAAAAAATCTTTTTGCTAGCACACACGACTTATTATTAGGCTTTGGCAATAATATTTTTAATAAATTATAATAGGGCAAGCAGTGTGTGAATTATGACTATAAACACTAAAGCTAGAGTGTTAGTGACTGAAGTTTGAGAAACATGGATTTAGGGCAGATGAACCAGGAAATTGAAAGAGTGGATAGATAGATGGATGAATGGATTGTTGGACAATTGGATGATTGAATGCATGATAAATCAGGAGCATGCTCTTAAGATGTTTTCTTAGCTTAATTATTTGCTAGTGCAGAGTGGATGTTATTGGACTGAAGGGAAATGGAAGTAGAAATGAGTCAATCTGGTTCTCAACCGGGGCATGGCACTGAATAAGTGTGGAGCAATCTATTCACAAGTGAGCTGTCAATCTATGTTAATTTACATATTTATTTTCCTTATGTTCTCAGAATTGCACCAAAATTGTTAAGAGTATAGGCTCTGGAGTCAGATTTCCCATACTAAATTTTAGTTTTTACTTGCTGTTGACCTTGGGCAATTTGCCTTCCGTCTCACTGCCTAAGTCCTCTTAGTTGTAGAATAAGTTCAATCACAGAACCTGTGCAGTTGCTATGAAGTTAACAAATATAAGCAGCCAAAATGTTCAACCAGTTAATCTGAATTGCCATTAATTGATGAATGATTTTGTTGTGTTTTTTATTTTTTTCTAGAATTAAATTAATGATATTGAGCATGATAAAATGAAAAGATATATGTTTAAAGTTTAACTTGTCAGTTTGAATCTTTCAATTTCAGGTTAGCATTATTATCAATTCTGTAATTAGTTTCCATTTTAACCATGAAGTTATTTTTATTCTCAAATAATTAGTTTGATGAACAATTCAATTTAATTATGTACTTCAAAATACAATGTTAAATTTTTAAATAGCTGTCTAATAAAAAATTGATTTTGACTTATATACTACTTTAAAAATAGCTTTTTCTCTAGGCAGCCTCTAAAGTGGTTCCCAGTCACCCCTCCTTGTACCCATGCCTTTGTGCCATCCCTTCCCCTTGGGTATGGCCTGGACTCAGTGACTCAGATCTAATGAATGGAATGTGGGAAAAGTGATGGGATAGCACTTCCATGATTAGGTTACAAAGATTCTGCTCTCTCTCTCTCTCTCTCTCTCTCTCTCTCTCTCCTTGATCTGGAGGAAGTGAGCTGCATGTCATGAATAGCACTATAGAGAGGCTCACCTGGGAGGAATGGATATCTCTGGTGAATTGCATATGAAGGTAAGACCTGTCAAGTGCTTCGTGAGTGATGGTGGTAGTGGGTTCTGCTCCAGGTAAGCCTGTAGCTTTAGCCCAGCTGACACCCCAGTACAGCCTGTGAGAGACCCTGAGTCAGAGGCTGAGCTTCGTGTAAACTGTGAGATAATGCTTGCTGTTTTAAGCTGCTAAATTTTGAGGTAATATATTATACAGCAACAGAGAAGTAATACATCACCAACATTTAAAAATTCTTATGAACATTCAAGAAGCCCTGAACTAAGCTACCAAGATTCCTCAACCTTTGTGCATGTAAGCTTTGGCAGTTACCTCACTTAACTTTTCTGACTTCCATTTCCTTATCCATAACATGGGGCTATAAACCCTGCAACCCCACAAAACTTTTCATTTACTTAACATTTGCTATAAAACTTACAAGAGAGTCTCTTACTCCACAAAGTCATCTGTGAATGGACAAGCTCCCTGTCTGCTCCGTTCTGTGGAAAGGAAGTGCCTCTGAGGGATGGCAGAAATTAAATAGCAGTTTTTGAAATGGGGTCCTAGTCTTGGGAAGACTGAACCTAGATCAATGTGCTCAACCTGATTTTGAGTTCGAGTAAGTACTCAAGTTCTAAATGTGTGTGCCTAGTCCTACTCAACTGCCACCTCCTCAGGGAGATGTGCCCTAGAAGCCTGGGTGAAGCAGCTCCCTCCACTCCACCTCAAGCCACATTCCTGCTGTCCTCAATTCATTGCATTTAACAGTAATGGAGTTTATTGCATTCATTTTTGTCTTTTCTACTTTCTCAAGAAAGAAAGCAGGGATGTCTCTGCCTTTTGATGGCGAGAGTATCGCCAGCAGGTGATAAATCATCTTTATGTTCAATTTAGGATATTGGGGGCGGGGTTGGAGGTTCACAGAATTCAGGGCTGATATTAATAGAAGCTTTCAATGGAAACCAACAAGGCGTTGCAAAACACATGGCAAATTCTTTAGCTCCAGAAGTTTCTGAAAGTGAGAGGTGGACCAACAGCCTTAAGACCCTATGACCTGCTAACAACACTCATTGAAACATTTCTTTTTTTCAAGGGGGCAATTACCCTGTTCTCCCCTGCCCCATTTTTTGGTATTGTTAACTTTTGTTTAAGAAATAGAGAAACCCATCACAGATTTTTTAGAACCTTTAACTGAATGAACGAGAGCTTAACTTCCCAAATCCTTATTTGGATGGCATTAATTTTCTTCTGTAAAATATTTATTTATGCACCTTCTACAAGAACATATTCTTTGGTTAGTATGTGTACATGCATGTGAGCTCATGCATATGTGTGCGTGCATGTCTGTGTACATGTGTGCATGCATTTGTGCATGTGTGTGTGTGTGTTTAAGGGTGAGGGAGCTGTGAAAAGAAGAATAAAGGGAAATGCAGATGTAGTCAGATTTTTTTAAGTACCATAGTTAAAACATTTTTATGCAACATTCTGGAAAAATTGTATCACCTGTGTCACTTCATTTGAGACTCTAAAAGGATAACTTACAGTAACTACATGGCTTTAGAAAGAAGATTTTAAATATAACTTCAGTTGTTTTTCACCTCAGGTACTATATTGAGTATTTAGCCTAAAAAAAGTTTCAGCCTTCATTTATTTTACCTTGTAAAGTAAACAACATAAGATGAAAAATTAATTTCAAGTTTCATAGAGGTAGGAAAGGATACAAAGGGAGCTGTTTTCCTTCTTACTTAACCCTTCTTCCCTCAGGAATGATTCTGAAGCTGAATAAAGACAATATGTTCCAAATTGCCAATCACATTAGTCTCTGTGTAGGCTGCTTAAAACATGCAAATGGCTCTGAAAAATGTTTCTCATCCTACAAAGATAAATGAAAGTGTGCATCACCATCAGTTGCAATGGAAGTCAAAGGAGGACAGAAAGAGTTGATAAACGAGGACTCTTTGCCTTTCTCCACAGAATAACATTTTGTAAGCAGATATCAGGGTTGATGGATTGAATCAGCCTCCTGACTGGATACATACTGTAAACTCCACCGCAAGCTAGCCTTCCCAGTATTTTTAGACAAATCTTCTTAAAAGAGAGTATTTATGGCCCTGACCAGTTGGCTCAGTGGTAGAGTGTTGTCTGGGCATGTGGTATGTGGATGTCCTGGGTTCATTCCCAGTCAGGGAACACAGAAGAAGTGATTATCTGCTTCTCCAACTCTCCCATAGCCATGGCTCAATTAGCTCAAGCAAGTTGGCACCAGGCACTGAGGATGGCTCTGTGGCCTCTTCCTCAGGTGCTAAAAATGGCTCTGTTGCTGAGCAACTCAGCAACGCATCATCCCATAGGGGCTTGCCAGGTAGATATCAATTGAGGTGCATGCAGGAGTCTCTCTGCCTCCCTGCTCCAACTTAATGTAAAAGAGAGAGAGAGGGAGAGAGAGAGAGAGAGAGAGAGAGAGAGAGAGAGACAGAGCATTCACTCAGATACCATCAATGGTTCCTTATTGTCCATTAAGAAAATAAAAAAAGCCCCACATTTTCATTCCAGTGTTTAAGGTCCCAATCAATCTTGTCATTCTTATTACCTACAACTTCTCAATGTACATGTTACATTCTGGCCAAAGGCTACTACAAGAGATCCTTATTACCTGAGAATTTAATAGAGTCTCCATAGTGATGAAATTCCAGAAGGAAGTTACAACTACAAGAAAAAAGATTTTCCAATGAAGAGAGCGTTTATAATCTTAGGACCTCCTCTAACATCTCTGGCCTATGAGTCAATCTCTTGGTTTCTCAATGATTGTCAGACACTGTCAAGATAAATGCAATGTATGAACTGATTGCAGATGGAATTGTAAACATTATGAACAACGAAACATTTTATGAGGTTGATAAAGATGATGTAGAAGAAATTAATTAAACTCTCAAATATTTTTGCCAATATGATCTTTTCATGACCAATCTGTGAAAGTCAAGTATAAAGTGAAGTTAGCTCAGATTATCATACAATTGTGTCAAAAGTTAAAACACACATATACAACCCTTGATCCATTGTTTTAAGACAGCATATTTCTTTAATTATAATTCAAAAATTGTGAAATTACACTTTTGTTTGTAAATTCTTATTTCTGAGGTCAATTTCCAATCAAACTTTCTTGCATCACTTATGAAATTTTGGTTTCTACTTTAAGCAGATTCCCTTTAATGAGTATCATTCCTGCTGATTTTCACACTTTCCTGTTGAGACTCTCCTCATCCTTCCTAGGACAGCTAAAATATCACTTTCTCTAAAAAATATTCCTAACCTCCTCTAATAAAAAGGAATCTTCTTTCTCCAAACTCTAAATAGATTTTATTTGTAGCAACTCTAGAAACATTTCAGACACTCCCTTGAGAAAATGCTGCTGAGTATGTAAGCTAAGTTGAGGGTAGGTACTATAGAGTTCTCATTCACTCACTCATTCAGCTTAATATTTGTTGAACTCCTTTTATATATGAATTAGTGCTCTAGGGCCAGTGGGGAGATAGTTGTCTCTGTAATCAATATCTATATTGAATTCTATTTATTGAACAAAGGAAAAACAGATTTTTGTGTCACTTTAATAAGGGGCGATTTATTACTTTTCACTGTGGACCTCTGTTAAGAAAGGGGAAGTTTTGCTGAGAGAGGCTGGTGTCCCGTGCAGGTGACCAGCACACTGGCTGCCTCTCACTTCACTCCTCCCATTACTAATGGTGGTTGATAATGTATTGGCCAGCTTCTCTGTGGCCAAAAAACAGAACTTGACAGCTGGTGCTCTGAAGAAGTGGTGTCAGCTGAAATTACAGGCCCTGTCCCTGGTGAATCCCACAATTTGTTTGGGTTAGTTTCTGCAGAATTGGAAAACTGTTTCTCCAAGCTTGTGTCCAGGACCCTTCAAGAAGAAGATAGAGAAAGTGGTTCTTGGATGGAGCCTGTATCACACTGATTAGCGTTATATGCCTATCTTTGTAGAGCATCCAGAATTTAAAATGCCAAGGAACAGATAGTATAGTGGTCATGACTCAAACACTCAAGTCCTGCTGAGACCAGGCATGTGACACAAATGCTTCAAGTGGCCTCGAGGTTGCAGGGAGGACTGTAATGGGATGAGCTGCAGAATGGAGATTGCATATACTCATTTTAAAGGGATTCAAATTCAAGTTTTTTTTAAACACGTGTGTTTAATACCTAGGAGTGCCAGTTTGCTTAAAAAACATACCCATAGTTGGGTCCTAACTCCTAGAGATTCTAATTTGATGTGCTTGATAAAGCAGAAGCATCAGGATTTTTAAAATGATTCCAATGTGCAGCCAAGGTTGAGGACTAGACCAGGGGTCGGGAAACTTTTTGGCTGAGAGAGCCATGAATGCCACATATTTTAAAATGTAATTCCATGAGAGCCATACAACAACCCGTGTACCTTACTCATTATCCAGTAAAAATTTGGTGTTGTCCCGGAGGACAGCTGTGATTGGCTCCAGCCACCCGCAACCATGAACATGAGCAGTAGGAAATGAATGGATTGTAATACATAAGAATGTTTTATATTTTTAACGTTATTTTTTTATTAAAGATTTATCTGTGAGCCAGATGTAGCCATCAAAAGAGCCACATCTGGCTCATGAGCCATAGGTTCCTGACCCAAGCACTAGACTTTTAATTGTGTGTGGTGCAAAGGGTGTGGAGGGTGGCCCCTGTGCATGCTTCATCTGTCACCCAATAATGCCTTTCATTCCTCACTTCCCACTGTGTTCCTTTAATTTCTTTGCATTTTATCTCTAGTTCCTGTCCCCTTTTAGTACATAAATAAACAAAATCCAGCCTCCTTTTTAGACTTCTTTTCTTATGTCCACATATTTGGTAGCCTCCTTAGGCATCCCTTGAATGCTAAAGCTTTGTTTCAGTATTGGGTTATGTAATGTTTTCTCCCTTGCCACTAAACATTTCCTAAATGTCATTGTAATGGCTGCTAGTATGCTGTCATCTATATACATGATCATTTACTAAAACAATCCCTGCAGTTATACACTTTGATTATTTTCCATTTTTTTTATTTTGTAAATGAAGTCACTTTATGAAATATAAATATTTGTTCGCTTCTGTGATTACCTCCTTTGGGGAACTTTTCAGCAGTGAAAATTATTGGTGCAAAGATAACAAAACATTTTTAAGGCTCTTGGTATGCATAGCCAAACCACTTTTCAGAGGGGCTATACTGATTTATGAAACCAATTGAGATGATATTCTAAAAAAGATGAAAGACTTATACAATCTGAAGAGAAACCAGAGTATATTCTATAATTAATTCTTTCTTGCTGAGATGGGTGCGTTTCAATTGCCTGGCATAATTTAAAGAAAATTTTATTAAGGCCCGTGTTATAGGCTGTACATTCAATAACAAGTATTAAACATGCTGTAATATTAATATTTATTGTACATTTCAAAGAGAGCTACATTTTATTCCCCTGCAAAACTTCATTAATTAATGCCCTTCAAACCAGTAAAGGCTTCAATTTATTTTCATCTTGAGTAATTTCCTGTATAATTGTAACAAAATGGAATATACATGCCCATGAATTATAAACCAGGTCTGTGGACATACTGCAGAAGAATCATCTAGACAAATTTCCAACAAAACGGGTTCCTGGATTCCTTCCAGAGATAACTCACATTTATTAGATTTAATCTAGAATCTTAGAATCTATATTTTAGAAGAGGCTGCCCATGTGACCAGTCCATGCTTAGGCTTGGGCACCTTAGTAATGTGTTATTGTGAGAATGTCTTCATGATGCTCATATATATCACCATTCTTCTTAAACTTTACACCTCTTATTTGTAGCCAATAATTTAAGAATTATTTGACCATAGTACTCCTTTTGAAATTGCAATGGATTGCTGAAGCATTAATGCTTGTGAATTAAAATCAATGATATGATTAAAGTAAAATATTGCAGATGAACTAATTGTGGCAAGAAAAAAATTAATATTTGACTATTTTGTTTAATATATAATAAAAATTAAATAAGATCACAAATATGTCAGAATTATAAGGCATAAGGTACATAGCAGAGACCAGGGATTATCAATAGGATAATTACCACTCTAGAGTGAGCTGGTAAGGCTCTCCAGCATCAATTTACTGATTAATACATCACATGTTGATGAATTAGATGCAGCCTCTCAGGTTCCTTTTGTTCTTAGGAATGCACACCCTGCCCAAGCCAGTTCCTCTGTTTGTTATAATATAGTATACAAATTCCTGTGTATGGCTGTGTGTATGCACATCTATTAGAGAAACTTTAGAGAAAAAGAAATCAATGTTGATATCTTTCTGTAGAAAACCTGTATACACTACAGAGAGCATCCGTACTGGGAAATGCAATTTGGGGAAAGCTGGGTGTCTCAGTTAAGGCATATACTGCTGCAAATGGAAGTACATTCCAACTGACTCCTCTTGTAACAGAGTTTACAGAGAAAAAGACAAGAACCTCTCACAATAACCAGTGCTGAAATGACAGCAAGGCTTCAGCAGGCCTCATAGTCACTACCCACTATGTGTGAGGATCTCACATCTGCCTTCCTTAATATACAAAAATTTGCTCACTTCACTTTTTTTTTGAAAAAAAAAATTTACTTATTAATTTTAAAAAGGGGAGAGAGAGAAGCAGGAAGTGTCAACTCCCGTATGAGCCTTGACCAGGCAAGCCTCGGGTTTCAAACCTTCAACCTCAACATTCCAGGTTGATGCTTTATCCACTGCGCCACCCAGGTCAGGCTTCATGGATCTCTCAACAAGTCTCAACTGAGGACGAAGCCTGGCTGCCATGCACCCAAGTGGCACATCATAGACCCTGAATCTCTGGAGAAGAACGCAGCCCTGCTGCTGTCTTGATCATAGCCCAGGGAGTTCTGTGTCAGATTTGATTTGCATTAGGAGAGGGAGTGCATGGTAATCTGTTACAGGAACAATGGAAAGCTAGTGCAGTGTACTCCAGATTAATAGATTCAGGGTCAGCATCCTTTCTCAACTGGTTTTTATTTTGTGTTCCCCTGTAGGGTGAAAGGATGGTCTCAGGGATCTCATTATATCCTGGAGTGTTAGTCACATCAAAAGGGGCTCTCAACAGCACAGACAGATGCTATTTGGGAGGCTCATAAATATTATGATTTTTCCGAGTTTTGCACAGTAAGTGGATAGTGATACCTTAACCCTTTCTCTGGGTTTCAGCCCACTGCCTTTTACCCCATTCTGTCTCCCAGTCTCCCAGCTCTGACAGACTGTAGATGACTTTGCTAAATGGCCAGTAACAACACCCTCTGTTTTTGCCATTGGCACTAAGAGCTGTAAAAGCCTCTATGCTCCCTTGCATGTGACATGGTATGTGGCCCAGTTCTGGCAAATAAATGCACGTTGGCTAGCACACTCTCTTTCCTCTTTTTTCTACCTTTATTGATGACATGAAGGCTATATCTCCAAATGTTCAACTTCTAATAACCAGGAAGAGTATGGGAATGGCAGAGACACTGGCCTTGACATTATTGAGTCACTGAACCAATATTAGATATCTTGATATGCAAAAAAACTCACTATTTTTTAAGTTGTTAAATTATTCCATAATTTGTTGCCAGAGTATTCCTAACAAGTAGAATTCCTCTCCATCCTTAGTTGTACCTGCCCTGTCTCTCTGCTAATAGAACCCTATCCACCCTGCTCCACCTCCCTCATCCAGCTCCCTTTGCTGCTATAGTTCGTGGGACTCTCCTCCTCCTCCCAACCTCTCCAGTACCATCCAAGCCCATTGATCAGTATTTTATTTAGTATTTCCCTCTCGCTGCTTTGAGGGTGTCAGCCTGGCAGCTCTCCAGAACGATGCTACCCAGTGGAGCTTTCTGCTGCTGGGGCCAAAGGCAGGCTGCCCCCAGGGGTCCCACAATGGCATGTTGATTATTTCAAATTAAAATCACTTGAGAAGCACCAGGAATGGGAGGAGCTCTCTGATTCTACTCGGTTCCCCTGTAAGCAGGAAACTAATCTTCAGGATGGTACCCTCCCTGCTCCTGAAGGGCTGAGAGAAACCTTATTATAAGTTATAAAGCCCACGGTAGAAGAAGCCTGTCCAGACAAACCTCGTGATGCCCGTGCTCCTTCACTACCTAAACCTGAATCGTGCTTCGATTCCTCTGCGGAGAGCACTGCCTTCTTTGTCCTGTCAATTTCTCACAGACTTAGTGCTTCTTTGTCTAAAGGTCTAAAAAGTTGCCTAGATCATTTATTTCTTTGAGATTCATTTTATGGTCTGAGAATCATATTGTGATTGTTTTGTATCTGGGTATTAAATTGGTTTTTTTCTTTTGTTAATCTAGTCTTGTGTAAATTTTATTATTATTATTTTTAAATAAGTTCAGTTGTAAGAACTAAAAAAGTGTCAAAGGGGGGAGATTCTCCCCTTCCCAACATTGCCATGAGGGACATTTCTGTATCTGTGTAGCCCAGTATAATAGACACTAGTCACACATGGCCATTGAACACTTGAAATGTGTCTAGTGCAACTGAGGAATGAACTTTAATTTTATTTAATTTCATTTTCAATAGCTACCTGTGGCAAGGGGCTACTATCTTGGTCAGCTCATACTAAAATGACAGTGCTTTAAAGAAAACAATAATGATTTTTTTTTTTTTGCCTCTAGCAAGGGGTACATAATAAATCATTCTTAGGCAACTGTTAATTACTCCACATTGCTCACAGCCGTACCTGCTCATCCATCTTCTACAGGAAATGGATAGGAATGTAGAGGAAAGAAGATTTCTAAGTGCAACAGTGGGAAAAGGTGGACACTGTAAGTGGTTTCTGAAGTGCGCAGGGGTTTTTCAGCCCAAGACAATATTGCCACATTGCAGGGAGATCCAATATGACCAAATATTCTCAATTCCCCCCCCCCCCGAAGAGAATCTGAAAATGGAACATATAGCTGAAAACATATTTTTAAGTGTTGGTAGTTAATTCAAAATTAAAAGAAAATAGCTCTGGGTTGCACACATAAAAGACAGATGTTAGCCAGATGTAGTTGGAGGGCTACCAGTTAGAGGTCTGTGACTCACAAGATAAAGTTCAAGTTCGTCCCATCCAGAGGGGCTGTTGACATCCCAGGCTGGTCACTTGCTGTTCTGTCACAGTGTCCTCTGCTCTAGTGACCTGGGACCACATGCAGTTGCCCCAAACACATCTGTACTTCTACACCTTGAGTCTTTCTTTCTGCCATTGTCATTGCTTCTACAACACCCCCCCACACACACAAGCATTTCTCAACCCCCTTGTCTTCATTTATTCTTAAGTCTTTTCTTCTATAAAGTCTTCTCTGAATCTGCACAAAAGCAAAGTTCTAACATCGCCTATTACACAGACAGCTACTGTTTTATTTCTTATATGATATTAGATTAAGTTGCTTACCAACAAGCTTTAGTAATGATTGCTGCCAGTTTCTAAGCACTGTGCTTGGTGACTTGCACAACTTAACTGCACTAAGGGACCTACATACCGTATTTTTTGCTCCATAAGACACATCTGACCATAAGATGCACCTAGGGTTTTAAGGAGGAAAATAAGAGCAAATGGTATGTTAAAATATTTAATAAAATATACCACAATAATATTTCAACAATGTAAACTCAACAGCAGTATTAACAACCATTAGCACTGTTATTAACAAATGAGAAGAGACTTTAATATTCAAATAATCTTTTAATTGTCTGGGAACCCCAGGAACTCATCATTGCTAGTGTCAGAATGTAAGAGGTTCAGTTGCTCACAATCACTGGTATCACTTTCTTTGCTATTTTCATATATGACACCATCTTCAGTGCCATGCCACATTGTTTGAATGAACATACCACAGTTTCATTCTTTACTGATGGCCATGATGTTTTCACCCACTCACAAACTTGAGTGATAGTGGGTCTCTTCATTTGTCCAGTTGGTGTCAGATCATGATTGCCAGCAGTCATCCATTTGTTCCACTCTTCTCGCATAAAGATTTTAAACTGTTTGTTGATGGAAACTTCGAGAGGTTGCACCTGGCTGGTAAGACCCCCAGGAATTACAGCTAAATGAGTATTCACTTCTTTAAAGTTTTTCTTTTTGTGTGGTTTCACTAATATGTGCTCTAAACTGGTCAAGCACTAATAGGGCAGCAAATGACGTCAGCACTTCACACAGAGCTGCAGCAGCTGCAACACATCCCTCCAATGCTGCAGTGCACCTCTCACACCTGCCCTGGATGAGGCCAGATGATGCGCCCACAGAACATCACTCGCCTTCCCTCCTGCACTGCATGCAACTGTGGAAACTGGAACCAGGAGATCACTAGGCAGATGCCCGGTTCACACGCTGCCATAGGGGGTGTGATTTCACTCCCACCAGCGCTCATTCTTCATATGTTTACCGGCCCAGTGCCCCACAGCAGCTGAAAAAATGAACATTCACTCCATAAGATGCACGGGCATTTTCTCCTCCACTTTTGGGGGAAAAAAGTGCGCCTTATGGAATGAAAAATATAGTAATTTATTGCCTATTCCTTCCAAGATTAAATGAGTCTCTGCTGCTACTTCCTTCTCTGTAGAGGGTGGGCAATGAATGGTAGTAATGAAGAATGAAAGAGATATTGCATGTCAAGTGCTTATGATGGAGTAGGCATTTAGAAAGGCATAGGCAGAGCAGGAACAGTAGGCCAGTATAGAATATCACCAGGGAAAGTTCTGGGTGTCAGCAATAGGCCAAACTAGAGAAAACAACACTTATGGACTAAGACCTAACCCCCAGGATGACTTTCCTCCTATAGCATATCTGCACGTCTAATCACATGGTTTAGACTCTCTTAGAGGAGGAACAAGGCCAAAGAATAGCCTCATAGGACTCCTATATAAGCCCTTGCACAACCACTCACTCCCTTAAATGTTAAGCCCTCAGAAAAATGAGGTTCTGACCCACATCAAATAATCTTAGGAACAAAGCCTTATGTCTGTTGACCATGGAGACAGTATTTTGGTTAAACTAGAGATAACACAGAGGTCTCAGTTGTGTGTCGGTTCTCAGCTCCAGGCCCAGAAAAGCAGCAAACCAGGTGAAGTGATGACATGGCTGACCAGATACAATGACTAATGACCCCCTACCCTGGCACCAACCAATCAGTAGAAGCCACAGCCTTGAAAGGACACACCTGGAAAGCTGATGAATATTCTAATGAGATCCTTCTCTAAGACCTCCCCTAAAATTCATGCCTTTAGAAAACAGATAAAAACCCTTAAGGAAAGGGATCTCTCTCTCTCTCTCTCTCCCTCTCTCTCTCATGCCTGTATCTTTCTTCCCCTTCTTTCCTTAGGTGCATATTATTTGCTTTCTTTCTCCTAAGTGTTAGATTCAGGAAGGGGTGCTGAGATTGCCAGAGTGTAATTATTAAAGGAGCCAGAACAAGGAGGTGCTGATAGAGCCCCTGTGAGGCTGAGAACAAAGAAGATCAGCACAAAGGAGGAAAAACGTTTGCATTCCATTGGTCAGAGACCCTTATCACAAGTTTATGTTTGAAATTCACCACTAGGCTAAACCCAGCCCCTGTTGCTATGCTGCGTGCGGACCCCTTAGCAAATAGGTAACTGCCACATCTACTTCTGTAAATGCTTGCTTACTTAGGATATATAAGGACCTGGCTGTAAGCGCCAGGGGCGACTCCCATTTGCATCTCCCTGTGAGTACGGTGTCTCAGGACATCTGGGGAGTTCGCTCCTGTGCAGGTTAAACTTGGCCAATAAAGTACGATCTAAGCTTCTGAAAGTCTCCGACGTTTGTTCTCGTACCAGTGGATCCAATACTAAGCTCCAGAGTACTTCTTTTGCCTCTATAGCTTGTTTCCTGACTCTATGCAGCCCAGCTGGCTCACCTCTGTGACTCTCTAAATAAGCCTCTTGTGTTAGAGTTCTTGGCTTTAAATTCTTTCTTATTCAAACTCAAAAACCAAGGTCTAACATGCAGTGCTAATGGTTAGTATAGTAGCTGGAGCATAATAATACAGCAGTAATTGTTTGCCTTCATTGTGATTTCTTACCTTGGAAATGTAGAGGTACATTTCTTACCATGTAGCTATGTAGAGGTACTCATATGATCATGTGATCTGACTGAAAATTTAATCAAATTTGGATTTTTCTTCAAATTTGATGGAAAATCCGCACAACTATCTTAACCTGCAATAGCAAATAGATAAAACAATTTGTTCAGATGGAATTTTTATATCAATGCTGTGACTTAATATTATGATTTTTATCCTGCAGATTAAAAAAATGAAACACAAACAGGTAAAGTAGGTGTCCAAAGTCACATAGGTGTTGGAGCAAAAATTTAAACTGAAGTCTGTTTGAAATTGAAGCCTAACAATGCTTAAAGCCCAGGAGATGAGCTAATCAGCTACTTTTACTTCCCGTACTGGGTGAGGGACTAAAACTAGGATTGGCTACGTTGACTTGGCAACAGTTACAGTGTCAGAGCAGGGTTGGCTCCAGGTCTCCTAACTCCAGGGGCTTCTTCCATTCTAACCAGATGCCTCTCCCTGCTAAAAAAACCATTTGCAAACCACCTTGCAGAAGCAATGGAAACTTCTGAGCAGCCTTTGCATTTCCTAAAGACACAATCTATTGGGAGAATAGCCTGGAGCAGACCCAAGGATTATCCAGCACTCAGACTCTAAAGATACCACAGGGTTAAGTGGCTCTATGACAGGCAGGCCAAAGGGGTAAGGCCACTGGCTTGTCTTCAAAAACTACCAGCAGACCTCTCAGGAGACTGAGCTTAGGTCGTTGCTTCTTCCTGGGCCTTTGAAACACATAGAATATGCAGAAAAATTTGTTTCATGTCAAAGATAGTAAGCCCTGTGTCTCCCAAAAGAAAACCTTCATTTCTTGGAAGAATAACATTCATAATTCTGTGAGACCTTTGACTTCTGCGAATTCCTAAGAGTGGATAAAAAGGCACAATAAATCCTTTTTTTACTTTCTTGAGGAAAATTGATTTACTTTATTTATTTATTTTTATTGTGATTAGAACCTTAACATGAGCTCTACTGTCCTAACAATTTTAAAGGTGTAGTACAATATTGTTAACTGTAAGGTTAATGGTGTAATACAGAAAATCTCTAGAGCTTCATCTTATATAGCTAAGACTTCATACCATTGAAAAGTAATGCACAATTTACCTACCCCACAGCCTCCGGCAAACAGTATTTTACTCACATAGTTTCTATCAATGTTACTATTTTAGATACTTCATGTAAGTGGAATCATGCAGTATTTGTCCTTCTTGGACTTGCTAATTTCACTTAGGATTGTGTCCCCCGGATTCATCCATGTTGTCACATATAGAAGTATGTCCTTCTTTATTATATACATCACATTGTCTTTATCTGTTCATCTGTTGATGAACATTTATATTGTTTCTACATATTGGCTATTGTGAATAATTCTCTAAGAAACATGGGGTGTTACCTCTTCTAGATCATGATTTCAATTCTTTTCAGTATATATCTAGGAGAAACCTTGCTGGATCACATGGTAGTACTATTTTTTTAAATTTTTTATACTATGATAGCAAACACACCATTTTACTTTCTTGCTAACACTGTACTAGAGTTCTAATTTATTTCATCACCAATGCTTATCTTTTATTTATTTGATAATTGCAATACTAAAAGGTATATAAGATGCTATCTCATTGTGGTTTTGATTTAGATTTTTCTAATAATTAGTGAACATTTTTAAAATACCTGTTGGCCATTTGTATGTCTTCTTTAGAGAATGTATGTTCAAGACCCTTGCTTATTTTTAAATTGAGTTATTGTTTTATGCTGTTCAGTTATAAGAGTTCCTTTTATATTTTGGATATTAATGCCTATCAACTATGTGGCTAGAAAAATTTTCTCCCATTACATTGGTAGTGTTTTCACTCCATTGATTGTTTCCTTTGCTGTGCAGAGCTTTACAGTTTGATGTAGTCCCTTTTGCCTGGTTTTCTTTCCTTGTTTATGCTTTTGGCATCACATTCAAGAAATCATTGTCTGAATTATCATCATAAAGCTTTTCCCAGTGGTTTATTCTAGTAATTTTATTTAAAATGAAAACAATATATTAGAATTTAGGAATACAGCAAAAGCAGTGCTAACAGGTTTATAGTGATAAGTGCCTACATCAAGAAAGAAGAAAGAAGTGAAATAAAAAACTTTGTACATGAAGAAATGAGAGAAAGAAGAAGAAATTAAGTTCACAGTTAGCAGAAGAAAAAAATAATAAAGATTAGAACACAAATAAATAAAATAGAGAATTAAAAAACAATGAGAATCAAGAAAAGGAGGAGTGTTTGAAAGATAAAACTGATACATATTTAGTTAACTAAGAATAATTAGGATTCAAATAAAAATAAAAATTTAAGAGGAGACATTACAACAGATGCCAAAGAAATAAAAAGGTTTATAAGGCCCTGGCCAGTTGGCTTAGTGGTAGAGCGTCAGCCTGGCGTGCAGAAGTCCCGGGTTCGATTCCCGGCCAGGGCACACAGGAGAAGCGCCCATCTGCTTCTCCACTTCTCCCCCTCTCCTTCCTCTCTGTCTCTCTCTTCCCCTCCTGCAGCAAGGCTCCATTGGAGCAAAGATGGCCCGGGCTCTGCCGATGGCTTCTTGGCCTCTGCCCCAGGCACTAGAGTGGCTCTGGTTGCAAAAGAGCGACACCCAGGATGGGCAGAGCATCGCCCCCTGGTGGGCAGAGCATCGTCCCCTGGTGGGCGTGCCAGGTGGATCCCGGTCAGGCGTATGCGGGAGTCTGTCTGACTGTCTCTCCCCGTTTCCAGCTTCAGAAAAATACAAAAAAAAAAAAAAGGTTTATGAGAATTGATTATGAACATTTATACACTAATAAATTGATTAACTTAGAAGAAATGGACAAATGCCTAGAAACATCCATCCTATCGAGATTACATCATGAAGAAATAAACTATATAAGTACACCAATGATGAACAAGGAGATTGGATTAGTAATCAAAACCCCCCAACAACATAAGTCCAGTGCCAGATGGTTTCATTGGGTGAATTCTACCAAACATTTAAAGAAGAATGAACATCAATCCTTCCAAATCCTTCCCCCAAAAATGAAAAGAGAGAACACTTTCAAACTTGTTCTATGAGACCAGCATTACGCTTACAGCAAAATCAGACTAAAACACTATCAGGAAAGAAAACCAATGCCAACATCTTCACCAGGTATATTGGAATTAATTTTCTTCTTCAACAAAATACTAGCAAACCAAATTTAAAAGCACATTAATAGAATCACATACCATGACCAAATGGGATTTATCTCTGGAGTGCAAGGATGATTCAAATACACAAACCAATTAATGTGATACACCACATTCACAGAATAAAGGATACAAATCACATAATCATCTCAGTAGAGGCAGAAAAGGCATTTGACAAAATTCAAAACCCTTTCATGATAAAAGCTCTCAACAAACTAGGTATGGAAGGACTTTATCTCAACAAAATAAAAGCCATATATGAGAAGCCCAGAGTATCATGTTGAAATATGAAAGCTTTTCCACTAAGATCAGAAACAAGGCAACGATACTCATTTTCACCACTTCTATTCAACATAATACCAGACATCCTAGTCAGGGAAATTACACTCAAAAAAGCATACAAATCAAGAAGAAAGAAGTGAAATTTTCTCTGTTCACAGAGGACATAATCTTACATTTACAAAACATTAACAGCTCCACCAAAAAATTTAAAACTAATAATTGAATTCTGTAAAATCAGAAGGCACAGTTACTATACAAGAATCAGTTGCATTATCTACTAACAACAAACTATCAGAAAAATATATTAAAAACATAAAGAAATAAAATTCTTATGAATAAGTTTAACCAAGGAGGTGAAAGTCTTATACCATGAAAACTATAAAACACTAATGAAAGAAATTAATGAAGATACAAATAAATGGATGGCTTATACAAATAAATCTGTGCTCATGGATTATAAGACTTACTCTTGTTAAAATGTCCATACTGCCCAAAATGAACTACAGATTCAATGCAATCTCTTTTAAAATTCCAATGGTATTTTTTACAGAAATTAAAAAAAAAATTCTAAAATTAATATAAAACCATAAAAGATTTTAAACAAATAGAGCAATCTTAAAAAAGAAAAATGCTGAAAGCATCACACTTCCTGCTTTTAAAACATTACAAAGCTACAATAATTAAAACGATATAATGTTCAGCAAAGGAAACCATCAACAAAATAGAAAGACAACTACTGAATGGAAGAACATATATGTCAATGATACACCTAATAAAGGGTTAATACCCCAAATTTATGCAGAACTAATACAATTCAATACCAAGAAAACAAATACCCCAATTAAAAAAGTGAGCACAGGACCTGAATAAACACCTCTCCAAAGAGGACATACAGATGGCAAACAGACATATGAAAAGATTTCCAACAACACTAATCATCAGAGAAATAAAAATTAAAAGCACAATGAGATATCACCTCACATCTGTCAGAATGGTTATCATCAATAAATCAACAAACAAGTGCTGGCAAAGATGTGGAGAAAAAAGAATCATTGTGCACTGTTGGTAGAAATGCAGATTGGGAACACAACTGAAAACTGGAGGCAGACAACACCAAGCCTAGACTCAACCAACTCTACAAATAAAACACCAAAAAACAGATGATGAGAAGACAAAGGAGTGCAATCCAAATGAAACCACAAGAGACACCTTCGAGAGATGAACTGAGTGATATGGAAATAATCAAACTTCCAGATGCAGAGTTCAAAATAATGATTGTAAGGATGCTTAGGGATCTTAGAACAACAATAGATGGTCATTATGAAAACCTAAATAAAGAAATAGCAAGCATAAAAAAGAATCAGTCAGAGATGACAAATACAATATCAGAAATAAAGACCACAATGGAAGGAATTAAAAACAGGATACATAGAGCAGAGGATCGAATCAGCGAGTTAGAGGACAACTGGAATGAAGGCATGAAAGCAGAGAAGAAAAGAGAAAAGAGACTCAAAAAGTCAGGAAATTCTTAGAGAGCTCTGTGACAATATGAAGAGAAATAACATCTGGATCATAGGGGTTCCTGAAGAAGAACAAAAAGAACAAGGGATAGAGACTTTGTTCAATCATATCATAGCTGAAAACTTCCCTAAATTAATGCAAGAGAAACTCTCACAAGTCCAAGAAGCACAGAGGACTCCATTAAAGAGAAACCCAAAGAAACCTACACCAAGACACATCATAATTAAAATACCAAAGCTAAGCGATAAAGAGAAAGTATTAAAAGCTGCAAGAGAAAAAAAAAAAGTTATCACCTACAAAGGAGCCCCCATAAGGATGACATCTGACTTCTCAACAGAAACACTTGAGGCCAGAAGGGAATGGCAAGAAATATTCAAAGTAATGCAGAACAAGAACCTACAACCAAGACTACTTTATCCAGCAAGGCTATCGTTTAAAATCGAAGGAGAAATAAAATGCATCCCAGACAAAAAACAACTCAAGGAATTCATTACAACCAAACCAATGCTGCAGGAAATGTTAAGGGGCCTGTTGTAAACAGATCAAAGTGGGAAAAGAATATAGCTAAAAAAGGAATATGCCTTTAAAGAAGAAAATGGCAATAAACAACTACATATCAATAATAACCTTAAATGTAAATGGATTAAATGATCCAATCAAAAGAAATAGGGTAGCTGTGTGGATAAGAAAACAAGACCCATATATATGCTGTCTACAAGACAAACACCTTAGAACAAAAGACACACATAGATTGAAGGTAAAAGGATGGAAAAAAACATTTCATGCAAACAGAAATGAAAAAAAAGCTGGGGTAGCAATACTTATATCAGACAAATTGAACTTTAAAACAAAGGATATAGTAAGAGATAAGGAAGGCCACTACATAATAATAAAGGGAGTAATCCAACAGGAAGATATAACTATTATAAATATCTATGCACCTAATATAGGAGCACCCAAATATATAAAGCAGACTTTGATGGATTTAAAGGGCGAGATCAACAGCAATACTATAATAGTAGAGAATTTCAATGCCCCACTAACATCACTAGATAGATCCTCAAGAAAGAAAATCAACAAAGAAACAGCAGACTTATTGGAAACACTAAATCAACTCGATTTAATAGATATCTTCAGAACCTTTCATCCTAAAGCAGCAGAATATACATTCTTTTCAAGTGCTCATGGTACATTCTCTCGGATAGACCACATGTTAGGGCACAAAAGTGCTCTCAACAAATTTAAGAAGACTGAAATCATATCAAGCACTTTCTCCGATCACAACGGCATGAAACTAGAAATGAATCACAACGGAAAAGCTCAAAAATTCTCAAACACATGGAAACTAAATAGCAGGTTGTTAAATAATGAATGGATTAAGAATGAGATCAAAGAAGAAATAAAAAAATTCCTAGAAACGAATAACAATGAGCACACAACAACTCAAAATTTATGGGACACAGCAAAAGCAGTGCTGAAAGGGAAGTTCATAGCACTACAGGCACACTTTTAGAAGCTAGAAAAAGCTCAAATAAACAACTTAACCCTGCATCTAAAAGAATTAGAAAAAGAACAGCAAGTAAAGCCCAAATGTAGTAGAAGGAAGGAAATAATAAAGGTCAGAGCAGAAATAAATGACATAGAGGCTAAAGAAACAATACAGAGGATCAATGAAACTAGGAGCTGGTTCTTTGAAAAGGTAAACAAGGTTGATGAACCTTTAAGTAGACTCACCAAGAAAAAGAGAGAGAAGACTCAAATAAATAAAATTAGAAATGAGAGAGGAGAAATAACAACTGACACAACAGAAATACAAAATATTGTAAGAAAATACTATGAAGAACTGTATGCCAAAAAACTAGACAACCTAGATGAAATAGACAAATTCCTTGAAACATACAATCTTCTAAAAATCAATTTGGAAGAATCAGAAAACCTAAACAGACCGATTACAACAAAGGAGATCAAAACAGTTATCAAAAAACTCCCAACAAAGAAAAGTCCAGGGCCCGATGGCTTCACAACGGAATTCTACAAAATATTCAAAGAAGAACTAACTCCTATCCTTCTCAAACTATTTCAAAAAATTCAAGAGGAAGGAAGACTTCCAAGCTCCTTTTATGAGGTGAGCATAATTCTGATTCCAAAACCAGGCAAAGACAACACAAAGAAAGAAAATTATAGGCCAATATCTCTGATGAATATAGATGGTAAAATCCTCAACAAAATATTAGCAAACCGGATCCAACAATATATGGAAAAAATCATACAACATGATCAAGTGGGATTTATTCTGGGGAGGCAAGGCTGGTACAATATTCGTAAATCAATCAATGTGATTCATCACATAAACAAAAAGAAGGAGAAAAACCATATGATAATTTCAATAGATGCAGAAAAAGCATTTGATAAAATCCAGCACCCATTCATGATCAAGACTCTCAGCAAAGTGGGAATACAGGGAACATACCTCAACATGATAAAAGTCATCTCAACATGAGAAACCCACAGCCAACATCATACTCAATGGGCAAAAATTAAAAGCAATCCCCTTAAAATCAGGAACAAGGCAGGGGTGCCCCCTTTTACCACTCTTATTTAACATGGTCCTGGAAGTCCTAGCCACAGCAATCAGACAAGAAGAAGAAATAAAAGGCATTCAAGTTGGAAAAGAAAAAGTAAAACTATCATTATTTGCAGATGATATGATATTGTATATAGAAAACCGTAAAGTCTCAGTCAAAAAGCTACTGGACCTGATAAATGAATTCAGCAAAGTGGCAGGATATAAAATCAATACTCAGAAATCAGAGGCATTTTTATACACCAACAATGAACAGTCAGAAAGAGAAATTAAGGAAACAATCCCCTTCACAATTATTTAACCAAAAAAATAAAGTACCTAGGAATAAACTTATCCAAGGAGACTAAAGACTTTTACTCAGAAAATTACAAAGCATTGATAAAAGAAATCAATGAAGATACAAACAAGTGGAAGCATATACCGTGCTCATGGTTAGGAAGAATAAACATCATTAAAATGTCTATATTACCCAAAGCAATCTATAAATTCAATGCAATACCAATTAAAATACCAATGACATACTTCAAAGATATAGAACACATATTCCAAAAATTTATATGGAACCAAAAGAGAACACAAATAGCCTCAGCAATCTTAAAAAAGAAGAATAAAGTGGGAGGTATCACACTTCCAGATATCAAGTTATACTACAAGGCCATTGTACTCAAAACAGCCTGGTACTGGCATAAGAACAGGCATATAGATCAATGGAACAGAACAGAGAACCCAGAAATAAACCCACAGTTCTATGGACAACTGATATTTGACAAAGGAGGTAAGGAAATACAATGGAGTAAAGACAGCCTCTTTAACAAATTGTGTTGGGAAAATTGGACAGCTACCTGCAAAAAAATGAAACTAGATCACCAGCTTACACCACTCACAAAAATTAAACTCAAAATGGATAAAAGACTTAAATGTAGGCCGTGAAACCATAGGCATCTTAGAAGAAAACATAGGCAGTAAGCTCTCGGACATCTCTTGGAGCAATATATTTGCTGATTTATCTCCACGGGGAAGTGAAATAAAAGACAGGATAAACAAATGGGACTATATCAAACTAAAAAGCTTTTGCACAGCTAAAGACAACAAGAACAGAATAAAAAGACAAACTACACAATGGGAGAATATATTTGACATAGCATCTGATAAGGGGTTAATAACCAAAATTTATAAAGAACTCGTAAATCTCAACACCAGGAAGACAAACAATCCAATCCAAAAATGGGCAAAAGAGATGAATAGACACTTCTCCAAAGAGGACATACAGGTGGCCAATAGGCATATGAAAAAATGCTCAACATCACTAATCATCAGAGAAATGCAAATTAAAACCACAATGAGATATCTTCTCACACCAGTCAGAATGGCACTCATCAACAAAACAACACAGAATAAGTGCTGGTGAGGATGTGGAGAAAAGGGAACCCTCTTACACTGCTGGTGGGAATGCAGACTGGTGCAGCCACTGTGATAAACAGTATGGAGATTCCTCAAAAAACTGAAAATTGAACTGCCTTTTGACCCAGCCATCCCACTTTTAGGAATATACCCAAAGACACCATAGAACGGCTCCAAAAGGAGAAATGCACCCCCATGTTTGTGGCGGCATTGTTCACAATAGTGAAGATCTGGAAACAGCCCAAGTGTCCGTCAGAGGACGAGTGGATTAAAAAGCTTTGGTACATATATACTATGAAATACTAGTCAGCCATAAGAAATGATGACATCGGATCATTTACAATAACATGGATGGACCTTGATAACATTATACTGAATGAAATAAGTAAATCAGAAAAAAAATTAAGAACTGTATGATTCCATACATAGAAGGGACATAAAAATGAGACTCAGAGACATGAACAAGAATGTGATGGCAACAGGGGTGGGGAGTAGGGGGAGGGGGGAGAGGGTGAAGAAGGAGAGAGAGGTTGGGGGAGGGGAGGGGTACAAAGAAAAAAAAAAGAAAAAAAAAGAAAAAAAAAAAGAAATGCAGATTGGTGCAGCCCCTACAGAAAATAGTATGAAGCTTTCCCAAAATAATTAAAAATTGAATTGTGTTATAACCCAGCAATTCCACTTCTGGGTATATATCTGAAGGAATCCAAAACACTAATATATGCATTCCTATGTTCATTGTAGCATTATTTACAATAGGCAAGATATGGATGCAAACCAAGTGCCCATCAACAAGTGGATAAAAAAGCTGTTGTACATTTACACAATGGAATATTACTTGACCATAAAAAGAATAAAATCTTACCATTTGTAACAGCATAGGTGGGCTAGAGGATATTTTGCCAAGTGAAATAAGTCAGTCAGAGAAAGAAAAATACCGTATGATCTCAGTTATATGTGGAATCTAAAGAACAGAATGATGGTAGCCAGAGGAGAGGCTGTTCTAGAATTGGGTAAAAAAGGTGAAGAGATTAAAAAGTAAAACTTTGTAGTTACAAAATAGTCATGGATGGGAATGTGAAGTACAGCATACGGAATATAGTCAATATTGTAATAACTATGTACAGTGCCAGCTAGGTACTAGAAATACTGGGAGAAATACTTTGTAAGGTATGTGATTATCTGTTATGCTGTACACCTGAAACTAATCCAAAGCAATCTTGAATGTAAACTGTAATTGGGAAAAACAAGTCAGATAAACTTTAAGAAAGCAGTGTAGTATTGCCATAAAAATAGACCCATAGACCAATGATACAGAATAGAAAGCCCAGAAATAAACCCAGACTATATAGTCAAACTTGATCTTCAATAAGGGTGCCAACAACATAATGAGGAAAGGTTAGTCTTTTCTATAGATGGTGTTGCAAAAATTATACATTCACATTAAAAAAAAAAAGAAATTGAACCCTTACCTTACATCATACATAAAAATCAACTGAAAATGTCTTAAAGATTTAAATGTAAAAATAGATTTAAATAAACCAGTAAAGTGATAACACAGATCATATGTTGATGTGTACATTTTGAAATTTAATATTCTACAGCAGTATCTCCATTTCTGAAGAAAAACAGTTGTCACAGTTTTCTCATTAAACATCTCATACATGCACACATGCAATGAAGAAAACAGAAAATAAATAAAAGTGCAAATAGAAAAATTTTAATCAGCTACTGTCCTATTACTCAGAGTTAAACATGATTAATTTCTTGGTGTTTAAATATCCTGTTTGCGGCCCTGGCTGGTTGGCTCAGTGGTAGAGCATCAGCTTGGCGTGCAGGAGTCCTGGGTTCAATTCCCAACCAGGGCACACAGGAGAAGCACCCATCTGCTTCTCCACCCCTCCCCCTCTCCTTCCTCTCCATCTCTCTCTTCCCCTCTTGCAGCCGAGGCTCCATTGGAGCAAAGTTGGCCCGGGTGCTGAGGATGGCTCTGTGGCCTCTGCCTCAGGTGCTAGAATGGCTCTGATTGTGGCAGAGCAACACCCCAGATGGGCAGAGCATTGCCCCCTAGTGGGCATGCCGGGTGGATCCTGGTCAGGCACATGCGGGAGTCTGTCTGACTGCCTCCTCGTTTCCAACTTCAGAAAAAAACAAAACAAAACAAAACAAAATAAATATTCTGTTTGTTTTTTAAAATATATATTATACTGTTTTTTATTTTTTAACTTAAATTTATGAGTACTTTGTGATAAAACTGTTCTAGCCTTGACTATGATGATTGTCACACAAATCTGCACATGTGATAATATTGCCTAGAATTACACACATACACACACACTCACAGGAGTGCATGTAAAAATGGAGAAATCTGAGTAAAGCTAGTGGGTTGTATCAATGTCAATTTCTGGACTGTGACATTGTACTATAGCTACACAAAATGGTACCATTGGCAAAAACAGGGGAATGGATATACTGGACCTCTCTGTATTATGTCTTATAACTATATGTAAAAATACAATTATCTCAAGATTTACAACTTTAAAAATAACTTAGCTTGACCAGTGGTAGCGCAGTGGATAAGAAGCCTTCATAACACCTTCTTTATCAACAAGCATTGTTACACAATATCTTGGTTTTTTTACATTTTTATAGTACTGTATCATTTTTAGAAAACAGACTTTATCTTTAGAACACTTTTAGGTTCGTAGCATAATTGAGAAGGTAGAGATTTCCAAATAGTCCCTGCCCCCACACATGTATAGCCTTCCCCATTACTAACATCTGCCACCAGAACAGTGCCTTTGTTAGAGCAGATGGACCTCCATTAACACATCATCACCCTTACATTAGGGCTCACCCTCAGTGTTATACGTTCCATGGGTTTGGACAAATGCCTGATAATATATATTTATCATCTTGTTTAGGACAGTGAAAGTACTCTCTACACTGCTAATGCTAGGTATAGTATGATTTTGAATGGCTGCCTACTTTTCCATTATATGGCTATACCATGATTAATTTAACCAATTCTTTAGTAAATTCCCTCTCTATAGGTCTCAGGGACCAAAAAAATTTCTCATTGGACTGATAAAACCAGAGAAGTCCTTGTGTTCACCTAATTCTAACACACCGTCTCACAGAGGAAAGAGTAGGTCCAAAGAGGCAAAGTTCTGTGTTTAAGGACCAATAAGTAGGTAACAAAAAAGCCTACCTTGGAACTTTGGTCTCCAGACACTCAGATCTCAGTGTAATGTCTCTAAAAAGTTAAAATATTCAGTTTACTAAATTATAGAACACTATATAACCACATCATACAGTCAAGTAGCTTAATTTGTTCTGGCTTGGAAAGAGTAAAAATCTATTATTAAGTAAAAACACCAAGTTGCACAATGTTATGAATAATGCAGCAGTTTCATTCCAGTGCGCACAGGACAGGCGGCTCTGCAGAGGAGTGACAGCAGACTGAATGGCCGTAATGGAGAGGCACGAGGGAAGTGGAAAAGTCAAGAGATAGCTGTTGCTCATTTCCAGGTAGCTGTTGCCAGATAAAAAGGTAACCAAAACTGCAGAAAGCCATGTGGCCACAGAGAAATTTGGGTCTTTATGTAAAAATATTACATAAAAATACTGCACAAATTTAAAAAAATGAACAAACAGAAAAAAGAACTATGTAAGTTAAGCAAAATATGTTTGTGGGGGTGAAGCAGTTTGTGAGCTTCCCATGCGACAGGTCTGTGTCTGCAGGGGTGTGACTCAGTTCACACAGAGAGAAAAGGCAGTCTGGAGGAGTAGGCAGGCCACAGCATTACCCGAAACAGGGGTATAGTAAACATTTGTCATTTCTTTCTCTCTTCCTTTCTTTCTTTCTTTCTTTCTTTCTTTCTTTCTTTCTTTCTTTCTTTCTTTCTTCTTTCTTTCTTTCTTTCTTTCTTTCTTTCTTTCTTTCTTCCTTTCTTTCTTTCTTTCTTTCTTTCTTTCTTTCTTTCTTTCTTTCTTTCTTTTTTTTTGGTTGCAAAGCACCTAAAATCCATTTTTCTGACTGGGGGAAATTACCTTGCTTCAGAGTTTTCCCAAAGGTATCCGAAAATGACAGTTGATCTGATCAGCCAGACAGCCACCAAGTGACGAACAGGCTGGGGGTGTCTACAGTGTGGAGATTCTGGACAAAGGGCTGATTCATGTCCCCTGCAAAATAGTGCAACATTTCATCACGCTACTCAGAAAGGTACCTGATTTAAAACTTACAAATTACTTATTGAATTGTTTGTTTCTGGAATTTTCCATTGAATATTGTCAGACTTCAGTTAACCATGGGTAACCAAAAGTGCAAAAGCAAAACCACAGATAAGAGGGTGACTATTGTGCCTAGAAAATAAAAATAGGACCTCAAGTGTAGCTGCACTGGCTTTGATGAGAATTCAGAGGCGCTGGGGAGCACAGAGTTTGTGTGTTCCCCAGCAGGCAGGGCCTTCCCCAAGCAGCCCAGACCTTGAGGGGCATCTTTTGCCTTTGCTGGGAATCACAGCGAATCAGAACTAAAGGGAACTCAGAGGTTCACATCCAATCCTCTCATTTCACAGGTGAGCGAGATAAGGATGAGGAAAAAATCACTTCTCCAAGAAGACACAGCAAAGACACACTGTTGAACATGAACATTTACCTATCAGTTAGTGGGTACTTTTGTTCCCCTTAAAATAACACCAGGTTGCACTAGGCTCCTTTGCTGGCTTTTGGTGCTATTGAGAGGCTGTTGACCAAAGAATTTGAAATCTATGCATTTATACAAAAATGGTCTGACGGACTTTTCCAAGGAAAATCTTTCTACATGAAGTGCTGAATTTCCTCACAGTATCTCTCATCAAGCTTTTTTGATCAGCTAGCATTAGTTTAAAAAGAATATTAATTCATCTACCGATATTCATTCACACTGCTGCCTGGAGGTGGTAGACAGCTTTTAGCTTATATGTTCAATTCACAGATACTCTTTCTCTAAGAAATAATCCTGGCCCTGGCCGGTTGGCTCAGTGGTAGAGCGTCGGCCTGGCGTGCGGGGGACCCGGGTTCGATTCCCGGCCAGGGCACATAGGAGAAGCACCCATTTGCTTCTCCACCCCCCCCTCCTTCCTCTCTATCTCTCTCTTCCCCTCCCGCAGCCAAGGCTCCATTGGAGGAAAGATGGCCCGGGCGCTGGGGATGGCTCCTTGGCCTCTGCCCCAGGCACTAGAGTGGCTCTGGTCGCAGCAGAGCAACGCCCCGGAGGGGCAGAGCATCACCCCCTGGTGGGCAGAGTGGCGCCCCTGGTGGGCGTGCCGGGTGGATCCCAGTCGGGCGCATGCGGGAGTCTGTCTGACTGTCTCTCCCCGTTTCTAGCTTCAGAAAAATACAAAAAAAAAAAAAAAAAAAAAAAAAAAAAAGAAATAATTCTACCCATACTCCACAGCAGTAACCCCCCCACACACATATACTCTCTAAGCCCAAATATTTCAGTCATGTGGCTTGTTCCCTGCTCACTGTTTATTAGACCAGGGTCTCAAGCTGAACTGGTCTCAAGCTGGACCAGTAAGATCTCTATCTATGGATTTTGAAATCTGAGAGATTTAGGGAATTAGTCAGTGGGGAAGACTTTGCAATAGATATGGAAAAGCAAAGAAAGCCTGTTGAACGGAACATGAAAGAAGGAGATAATGATAAAGAGAGTGAAAGAGAGGCAGGCCTGTGGAGGGAGAAACTGAGAAGAGGGAAGGAGGGAGTAACAGAGAAAGAAACAAAGTGAAACAGGAAGAAACAGAGCCAGACAGAGTCAGAAATCCAGAAAGGGCACTTGTCAGGAAGAGAGACAGAAAACAGAGAGAGAGGGTAAGAAATTAAAAACTGCCCGAATTTCAGATTTCTCTTTCCAGTCACTAGAGAGGCCCAGCTGCTTTGGGTTTCCAGGGATAACACAGTGTTCTCTCAATAATTCCCCCTTCTACCATTTGAGCTGTGGTTGTTTTCTGTTAATTGCCTCTAAGAGTTTTAACTCTAAACAGCTTGGCACTCATTCAAAAGGCAGTGCTGGTGAAAAAGCAAAAAGAAAGTGTCCAAGCCAAAAAGTACCACACTATGGTTTGTGGCATATTTAGAGATTTCTTATGCTTCTCTGTATTTATTCAAACATCTAGTTATCTGAGATTAATAAAGCCTTCACCATCTAAAACAATTTAATTCAGCTCTGAAAATCAGAACATCAACTAAGAATTCTTTTGATATAATCATGTCATGGGTGGAGCAAGTGAATATGTCCCAGTTTGCAGGACTAGACTGGAGATTGACAAAGAGAACTGCATGCTTAGTTAACGTGTCAGAGCCCAGCAAAGGGTGCTGAAGGCTTTCTCGAAAACTAAAGTGGGAGTGGGGGACGTTGGCGGGACCCAGCCCAGTGGGGGCAGATGCACGGAGAGGAACACATTGGATCAGAGCTGTACAGTATGTATAGCATCACTAGGCCGTGCTATATATTGTCCAGTCATTTCCTGGGACTTACCCTTTGCACCATCACTGCTCAAACACATCATCCATTTTCATGCATCCCTCCATCTGTTTCTACTTTACCTTTTGCCTGCAATGCTCCTACCTAACTCCAGCATAGACACACCCCTGTGTATACTTTTTGAAACGACCCCTCTGCAGCCTTTCCCAGCCACCCTGGACAAATCTGATCACCTCTGTTGCCTCACCTGCATTTAACATGATTATATGCTGGGCACCTGGGAATAGAGCAATAAGCAAAGCCCTTGCTTCCCTGGGGCTTACATTCTACTTTGGGAAAAAGACAGTAGGCAAATAGTCAAATAAGCATACAATTTTTAGTACTGATGAATGCTTTGAAAAAAAATGAAGCTGTATAACGTACTGATTGCTGGAGGAGAGATGGGGCCTCATTCCAGTAAGTTACCTGTGTTGTCCCTATGTCTTCCCAGCCAACAAGCTCTGCGTGGGCATTTTACCTGGCATATAGCAAGTGCTCCATACATTCGTAATATAGTTAGGACATATTAAGACCACTAATTCAGTGTTTCACAGTCAACACCATGCTGTCCCAGGTTTTATAGACAGTAGGTGAGCTAGAGAGTTAACCAGTTTCCTAGTGAATGACTGAAAATTATTTTGTTCCCTGAAAAATATATTATATTTTCCTTCACCCAGAAATGTAATTAACCAGAAAGCTTTCAGTACTGGTACCAAACATCAATACTCCATGTCTCAGTTTAATAAATAGCGTGTAGACTTGACCCCACATTCCACTTTCACTGGCTTCGATTATTCAATGACACACTTTCTGTCCAAGATCTGCTGTTTAGTATACATGTGTCTCACATTATGTTTTCAGCCACCAACCCAGCTAAGCTATAGTGTTCAATACAGTGCACTGGAATTTGTTGTCTGACTTCTGCTCCAAATACTAGTTAATTTAGCTATGGGGAATCTTGAGGGGCTGAATTACTAGGCTGAAATAGGATTCATTTAATTGAGCAAAAATATTCAACTCATTTCTGCTTGCAGGCCTAAAGACAGAGGTACAGAAAATGCTCAGTAAGTAGGGGCACAGGGACTAGTTAGAGATTGGTTTGAATTTCTATTTTGAAATGTAATATTAAGGTGTTCTTGGACAAATCAATCCCAGGTTCCTTTTCTGAAAAAAGAAGAAATAATACTGTGCAGTATTGCTACAACAATCAAATATAATGTCTGCAAAACACCTAGCAGAGTATTTCACACACAGTAAGCACCTAAAATATAAAATCAGTAAAAGACCTCGATGAAAGTGGTCAGTCCACTTTGAGGCTCCTCACATAACCCAGGTTCACAATATGAAAAGGTTTGTATAGATTTAGGATCCTCTAACACAGAAAGCTCAGGATTCCTAGAATTAACCTATATCACAAGTAAACTGCATCTTAATATTTTTAAAAAATATTTTAATTTGCGTAAACATTTTAAATCTCAATCATTAAAAAAAATAATCTTTTTGGAACACTTACTAAAACGAAGTTAATAAAACCACCATTTGTCATTTCCTTATGAAGGGCTAATTCAAGCCATTGGATTGAGCCACTAAAAAGTTTAGCATTCTCTTTTTTTTATTTATCCTAAACATCTGACTCAGCACCGTCTTCTCCTTGGTGGGCTCTTCCCTTCTTCTTTGCCTCTATCCTCAGGCCTCGCGCTTTCTCACTAAGACACTTTTTTTGTCAGCTGTTTCTCAATGATCATTCCATATGCTTGCAGAAGAAATAAAAAGAAAGGCCCATGGGAATGTGGATGTTGGGCAGTTAACTAGATTCATTCATTAGCCAAGATTTTTAATCATGCCTTCCTTTTGTCTAACTTGGCATCAATAGATTTCTTTGGTGGCAGGCAACATAAACTAATTCTGACAACATGAAATAGTAAGAGAAATTTACTTAGAAGAATAAGTAGGGAGATCACAGAATAAAAAGGAAAAGCTGTCAGTCAAGTAGTTGAGACAAGCCCACAAGTCCTTAAAACACTTACTTGATGGCCTTTTACAGAACAAATTTGACGATCTCTACTCAAAATAATGAGAATAAATGGACAGTATTTTCAGGATATCATGGTGGGGCTAGATCTTCCCTAATCACTTTCAATCCTTACAACTCTTATTTCAAGATTCCAATTCCTTGAAGAGAAGGGAATTTGAGAGAAATTCCTTTTCAGGGGCGGTTGGGTTCTTTGACTCCTGTTCCCACTGAGGCGGCATTTGCCCGTGAAGCCCAGAGCCCAGAGAAACTCCGGGGCTGTTACTGAGGAGTGGAGATGAGGGCCCAGTGGGCAGAATCAGCAGGTGTCAGGCTCCCACACAGCAGCCTGCAGCAGATTCAGACTCACGCTTCAGGGATATTAAAATACATACACATCTGCTACAAGTTACGGAGCCTCAGGTTGTTTACAAATAGTCAAAAATAGAAACAATGACTTTGAATTCCCAGAGTTTGCTATATTCCATTTCTCCTTGTCCTAAAGGCATTAGAAAGAGCCACGAGGGTAACACCAACGCAACAGCACTGAACAGGCTTGACTTGATAAGCAAATCCTGTCACCTCACTGAGACTCAGCTTCCCCAACCTTCCCAAACTACCTAGCCGAACTGTGGTGAGGTTTTGAGTCAAGAATAAAATTGGTATGCCTTAAATATTTATAAAATGCTTGAAGATCTCATATGAATAGAAGGGCAGTAAATATGGACCATCATTAGACAAAAGGAAGGCATAATTAAAAATCCAAAGCAAGTTACTTGTAGCAGGGTTTGACTGCCTATAAATACAATGTGTTACAGTTTACAAGAAGTTCTTTGCTTGTGGATCATTTTCTTCTACAGCCTACAAGTAGTAAGACTTCTTTTTCTCCCTCCCCTCAATGCTATTCTCATCTCTGCTGGATGTGGTCACCAGAGTAACACAGTAAACTTGAACAACAATCCAAGTTATAAGATTCTAGAAAATAATACTGACTTCATGATGCCTAGTGCTTTCTTGGGAGTTGACAGCACCTAAAGTTCAGTTCATTGGAGAAACTTTTCACAAAAGTTCCTATAGGCTAGACACCTCTGCATATCGCCACCTTCTTCACTATGCGTGCCCAGGTCAGCATTACTCTCATCATCATAGCAACCCATTTTCACATTACTCAGTGATGGTTGTTAATCTGATCATTTTGTTCATCACCAGAACTCCAAAGACCCTGGGATATGCAGCCCCCAAACTAATCAGTGCTTTGGACTTCATTTAATGGTAATAAACAACCACAAACCCTTAACACTGTGTCAAGTATCCTGTTAGACTGTGGGTATGTATGTATGTATGTATTATATGTATACACATATAATACATACATACATATACATATTTTATTAACTTGGTACAAGGTGCTTAGCACCATTTCACAAATGTGAGAACTAAGACAAGGAGAAATTAAACATCAAGGCCACAGAGCTTGTAAGTGCTGCCACTTGGATTCAAATCCAGACTGGCTCATACAGGGGTCCTCTTAGGCACAGTCTTCATCATCTAAGTCATCAGCAGCATCAAATAAAAGGAGAACACTAATGTTATGTAGATCAGGGTAAAGATAAATATAGAAAACAAAAAAGTGTTCTAATTCAAATCAATTACCTTTAACTCAATCATAAAATAAGATGGGAATGAAGAATGCAGATCATCACCAGCTGGCACCACCTGTGGCTAGACACCTGCTGAAATTATAATGATTTGCCCCCCAGCATGTAGACTCAGCAGGTCGAGTGGATGAAGCACTTCTGAAACCTGTGTTGCACGTCTCTGCTTTAGGCTAGGTAGGTGTTCAGTAAAATTTACTTCAGCCCTGACTAACTAGCCACTATTTTAACCACTTCTTAACACAGTGTTTTTGGGTTCTGAAGAGAGAAAAGAAAGAAGGAAGAAAGAAAAAAAGAAGGAAGGAAGGAAGGAAGGAAGGAAGGAAGGAAGGAAGGAAGGAAGGAAGGAAGGGAGGGAAGAAGGAAGGAAGGAAAGAAGGAATGAAGGAAAAAAGGAAGGAAGGGAGGAAGGAAGGGAGGGAGGGAGGGAGGGAGGAAGAAAGAAAGGAAGAAAAGAAAAGGAAAGGAAGGAAAGGAGGAAGGAAGGAAAGAGAAGAAGAAAGAAAGAAAGAAAGAGAGAGAGAGAGAGAGAAAGAAAGAAAGAAAGAAAGAAAGAAAGAAAGAAAGAAAGAAAGAAAGAAAGAAAGAAAAGCAGGAAAGGAGGAATAGAAGAAGGGAAAGAAGGGAGGAAAGGAGGAAGGGATGAAGAAAGAAAGTTCCATTAGTTGCCTCCTCCACAAACAGGGCGACACTGCATCCATCTGAAAACTATGTCCCACCCTCAGTTCAATGGTGTATGAGTTGAATGGGCAACCTGGTTGGAGATATTTGGGAGGAAATGGGAAAGACTTGATGCTGGCCTGAAAGACAGCCTCTAACCCAGCCAGTCACAGGTATGGCATGACTGAGCTAGGCAGTAGATCAGTAGCAGGGGCCCCTGGCGTTGCACCTGATTTGCTCCAGAGGGCATGTAGAAGCATGAATCTGCACACTTATGACTTTCCTACTTCTCTTGTCCATTTGGATGTGAATTTCAACATGCCATAATGGTATATTTTTATCTCTTACCATTTGTTCCAGCTCCCTCGCTTCTGTAAATAGCAGCAGCATCCATTTAATTGCATAAGCCGGACATCTTAGAATCTCCTTTTCCCCTCCCCAATTATAATTATGACATACCCTGCCAGTTCCATCTCCAAAGTAGACTTGAATCCATGGAATTACTACTATTTCTCTGCTAGTCCCCTAACCCAAGCCACCCTGTCCTTCTACATTAGCTTCCTTTTTTCTATCTGTGACCTTTACAAGCCAACAATAAGGGTGGCCTTTATAAAGTATAATATCAGATCCCATCACTTTCCTGCTTAAAAGCCTTCAGTTACTCTCCATGGCTCTTAGACTCAAAGCCAAACCCCTTCATGGTTTGCATGTTCCTTACCTCACGTACCTGCCCTCTCCTTCTTCTTTAGGACCCTTTAGGCTTACATGCCATCCTGGAGTTGCTTCCTGTCTGTGTGCCCTCTACCTGCTGGCGTGACTCCATACCACCCTCCAGGCTTAATTTCCCATGCCAAGAAAGTTTATCAAGTCAGCTTGCCCTGTTTCTTGCTCATAGTGTCCCATTCTTCTCCTGTATGACACTTATTACAAAGATCCTAACTGGCTGCTTACTAGCTCAGTATACATTGTCCTGGTCAGGCTGCACACTCCACAAGAACAGGGCACTCATCATCTCTTCACTAAACTCCAGCTCTGGGCATAGAGCCTGCCATATACTAGATACTCAGCAAACACTCAGTTTGTAAATAAGGAATGCCTGCCTCTACCTCTGATTCTTTGTGAATTTTACTGTCATATGTGTTGCCTTATCAATCCCTTTCCCCATCCGTTTAGAGCAGGGGTCACAAACTCAACTCAGCATGTGGGCCGCAGAGCAAGATCACAGCCCTTTGGCGGGCCACACTAGGTCTACAAAAGGCAACTGTTATGCAACACTTTTCTCACTGCAGTTGAAAACAAACAAACAAAAAATCAGTACAACAAGCACAATCGTACATGCAGTTTACTCAGTGTCACAAAACGACCAGAAACTGTAGTTTGCATCACAACTGCTGTTAACTAAGCTAATATCTAGCTAGGATGCTAGAGAAATGAAAAATACAAGTAGGCCCCTATGCTTACTTAATTTTATCCAAAATATTTTGAACTTCGTGGATTAGTCTGCGGGCCGCACAAAATTGTTCGGCGGGCCGCGAGTTTGAGAACCCTGGTTTAGAGACTGATGGTGTGCAAAGCCTGTCCTTCCTGCATCTGTGAAGACAGCAGAAAAGCTGAGCTCATCCTTCCCAGTCATCACAAGGAACAGGTTCAGGTGGTTTAAGGGACTTGCTTAAGGCTTAAGAACAGTCAGTGTGAAGCAGAACAGAAACCAGAGCCCAAGATTTCAGGAGGCCTCACTCAATGCCTTGACGTTTCTGTCCTAAGTGGTCAATTGTTACAACAAAGAATTAGAAATACATGGAGATCCAAGAAAAAGATATTTAAATAGAGATAGGAAAAGACATAAATCTATTTTGTCTTATTTATTTGCATTGTTTATCTTTCAGATTAATAAGCAAATCAGGCTTGTCTGTGCATTCTACTCCAAATAAAGCTAGACAGAATAACCTGTCTCCGGAATTTCATAACTGGCAACTCTTTTCAGTTTTTATGAAGATTTATTACAAGGGAGGCATTATACTGGGTAATAAAACTAGCTTCGTGGACTTCAGCAATGATGGAAGTAATTAAAAAGCTGCAACATACTAGATTTTAATTAGTGTAATGGACATGCCTAAAAAGCAGGAGTATATATTAATAATAAATAATATATTTATTATTCTGTTAGCGGTCCATATTCTCTAAACATTAATGTGGAAAAGTATGCCCCAAGTCATAATGAATTGTTTAAAACATGAAGATTGTTTTAAATTTTGTGTGAGGACAGTTAATATTTTCAGAATATCATGTCAATAATTTTTTATGAAAAGTTGCTGCTGTCACAGAGCCACACTACTCTCTTATTTTTCTATTAACTTTCTGCAAAAACAACTTATTCCTTTATAATTTGTGGGAAAGTACATTGGTACCATATTGTGAGCATAGCTATTCACATATCACGATTGATTGACCCATTCATTTTTTTCTTTGAAATTAAAACAGCTTATGTAAACCAAGGTGCCCTCTTTGTTTACACTTCTTGACTCTTCCAAAAATAATATAATTCACAAAAATAAATATTTTAAATAAAAAATGTCAGAATGGAATGAGCTGGTTTAGCTTTCCATTATGATCGAATTATCAAGTGTGAATTATCTGTAAAATGAACACTAAAAATTCTTCCCATCCTTGGGTACACATGTCCCTATTCCTACCAAGAGGTCAAACCTACTTTCCTTCTCTTAAATCTAGTCTGGCCCTGTTAGTTGCTTGGCCAAATAGAATCTACCAGAAGTGGCATTCTGAATTCTGAACAAGGCCTGAAGACTTTCAGCTGCTTCTGGTTTTGTCCTCTTGGGATTTAGTTCCCATGTGAAGGCCCTCAGGTGATGCTGCTAAATGACAACAGATCATATGGAGAGAGGGAGAGTCAGCCAACCACAGCCATTGCTGCTACTCCAGTGAGGCACAAGACACAAGAGTGAACCATAGATGTTCCACTTTTTGCTAAATTCTCAGCTCAATGATACAACATGTTTGACCTCAGGCAACACCACATGAAGTAGTGACATGCTATACCCACTGGCCATGTTCAGATTTCAGAATCATAACAAAAGAAACAGTTCAGGATTTAAACCACTATATTTAGGGGTGTTTTATGCAGTAATATATCATTGAAACACTAAGACAATCACATTATTTTTGCTCCATGTAGACATAGCTAAGGTGGTCAGTTCAATACACATTTATTGAATGACTACTGAGTAGTAGGGGTAAAAAGGTAATTGTTTAAAGGAAGATATAAAAGCAGAATCACAAAATTATATTTTAAGTGCTAACACTGAGCTCTACAGCTAAGAATATTAAGGCTGAGGGAGGGAACAACTGAGCTGAATTTTGAAGAATAAGTAAGAATCATACAGATGCAAAAAGAGCAGAGGTTATAGAAAGCATTCAGAGAAGCATGTGCCCATAAGTAGAGGTGAAACAGTAGGGGTCATAAAAGAATTGAAAAGAAGTTGATATAACTAGAGTGTGACATGGAACAGGGAATGATGAGAGGTAAGCCTGGGGTAGACACTAGAATATGGTTAGGCTCATGTCATGATAAGGAGCTGGGTCTATGTAGTGTATGAAGAAGAGTGTACATTGGGCATGGATCAGACTCCTTTTTTTCTTTTCTTTTTAGTGAGGGGGGGGAAGAAAAAAGGACAGATAGACAGGAAGGGAGAGAGATGAGAAGCATCAATTCTTTGTTGCAGCACCTTAGTTGTTTATTGGTTGCTTTCTCATATGTGCCTTGACTGGGTCTGAGGGCAGGGTTTCAGCTGAGCCAGTGACCCCTTGCTCAAGCCAGCAACCTTTGGCTGCAAGTCAGTGACCTTTTGAGCTCAAGCCAGCAACCATGCAGTCACGTCTATGATTCTTTACTCAAACCAGTAACCCCGTACTCAAGCTGGTGACCTTGGATTTTCAAACCTGGGGCCTCTGTGTCCCAGGCCAACACTCTCTCCACTGTACCATCTGGTCAGGCAGAACTAATTTTTTAAAAAGAATCATCAAGACACATACATTAATGAGACCCACACCTATCACTGTAGTAGCTCGGAGCCTATTAGTTGTGATGACATTCCAATCCAAAGTGGATTAAGGGAAAGAGAATCCTTTTTGGTTCCTGATATAGGAAAACACTGTGAGCAGATCATGGAGTGGAAATAACAGCTGAAAAATCCTGGGACTCAAAAAACAGAACCAGAAACCCAAATCACCAGAACACAACAACTACAAGAGACATTTACTTATTATCTGTGATTTCCTAAGGGGCAAATACTCTAAATCCTTTAGGTGTTTCTTCTGGTTATCACCTTATATTTCTAAAAAATATACCTAACTGCCTTTTTCTTGAATTCTCAAATATAGCCATTGTCCACTCCAGGGGTCCCCAAACTACGGACAGTGGGCTGCATGTGGCCCTCTGTGGCCATTTATCCTGCTCCCGCCCCACTTCCGGAAGGGGCACCTCTTTTATTGGTGGTCAGTGAGAGGAGCATAGTTCCCATTGAAATACTGGTCAGTTTGTTGACTTAAATTTACTTGTTCTTTATTTTAAATATTGTATTTGTTCTTGGGTTTTTTTTTTTTACTTTAAAATAAGATATGTGCAGTGTGCATAGGGATTTGTTCATAGTTTTTTTTTATAGTCCGGCCCTCCAGTGGTCTGAGGGACAATGAACTGCCCCCCTGTCTAAAAAGTTTGGGAACCCTGGTTCACTCACTTACTCTTTAGATGAAGATTTTGATTCTATTACATTCCATTTTCCTTGCCTCTACATTTTTTGATATAATGGCATTACAATTTTTATTAACTGTACATAAGTGCAGCTTCCCCATCTATAAGATGCACCCTTTTAAAAAAATTTGGGGTATAAAAATTGGGTGCATCTTATACAGTTGTTATGGCATTTCAAATGCCATAGATGGAACTGAGGATGAGGCAATATATGAAGACAGTGATTTATCATCAGACACAGATGAGGACAAGCTAATGGGTAGGAGTTTTGACAGTGATGAATTTATATAGGTTGTATAAATTTTATGATAAATAAAACTTGAGTTCAGTAACTTTATGTAATACATTTATTTTTTCAATTTCAGGCCCCAAAAGTAAGGTGTGTCTTATACATGGGGAAATACACTATATATTTCTCACTGCTGTGATGTGGTATATACCATTATTACATTTAATTTCTTATGCTATTTTTTTAATCTAGAATTAAAATTGGATCCTTTTTTATCATTCAGTTTTTCATAATCAATGAACTCTTTCCACACCTTCTAATAACTCCTCCAAATACTTGTCAATACATTTTTTCTAATGTCAGGCTTGCAAGCTTTGGTTTTCACATTTTCTTGAAGATTTTGCTCCTGAGCCTACTGTCCTGCTTCATCTCAGCCTTCACCTCTCTACCACAATGTGGACCCAGGTTTTCTGTTTGCCATCATTTTGGAAATTCCCTGAGCCTGGTCAGAGCTCCTCTTTTATGGATTTTCCCCTCCATCTCAGTCCATCCTTACACTTAGTTAACTGCATTGAACAAGGAAGGAGCTGTGTTGAAGGTGAGCATTTCCAAGTGGGTCTGTTCTTTGCTCTCTGCGTGATTTTGGACAGCTTCCTAAGCCTCTCTGGGCCTCACTTTTCTCTGCTAGAAAATGAAATAAATGATTAGTTCACAAGTGAGTGGCTTAGCACCTGGTGCATAGGGTTTTAATTCTTGCTGAGTTCCCTGTAAGTTCAGGTCTTTGTGTAACTTAGGTTGATGGTCTTTATGTTACTTGTGCTTTGCTGCTGTAATCCAAAAATCCAGTCCTGCTTGTTACATGGCAGGGCATCACTGTGTGCTGACTGCATTCTCTCATCACTTCCTTGCCCTGTGCCTTCTGAGGTCCACCCCATGGAGTCTCATCAACAAGATAACAAGTGCTAAAATTTCACAGCCTTAGCATAACTCAAAGACGAATGCACCATCTGCTGAGGCAGGTTAATAAGGGAAAAAATGGAGTCACCATGGCTTTTTTGTATAACCATGGAAATTTACATTCCGGTTGACTCCAAATGTAAGACTGTTTTGTACAAGCACTGTCTCATTTGACATACAGAATAGCCCCATAAAATGGATGTATCACTTGTTATTATTCTCTTTGTACAGAAGAACGAACAACCTTTGAATTGGTTTAAAATTTCCCCAAGGTCATAATTTGTAATAGATCTAGTACTAGAAGCTAGCTTTCTGAACCCAAATAACATGTACTGATAATATAGTACATACCTACTATGATAAGGACCACTTTGGGACATTCAAGCCTCTTACTCTTACCTACACATTAAGTTTACTTTCCCCAAGAACATCCCAGGGAGGAAGGTAACATTATCTCTCTTCCATAAGAGAAGAACCAGGGGCAGCTGGAAAGTGGCAGAGCCAGGACTAGAGCTGAGGCTGTGTGACTGCAAAGCCCTCGCCCCACCCACTAAATTACAGAAACTGGCTAGAGCACGTGGCTCCTGTTAACTGCATCAAAGCCTTCAGTAAGATGTGCTCCAGTAAACTAGCACCAGGGGCTGCAAATGAGTTTTAATGAATACTTCCTGTACACAAACACCTAGTGATCTGTTCTTTAAACACAGGTTTTGAGATGTCTGGAAGGAGTGGCAGAGTGAGCCAGCCTTTCATCAGGACTGAGTCAGCCACACCACCCAGATCTGCCAGCCACCAAGCCACGGCTTGCCCAGCCTCCTTGGTGCTCTGGTTACACCTCAGCCTCCAGTCACCTTGCTGTGCCCACCACTCACAGGACACATGGCATGCTGGGCTGCTTTGTTTCTTTCAGATTGGAAATGGGCAATGGCAAAACAGCTAACATTTCTGGAGAATTCACCAGGAGGCAGGCACCATGCCAAACTGTTTACCTTCCTTATTTTGTTTAACATTCCTAAGTGTTCTTGAAGTTTTTAGCAGCTCAATTTTGTCAATGATAAAACAGATGTGGGGGGGATTGTGCAACTTACACCAGGTCACACAGCATGTAAGTGGTAAGGGTACAATTTAAACCTGTCAGTCTAACTGCAAATTTTAGCCCTTTTGCCATTTTGCTAGGCTGCCTCTTCTTCAAGAGAATGGAAAAAATACCATATTAAAAACCAACTTGCAAGAAACACCTGCTGCCTTGTCATTTAACCTCAGACATGGAAGTGACACTGGTGATGTTCTTAACAACTTTTACCTCCAAAGTCTCCATCTGTGACTGCTGTGGATTATTACAGCCCATTGAAGATGCTGGAAGCACAGCCATCAAACATCATGCCCTAAGTTTTTAAAAGGCTCACCCTCAGGCTGCCCAGAAAAACATCAGAAAATGCCTTACCTTTCAATGATTAGTTGCATGAAGATTTTTTTTTTTCATTTTTCCGAAGCTGGAAACGGGGAGGCAGACAGACTCCCGCATGCGCCCAACCGGGATCCACCCGGCATGCCCATCAGGGGGCGATGCTCTGCCCCTCTAGGGCGTCGCTCTGTTGCGACCAGAGCCATTCTAGTGCCTGAGGTAGAGGCCACAGAGCCATCCCCAGCGCCTGGGCCATCTTTGCTCCAATGGAGCCTCGCTGCGGGAGGGGAAGAGAGAGACAGAGAGGAAGGAGAGGGGGAGGGGTGGAGAAGCAAATGAGCGCCTCTCCTGTGTGCCCTGGCCGGGAATCGAACCCGGAACTCCTGCACGCCAGGCCGACACTCTACCGCTGAGCCAACTGGCCAGGGCCCGCATGAAGATTTTATGTATATTTCTTGCTAGATTATCTTTATTTTCTTATTTTCTTTTTGAAAACTTTAATATCAAACTTATAAAATCAAACCTTGTATGTATTTTCTTTAAACACATTTAATGTTTTGTCTCATCTACGTCAACTTTTTTAAAAATTAATTTTTAAAAAAATTTTATTTTCAATTATTGTGTTGACATGGTTTCAAGTGTCCCACTCAATATAACACACTCTACCCACTGCATTGTGCTCCCCATGCCCCAGGCAAAGCCTCTTCCACCCCCATTTCACCCCCTTTGACCTTTCACCCTCTACCCACCGCATCGTGCTCCCCATGCCCCAGGCAAAGCCTCTTCCACCCCCATTTCACCCCCTTTGACCTTTCACCCTCTACCCACCGCATTGTGCTCCTCATGCCCCAGGCAAAGCCTCTTCCCACCCCTGTTTCACCCCCTTTGACCTTTCACCCTCTACCCACTGCACTGTGCTCCCGATGCCCCAGGCAAAGCCTCTTCCCACCCTCGTTTCACCCTTTGTGCCCCTCAACCTCCTGCCTCCACCCCTCTTTCCCTCTGGGAATTGCTACCCTGTTGTCTATATCTCTGTGTTACATATATATAATTTGGCTAATCCCTTCACCTCCTTTGATCCTGTCCCCTCTTCCCCCTTTCCTCTAAGAGCTGTCCATCTGTTCCCGGTGACCCTGCCTCTGTTTGTATTTGGTTCCTCAGTTGATTGTGTTCATTAGATTCCAAATATAAGTGAGATCATATGGTATTTGTCTTCTCTGCCTAGCTTATTTCAATTAGCATAATAATCGCTAAGTCCATCCATGCTGTCACAAAAGGTAAGATTTCCTTTTTTTTTATGTCTGTGCAGTAAATGTGTAATTGTACCACAGCTTTTTTATCCACTCATCCACTGACAGACCCTTGGGCTATTTCCAGATCTTGACTATTGCAAACAATGCTGCAATGAACATGGGGGTGCATATCTTCTTTTGAATTAGCCTTTTGGGATTATTAGGATATATTCCTAGAAGTGGGAGAGCTGGTTTATAAGGCAGTTCCATTTTTAATTTTTTGAAGAAATGCCATACTATTTCTCGTAGTGGCTGCAGGATACTGCATTTCCAGCAATAGTGCAGGAAGGTTCCGTTTTCTCTATACCTTTGCCAACACTTGTTGATTTCTTTTTTCTTTTTCTTTTTTTCTTGCTGAGAGAGAGAGAGAGAGAGAGAGAGAGAGAGAGAGAGAGAGATAGGGACAGACAGACAGGAAGGAAGAGAAATGAGAAGTATCAATTACTTGTTGCAGCACCTTAGTTGTTCATTGATTGTTTCTCATATGTGCCTTGACTGGGGCGGGAGACTCCAGCAGACCCAGTGACACCTTGCTTAAGCCAGCTACCGTGAGCTCAAGCCAGTGACTATGTGGTCATGTCTATGATCTCATGCTCAAACTGGCAACCCAAGGGCTCAAGCTGGTGAGCCCTTGCTCCAGCCAGTGACCATGGGATTTTGAACCTGGGTCCTCAGCATCCCAGGCCGATGCTTTATTCACTGCGCCACTGCCTGGTCAGGCTGTTGATTTATTAAAGAAAAGCATTCTGGCAGGTGTGAGGTGATATCTTATTGTGGTTTTAATTTGCATTTCTCTAATGATTAGTGATGTTGAGCTTTTTTCCATATGCCTATTGGCCATCTGTGTGTCCTCTTTGGAGAAGTGTCTATTCAGGTTCTTTGCCTATTTTTTAATTGGATTGTTTACCTTCCTGGTACTGAGTTTTATAAGTGCTTTATACATTTTAGTTATTAACCCCTTATAAGATGTATTGGAGAATATATTCTCCCACTGAATGGGTTGTCTTCTTATTTTGTTAATGGTATCTTTTGCTATGCAAAAGCTTTTTAGTTTGATATACTACCATTTGTTTATTTTGTCCTTTATTTCACTTGCCTGAGGAGATATATCAGCAAAAATATTGCTTTGAGAGAGATCTGAGAGTCTACTGCCATGTTTTCTTCTAGGATTTTTATGATTTTTGTAATTTATGATTAAATCTTATCCATTTTGAGTTTATTTTTGTGAATGGTGTAAGTTGGTGGTCTAATTTCATTGTTTTTCTTTTTGTATGCATCTGTCCAATTTTCCCAACACCGTTTATTTATTTATTTAATGTTTATTTATTTATTATTTAAGTGTTTATTTTATTGAGGTTAGAGGGAGAAAGGGAGCAAGTGAGAGACAGTAACATTGATCTCTTCTTATATGTGCCCTGACCAGAGATCGAACATGCAACCTCTATAATTAGGAATGATGCTCTACTTATTTGAGCTATCTGGCAAGGGTCCCAACATCACTTGTAAACAGATTGTCTTTACTCCATTGCATACTCTTGCCGTCTTCATTAAATATCAATTGACCATAAAGGCCTGGGTTTATTTCTGGGTTCTCTGTTCTGTTCCATTGATCTGTATGCCTGTTCTTATGTCAGTACCAGGCTGTTTTAATTAAATGGTCTTGTAGTATAGCTTGATATCAGGAAGTGTAATACCTCCTACTTTGTTCTTTGTTTTCAAGATTGCTGTTTGTTTGTTTGTTTGTTTTAGCTCCATATAAATTTTTGAAATATTTGTTCTAGAACTATGAAGTATCCCATTGGTATTTTAATAGTAATGGCATTGAATATATAGATTACTTTGGGTAGTATGGACATTTTAATGATGTTAATTCTAATAATAAATTAGGACTTTTTGATTGCAACTAAGATAACTGAAATAGGAGTTATATTAGCTTGTGGCTTAAAAAATCAGGGATAGAGCTGGCCTGATTCACACTGGATTTTCTAGATGCAAATCATGATATCACTTCTGGGAATCCCTCTTTCTAAATCTATGTCTTGGCACCATTTTTCCTCTGTGTTGACTTCATTTTTGAACAACCTTTTCCTATAGTATAGAAGAAGCCTAGCAAATGCTTCAGAAAAAAAACTCTCCTAATAAAATTTGGAGATTGATTCTCATTGAACCCCTGTAATTTTTTACCCAAAACTAATCACTGTAGTCAAAGTAATGAACTATGTTGATTGACCAGGCCTGGACACATGCCCATTTCTGGAACTGAAGGAAGTAGATTCAATCACAAGTTTTGCCCTGACAAAGAGAGGTGAATTAAGGTTTCCAAGGTAAAATTAGGAGAAAAAGTAATGAATTTTGGACAGGCAAAAACTTCAGATGTCAGTCATCACTGTGTTTTTATTACAGTATTGTCAGACTTTTTTTAAGAAACCAACTCTGACTCAGGAATAAACGGCTATTACACTGCCATCTAATTTGACATCTGAATAAACTTTTCATGCAATAAAATTTAGGGTTCATTCTGCTGGTTTAAATTTCCTAGAGAAACAACACTGCCCCTTATTGCGGTATTTTTAAGCCATCAAACTGCAGGATTGTGATAGTTTTAACATATCTCCATAAATTCTTTGACAAGCCTCCTTGAAAGAGCTGGACCTTAATTCCATTTCTCCTGAAGATGGGTTGGACTTAATGAATCATGGCAAACACACAGAAGATGGCAGCAGTGATGCTCACTTCTAAACTAGGTCTTAAAGGGCAAGGCAGCATCCTCTTTGCTTTCCCTCTTGGAAAGCTCATTTTGGGGTAGTCAGCTGTCATGTTGTGAGGACTTGAGTAGTTCTATGAAAAGGTCCATGTGGCAAAAAACTGAGACTTCCTGTCAATTGAGGCCATGACCCATATAATCCTGTTAATAGCCAGTAAAAAATAAAGTCCACCCGTCAACAACCAAGAGAGTACACCATCTTGGAAATGGATCGTTGAATCCCAGTCCAGCCTTCATGACCATAGGCTCCACTGATATCATGATTGCAACCTCTTGAGTGACTCAGAGCCAGAACTACCCAGCTAAGCCTTTCCCTGGTCCTTGGAAATTGTGGGAACTTCCAAATGTTTGTTACTATAAGCCATAAAGTGTTAAGGTAATTTGTTATAGGTAACCAAGGGAAAGAAATCATGGTAATAGTATGGAATAAGTATTAGAAGTATCAGGAAACCTGAGTCTGTATTCTGGAGTAAAGTTAAGCAGAGTAACTTTACACTAGTAAATTACTTTATTTAAAGCTTAGTTTCTCCAAATGTAAACTGGGAAAACAGTAAATCTCTGGATATTTCAAAAGTAATGGTGATGATTTAATTATACAATGTAGGCATAGCTTAAGGGAGTAAAACTAATTTTGCAATTATTTATTCATTTCATATAATCATATCAAAATAAACATGAAACAACACTTAAATTATTAATTCTTTAAAATGTTGGGAATCTTAGAATTGTAAAAGACTTAAACACTTAGTTCATTTTCTTGTGTTTTTGGCATTTAAAAATTGTCTTTTAGTGACAAGTTCTAAGAAAATTAAAGAACTCAAGATCTCATAGAAGCAAAATATATCCTACAATGCAGCCTCTTTGACCTCAGTTTGTCTATAAAATGGAAATAATACACAACTCTAAAAGGTTATCACTGGAATCCTATGAAAGCCATGACCCACATAATCTGGATTAGGAGAAGCATTGTGATGTAAGAATATACTCCAGCAATTAAAAAGTAATGTTGCCTGACCAGGCAGTGGCGCAGTGTATGGAGTATTGGACTGGTATGCGGAGGACCCAGGTTCCGAGACCCCAACGTCGCCAGCTTGAGCACAGACTCATCTGGCTTGAGCAAAAAGCTCGCCAGCTTGAACCCAAGGTCGCTGGCTCCAGCAAGGGGTTGCTCGATCTGCTGTGGCCCCACGGTCAGGCCACATATGAGAAAGCAATCAATGAACAACTAAGATGTTGCAACGAAAAACTGATGATTGATGCTTCTCATCTCTCTCCGTTCCTATCTGTCTGTCCCTATCTATCCCTCTCTCTGACTCTCTATCCCTGTAAAAAAATAAAATAAATAAAATAAAATAATAAAATAAAAAGTAATGTGAAATAACAAGCTTGTTATATTTTATCTGCATTTATATTTACTTTATTTAAATTTTTACCTATTTTTATTTTTATTTATTAATTATTATTATTATTATTTTTTTTTTGGTATTTTTTCCTGAAGTTGGAAACTGGGAGGCAGTCAGACAGACACCCGCATGTGCCCAACCGGGATCCACTAGGGGGCGATGCTCTGCCCATCTGGGCCATCGCTCTGTTGCATCCAGAGCCATTCTAGCACCTGAGGCAGAGGCCATAGAGCCATCCTCAGTGCCCGGGCCATCTTTGCTCCAATGGAGCCTTGGCTGCAGGAGGGGAAGAGAGAGACAGAGAGAAAGGAGAGGGGTAAGGGTGGAGAAGGGATGGGCACCTCTCCTGTGTGCCCTGACCGGGAATCGAACCCGGGACTCCTGCATGCCAGGCCAATGCTCTACCACTGAGCTAATCGGCCAGGGCCAATTTTTACCTATTTTTAAACCACTATAGAAGTATGTGGGGTAGGAAATAACTTTTTCATTTGCACTCTTCAGCTCTCCTTTAATCACCTTGAACTAGACCTGTGGGACCCCAAATCCTCTCATCCCTCTTTCTTCCCAACTTCTTCTTGATGGACACAGGAAAAGCAAGGCCAAGAAAAGTCACATGTCAATTGTTTTTACCCTCCATCATGGTCACATGTTAGAAGTACTCTCTGAGATAGAATTTAACATGTAGGCTGTTTTTAAGGAGGGTGCTTAGGACAAACACCTAAATGCTAGAGAGATAGCTAATCACACATAAGCCAGGAGAGGGACAGAGAAGGAAAGAAATACCAACCTTAAACACAACCATCAGCTGAGTACCAGATGGCTGACTGTGGTTCTCAAGTTCCTGGTATGGTCCAGGCGGTTACACACCTGTGGGGAACATGTGCAAAGGGACTGACAGACAAGGCAATGACTGATATATGACCTTTCAGTGGGGATGCTAGATGTAGAGGGGCAAGGTGACAAAAAAGAGAAAGGACAGTGGCCTCAAAGCATGAACCATGTATGCCTATGACCGCCCACTCCTGGCAGATGTACACATGTGATGGGCAGGGCAAACCTGCTGGGGTGGGGGAGCCGGGAGGCGGGAAGGGTGCCCAGACATGCATGTAATCTATGTAACCACCTGAGCACTCAGATTGGTCTGAGTCGCCCCCTTGGAAATCTCCCAATGCACTGCTAAAAACCACCACCCATCTTGCTATTTGTGTCTCTCATTTGAACTTTTCTCTCCAGAAGACCTCAGAACAATACTGTGGAACCTGTGATATAACAAAGGGAAGGCAAGAAGTAAGGATTGTTCTGAGGGAGAAGTCAAGCTGCCCTGCAGGTCTAGTGAGAGCCTTGGTTGACCTCACAGGGGCTTCTGGAGTCAGAATGGTCCATCCTAATGGCCCTATGTGGGGCTGAAATGATCCAGCCCTTGTATGTAGACTATCCTAATAAGTCCTTGGTTATGAGCCACCAGAGGAGGGCATGACCTTGGGGAGAAGCATGTGCCACTGAGGCAAGCCCTGAGGGGCTGGTGAGAGAAGGCTGTCTGCCCACAGCTTGCAGGGGACCTGGGTGACACAGCACTGGGTGGCCACAACCACTTCTGGTGTATGTGCTCGCACGTTTAATGACTATTAGCCACTGGCTGGCTCTGGCACCAGGCCTCCTTCCTCAGCATTCCTATGATCTCTCTTCCTATAACCATGACACAGCTTCACAGTCTGCGTTTTTAAACCGCAGAGAACCCAAACTCAAACTCGCGGATGCAGCATGAGCCTCAAGAAACCCAGACAACTAGATGAGACTGTCTTTTTAATGTACTATGTTTGGTGGGCACGGAGTCTTGTCTTTAGTGGGCCATTTCCAGGAATTCTAGATCATGCAGATATTTTGCTGGAATGCTTAGGGTCTGGCCCAGGACAGGAAGCACTAGACAATGGATGTGCTGCCAGGCCTTGTGTCTTCTCATTCAGCATTTCCTCCTGGGTGTCTACAGTCAACACAGAACTCTTTACTGGCAAAGCAAACCTTGCCAACGACAGTGCAGCTCTCTACACTGAGCCAGGAAAGTGGTGAGGCAGGGCTCTCCACAGGGAAGAGGCCAGCTAGCTCCTCCAGTGCAGACAAGGGCAAGTCTGCTAATCATCTGTTGCAACTGTACAGGAGGTATTAGGTCAAATGAATATCACAGGCAGCCTTGAAGGAAAAGAGAAATGACCAGAGCTGAGCCTCAGGGAAACATGAAAGTAGGGCAGACAGCTGATGTTCCTTCCCCAGGAATAGAGGGTTTATGGGTTGATTATGTGGGAACACATTAATGTCTTTTCCCCTGCCTTTCTCAGGCACTGCCAGAAATTTAGGATAGAATTGGAGAAATCATTTGGCAATAACCGAGGTTGCTTTGCATACACCACCACAGCAAAAATTTTCCTTCATTCATTCACTTAGCAAATATTTATTAGAGTGCTAGGTGCTGTACTAGGCCTGGCGTACAGCAGTAGACAAAGTCCATACTTTTTTTTTTTTTTTTTACAGAGACAGAGAATGAGTCAGAGAGAGGGATAGATAAAGACAGACAGAAAGGAACGGAGAGAGATGCGAAGCATCAATCATTAGTTTTTCATTGCGTGTTGCAACACCTTAGTTGTTCATTGATTGCTTTCTCATATGTGCCTTGACCTTGGGCCTTCAGCAGACCGAGTAACCCCTTGCTGGATCCAGTGACCTTGGGTTCAAGCTAGCGAGCTTTTCCTCAAATCAGATGAGCCCGCACTCAAGCTGGCGACCTTGGGGTCTCAAACCCGGGTCCTCTGTATCCCAGTCCGATGCTCTATCCACTGCACCTCCGCCTGGTCAGGCAAAGTCCATATTTTAAAAAACCAGACTATACTACAGTGTGTCCGTAAAGTCATGGTGCACTTTTGACCAGTCACAGGAAAGCAACAAAAGACGATAGAAATGGGAAATTTGCACCAAATAAAAGGAAAACCCTCCCAGTTTCTGTAGGATGATGTGGCAGCATGTGCGCATGCACAGATGATGATGTAACACTGTGTATACAGGGGAGCAGCCCATGGCCATGCCAGTTGAGATGTGGATGGTGCAAAGTTCAGTGTGTTCTGTGGCTCGCTAAATTCGAATCCATGACCAAACTGCAATGTGAATATTGGCGCATTTATAACGAAGCGCTACCACATAGGAATAACATTACTCGGTGGGATAAGCAGTTAAAGGAAACCGGCAGTTTGGTGGAGAAACCCCGTTCTGGTAGGCCATCAGTCAGTGATGAGTCTGTAGAGGCTATACGGGATAGCTACCTAAGGAGCCCTAAAAAGTCTGTGCATGAGCCCACATCGAACTGCACTGAATAGGTATGAAATTGGGAGAGTTTTCCTTTTATTTCATGCAGATTTCACATTTCTCTCGTCTTTTGTTGTTTTCCTGTGACTGGTCAAAAGTGCACCATGACTTTACGGACACACTGTATGTGAGTGCACATGACTTATGTTTACCATTTATTGAGTGTCCTTGTAATGTTCATAGTCTGGGCATGTCCTCCATGTCCACTTGGGCACCCAAAAGTGATTTCATGAAAATACAGAAAAGAAAACTGAGTTTCATATGTAGGTCACACATGACAATGAAAGAGGCACACACAGGTGATGTTAGACATCCATTGAGAGTAGCAAATTTGAGTATAGAGCCATGAGAAACAATTCCCAGACGTTCTGGATAACATGGGATGTTAGTTTTGAAATGACATTTATGTTGTAATATTCTTCAAAGCAAGAATTCAGAAGTCTATTTACTCAAGGAGCATTTCAACGATAATCTCCTTAGAATGAATATTGGTTGCAGAGAAGTCATTTGAATCTAATTTCAGTAATATATAACCCACCAGCTCCAGACATTGCCCTTGTGATTCCAGCCAGGCAGCATAACTCCCATTGTTACTCTAGACTACTAGGGTAGGAGAAGTCTCTTCCAGTGGTTCCCACACAAATTTGAAATCACTTTTGGTCATAATTTATGACCCAATCACAATGCAGAAGATTAGTCATGCTCAATTCACTGATTGTCAAACCATCAGAGTCACTGCAAGGTTTTCGTAAAACCTCTGTGCATTTCTGGGGATACACCTCAGTATGTCTGGTCCATTTTTTTTTTTAATAAAAGACCAGAGAGTAAAATTTTAGGTTTTACAGGACATATAAAATCTCTCTTTTTCCTTCTTTTATTCTCAGTTTTGGCAGAAGACACTGCCTCATCCTTCTCCTCATCTTTCTCCTTATCTTCCTCCTTTTTTATCCAACTCTTTAAAAATGTCAAACTATTCTTGAATCCTAGGCTGCCTATGCACAAGCCCCCAGCTGTCCTGGGTCCTGGTTGTATTTCATTGACCCTGAGCTTCCCCTGTTTAAATCCCTATGTGGCTCACAGGGAAAGTTTGCTGATTTCTCTGACAGAAGAGTGACTGTAAAACGTGAGAATTCTGTATGATTGAAGGAGCGTACCTAGAACAGGACAAACACGAACCCTCTTCAGACTCATAGGAAAGGTATAGCTGTAGCTCTCAGGATGGTAGACAAGTCACCTGGTCTGTTGGGCCAGAGCTGGTCCACAGTTACAGGGCAAGCAGGAAGCAAACTTTGGGGAACAGCAGGGGGTGTAGCTGGTAACTGGGCACACAAGCTTGCAGAGTTTGGGTGGTGTGGGCGGGAAACCTAGATGCTCAGTGTCCTGTTGAAAGGACCATGGGACAGTGCAACTAACTGGGACTGCTAGGTCATCAAGCAACCCACAATCTGGGCTCATGTCAGGGACAGAGCCACATTGGATATTGTCCCCTCCACACCGGTGACTGTCAGTTTAGTCTCTGGAACTAGCAGGAAAGCTCATTTGTCCTGCAGTATCCCCCAGCTCCCCTCTACTGAGAAAGCTTAACATGGTGCTCACTGTAAGGGAGAAATGCTAAAGTGCCTCCACGCATTATTGCAGAGCAGCTACTGAAAGATGAACATGGAGCTGAACGGCAATAAAGTTATAACTGGCATACATGTAATTTTCTATAATCCTCACAGCAGCCCAGTAAGGAAGGAATAAGAATTACTCACTTTATAGCTGAGGAAGCTGATCAGGCAGGTTAAATAATTTGCCTAAAGTCACACACACAGTGACTGGAAGATTTAAACCCAGGGAGGCTGATTCCAGAACCTGTGTTCTTACTGGTACACTGCCACTGATCATATCATGTATACATGCATATATACCATTTTGCACGTGTGTCTGTGTATGTATAACATATATATGTCGCTGGTTAAATCATTGTCAATTAAAAAGTTAACTTTTTTTGGAGGAGGGGTAACATATAACCAAGTCTTAAAAACTATTTCTCAGATGCAGTGAAGCAGTGATCACCTGACCAGCCACCTTGGCTCCGCTGGCCTGTCTCTCCGGTAGCCTCTCCTCCTTCTTCCGGTTTGGTGTTGCCGTGGCTGGTAGAACTCCAGGAAGTAGAGACAAGAATGGAGGATCTCATCACCATTTCTTTTTCTCTTTGACTTTCAAAAAACTTTTATTGTTCCTTTAGCACACATTGAGAGGCTAACATAAAGCACACAAGCTTCGCCCTTCTAGAGTGCCAAGGTTGCAGTGATGAGTGCGTGCTCTCAAAATTCTGGTCACAGACACACTCCTATTTTTATTCAGTTTTATCACTGTCATGGGTATTAAAAGTATTAATGAACAGCCCTGGCCAGTTGGCTCAGCGGTAGAGCGTCGGCCTAGCGTGCGGAGGACCCCGGTTTGATTCCTGGCCAGGGCACACAGGAGAAGCGCCCATTTGCTTCTCCACCCCTCCGCCGCGCTTTCCTCTCTGTCTCTCTCTTCCCCTCCCGCAGCCAAAGCTCCATTGGAGCAAAGATGGCCCGGGCGCTGGGGATGGCTTTGTGGCCTCTGCCTCAGGCGCTAGAGTGGCTCTGGTCGCAACATGGCGACGCCCAGGATGGGCAGAGCATCGCCCCCTGGTGGGCAGAGCGTCGCCCCTGGTGGGCGTGCTGGGTGGATCCCGGTCAGGCGCATGCGGGAGTCTGTCTGACTGTCTCTCCCTGTTTCCAGCTTCAGAAAAATGAAAAAAAAAAAAAAAAATATATATATATATATATATATATTAATGAACATGCGATAGGTTTCCCGGGGGTTTTAGTGTCTGTGAGCTTTGGTCTACATAAAGTTTCATCACTCTATCACTTAGCCCTCAGACACTCAGACCCTGCTTTTCAGACTTCATGAAATGATCATTTCCTCACTTGCTAAGTGCCTCTTTTTTAGGGATCTTGCTTCACAAGCGAGGCTGAAAGAAGCCCTTGGGAAATATCATGTGTGAGGGGTCAAGTGAGTGTGAAGTTCCTCCAGTTTTTAAAACAGTGGGGGCACCTTTTGTTTTGACATTTGTACACCTGGGATTTCTTTTTCTGAATTTGTTGATACTGGATCCTCTTATTTCTACCTTTTTAAAATCCATTTGTATTAAAGCAACCCCCCCAAATAAAAACTTAGTAGGTTAAAATATCTTTGTAAATATAATTTGTGCATGCTGCAGAAAATTTAAACAATAAAGAAAAGTATAAAAATAAATCCAGCCACATTTTCACCACCCAAAGGCAGCCATGGCTAACATTTCACAGTGTTTCATTTTAGGTTTATTCTTTTTTTTTTCATCACCATTTATTTCCCCTCTACACTCCTCCATTCCCCACCCCGCCCCCATCACTACACTGTTGTCTATTTCTGTGAGTTTTTTCTTTCCTTTTCTTTTTCTGTTTTTGAGGTGCAGCCACTGTGGAAAGCAGTATGGAGTTACTTCAAAAACTTATAAGAGGCTTATTCTTTCTAGGTGTGAAAGTTTAGCACATTTGTGATAAAGTGCTCAATATAGTTTTTATATTCTGTTTTTCTATAAATGAGGTTTTTCTTTTTTTTTTACTTTCTCTAACCATTCATATTGGAATAGTTCATAAATGTATAAGCTCAAGACTGTTCACAAACTGAACATGCTTGTGTGGCCAGACTCCAGACAAAAACAAAGCCTTTACCATTCCCCACCCACCCTATCTGTGCCTGTAGCTGCTGACCTGACCCAAGGGCACACCTCTGTCTTCACGTCTATCCCCATAGGTGAGATGGGCCTGTTAGATCACTTTATGTAAATGGAACCACGCAGCATGTACTTTGCCATGTTTGGATATTTTTTGTCTGACACTTTCTGTGTGAAATTCATCCATGATATTGTGTGTAGTTAGCTCATTCTCATAACTGTGTAAAACCAACATTTTGAAAATATGTGGGCTGGAAAGAGTGAATGAAGTTCGTGGAAATTGACCTCTGCTATCTCCCACCAGCCAGTGTGGTTCAGAATCACTTCTCTGGTGAGCATCAGCATGGTGGTGGTGTCTGAGCAAAGGGGAAGGGGAGAAGAGTGGCAGACAGTGTGCTGTAGGCTCCAGAACTCCTGAGTGCCTCTCCAGAGAGAAGTGGCCCATGTCAGACTGAGTTTTCTTTCTCAGAAAGATGTGTTATTAAAGTTTTTAAAATTTCCTTAAAAAAAAACAAAAAAAAAATCCAGAATGTGTAAAACATTTGGATTTGACAAAGTGTAAAGCCAGAGGCTGCTGCTGCCATTATGGCTGTGAGGTCGGTTGGCAACGGGGGAAGGTCACATGATGAACCACCCACACCCATGACCACCAAAAGAAACATCCCAGGAGCATTTTGAAAAAAGACAACTGTCTGTCAGCCAATGAAATTTTGCCATGACCTATCACACCACCACCACCCTACCAACGCTATAAATTATCCCCTGTGGGAGAAGCTGCATGACTTCCCTGGCCCCTGTCTTACAGACCAGTGAACCTCACCTGAGAGCACTGCTTTTCCTTGTCCACACTTGGTGGCTACGTCCTTCTTTCTTCCTTGGTGGAAAATATCTTACCTTTGGTGCTGAAATCTGGGAGGAGCTTGAGCCCTCAAGGGCCACTCCTCTCCCCTTCTCTTCCGAGGAAGACCAGGGACCTCTGACCTCCTGCCCACTTCGGCACATGGTGTGGTAAGTCCCCTGCCTCTGGCCTCCTCTCAGTTATTTCCAACTCTGAGACTCCTTGTCCATAATCGCAGCTGCGTCAGGGACCTCCTACTCTTTCTTGGTGTGTGTGTGCCTGTGGAGATGTCCTGGACACTCCCACTCTGCCTGACTGTCCGGTGGCCAGAGATTGAGTTGCAGGATGCCAATTCTCATCTCTGATCACTCCAAGGCTGAGGGCGGCCATGGGAGCACAGAAATCTAAACCTGACTCAAAAACACCCCTAGGGTGCCTTATCCAGAATCTCTCAAACATAGATTTCTTTCTAAAGAAGAAGAAACTGATCTTCTTCTCCACTGTGGCTTGGCCACAGTACCCACTGGATAACCAGACCAGGTGGCCTCCTGAAGGGACTTCTGATTTTAACACCCTCACTGATTTACGGAACTGTTGCCAGAGACCTGGGAAATGGTCGGAGATCCCTCACATTCAGGATTTCTGGTATATGCGCTCCCGCCCTAATCTCTGTGCCGCCTGCTCTACGGCACAGGTCCTTTTAACCAGAGAAACCTCAGCTAAACCCCCCACTCCTGATCTTTCCTCCTTCGCTGACCCCCTTGAAGAACTCTCTCCCCCTTCTGCCTGACCCCTCCGCCCTATCACGGTCCTCCTCTCCCTTCTCCGGATCCTGTTTCTCATCTGCCTGCAGATACCAGTCTCTCTCTCCCCTCTCTGTTAGTGCTCACACCAAATCTCTCCCTGAGCCACAAGAGGGAGACAACCTTCCCTGCCCTCTCCGGGAGGTGGCCCGGAATTGTTCAGGTTTATGTTCCTTTTTCCCTCTCTGATCTGTCTGCAATCAAAAAGCATTTAGTCTCCTACTCTTCTAATCCTATCACCTATACCAAGGAACCCTGAGGCTGGCAGATCAACAGGAGCAAGGTATAGGAGGTGCCTGACCCAAGTCTGGGCCATAAAGAGGAACCCCACAGGGAGCTCACTTTAAATGTGGCAAAGAGGGTCACTGGACCCAGCAGGGCGCCTGCCTGAGACTGCCCATTAAACCCTGCCCTGACTGCAAGCAGCCCGGCCACTGGTGGAGCGATTGCCCCTTTGGGTAACAGGCTCTTCTTCGGCGCCTACACATGGAGGACAAGCCACCCAAATGGGAGGCCAAGCCAGCCAGGCGGGCCCAGCGCTTGAATTTCTCAGCCTCATGGACGACTGATGCCGCCCAAACTCGAAGACCCCCATCACCCTCGTTGAGCCCAGGGTAATGCTGCAGGTACTGGGAAATTCCATCTCATTTCTTGTGGACATGGGGGCTACCTTCTCTGTTTTACCATCACACTCTGGACCTCTAGTTCCCTCATGGGTCTCGGTTATGGGAGTGGATGGGACTCCTTCTTTTTCCTCTTTGCACGCCACCCCTGATATGCAGTTTGGATGGATTCCTCTTTTCGCACTCCTTCTTAGTTATGCCATCATGCCCTGTACCCCTCCCAGGTCGGGACATTCTACAAAGTCTTGGAGCCACTATTCAGCTGACAACATCCCTGACAGCATCTTCCCACCTACTCCAACCACTCCTGACTGAAGGCTCTCCCACTACCACAGATCACCCTAACCCAATCACACCCCCATTCCACCAGACATTGTCAACCCCCAAATTTGGGACATCTCGACCCCAGTGGTAGTGACCTACCACCCACCTGTGCACATCCACTTGAAGAATCCCTCCCAATTCCCATCTAGACCCCAATTCCCCATTTCGACGAGTCATCAACAGGGCCTTAAACCATAATTACCCGTCTCTTAAATCAGGGCTTACTCATCCCTACAGACTCCCTCTGTAATACCCCCATCCTTCCTGTTTGAAAACCCTCAGGAGCCTACCGCCTCACACAAGACTTACGCCTAATCAACAAGGCGGTTGTTCCCCTCCATCCGGTGGTCCGTATCCATACACATTACTTTCACACATTCCCCCTGACACCACTCACTTCACGGTATTAGACCTCAAGGATGCCTTCTTTACCATTCCTCTACACCAGTGGTTCTCAACCTTTCTAATGCCGTGACCTGCAATACAGTTCCTCATGTTGCGGTGACCCCAAACCAAAAAATAATTTTGGTGGCTACTTCATAACTGTAATTTTGCTACAGTTATGATTTGGAATGTAAATACCTGATATGCATTATGTATTTTCCGATGGCTTTAGGCGACCCCGCTGGGGTCGCAACCCACAGGTTCAGAACCGCTGACTACACCCTGACTCTTACTTTCTGTTTGCCTTTACCTGGATGGACCTGGACACTAACGCAGCCCAGCAGCTTACGTGGGCCGTCCTGCCCCAGGGATTTAGGGACAGCGCACACCTATTTGGGCAGGCGCTAGCTTGGGATCTAGCTGCATTCGATCTTGCAATATGTAGATGACCTACTCCTCTGTAGCCCCTCCCTGTCTGCCTCAAGGAGTCACACCCCCACCCTTCTGAATTTCCTTGCTGTGAAGGGGTATCCTGTCTCCTCTACTAAAGCTCAACTTCACTCTCAGTCTGAAGTCTATCTGGGCATCGCCTTAACTCCACCACCCGAGGTCTCACTCTATATCAAACTCAGACCCTCCACAGTCTCCAACCACCTACCACCGCTGATCAGATTCTTTCTTTCCTTGGTCTAATAGGCTTCTTTAGACACTGGATTCCCAATTTTGCTCTCTTAGCCAAACCCCTGTATGAGGCTACAAAAGAGACTCCCACGGGACCTCTCACATCCCCCAATGCCATCAAAAGGGCTTTCTCTACCCTTTGAGACGCCCTCATCTCCTCTCCCCCTCTCGCTTTACCCGGCTCCAGACGCCCCTTCCACCTTTTCACTGATGAAAAGCACGGTAATGCTGTTGGCGTGTTAACTCAACCTGTGGGGCCTACATACCGCCCCGTGGCATACCTCTCTAAACAACTGGACACCACAGTCAAAGGCTGGCAGCCCTGCCTCTGGGCACTGGGCCAGACAGCTGAACTCACCAAGGAGGCTACTAAGCTCGCCCTTTCCCAGCCCATCACTGTCTTCTCCTCCCACAGGCTCACCGGCCTCCTTTCACACAAATCTCTTTCTCTGTTAAGTCTTTCCCACCTACAAGAATTTCACCTCCTGTTCATCGAAAACCCTTCAGTCACTCTTTTACCCTCTCCCCGACTCAACCCAGCCACTCCACTGCCAGCTCTAGAGACACTTCCGGAACCCACCCACTCCTGTACGGAACTAATAGATTTCCTCAACAGGCCTCGAGATGGATTATCAGATTCTCCTTTAAAAGATCCAGATCTAATACTCTTTGTAGATGTCTCTGTACAGGGACCCGGTGGATGACGACAGGTGGCCTATGCGGTGGTCACCACCTCCTCCACCCTAGAAGCCCAACAGCTGCCAGAGGGCACCACCTCCCAGAAAGCAGAGCTGATTGCCCTCACGCAGGCACTCACTCTGGCCCAGGGAAAATGTGTAACTACATATATATGTATATACTGACTCTAAATATGCTTTTCTTATCACCCACAGCCACTCTGCCCTCTGGAAGGAAAGGAGCTTCCTCACTACCAGGGGCTCCCCCATAATCAATGCTACCCTCATTTCTAAACTTTTGCAGGCATTACAGCTTCCCGCTGAGGTGGTCCTGGTACATTGTAGGGGCCGTCAAACCTCTCAGGACCCAGTGGCCTTGAGAAATGCTCGGGCCGACGCGACAGCTTGAAACCTCACCCTGGGAGCCTCCCCCTCTCCTCTCATGTTTCTCTCCACCTCCTTGAAACCTCCCTATGCTCCTGAGGAAGAACAGACCCTCCTCAGAAAGGGTGGAGACGCGTGCAACCAGGGATGGATATTTCTCGGAGATAGAACTGCCTTACCACAAGGACAGGCTGAAACTCTCCTGTCTGATATCCACTGTTCCTTACAATAGGGCCAAAAGCTCTCTATCGGTTCTTGAAACTGCTCTTTTTCTTCCCAGGCCTCCAGCAGACTATTGAAAAGGTACATGCAGCATGTGCTCTCTGTTCCAAAGCCTCCACACAAGGGGGACTCTGCACCCCCTTCAGGGGGCATGTGCCAGGCCAGGATTGGCAAATCAACTTCACTCACATGCTCCTCACAAAAAACTCTGCTACTTCTAACTTTTGTTGACGCCTTTTCAGGGTGGATAGAAGCCTTTCTCACCTTTTGAGAAACGGCAGATACCGTTGCCTCCATTCTAGTTGAACGTATCATTCAGTGGTTTGTACTTGCCGAGTACCATCCAGTCAGACAACGGCCTGACCTTCACTGCCCAAATAGTCCAGCAGGTTCCCACCTCTCTCAACATCACCTGGAGACTCCACATACCCTGTCACCCTCAATCGTCGGGTAAGGTGGAAAGGGCCCATGGCATCCTGAAGGGTAAACTAACCAAACTTCCCATTGAGACCAGACTCTCCTGGCCAAACCTCCTCCCCCTGGCACTCATCAGAATCAGGGCAACCCCACGAAACCCCACTGGACTCAGCCCCTTTGAGCTGGTTTACGGTCAACCATTCCTAATCAATCACAACTTACCTGTTAACCCCCCTCCTCTTGCCACATACCTCCCCTTTCTGTCTTTACTCTGCCATCTTCTTAGGAAGTATGTGGACCAGACTCTCCCTCCCATAGGGGGTCCAAGTGCATTCAGCAGTCCTCCTCCTACCAGAGGACAAAGTTCTTCTAAGGGTACTCCAACCTGGCTTCCTAAAACGCAGGTGGACGGGACCCCATACGGTAATACTGACTACTCCTATTGCAGCCAAGCTCCTAGGGCAAACACCGGGTACCATGTCTCTCGCCTCAAGTTTGCCCCCATACAGGACCACTGGTAATCAGAACCACTGGGCCCCATCCGTCTCCAGCTTACTAAAAAGTTGGGCCCTGCATATCCTCCTGTTACTCTTGTTCCTCCCACAGGGAATTTGCCACCACCTTCCAACCTCCCTTCCCCATGATGCCCCTAACCAGCAGGAAGTAGCCAGACTAATAGCAGCACCCCTATCTAACATAAAAGGTTGGAATGTGAGGTCTGTTGGCAATGGGGGAAGGTCACATGATGAACCACCCATGCCCATGTCCGCCAAAAGAAACAGCCCAGGAGCATTTTGAAAAAAGACAACTGTCTGTCGGCCAATGAAATTCCACCACAACCTATCACCCACCATCATATCGACACTATAAATTAACCCCCCACCCTGGCGGAAGAAACTGTGCGACTTCCCTGGCCCCAATCTTGCGGACCAGTGAACCTCACCCGGATGCGCTCTAAATAAAGCTTTTGCTTGTCCACACTTGATGGCTATGTCCTTCTTTCTTCCTTGGTGGAAAATACCTTACAATGGCCATTCACATGCAGGTTCTCATTAAATTTGGGCAGACAATAAAGAAATGGTGGAGTCGGAGGGTGGTGGGTCATTCTGTTTATTGATGTCTCACCAAGACATGCCACAAGAAAAGCCAAGGGAAAAGCAGGTTTTTCCTGGAGGGCAAGGGATCAGGGAGGAGAGAAAGCAGAAATCCTCCTACACCTCTCTGTGGTAGGGGCAGAATCTCCCTTCCGGTAACCATTAGCAAGACAATGGCCCCTGCCAATCAGGAAGGCAACCTGCAACCTCACACACCACTATATCTGGCACTGCCCAGCCCCCAATGCAGACCATGTTGGGCAGATAAAATAAATGTATTATGCTCATTTTGTTAAAAAGGCCGTTGCCCAGGTGATATTAATATGTGTTGAGAATCGTTGTAGCCTGGGGCTTGGTTTTGGGATTAAGCCTTTTCCACCCATTTTGATGTAGGGTGGTACAATCCAATCATGCCTCAGAGAAGTGACTGTATTGGGGACTTCCCTATTTTGTGTATTGGATTAAGGGTTTTTGGTTTCTACACTATAAAGTGGGACAGACCAGAAGCTTGCTCTCTCAGTTCCTGCTTATCACCATTGCAGGGGCTTCCCTGATCCCTTGCCCTTCATAGGAAAAGCTGGTTTTCTGCTTTTCCCTTGTTTTCTTTTGTGGTTTGCCTGTCTTGGTGAGACACCAATAAACAGGAAGGCCCACCATCCTTTGACTCCACCATTTCTTTACCATCTGCCCGAATCCAATGGGAACCTTCATGTGAATGGCCACGATTGCGGCTCCTGCCTTACAATGACCCTTTAGAGCAGTAGTGTGAATCAGTATGGTCCTCCCCAGGTGCCGAAGCTTCAAGCACAGATTGTTAGAAAGGCAAGGGTTTTTTTTTTTTTTTTTTTAAATAACTTTTTAATAATTTAAAACAGATTTTTACAATTTTTTTATTTTAGAGAGAAAGAGTGAGAGCCTGACCAGGCAGTGGTGCAGTGGATAGGGCATCGTACTGGGATGTGGAGGACCCCGGTTTGAGACCCCGAGGTTGCTGGCTTGAAGCCCAAGGTCACTGGCTTGAGCAAGGGGTCACTTGCTTTGCTGTAGCCCCCCGGTCAAGGCACATATGAGAAAGCAATCAATGAACAACTAAGGAGACTAAGGAGCCGCAACAAAGAATTGATGCTTCTCATCTCTCTCCCTTCCTGTCTGTCTGTCCCTATCTGTTCCTCTCTCTGTCTCTCTCTCAACAGAAAAGAGAGAGAAAGAGAGAGAGAGAGTGAGAAAGACATTAATTTATTGTGCTTTTTGCTTATGAATTTGCAAGTTAGTTCTTATACGGGCCCTAACTGGGGATTGAATCCACAACCTCAGTATATCAAGATAATACAGTAACCAACTGAACTACCTGGCCAGGGCAGAAATGCAAGTTCTTGAGCTTCATCTTAGACCTAAAGAATCAGAATCTCTAAGCACGAGACTCCAAAATCTGGGTTTTAGTGAGCCCTCCAGGTGATTTTGATGTTGATTGTAATTAGAGAAGCCCTGTTCTAAAGCCAGAGAGAGTTGTGGTAGAGAGCATAGATTTTTAAAGTTGAAGAAAGCTGGGTTTAGATTTCACTTCCGTCATTTATAAGAGTATGATCCTGGGCAATTACTTTACTCCTTTGAGACTCTGCTTTGTTACATATGAAGTGAGATCATAACTCCTATTTCTTAGGGTTTCTGTGAATTTCAGACAAAGACTGAGGGGCTCACCACAATGCTCAGTAAAGTGTTCTTAACATGAGACCTGAGTCCCAGGGTCCATATTTGGAATTTAGGGTTTCTGTGAAATTCCTAATTGGACACTAGGTGGACAAAATGGACCAAAATCAACTGATCAGAGGCTCTTTTCTGGGAATTTGGAGTCAGACATACTTACTGCTTGACTTGTGAATGTCAAGGGCAAGTGAATTGAGGAAGCTGGAATGCCAATCTTCTGCTGAATGGGCAGAGTTGGAGATTCAGTAAAAATGTTGGAAAGAATGAAAAATGAAACCGAGGTTCAGAAATAAGGGGAAATGAGAGACCATATGGCACAAAGAGACAGAGAATAGATGTTCAATTTTTCAGCCCAGTCTACTTAGAGGTCAGGCCATAATTAGCACCCTTGTGTTCTATAAAGTGCTCCTATATCCTTATCCTATCATTTCTTTTATGTCACAGCTAGTTTGAGAAAGTATATATTAATTGGAAAGAAAGAAAAAAAATCTTGACTAAGACAAAGTGCATCTTTAACCTTGTCCACACAAAGGCCCACACGACCCCTCTCTGAACCAGCACCTGGCAGCTGGGATGTCTTACTTGGAGCAGTGCTCCCTATGCTCTTATCTTCTTGCATCAACATCTTGAAAATAGAGCATCTCTGGCCAGCTGCACCAGTAATCACAGCAGGGGGAGTGTTTACATGTTCAGCATAACTGCCTGAAAGAATAAAGATGGAGATAAGGTTGTGGTTCACAGGGAAATAGGCCATAACTCTCTCTTATAATAATGAGAGACATTTACACCCTGGAGGCTAAGACTATCAAAGTGGCAGATAAGTCTGATCATTAGGCTATCTTTTGGTGAATTTATTTTGCTAGTACCATGGGGAGAAAAAAAATATTTTCTTAAAGCTGCAGATGATTTAAAGATGTAACAAATATTTACCATGAATCTATCTCCTATATGTGCTGCATCTTCTCCCTAATCTGATTGACAGCTGACAAGATAGAGCACTTGGACTCCTAGCTGAGCTTGCTTAGGCAGAAGTTGGTTTTTAGTAAACCTCACAGGTAAATATTGATTACATCTATAGATTATGCATTGAATGGATAATGGAAAGCAGCTCCTCTACTTGCCATCATCTGTGGGCTCCCTGAGAGCAAAGATTCAGACTCTATATTTAGAGTCCAGCAGATTATTCAAGAAAACTCTCCATAGAGTTGCTGACATCTGATGTGATCATTTTCTCTTTCCTTTTCAGGGGTGAGAATAAAATTCACAAAATATGACTATTAAATTCTATGGGTCTCACCAAAGAAGTTAAATTATGCATAAAAATGGAAATAAAATGTATAATATATACAGGATCTCTCTAAGACAGTTATCTTTGTTCAGAAGTGAAGCTTACTTGCTGTTCAATGTTTTCATTAATAGGATAACTTGCCCAAGTGCAATGAAATCTGAGAGTTCTGATCAAATGTTAATATTGTCTAATAGTTCTGCTTTAGATAAAGTAATAAAAAAGGGGGTCAGAGGCTGGGTGGCCTGCTAACCCTCTGTGTCTACAAGTTGGTATAAGAGACATATGGCTTGGGGAAGGAGCAGTGAGACATGGGCATCTAAGCCTGCTCAAACATTCAAAACAATCATACCTTTTTAGGATATTCTTAGGATATACTCCTAAAAGTGGGATAGCTGGGTCAAAAGGCAGTTTCCTTTTTAAATTTTTGAGGAAAACACCATACAGTTCTCCACAGTGGCTGCACAAGTGTGCATTACTCATGTTTCCATCAGTGAACAAGTGGATTAAAAAGCTGTGGTACATATACACGATGGAATACTACATGGCTGTGAAAAAGAAGGAAATCTTACCTTTTGTGACAGCATGGATGGACCTGGAGATTATTATGCTAAGTGAAATAAGCTAAGCAAAGAAAGAAAAATATCAAATGATCTCACATATATGTGGAATCTAATGAACAAAGTGAACTGAGAAATGGAATAGAGGCAGAGGCAGGGTCACAGGGACCAGAGGGACAGCAGTCAGAGGGAAGGGAGATGTGGGGATGAGATCAGAGAAGGTAAAGGGATTAGTGAAATTATATATACATAACACAGATATAGATAACAGGACAGCAAATCCTAGAGGGAAGGGGGAGGGAGCTAGGGGGAGGGAGACAAAGAGGGTATAAAAAGGAACACAGGGGAGGGGGTGAGAGTTATATTCAGTGGGACACTTGAATCCATGTAAACACAATAAATTAAAATTTAATAAAAAATTTTAAAAATATTCAGGAAGAAAAAAACAACAACAAAAATAACAATCACACCTTTATCAGAGAGCAAACAAGATTGTGGCTATAATATCTCAATGATGATTTTCATTTGTCTAAGGGATAGAATAAAGATGTAATTAAAGTAATTTAAGCCATGGCCAGTTGGGTCAATGGATAGAGAGTTCCCCTGGCATATGGACATCCCAGGTTTGATTCCTGGTCAGGGCACACAAGAGAAGCAGTCATCTGCTTCTCTTCCCCTCACCCTTCCTTTTCTTTCTCTCGCTTCCCCACCTGCAGCCAGTGACTCGATCAGTTTGAGCATCAGCCGCAGACTATGATAGTTTGGTTGGTAAGCACATCAATCTCAGGCACTAACAATAGCTCAATTGATTGGAGGGTTGCCAGGTGGACCCCATTTGGTGCATGTAGGAGTCTGTTTCTCTATCTCTTTGTTCTCAATTAAAAATTATAAAAAAATAATAATTTAAAAAATATATTTTGCATCTATCTTGTCTACTTCTATATGTCCTGAATTATGTTTTAATAAATCAAATTAAGGGTTATCCATGGAGTAAAGTTTAGATTTATTAAGTTTTAAAACATTTATTAATTTTCATATTCTCTTGTTCTATTATTTTATTAGAAAGTATCTAGAGGTGACATCAGAGAAATGGTGCCATGAGGAGTGCTCCCAATATCTCTCCCTGAAACTTCAACATATTCAACAACTAGAGAGAGAAAAACAATCTCAGGAGCATCTGAAATACACATACATCAAACAAAGGCACGATTGGGTGAAAAGGTAGCTGAATATATAACCTACTCTGAAGGAAATGAGACAGAGAATGGAGTATTCCACTTTCCTCACTGACCTGAGCAAGGGCTGCTTTCACTTGGAACTGAGAGAAAGCAAGGGCTGGGAGCATAGAAAAAGCTGAGCTAGGGCAGAGACGTTCAAGCTGAGGAGAGAATATGACCACAGCTCAGCCCATGTGGAGCTAATACCAGTGGCAGATCCCAGCAGAGGTGGGCGAGAAGTTGCCTTGTTTACTCCTGGTGTCCCGGTCAATGAGCACGGACAGTGTGCAAGTGGATCTACCTGGTGTTTCAGGTGCAGGTGCTCACATACCCAGACAAAGGGGCTGGGTCAGAGACTGTCAGTAGTGACCCTCTGTGTGAGCTATGACCAGAGTTTCTCAACAATCCTGGCTTCCCAAACAAAAGAGTGTGGGAAGTGCATGAAAGCCGGCTTCCCTATAATTGGACCTGTCTGGGCACAGCACCTCCGCCAGCCATATAGGCTAACAGAGCACACTCCTGGGGAAGAGAATTGTTGAAGTGGTGGGGGGGGTGGGGGAAGGGTGCGCAGGCAGCTTGCATACAGCCTCTGGAGAGCAGACCTGTGGAGTGCTGAGGTATACTAGACATGCCTGGAGGCTCATAGAAAGACATCTGAAAAGCAGTTGGCTCCCAGCCCTGCCTGATTATGCTGGAGGCTCTGGCTGGCAAAGCCTTACCCAGAACCCTGCATTGAGTGGGGATAGAGGGGAGATTTGGCAACTCTTAGAGCCTCTTACTCTCCAGGCAGTGGTTGGGGGAACTTCACAGCTGGGTCCCTGGCTGTTGGTTCAGGAAAGAGAGGTTTGGGGAGAGGCTCCAGGAAAACAAACTCTCCCATGGTCAGAGCCTGCAAACACTAACAAGTCCTGCCTACCAACAGGACTGAGGCCTAGTTTATGTCATCACCATAGTGACACAACAGCAAATCTCTGCCTAAGAGTGCCATAGGGGCAGAACCTGGGGTACAGCACCACCGGCCAAAAAAAGAGAGAAGAAAGAAAAAGGAAGAAGATAACTTCTCAAAACCAGAAAAAATCCAGTCTTTATAACATTTTCTATTTATTTTCTTGTACTTTTTATCTTTTCTTTTCCTTCCATGTTGGTCATTTTATCCTCTTTCAGTTTTATTCTTTTTTTTTTTTTCATTTTGAACATAATTACCTATAGGTGTACATTTTCTATTCTTTTTTTTTCTATGAGTGTTACATTCCAAAAAACTTAACTAAATTTTTTTCTCTCTCTATTTTTGTTTCTTATTATCTCTTTCACTTTTTCTCTTATTCAAATGTCACCCACAAACAAATTATTTTATTCTGGATTCAAATTTTTCTTTGTGACATTTTGCGTGCTTTTTACTTTGCTTTTCATCTCTTTAGCATTTCCCACAACTCTGGCTCTTCATTCTATAGTTTTTGTACCACTTAATAAAATAAAATTTTTATTTTTCACTGTATTTCTTTTCTTTTCTTTTTTCTTTTTCTTTTTTTTCTTTTCTCTTATGCTACCTCTCATTCAACCATCATTTACAAACAAATTATTTTATTCTTGATCCAAATTTGTTTCTTGTGGCATTTTGTGGGTTCTTGCCTGGTTTTTTGCCTCTTTGTCACAAGCACCCAACCCAGGCCCTCCATTGTATTTTTTTTATTCCACTTAGCACAATAGAATTTTTATTTTTTCACTGCATTGTCTCAAAATTTTTTTTATCAATTCTTATTAGTGTTATTAACAATACCACTCTCAAATGCCATTAAAGAAAAGGAAATCAAATATCATGGATAAAAAAGACAGTGATGTAGCTCAGATAGATGAGGAAAAATCTATTAAAAAATATTTCAATAGCTTAGAAACCTTGGAATTAAATGACAGAGAATGTAAAATTGAAGTTTTAAAAATATTCAGAGATATACAAGAAAGCACAGAAAGGCAATTTAGGGAGCTCAATAAACAATTCAATGAACAGAAAGGCTACTTCCCCAAGGAAATTGAACTATAAAAACCTATCAAACAGAGATGAAAAGCTCAATTCATGAACTGAAAAAAGGTAACAAGCTTAGCCAATAGAACAGGCCAGTTAGAGGAGAGAATTAATGACATAGAAGACAGGCAATTAGAGACAATACAGAGAGACTCAGGAATTTAAAAAAATAAGAAAGCTTTACAGGAATTGTCTGACTCCATCAGAAAGAGCAACATAAGAATAATAGGTATATCAGAAGGAGAAGAGAGAGAAAATGGAATGGAGAATATATTCAAACAAATAATAGACAAGAACTTCCTAAGCCTGTTAAAAGAACTAAAACCTCGAATTCAAGAAGCAAACAGAACACCAAGTTATCTTAACCCTAACAAACCTACTCCAAGGCACATCATAATGAAATTATTGCAAACCAATGACAAAGAAAAAATTCTCAAGGCAGCCACGAAAAATAAGAATACAACATATAAAGGAAGGCCCATTAGATTATTAACAGATTTTTCAGCAGAAATTCTACAAGCTAGAAGAGAGTAGACCCCAATATTTAAAGTTCTGAAAGAGAGGACCTCCAGCCAAGAATACTATACCCATCACAGCTATCCTTCAATACAAAAGAGAAATAAAACCATTCACAGATACAGAAAAGATGAGGGAATTTATCACCAGAAAACCCTCACTTCAGGAAACAATAAAGGGGATTTTCCAACCAAACACAAAGAACAAAATATAACAAAATTACAAGTAAAAGCTTCATCAAGATCACAATAGAAACAAGATTAATCTGTGACAAAGAAACAGAAAAGGGGAGAGGACAAAGATTAACAGTAGCAAAGGAGGATGGAGTGCAGAAGCACTCATGAGATAATGTACTATAATAAACATGATATGTATGCTTTTCATTACTTAATGGTAACCACTCGTGAAAAAAACCAACACAGAAGTACATGGCTAGACAAAAAAAGTGACAGAGAAAAGAAGTATGAATTACAACCAAATGAAAACAAATGATAGAAAAATAAAAGAGAAGAATCAAACAAGATACAAAACTATCAGAAAGCAATACATAAAATGGCAATAGAAAACCCTCAAATGTCAATAATTACACTAAACGTAAATGGATTGAACTCATCAATAAAAAGACACAGAGTAGCAGAATGGATTAAAAAAGAAAATTCAACTGTATGCTCCTTACAAGAAACACATCTAAGCTACAAGGATAAAAACAAATTCAAAATGAAAGGTTGGAAAACAATACTCCAAGCAAATAACATCCAAAAAAAAAAAAAAAAAAAAAAGCAGGTGCAGCCATACTCATATCTAACAATGCTGACTACAAGACAGCAAAGGTAATTAGAGACAAAAATGGTCATTTCATAATGATAAAGGGGACATTGAATCAAGAAGACATAACACTTCTTAATATATAGGCACCAAACCAATGACCACCAAAGTATATAAGACAGCTACTGACTGACCTAAAAAGAAAAACCGACAAAAAATACAATCATACTTGGAGACCTCAATACACCACTGATGACTCTAGATCATTCATTCCAAACAGAAAATCAATAAAGAAATATTGGCCTTAAATGAAACACTAGACCAATTGGATTTGATAGACATCTACAGGACATTTCATCCCAAAGTGCCAGAGTATACATTTTTCTCTAGAGTACATGAAACATTCTCAAGAATTGACCATATGTTGGGCCACAAAACTAACACCAACAAATTCAGAAAGACTAAAATAAAACCAAGCATATTTTCTGATCATAAAGCCTTGAAACTAGAATTCAATTGCAAAAAAGAGGTAAACAAATCCACAAAAATGTGGAAACTAAACAACATACATGTAAAAAATGAGTGGGTCAAAGAAGAAATAAAAGCAGAGATCAAAGGTACATACAGGCAAATGAAAATAACAATACAACATATCAGAATCTTTGGGATGCAGCAAAAACAGTAATAAGAAGAAAGTTCATATCACTACAGATCTGTATGAATAAACAAGAGAGGGCCCAAGGAAACCACTTAACTTCACATCTTAAGGAACTATAAAAAGAACAAAGACAACCCAAAACCAGCAGAAGGAAAAAAATAATAAAAATCAGAGCAGAAATAAATGAAATAGAGTACAGAAAAACTATTTTAAAAATCAATAAAACAAGGAGCTGCTTCTTTGAAAAGATCAACAAAATTGACAAACGCTTGGCAAGAGTCACTGAGGAAAAAAGAGAAAAGACTCATATAAACAAAATCCAAAATGAAAGAGAAGAAATCACCACAGATATCATACATATACAAAGAATTATTGTAGAATACTATGAAAAACTATATGCCACCAAATTTAACAATCTAGAAGAAATGGATAAATTCCTAGAACAATACAGTCTTTCTAGACTGAGTCATAAAGAAGCAGAAAGCCTAAAGAGACCCATAAGCAGGGAGAAAATAGAAACAACTATTAAAAACCTCACCAAAAATAAAAGTTCAAGGCTAATGGATATACTAGTAAATTCTATCAAACATTCAAAGAAGACTTGGTTCCTATTCTACTCAAAGTCTTCCAAAAAAAATTGAAGAAGAAGCAATACTGCCAAACACATTTTATGAGGCCAACATAACCCTCATACCAAAACCTGGCAGGGACAACACACACACAAAAAACTACAGACCAATATCTCTAATGAATACAGATGGTGAAATACTAAACAAAATACTAGCAAATCAAATACAACCACACCTTAAAAAAATAATTCATCATGATCAAGTGGAATTCATCCCCAAATCACAAGGATGGTTCAACATATGTAAAACAGTTAATGTAATACACCATATCAACAAAACAAAGAATAAAAACCATATGATCTTATCAATCGATTCAGAAAAGGCATTTGATAAAAAACAACATCATTTTATGTTTAAAACACTTAACAAAATGGGTATAGAAGGAAAATATCTCAACAAAATGAAGGCCATCTATGATAAACCATCAGCTAACATCATATTAAATGGCATAGAACTGAGGACTTTTCCCTAAAATCAGGAACAAGACAAAGTTGCCCACTCTCTCCACTCTTATTCAATGTAGTGCTGGAAGTTCTAGCCAGAGCAATCAGACAAAAGAAAGAAATAAAAGGCATTCATATTGGAAAAGAAGAAGTAAAGTTTTCATTTTTTGCAGATGATATGATCCTGTACATTGAAAACCCCAAAGACTCCACAAAAAGACTACTAGAAACAATAAATCAATACAGTAAGGTCACAGGATACAAAATTAATATACAAAAGTCCATTGCCTTCCTATATGCCAACAATGAGACATCAGAAAACAAGCTAAAAAAAAATCCCCTTTATGGTTGCAACAACAACAACAAAAATACCTAGAAATAAACATAACAAAGAATGTAAAGGACCTATATAATGAAAACTACAAAGCATTGTTAAGGGAAATCGAAAAAGATATAATGAAATGGAAAAATATTCCTTGTTCTTGGATAGGAAGAATAAATATATTCAAAATGACTATATTACCCAAAGTGATATACAAATATAATGCAATTCCCATCAAAATTCCAATGTCATTTTTTAAAGAAATGGAACAAAAAGTTATCAGGTTTATATGGAACTATAAAACCCCCTGAATAGCCAGAGCAATCCTAAGGAAAAAGAACGAAGCTGGGGGCATTACAATACCTGACCTCAAGTTATATTATAGCCTGACCAGGCCTTGGCGCAGTGGATAGAGCATTGGACTGGAATGCGGAGGACCCAGATTTGAGACCTCGAGGTCGCCAGCTTGAGTGCGGGCTCACCTGGTTTGAGCAAAGCTCACCAGCTTGGGCCCAAGGTTGCTGGCTCAAGCAAGGGGTTACTCGATCTGCTGAAGGCCCACAGTCAGGGCACATATGAGAAAGCAATCAATGAACAACTAAAGTGTCACAATGCGAAACGAAAAACTAATGATTGATACTTCTCATCTTTTTGTATCTGTCTGTCTATCCCTGTCTATCCCTTTCTCTGACTGTCTCTGTCTCTGTAAAAAAAAAAATTGTAAAATTATATTATAGATCCACGATAATCAAAACAGCATGGTATTGGCAGAAAAATAGACACTCAGACCAATGGAACACAATAGAAATCCTGAAAATAAAACCACATGTATATGGTCAAATGATTTTTGATAAAGGGTCCAACAACACACAATGGAAAAAAGAAAGCCTCTTCAATAAATGGTGCTGGGAAAACTGGAGAGCCGCATGCAAAAGAATGAAACTCGACTACAGTTTGTCCCCTTGTACTAAAATTAATTCAAAATGGATCAAAGACCTAAATATAAGACCTGAAACAATAAATTACATAGAAAAAAACATAGGTACTAAACTCATGGACCTTGGATACAAAGAGCATTTTATGAATTTGACTCCAAAGGCAAGGGAAGTGAAGGCAAAGATAAATGAATGGGACTACATCAGACTAAGAAGCTTTTGCACAGCAAGAGAAACTGACAACAAAACAAACAGACAGCCAACTAAATGGGAGATGATATTTTCAAACAACAGTACAGATAAGGGCCTAATATCCAAAATATACAAAGAATTCATAAAACTCAACAACATACAATCCAATAAAAAAAAATGGGAAGAGGACATGAACAGACACTTCTCTCAGGAAGAAATACAAATGCCCAACAGATATATGAAAAGATGCTCATCTTCACTAGCTATTAGAGAAATGCAAATCAAAACTATAATGAGATACTATCTCACACCTGTTAGACTAGCTATTATCAACAAGACAGGTAATAACAAGTGTTGGAGAAACTGTGGAGAAAAAGGAACCCTCATCCACTGTTGGTGGGAATGTAAAGTAGTACAATCATTATGGAAGAAAGTATGGTGGTTCCTCAAAAAATTAAATATAGAACTGCCATATGACCCAGCAATCCCTCTACTAGGAATATACCCCTATAACTAAAAAAAAATTGGTACATAAAGACACATGCAGCCCCATGTTCATTGCAGCACTATTCACAGTGGCCAAGACATGGAAACAACCAAAAAACCCTTCAATAAAAGACTGGATAAAGAAGATGTGGTACATATATACTATGGAATACTATCAGCCATAAGAAATGATGACATAGGATCATTAACAACAACATGGATGGACCTTGATAACATTATACTGAGTGAAATAAGTAAATCAGAAAAAACTAAGAATTATATGATTCCATACATATGTGGGACATAAAAATGAGACTCAGGGACATAGATAAGAATGTGGCGGTTACTGGGGTTCGGGGAGGAGAAGTGGGGCACAAAGAAGGTGACGAAAGACAATTGAACTTTGGGTGATGAGTATGCAACATAATCAAATGTCAAAATAACTTGAAGATGTTTTCTCCGAACCTATGTACTCTGATTTATCGATGTCACCCCATTAAAATTAATTTTAAAAAAAGAAAGTATCTAGTTTAATATTCTCATACATAAGTTAAGAAATAGAACCAAACTGAAGTTGAGGAAGGTAAAGCAGCCTTATCCAAACAAGCAAATGTCAGACAGAACTCAAACCCAGCCTCCTCATCCTGAGGTCATGGTGCTTTCTCCCTGGGTCATAGTTCCTCTTCAGGTTGACCCTTGCTCTGTTCAAGATGTGACTAATATAGTTTTTAAAAATCTTGCAAATAGAATTTTCCAAGTGATTGAAATGCTCATTGAGAGCTAAGATATTACAGTACACTGGAACAGCTTCTTTGTCGTGTCTGAGTCATTTTCAAGATGTAGAGCGAACCTTGAAACAGTAAGTTTCTTAACTTCGAACACAAAAACAGAGCCATGTCCCAAGAAGAAAAGCTGGAGGTGGCCCTGAGGGCCTTGGCTGTCATTATCAGACTGGAGCTACACTAAAGAAACCATTTTATATCAAGGTGACTGTTTCTAAACTTTTTAGAAAGTTAAGAATTACATATTTTGAATTAAGTCTGTCCTGGGAGAGGGTTTGTCTTATTTTAAACATACAGTATATACTTGTTTCATACATTTTTTTCTTTCTATTTTCTCAGCATCCACTGGGAATTTACCCCTGACTCTGACCCCATGTGACTCTTGTAGGCTATCAATGATGAGGACCCAGGACAGTGGTCTGTGGTTTGGCACCATTTTATTACTGGCATTGAAACTAATATTATCTTGCAGCCTTTAAAGCTCTTACACATAGCTGTATATACAACCTGAATTTAGGAAAGAAAGACAGTAAGAAATGCCACCTGATCACTGCCTCCAAATTGGTTCTTATTCTCTTCAGCAGACCCCGAGCTATTAAGCCACTAAAGTGTGGGGTTGAAAGTAGCAAAATGAATAGAACCTCCTTTAAAAATATGGTTTACGGCCCACAATCATCCACCCACATCTGGCCTTCATACATCTTCAACCAGAAGAGGGAGAATAAATAAACATTCTTTTCTGGATTAAGAGAAAAAGTTAAGATCTATTAAACATCATATTTTACATATCTTAGCTTATTTATTTATTTATTTATTTATTTATTTATTTATTTATTTATTTTATTAAGTGAGAGGCAGGGAGGCAGACAGGCTCCCACATGCACCCCTGCTGGGATGTATCTGCCAAGTCTCCTACCAGGGGATGCTCTGCTCATTTAGGGCCGTTGCTCTGTTGCTCTGTTGCTCTGCAACTGAACTCTCTTAGTGCCCAAGGCAAGGCCATGGAGCCATCCTCAGCACCCAGGGCTAACTTGCTCAAGCCTTTCGAGCCATGGCTTCAGGAGGAGGAGGGGGAGAGAGAGAAAGAGAGAGACAAGAGGGAGAGGTGAAGAAGCAGATGGTTGCTTCTCTTGTGTGCCTTGATCAAGAATCGAACCCAGGACTTTCATATGCTGGGCCGATGCTCTACTGCTGAGCCAACCAGGCAGGACCATATCTTAACTCCTTTCAACTCACAAGAGCACAGTGAAGTAAGTGTTGTTCCCTCAGTTTTTTAGTGGAGAATCTGAGACTTAGCATTTACAATGAGGCAAAGCCAACGTTTTAGTTCAGCCTACCAGATCCTAACCTCTTAGTTTATCTTAACTACTATACTTTTCTGCCTTTTGCCTCTTCCTTTGGTAATGGGAATAGAGTGAGTAAATAACTAAATAACCAGAGACAAGGTTAATAAGTGTACTTTTGTATCTATTTGGCATCATCATGTAGGATCTGTTACAAACAAACCCTGGCAACACTCTTATTTGACTATAAGCACAAGTGTTGTCCCTAGGTAGCTAAGATTTTGGTGTGGTAAGCCAAGAAGTAATAGGCACTCATCTTAGTTTCTTGCATCTTCAGACATTCAGCACTAAGTTATCCACGGTGACATTTTGAATTCCAGATGGTTTCACCCCAACATCCAAGGAACTTTGGAGCTAAATTTCTTTCTCATTTCCCACTATGGAACAAGCTCTATTTAATAATATTGAACTGTGAAAATACTAAATAGAATATCAAACAATACTCTTCTGCTAAATCCTATCATGTATTACAAAGTTGAACAGATTTTGAACAACTGATTCTCTGCTAATCAATTGTACTGACAGGAAAAATATTCAATCAGACCCTTAGGCTCAAATAGAGTGAGTATACAAGTACAATTAATTGTTGAAAGTCAGTTAGAGACTGACTTACTATACTAGTTACTGGGTTTTGTTGAAGTCTTCTATCTTGGATCTAATTTTCATATATTATAATTACTACCACTTAGTAAGCACTAGTTGTGTATGAGGCACCATACAAAATTCTATATAACTACCACTGTATTTCAGAGATTAACAAGGGGTGGAAAACAGATTCCTATATTATCCTGAGGAAATTGGCACACAGAAATTTGTCCAAAAAGTGCTACAGTCAGGACTCAAACCCAGGTAATCTGACTCCGAAGTTTACATTCCTAAGCACTGTGCTAGATGACTTCCACTCTTCCAAGAAAGAGAGTATTGCTAGCTTCTTAAATCATCCCACCTATGGATTCAATGTCATGCACTTGACAAATATTCTTATAAATTCTACCTCCTCTCTCCTATTCATCAGGGAATAGACTAGAGGAAATGTATAAAAATATCCAGCCACATTTGTCAAACATGATTTGTTTTTCAGGAGTACAGTAGAGACTCAGTAGATTTCCATTGATATCAGCTGAGGAAATCATCAATTCTGCTGCAAATCCACCTTGCATTTAATGCCATTCATTTGCCCTTATAGGTGATTTAATGTACATTCTTGGGACCTTAGTGTTCATACTGTTAAAGGCTAACATTGAAAGATACGAGAATGTGCTAGGAAACTTAAACTCTTTGAAAGTAAGTAGAATCTTTTTATACTTGTGTGAACTAGGTGACTTAATTAATAGACATGAGTGTTAGAGACTTCAGCTGGATCTAGGATAGTGAAGGGCATGAGCTCCTGAGTAAGCAAGGGGCAGTACCTCAGAAAAATTCTGAGCTCTCAGTCAAGGCTGTGTCCTTCAGTTCTTTGGAATATAAGGTCTTTTCTCTCCTTCTTCCCTATGAATCAATGCTATTATAGATTCAAAATAAGTAGAACATTAGTCAGGAAACCAAGCAGGGACACTGAGTCAATTTATGACCTAATTGCTGGTGTTTGGTCAATTACCTCCTCTCCATAGAATGTAGCTTAGATTTTCCTCCTATAAATTTGCTGAAAGCAAAACTATCTACTTCAACATCTCTCACATCAGGAAGACTTTTTTTTTTACTCAAACAAAATAGTACATATCACAGAAAACAACAAGAGCAAAAACAAAGCAGCTAAAACCTGATTTGCTTTGGCAGCTGAGTCCAGCAGCGCTGGGATCACTGGAAATGACTATGGGTGTGCCACCTTGCAGTACGTCTCTGGCCATTGGCTGCTGTTAATTAAGTCTATTGTTCAGCTATCAAAAAGAAGTCAAAAAAGAAAGTTATGGGACAAGCTCTCATTATACCAATGTCGAATGCATGCCTTGTCCCCATCAGTTGGTTCAGGTTTCCAGTGTCTTCAGAATTTGAAATGGATCATTCCTAATGACTCTCAAGGAAATTCTTGAATAAGCTACAGAGGGCTGAGAGTGCAAGGAAACCTAATGAACTAAATTCCAGGAAGTATGAAATGAGACCTTTCCTAGAGGGAAGAGAACAGTTATTTCAGGCTTGGTAGGATGCTGCACAAGAGAGAAGTCTGCTGAACAGGGATTAGGATAAATCAGTCAAACTTTTAACAGATTTTTAAAAGCGGCTTGCAAGATGGCATGAGAAATAAGAATTCCAACAAGACTAAACCACAGAAATACTCTGCACCCATTGATTAATTCTTTCCCTCAGTCATTCACTGCATGCTTGAGGGTGTTGTGCTGAAGACAAGAAGTCGTGCAGAAGAGCCAAGAGGGATTCTTCCAGAGGATCCTAGACTTTCAACAAATTGAACTTCAGTGGTCCTCCAAAGGCTGAGGGTGGGGAAGGAGGGCTGAGAAACATTCAAGGAGCACAGTACTGGAGAGCAAAGAGAACTTCCAAAGAGATGCAAAGAGTTAGGAGAAGGTGGAAAGCAAAGAGATCCTAGAAGTATTACCAGTACTCAGAAATCAAGGCCTTCTGGCTCTTTTGGTTCCTGAGATTAATATTAGAGGAGAGAGCAGAAAAAGACCACGTGGAGGAGGCCAAGAGAAGCAGCCAAGATGGCGAAGTGTTGAGTGAGAAGCCAGTTAGTGCAGAGTTTGTGCAGGGAGAAGGAAGGAGATGGGGAACAGAGGTGAATAAGGCTGGTGAGCTAGAAACCTTTGATTCTAGGAAACTCGGATAAGTCAGTAGCTTTGTGAGCACTGCATGTGAATGGCCACGATGGCAGCTCCTGGCCTTACCTTTGGTGTAGTCTGTGGCAGGATTTGATACAGATCGACAAGGAGCCACCACTATCTTTGAGTGGTGGAGTAGAGGACTGGCTGGTGTTATGGTTCCCCATGGCTGTCCTTTTGGGGACCATAGGCTGGCTGATTTTTACAGCCATGTGTGAGGAAACCAAGAGCTCTGTGGAAGAGGCTGCCTGGGACCTGCAAACTGAGCAGTGGAAGGAGCTGGAGCAAACATGGGAGAAAGAGACAACAACCCTGGAGCTGGAGCAAGCACCAGAGGAAGCTGACCAGGTTTGCGAGATTTGCCTGGAAAAGGAGCAGCTGCTGGAGGAGGATTCACAGGTTCGTGAGTTGCAGATTGCCCTGGATGTTGTGGAGAGCCAGCAGTGGTGGGAGGCCAGGGCTGAGGCCGAAGCTGGAGCTGCAAGGTCTGCAGAGCAGAAGGCAGCAGAATCCCAGGACTCGAGCCCAGCAGTGGGAGCTGATGTTTTCAGTTCCTCTTTGGAGGATGAGGAGAATCAGGCTGGAGTTGCAATCTGCAGTCTCCATAAGATGAGAGCCCAGCTGGAAGGAGCACCTACTATGGCTCTGGTACGTCTGCGATTTTGGGATATAGGGCTGGACACCATCATGCTCTCCAGAGCCAAGATGGAAATGCTGACTGCCATTGCCATGTGCCCCTCTTTGGGACAGTGTAAGACCTACCAGGATGGCAGAAATTAGGGGGTGGCTAATGCCCCATGTGCGTGGACTTATTTCCTGGACTATGACCTGAGTGGGCACTGACTCCTTTGTTGAATGGACTTATGGATTTTGGACAATGAGAAAAACCCTGATGGGGGTGGGGGGCGGCTTTGCTGGAAGCACTCCCCTTCCCTGGGAAGCTTTTTCCATGGCTAGAAAGAAGGCCAAGGACATTTTGCGCTTTGGGCAAAGTGCTCAGAGACTGGTGAAGTGTACCTTTGTGATTGTTGAAACTGTATGTAATTTGTATAATGTGCCTAATTTCCTTGCATAGGAATGCCAGTGATGTAGATTGTGGGTAGTAAAGTGAGCATAGGGGTAGATTGTTGGGCAGATAAAATATATTATGCTCACTTTGTTAAAGATGGCACTGCCCACATGGAAGCCTGTTGCCCAGGTGATATTAGTGTGTGTTGGGGGCAGGCTGTGGGCAGGCAGGATCCTTGTAGCCTGGGGCTTGGTTTTAGGACTAAGCCTTTCCCATCCTTTTTTGATGTGGGTGGTACAATCCCATCATGCCTCAGGTAAGTGACTTTGTATTAGAGACTTCCCCTGTTTTGTATGTTGGATTAGAGGTTTGGATTTCTACACTATAAAATGAGGGCAGAACGGGAGCTTGCTCTCTTGGTTCCTGAGATTAGCATTAGAGAGCAGAGAGGAGAGCAGAAAGGCCACGTGGAGTAGGCCAGGGGAAGCAGCCAAGATGGCGGAGTGTTGAGTGAGGAGCCAGTTTGTGCAGGGAAAAGGAAGGAGATGGGGAACAGAGGTGAGTAAGTCTGGTGAGCTAGAAACCTTTGATTCTAGGAAACTCGGATAAGTCAGTAGTTTTGTGAGCACTGAATGTGAGCGGGTTTTAGAGCCCAGTGTGTGTTTTACTTGCCTGCCGGGTGCAAGCTAGGATTAAAGATGATGGCCCACCAAAAAAAAAAAAAGAAAGAAAGAAAGAAAGAAAGAAAGAAAGAAAGAAAGAAAGAAAGAAAGAAAGAAAGAAAGAAATCAAGACTTTCTGGAGGGAAATTTTATCAGGTAAACTGAATCTAACTGAAGCTACATCAGATCTAAATATATATTAGATTGACTCATTATTAATCTTACAGAATAAGAAACATACCATTTTCTAGAGGCAAATAATATTTTCTTAAGTCTCTGCTGGCCTTTTCCTCATGGTATGTAGGACACAATAAAAACATATGAGACTTTTGAAATAGCAGGAACATGTGAACCATGGTCAAATAAGAACTAATCAATAGGAAAAGAGTCAGAGATGACTCAAAAGTTACTAATATATGATAGAGAATTTAAAATAATTATAAAAATAGGTGAAATATTTGGAAGGAATGGTAAACAATGTGTGTGAACAAATGGAGTATTTCAGCAGAAAGTGTAAAAAAAAAAAGAACCAAATAGAAATGCTATAAATAAAAAAACAAAAAGTCAAAGCCCTGACCACATAGCTTAGTTGCTTAGAGAGTTTCCTAATGTGCCAAGGTTACGGGTTCAATCCCCAGTCAGGGTACATACAAGAAACAACTAATAAGTAAATGGAACAACAAATCATTTTTTTTCCTCTCTCTCCCTCTAGAAGAAAAATCAATAAAATCAACAAATAAATTTTTATAATGTTAGAAATAAAATTTTTATTTTATGGTTTTAACAACAGACTGAACATAATATATAGAAGGGTCAGTGAGCTTAAAGTTGGGCCAAGGGAAATTATCCAAACTGATTCACAAAAGAAAAATAATGAAAAACATATAACAAAGCATCAGCCATCTGTGAATCATTATATTATGTAATTGAAGTCCCAGAAAAAGGAGAGAAAGAGACAGAGAGTGAAATATAATAGAACAAAAGAAATATCTGAAGATTGATAAATAAAATTAACCCACAGATCCAGTAAGCAAGATAAACTCAAAGAAAACCATAATTAGAAACAGAGAAGTCACATTGCTAAAATACAAAGATAAAAAATAATTTTGAAAGAAGCCAATAGGAAAAGAAATATTACTCATTGAACAATAGGAATTTCAGGTGACTTTATAGAAACAATAGCTGCAGAGACAATGAAACACCATCTGTAAGTACTGAGAGAAGGAGCAGTCATCTAGACTGCCATGCTCAGTGAAAACAGTCTTCAAAATAGAGACAAAACAAAGACATTTGAACATATAAAAATATAGCTAATTCCTTGTCAGCATCCCTATGCTAAAAGTCCTTAAGGCTGGAAGGAAACGCGTCCGGATGGATGGCACACAGCTTCCCGAAGGAACTGAGGGCATGGGAAGCAGAAAGCTGCAGGTAAATGGGAAGTCTTTCCTATTACCTAGCTATTTCTCTACAGTAATACAAACTTTTTTTTATTATTATTTAGACAATTAAATTTGACAAAGTAACATTGGTCAACTAGTGTACATAGATTTAGAGAAAACATCTCCACATCACTTGGACAATCGATTATGTTGTATACCCATCACCCAAAATCAAATCATCCTCCATCACCCCATATTTGTTTCTCTTTATGCCCCCCTTCTACCCCCACAATCTTATCCCTCCCCCTCCCCCTGGTAACCATTGCACTCTTATCTATATCTATGAGTCTCGTTTTGTGTCCCAACTATGTATGGAATTATACAGTTCTTAGCTTTTTCTGATTTACTTATTTCACTCAATATAATGTTATCTAGGTCCATCCATGTTGTCATAAATGATCCTATGTCATCATTTCTTATGGCTGAGTAGCATTCCATAGTATATATGTACCACATCTTCTTTACCCAATCCTCTAATGAAGGGCATTTCTGTTGTTTCCATGTCTTGGCCACTATGAACAATGCAGTGATGAACATGAGGGTGCATGTGTCTTTACATACCAATGTTCTTGAGTTTTGGAGGGTCTATACCCAGCAGGGGGATTGCTGGGTCATATAGTAGTTCTAGTCTTAATTTTTTAAGGAACCACCATATGTTCTTCCATAATGGTTGTACTGATGATTTACATTCCCAAGAGTGAATGAAGGTTCCTTTCTCTCCACAGCCTCTCCAACACTTGTTATTACCTGTCTTGTTGATAATAGCTAATCTAACAAGCGTGAGGTGGTATCTCATTATAGTTTTGATTTGCATTTCTCTAATAGCTGGTGAAGATGAGCATCTTTTCATATATCTATTGGCCATTTGTATTTCTTCTTGGGAGAAGTGTCTGTTCATGTCCTCTTCCCATTTTCTTATTGGAGAGTTTGCTTGTTTGTCACTGAGTTTTGTGAGTTCTTTGTATATTTTGGATATTAGGCCCTTTATCTGCGCTGTTGTTTGAGAATATCATCTCCCATGTAGTTGGCTGTCTGTTTGTTTTGTTGTCAGTTTCTCTTGCTGTGCAAAAGCTTCTTAGTCTGATGTAGTCCCATTCATTTATCTTTACTTTCACTTCTCTGGCCTTTGGAGTCAAATTCATAAAATGCTTTTTATGGCCAAGGTCCATGAGTTTAGTACCTATGTTTTCTCTTTGTAATTTATTGTTTCGGGTCCAATATTTAGGTCTTTGATCCATTTTGAATTAATTTTAGTACAAGGGGACAAACTGTAGTCGAGTTTCATTCTTTTGCATGTGGCTTTCCAGTTTTCCCAGCACCATTTATTGAAGAGGCTTTCTTTTCTCCATTGTGTATTTTTGGCTCCTTTATCAAAGATAATTTTTCCATTTATATGTGGTTTTATTTCTGGGCTCTCTATTCTGTTCCATTGGTCTGTGTGTCTATTTTTCTGCCAGTACCATTCTGTTTTGATTGTCATGGCTTTGTAGTGTAATTTGAAATCAGGTATTGTTATTCCTCCAGCTTTTTTTTTTTCTTCTTAGGATTACTTTGGCTATTTGAGGTTTTCTACAGTTCCATATAAACCTGATGACTTTTTGTTCCATTTCTTTAAAAAATGAGATTGGAATTTTAATTTTTTTAATTTTTTTTTTTGTATTTTTCTGAAGCTAGAAACGGGGAGAGACAGACAGACTCCCGCATGCGCCCGACTGGGACCCACCCGGCACGCCCACCAGGGGGCAATGCTCCACCCACCAGGAGGCAATGCTCTGCCCCTCCGGGGTGTCGCTCTTTTGTGACCAGAGCCACTCTAGCGCCTGGGGCAGAGGCTAAGGAGCCATCCCCAGCGCCCGGGCCATCTTTGCTCCAATGGAGCTTCGGCTGCGGGAGGGGAAGAGAGAGACAGAGAGGAAGGAGAGGGGGAGGCGTGGAGAAGCAGATGGGCGCTTCTCCTGTGTGCCCTGGCTGGGAATCGAACCCGGGACCTCCGCATGCCAGGCCGACGCTCTACCACTGAGCCAACCGGCCAGGGCCGAGATTGGAATTTTGATGGGAATTGCATTAAATTTGTATATCACTTTAGGTAATATAGTCATTTTGACTGTATTTATTCTTCCTATCCAAGAACAAGGAATATTTTTCCATTTCATTGTATCTTTTTTTTTTTTTCCATTTTTAGTTTGTTTTTTTTGTTTTGTTTTGTTTTTTATAATTTTATTTTTTTAATGGGGTGACATCAATAAATCAGGATACATATATTCAAAGATAACAAGTCCAGGTTATCTTGTCGTTCAATTATGTTGCATACCCACCACCCAAAGTCAGATTGTCCTCCGTCACCCTCTATCTTGTTCTCTCTGTGCCCCTCCCCCTCCCCCTTTCCCTCTCCCATTCCCCCCTCCCCCCCGTAACCACCACACTCTTATCAATGTCTCTTAGTTTCACTATTATGTCCCACCTACGTATGGAATAATACAGTTCCTGTTTTTTTCTGATTTACTTATTTCGCTTCGTATCATGTTATCAAGATCCCACCATTTTGCTGTAAATGTTCCGATGTCATCATTTCTTATGGCTGAGTAGTATTCCATAGTGTATATGTGCCACATCTTCTTTATCCAGTCATCTATTGATGGGCTTTTTGGTTGTTTCCATGTCCTGGCCACTGTGAACAATGCTGCAATAAACATGGGGCTGCATGTGTCTTTACGTATCAATGTTTCTGAGTTTTGGGGATATATACCCAGTAGAGGAATTGCTGGGTCATAAGGTAGTTCTATTTTCAGTTTTTTGAGGAACCACCATACTTTCTTCCATAATGGTTGTACTACTTTACATTCCCACCAACAGTGGATGAGGGTTCCTTTTTCTCCACAGCCTCTCCAACATTTGCTATTACCTGACTTGCTAATAACAGCTAATCGAACAGGTGTGAGGTGGTATCTCATTGCCGTTTTGATTTGCATTTCTCTAATAGCTAAAGAAGATGAGCATCTTTTCATATATCTGTTGGCCATTTGTATTTCTTCCTGGGAGAAGTGTCTATTCATATCCTCTTCCCATTTTTTTATTGGATTGTTTGTTTGTTTGTTGTTGAGTTTTATGAGTTCTTTGTATATTTTGGATATTAAGCCCTTATCTGAGCTGTTGTTTGAAAATATCATTTCCCATTTAGTTGGCTTTCTGTTTATTTTGTTATCAGTTTCTCTTGCTGAGCAAAAACTTCTTAGTCTGATGTAGTCCCATTCATTAATTTTTGCCTTCACTTCTCTTGCCATTGGAGTCAAATTCATAAAATGCTCTTTAAAACCCAGGTCCATGAGTTGAGTACCTATGTCTTCTTCTATGTACTTAATTGTTTCAGGTCTTATGTTTAGATCTTTGATCCATTTTGAGTTAATTTTTGTACAGGGAGAGAGACTGTAGTCCAGTTTCATTCTTTGCATGTGGCTTTCCAGTTTTCCCAGCACCATTTATTGAAGAGGCTTTCTTTTCTTCATTGTGTGTTGTTGGCCCCTTTATCAAAAATTATTTGACTATATATATGTGGTTTTATTTATGGACTTTCTATTCTGTTCCATTGGTCTGAGTGTCTATTTTTCTGCCAATACCATGCTGTTTTGATTGTCGTGGCCCTATAATAGAGTTTGAAGTCAGGTATTGTTATGCCCCCAGCTTCATTCTTTTTCTTTAGGATTGCTTTGGCTATTCGGGGTTTTTTATAGTTCCATATAAATCTGATGATTTTTTGCTCTATTTCTTTAAAAAATGTCATTGGAAGTTTGATGGGAATTGCAATAAATTTGTATATTGCGTTGGGTAATATAGCCATCTTGATTATATTTATTCTTCCTAGCCAAGAACAAGGTATATTCTTCCATCTCATTATATCTTTTTCAATTTCCCTTAACAATGGTTTATAGTTTTCATTATATAAGTCCTTTACATTCTTTGTTATGTTTATTCCTAAGTATTTTATTTTTTTTGTTGCAATCGTGAAGGGGATTATTCTTTTGAGTTCCTTCTCAGTTGTTTCATTGTTGGCATATAGAAAGGCTATTGACTTCTGTATGTTAATTTTGTATCCTGCGACCTTACTGTATTGGCTTATTGTTTCTAGTAGTCTTTTTGTGGATTCTTTGGGGTTTTCGATGTATAGGATCATATCATCTGCAAAAAGTGATACCTTTACTTCTTCTTTTCCGATATGGATGCCTTTTATTTCTTTGTCTTGTCTGATTGCTCTGGCTAGAACCTCTAGTACCACATTAAATAAGAGTGGAGAGAGTGGACAACCCTGTCTTCTTCCTGATTTAAGGGGGAAAGCCTTCAGTTTAGTGCCATTTAATATGATGTTAGCTGATGGTTTATCATATATGGCCTTTATCATGTTGAGATATTTTCCTTCTATACCCATTTTGTTGAGAGTCTTAAACATAAAATTGTGTTGTATTTTATCAAAAGCCTTTTCTGCATCTATTGATAAGATCATGTGGTTTTTGTTCTTTGTTTTGTTGATATGGTGTATTACATTAACCGTTTTACGTATGTTGAACCATCCTTGAGATTCTGGGATGAATCCCACTTGATCATGATGTATTATTTTTTTAATATGTTGTTGTATTCGATTTGCTAGTATTTTGTTTAGTATTTTAGCATCTGTATTCATTAGAGATATTGGTCTGTAGTTTTCTTTTTTTGTGCCATCCTTGCCTGGTTTTGGGATGAGGGTTATGTTGGCCTCATAAAATGTGTTTGGAAGTATTGCTTCTTCTTCAATTTTTTGGAAGACTTTGAGTAGAATAGGAGCCAAGTCTTCTTTGAATGTTTGATAAAATTTGCTGGTATAGCCGTCAGGGCCTGGACTTTTATTTTTGGGGAGGTTTTTAATGTTTTTTTCTATTTCTTCTCTACTGATAGGTCTGTTTAGGCTTTCTGCTTCTTCTTGACTCAGTCTAGGAAGGTTGTATTTTTCTAGGAATTTATCCATTTCTTCTAGGTTGTTGAATTTAGTGGCATAAAGTTTTTCATAGTATTCTACAATAATTCTTTGTATATCTACGGTGTCCGTGGTGATTTCTCCTCTTTCATTTTGGATTTTGTTTATATGAGTTCTTTCTCTTTTTTCCTTGGTAAGTCTTGCCAAGGGTTTGTCAATTTTGTTGATCTTTTCAAAGAACCAGCTCCTTGTTCTATTAATTTTTTCTATAGTTTTTCTGTTCTCTAATTCATTTATTTCTGCTCTGATTTTTATTATCTCCTTTCTTCGGCTGGTTTTGGGTTGTCTTTGTTCTTCTTTTTCTGGTTCCTTAAGGTGAGAAGTTAAGTGGTTCACTTGGGCTCTCTCTTGTTTGTTCATATATGCCTGAAGCGATATGAACTTTTCCCTCTTATCACTGCTTTTGCTGCATCCCATAGATTCTGATATGTCGTATTGTCATTTTCATTAGTCTGTATATATCTTTTGATCTCTGCACTTATTTCCTCTTTGACCCATTCATTTTTTAAAAGTATGTTGTTTAGTTTCCACATTTTTGTGGGATTTTTTTCCTCTTTTTTGCAGTTGAATTCTAGTTTCAAGGCTTTATGATCAGAAAATATGCTTGGTACAACTTCAATTTTTCTGATTTGCTGATGTTGTTTTTGTGGCCCAACATATGGTCAATTCTTGAGAATGATCCATGTACACTGGAGAAAAATGTATACTCAGTCACTTTGGGATGAAATGTCCTGTAGATGTCTATCATATCCAGGTGCTCTAGTGTTTTGTTTAAGGCCACTATGTCTTTGTTGATTCTCTGTTTGGATGACCGATCTAGAGCCGTCAGCGGTGTATTGAGGTCTCCAAGTATGATTGTATTTTTGTCAGTTTTTGTTTTAAGATCAATAAGTAGCTGTCTTATATATTTTGGTGCTCCTTGGTTTGGTGCATATATATTAAGAATTGTTATGTCTTCTTGATTCAGTGTCCCCTTTGCCATTATGAAATGGCCATTTTTGTCTCTGAGTACTTTTCCTGTCTTGTAGTCAGCATTATCCGATATGAGTATTGCTATTCCTGCTTTTTTTTGGATGTTATTTGCTTGGAGTATTGTTTTCCAGCCTTTCACTTTGAATTTGTTTTTATCCTTGTTACTTAGATGTAGGCAGCATACAGTTGGATTTTATTTTTTAATCCATTCTGCTACTCTGTGCCTTTTTATTGGTGAGTTTAATCCGTTTACATTTAGTGTAATTATTGATACTTGTGAGTTCCCTATTGCCATTTTATATCTTGCTTTCTGTTAGTTTTGTGTCTTGTTTGATCCTTCTCTTTCGTTTTTCTATCTTTTGTTTTTATTTGGTTGTATTCCATACATCTTTCCTCTGTTGCTATCTTTTTTATCTCATGTGCTTCTGTGGTGGTTTTTTCAGTGGTGGTTACCTTTGAGTAATGAAAAGGGTCCCTACCCTGTTCATTGTAGCGAACTATTTTGTGAGTACTTTTGCACTCCATCGTCCTTTGCTACTGTTAATCTCCATCTTCTCCCCCTCTTTCTTTTTGTTGTTGTCACAGTTTAAATTTGGTTTTATTGTGTTCTTCTTGGAGCTTTTACTTGTGGCTCTGTTTTTTTTTGTTCTTTGTATCTGATTGGAGAACCCCCTTTAGTAATTCCTGGAGTGGGGGTTTTCTGATGATAAATTCCCTCATCTTTTCTGTATCTGTGAATGTTTTTATTTCTCCTTCGTATTTGAAGGATAGCTTTGATGGGTATAGTATTCGTGGCTGAAAGTTCCTCTCTTTCAGGACTTTAAATATTGGGGTCCACTCTCTTCTAGCTTGTAGAGTTTCTGCTGAGAAACCTGATGATAATCTAATGGGCCTTCCTTTATATGTTGTATTCTTCTTTTCCCTGGCTGCCTTGAGAATTTTTTCTTTGCTGTTGGTTTGTGTCAATTTCATTATGATATGCCTTGGAGTAGGTTTGTTGGGGTTAAGAAAACTCGGAGTTCTGTTTGCTTCTTGAACTTGAGGCTTTAGTTCTTTCCACAGGCTTGGGAAGTTCTCATCTATTATTTGTTTGAGTATGTTCTCCATTCCATTTTCTCTCTCTTCTCCCTCTGATATACCTATTATTCTTATGTTATTCTTTTTGATGGAGTCAGATAATTCTTGTAGGGCTATCTCATTTTTTTTAATTTTTGAGTCTCTTTCTTCTTCTCTCTGTTGTGCCTCAAGTTGCTTGTCTTCTATTTCACTAATCCTCTCTTCTATCTGACCTGTTCTATTAGCTAAGCTTGTTATTTCGTTTTTCAGCTCGTGAATTGAGTTTTTCATCTCTGTTTGATTTGTTTTTATAGTTTCAATTTCCTTGGACATATATTCTTTGTGTTCATTGAGTTGTTTTCTGAGCTCCCTAAATTGCCTTTCTGTGTTTTCTTGTATATCTCGGAGGATTTTTAGTATTTCTATCTTGAATTCTCTGTCATTTAGCTCCAAGGTTTCCAATATATTAAATTTTTTCTCCATAGATTTTTCCTCATCTAGCTGTGTTACCTCTCTTTCTTTTGTATCCATGATATTCGATTTTCTCTTTCTTAATGGCATCTGAGGGTGGTTTTGTTGATAGTATTAATGAGATTTAATAAAGAATAAAAAGTTAAAAAAAATAACCATAAAAAAATAAAAAATCGAAAAGAGTTGTTTTTTTTTTAAAAAAATTAATAATGAAATAAAGAAAAATAAAATAAAAATTAAAAAAAGGAAATTATTCCCCCCCTCCTTTTTTCCTCTCCTCTCCTCTCCCCTCTTTTTTGAGAAAATCTTGTGGTGGACTGTGAATTATAACAAACAATGCCTGTGATGGAGGGCCTGAATTGGGGAAAAGTAATAAAGGGGCAAAAAAAAAAAAAAAAAAAAAAGGAAAGAAAAAAGAAAAAAAAAGAGCGTATGGACCCACAAAAAGCAAATAAGGAAAAAATTTGGGTCAAGGATGAAATGATTTGCTTTTAGGTGTTGGTTGTCTAAGAGTTATGATGAGAGGAATAAGAGGAAAACGGAAAAATGGGGGGACAAATTAAAAAATTACTATTGTATTTAGTGGAACAAGAACTAGATAATATGGAGAGCCAGGGATGAGAGCACTGCTAGTGAGTTAAAAAGGTGAAGTAAAAACCCCCCAAAATGCCACAAAGATAGGTTTGAGTCCCAGATAAGATAATTTGTTTGTTACTGAGGTTTGAATGAGAGGAGATGTAAAGGAGAAAGGAAGAAACTAATATAGAGGGAGAAAAGAAAGAGAGAGAGAGAAAAAAAGAGGGAACCACTAAAAGAAGAAAAAAGAAAGGAGAGAGAGAGAGAGTTAAGGGTTTTGGAGTGCAACCCTCATAGAGAGAAAGGAAGAGAAGAGAAAAGATAATGGGAGATGTAACACTTATGGGTAGTGTAGTTCAAGGAGAGGAGAGAGTAAGACTGGTAGAGAGTTAATCGGCCAAATTGGAGGAGGAAAAAAAAGTATCAAGAATGAAGATAAGAGAAACAAACGAACAAATATAATAAAATGGGATAGGTTATAAAGTCTGCAGATTATTCTTGATTTTGAGAGGTTATCTTCTTGCTTTTTCTTTTCTCTCCCTCTTCCTGGTCGGTGACTCTGTACCCCGGGTTCTGCCCCTTTGGCACGCTCAGGTAGAGGTTTGCAGTTGATAAGTCTCTATGGCAATGTCATGTATTGTGCTTTAGTCTCATTGGCAGTCGAAGCTCAATAGCATTTATAGGCTCCGACAGTGAGAGAGTCCGTGTTCCTGGAGCCTTTCTCCTAGTCTTTCCTTCCTTAATTAGTAGCCTGATAATCCAGCTATGGGGTTGCTGCTGCATCTGCCTGGATAGTAAGAGGCTCAAAGAGCTGGCAACTCCCCACTCTATTTCCACTCAGCACAGGGCTCTGGGTAAGGCTCAGTCAATCAGAGCTGCTAGCATAATCAGGCGGGCTTTCTGCCCACTCAAAGACCTCTGGCTCTGCCACTCTGTCCGGTAACAGAAGCGGGCGCCCACTTCCGGGGCGCTTGGAGGAAACTCTCACTCACTGTCTGCGACCAGGATATCCGGCCAGCAGTCTCACGCTCTGAGTGAAACCCCCAACCACAGGGAAAAGTTGTGGCTTTGGAATTGAGTCTCACTCCGTCCCCTTGCGCGGCTTTTGCAAGGCGCTGGGGCGGCTCGAGATTCCGCTTTGGCCCACACAAAGGCCCCTGACTCTGCCCCTCTGTGCGATAACACGGGCGCGCACTGCCGAGGCACTCGGAGGAATCGCTCACTCCTTATCTGCGTGCGCAAACCAGGATATGAGGCCGGCCGCGGTTCCCTCTGAGTGAAACACCCTCCAGCACGGAAAATCTCCACCGTTGGAATTGAGTCTCGCTCCGTCCCCGTGCGCGGCTTTTGCAAGGCGCTGGGGCGGCCCGAGATTCCGCTTTGGCCCACACAAAGGCCCCTGACTCTGCCCCTCTGTGCGATAACACGGGCGCGCACTGCCGAGGCACTCGGAGGAATTGCTCACTCCTTATCTGCGTGCGCAAACCAGGATATGAGGCCGGCCGCGGTTCCCTCTGAGTGAAACACCCTCCAGCATGGAAAATCTCCACCGTTGGAATTAGTTCTCACTCCCTCCCGTGCGTGGCTTTCCCAGGAAGAAATTCTCGCCCACTAACTGCGCACCGACCAGGAGACCGGGTAAAATGGCCGCTCTGCTTTTCTTTCTTTATTTGGGTTTGGCGCAAGTGTTAGCTTGTATTGCCCGGGTTGCCACAGGATCAGATTTTCCTCGGCTTGGATCTCTGTGCCACAGCCTGGTTCGGCCGTTTGTGCTGCGGCAGCCTGGATCTATTCACCCCCTTTGCCCACCTCAGTTTCTATATTCACAGTTACCAGAGAAAGCCGCCCTGTTTAGGTTAGTGAGGAAGGAGGAGCATTTCTTACTCCCTATTTCCTTCGGGGTTTGGTTATATATTTAGCCAATTTTTCACTCAATCATACCTTTGGGTGTATTGCGAAGCATCTGGAAGCTCCAAGTATAGGTTTTTCTGTTTCTGGTTGAAGATCTTGTTGAGTTTTGGGGGAGATTTATCGGTATCGCTTCCTACCCCGCCATTACTCTGACGTCATTGTATCTTTTTTGATTTCCCTTAACAATGTTTTGTAGTTTTCATTATATAGGTCCTTTACATTCTTTGTTATTTTTATTCCTAGGTATTTTATTCTTTTTCTTGCAACCGTAAAAGGGATTATTAGTTTAGTTCATTTTTAGAAGTTTCATTATTGGCACATAAGAAAGCAATAGATTTTTGCATATTGATTTTGTATCCTGTAACCTTACTGTATTGGTTTATTGTTTCTAATAGCCTTTCTGTGTTGTCTTTGAGGTTTTCTATATACAGGATCATGTCATCTGCAAAAAGTGAAACTTTTACTTCTTCTTTTCCAATGTGAATACCTTTTATTTCTTTCTCTTGTCTGATTGCTCTGGCTAGAACTTCCAGCACTATGTTGAACAGGAGTGGAGAGAGTGGGCAATTTTGTCTTGTTCCTGATTTTAGAGGAAAAGTTTTCATTTTTTTACCATTTAGTATGATGTTAACTGATGGGTTGTCATAAATAACCTTTATTATACTGACATATTTCCCTTCTATACCTATTTTTGAGTGTTTTAAACATAAAAGGATGTTGTATTTTATAAAATGCCTTTTCTGCATTTATTGATAGGATAATGTTTTGTTCTTTGTTTTAGTAATACATTTCTTTAAACAATTTTAATTGTTTAAAAGAAGAAAGAATACCATATTCTGTGGGGTTTATACAATATATAGAAGTAAAATAAGACGGGACAACAAAGAATGGAGGTGGGAAATGGAATATTCTGTCATAGGTAGTACCCCATCACAAATTAATATAATATTGTTTAAAGATTGACAGCACTAAGTTAAAAATGAACACTGCACTCTTTAAATACATGACTAAAATATAATACATAAAGGTATAAATCTAAAAATTTTTGGAAAAGAGATATTTTAAAACCATATTTATTTATCCAAAGAAGACAGGAAGGAAAAAGACTCACACACAGACACATACAAATAAAAAACTAATACCAAGCTGATAGGCTTAAGCCCACTATATCAATAATTGCCTAAAATTTAAATAGATTATAGTCTGCAATTAAAAGTAAGAGGTTATCAGGCTGGAATTTAAAATGATGTTTGGAAGAAGCACCACTTCCAATATCACAGACACAGGTTGAAAATACAAGGGTGGAAAAAGGTACACTATGCAGACACTTTGCATAAGGAACCTGCAGGTACTACATTACCATCAGGCAAAGTAAACTTCAAGAAAAAGAGTGTTACCAGACATAAAGAGGGCAAATTTTTTGATTAAAAAGAGTCAACTCATCCAAAAGCCATAAACATCCCAGATTTGTATGCATCCAATTTTAAGTTTTAAAATTTATAAAGCAAAATCTGCTAGAACTAAAAAAAGAAATAGACTATTCCTGAATTAATAGAACACATGGATAAAAATTTAAAAAACAGTAAGCACAGAAAATTAATTAATCAAATTCCATCATCTTAGAGAAAGGAACTGATTAAGTAATTCACTTGGGATCATGCAAGTAATCAGGAATGAAACCAAAAGTAAAAAAGCTATTCCCTTCAGATGATCTGCCTGTTCCCATACCTCACTGTTCTGTTCTTCCATCTTTACTTCTTGTGAGAATTTAAATTCTTCCTTTAAAGGACATTGTTTCTTGTTATAGAAGGCAACAGAACTCATCCAACTATTTTTAGGTGAAGACATGGGGCTTTCTTATAGGAGTCGTGTGGTGATCAAGCTACATGTTTCCGACAGCTGAGGTGTTCTCAATGCACTGAATTGTAAGTGAGGCTTGTTACAGGCCTTAGACCAGGGTCCATATAGAAAAAAGCTCCTTCTCTCTTTATCTCGTGATTTCATTCATAATGACACTACTGGTGACCTAGAATGGAAACCATCACTTCCTTTTCAAGTTTAAAACCCAGCAGAGTATTCTGAGCTGTAACTGAAGAATCAAATAAATCAAAGAATCATTCACTCTTCTCCTGATAGAAATCCCCTCATTTTCCTCTGAATAGTTCCCCTGACCCAGTTAGAGTCCATAATGTTCCTGTGGTATTCATTTTAACTCATCTCTAACAAATTACTTGATCTGATCTATTTGTACATTTTATTGATGCCACATTTGCCCCAACCACTGCGATTGCATCAGGATTGAGATGTAACCCAATATAAGCCATTAAGACACCATCTGGGCTCTTTTTGCTAGGACTTATATTTTGTTGAAAGATAGATGCATAGTTCCTTTTCTGCTAAACTTAGAAATGTAAAAATGCAAGCTTTCTGCTCCCATGGGCTATAAATGAAAGGATTTTACTGGCTAGGGATGCTAACAGAAAAGATGACAAGAGGAAGAGAGAGAAAGAGAGAGACTGGTATGTGGTAATACTGCTAACACTCTAAATCAAGCACAAATATTTCCTTCTATTTTAAATTGGTTTTCTATATTGAATTTTTAAAAATCACATTTAAATTTAAAAAAATCTCAACTTACTGATAAGGAGCCCAAAAAGGATGATATCTAAGAGACATGTGAATTTCTAAACAGTGCCCAAACTCTAGAGAGGCGCTGATCAGCTCTATTCCAAGGATAAGGAAACCCCAATGGAGTGTGCCTGGGTTAGGCATGGGAGAGAAAGGCAGCCAATGAGCTGAACTAACTTAGAGTCTTGATTTCATGGATTTGAATTAGAGAACTTAAAAGGAAATTGAGATGATTGTTGCTATGGACTAAATGTGTCCTCCCATGGTAAGATTTAACCTTATCCCCAATGTGATGGTATGAGGAGGTGGGGCTCTAGGAAAGTAATTAGCATTAGATGAGATCATGAGGGCAGAGCCCTCATGAATGGGATTAGTACCATTATAAGAGTCACAAGGCAGCTTGAGTCATTTCTCTCCTTCTGTTATGAGAGAATGCAAGAAGTCAGGAGTGACCTGCAAACTAGAAGAGGGTCCACACCAGACCTTGAGCATGCTGGAACTGTGATCTCAGACTTCTCGCCTCCAGACTTGAGAGAAATAAATTTCTGTTGTTTATTAGGTACTCAGTCTGTGGTATGCTTTTTTATAGCAGCCTGAAATAAGATTGTTGGTGATCAGAAATGAAACTTAAAATATTAAATAGATTTTTTTTCTTAAACATGAAAGTATAAGGTAGATTTAGCTCTTTCTGGTAGAATTAGGATGCAAAAATCATGGTAACCCCAAGTTAAGAAGCAACAGAAACCATTAAAAAAGCAGAAGTCATGAAGTAGAGAAAATATATTCAGAGAAGAGGGAAGGAGCAGGCAAGTCAAGAATGAAAGATGAGCAGAAAATTAGCAGAAATGATAGACTATGTGGTCCAACAGAGAGAGAAAGATGAACAGAGAAATAAGCTCTGAGATAATTCTAAGGGTCTTTCAAATTCCATTTGCTACCAGACCTAGCTTGTCTCCAGCAGTTCTTGTTTTGCAATGCTACCAGAAGCTACAGGCCCAAGTTTCCCGTAGTCCTAGTCTCATCTCAGCTCCAGTGCCTATCAGTTTTGTAAACTTGAGCTAGTTATTTAGTTTACCAGGATACTATTTTTTCACCTGCAATGGGATAATGATAGTACTTGATTCACTGGATTGTTGTAAAAATAATCTAATCAAAATAAGGGTCTCAGGATAGTAAGTGGCACATGGTAAGTACTCAATAAATAAGACTATTATTCATTCAAATACATGTTGAGAATCTAATATTGACAGTCTTCTACACACCAGGGATACAGTGATTGAATAAAACAAAATCCTTGTTCAGTTAAAAAAAAATCAAAATATCCAACCCATGGAGATTATATATTACTTTTTCTGTCTCATTTATTACCTCCCAGGATATCTTTTTGATAGTTTACTAATTGCCTTATTTGAATTGTCTCAATTAAGAATCTATACCTTATATCCAAAACTATATAATCAAAACTGGCAGCCTGGCAGAGTGGAGAAGACTGAGGATCTAGGGACATGCCTCGGCATTTAAGTGTTGCCTTCTGAAAATTTTCTCAAACTTTCCATACCCTAATTTGCTCCCATGGGAAATAAGCAAAGTACATAAAAAATAAAATAGTTTATGAGACTTTTTGACCTCACCGATCCTTCTTGTACTCAAAATTCATTATTCTCCTGTCCTTGTTATTATTATTATTATTATTATTATTATTATTTTGTATTTTTCTGAAGTTGGAAACGGGGAGGCAGTCAGACAGACTCCTGCATGCACCCGACCGGGACCCACCTGGCATGCCCACCAGGGGCAATGCTCTGCCCATCTGGGGCGTTGCTCTGTTGCAATCAGAGCCATTCTAGAGCCTGAGGCAGAGGCCATAGAGCCATCCCCAGCGCCCGGGCCAACTTTGCTCCAATGGAGCCCTGGCCGCAGGAGGGGAAGAGAGAGACAGAGAGGAAGGAGAAGAGGAGGGGTGGAGAAACAGATGGGTGCTTCTCCTGTGTGCCCTGGCCTGGAATCGAACCCAGGACTCCTGCATGCCAGGCTGATGCTCTACCACTGAGCTAACTGGCCAGGGCCTTCTCCTGTCCTTATTTTTGATAACTTGATCAAAACCAAAAGTTGCTTTTTGCCAGAAAATCATACATGAAAAAGTTGTGACTCAGATATCTCAAGATCCAAAGATAATTGTGCTTATGAAGACCTTTAGTCTTATTTTCTATTCCATTAACTTATATCTGAAAAGAACAAGTGAGAAGTCAACAGCAAAGTCTAGACTAAGTTCACTATCAGTCATAACTGTGGAAATTATGCTCTTGATTATTCTTGTTTTATAACCATGCATCATCAAAACTCAGTAAATGGATATGTCAGACACCAAATTCACTGGACTAGTATTTCCTGATACTCAAGGGGAGCAGACAATATCTCATTTTCAGGAGATTACAGACCAGCATTTCCCACTGGAGACGAACATCAGACATGGGATCACAAAAATTCATCCGTGGCACTGCCATTTGCTATTCTTGGTTATGGACAAGTCATATTACATGCTTAGACTCTATTCCTTCTTTTTAGGTTGAAGGACATACCACATAGAGGGATTCAGACAGTTCACACTGGTTCAGCAGAACCAATACCTAATTTTTTGTTGAGTTAGGTGAACCGGTTGTTAAAATGGCACTTGTAATCAGGGTTCTCTCTGCGGTGGCCACCTGGGCAATCTCCCAATGTGGAAATCACAAATTTACAGTTCTTATTCTTTTTAGCATTCATCTGCGCATCAGCGCATTCTAAACACCTGAAGTAATGTTTATTCTGTTCATAGGTGAAAACAAATTTGACAGAACTATGCTTGTAATATTTATTCATTCATTTCATAAAACTCATTATACCTTTGATGAAATACTATATTTTAATTCTTTTGTATTTGTTACTTCAGTTGAAAATGAGAACGCAAATCAAGAAGCAATATGGAAATATCTTAAATCACAGTTTTATTGCTTTTTGTTTGGTATTATTTAATATTTTTTATTAATATTTTAAAACTCTTATAACATAATCAAGTTTTGTATACCTCTTTTATTGTTCTTATTTAAGTACTAAATGCATGAAATAATAAACTACCTTTTAGTATGTCTTTTTTTATACTTAAAATGGTTATTAGGGCAGAAAACCAGTTGTTAAATTATTTGAATCACATCACTGCCTATTTGCTGTGGGGTTCAACATCAAAATGAGATTGTAGACATGTATCAAAAACATTATTTTGTAGTAAATATAAGTTAGATAAAATCAGCTATGGATGAATTGGAAAATACTATACAAAAAAAAGAAGATATTTGAGATAGCTGAATCATTTCCATAAGAGACTTCAAAAAAACAACATTAAAATAATCTCTATTACAGCAGTGGTATTAATTTCCTGCTGGATTTTGTACCAACTCCCTAACCACTATACTATGCCTTGATTTCAAATATAAGCAATAGATTAAAATGACAGATACCAGTCACAGCATACACACACACTCTCACACACACACAACTGAGTACTAAAGTTCATTTAAATTTTCTATACTTAGTCATTTACTAAACTATTCAACAAATACTTACTTCCCAGCACTGTGCTAGCCACAACAAGTCACGAAAGACAGAGCAAACAATACCCAGTGTTTTTCCCTGTGGAGTTTATATTGTTGCAGTGGACTTGGACAAATAAACTAAAGACCATGTGACAGCTGGTGACAAGGGAAGTACATTGTGGTTTGCAACTGCATCACTACCTCTTGCCTTACTACACATGTTACTAAGAGAGTCCCAGGAGCCCAAGCATTTCAGTGCCCTGGCTTTTGTAGGTAAGAGTTAAAACCATCATTAAAGACCAGCAGTTTCCTTGGGATATATTCCTATAAGTGGGATGGCTGGGTCAAAGGGCAGTCCCATTTCTAATTTTTTGAGGAATCTCCATACTATTCTCCATACTATGATATTTTTCTTTCTCTGCCTGGCTTATTTCACTTAGCACAATAGTTTCCAGGTCCCTCCATATTGTTGCAAAAGGTAATATTTCCTTCTTTTTCATAGCCCCATACATAGTATTCCATTGTGTATATGTACCACTGCTTTTTAGTCCACTCGTCCACTGACAGACACTTGGGCTGTTTCCAGATCTTCACTATTGTGAACAATGCTGTCATAAACATGGGGGTGCATTTCTTTTTTTCAGTCGGTGATAAACACTTCAATCAAAAAATGGGCACAACGGCCCTGGCCGGTTGGCTCAGCGGTAGAGTGTCAGCCTGGCGTGCGGGGGACCCGGGTTCGATTCCCGGCCAGGGCACATAGGAGAAGCGCACCTGTCTGCATTCCCACCAGCAGTGCAGGAGGGTTCCCTTTTCTCCACATCCTCAACAGCACTTATTCTGTGTTGTTTTGTTGATGAGTGCCATTCTGACTGGTGTGAGGTGGTAACTCATTGTGGTTTTAATTTGCATTTCTCAAATGATTAGTGATGTTGAACATTTTTTCATTTGTCTATTGGCCATCTGTATGTCCTCTTTAGAGAAGTGTCTATTCATTTCTTGTGCCCATTTTTTTTTGTTTTTTGTATTTTTCTGAAGCTGGAAACGAAGACAGTCAGACAGACTCCCGCATGCGCCCGACCAGGATCCACCCGGCACGCCCACCAGGGGCGATGCTCTGCCCACCAGGGGGCGATGCTCTGCCCCTCCGGGGCATTGCTCTGCCGCTACCAGAGCCACTCTAGCGCCTGGGGCAGAGGCCGAGGAGCCATCCCCAGCGCCCAGGCCATCTTTGCTCCAATGGAGCCTTGGCTGCAGGAGGGGAAGAGAGAGACAGAGAGGAAGGAGGGGGGGGGTGGAGAAGCAAATAGGCGCTTCTCCTATGTGCCCTAGCTGGGAATCGAACCCGGGTCCCCCGCACGCCAGGCTGACACTCTACCGCTGAGCCAACTGGCCAGGGCCGTTGTGCCCATTTTTTGATTGAATTGTTTATCACCGACTGAAAAAAAGAAATGCACCCCCATGTTTGTGGCAGCATTGTTCACAATAGCGAAGATCTGGAAACAGCCCAAGTGTCTGTCAGTGGACGAGTGGACTAAAAAGCAGTGGTACATATACACAATGGAATACTATGTATGGGGCTATGAAAAAGAAGGAAATATTACCTTTTGCAACAATATGGAGGGACCTGGAAACTATTGTGCTAAGTGAAATAAGCCAGGCAGAGAAAGAAAAATATCATATGACCTCACTCATTTGAAGAATCCAAGGTATAATGAGAACTGAGGAACGGAATTGAGACAGAGGAGGGATCAAAGGGATCAGAGGAAAAGAGGACAGAGGGAAAGGGGATGATAGGATGTGATAAACCTGAAGGGAAGGGGGAGGGTGCTGTAAGGAGGGGGGCAAGGGAGATGTTGAGGGGAATAGGGGGGAGGGGGAATGCATTCAGGGTGACCCTAGAATCTATGTAAATACAATTAATTAAATTTTAAAAAATAATAATAAAGAAGAAAAAAAAGACCAGCAGTTTGCTTGAACTCAGCTGTCTCCCCTGAATGGGAGTCAGAAGTGGCATCTGTCACTGCAGATGACATTGGCTGTCAGAAACAATTGCATCTTTAAGAAAGGATAAAGAAAATTCCTCCTCATGCTTCCACATGAGTGTGCTAGATGTAATTGTTATGCAAGAGAGGACTTTTCAAATCAGCAGCAAAAGCCAAGCTGGGGACCGACAGGAAAACAACAGCCCCTCCATCCAGTGGCTGGCAAGCCTCCTTTCGGAATGCATTTTCCTCCCTAGGGAGAGAATGAGCTTAGCTTTGCTCGTGTCCAGTTGGGCAGCTCTTTCTAAAGAAAAGAGGAATGTGTAGACTTTTTTTGCGCGTTGCCTGCCTATAATTAATCCATCAACTTTCATCTGTAGTAAAAGTACTCTAGTAGTCTCTAGGGAATCACTCTACACCAGGGGTCCCCAAACTACGGCCTAGCGGGCCGCATGCGGACCCCTGAGGCCATTTATCCGGCCCCCGCTGCACTTCCAGAAGGGGCACCTCTTTCATTGGTGGTCAGTGAGAGGAGCATAGTTCCCCTTGAAATACTGGTCAGTTTGTTGATTTAAATTTACTTGTTCTTTATTTTAAATATTGTATTTCTTCCCGTTTTGTTTTTTTACTTTAAGATATGTGCAGTGTGCATAGGGATTTGTTCATAATTTTTTTTATAGTCTGGCCCTCCAACGGTCTGAGGGACAGTGAACTGGCCCCCTGTGTAAAAAGTTTGGGGAGCCCTGCTCTACACTATGCAGACTCAACACAATTTGTGGGGCAGGGAAGCACAGAACTAGCATCCTCTTTCCTGAGTAATTGGTTAAGAAATGGGGACATAACACAAGCCAAGCCAATATGTTCAAAGTTAACCCCAGCACTATACTGTAAAAGAAAAATGACAGGAAATAAAGCATTCCAATACTGAACTTGAATCTGCATGTAAGACTGGACCTGCTTGCAGCCATCTTGTCACCTGATTAAGAGAATACACATAAGAACAGAGCCGACAGAGAACAGAGAGTAGCCAAGAGAAGTAGAGAGATACTCTGATCCCAATAAAATAATTTTCAGCTTGGAGCTCAAAATGCCTGAAGTAAAACCAATTTTTTCAACAAGTTTGTATTGAATTTTTGTGACTTAAATTTGGGAAAATAATAAGGAATAAAGATGATACATATTTATTTACTACTAGGGGCAAGTGCTTTAGGTTACAGGATGATTTTTTTTATCCATACCTTTTCTATACCAATCATCAATTATGATAGCTGAGTTTGTACCCAGAGCTGTATAAATTCATAGCCCAGATATATAACCATTCTCTTAGATGCAACTTTCTGTTAATTAACTTTGTTAGTCACCCACCCAAGGACATTTGATTCTAAAAGATAACACTTGTTTAAGAATTATATATCCCAAAAGAATGCATACTTTCAGCAATATCTGTCAGGTAATTGGATTATCTTCCCTTCCTCCACTCTTTGCTGTTTATCACTAAATGGAAATATTTATGAAAAATCTTTAGAGAAATATAAAACAACTTTCCACATCATACTACAACCATAATTTCCACTCCACCCTCTTACTTCTAGCCAAATATTTGTAAAAAGGCCAATTTCTATCACATAATTTAAGAATCTTATTAACAGAAGGCCAGCAGCTACTAGTGTAATGGGGATAATTCTCATGAACAAAGGAAGTGGCAAATATACAGGAGCTGATAGAAACCTCGGACCATTCTCTGACCTGACTGGTGCCCTCTGTCCTTATGCCACAGTCAAGAAATCAATCCATCAGAACCTTCTGATTGCTGACAATAGGTATGGCATGCCATATTGTCTAAACACATGGGCTTTAAAGGTAGGCAGTCTTCAGCTCAAATACCAGCTCAAGAAAACTAATAATTATGGAACCATGGAATTATTATTTAACCCTTCTAAGCCTCAATGTTCTCATCAGTAAAACAAATATAATTGTAGTAGCTATCACATAGAACGGTTGGAAAGATTAAATGAGATAATCTAGGTAAAAAACTTAGGAATAGAAGAAAGGCTCAGTCAACTTTGGCTCTTATTAAAATATACAAATTAAGCATATAAAATTATGTTTAAAGACTTTGAGGAGTCCCAATTCTCCAGAATCCCGATTTCATTGCATTTGATTTTTAAGAAGAGATGGGAAAGCTCTATGAACCCACTTTCTATGGCCCATGTGCTGTGAGTTGAGACTAGCCTTGCTCTGAGCTCCAAGCTCTTTGTCCTCCCCGGCACTGGCACAGCTCAGCAACAGGGCTCCTCTACCGGTGGAAGAGCCCAGGCTCCTCCCAGTTTGGTATTGTACCTTGGTACATCTTTATATCTTAGTATAAAATATACAGATATGATTCTAAACAATAGTGGTTTGCATGTAAACATATATAATTGTTTACATTAACAATTTACAGTGTAGTTCAGGCAGTGTGGCCCCGGGAATGATGAGGCTTTCTTTCAATTTTGTCACTGGATCTCTGCAACTGTATGCTATGACCTCATTTGCACATAATTTTATTTTTCTTTTTATCGAATTTATTGAGGTGACTCCAGTTAAAAAAATTATATAGGTTTTCAGTGTCCAATTCTACAACATATCATCTGTACACTGTATTGTGTGTTCACTACCCCAAGTCAAGTCTTTGTCTATCACCATGTAGCCTCCCGGTATCCTACTCCACCTCCTCCACTGGCAATCACACTATTATTCATGTCCATGAGTTTTTCTTTCTTTTTTCTTTTTTGCTCATTCCCTCCATTCCCACTTCAGCTCCCTACCCCAACAGCCTGCTCTCTATCTATGAGTCTGTCTTTATTTTGCTTAAAATGAGCTAACAAGCACATACTCTTAAATGTCTACATTTCAGACCCTTTACAGATGTAAAACCTAGGCATAATGACTTCCCCACACCCCTAAACTTCACTTGTTCTGCCTGCCCCCTGCTAGGTTCACATGACTAGAAATGGGATTTATCAATAAAGGAAAATTACCATAACATCACTAATCAACCATTTATTAGCCCACTATGAAGCCACACATCAGAATTCTTCTTTGCCTTTTAAAATGTTATATGGCATTTAAGATGTAGCCCAGATATGTAATATAATGCAAAGAGAACTGTGTACTTATTCCCCAAGTAAGAAATAAAACATTACTAATATAGTTGAAAGCTCCTTTCACTCTATTTTTTTAAAGCATGTCTACTTGAATTGTAGAGAAACAGAAGATACATAATGGTGGGCAAGTCGTTCATTCCCTCATAATTACGTAATCCATAGGGAGAACATCTGATACAAAGGCAACAAACGTTTTGTCTATGCTTCTGAGGCCAGAAGACTTCCTGGCTCCACAAATTATACCTTCATTTCCTAATCTACCTTTTTTCCCTGGGGCTTAATGACAGCCTGAGCCTCCCTCCTCCCACGCTATAGAAACTGCAGCCTGAACTGCTGCACTGTGAAGCATTGATCCAAGGGCAATCTCTCAAGCCAAGGCAGAGCCTAGTGGAACTTGACTGTAAATGGCAAATCATCAAACTAAAGGAGTGAACCAGAATTTAGGTGCCATCCAGATCTGAGCTTCTATCCATAAAATCCCTAAGAGCCTTTCAGACTTTTCAAAAAGCCCAGTGTGTTAGCTACTACTGTAGAAAAAACTTTGATTTGGGAGATTTTACCTTAGGGCTGGATTAGAGATGATCTCTATCTGTGACTTCCAGGAATGGATATAAGTCACTAGGTACTGAAGTTGTTTGACATCTCCTCAGTAACACTCAACCTTATATCTCAGCTGAAAGATGAAAAATGAGTAGAGACATAGAGTTCAGGGTGAGTGCTTAAATTAGTATAAAGGTGGTGATGTTTGAAATGCCCCTGGGCTCTGTGGTCTTTAGGTCCTGGTGGGTGCACCATATTTACTGAGAACCCGCTAAGAACATACTTTGTGCTGACATAACAAAGGAAATGAGAAACTTAGATATATATATATGTTTATGTTTTTAGCCTATTCATTTGGCATTTGAAAGTGTGTAATATCTGTGAAATCACTTTATAGACTCACCATCACCATGTCAATGCAAGGGATTGTCATTGTTATCAAAGCAGTTTTCATCAACTTCTGGATCATTCAGTGTAAATGTTCCATGTCCAAAAAAAGCAGTTGGTAGTCAGATTTTCAAGTCCCTGAGAAGCCAGTGGAGTCTAAATCTATCTTTTGGGATACCTATTTTTACCAACGCAACCTCTAATACAATTACTAATATACCTATTGGTGCTGAAAGCCCCTGAAGACAAGGCACACTGCTAAAAGGGGTTGTAGATAACCATCTGTGATGGTTTGCCTGATAATTGGTTTCTTTTTAGTAAATAACTGTTTTTTGTAAAGGTTTTCAAGATGCTCATTTCTTATTAGTTCTGGCCTCTTTAGCATGTGATATTTGTTCATTTGGCATGTACTATTTCCCTGTCAGTAGTGCTAGACACTATAGTGAAATCAGCTATGAAAAAGACAATTTCTCAAAGTCGAGTAAATTATACTCTGAAAGTTACATTCTAAACTAAGAATGCAAATGACTATAATTCAAAAATAGATGTTCTGAATGCTCTTAAGGATTCAAAAAATAAAGAGATAAATCATGCAGTTGAGGACTTCAGAAAAAAAAATTACTAAGTTTGTTCATATGACATAGGGTAGAATATTGAAACATGGAGATGAAAGAGAAAAACATTACAATCAGAATGGAGAACTACATGGTGCTAGGAAAACCAAACAGCTACATACAAAAGAATAAAACTACACCACTATCATAAACCACACACAAAAATGAACTCAAAACCAATTAAAGATTTAAACATAATACATGAAACCATAAAATACATGGAAGAAAACATAAGCAGTGAGCTCCTAGACATAGGTCTTATTGAGGTCTTTGTGGCTTGGACTCCAACAGCAAAGGAGACAAAATTAAAAATAAACAACTAAAACTACATCAAACTACAAAGCTTTTGTACAGCAAAGGAAACTATCAACAAAACAAAAAAGCAACCTGCTCAAAGGGAAATAATAATTGCCAATCATACATCTGATAAGAGGTTAATCTTCAAAATATATCAAGAACTCATACATCTCAACAAGAAAATAGCAAACAACCTGATCAAAAAATAGGTAGAGGATTTGAAAAGACATTTTTCAAAGAAAAGACACAGATGGCCAACAGGTACGTTAAAAGATGTTCAGCAGCACTAATTGTTAGGGACATGCAAATCAAACCATAATGAGATATTACCTCACACCTGTTAGAATGGCTATCATCAAAAACACAAGCAATGACAGCCATAAAAGAAGATGTGAAAAAAAGAAACCTTGTACACTGCTGGTGGGAATGTAAATTAGAACAGTCACGCTAGACAGCAGTATAGAGGCTCCTTTAAAAAGTAAAGGCGCCTGACCAGGCCGTGGCGCAGTGGACAGAGCATCGGACTGGGATGCGGGGGACCCAGGTTTGAGACCCCAAGGTTGCCAGCTTGAGTGCGGGCCCATCTGGTCTGAGCAAAGCTCACCAGCTTGGACCCAAGGTCACTAGCTTGAGCAAGGGGTTACTCCGTTGACTGTAGCTCCCCGGTCAAGGCACATATGAGAAAGCAATCAGTGAACAACTAAGGTGTCACAACAAAAAACTGATGATTGATGCTTCTCATCTCTCTTCGTTCCTGTCTGTCTGTCCCTATTTATCCCTCTCTCTGGCGCTCTCTCTGTCTCTGTAAAAAAAAGAAAAGTAAAGGTAAAACTACTAAATGATCCAGCTATTCCATTTCTGGGTATTTACCTAAAAAATACTAATTCAAAAGGTATATGCAACTCGTACTTGCTTCTCGTGTGTCTTGACCAAGCAAACCCAGGCTTTCAAACTGGCAACCTCAGTGTTCCAGGTTGACACTTTATCTATTGTGTCACCACAGGCATAGACAAAAGTAAAGTGGTTACATAGAGAGGGAGTTGAGGGATAGTGGAGTAAAGAGGGACAAATATACGATGACAGAAAATGATTTGATTCTGGGTTATGGGCACACAATGCAATCAACAGTTCAAATGTTATAGAGATGTTTACCTGAAACCTATCTATTCTTAATGACAAATATCACACCATTAAGTGTAATTTTTAAATAAAAAAAGATATGCATCCCCATGTTTATTGTAGCATTTTTACAGTACAAAAAAATGAAAATTACCTAAGTTTCCATTAACAGATGAATAGATAAAGCAGATGTGGCATATGTATACTACTCAGCCATAAAAAAGGCAAAGTCCTGCCATTCGTGACAACATGGATGGACCTTGAGGGTATTATGTTAAATGAAATAAGTCAGATAGAAAAAGACAAACGCCATATGATTTCACTCCCATGTGGTATAAAAAAGCAAAACAAACTTATAAAGGCATATGACAGATTGATGGTTTCTAGAGGGGAAGAAGATGAAGTGAGGTCAAAATGGGTAAAGATCAATTGTATGGTGACAGAGAGAAACTAGACTTTTGATGGTGAGTATGAAGTAGTATATATAGATGTTGATTTATAAATGTTGATTTATATAATACTTGAAAGTTATATAATGCTACAAACCATTGTTGTTTAAATAAAAATAAAATAAATAAAGATAAAAGTGGACTTTGGGAGGAAAAAGAATGAACAATAGCAAGATATAGAAATTTAAGGTCTGGTATTAGAAAAAAGCAAGTAATCCATTTTAATTACATCACAAAATATCTACTAGGAAGAAATAAAAAATTATGGCTACTGCAAGAAAACAGTGACTGAATAATAATGACAGTGACCACACTAGCTAATATTTACTGACCTGGGTGTTGTTCTAAGTTATTTTTATTTAATCATCATAGAATATGAGAAAATAAGCACATTCATATACCTTGTAGATACATCCCTTTTTTGGTTTTAATTTGCCCATATGAATCAATAGACCTTGTTAGTTCACAAACTGGCTCCCACACGTGGAGGACAAGGAGACGGAAGAAAATGATGACCCACTCCAGATTGGTAGGTGACAAGACTTAACAAACAAGGGAAATTATAAGGCTGGTCTTGAGCCATGGTAAGACAAGTGGATTCTTGCACCAACCCGCCAGAATATAAAAAGTTTATATGGTGGTCCTAACTGGGTTCAGTCACGTGTACCATGCAGATGGTCTCAACAACACCTTACTCTGTTAAGGCTATGTTCTGGAAAGTAGCTCCCACTGTGTGAAGGGGTGGGGCAGAGTGCACATTCCAAGGACAGGAGAAGGAGTGAGGAGCCTACAATTGCCTGGGTCTAGTTGTCGGGTCAACGTACAGTCACATCCTCTCAATGACCTCTTCCAACATACTTCAACAAACAAACACATACATTTAGACCTGCCAGCTCTACATACAGAAATACTCTAAGGCAATAAGCATACAAGTATAGAGAGCTCTACATACAAGAATGTTCACTGCAGCACTATTTACAAAATCAAAGATTTGGAATTATAATTGCCCAACCATATGCAACTGAGTAAATAACTATTGCAACATTATCCAGGCATTAAAAAAGTGCAAAGTATGTGCATTGAACTTCAAAGAGATTTCAAAATATATGATAGAGTAAACCAGAAGATCTGTTGCTTAATTTATATAGCATAATCTCAGCTTATGCAACACATATATTTTCTTTTGTATATTAAACAGAAAAAATATGGATATAAATAAAATGTCTAAAATGAATATATATGGCTATGGCTATTTTGCATTAGTTGGACATTTTGTTCATCATTATTTTCTTTTATTTTGTGTCATATACATACATTATTTTATAAGTATATCATAAAGTAAGATTTAAAATATAGATACAGTAATAATACAAAAATAAAATTCTCTTTAAGCAGAAATATTCCACTCTATGTTTCCCTGGAGTCACTGGTAGCTTATGTAAGTGATCCTGGGCATCAGTGGACTTTTGGATCTGTCACAAGGGGCAAAGCAGCTCTCAGACCTTTAATGTAACAAGAAATCTGAATCTGTGGATCAGGTAAACTACAACCTTTTACAATCTTAAAACTCTGTGAGTTCTATGTGTTGGTGATGCAAAGATTAGATGGGATGGGGCAGAAGCGATTGCAAATAATTCTGATGGAATCTGAGAACTGTAAAGGATGTTGAATGATGAAAGATGAACCAAAAGACTCTCAGATGGGGGAGAAAGCTAGAGACCACAGCAGATAAAATATGGAAGAACCTAAGGATGTTCACTGTTTTAAGTAGGTTATTTTTATTTCATTCTTACCACAACTGGATGAACTAAATACTCTTATGCTGATCCTATAAATGAGGGAACTGAAGATCAGACTATATAACTTTCCAAAGGTCACTCAATAGGAAGCAATTGGAGTTTACATATAAGGTGAGCATGTAGAAATGACAAAGAAATAATTTGCAGTTAAGCATAGGGAAGAACAGGTAAGAAGTAGACTTCCATTGTATGCAGCAAGTTACACATCTTTGGAGGTAATCAAATACAGCTTAGATTCCTATTAGGCAGTGATTCTGAGGAGACTATATCACTACTAGTGGTTGTACCATTTGGACATACAGTCCCTTACAACCCTGAGAATTCTGTCATCTAGCCTTCTTGCCAAAAATAAAATTAGGTCTTTTTCCAATATTCAAAAAAGAGTTTAGAATCTCCCTCAGGAACCTGAGAGTCTAAGAATTGACAAAGGCACATTTTCCATATTTTTCTCTTTTTCCCCAGCCACTATTTTTTTTTAATTCTCCTTTCTGTTTCCTTGTTGAAATTGACTTATTCCATATCTACTTCCCTTCTTCCCCTCCCACTGCTCTGTCTTATGCTTTATAGGATGATTTCATTTTTCCCTTTTTAGTACTCTTCTTAGAAACTTTCAGTCAATATCTAGCAGCAAGGATGCAGAAAACAACATACAATGGGAGAAAAACTGTCATAAAATACTGTTAGAATGGTGTTTGGTACTCCTTTGTTCATGAAACTCAAAGCTGAGTTCTGCTATTTGCTCCCAGCCAATGACCTGGAAGCCATTCTTGCAACATTAGAGCCAGAATAGTGATCAAGGCCTGCTGTGATCTTATGGTTAACAAAAGACAAAGGGGCAACTGGAACCCAAAAAAAGCTCAGTAACACATAACCTTCTCTCAGATCTTCTCCCCAGAAACAGAACTTTAGGGCGGTCCTTGCTTCATTCATATATTCATCCATAAATTCATTCATTTACCCATTAAGTATCAATTGACCATCTCTCATGTATGTAACAGACTCTGTCAATGAAACAAAGATAAGTAAGACCAAAGAACAAAGCTGAGCAGAGAGGCTGCTGGAGAAAAATGGCCTCCAGTAAAAAATTCATACATAAATAAATCTCACAAGAAAAGGTGTTGTAAAAATATTAACATTTGTGGTCAGTGTCAGACACAGACATAACATGAATTCATTTAATCCTTCCAACTCTGCAAGGAAAACCTTATGAATCCCCATTAACAGATGAATTAAATGAGATCCAACAAGGCTAAAAAAGATACAACCACAATGCCACAAAGCCCAGAAGCAAAAGGGCCTGATCATTGCTTGTCTACAAATTCTCTGCTCTTGGTACCACAAGTGAGATGAAGTGAAGGAGAATGTCTCTGCACTTGAGGGAATTTATTTTCTTTTTGCTACTTCTGAGCAGCAAATTCCAACAATGCCTTGAGGAAGCAGTAAGGCAAGTGAGAAATATATACCTGATGGCAGTCAAAGTAAAAGAGAGCATAAGCCATTCCTGGTTGTCCTCAGCCCGAGCCCCTCCCAGCACATTCAGGCACACGTATACATGTTGGCACACACCATGCTTGTGACCTCTCCTGCTCATGACATTTCTTTTGTCTTCCTGGAATATTTTTCTTATATATTTCTGTCCTGTTAATACAGGCAAATCCAGATTGAAGTTCTGATTTTAATCATATGATATTTAGAGTATTCCTGATTATTTAAGTTCATAATGGCATTATTTTCTTAACCAACATTCTAATATATCCTAGGGAAGACTGCCGGCCAAATGACCTTGAACTTATTTACAGACATAGCTTGTCACAACAACACAATCTGAATAAACCATGGCTTCCATGTCTTTAATTTCTGTTTGATAGCTTACCTGGGTCTAGAGATTTATTTTTAATTCTTTAGTGAAAAATACATTTGAGAACAGTTGGAAAAAGATTGATAGTGGAATATGAGTGAAAGTCAGGTGGCCATTCAATATAGTTGGCAAGACACCATTTTTATGGGATAGTGTCAGGTTTATTCAATCAAAGCTGTCTCCAGGAGGCACTTAGTGACTAGTAGAGTCTCCAATGTGGAGGAAACTTGACTGACAGCAGGAATAAGAAACAGTCCGAGATAGTGCTGATGTCATTGCTGAACCCTGTCAGACACAGTCTATTAAGCCATAATGGGGACTAGAGCGTTAGCCGAAGAGGTGTAGCAAGTGACATAGAGAGGAGACCATTCGCACCTGGTTAATTAGCCTTTCTTGCCAGGTGTTCTGTTTTGTTTTTAAATAACCCAGAGAATTCTGAACTTAGAGGAGTTTGTGTTTGGGATTGCAGAGGAAATACTGAAGGCCTGATCTATAGGAAATGCTGAACTAGATAGTTTTCAAATACTGAAAGAATATGTTCTCAAAACTTTTATGTGCTAGTCACATGTAACAGCTACCGATATGATACTTCTAAACTCAATTTGCATTATTAATATTCTTTCTGTAACTTCTTCAAGTTTAGACAGTCAAGAAAACAATAAATCAAGTAACAAGCTTGCCTGTTTCTGTGGTATGAGTACTCTCCCCATGACCTACCTCAGGCTACCAGCGGGCATCACTGAAGGTGGCATTGGGAAGAGGGACACCAGAATCCTTAAGGATAATGGATATGTATAGTAATTAGAAAACTAGATTTTGAATACTTATTGCCATTGTTTTTAATACAATTTATTCAATTTTAAATTTTTGTAATTCAAATTTTAATAAAGGCTATGTTCAATAGCCAGCTTGAAAAATTTCTGAAATTCAAACATTAGCTCTTGTAAGCTAGTCAAAGCTGACTTTTCAGGACACCAACTAGTCTCTCTTTGCACTGTTATTTTCTATCTCATTATGTTGAGATAATTTTCATCACGGTAATTATCAAAATCTATTATTATAGTATTTATTGTATACATTATTGTTGGTTTACCACATCCTATAGAACAGACATTCATGAGAACCATGTTGCTTTTTACTCTGTTGTATTCCCAGCACCTGGAACAGCCCTGGCATCATAGTACATGCTCAATTAATATCAGTGAAAGAATGAATAAATTCAGAATATATAATACCTTTCAACTGATGAGAAAAAGACAAATTAATCGAACCTGGTCTAAGGAAATAACAGAAATTTCTTTTTTTTTTTTTCTTCTTTTTTTCAAGTGAGAGGAGGGGGAATATAGAGACAGACTCCTGCATGTACCTGACCAGGATCCACCTGGTAATGCTTGTCAGAGGCTGATACACTGCCTATTTGGGACATGCTCACAATTGAGCTATTTTTAGCACCTGAGGCAGAGGCTCCATGGAGCCATCCTCAGCACCCAGGGCCCATGTGCTCAAACCAATCGAGCCATGCCTGTGGGAGAAGAGAGAGAGAAAGAAGGGATAGTTGAAGGGGTAGAGAAGTAGGTGATTTCTTCTCCTGTGTGCCTTGACTGGGAATCAAACCTAGAACGTGCACATGCTGGGCCAGTGCTCTACAATTGAGTCAACCAGCCAAGGCCATAAATAGCAGGAATTTAAAGTAGAAAAATTTGTAAGGCCAATACACATTGAAGATATTCAATTTCAACTGAAATTAAGAAAATGTCTTTATTATAATTATTGTTTTTATTATTTCAATGTCCTTTTTTATATTTGCCATCTCTTTATTTAGGTGTTCGTAATGACCATCTATTGTTGTTCTAATATCTTTGAGCATCCTAACAATCGTTATTTTAAACTCTGCATATTGTAATTTAGTTATATCTGATTCATTCAGGTTCTTTTCTGGGAATTTCTCTTGGTTCATTTGTGTTGCATTTCTCTGACTTCGCATTTTCTCTGTGTAAAGGAAGATTTTGGCCACTGGAGTCCACTGGGTATGACCTCTGTTCCCTAGGTATAGTCTGTCTGCAGGCCCGCCACCTCCTCTTCTGTTGTTGCCTAGGGCTTTTGAGTTTTGGCATTGCCGGTGCCTGACTAAACTAGGACTATTGCTGTGGTTTTCACGTCTCCTTTACAGGATTGGCTGTGATCACATGCTCGGGTGCACAAGATTTGGTGGCCTTGGCCTTTGCCCCGCCCCCGTGGGTGGTGTTATGCTCGGCCCTGAGGGCAGTGGCGAGCACCTTTGCTCAGCTGCGGGTCTCCACCTGTTTCCAGGCTTTCGCCCAGCCCTTGCAGGAGGAGCCCGTGGAATGGCTGCTAGCCTTGGCTCCGCTCAGCTCCATAGCAGAACTCCGCCTGTTCTGGGCTTTTGGCTCCACCCCTGCGGGAGGAGCCAGCTCCCAAGTCATGCCATAAGCCTTGGTTCTGCGGGTAGGGCAAGGCTGTGCTCCTGCGCCTTTGCTCAAGGGTGGGTCTCCACCCCTTCCGGGGTTCCTGCCCTTCCCCACAGGCTGAAATGCAGGCGGCTGCAGCTGGGCTTGACCGCTTTTGCACACCTACTCCTCCCCAGCCGGGCAAGACTGAGCTCACACCTGAGCCCAGTGGCGGCCAGCTGACTTCCGCCCCTGCCAACAGAACTGTGCCTCCACATCCTGCCGCCACCACCCGCCCTCCAGCAAGCCCTCAGCCATGTGAGGTGCAGGCACTGCAGCTCAGACCCTAACACTCACTAGTGTAGCCCGGAAAGCTCCCTCCTTCTAAGCGACTCTGCTCTGAGTGCCATGGGAGAGCTTGTTTGGCTGGTGTCCTGCTTCCCTTTGCTGGTATTGCTGTTTCCAGGGGAAATATTCACTTCAGATTTGGGGAGTGACTCGTCCCAGGGGTTAGGGTGGCTGTCTCCCAAAATGTTTCTCCCTGTGCCTCCTAGATTACACTCTCTTCCTGCTACTCCGGCACTCTCCTCTCTCCCCATCCCCTGGAGTCCCAAGTGAGTGGTTGTGAGAGAGGTGTTCTGCACGGTCCCTTTAAGAAGAATCCTGGGTCTAAGAAATCAGACTCTTTCTCACAAACAGTATCCTGACTTGTTTCCAGCTAAATACTGTTCATACATCTCTTCTGGGCTCTGGGGCTGCAGGCTGGGGCTTTGTTCCTGGAGCTCAGGACCCTCCCCTCTCTGCTAAACTCACTTCCCGCCACGCGAGTCTCTCCCGGCTGCCGTTTGCTCTGGGGAGCTGGGCAGCCCTCTCCGCATTTCCGCTTTTCCTACCAGTCTTGGTGTGGCTTCTTCAGTGTTCCTTCATTGAAGAGTCCTCTTAGTTTAGTCCAAAGTTGGTTTTTCCAGATGATAGTTCTTAAAATTAGTTTGTAATCCACTTTGGTTCTGGGAGGTGGATATTGGTATGTTCGCCTATTCCAGTGCCATCTTGTCTTCTCTATTTTTATTGTTTTTAAAAAAATTTTTAGACAATTAATTTTAAAGGGATGACATTGATCAGTTAGAGTACATAGATTCAGAGAAAACATCTCCAGATCATTTTGACATTTGATTATGCTGCATAACCATCACCCAAAGTCAGATTGCCCTCCATCACCCTTTATTTAATTTTCCTTATGCCCCTCCCTTCCCTAGCCCTCTCCCTCTCCTCCCTTCACCTACCCCTGGTAATCACCACACTCTTTTCCATGTCCATGAGTCTCAATTTTGTGTCTCACCTATGTATAGAATCATACAGTTCTTAGTTTATTCTGATTTACCTATTTCACTCAGTATAATGTTATCAAGGTCCATTCATGTTGTCATAAATGATCCAATGTCATCATTTCTTATGGCTGATAGTATTCCATAGTATATATGTACCACTTCTTCTTTATCCAGTCATCTTTTGAGGGCTTTATTGGTTGTTTCCATGTCTTGACCACCGTGAACAATGCTGCAATGAACATAGGGCTGCATATGACTTTATGTACCAATGATTTTGAGTTTTGAAGGTATATGCCCAGTAGAGGGATTGCTGGGTAATATGTTAGTTCTATTCTTAATTTTTTGAGGAACCACTATACTTTCTTCTGTAATGGTTGTACTACTTTACATTCCCACCAACAGTGAATGAGGGTTTCCTTTTATCTACAGCTTCTCCAACACTTGTTGTTACCTGTCTTGTTGATAATAGCTAGTCTAACAGGTGTGAGATAGTATCTCATTATAGTTTTGATTTACATTTCTCTAATAGCTAGTGAAGATGAGCATCTTTTCATATATCTGTTGGGCATTTGTATTTCTTCCTGAGAGAAGTGTCTGTTCATGTCCTCTTCCCATTTTTTTTATTGGATTGTATGTTGTTGAGTTTTATGAATTCTTTGTATATTTTGGATATTAGGCCCTTATCTGTACTGTTGTTTGAAAATATCATCTCCCATTTAGTTGGCTCTCTGTTTGTTTTGTTGTCAGTTTCTCTTGCTGTGCAAAAGCTTCTTAGTCTGATGTAGTCCCATTCATTTATCTTTGCCTTCACTTCCCTTGCCTTTGGAGTCAAATTCATAAAATGCTCTTTGTATCCAAGGTCCATGAGTTTAGTACCTATGTTTTTTTTCTATGTAATTTATTGTTTCAGGTCTTATATTTAGGTCTTTGATCCATTTTGAATTAATTTTAGTACAAGGGGACAAACTGTAGTCAAGTTTCATTCTTTTGCATGTGGCTCTCCAGTTTTCCCAGCACCATTTATTGAAGAGGCTTTCTTTTCTCCATTGTGTGTTTTTGGCTCCTTTATCAAAGATTATTTGACCATATAGATGTGGTTTTATTTCCAGGCTTTCTATTCTGTTCCATTGGTCTGAGTGTCTATTTTTCTGCCAATACCATGCTGTTTTGATTATCGTGGCTCTATAATATAATTTGAAGTCAGGTATTGTAATACCCCCAGCTTCATCTTTTTCCTTAGGATTACTTTGGTTATTCAGGTTTTTTTATAGTTCCATATAAACCTGAATACTTTTTGTTCCATTTCTTTAAAAAAATGACATTGGAATTTTGATGAGAATTGCATTAAACTTGTATATTACTTTCGGTAATATGGTCATTTTGACTATATTTATTCTTCCTATCCAAGAACAAGAAATATTTTTCCATTTCATTGTATCTTTTTTTGATTTCCCTTAACAGTACTTTGTAGTTTTCATTATATAGGTCCTTCACATTCTTTGTTATGTTTATTCCTAGGTATTATTTTTTGTTGTTGTAATCATAAATGAGATTATTTTTTTGAGTTTATTTTCTGATGTTTCATTTTCATTGTTGGCATATAGAAAGGCAATAGACTTCTGTATATTAATTTTGTATCCTGTGACCTTACTGTATTGGTTTATTGTTTCTAGTAGTCTTTTTGTAAAGCCTTTGGGGTTTTCTATATACAAGATCATATCATCTGCAAAATGTAAAACTTGTACTCCTTATTTTCCAATATGAATGTTTTTTATCTCTTTCTCTTGTCTGATTGTTCTGGCTAGAACTTCCAGCACTACATTGAATAAGAGTGGAGGGAGTGGACAACCTTGTCTTGTTCCTGATTTTAGAGGAAAAGTTTTCAGTTTTTGCCATTTAATATGATATTACCTGGCTTGTCATAAATGTCCTTTATTATGTTGAGATATTTTTCTTCTATTCCCATTTCATTGAGTGTTTTAAACATAAAATGATGTTGTATTTTATTGAATGCCTCTATTGATAGTATCATATGGTTTTTGTTTTTTGTTTTGTTGATATGGTGTATTATGTTAACTGTTTAATGTATGTTGAACCATCCTTGTGATTTTGGGAAAAATCTTACTTGATCATGATGAATTATTTTTTTAATTTGTTCTCGTATTTGGTTTGCTAGTATTTTGTTTAGGATTTTTATATCTGTATTCATTAGAAATATTGGTCTATAGTTTTCTTTTTTTGTGTGTTGTCCTTGCCAGGTTTTGGTATAAGGGTTATGTTGGCCTCATAAAATGTGTTTGGAAGTATTGTTTTTTCTTGAACTTTTTGGAAGACTTGAGTAGAATAGGAGCCAAGTCTTTTTTGAATGTTTGATAAAATTCTCTTGTCCAGGATAGCCATCTAGCCCTGGACTTTTATTTTTGAGGAGCTTTTTGATAGTTGTTTTTATTTCCTCCCTAATTATGGGTCTGTTTATGGTATCTATTTCTTTGTGACTCAATCTAGAAAGTTTGTATTGTAGGAATTTATCCATTTCTTCTAGCCTTTTAAATTTGGTTGCATATAGTTTTTCATAGTATTTTATGGTAATTCTTTGTATATCTATGATATTTATGGTAATTTCTCCTCTTTCATTTTGTATTTTGTTTATATGAGTCTTTTCTCTTTTTTCCTCAATGAGTCTTGTCAAGGGTTTGTCAATTTTGTTGATCTTTTCAAAGAACCAGCTCCTTGTTTTATTGATTTTTTAAATAGTTTTTGTGTTCTCTATTTCATTTATTTCTGCTCTGATTTTTATTATTTTCTTTCTTCTACTGGTTTTGGGTTGCCTTTGTTCTTTTTTTTTCTAGTTCCTTAACATGTGATGTTAAGTTGTTCACTTGAGCTTTCTCTTGTTTGTTCATATAGGCCTGTAGTGGTATGAACTTCTCTCTTATTACTGCTTTTGCTGCATCCCAGAGATTATGATATGTTGTATTGTCATTTTGTTTGTCTGTATGTATCTTTTGATCTCTGTTTTTATTTCTTCTTTGACCCACTCATTTTTTACAAGTATGTTGTTTAATTTACATATTTTTGTGGGTTTGTTTACTTCTTTTTTGCAGTTGAAATCTAGTTTCAAAGCTTTATGGTCAAAGAATATAATTTCAATCCTTTTGAATTTGTTAATGTTAGTTTGGCCCAACATATGATCAATTCTTGGGAATGTTTTATGTATACTTGAGAAAAATGTATACTCTGGCATTTTGGGATGAAATGTCTTGTAGGTATCTATCATATCCAATTGTTCTAGTGTTTCATTTAAGGCCCATATTTCTTTATTGATTTTTTGTTTGGATGAATGATCTAGAGCTGTCAGCGGTGTATTGAGGTCTCCAAGTATGATTGTATTTTTGTCGGTTTTTATTTTTAGATGTGTTAGTAGATATCGTATATACTTTGGTGCTCCTTGGTTTGGTGTATATATATTAAGAAGTGTTATGTCTTCTTGATTTAATGTCCCCTTTATCATTATGAAATGACCATCTTTGTCTCTGATTACCTTTACTGTCTTGTAATCAGCATTGTTATATGTGACTGGCTACACCTGCATTTCTTTGGATGTTATTTGCTTGGAGAATCGTTTTCCAACCTTTCACTTTGAATTTGTTTTTATTTTTGTAGCTTAGATGTATTTCTTGAAGGCAGCATACAGTTGGATTTTCTTTTTTAATCTACTCTGCTACTCTGTGTCTTTTTTTGGGTGAGTTCAACCCATTTACATTTAATGTAATTATTGACACTTGAAAGTTTCCTATTGCCATTTTATATATTGCTTTCTGATAGTTCTATATATTGTTTGGTTCTTCTGTTTTGTTTCTGTCATTTGCTTTTGTTTGGCTGTATTCCATACTTCTTTTCTCTGTTTCTTCTTTTCTTAAGCCATGTGTTTTTGTAGTGGTTTTTTCAGGGGTGGTTACCATTAGGTAATAAAAAGGATATATATTATATTCATTGTAGTACATTATCTCATGAGTGATTCTGCACTCCATTCTACTTTGCTACTGTTAAGCTTTGTCCTCTCCCCTTTTTTTGTTTTTGTTGCCACAGATTAATCTTGTTTTTGTCATCTTGTTGGAGCTTTTACTTGTAATTTTGTTTTGGCATATTTTTTGTATCTGGTTGGATAACCCCCTTTAGTATTTCATGAAGTGGGGGTTTTCTGGTGATAAATTTTCTCATCTTTCCTATATCTGTGAATGTTTTTATTTCAGCTTCATATTTGAAGAATAGCTTTGATGAATATAGTATTCTTGGCTTGAAGTTTCTCTCTTTCAGTATTTTAAATATTGGTGTCCACTCTCTTCTGGCCTGTAGAGTTTCTGCTGAGAAATCTGATGATAGCCTAATGGGCCTTCCTTTATATGTTGTATTCTTCTTTTCCCTGGCTTCCTTGAGAATTTTTTCTTTGTCATTGTTTTGTGATAATTTCATTATGATGTGTCTTGGAGTAGGTCTGTTTGGGTTAAGGTAACTTGGTGTTCTGTTTGCTTCTTGAATTCGAGACTCTAATCTCTCCGGAGGCTTGGGAAGTTCTCATCTATTACTTGCTTGAATAAGTTCTTCAATCCATTTTCTCTCTCTTCTTCTTTTGATATACCCATTATTCTTATGTTGCTCTTTCTGATGAAGTCAGACAATTACTGTAGGGCTTTCTCATTTTTTTAATTCATGAGTCTCTCTTCTCTTCTCTCTGTAGTGTCTCTAGTTGCCTGTCTTCTATGTCACTAATTCTCTCCTCTATCTGGCATGTTCTATTACCTAAGCTTGTTACCTTGTTTTTCAGTTTATATATTATATTGAGTTTTTTTTATCTCTGTTTGGTTTCTTTTTATAGTTTCAATTTCCTTTGTCATGTATTCTTTTTGTTCATTGAATTGTTTTTTGAGCTTTCTAAATTGCCTTTCTGTGCTTTCTTGTATTTCCTTGAGTATTTCTAGGATTACAACTTTTAATTCTCTGTCATTTAACTCCAAGGTTTCCAAGCAATTGAAATTTTTTTCTACAGATTTTTTCTCATTTATCTGAGCTACATCTCTGCCTTTTGTATCCATGATATTTGATTTCTTTTTCCTTAATGACATTTGAGAGTGGTATTGTTAATAACACCAATAAGAGATAATTTAAAAAATAAAATAAAAATTGAAAAGATACAGGAAAAAATGAAAATTCTATTATGATAAGTTGTACTAAAACTACAGAGAACAGGGTGCCAGAAATGAGGAAAAATGACAGAGATAAGAATAAAGTTAAAAACACACACAATACTACAAAGAAAATATGAATTGAAAATAAAATAGTTTGTTGATAAGTGACAATTGAATGAGAAAAAAAGATAAAGAAAAAGAAGAGAAAAGAAAAAAATTGAAGTTTTTGAAATGTAACCCTCATAAAAAATAATAAAAAAGTAACTGTTATGAATAATGAAGTTCAAAAGGAAAAGGAAATAATCAAAAGGAAAGAAGATAAAATGACCAAAGTGGGGGGGGGAAGAAGTTATAAAAATGTAATTTTTTCCTTGTTTTGAGAGGTAGCTTTTTTTTTTTTTTTTTTTGGCAGGTGGCACTGTACTACAGGTTTTGCCCCTGTGGGGCTTTTGAGTAGAGATTTGCTGATGTGTCACTATAGCAATGAGGTAGGCTGGGCCTCATTCCTGTTGGTAGGTGGGGCTTGTTAGGGTTTGCAGGCTCTGACAATGGGAGACTCAGTTAGTTTTCCAGTTGCCTCTCTCTACATCTTTCCCTCCTGAGCTAGCAGCCTGGGGACTTAGCTGTGAGTTTGCCTCAGCCACTGTTTGCAAAGCAAGAGGCTCTAAGAGCAGCCAGGTCTTCCTCCAGTACCAAGATCCTCCTCCAGTACTGCTCAAAGCACAGTTTTGGGCAAGGCTGTGCCAACCAGAGCTGCCAGTGAGACCAGGCAGGGCTGGGATCAGATTGCAGATCTGGCACCTTTCTAAGGGCCCCTGGGCATGTCTAGTATGCCTCATTGCTCCACATGTCTAATCTCCACAGGCCTCTCCCTTGTGCCCTGTTTGTTAGCCCACAGCAAGCCATGTGTGCACCCAGCCCTCACAACTTCCACAGTGCACACAGAGGTCTGCACCTGCCCACTTAGGCACACAACGCCTGTGATCTCAGTCAGTGCTGAAATTCAGGAATGTGCTTTGAAACCTGTATCTGATTGTGGAGGTGCCCTGCCCAGACAGGTCCAGGCCTAGGGATCCTGGTCTTGTGCCCTTCTCATGCTGTTGATTGGGGAGCCAGGACCACACAGAAATGCTGGCTACAGCCCACACAGATTCCACTGCTGATAATCTCAGGCTAAGCCCTCTAGCCCACGAGTATGCTGGCCCACACCAGAGGCACCAGGTAGAACCACTCGCAAACCACCTGCGATTGCGGACTCGGGTGCTCACAAAGCCGCTCCAGTGCTGGCCTCCATGGGCAACCACACCAGCAACCTTTGTCAGAGCCTGCCATCCGCGCTCGCCCCCATGTTCGTAATCTCAGGCCAAACAGGTGCACTCTCTCCTCTGCTTGATCATCTGCCCTAGCCCAGCTTCTTCCTTCTGCCCCAGATCCCCCGTTTCTCTCATTTTCAGAAGAAAGCAACCTTCTTCAGATCAATGAGAAAAGCAGAATACTCCGTTTTCTGTCTTATTTCCTTCAGAGTAGATTATATATTCAGCCACCTTTTCACCCAATTGTACCTTTGTCTGGTGTGTGTATATTTCAGATGCTGCTGAGATTTTTCTTCTCTGTCTGTAGTTGTTGAATTTGTTGAAACTTCAAGGGGAGATATCAGGAGCACCCCTTATGTTGCCATTTCTCTGACATCACTCTACTATAATTATTATACACCCTGCCTCCATCTTGCCCACAACTGAAGACTTTCTCACCACACCTCCTCATTTGAAGATGGAGCTTATTTTAACCCTTTGAATAGTACAAATGTTCATGTATGTCCTTGCGCCTCTTGACCATCCACAGTATGATCATACAAAAATTTTTATTTTAAAAATTTATAAGGAAACATTTTAAAAAGGCAAATGTATGTTCTTCTTGTTTCCATAAATTGGTTATCAAACAAACATGATTTTAAGTTAATGAAAGTATAACAAACTAATTTCATTTTTTGAAATAAAACTCACTCCTGGGGGGTCAGTGTGCATGAAAAAACTCACTACTCAAAGGGTTAAAAGAGTGATTCTTAAACATGTGTGTCCATAAGAGATTCTGACTTAGGAAGCTTGTGACTGTATTTTTTTAACAAGAACTTTAAATGACTCTGATTATCTTAATTCAAACATCTCTCTTTGAGAAGCACAGTTAACCAATGTAGTGTTCTTCACCTTGGCTGAGCATAAGCATTAAGGGGTGGTGGTGGCAGGAGTGTATTAACAGTAGAGACATCTGATCATGGCACAGCTGTGATGATCCCAGAGATGATTGATGAAATTCTCTCATATTCTCCTAAAGGGAAATTAAATGAGCTTTTGGTAATCCAGTTTACAAAGTGAAATATTTTTTAAAAGGCAAGAGTATGATAAATATAAGATTTAGGACAATGATTTCTCTTGGAGGTGAGGAAGGGACACTGGCATCAGAAAAAGGGCTTCAGGATGACCAAAGGTATAATAATGATCTACTTTCTTAAGATAGGTGTGTAAATAGAGACTTATTGTGTGTATGTATGTGTGTTTGTGTGTGTATATATATATATACATACATATGTACATATATAGATATACATACACAATATATACTTTTAAAAAGTTTTTATTTTGAGATAATTTATATAGTGTTGTAAGAAGTAATAGAGATACCATCTATCCTTCTCCAAGTTTCTACTGATGGAAAAGTCACATCTTAAATAACGGTAATACAATATCATAACCAAGACATTGATCTTGGTACAGTCTCTAGATCTGATTCAAATATCACCAGTTTTGCACAAATTCTTTTATGCATGTAAGTGCATGTTTTTAATTTTAAGAAATCTTATTATAAATTTCTATAATTACTACCTCAGTTAAGACACAGAATGATTCACCATTACGGTCCCTCACACTATGTTTTATAGTCAAAGCTACCCCTTTTCCTTCCCCCTTCTAATTCCTGGCAAACATCAATACGTTCTCCATTTTTATAATTTTGTCATTTCAGAAATACTATATATATGGAAACATACAGTATGTACCCTTTTGAGACTGGCTTTTAAAATTCAGCAACTTTAATGATTCATCCAAGTCATTGTGTGCAACGATAGTTAATTCCTTTTTGTTGCTGATAGCAGCTCATACCCGTACCTTTAATTGTACCATTATAAGAAAGGAGCATTAGATGGTAGAGTTAAAAGGTTGAGTTAAAACAACAAGGAAGAAGATTTTCACTTAAATCACCTATTTTGAAGCAAGAAAAAAAAATAGGTGTATTCCCTGTGTATGTGTGGACTACGGAGAACTCAGGAGTCCAAATTAGAGATTTTGATTTCTGTTACTATATGATCATGCTAATATTACCAAGAATTTTCCACCATCATGGTGAGGAAAGGACAATTTTTTCTCTTTTTTTAAAAAGATTTTATTTATTTATTTTAGAGAGGGAAGAGAGAGAGGAAAAAGGGGTAGGAGCAGGAAGCACCAACTCTCACACGTGCCTTGACCGGGCAAACCCAGGACCCTGAAACAGTGACTTCAGAGTTCCAGGTTGATGCTCCATCCACTGTGCCACTATAGGTCAGGCAAGACAGGTTTTTCAAAGGAAGTAAAAGATAATGCTGACCTGATTGAGTTTACAACCTGAAAAGTTCTCTGTGTGAGGTTGGGGGGTTATGGCTGGTAAAATATGTGAGGTAGTGATTCTCATATAATTTGCCAATCTGGAGAAGATGTTGAAGCCAAGGGGTCAAAAGTTTTCTGCAGATTCTGTCATCTCATCATTTTATTCATTCATTCATGCAAGAATTCATCCATTTATTCAAAGAATGTGTCTTACATACCAACTGTATGCCAGCACTCAGATCTAGTTCCTGCCATAAAGTATCAAATGGCTTAATAAAGGAGAAAGACTAAGAGTTATAATTTTCTCTCACTAAGTCATATGTTCTTTTACCAATGCCAATATTTCTCTCCAGTTCACAGATGAGAAAACTGAGGCAAAAATAAGAGAAAGAAGAAAAACAGTTTATCCAGCATCACAGAGATGGAAGTCGTGAGTCATTTAAAATGCCAATGCAAAACAGTCATGTGACACTTATCAACAGGGATATGTTCTGAGAAATTCATTAGGTGATTTCGATGTATGAATATCATACAGGAACTTACACAAATCTGGATGGTACAACGTAGCCCTGGATGGGTAGCTCAGTTGGTTAGAAAGTTGTTGCCATATGCCAAGATTGTGAATTCCATCCCTGATCAGGGCACAAACAAGAATCAACTAATAAATGCATTAATAAGTAGAATGACAAATCAATGTTTCTCTCTCTCTCTCTCTTTTGCTCCCTTCCTTTCTCTAAAAAGAAAAACATCAATTGATGGTCTAGCCTACTATTTACACCTAGACTATATGCTATAGCTTACTGACCCTAGGCTACAAAATTATACAGTACATTACTGTACAAAACAACATGAGGTGAAATCAAGCACAGGAGAAATGATGCAATCAAGAGACACTAAACATGAGAAGCATGAGGCTGCGGCCAGCATAACACAGTATACTGGTTTATAGCAAACTTTAATTATTCATAAGTAGAAAAAACATACTCTAAAATAATGATAAAATGTATAATATAGTAAATACATAAACCAGTAATATAGTCATTTATAATCATTATCTAGGTACTGTACATAATTGTATATGCTATATTTTTACATGACTGACAGTGCGGTAGGATTGTTTACATAAGCACCACCACAAACGCATAAGTAATGCCTTGCTCTGTGATGTTAGGACAGCTATGTGGTCACTGGGCAATAGGAATTTTTTAGCTCCATTATAATCTTATAAGACTACTGTTGTATATGTGGTCCCTCATTGACAGAAACGCGAGGTTGTAGAAAAGTGGTCCTCAGACTCAGGCACCAGAGCCTTTAGGCATTCGTTAAATTGAATTTCTGGGGAAGGCTGAGATTGCTTTATTTTAGCAAGTGTTCTACGAGTTTGGAACCTGCTCTTAGAGAGTTTCTGTTGCCTATTCCATTGTGGAAATGAATTTCCTTTGAGAAATTAGCTCAGGTTATTGTTTTATTTAAAGGAAGAAATGAACAAGCCAGTGTGAACCACCAGAGACCTTTGTCCTTACACTTTTTTCTTTATTCTTTTTCTAGTCTCTCTCAAGAATACAGTGAAAGTGCCTTCCCTCTTTTCCTTTGTTTTGTCATTGCATCAACACAGCCCCATTTTTCACTCTGGGGACATTCTGAGAAAGATCAGAGGCAGCAGACCAGGGATAAAAACAAAACACCTTAATCATGATGCTTAGCGCAAGACCTTCCCAGTGTTTCAGAGAGTAAGGTATGACATCACTGCCAACTGCTCCCTTCTCAGATTCCTTTAGGAGTGCTTATTCAGAGTTCTAGAACAGTCTACGTCTGGCCACATTGCCCGCAGAAGAGGTTGTGTTCTGTTTAGACCACCTCTGCACTTCCTGGGCGGCACAGCTTCCATTGTAACAGTACCCACGACAAGCTGATGCTGGCAGAGATAAATGGACTGCCACCTGCTAGGTGATTCAGTCAATTGCAGCATACAAACCGCAGGGCAGGAAGCTTGCCTTCCTTGCACTTTCTCAGTCAGAATTCTCTCTCCCCAAGCCATGCATTCCTTTCCAACACCAGTGTATCTTCCTGGTTTGCAAATAAAAAAGTTGAGGCACAAAAGGGTAAGAAATTAAACCAAAGTCACCATCGGTAGAAGTGATAGGTCATTTTAAATACCAGTGAGTTAATACAAGTGGTGGGATTCAGCCAGTTTGTACTAGTTCGGCAGAACTGATGTCTAATTTTTTGTTGAGTTTGACGAACGAGTTGTTAAAACGGCACTTGTAATCAGGGTTCTCTCTAAGGTGGGTGCTTGTGCAGCCACCCAATGTGGAAATCACAACTTTACATTCCTTACTCTTTGTTAATGTTCATCTGTGCAGCAGTATATTCTAAGCACCCGTAGTAATGTTCATTTCATCCATAGGTGAAAAAAACTGCAACAGAGGATGCTAATCAAGAACCAATAAGGAAATATCTTAAATAACAGTTTCATTGTTTTTTGTCAGGTTTTATTTAATATTTTTATTAATATTTTAAAACTCATAATCTAGTTTTGTGCACCTCTTTTATTGTTCTTATTTAAATATTAAATGCATGAAATAATAAATTAACTTTCAGTTTATATTTATTTTATACTTGAAACAGTCATTAGGGCAGAGAACTGGTTATTACATTATTTAAATCGCACCACTGGTTATCACAGGAAGTTTAATTCCAGGAAATGTGAGCCAGAAAATGAAAGAAGCCTCTACTGGCTCTCAACCCTGGCTCCACACGAAAATTGCCAGGGGGTGGGGAGCTTAAAATCAAAACAAACACACGAAAACATAAAGACACTGATTCTCAGGACCCAGCATCAGGGATTCTGATCTACTGGTATGAAGTGAGTCTGGGCATCCATGGTTTTTGCAAGTGACCTGGGAAATCCTAATGTGAAACATAGGTAGAGAGCCATGAGACTATAGCAGTGGCTCTCAAATTTTATTGTATTTCAGAATCACACAAAGCTACATTCCACCCTCAGAGTGTCTGATTCAATAATTGCAGGTAGGGCCCAAGAATTTGCATTTCCAACAAGTTACTGAGTGATGTTGCTGCTGCTGGTCTTAGGACCACACTTTGTGAACCACTGGGCTGGATAAGAATGTAATTGTTGGTAAAGGTGGACTCTCACATACATTTCAACCCCCACTGGACTGTATAAGAATGGGTCACTTCCTTACCAAGAGATAAAGGCCCACATAGCCTGCACTGGTTTATGACCTTGTGTAATGATACCTTTTATTGCTCCAGGCTCAAAGCGCAATCTTTTGTCTCTGCTTAAAGTGTGTGTCATATGGCACCTGGCCAAACTCACTGCTATCTCTGTTTTCTGTGGGGAGGGACAGGGTTCCATCCACTGTGGCAAGAGAAGGGTGCATATAAGTAAATTGTCCTGTGTGGACGACCTGTAAAGAACCCCTCCCTCCACTGGCCCGGGTGGACCAACATCTACTATCAAAGCTGCTCTTGCTATTTTTTCTCTATACAAGTAGGGTACTCTTCCATTTGGTGCTGGACTGAATTCTATTTTCCTTGGTGACCACAATATCAAGATGCAATGAACAGAAGTATTTGGATTCCCCTCCGGGATTGGTGACCAGTGCATAGCATTCTGCTAATTTTACATCATGGTGAAGACCCTTGGACTAATATCTCAATTCTGCCACTTTCCCAGCTGTATCAGATAGAGAAATTACTCGTCCTCTTTAACAGTGGTTCTCAACTAGGATGGGGAGTGGGGTTAACTCCTCCTTACACATACTTGAGGACATTTGGTCATATCTGGAAACATTTTTTGTTTTCACAGCTGATAGTCTATCACAACCTGGTATCTAGTGGGTAGGTCAAGGTCCTGGATGCTGCTAAAAAACTTACAATGATCAAGATATACCCCTGTGAAAAAGAATTATCCAGACTCAAATATCAATAGTACCAAGGATGAGACATATTTTAGTTTCCCCATCTATAAATTGGGGATTATTAGGTATCTGCCTCGTAAAATTAGTGTGAAGATTAAATGAAATATGCCATATAAAGGAATTGGCACTGAACCCAGAAACTGTTAATATTTAAACAAATCTCTTTTGTACATTGTCATCAGCCTATAGTTTAAATGCCAAGGATCTTGATAAAAAATATGGGGGAGAGGCTTTCTTCAGGGTAGAAGTTGGAACTAGTGTATCTAGTAGATGGGTTTGGGGACACTTTGCCCCAGATATAAGCAATAGAGATCTCACTGTCTTTGGATAATTTGAAAACAATAACAAACTGAAGTAAAATGAATGTGCTTTTAATTATCACCCGGCATCAGAAATTCTAAATGTTATAGATCAAATACTCCTCACCCCTGGGGCATAACACATGTATCAACACCCCACTGCTTTTCACTATATGTAATAGCTTAGTAAGAGCCAGACATTTGCTTAAGTGCTTGACATATTTACTCATCTAATAATTTTAACAACAAGGTCAAGTTTGTTGTGAGGAAGGTATTATTGTTATTCCCATTTTATAGATGAGAAAGCTAAGGATCAAAGATGGTTGTCAATGTGCCCACAATCACGCAGTGAGTAAGTGGTAGAGTGCTGTGACCTAAACTCAGGAATCATGCTCCAGAGTCTATGCTCATAGTCACAAAAGCAGATAGCCATCCCAAATTACAGCTAAGTAAAACTTTAAAGGAAGTGTACTTTAATTCTAATGCATTAGGCATTTTTCTATCAGATAATAGAGGAGCTTCAATGTTGAGTAAATTTCCCTGTAATACAAGCATTCGGAAACTTTAACAGTATAGTAGGTTGTTGGGGCCCTATGCTCATAGGCCTTGAAGTCAAAACCATGACTCAGTTGACCAGATATCTCTAGCAGCAGACACAGAGAAGAAACTTGAATAAATGTTTGTTGACTACATTTGTGTTTGCTGAGTTCAGATAAATGCTCAATGGTCTGGTTCTGAGTGATGTGTTTGCTTGTTTGTGGGCAAAAACAACATCTGCTTTCTAAACCCCTGGGTTTTCTCCAGATGTTTGGAATCACTTATCTGGGTTTGGATTTCTCTGGCTTTTTTTGTGCTGCATAATGCTTTAATAGAGTCTAATTTCATAGATAAAAAGCAGAATCTATCATTCTATTTTAGAATTTGGTACAGAGGTATTGAAGCAGGAATTGGCAAAATGCAACTCAAGGGAGAAATAATTCAATTTCCCTGGAAAAATTCTGCTTCTAAATTTGCTCTTGAAGACAATGCAAGGAAACCAAATGTATGACTCAGACAAGATTGAAACCATGAGCTCTAAACCAACTGAATGACAAATAAGGTTATAAAGGAAAGGGCTAGATCTGGGACATTCACTCTTCAAGGAAAGACTTCAATGTGCCCTCCACACACAGAGCTATGTAGATGGGAATTAATAGCATTTCCCCAGAAGACAGAATAAACAAAGAGGGGTTTGAAAGGGCTTACCTCTTTACCTATGGAAAGGTAGTATATATTAAAACTATTTGTCTAACATATCAGAGAGGTGAGCAGCACCGTTTAATTGTATTTTCAAATAGAAGAAATGCCAAAATTTTACTTTAACCATTTTTTGGGAAAATTCTTTAAGATATGTTACCCATTATCTTACCATCTTAATAGCATTCTTTTTGTGCTGTTTTGGGGCTTAAATAATGAATAGTAGTAATAAGGCTGTGTATAATAAAATAATACTCTCCAGTGTACTTGACTCATTTTTTTTTTTTTGACAGTTAACACTAAATGGCTTAACCTGCTATTCTTCATGTTCATTGATCTTTGCTGGTTCTGCCAGTCACTTCTCCTTTATACCTAAGGGTTTAATTCTGGTGGTCTTGCGTCTTATTCTATTCTTCTTGCCTATTCTGTTCTGTTGAAGTCTGGGACTCTAGACAACTAAGCTTGTTAGAATTATTTTGAACACAAGAGTAACAGGTTCTAAATGAAATAGTGGAGGGCTCTCTTATGAGGAAAGAAAAGAATTAGTCTTTTTAAAAATTGTTTTATTTTTTATTGAATTTATTGAGGTGATGGTATTTAATAAAATTATATAGGTTTCAGGTGTACAGTTCTATAATACATCATGTGTGTACAGTATCACGTGTTCACCACCCACTTCAGTCTCCGTCCATCACCATTTATTCCCCTATATCCTCTTCTACCTCTCTCATTTCACTTTCCCTCTGGTAATCACCACACTGTTGTCTGTTTCTGTGAGTTTTATTTTATTTTATTTTGTTTGCTTAATCTCTTCACCTTTTTCACCCAGCCCCATAACCCCCTCCCCCTCTGAAACATAGTCTGATGATTACTATTTTCACTTTGTAGAGTGCTTAGGCCCCAGGATGATGTGATCAAATCAACTTCAGGTTAGTATGGCTTTATTATACTTTCAAAAAACAAATTATGAGGTCAAATTATTATGCCTCTGAGTCTTACACTTGGCATCAAATTATAAATACATAATAGTCTTGCACTGGTGAGATGGATATTCTTATTCCATGTTTTCAAATACTGAAATGATGACTCAAAGTGATACTGGTTTGCTGAAGGCAGGCAGAGTTAGATCTAAAGCACAGGTCCTCAGACTTGGAAGTGTGTTAGAACACTGGAACTGAGAACTCATCCCAGATGAATTATATCAACATCTCTAGACCATAGTCAATGTCTCAGCATTTAAAAAATGTTTTCAGGCCCTGGCTGGTTGGCTCAGTGGTAGAGCGTCGGCCTGGCGTGCAGAAATCCCGGGTTCGATTCCCGGCCAGGGCACACAGGAGAAGCGCCCATCTGCTTCTCTACCCCTCCCCCTCTCCTTCCTCTCTGTCTCTCTCTTCCCCTCCCGCAGCCGAGGCTCCATTGGAGCAAAGATGGCCCGGGCGTTGGGGATGGCTCCTTGGCCTCTGCCCCAGGCGCTGGAGTGGCTCTGGTTGCGACAGGGCGACGCCCCAGAGGGGCAGAGCATCGCCCCCTGGCGGGCAGAGCGTCGCCCCCTGGTGGGCGTGCCGGGTGGATCCCGGTCGGGCGCATGTGGAAGTCTGTCTGACTGTCTCTCCCCCGTTTCCAGCTTCAGAAAAATACAAAAAAAAAAAAAAAAAATGTTTTCAAATACCATGTTTAATAGCATCAAAATGTATCAAATACCAAAGAAGAACACTAACAAAATATGTGTAAGACTGTTTTCTACTGAAAACCATAAAAATTATGCAAGAAATTTTAAGTAAATATACCATTTACATGAGTAGAAAGAAAATAATATTCTAAAATGGTCAATTTTTCCAAACTGATCTATATAGTCAATGCAATTCTAATCAAAATTCCAGCAGATGTTTTTTGTTAAAAATTGGCAAGCTGATACTAAAATTATTATAAAATAGAAAGAGCCAAGCATAACCAAGAATATTATGAGGAAATAGAATTTACATTCAATAACAAGATTTTTTTAAAATAATTTTATTTTTTTAATGGGGAACATCAATAAATCAGGATACATATATTCAAAGATAACAAGTCCAGGTTATCTTGTCGTTCAATTATGTTGCATACCCATCACTCAAAGTCCGATTGTCCTCTGTCACCTTCCATCTTGTTTTCTTTGTGCCCCTCCCCCTCCCCCTTTCCCTCTCCCTTTCCCCCTTCCTCCCATAAGCACCACACTCTTATCAATGTCTCTTAGTTTCACTTTTATGTCCCACCTACGTATGGAATAATGCAGTTCCTGGTTTTTTCTGATTTACTTATTTCACTTCGTATAATGTTATCAAGATCCCACCATTTTGCTGTAAATGATCCGATGTCATCATTTCTTATGGCTGAGTAGTATTCCATAGCATATATGTGCCACATCTTCTTTATCCAGTCATCTATTGACAGGCTTTTTGGTTGTTTCCATGTCCTGGCCACTGTGAACAATGCTGCAATGAACACAGGGCTGCATGTGTCTTTGCATATCAATGAATAACAAGATTTATTGTGAACCTATAATGGTTACACTGGTGCAACATTGGTACAATGGTACATACAAAGAAATATGGAACAGAATGGAAAGCCCAGAAACAGACTTAAACATTTATGATCACCTCTCTTATGATAGAGGAACACTTTAGTGAGTTAGAAAAGGTAAGTAAAGCTCCTGTTGGCTATCTAACTGGAAAAAACAAACAAATATATCATGACCCTACTTCACACTGTATACAAATGTCAATCTCAAATGGATTGCATTTCTAAGTGAAGACCATAAAATAAAACTTTTAGAAGAAAAAAGTAATAAAATATATTTAGGGCCAAAGATTAGGTAAAAAATTCATAAATTAACACTAAAAGTACTAACCATAAAGAAAAAATATTGACTAAATCAAACTATATTAAAATTAAAAGCTTCTGTTCATTGAAACACAACATTAAGAGAGTTTAAAATCAAAGCCTAGAATGAAAGAAGATATTTAAAATATATAAATCAAATAAAGACACATATTCAAAGTGTATTATGAAGTCCACAAATCAAGATGATAAAGACAGAAAAGCCAAAAATAAATTGGGCAAAAGACTAGAGCAATATCTGAAACAATGTTATACAAATGATCAGTAGGCAAAGGAAAAAGTGCCTAACTTCACTAGTCATCAAGAAAATGTACTTTAAACCACAAAGCAACATGACTACATAGCCACCAAAATGGTAAAGATGACAAAGACACTCAATAACAAATGAAGGTGAGGATATAAAGCAACTGGAACTCTTACACATGACAGATGGGTATGTACAATGGTGCAACCACTTTAGAAAACTGTCAATATCTACTAAGCTGAATATATACATTCAGTATGACTTAGAAATTCCACTAATAATAGAAATATATCCCAACAAAAATGTCTCTATATACTCCAAAGGACATGTCCAAAATGTTCACAGCAGCACTCTTCAAAATAGCCTAAAGTAGGAAAGAAATCAGTTGTTCCTCAAGAGTAGAATAGATTAGTTTTATAGACACACAACACAACACTATAAACAGTGAGAATAAACATATTAAAATTAAACACAGTATAAAGAAATTTCATACATGATGTTGAGTAAAAGAAGCCAGGTACCAAAGAGTACATTTCTAATTATTTCAATTATATAAATTTCAAAAACAGCTAAACTCATCTGCAGTGTTGGAAGTCCAGAAAGTGGCTCCTTTTCACTGGGGTGATGACTAGAAAGGGACTCATTCTGAGATGCTGAATCTGTTTCCTGAGGTATGTCCATCAAGCTGCACACTAACGGTGAGGAGACTTTTGTGTGTTATATTAAACAACATTTAAAACAGAAAGCTCTGTAGGTGATTTTTGTATGTAGCCAGAGTTGAAAACCACCTGTTCTGGAGCTCAAATCAGATTTCTTCCCTTCCTTCTTCCTTTCTTCTCCAGACCTACCCACCCAAGCCTTCCTTTCCCTAACTCTCTGACTCCCCAGTACCAACCACTGTTCTGCATACAAAGGATACAGAGGGATAGCTATCATACTTCCTTCAAGAAGCTAAATGTTTTTTCAATTATTATCTTCAGCTTGCTTCCTGACCATAAGTTCCCCCTGTTACACTGCAGTGGTTACACGGTGAAGTGATCATTAAATACAACAGCAAAGATGGGGATGGCCTTCCTGAATAATTATAGTACTAATGAACAGGACATGATCACATTATTGGCAACTTCCATTACAACAGGCATTCAGTACCTCTGGAGTGTACTGAGTAACATTTGACCCCCATTGTAACAGAATATGTTTAATAATGAGCTGAGTTGTTGGCACCAGAGTTCTAGAATGTGCATAATGTTTCAGTTGTATCTGGCAGAAAGATCATTCCACTCCCAGTGAGATGGTCTTATTCCCAGTCAACACCACATGCTTTGTTGAGCATAAATTATTATAACCTTATGCACTTGGTCTGTCTTTTATTAGCAGTATGTGAAAATTAGATTTTTCTTCCTTTTTATTATTTCCTCTGCCTCTCTCAACTTTCTCCCTCTTCCTCTCTCTGAAATAAATAAATAAGCCATATCAATGCAGAATCTAGACTTTGCATTTCCAAAACACGTCCCTGTGCTCATATCTTTGTCCTCAGGCACTTCCAATGACCAAGGCTCTGGCTGACATGGAAAGTCAAAGCAAATAATTTTTATCTATCACAGAACACTCTGTCTTTTAGGAACATAGCCATGATTATTTGATCATGGTCATTATGCCAAGGCTCGCCTTCATAAACAAACAAAAGCTGACTTTGGCCTGAGTCCTGCCTTTAGTCCATACTCCCTCTGACTGCTGCAATGAGAAAATCTCAACACTAGGGGGCAAAGGGCCTTGAGAAGTTACCAGTGACCTCTTCTTGGGCACAAATTTCCTTTTGCCTATACCTTCCTTCTCAGCCAGATAAACCATTCTGGTAAGAACACACACTATTTCCAAGAAAGTGTTTATTTCACTAATTTCTGTGCACCATTCATGTCCCAGATTGTTACTTTCCAGGGAAGATCTCCCTAACCCTTCCAGAACAGTTTAAGTTTACATATTATAAACTTTCACAGAATCATATAATATTCCTGTATAACAGTCCAATTGCAACTAATCAATACTTGTGATTATTTGTCTCATTCACTGATATATTGCCAACATCTTACACAGTGCCTGGCTCATAGTATATGCTCAGTAAATACTGTTGAGTGAATAAATGAATAAATGAATGAGAGCTTCTTAAAGAACCTATTTTATTTTCTTATCACTGAAAAAAATATTTTTCTAGGATTAATTTTTCTTGCTCTCAATGAAACACATCGCCTTTGGTCTGCCTCAGTGGAGATGGAGGAGAAACTGCTGGTCATCAGTTCCTATGTCAGAGCCCTTCATATAATTTATAAATTATGAAATCATACTTATTCTGAGGTTTTGTTTCTTGGTGGCTTTTTTCTCTGAAGGAGATCTAGTTCATGGTGACAGGCTCCAAAAGAAAGGAGGGATGAGGAATAGGTTCTCTATATTCTCTTTTACTGCTGTTCGACTCATATTTGAGACCCTGGTATGTGTGAGACTTTTCATCAGATTTTAACCATGTCCTTCCAACTTCCTACTTATAGGTCTCTTCTCTGCAAATCATAAAGCTGAACTGGATCAAACAAAGGGTGCCCTGAAGGTAGGTATCTCTATATCTTTGCTTATCTATCCACTTAGTAGATGTTTTTAAGAGCATAGAATGTGCTTACTCTTGTGCCAGGCACTAGTGACCCAGAAGTCATCAAGAGAAATGTGGTCCTGCCTTAAAAGGGTCCAATCAGGGTTGGGGAGAAGAGGATGATTAGGGAAGTCTTTCTGACCTAAAAGCTGCTTTGATCAGTGATTTACATCTATCATAATCAAGTACATATTTGTGAAAACACAGGTTGCTGAACCCCATAACACTTTCTGACTGTCTGGGATGGGCTTGAGATTCTTCATTTTTAACAAATTATATTTTTAACAAATTCCCGGTTGATGCTGATGGTACTGATCTGGGGACCACACTCACAGTCACTGACTTGGATGAAATGAAATATTAAATAAGAACATGAAGTCTCCTCTTTTTCTTTCTTTCACACATATTATACACACATAGCCTATTTTAAATTTTAAAAATAAAAAAAATAATATAGAACATAGTGAAACTTAATAATTATCTGTTGGATGAATAAGTAAATAGATAGGTCAATTAGCCCATCAGTGCCAAATTACTACATTGATAGTGTAAAACCCCACTGAATTTCACAGCAGTTTATTTATTGAAAAACTATGAAAGATTCTGCATCTTCTTTCTCTCCCTGTGGTCCCTAACATGACTCATCACTAACAAAATGGTATGGCTGGAATTAATCAAGCTACTTTTTCCTATTTATGTTTTGTTCTGTCTTGAGTTGCAATGGGAACTGAAGCCTCTGGAGTATAATTCACACTGACTCATTTCCAAGTCACCAATAGAAAGGTCAGCATGACTCCAGTTTATAGCTGAGGGCTTATCAGGAGTTATTGATCAGGAGTTGTACATCAGAGAGATTAGTCAGCTTCACTTGGGTTCTTGGCCAACTTGCCAAAATCCATAAGAACTAAAGGTTAAAAATTCACAGTGGCATGTGTATGTGAATGGGCTAAACAGTCAGCAGCATAGAAAATTACACTAGCCTAATAGAGAGACCTAAGTGCATGAGCTTTGTTTTCATTCAGATAAAAGTGTAAGTCCTGATTCTGTCACCTAACAGTTACGCAATAAATACCTCTCACCCTCAATTCCTTCATCTGTGAAACATGCATCACAGTGACAATTAACTCATAGGATTGCTGCACATAATGTGTACAATGTGTTTTTAACATAATACTAATTTCATATTAGTCATTCAACACATTTTAGCTAGCATTGTTATTTATTAGCTTCTCAAATGTTCTTCATCACATCTATTAATGCTTTTGTAAGTAATAAACTCAGAGTTGGCATGTACCCTTCAATTACCTTTAGACTGGATCTGTAGGAGGAATTTCATTGCTTGGATTTTTATTTCTGAGACAAAGAATGAAGTGATTCATACACAGCTAACTTCCCTTCACCATACAATATAAAGATTTCCACACTGAGCCAGAATTTATTTCCTGTTAAAGGTACCAAGAAGAGTACTATAGAAGAGAGTTGTCTTCCTTAAAATCAGCTTTTAAAGGTAAAAATATAACACTTCCGTTTCCCCTCACTTTACTCCCAATTCTTTCTTGAGTCTACCCATATTCCCGGGGATCTAAACAGCTGATTAAGGAATGCTCCATATCCACTTGGGGGTCAAATGCCCCTCCTTTCCAGTTCTAGCTCCATCACTTCAAGCTATGTCATCTCAGAAAAGTTACTTGAGCTCTCTATGACTCAGTTTCATCATTTTCAAAATGATAATGTTCATGTCAGGTATGTAAATTCAGCATTTTATCCTCTTATGTGACCCTTGTTTTAATATCTATTCAGTCATTGGAAGGGTCCATGCCCTTCAGGATTGGAATGGTTTCAATTCTGTCTATCCCCTTTCAACCTCCTCTTTTTAACATAAAAGCCCTAATCCTTTTACAGGGTCCATATTTGTTCCATCCCTTTGAATGTGATGGTCGCCTGGCAATTTCTTCTACAGCTGTTTCTTCAGTCTTTCTGCCAACACTAAATAAGACCTTTCTAATGTAGCCCTTTCATCTACACTGCCAAATTTAGGGTCTTGTTCATAATAAGCACTCAATAAATATTTGTTGAAAAGATGAATGAATAAATCCAAGTCAAGACATTCAAAAGTAATCATGATGCTAAGCTAAAAATAAGGGAGCTTTGTTCCTCTGCTAAAAATGATGCAGTGGGCTAAATCACCCCATCTTCTTCAAAGAGTTGTTCCAGATCAGTCACTCATAAGGAGTAATAGGAAACTGCTCTTAATCATCATGCTGTTATAAAATACAAGGATGGGCAGGGGACTGGCTCCTTTGCATTAGGCATCTATTAGTTCTTACTCTGGCCAAAAATCTTCATCATTCAGATGGAGCCAAGATCAAAGGAAAAAAACCTCAGCTCTCATGTGCCAGGTGCCTTTGTTGACTAAAAATTGGCAGAAATCCAACTAGTTTAGAGCCCCATAGACTGCTAGCAAGCTTTAAAAAAGATAAATCAGATAATTTACCTTCCCACCACCACCAGTTTAAAACTACTCAATAACATTCTGTGACCCTTAAAATTTAAACTTCCAACCATGAACTAAGAGGCCTTACATGATCTGGGTCCTGCCTAGCTTTCTGCTCAATTTTATCACTTTCTCAGAGAGCCATCCCCTCACCCCACCATGAGACACGTTAGCCCTTAAGATAGAGGCCTGCAAACTTTTTCAGAGAAGACCAAGAAAGTAACTGTGTTAGACTTTGGGGATCGCACCATGTCTGCAACAACTACTCAGTTGTTCCATGTTGTATAAAAGCAGGCATAGAAAATGTGTAAATTCATGAGTATGGCTATGTTATAATGAGATTTGATTTACAAAAGCAGGTGGTTTTCTGGGTTTGGCCTGTGGGCCATAATTTACCAACCTCTTCCCTAAGATAAGACCCCTTTCATAATTCCCTGGTCCTGTATCCTGCTTAAGTCTTTGTCACATCTTTTTACATTTGTCTGTTACTTCTTTGGTTTAGTCACTAGAATAGAAGCTCCATAAGGACAGGACCTTTATTTTTTGTTAACAGCAACGTCTCCAGCACCTCGGACAGTTTCTATCACATAGTGTGTTTTCAGTAAGTGTTGAATAAATGACCTTTCCTCCTGCTGCTTCTGCTACCACTCACTGCTGCCCCTTCCTTCAGTTCTTAGGATGTTCCGGGCTCATTCATGCTTCTTGGCCTTAGCACGTTCCTTTGCCCTCTGTCTGAAGCACCCTTCCCCTCATATTTACATGTCTGCCTCTTTCTTCCATTTAGGTCTCAGATCTTTGGATGAGTCTCTCCCAATTATGCCAAACAAAGTTTCCCAGAAGTGTCAGACACTCTTGTCTTATTTTATTCATAATACTTATTATGAAGTAGAATTATTTTCAGCTTGATTTCTGTATTTTCTCCCCCATGATTCCAGAATGTTTCTCAGCCTCCTTAAAACCTAGAAAAGTATGTGACACTTAGTAGGTTCTTTTTTTGTTTGTTTTTATTGTTGTTTGTATTTTTCCAAAGTTAGAAGTGGGGAGGCAGTCAGAAAGACTCCCCCATGTGCCTGACCAGGATTCACCTGGCATGCCCACCATGGGGCAATGCTCTGCCCATCTGGGGCGTTGCTCCATTGCAGCCAGAGCCATTCTAGTGCCTGAGGCAGAGGCCACAGAGCCATCCTTATTGCCTTGGCCAACTTTGCTCCAGTGGAGCCTTGCCTGCGGGAGGGGAAGAGAGAGACAGAGAGGAAGGAGAGGGGGCAGGATGGAGAAGCAGATGGGTGCCTCTCCTGTGTGCCCTGGCTGTGAATGGAACCCAGGACTTCCACACCCTGAGCCAACGCTCTGCTGCTGAGCCAACCATCCAGGGCTTAGTAGGTTTTTGATAGACATGTATTTAGAGCAAGTGCTTTTCAAACTTTAATGTGTATATAAATCATCTAATGATTTTCTCAAAATGCAAATTCTGAGTCAGTAGGTCTGGGGTGAGCCCTGAAATTCTACATCTCTAACAAGCCCCCAGGAAGAAGGTGCTGATGCTGCTGGTCCCTGGACCACTTCAAGCAGGAAGCCTAGTGAATATTTTTGATTGCCTCACTTCCAAGGCAGGAAGTGGAGTGTTGGCTAAGGAACCTTTAAAAAAACATTCAATATGTTTGCTGGCCTGAGAAAAAGGTCAAAGTGAGATACCAGTCCCATCTTTAAAAGTCATATTCAATGCAAAATGGTAAGAGCAGATTTTCCTGAGTCACTTAAGTGGTTTTGGCCTCAGGCACCATGTCTTCAATGAATTAGAAATGGCAACATTTCCCATATTAAATTCACCTTAAAAATGCTGAATCATCCTTGGGGAACCAAAATGAATCTGTTTTCATTCCCTGTTCAGTTATGCCTCCATTTCTTACAACCACTATATCGCATACTTTCGGGAAGCTACATGCTCTCCACCGTGATGTGGTAACCCAACAAGACCTCCTATTGTGTACTAAGGTGCTGGCTTGACCTAGAAGAGGACTCTCCATCTCAAAACTGGACGGGAACATATCCAACAGGGAAATCAAAGGTGCCAGTCTCAAATCTAATTGCCACTTAAACTCTGTGTGACCCAGAGCTCTGTATGTACAATTTTAATGCCTCAGTTTCTTCCTTTTAAATGGGAAATGATGGCACCTGACTTAAAGCATTCTTGTGATAATCAAGAGAGGCAATTTTTATTAAAAACTTGGCACAGTACATGACACATATGCATTTTAATGAATATTAGCTGAAATTCTTATTCTACTCCAACATAGAATATTGTATTTAGTGAAAGTTCTCTCACAGTTTAGAATTTTAGCAAATAATTTTCACATAATTATTTTTAATATTAACACAATTATTTATATTTAACATTTAACACAATTATCTTAACATAATATTTAAGACAAGCAATGCTTTCTTTGTACCAGGCAATATATTAAGTGCTGTTTTGTCTCATTTATTCCTGAAAATAAATCTATTAAGTAGATATTATTGTCTGTATATTGCAGAAGGGGAAACTGAAGCTTAAGATGGTGAAGTAGTTTGTTACAGATCAGTCAGCTAGTAGGGTTGGAGGAAAGACTTAAGCCAGGTATGGTTGACTTCACAGCTCCAGCTATGCAAAACCGACCACTTTGCTAGTTATGTCAAGCATGTAAGTATATATTTATATGTCTTTGCTTCAGAACAGTAGATCTTTTCTTCACAACAATGACTGTTTGGATTGTTAACCCTTCTGTAAGTAAAACAGTTCTATTTGATGATCATCAAACATACTTCCAAGTCTAGTGAGCTGAGGTTCTGAGTTCCAGTCTGATGGGATTCATTCATTTGTTTACTTGGTTGTCTTGTTTGACAGAGTTTTGGCTCAATAAACATCATGTCTTCAACCCTTAACAATGTTACTTGATAGCCATGCTGTCCCTAATGATTCAGTTATGGATCGTTAATGATTAACAACCACCCCCAATTTTAGTGATGTGAAATGATATCAGATTCTGTGTAACAGAAATTTGGAAAAGGTATACTAGGAACCGCTTTTTTTACTTACAACATCTGGGGCTCCAGTTAAGAACACTTAGGGATAAAGAGTGACTCTAGCGTCTAGCAGCTGGAGTCACCTAGCAGCATTTTCATTCACATGCCTGGCACTTTGGACCAAAATGGCTCAAAGGCTGGGATCATCTAGAACCAGAGCACCTCCATGTGGCTTCTCCTTGTATCTTGGTCCTCTCATACCATGGCAGCCTGGTGCTGAATGGTAGTGTACCACGTGGGACATGTGGAGAACAAGCATTTTCTTGAGTTTTTAGACTCATTCTCAGGCTTCAGATGTGTCACTTACTTTGTATTCTATGGTATTAGTGAATTACCAAGAAATGTCCAAGTCCAAGAAAGGAAAATAGATTCTACCTCTTGATGGGAAGCAAGGTCACAATGATGAAGAGCATACTGGATGGAAGATACTGTTGTGTTAATCTTTGGAAAATGCAGTTTGCTACAACCTTCAGCTCCACACTTTCCTATAGCATCATATTGAACATCAGACACTTTGAAAGAAGTAAAAAACTTCTCTGCCAGCCTCAAGTGATGTGGTAATGAGGAGAAAAAAACTTACCCAATATACTGAACACCCTCAGAAAAAATTACCTTTTGGTAATTTTGTAGCATGCCTTCAATTCATAAATGGTTGTATATAACAGAGGCTTTTGAAAGTATCAAGAGGTCTTTCTTAGGCAAAACCAAATGAATCTAAAAGTGAGAAAGATTTATATGAAAGAACTTTAATGACTACCCTTTATTTGTACCTTCAAATTACTCTTAACATGCATATAATACTCACTGCTCAATGAGCTAAATAATATTTCAAGTTCTCTATAATAAGAGGAACATTGAGGAAACACTAGGTAACAGCTCAAGTTTCACCCAGATAGAAAGTAGCAGAGCAAAGATTCAGGCCCAAACCTTTCAGACAACCATTGCCATGCAGTAATAAACCTGGTGATTGTCCTTGTATATCACTTAGTTTCAAACTCTATTTTTTAGTCTTGACTTTTTTGTTTGTTTTCTTCAGGTGATAAAGATGCAAGCAAAGTTGTTTTATAAAAGTGGCAAGTCATGCCAGTTATATGAACTTCAGATATGGCTGGAACCAGGAGCTCCAACAATATCCTTGTGAATCTGTTCCTCTCTACTTCTAAATTCTCCTTCCTTCTCTTTTGGTTTAATTCTTAAGCTGCCTTTCCCCATGTGGCCACCATTTTACACTGACCAAAGTTAACTGATATCCAGCTTCCCATCTCTATATATCTGAGAAAGTGTCTCTTTTATTGCTTATCTGAACTAAACTCGAACTGAGCTCATTTGGATCACAAATTCATTCCTGAATCAACCACCTGTGAGCAGGGAGATGAAATAAGGTAGCTGGTCATGTCTAAGCCAGCCTTTCACAAGCAAAATAGACTGTGCATGGTGGAGGAGGGGTTCCCCCAAAAAATACCAGGGTGAAATATTCCGTGGCAAGGTAAAGGACACAGAGCAAAAAACTCATCAGGTGCTGTATGTCCTCATCTTGCAGATAGATAGTCTTATAACTGGCAAGACTGATGGATCCTCATCCCACTTTTATCAGTTGCTTTCCTCGGGCTCCTAGTGTTCTATTATTGCATCTGTTCCTCCTTCCTTAGAGGAAAAGAGTTGACAAATTTATTCACACTGAAGTCTGAGTCACTCAATCACCAAGAATCTTTGCATTCTTGTTTCGATAATTTGACTTATTTGACTAACATCTATTGAACATTTACAATGTGAGAGGCCTATGCTCATAAGCACTGCAGATATGGAGGCATGCTATACATAGATTTAAACATGCATTAATATTGTAATAAAAAAACAGACTATATTTTCATTGTTAAAATGGTAAGGTCATTCAGCAAAGAGCAAATACTCAAGTATTTTCAAATAGGAAGAGTTCATAAATATTACTTGGAGTGGCTTTCTGTCCCTCACACCTCAGAGACCTGATTCAGCAGGTCTGATATAAAACCCAGGAATCTGAATTTTTATAAAACACTCCCAGGCAATTTTGCTAAAGATAGTTCATGGGCCTTACTTTGACTCTCACTGGCTTAAGACAAAGGAAGAATTCTCTAATGGCTACATGTCTCGAATGTGGAAATCTCTGAATCTCTCCTGAAGAAGAGAAATTTTGGAGTAAGCCTGCTTCTCCCTTCACAGCATACTATGCAAGAAGTGTCTGCTCTGCCCTCGCCATGCAGCACACACATCCTTTCTGCAAGGCGGAGTTTGCAAGCTAGATGAAGGGTGCTATCAGGGCACCATGTCTCTTCGCACTATGGCCTCTCATTGTAAACAGTGGTTTCTCTGTCTGAGGGGTTGTGTCTGGCTGTGGGAGCACACTTGGCTCATGCATGTCCAGGTGGATGACTGGAGAGCAAATGTCTCTAAAGTGGGGACAATAAATGTCAGAAGAGGACATGGTAGATACAATTCCCAGATTTCTACCTTTTTATTGGGGTGCCCGAGTCATGCTCTACACTTTCTCTCAGAGCTCCGCAAAGGGACCTAGCTGCCCTTGTTTACAGTGGTAACTGGCTTGTGCATGTTCTGGTCCTTGGGCTTTTTCCCTCCCCTGTTCTCTGCTAGCATTTCCTGCCATCTCCTCCTGTATAAAGAAGGAATCTCAGAGATCTTCTTGGGAAACTCCAAAGCAAGCACTCAGATCTATCCAATTGTAAAAGTCACTTGCCATGCTCACATTGTGCTTAGAAATGTGAAGTGCAGACAATTGCTTCAAGGAGCAAGTTCCAAGCAAGTACTTGAAAGAAACAAGGCAGGGTTTAAATTAGAATGGATTCCTCAGTACCTGACACCCAGCTTGCACATGTACCCTCAGCTATCCAGCCCAGGACAGAGAATTTATTGCTATTACTATCTGTATTATTTTTACCATTAACTTGAAAAGAAGCACTCAGCTCACCTCTTGCTAAATAGTTGTTTCAAAGAAGGATGTAGGAAAAGAACAGGCTGATGTTGAGGTGGGATTGTACTAAAATAGTCTGAGAAAGTACAAAGAGTGTGTCTGTTATGCAGGATGCATCTGAGCCCAATGAGATATTTGGCAGAATGAAAACTGGGAAAGAGTGGAAAAAGCTGGGCAAAATTTAGCCAGACCCAAAGATTTACTCAAAAAAGTGAATGAATAGAAAAACTGTGTCTTGGGATTTGAATGTTATGAATCACTGGCATGTCCCTTTTTCATCTCCTTTCAAATGGTAAAAAATCATTCTGACTATAATTGCAGAATGTGTCTATTTTGGGGAAGCTGATGGCCATGAAAATCATCTTACTTTGTGTTCTATTGGTTACCTCCTCCCCAAATTGAGTCATGGCCTTTCAGAATAGCCCAAGAATAAATAGTAGTATTGATGCTTTGTTCCCTGGCATGAAGAGAAAAAGAGAAAGAAAATAGTTCTTGAATGAACACATAACAAAGAAAATCAGTCTTCAGAAAAGATGGCTGGAAGATAAGTTAAAGACACAGATGGGCTAGAAGAGCTTTTTCAGAGAAAACAGTCATCATTTTTTATTTTGTTCTTGTTAGAATCACCAGGGAGAGATCAGTTTAGAAATGTGTTTTTAGTCCTATACAGTCCAGAGAGTTTGTGTCAGAGAGGAAAACACACAGTTGTAAAGCTCCTGAAATGAATTGTGTGGTACTCTTTTTTATTCTGAAAGTTTTAGATAATGCTATTCTTCTTCTGCAACTGGTTGTTAGATATTTTCAGAAATCATATCACTAAGTCTTTTTTCTACATCTAATTGTAGCAAAACCGACTATTTCAGTTAGGCTTCTTTGTTTGCAACTAACAAAAATTTATTATTTTTTAACTTGAGTACAAAATAATTCATTTGGAAGCACTTGGAAAGACTTTCAGCTTTAAGGGAAAGGTGAAGAACCAGGCAGAGAAAAGGGCAGTGGGAGCCACTGGTGTTCTGGGGCCCCTGGTAAACAGAACAAAGTAACAGACTCACCAGACACCACCGCTGGGATGAACCAGCTCCGGGTGTTTTTGCAGCCTTCGTGTTAGTCAATTAAGGATTCAAAATACTGAGAAAAAAAGTATAATTTTTCCATTTTAGGTTTCAAGCCCACCTCTTGGCAAGAAGAGAACAGTGTACCTGAATAACAATTCCACCAGGATGGCATGCATTGGGGGAGAAATTATTCCCCCAGAAGAAAATTAGGTACTGGATCCAGAATAAAGGGGAAAGGGCTTGTGGAGCCTGAGGACTGGGCTACAGGTATGGATAAGTAATTAATGAGATAAAACGCTTATAAAAGATACCAGCCTTAGAACTCCTTGTCTCACTATCTCATGGTCTCGCTCTTTTGCTGCCTTGTCCAAAATACTTACTTTATAGCCCTAATCACTATCATACCAACACTTTTGGAGGATGGTCCCTTCTCATCATTAGCTGGCTTCTGTCCCCAAGCCCTGAAATTCCACTGTCCTTTCTTATTTATCCTCCAAACTTCCAGCACAGAAGCAGCCCTGCCAACTTGCCCCATCTCCTCTGCTACATATGGTGCCTTAACAACTCAAGTTTGAGGAACAAATCATGACTTTCCAAGTTCTAATACATGATCAATTGCTATATGCTAGGAATTTGACATATTTCCTGTGTTAGGTACTTTACACCTTACTCACCTCTGTATGAATAAACCTGATGGTATAAAACAAAAATAATAATGGTAATAAAACAACCATTGAGATCCCAGTAAGATGTATTCCAAGGCCTTTGAAAACCACCACATTTTCAAATATATCTCTCTGAATTATATTTTCCTCTATAAAATGCAATAAAGCATAACCTAGAAACTCTAAATAGTCCCCCTGGTCTTTAATGATCCTATAAATATGAGACTGCAGTCATTTACAAAGCCATTAGGATAAATAACTGGCTGGAGTGCTCACTGAACCAATTTCACAAATCACTTTTCCTTGTTCTCTTAATAGAGAGTATAGGGAGTTGACTCATTGCTGAATATAGCATTCTTCTCTTTGATGTCTTCAATACAAAGTTCTTGGTCAGAACGCCTAATTTGGTAATGCTTCATGCTCACCATAAAAAGGTGACGGAGGTAATGAGTGTGGCTCTGGACTTTGACGTCTCAGATTCGAATCCTGGCTCCACCAATTGCTTCAGTGTGAACTCAATAAGACCTCTCTTCAGTAAGCCTTGTTTCCCTCATCTATAAAATGGTGTAATGCCAACATCTCCATGTGACACTTCATTTTAAGCACTTAGTGTCTGGTGCTCCATAAATGCTCAATATGCATTAGCTAATTTTTTTCTTAAGTCTTTTATAATATTTACATTAGGAAAGCAATTTCTGCAAAGATGTGTAAAGAAAAGAAAAGCACCTTAAAATATATATGCTGGGTGCTCAACAAGGCTCATTCACCAGCGAGGTGGCTCATTCCCCGCACTGTTTATATTTGTGTCCTAGAAAAGTTAAAAATTCCTTTATAGGTTTAGCCTTCAGTGTCACCTACAAATAACTGAAATACTAAATCCATATATACAAAGGATCTAATGCAAAATTGACAAATAATTGGTGAGTAAGCCAATAATCTTTGAAAAGAAAGGTCCCTAAAATATTATCTGGTTTTATGAAAAAACAAAGACATATTAAATTCTGTAGCAAAACAATTCAAAATGTAACTGAGCAAAAAAAAAAATAATGATAAAGAATTAAATTAAAAACTAACTGAGCTACAGATTATGTACCTGAAATTATATAATTCTCTGAATGACCTTTTAGAACTTCAGGGTTAATACAAGACCAGTAGATAGTTCAGCTCACTGAAGAATCATTCCATAATGATAATGTAGGGTTTCCCAGGAAACACACTGGGAAATTGCTGAAATGAAGGCTGAATATGAAAACAAATACAAGTCCCACAACTTTTCCTCCTCATCAAGAAAGTTTTCATCAGAAAATTGGCTTTAAAATGTCAAAGGAAACTCATCCATGGCAAAGTCCATATTACTACTAGTAAATTAACAACAAAGTAAAAGCTCTGATGACAGGTATTTGATGACCAGAATTCAGCATTAGTATTCATGGAAACAATCCTCCCAAATTCATCATGGAACACTATACATGCTAACTCAAACACAGGGCTTGTCTATGCACAGAATTCGATTCCTAGAATGTGCTCTAGTGTATAAATGGCCTCAGGGAAGATATGTGACTCTAATTAGATAAAGAACCAAAAGATGTCAAATAAATATTCTTCTCAAGGATTCCTCTCAGCCCAAGAGGCCCAGGAGATTTAGCTAGAAGAAAATTTACTAGTAAGCACTTTCCCTCCTTGGCAACACTGCAGAGGAATAGCTTTCTAACAGTGGAGCTTTGCTTCATCTAATAATGCACCTTTCCATCCTACCATGTGTGGGTTTCACTGATTAGGACAATGACCCAGGTATCTCCACCCCATGCCCAAGTGTCGCAGCCCCCAAACCTACATTTGTTTAGTCCTTGAGGTCACCCATTCTCCTGGCAGTGGATCTTATTTAAAATGCAAATACTAGGCCTGACCTGTGGTGGCGCAGTGGATAAAGCGTCGACCTGGAAATGCTGAGGTCGCCGGTTTGAAACCTGGGCTTGCCTGGTCAAGGCACATATGGGAGTTGATGCTTCCAGCTCCTCCCCCCCTTCTCTCTCTCTGTCTCTCCTCTCTCTCTCTCTCTCTCTCCCCTTCTCCTCTCTAAAACGAATAAAAAAAATTTAAAATGCAAATACTCCTGGGAAGAGGCAACACATTATTACTATTATCTTACTGTGAATTAATGAAAAACAACCAAATTTGGGGGAAAAGACATAGAGTACATATTTGTCACATGAAAGGGTGGAGAAGCCACTGTGAAGTAAAAAGATATGCAGTTGAGATAGTTAAGTGGGCACTCAAGGAAAATACTCTTTTACATGGATGCCGTTTTTCAAATTGTGATAAATGAGATTATTTTCAGAAAATATTTATTCACCTCCTCTAATCGCACTTGGAGTGGAACATGGACTTTGGGCCTGTCCACGTGATTTACTTTACCCAGTAGAATGTGGAAGGAATGTAAACCTCTCCTATGTAAGCATGCTTTGGCTTGCTCTCTCTCACTCCACGGTTATCCTAAGAGGAGCACCCTAGGTGGGCACTGAGCTGAGGAGGATGCTCAGAACTGAACTCAACCCATAGCTCTGCATGAGTCAAGTCCAGTCAACCCACAGCACAATACAGAACCATTTCTGCTGATCCTCAGGCCCATGGGCAAGAAAAATATATGCTGATTATTATAAGCCACTGAGTTGTGGCATGATTTTTCACATAGCATTATTGAATAACGGTCAACAGATGAATAGCAACAGCTAATGACAACTGAGCTCTTACACTATGCCAGGCACGAAACTAAAGACATAGCAGTCAAGATTTGTTTTAATTCTTTTTTTAATTTTTAATTTTAATTTATTGTGTTTACATAGATTCTAGTGTCCCCTCGAATGCATCCCCCTCCCCCATGTTCCCCTCAACATCGCCCTTGCTCCCTTCCCTGCAGTGCCCTCCCCCCTTCCCTCCAGGATTTGCTTTGTTTACATTCTTAAACAACCTGATGGGGTAGAAATTAGTCTGCTAGTAAAATGTTAAGTGATTGGCATGAAGATACCATTAGGAAATGGCAGAAGTAAGATTCACACACAGGGCAATCCGATTCTAGCGCCTAGTTATTTCCCGCTGCGCCACACCACCTTTCTGTGCTCATCCACATCAGTTGAAGAGTCAAGCTCCCATTTTTCTGCTGGTCTTGAATTTATTTGTCTTACATGAATAACTATTTATTGTGTACTTACTACATACTATGCACTGAGTCTTGCATATAATAAGCACTCACTGCTTGAATGTATGTGAGCTATTATTACTTTTATCATATGAATATGTGAAAAAATTTTAAACAGACAATGAGATCATAAAACAATAAAGGAAGAAAAATAATATGGTTCTATAAATAGTAATTTTGATGTAACTGAAGAAAGAAAACACTTCCATTGTTCACATTAAATGACTAATGATCACCAAATAAGACCTCAGAGATTTAATTTTATTATCAGAGCAAATAAATTAATTTAGAACCTAAAAATTCTTTATTCTAATCCTATCGCTGCTTTCATGACAACTTTTATATTCTAAACTATCTCTTGGAGTTTAATCACACTTCTTAAAAACAAAAACAAAAAATATCTTAAAACTACTCTCTCTCTATCTCATACTTCTAAAATGAGTAGGAATTATATGGGGACCAAAATATCTCTAGACAGAAAAGAATACCAATACCCCAAAATAATCTTCTAAGGTGTTTGGCCCTGGCTGGTTGGCTTAGTGGTAGAGTGTTGGCCTGGCATATGGAAGTCCTGGGTTTGATTCTTGGTCAGGGCACACAGGAGAAGCACCCATCTGCTTCTCCACCCCCCTCTCGCCTCTCTCTCTCTCTTCTCCTTCCCCCTACAGTCATGGCTTGATTAGAGCTAGTTAGCCCTGGGCACTGAGGATGGCTCCATGGCCTCTGATTCAGGTGCTAAAAATGGTTCCAGTTGCAACAGAGCAGGGGTCCCAGATGGGCAAAGCATCACTCCCTAGTGGGCTTGCCTGGTGGATCCTGGTCAGGGTGCATGTGGCAGTCTGTCTATGCCTATCTTTCTCTCACTAAAATAAATAAATAAGTAAATAAATAAATAATATATATATATTAAAATATGAAAAATATTCTAAGGTGTTCAAGGAAGATGATTTTTTCACAATTTTTTAAAGTTCTTAAGACTTAAAAGAAAAAAAAGTATTCTTGAACAAGTACTAAATACCAGCTACTAACATTAGTTCTGGGACACTTAACACTATTTAATACAATATGCAGTTTTACATTTAAGAAAATCACAGAAATATTCACAATGTTCCCTAGTCACACAGCTGAGTGTGAATAATCAAAACTTAGAATCAAGGCTCCTCTGATCTAACAGATCAGTTATCTTGATTTGCCAGAAGCACATAAAACCAGAAAAGTGATAAAGATTTCTCTGGTCTTGGAGTCACAAATGCAAACACCTACAGGGCCCTTCAGGTAAAGGAAATAAATAAAGGCAGCCAAGGGTAAGACCACAGGAGTGACCAGGACTGTGATAAAATAGAGAGCAGAAACCCATGACATTCCCTCTTGGTTGCAGACCAGGAGTCATCCCTCACACCACACATCCTTAACAGAATCTTGACTTCCTTCAGGGCACAGTATTCTCAATCCCAGGCGGTAAATCTTGATTGGTATAAACAAATGATAGTATCGCCTTATCCTTTGCCAGCAGGTCGGAGTGGCCATGTGACCTATCTCTGGACAATGAGATCCAAAGAAAGATTTCCAGGTGGCTTCTGGGAAACTTTTTTCTTTCTTAAAAAGAAGATAAATGGGCAAAGAGCACTCCCTTGAATGACCTCTTTCCCTTCTTACTGATATAATAGAGAAGAAGAAAAAAAGCCACTATACTGCAGATGGCAGCAAAAGATAGAAAGATATAATTGTTAAGCTCTTGAAGGAAGCCCAAGCAAGTCTACCTCCAGACTACTGTTTTTGTGTGACAGAGACAGAAAGAGAGACAGAGAGAGGGACAGCTAGAGACAGACAGACAGAAAGGGGGAGAGATGAGAAGCATCAAGTCTTTGTTGTGGTACTGTAGTTGTTCATTCATTGTTTTCTCATATGTGTCTTGACGGGGGTGGGGGGGGGGCTACAGCAGAGTGAGTGACCTCTTACTCAAGCCAGCAAGCTTGGGCTTCAAGCCAGTGACCTTTGGGCTCAAGCCAGTGACCATGGAGTCCTATTTATGATTCTACACTCAAGCCAGCAACCTCGCACTCAAGCCGAATGAGCCCACGCTCAAGCTGGTGATCTCAGGGTTTTGAACCTCAGTCCTCTGTGTCCCAGTTTGATGCTCTATCCCAGGGGTCCCAAAACTACAGCCCGCAGGCCACATGCAGCCCCCTGAGGCCATTTATTCGCCCCCCCCTCCACCACACTTCCGGAAGGGGCACCTCTTTCATTGGTGGTCAGTGAGAGGAGCATAGTTCCCATTGAAATACTGGTCAGTTTGTTGATTTAAATTTACTTGTTCTTTATTTTAAATATTGTATTTGTTCCCGTTTTGTTTTTTTACTTTAAAATAAGATATGTGCAGTGTGCATAGGGATTTGTTCATAGTTTTTTTTTTATAGTCTGGCCCTCCAATGGTCTGAGGGACAGTGAACTGGCCCCTGTGTAAAAGTTTGGGGACCCCTGCTCTATCCACTGTGCTTCTGCCTGGTCAGGCCCCCCAGACTTCTTTAAACAAGTAGAAAAGTCCCTATAGCTCAAGCCTGTTTGCAGCAGAAGGCACTCCTGCCTACTGCCCACCTGTGCTGAAGAGGCAGCTGGTCGGCAGCTCCGGCTAGCCCTGGATGTAGCGATGCAGGTCCAGTGCTGTCACGCTATTCAATAAACTAGAAATCTGTTTTACTTTTTAAAAAGTAAAATCATTTGTATTCCTTACCTTCGATCTTTTCTTTTTTCTTTCTATTAAGAGTATATTTTACATACAACTTAACATTAGTTTCAGGCATACAACATAGTGATTTGGCATCTATATACCTTATGAATCACCATGATAATTGAAGAAATCACCTGTTTTTAAAATACTGGCTACTAAATCAAATTAATAAAGCATTTGGCATACCAAACAAAATATATTTTTAGGTTAATTCTGAGGCTGTAATTCTGCAGTTCTTGATTGCTTTCCATATCAAACTTTGTAAATTCTGTCCTAAATTAACTACCTTTTTTCCTGGGTGGTCTTATCACAAACCCACAAAAAGACCATCAGAAAGTAATTATTATGAAAGTCTTGAATCCTGCAGGTACAATAAGCCAGACTTGCCTTCTTGGCTGCGAGAAACAAAGGAAAGACTTGCCATGTCAATGACCATGGATTTAAGGGGAAAGTTGAATAACTAGGCCATAGAGAGGATTGAATCTGTTCAAACATTTTAGCGGGTCTGTTTTCCAAATTGACTTGTCATTCTTTTGATAAGATCCCAGAAACTGATTGCAAAGCTCCTTGGAGCTCAGGGTTCATGTAACTCTCATCAAAAGAAGAGGAAAAAAAAGACCTTTTATATGACAATAATCAAACCAGGGAACTACTGCTAATCTCAGGTGTATTGTGTGGCTTTGGATACTGCCTCAGGCTAGAGTAAAAAATAGCAGCAATGTTAGTGAAGCCACAGCGACAACAATAACCTCCATTGAAGCTAAGCCCTGAAACAGATCTCGATGAGTTTTAGGTTGGGAAACTGCCTTCCCCTGCACCATATGGTACCAATGGAATTAACTGTAGATCCCATGGGTTTGCCTACCTTATATTCAATATATGCAAGGGGAAGTATAATATCCACATCTGGCCAATCATCTTCCAGTTAAAGTCACCAGAGAGATGGTCATGCAATACAGGCAGGGAAAATCAGAGTTCTTTAATGAGAGTTAAGACATGACGAGACATTGTCTCTTTCCTCCTCAATCATCCTCACCTGTACAGAAGAAAGCCATGCGACACCAGGCACCATCTAATCATACATGCATACAACCTGCATAAAAAAGAAACTAAGTGGTTTATGGGTAGCCTTGTAAGGGAAAACACAGAGTCCCTCAAAATAGTTTTTCCAACTATACCTAAAAATGTTTACCCTTGGACATGACAATAAAGTAATCCAATGAATTCCTTGAGAAGTATTGCTAAAGAGTGAAAACAGGGGGTGCCAATGAGCAGAGACTATGGTGTGACTCAATGTAAACCACATTTGATTCCCTAGGGTGGGGGAAAGAACACTTGTAATTCATATGCCTATCAAAAATTCTTAATGTAAGTACTGTACAAGTTGTGTTTATAGAAACAAAAACAAACCAGTACATAGAATACAGTAATGCAGTACATAGAAACGTACTAAAAATTTCCTGCATTCTACTCTTAACGAAAAACCCTATCTTAAATGGTTTTCTTGTTTTTACTCCCTTTTTCCCCCAATTTCATCAGATGAAGTATAAATTCTACTCCCATAAGTGATTCTCTGCAGAGTCATTGTGCAGGCCAGGAAAATCCGGTATCTTCCTTAAGCCTTCCTCCCCCTTGCTCACTGTTAGCAACTTATATTATTTCACAGAAACTGCCAAACATCTTACTTGTTCTGAATACAGGTCTTAGGCTTAGGGTAAGATAGATTTTGTTTGGAGTCTCAGATCTGCCCATAACTAGTTGTGATACTTAAATAAGTTACTTAAACTCCATGAGTCTCAGTATTCTCCAAAGTAATATAAGTTTTTGTGAGCATTCCATAAGCCATTGGGTTTACTAGTACACAACACAGCATCTCACCTGTCACAGAAGCTCAGATCAAGAGGTGGTTCTTCATTATCCCATTTTGCCCTCAGACTCTCACTCTCTTGGTTTTCTTTTTGTGTTATTTCACACCTTGTTCAAGCTTCCCCTGACCGTGTCTCTTTTCTTTCCTTCCCGGAATATAGCAGTATGGAGAACACCCAGTGGTGTCCGATAGATCCCCTACCCAAATGTACACCTTGAGCTCCCACATTGTCTCTCCAACTGCTTTGACATTCCCACTTAGATGTCCAGTAGGCACCTCAAATTTAACACAGCCAAATAGAACTCTCGGTTTTTTCTTATCCCCAAGACTATTCTTTCCTCAGTTTTCCCCTTCTGAGGAATAGCACTACCATCTACCCAGTGCCCAGTTAAGTTTGTTCTTATATTCACCTCCTGCCACCAAACCACCCATAAGTTCTACTGGCCCCACCTTCTGAATATTCTATGTTCACATTTATTGCTCATGTTACCTCCCAAGTATAAGTTTACCATTGTGTCATGCCTGGTATCCTAGAGTCCCAATAAGCCTATTATTGAGCTCAGAGTTGGCCTAAATTGATGACCAAAGACAGAACTAATCTCCAATATTACTATGGTTTTTCCCTTGGACACCTTCAAGATCATATTCAAACAAAGAGAAGTCATTGCAAAGTGTAAAAATCAAAGATGTGTGTCATGAAACTTCTTAATGAAGAACAAAATCCAGGAATTCTTGAGAATCAGGAATCTGAGGGTCATGCTTGAGAAGCATGAGGTGATATCACCTGGCATGATGCTACGCATATTCTTTCAGGCTTAGCCATTCTTTCTAGGTTTATTTCCTCACCCCTATCACACTAGGGAGGAGTCCTGTCTTCTTAAGCTCATGAAAAGTTCACAGAAACCTGGTGAATTAATTAGATGTCTGTGAAGTTTAATGAATCATTGCCCAAAGCCCTGAATGGAAAGGTAGCAATTAATCGCAGGTTTCCACTGCTCAAAGAACACAAGAATCTAGGCAACTGGGTTATTAGACAACAGTTACAGCTAACTTTTAGGAATAATAATATTCAATTTAACCATGTAAAATTGCCATTTATGTAGGTCAAAATGAGTAAATAATGGTGATTTCTATTATTTAATCTAATAATGGTAAAATTAATTTTATTTATCATTTATTGTGTGTAAGAAACTTATCAAATGTTTGCTGTGTATTGTATGAAAAAGATTATCACAATTCAAGAGATTCATAATTCCTGGCAGTAATTATAATAGTTAATAATGTATCGCTCAATCCCACAATAATCCTCCAGAGTATTACTATACCATTCTATAAATCAGGAAACTGAGAGTGAGGGAGGCGAAGTAACTTGCTCAAATCTAAACTACTAGCAAGTGGCAGAGTCAAACAATACAAGGTCTCTTTGGTTCTAAGTGCCACAGGTTACTACTTTTTTAAGTGCCCACCATGTATTGGCCACTTAAAATACACTATTTCTAATTTTCACAGAAGTACATGAAAGGCAAAGATCACCCCCATTTTAAAAAGAAGGTAACAAGCCTCCAAATGTGTAAGTGGCCTCAAGCCAGACAATTCATGACACAGCTGTGAATTTAAACCCAGAGCAGCTGATCCCACAGCACTTATTTCTTTTCTGTACAGCAAGCTACCTTTCATACATGTAAGAAACTTTTTTTTTTAGGGGGGAAGGATATACATTCATCCATGTGTACACACACACACACACACACACTCCTGGGACAATGATACAAATCACATGGCCTCCATAAGTACAAGGCAATAGGGTCTTCTGTTATGAATCCAACTGATTGGTCTCAAAAAATGATACACTGTTGAGATGAATTGGCTGGATTTATAACAAAATACAACAAACTGTTGAGACCAGTCAGCTAGATTACAACAAAATAAATCTATTTTCTTTGACTCCTGGAGACTGTGTGATTTGTTGTCCCAAAAATATTATGTTCAAGCTAATGAACATAGAGTTCAGAAATGAGAGCTAAGACCCTGAGCCCCAAATTTGTTCCGGATAAAAGTGCTGCTGACAGCTTCCTGTTCTCCAATGAACTTTGAGCCCTTCACTCCCTGATGTGAAACCTTCCTATCTCCCCTCAGGGAACCCAAAGCCCACAATGTGAGTGGAATGACTCACTGGAACATTGTAAAAATGATCAGATCTTTCCAAGGTTATCAATCAACACTGAGAAATTCCATACAGACCATCAACCAAATGGAACTCAATTCATCTACATTAGGATGCCGAGAGTGAGTCAACTCTCAGGAGCTTAGAACCTTTCATTTCAATTAGTACAAATAATACAAAGCAAATGCTTTTAAAGCAGTAAAATTCAACAAGCTGCCCACATCTTCCCCTAAATATTTCATCTCCACTCTTTTCCACTTCCCTTTTCACAAACATAAAAGATTGCTAATGTCCCAACAACAGCCTTTGACTAGAATCATTTTCTCCCTACTCACATATTGACTGAAGTATACAGCTGCCAGCATTTAAGTGGATTAGCCACAATTCTTTCTATAAGACTACCCAAGGTGAAGAACTCAGAAGACTAAAATTAGAAAAGACCACCAAAATAGAAAAGAATGTGTTTGGGGATAATTCTTTATATCTTAAATAAATGCATAAATACCAAGTGTTTATCCAATATGTAAAACATTTTTTCCTTTTTATTGATCATAATGTTGAGTTTAAGAGCATAATGCTGAAATCAGACAGACCTCTGTTCAAATTCTGGCTCTAACACTTACTAGCTATGTAGACACAGATAGTTTCCTTAAAAACATCATGACCCATTTCTCTCACCTGTAAAAGGTGAAAGAAATTTTGTAAAAAGTAAATGAAATATAAAGATTGTTAAGTGCTTAGAATATTTTTCACATAATCAATAAATTGCCCAACAAATTTTATGTGGCATCCTTATTTTCATTCAGGTAGTAGACAATGATCTTTTTTGTTATAGGCAAGAGAAACCCAACTTGAACAGGTGAAAGCAAAAAATTAAACAAAATTAAAATTAATAAAGTAGAAAGTTCTAGACTCACATAACTTATAAGTCTAAGAGGTTCAGCCATGGTTGGGTCTAAAAACTCAACTTACATCACCAAGAATCTGAACATTCATTAGCTGCTTACTTTTTACCCTGACAAAGAGAATCTTTACCCAGAACTGAAAGCCAGTTCTGTCTCACACTGGCATAAAATCTTACCCAACCATTTCTCAACTAACCATTGTGACTCTTGATGATGAGCATGCCTGAGGCAACTCTCCAAGCCCAGAGGCAGTGTAATGGAGCAAACCCCACTTGAACTCCACCGTCTGAGAGTGAAGGAGAAATGAGTCCCCAAAACAAAATTGAGATTCTATTACCAGGGAAAGGATGAATAATACCAAAGAGGCAAAGGTGCCCTCAGTTAAATGTCACAGTTTTGAGTCCCCAGGAGTTAAAACCGGCTTGAGATGTAAAGTCCTAGCCAACCAAGTTCCTTGTGGTGTATCACATAAAAATTAGAGAACTTTGCAGATGACACAAAGGGTCTCTTTTTTCTAAAGGCCAGTCTCCATTCTGAATCCTCTCTTTGCTGGGTCAAGTAAATAGTCTTTAGGTTATTTTAAAATCTTTTCAAGACTTATAATATGACTGACCTAACCCCAGATGGCATTTCCCAGTTTAGTTAACTTCTAAATGTATAAAAGTCTGAAGAAGACAGCTTCCCTTGTGAAAGGAAAGTTTATAGCCTGCCTCTTTACATACAATTTTTTATTTAATTCTCAACCCTCAGAAGTAATATATTTGTCACCACTTTCCAAATGATAAAATTGACACTTGGCACATTTGAATAAACTGCTAAAACCACACAGGCTCATGTGAACATGGCTGGTTGTGGTTTTAATCCAAATGTGTCAGACTCCAACATTGATACATCCCCTACAATCATTGGCCACTAACCTCAGCAACAGACCTGAATAGTCTCTTCCCTTTTTTGGCTCCTTGTTCCATGCTTGAAATGCTTTGAAAAGTAGGTAGAGTAACCCTGAAAGAATCCGGAATCTCTACACAAACCATCTTTACATAATGACACCCAATGCAGGTGAAAAAGCAATTTCTCAACAGCTGAGGCTCTGCCATTTCCGAGAAACAGCCACTGTCTTCAAATTGCAGTGTCTCATTTTGCATAACAGCTCAAGGGCCAGTGCTTTTAAAACACCCTAAGGAAAACCCCTTCAGCCATTTTGAGTGAAGACAGTGCGATAAAGCAGACATTTCTCCACTCTGCAAAGAGCAAGTTCAAGTGTTGCGAACCAGCGCTACTAGTATTTTCAGGTCCTGAGTGAGAAAGGTATGGAATTAAGAAAAATACACTTAAAGAATTAAAGAATTGAAAGATGGGGTTTGGGAGGGCTCTGCAATTACTGCTAGCAGAAAACAGGCCACTCCCCAAAACTGCATCTTTCTTTATTTATAGGGCAAAGTGGGACATTAGCAAATCAATAAGATCTTTTCTGATTACAGTTTCCAAGGCAACCCAAGAATTCTACCAAGTGCAGAAAACCCCCACCATACATTAACATACACAAAGAAGTCTGTCTTTCTGGGGAACATGGGGGCAGGAGGAGCATCACAGCTAAAATGGAGGTGTGGGGAAGGGCTTAGCTTTTTTCAAGTGAGGTGGGGGGTTGAGCAGACTGTCAGCATAAGCCAGCTCCCCACAACTCTGTCCCCCATAAATCTAAACTTTAAAAACCCTGTTTTTCAGTCCCTGACATCCAAGTACTGTGAAAATTCCAGCTCTCACACCACTAGCTTGACATGGTCACAGATTTTGCTGATGTATAATATGTCAGTCTGCTAGAATTATTTTGTAGTTTTTGTTGAGAGGTTTTATATATTTTTTCTTTTGAGTATACAAACACAGTGGTGATGGGTACCACTTGAACTAATTAACAGGTGTGGGATATTTAGGGAAAAACTTTGCAAATAAGAGGAACTCCTACTCAGGAGCTTGTCTATTAGAGATGATGGCTTATCTGAGATGACTGCTTTCCTTAAAAAGTGGTTCAGATTTTGCTATTTTATTTAAGTGAATTCCCATCCCACGATTTCTCATTGACATCCTCAATTCAGATGTAGGGAGCTTTAAAGCTGTACTTTCTGTCTCCCGAAGAACCACAGAGGCCAGCAACCATCCTTCCGTTTCTTTATTCACTTCATTCCTAGAGCCCCCAACTACACGAATGGCCACATGGTGACAGATCCAGTAGAAAGGCTATTGGTCATGGGGATCCTAATGGTTGCCTTGATTGCTCCTTTTCCAACTCCTGTTCAGAGGAGAAACAAATTGGACTCTGGGAGTCTGCACATGGAAGATGAGATTATCAAATACAAATTCAAAAAAAATTGCTATAGGCCCTGGCTGGTTGGCATAGTGGATAGAGTGTAGTTCCAGCGTGCAGACATCCTGAGTTCAATCCCCAGTGAAGGGACACATGAGGAGTGATCATCTGCCTCTCTCCCCTCCCCTCTCCCCCTTCTCTCTATCTTCCCCTCCTGCAGCCAGTGGCTCGATTGGTTTCAGCATCAGCCCCAGATGAGGTTGGCAGGTGGAATCAGGGAGCATGCAGGAGTCTGTTTATCTCCCCTCTTCTCACTTAAAAAAATTGCTACATGTATTTTCCACAAAATATGTGATAGGTGGCACAAAGTTACTCACACACATGCGCACACACATACATGCACCAGAGAGGTCAATTGTTTACAAAGTTAGAGCTAATAGTGAATATAAAAACATTATCAGCCTATAGATTTTTCTTCCAAGCCTGCAAATAACGTGAGAATTAAGAGTAAATAAAAATTTCCATTTTCCTCTTATTTCAAAGGAACGCATAAAGTGCAGAAAGTTACTTTTTAAAACTCATGGTACCGAGTCTGAGAGCAATACATATACGTGTGGGAGTTGCTCACTAAGTAATTGTTAAATGAAAGAAAGAGCAGCTTACACAATTGTGTGACTCCTTGGCACTTGGCAACACCTTCTGGTATTGCTGTAACATGTAAGAAATGTTTCGTGTTTACAATTTTCTTAGCTCCCTTGGAAGCAGTCCATGAGACAGGGACTAGAGTTAAGGAGCCTGAGAAGCAATTCCCAGAAGCACCAATAAAGGAGAGAGGAAGTGAAATGCAGCCAGGAAGAGAGCTAGAAAGGGGTGCTTTCTCCAACAGGTTATCACTGTGGACAGTTGGGGCTGGGTCCACTGGGGACATTGGGGAAGCCATGTGTCTTCAGAGTCCTCAGGTATTTTTTCAATTACTCCTATCCTTTACTGATTGAGGCCTGCTCCTATAAATATTAAGTGCCCAGCAGCTGGTTTGTTCCACCTTTGAGCCAGGTATGCTTCTGTGGCCAGAGAAAGCTCTGGGAGTGTTTCAGGTTCTTGAGGAAAAATGCCATCATAGTTAGTAGAACAGTGTATGCAACGGGTACTACAATGTACATCATAGCAAACAGCCTCCTGGGGCCCCCAGTTGTCCCCTGCTCCTGGGGGTTCAGACCTGTACAACCTTCGTCTCCTGAGTGTGGGCTGGCTCTAATGACTCACTTCTAAGGAACAGAATGTGGTAAAAGTAATAGCATGTCAATTTTTGGTTAGGTTATAGGATAGTTATAAAAGACTATCTTGCTCACCCTTGCCTCCCCTCTATCTTTCTCTCTCCCGCAACCCTCAGGAAAAGCTAGCAGTCTCGTGAGTTGCTCTATGGAGAGGTGCATGTGACATGGCAAAAATAGAGGCCCTCAGACCAAGGCCCACAGGGACGGAAGCCTGCCAACCACCATGTGAGTGAGCCTGGGAGTGGATCTGGTGTCAGATGACTGTAACCCAGGCTAATGGCTGTGAGGGACCCTGATCCAGTGGCACCTAGTAAATCCCAATGGAGTGATTGCCCAGTCTTTTATATTTTAAGATTTTATTTATTGATTGATATTTTAGAGAGAGAGAGAAAAGTATCAACTCATAGTTGCTTCACTTTAGTTGTTCATTGGTTGCTCCTTGTTTGCACCTTGACCTGGCGAGCCCAAGGTTTTGAACCAGTAACCTCAATACTCCAGGTTGACGCTCTATCCACTGCACCCACCAAAGGTCAGGTATTTTTATATTTTTAATTGATTTAATTGGGCCTAACTTACCCTCTAGAACACTAACTCATTCATTGGACATAGTAACTAAAGTTATAACCTGAACAAATATATTTGAACTAAAATGTGTTTGAGCCAAATGAGAATCAATTAATTTTACACAATTGATTCCTGACTCTTATATTTCTTTTTTTTTTTTAATTAATTTATTTTTTTGCATTTTTCCAAAGCTGGAAATGGGGAGGCAGTCAGACAGATCCCCACATGCGCCCGACCGGGATCCACCCAGCACACCCACCAGGGGTCAATGCTCTGCCCATCCAGGGCATTGCTCTGTTGCATCCAGAGCCATCCTAGCGCCTTAGGCAGAGGCCACAGAGCCATCCTCAATGCCCGGGCCATCTTCGCTCCAATGGAGCCTTGGCTGCGGGAGGGGAAGAGAGAGACAGAGAGGAAGGAGAGGGGGAGGGGTGGAGTAGCAAATGGGCGCTTCTCCTGTGTGCTCTGGCCGGGAATCGAACCTGGGACTCCTGCACGCCAGGCCGACACTCTACCACTGAGCCAGCCGGCCAGGGCCTGACTCTTATATTTCTTATCTGTTTGTCAAAGCTATTGAGTGAAACCATGAACCCTGCTACTTGTAGTCTTAAAATAACTAAAGCTAGGGAAATAAATAGTCATTAATAGACATAAAATCTGGATAATACAATATTGAAATACAGTTAGGGAAGTCACAAATTTGAAACCATAGAGATTTGTTTTTTTAACTTGGGACAAAGACATCATATAACCTTTCATCTTCATTTTAAACTTGAACATTCCTCTTCACTCCATCGGTGAGGGGATCCCCATTTTAGGGTTATGGGAGTGACAAAGCACATGATATCGACACTGGACAAATGAGAATGACAATAGTTTTTTGGTCAGCTGTACTCACAGCCTAGGGGAGAAAGACATCACAGGCCACACCGGGCCACATGGGGGTTGCTCTCAGGAACATAGTAAGTAATAAAGGACTGTTGGAGGCAGGCTTTGTAGTATGAGGAGGGTGGGGTGAACCTGGTCCCACAGAAGAGTGTAGGTAGTTTGTTAAGTATTTCCATGGGCTGGCAGGAAACTGAAACCTGCTAGTCAGGGAAGCAAGAATTGGTTCATTGAAGGGAAGGCTAGGGTATCTTTTCCACAGAGCAAAGTAGAGAAGGGGACTATAGGGCCAGTAGTCACAGCCATTACGGCCAGGCACGTGCAGGTTCCCAATGAATTTGGACAGACGATAAAGAAACTGTGGAGCCAAAAACTGGTTGGCCATTCCTTTATTCTAGCCTCATACCCAACAAGCAAGTAAAAGCACAGAGGGCTCCAAAACCCACTCAATTCAGTGCTCACAAAATTACTGACACATTCAGATTTTCTTAGACTCAAAGGCCCCACCAGCTCAGTCACCTCTGGTTCCCATCTGTACACCTTCTCCCTTCTCCTCTCTGCACAAACTGGCTTCTCCTTAAGCACCTTGCCATCTTGGTTTTCTTCTTCTCCTTCTTCCTCACAAACTTTTCTTGGCGTGAAAACCCCTCCTCCAGCAACATTAGCATAACAAAGCTCCTTCCCAAGCAGGAAAGTAATTAGCAGTTTCACCTGGGCGGTGGCCATTTTTAACAATAAAAGAGAGAAAATTCAAATAACTCAAATTATTTGCCCAACAGGGACTTACCATTAGGCCATTTGAGACCATCCCCATTTTACCAGATGTCAAGGAAGCACATACCTTAATTTTGTGTCTCACACTACAATGCCTTGGGACTTTTCCCGCAGAGGACTCAGGAGTCTCTGTTCACAGTTACTCTTGAGATGTGGATGGGAGAAGTAGACTAGATAAACTATTAGACTAAAGCATGACGTATTCAAACTAACATGCATTTTACTTGAAGATAGGCCAAATGTCTACAAAAGGATGCATGTGTGCCTTTCTCAAATTCCCTGAGCAAATCCCTTTTTGGTTTAGAAAATGTGCTTGTTTGGTTTTTGTGATTTCACAAAAGAAGTTCAAAGTCACAAAGTCAGCCTTCAAGGTCACAGATGATGTTAAAGACTATTGTTTGAGGAATCCAGGGCCCACAGTTTCTGCTAGAAGGTAACAGTGGAGAGGTCACATTTATAGTCACAACCGCAGAGTCGCAGGCAACTCTTCTGTCATCTGCCCCCAACAGTGCAACAGCTTGACCCACACGGGCGTCCAAGACCAATTTAGAAAAAGCAGTTCTGAAACTTTCTGGATATTGCTAAGCACTGCATTTGATGGGAAATAAAGGTATAGTAAATTCTTTTTGGCCAGTATCTGTTCCTTCTCAATCCTTTCCACTAACGTAAAGTCTCACAAACCACCCTGCTCCAGGAAAGGAGGTGGCCCTAATAGGGGTGAAACACACCTTGATTTTATACAGTCCAGGAAACAGAGAGCCCAAAGGATAAAGATGTTGAGGGTCCCACAGCTGGTCAGTGGCTTTAAAAAGGTTCTGCTCCCCACGCATTTGGCAGCACAGAAAGAGGAACAGGCTTCTCAGTGTTGGAGGAAATTTCATCAGAGCTGGAATTCCATCTCCCCTGTTCACCAAGAGTGCCACACTGAACATGCCATTTGAAGTCTTTTAAGTTTTTTTTTTTTTTTTTGTATTTTTCTGAAGCTGGAAACGGGGAGAGACAGTCAGACAGACTCCCGCATGCGCCCGACCGGGATCCACCCGGCACGCCTACCAGGGGCGACGCTCTGCCCACCAGGGGGCGATGCTCTGCCGTGACCAGAGCCACTCTAGCGCCTGGGGCAGAGGCCAAGGAGCCATCTCCAGTGCCCGGGCCATCTTTGCTCCAATGGAGCCTTGGCTGCGGGAGGGGAAGAGAGAGACAGAGAGGAAGGAGGGGGGGTGGAGAAGCAAATGTGCGCTTCTCCTATGTGCCCTGGCCGGGAATCGAACCCGGGTCCCCCGCACGCCAGGCCGACGCTCTACCGCTGAGCCAACCGGCCAGGGCCCATTTGAAGTCTTTTAGCCTTGGTTTCCTCTTCTGAAGGAAAAGTTTGACTAAGTATATTGCCTGACACAGAGATTGTGTATATATTCCCATATATACTTACATTTTTATTTTCATCAAAGTGATTTCCAAACAGTAAAATGCCCATGAACACACAGTTGAGGCAGAATTTGATGCCTGGCCTGTGTGTCTCTAAATTTCTGAGCTTTGTCACTGAGTACACAGTTCTTCATTTAAGAGCAACCAGGTCACAAATAAAATTTCTTAGAATGTTTTAGTGTGCACGAAGTCACAGAGAGAGATGGTATCACTAGAAACACATACTGGGAATATGGTAGGACCTGGAAATTAATCATCTTTTTCACCAGTAACACTTATATTCTCTTTCTATCTCTTTGAAGAATACTCACAAAGTGATAAAATAAATACTTATTTTGATTGTAAACATATCTAGAGCTAGAGAGCAAAGATAGAGAACAGGTTGATAGATAGACAAGTTATAATCTGGAATCATCAGGGTTCAATCATTTTTTTATATCTATAATAGCACTTAGCAGTTTGCTGTGACTTTGCATGAAATTTTTTAAATTTGGTCATTGAGTAAAATGTATTCAGTGCATATCTACTATGCTTACTGTATGCGAGGTGCTGTTCTAGCTGTCAAAGATATAGCAACAAGCAAAAAAGAGAAGACACCTTACCCTCATTTAGGTTAAATTGCAGTGGGCAGGTAGAAAGATTATAAACAAATGAGGGCATAAATTCTATTATCTAACATGATGGGGATTGAAATTTGAAATATGGTTATCTGAGAAGGCTTCTCTGAGAAGATGTCATTTAAGCAAAGACCGGAAAGTGTTAAAAAGTCAGGCTGTTTCAGTTATAGGCAACAGCAAGTGCAAAGGTCCTGGGGTAGAAGCAAAGCTATGATGCTATGTTCCAGGAAGAGCAAGGAGATTAATGTGGCCAAGGAAGTGAACAAAGGAGAATAACAGAAGAGGCCAGAGATATAAGGTGTGTTTATAGGCTACGATGAAGACTTTGGCTCCTACTCCAAGTGTGATAGCAGGGTTAGGACACAGAAATGGCACCGTCTGAGTATGTTTTAATGGATCACTTTGGTTGCTAGGTTTGAAATAGATTGGTAGATGAAAGTAAGAGAAAATGCAGATTGAGGAATAACATTGGCTCAGACCACATGGTAATAATAGTGGAGCTAATGAGAAGTTATGTGATTCTGGAAATATTTTAAAGGCAAAACCAACATACTGAGATGAGAGGAGTACAAGAATGAGAAAAGTTGAAAGTGATTCCAGTGTTCGGTTGAGCCACTGGAAAAACAGAGAAACACTTATAAAAACAGTGAGGGGAGAAGATTTGCTTGAAGCAGGGATGAGGAGTTAGGAGCTTGGGGACAGGAATTTGAAATGCCTATTGAATGATGAGGAGAGGTTTCAGTAAATTGTTGTTTGGGAGTCTGGATTTCCAAAGAGAGCCAGCTGAGAGATTGCCATTTAAGGACCAGTGCCTGAGTGGTGGGGCTGCCAGTGTGTATGTGGGAGAGCGGGAGGAACTGGCTTGTATCCTCAGCAAAATGTGTTCTCTCCTGAACCGCTTTTCTCTGCAGGGCCAAGGGGAGGCCTGGCTGGGCGACTGGCTGTTGACGAATGGCTCTTAGGCAAGCTAGAGACAGATTAGTAGACACCGCCAGTACTTCTCTGCACCGTGTCCAAGCTGCCACTGACTTAGCTCACCGTGACTTCAGGCACAGTGAAGGAAAGGGACTTTGGGAGGGGGAAGCTGGGGAAAGAAGTAAGCTGTACGGGTCACTCCAGCTTCCCTTCTTCCACTCCTGCACTCAGGACAGAGGCTTGGAGCACTGGGTACTTTTCCACTGGAGAAGTGCTTAGAGTGGATGTGATGATAAAAACAGCTCCTTGAAGATGACTCAGCTGCTCTGGTCTTCTGCCAGAGTCCTGTTCAGGAGCGAGCTGTAACGGCTCCAGGCAGGGAGGACGGAACACCAGCAGGAGGAATGTTCTATGGTCAGAACTTCCACTTTTAAACTTCCTCCCCCAGGCTGTCTGCGCAGCCAGAGCCTCTGTCCCTCCAGCGCATTGGCGCTAGACGCACAGGATGCCAGCTCAAAGATGAGAGAGGAGGGCACGAAGAAGTTAGGCAACGCCCAAAGCCCTCTGAGCACGACGCCTTTGGCCTTTGTGAGCAGAACCGGATTTCTCCTGGGGCCTCCCCTCAGAGGTGTTTGTAGCAGAACCTCAGCGCTCTCCTTGGTGCCAGCCTTCCTCTTTAAACCCTGCTAGAGAATAACACAGGCTCATTACTCACGGCTCAGCTACTCACTCTTTTGTAAGGAGACAAGTTAAGGGAGTGAAGGCAAAGCATGCCTCTGGATAAGTCATTTCATCTTCACAAAGCTACCTTTGATGTATAATAAACTTGAAGCCCCAAATCTGCTTCTATTTTGAACTAAAAAAAAAATGTGAGCATGACTTTGCTTGTTGTCTAGCAGAGAAAAAGCAATGATTCACTGGAATATCCCTCTGGCTTGCTACACAGTTCACCATTGAATCTCAACGCTCCAGTGTAAATAATTGCCTCTGGAAATGCAGAGATTTCCCCAAGTGAGATCTGCCTTCAGAGCGCAGGGCAGGAAGCCTGTTGGCTAGGCCCCCGCTCCTCTGCACCCACAGTTTCCACAGCCAGAGGAAAGGAGGGTTTTTACCCCAAATGGGAACAATGTTACTGTATTTATAAATCTGAGATATTCAGACACATCTGCTCATATTTACACCAATTCTGTTGAGGCTGGAAAATTGCATATGCTATTTTGATGAAACTTTATCTTAATTTCATTACCAGCTTTAGTAATCATGTAATACTTGCCTGATTTCCAAGTAACTGAGCAAAATTATATTTCGGATTTTTTTTTTTTAGTTTCATTTTTAAGACGCATGACTTTAATCAAACAGTCTGCTATTTTACCTTCCTAAATGGAAGCCAAAGTAATATATTTTCAAGCTACTCATGTGACTATAGTTTGAAGGGAAATGGTTGATTTTGCCTTAGAGAGAGAGGGTTACTGATGGTCTTCATGGTGGTCTAACCCAGGCACAGGGAGCCACATCAAAGTGCACTTGAGATCAGGAAAGAGGCTGCATAAGAAACAGCTAAGGGTTTGGCAGTAGACCAATCTGGGTTAGCAGTCAAGTGCTTTCACTGACTAGTTTGCTGTGTTATGTTAGGCAAATAAGTCACATAACTTCTCTGAGCTTCCTCTTCTTATCTGGAAAATAGGACTGTAAAAAACTACCTCTGTGAGTATTAGAGATTATATGTATCTGACGCTTAGGACAATGTCTAGCTCATAGTAAGTATTTGATAGATAAAAACTCTTAATATTTTCATTAACACTTCCCAAAACAGTGCATTTTCTGTTGTATCCAAACTGCATGAAGTGCCGCTGAGTTATTTCACTCAGTTCATCTGATGGAACAATACTGGGTTTTTCTGATTGCACTGTGCTCCCCTTGTTGGAATGAGAAACCAGGGCCTCCGTGTTGCACAACATCCTTGAAGGGTGGGCCATTCACATTTCAGTCCCTAAGGACAGCCTTTCTTAGCATTAAGCTTTGCAAATCCTGAGGGCGCTTACACTGGAACTCAACAACCAACATAGATACCCACAACCCCTCCTGCCTTCAAGGCTGACCTTCTCTTGCCAACAGTGTTTGGGACTACCTACAGACCCCATGGGTTCTAAGTAGTTACTGCCCAGGAATCTCCTGTTGCCACACTTTTGTCAAGCAGCCGGGTGTCACTGGACATGACTTGAGTCTGTTATGACCCACTGGATAGCTTCCTTATGGCAGAGACAAGCCCTGCGTCCCATAATGATTGGTTATCTCTAGCCCAAGTTTGGCCAAGACTGTCCTATTTTTCAGGTCCTAAGATGCGTAAGAAGCTATATACACATAACAGTCTTTTTTTTTTTTTTTTTTTTGTATTTTTCCGAAGCTGGAAACAGGGAGAGACAGTCAGACAGGCTCCCGCATGTGACCGACGGGGATCCACCTGGCACACCCACCAGGGGCGACACTCTGCCCACCAGGGGACGATGCTCTGCCCCTCCGGGGCGTCACCTGCTGTGACCAGAGCCACTCCAGCGCCTGGGGCAGAGGCCAAGGAGCCATCCCCAGCGCCTGGGCCATCTTCGCTCCAATGGAGCCTCGGCTGCGGGAGGGGAAGAGAGAGACAGAGAGGAAGGAGGGGGGGGGGTGGAGAAGCAAATGGGCGCGCCTCTCCTATGTGCCCTGGCCGGGAATCAAACCTGGGTCCCCCCTCACGCCAGGCCGTCGCTCTACCGCTGAGCCAACCAGCCAGGGCCCACAACAGTCCTTTTGGTTTCAATTTAGGAAAAGTCTTTAAGCCAGGAAGTAGGCACCTTGAGTTCTAATTCTTGCTCTTCTACAAATCACATGGATGATTTTAGACAAGTGTTGTAGATTGCAAAATGATCATGAAGTCCACTCGTGTCTGTGTGCCGACTCCTTTATAATGTGACTTTGCATTCCATCCCACTGAGGTGTGTAATCTCATACCCCTTGAAGCCAGGCTTGGCTAGGTGACCGACTTCAGGCGGTGGAACATGAGCAAATACAAGGTAATGAGAGGCTTGAAAGGTCTTTACCCATTGCGCCTGCTCTCCCTTGCTGCTGAATCCTATCTATATGTGAACAAGCTCAGGCTAGCCTGCTGATGATGCTGACTGTGAATGATGTCCCATGGGACTGACCAGCTGCCAAAAACAAGATATCTGAATGAGACTATTCTAGATAACTCAGCCTCAGTTAAGCAACCTAGATCAGAAAACTCACCCAGGCAACCCACAAAATCATGAGAAAACATGACTGTTGTTTTGAGCCACAATATTGGGGAAGGTTTGTAAGTAACTAAAGCCAACAGATAAAGTATATCAGTTTCTTTCTCTGGTTCTCTTTACACATCTTAAAAATGAGGGATTGAACTAGATTGGTGCTGTTAAGCACAAGACACAGAATCAACATCTTTCAAACACAATACCATGTGAAACATCATTAACTGATTACAGCAAGTTTTCTCAGTGGAACCAGGAACAACAATAGAATGCTACTTATTTCAACATTCTAGTAGCTACCCCCAATCCATAGTGTCAGTATTGGGATGACATCTATTTGCCAGCTGTGTTCCAAATAGTGATTCCCAGACCCGATCAATTACCAAGATCCCCCAGGGGAAGGTGTAGACCACCAGATTGTCTGTTTCCACTTTGCTGAAATCACATTCAGTAGGTTTGGGTCAGCCTGGCACTCTAAAGCATTCCAGGTGATTCTGATAATGAGGTAGGTTTGGGAACAGTGACTGAATGATTTCATAGATGTTTTCCAACCTCATCCTTTGATCTGAGAAAAACATTTTCCTTAGTCTTTTCCTTAGATTTGACAAGATAATAGCAATATCTTTTATCCCTAATTAAGCCCATGTATGCATATATATAAATCTTCAAATGAATCAGCCACATTACTTTGAGTAACCTAGGACTCTCCTCTGTAATTCTTCTTTTGGTATGCAGTAAACCAGAGCAAAAGGCCCTCTAGGCATTCAGAGAAAGGAGAGAGAGAGAGAGAGACTCCCAGATTCAGAGTGAGATAATTTAATGGGTTTATTCTCAGGTGCCACACTATTACTAAGAAGAAATAAATCCATTTCTAACAATGATATAACTGAGATAGACAATTACCTGGAAATCAGATTTTTGAAATATAACCCTGAATTGCCAATAATAATGACAGCTAATTCTTATAAAGGGCCAAGCAGTGTGCCAAGACTTTGTTGTATCTCCCTAGTTCTCTCAATAACTGTGTAAGATATGTACTTTTATTGTCCCCATTTAATGGGTGAAGAAAGTGGCTTCCAGAGGCAGGAGTAACTTACCTGGGGTCAAATAGCTAGTGAGAGGCAGAGCCAAGCAAGGTACACACAGATATGACTCCAAATCCCACACTCCACACTAGCGTGTCACACAACCTTGTGATGATGCTGCTATCATTAATGCAAAGTAACAAAAACAAATTTCTCAGACATTCTTCTAAAACACAACAACACTGATAAAATGTTAGATCAAGTTAAAAACCATACAAAGGCCCTGGCCAGTGGCTCAGTAGATAGAGCATCAGCCCAGCATATGGACATCCTGAGTTTGAATCCTGGTCAGGGTACCCAGGAGAAGTGACCATCTGCTCCTCCCCCCCTCTCCGCCATTCTTTTTCTTTTTCCCTTCTGCAGTTAGTGGCTCAATTGGTTCAAGCATGGCCCTGGATGCTAAGAATAGCCTAAGTGGTTCAGGCAAGTCAGCCTTAGGTGCTAAAAATAGCTCAGTACTCAAGCATTGGCCTGACAGTGTTGCTGGGTAGATCATGGTCGAGGTGCATGCGGGGGTCTGCCTCACTATCTCCCTTCCTCTCACATAAAAGGGAAAAAAAGCATGTAAAGAAAATGAAGCGTTGGTACTTCTTTGCCTTAAATTTTCTCATCAAACCCACAGACTTATTGTGTTTATTGCTACCTTTGTTCCAGTTTCTTCTTAAAAAGTTTTGATTGACAGCTTCTTGAAAGTTACTATAATTTAATCTACTTACCCTCTCTTTAAACATTATACTTTGTTTCCACTCTCAGCAGTTTCTACACAAAGGTAAAAATGTCACTGTTTCTTTCTTTTTCTGTATTATTCCACTTGGAAAATCTTGGAAGGCTTTGTATATTTTTCTCTTCTTTTCCAAATTTTATCATTCCCAGGAAGAAAGTCATTTACTCAAGAGGACAAAAAGCAGGGGAGATTGGCTCCAGTTGTTTTCCAAATGAGAATAAAGAACTTAGTAAAGGTGGCAGAATATTTCCAATTACTTGTGCATTCGACACATATTTATTGAGCACCATGGGCTGACCCTTTGATAGGTTTATTGAAACAGTCAGTGTCCTGGAGGAGAGAGAACTAAAGAAATGTGAAGTTGTGTTGAGAGCTATGGAGGAAAGATACAGGGGTCCAATAAAGCTTGTCACAGGGGAGGCAACCTCATCAAGAAGATTCAGGGAAGCTTTTCTGAGGAAGGGAACTTCCAGCTCAGTTAACTAGAACAAGAAAGAGAGGTAGGCGCAAGAATGTGCTAGGCAGAGAGAACAGCCCTTGCAAGGACCCTGTCAGAGGGAGGAGTTCGGATAAGCCCGGCAGGCTAGAGCAGAAAAGGAATGTGACATGGATGAAGAAAGAGATGGCCACTCTGGGCGTGCAGATTAGGGTGTGAATCTGGGACTTTATGTCAAGATGATGAACACATGGACTTTATGTCCAGACAATGAACATATGGAGGGACAATAATCAAGGGGCTGGCTCATGCAGATTTGGACTATGAAAAGATTGCTCTAGTTGTAGTGATTTATGAAACACTTTCCCATGAAAGACTGCTTGTCATCTCGGCTGGGTGCAACCAAACAACTCTCCAGACAATTTTTTCCCCTAGTAGGCAGAGATCTTGGCTTAAGTCTAATAATCTCAGGAAACTGAGTCCTCAAAAATTCTTTGAATTCAGCAGTGAAGGAATCTCATGAAACACTGTCATTAACAAAGAGGACGTTCCATCTTAAGCTCTCCAGAGCCCAGCAGACCTTAGTCTGAATGTTTCTCAGTTTCTTGCAATAAGCAAGGCCTTTTGGGAATCATCGTGACTAGCAGCAGTAGCTCTACATATAAATAGCTCTTTGGGAGTTTATGAAACACTTTCCCAAGCATTATTTGAAATTAGTAATAATAAAAATCAACATTTGTGAGAGCTAAGTGCCCTAATTTAATCTTTACATATCTTGTCAGTAGGTAAGAAAGAATTATGCTTGTTGTAGAGATGAGGAATCTGCAGTACAGACTGATGCAGTGAATTATTGAGGGCAACTTACAAGTGACAAGCCTGGGACTTGACCCCAAGTCTGCTGACTTCTAGTCTGAAACTGTGCAACTGTATGTTTAAGGAGTTTATGGACTACATGCATTCAATTCTTGCCTTTCCCATTTACCAATAATGTCAACCCTGGACAAGTATTTTACTTTCCTGGGGTTCAGTTTCCTAATCTATAAATGTGAATCATAATAGAACAACTTAAAAGAGTTCTGAAAATTAAATAAGTCCATAAACATAATATAGTTCAAACAGCCCTATGCATAGTAAAGGCTCAGTGAACGTTAGGTATTAATCCTTCCATTATTACATGTTACATTACACAGTGTTATTTTGTGTGGGGAAAAGGAAGTGCCTAAAAATATTAAAAGTTATTTCAAAAAATAGCTAAAGTTTTTCAGGCAAATAGTGTTTTACAATGCATTAAGCATTATTCGTAGTCTTTTTTTTTTTTTTTCCACTGATAATGAAATTGAAGCACAGAGATTAAAACAATGTATCTGAGCCTCTAAGCTGAAATGTGTGTGGCCGGGCACTTATTTAGAGCCCAGTACATCTGCCCTCCTCTTCCAAAAGCACTGGAATTTATGGAGGGATCCACTTAAGTGTGAAGCCAGGTAGCAAAGGCAGCAGGAAAGCACCAGACACACAGAGTTGGGGAAAAAGAAGCTTCGTGAAAATGAGTGTTCCTTCTGGTTAGTTGAGTAGGCTGACTTAAGTTTTTAAAGGCTAAAAATTTTAAGAATGTACAGAGCAAACTGTATATTTTTCTGTTTGGTGTATTTATAAAGATTATGTGATATGCTGGCAATATTATCATGGCTAGATCATGCTTTTCATTTCATAATCATGAGCATATTGTTGCCTTTTAATGTTAGCTAGCCTTACTGTGAAGTATAAATAAGGAGTATAATAAATGAGAAGGCATTTCAGAAACACCCTAAATAATACTAGAGTACGTTGTTAATGTGTTTGGCTCTTTTAGACAGATCTCATTACATGTGTCTACAAGTTGAGTGCACTTGCCATTGGTTTTGTAAATAGACTGTAAGATCATCTGAGTTCCACCTAAACTACACGATCCTTCTTAGATAAAGATAAAAACAAAGACCCATTAGTGTAACCCAGACTTGTTTGTTGACCTTTCTCCCACTAGTAGTTAGAAGTCATAAAAATATTTTTAAATAATTAGGGGGCTTTCCCCCCTCTAAAAAGGATTTGAACTGCCATGACAGTGGCCATGGATTTCAAGATCGGCAGATCAAGGTTAAGGGGACAATGAATGGCCATGAAGGCTCAGTCTTTTTCTGTATGAACTTGTTAATCATTCAAAGTATCAAATTTAAATTTGACCTCATTAGAATTCAGTAGCTGAGAAACATAATTCTATAGACAAAGCCCTTCTCGCAATCTAAGAAAAACCCTAGATGTCTCTTATCCTACACAATAATTATCAGCTAAGTTGGGTTGTATGGATGTAAAAATAAAAAAGAATGAATTTGAGTAAGGCTAAATATAGAAGCCAAGATCTAGATTCGATTGTATTAGAATTCCACATGACTCACCCAATACCCATAGGTTGACAACTAGTCTAATTTTAAATCTAGAGACTTTATAGAAATAAAAAGTGTTTCCTAATTAGGCAAGAATTTTGCCTGTCATTCTCCACTCTTGGTAGTTATGAAAAAAGTCATGTACATTTTGAACTCAACATTCAAGTTGAAATTCCAAGTTTTCAATTTTGTTTCAAGACCCATTTGACAAATATGCTTAATTGTTTAAGATGTCATGTGATCACTAAACCATGGTGGGCACTGAGCTGGCATTTCTCTAAGCAGAACTTTAGCTACAATGACAAGACTTCACTGTCACTCATGCTGACCAAGTTTCAGTGGCACGATAAATGATATAATCTCATTTAATTACCATTTGTTCTTTCATGACAGTAAAATTTAATATAAATTATACAGATAAGTAATTCATCATGAGGAATATGACAAAAAAATCTAGGTCTGTGATATTAAATAATGTTGATTCAAGGCTTTGTGAAAATTAAAAGTATAGAACAAGAGGATAAAATTTACCTTAATACTTAGTACAAATAAAGTCTCCCTTCTTGTTTGAATGAATCTTCCAGTTTTATCTACTCATTAATTATTGTTCAATTGTACAGTGCAAAGAGATGTTAAAATTTTCACAAAAATTTACTTGAAACCAATTGATTAGGTACATATTCAGTAGCTACTGTGCACTAAACCTTGTATTAAGCTCTAGCCATAGGGCTATTTTGGTCTCATGAGAATTCAAGGTTATGATGCCAGTCTATTTCTTAGAGTGATAAAAGTAGTAAATAATAACTCTTACCTTATCCCAAGAAAATACCCCCTACATTCTTGATACTTCAGCTTTCTAAATTCAGAAGGACTTGTTTAAAAAATGTAGTTACCTTATTCAAGTCTGAAGTTCCTGCTTGTATCTTAGTGAGTGAGATGTTTGATGTCAAGTTCAGTGAGTTTTCCCTTATAAAAAATAAAGTTTTCTAAAGTTGTACAAACCAAACTAATAATGAAGGCCAACACTATGGCAGAGTGAAGTATGGGACAAGCAAGCTTTGATAAAGGGTATGTATTCCCAGGGTTTTATGAGAGGAAGAAAGCCTAGGTGAAGCACCACAGCAGGGGCTGTCAGAGAACCAGAGAGAAACAATAGGAGCAACGGAAGGCTAGAGAGCTGGACTACCCCAATGATGACAGCAATGACTAGCAATAGCAGCATTTTTTAATGTATCATGTCATAGAAGTTGTATTAAGCACTTTACATACATTATTCTATTAAGTCTTCTAAATAACATCCGTTCTCTACTGCTAACATTGTAGTTGAGAAAAGTGAGCCATAGAGAGGTTGGTAAACTTGCCCAAGGATGCACACAACTAGGAAGTAGCAGAAGCAGGATTCAACCCTGGGTCAGCCGCCAGAATTCAAACTCTTAATCACTACCTTCTAGTGCCTCACAAATACATGTTTTACAAATCCAAGGGTTGGCACTGTTTGGATCATGACCACACAGGGCTATAGAGTTAGTCTCCACTCAGTAAAAGGCACTTCAGCTCCCTAAGTCAAAAACCTAGGAGTGATCCCTGAATCACCCTGTTCCGTTATTGACTCCCAACTTAAAGTCCACCTTGTTGTCAGTTTCACCTCCAAAGTGTACTACAAATATGACAATTATTCTATAGCTTCACCTCATTGTCCCAAATTGCAAAACTCGCCATGGCCTCTAAATGGTCTCCTTGCTTCCACTCTCAACTCCCTATTCATTCTGCACTGAGAGTAACAATTTTCAAAAGTAAATTGGATTATGACTCTACCTTGTTTAGAATTCTCCAGTTGATTCTTATTACTTATAGAATAAAATCCAAAATATTATTTCCATAGTTTGCCAGGTCCTTCAACATCTTCTCTGTCTAGTTCTTCATATTTATCTCCAGTAACCCTTATCCCATTACACTGTGATCTAGTTAACTGACCTTTCTGTTCACTGACCATGACAAGATAAGTTCCTCAGTGGGGCCATTGCTCCTTCTTCTTTTGGGAGTGATTTTCCTCCATGTCTTCTTTGGATACTCTCTTCTTCATCACTTAGGTTCCAGCTAAAGCATCGTTTCTACCATAAATCCTCCTTTGAACTCCAATTTTATTGCCTCTATTTTCCTAGACACCTGTTTTTGTTTCTTCATAGCACTTATCATGACTTGATTGCATACCATTCATTACATAGTTATTCTCTTCCTCTCCCAAGCTCAAATACAATTTCTATGAAGGTAGGGTCTTTATCTGTCTTTTTCCTTCATTTTTCAGCACTAAGAACACTACCTAGAATGTATTAATTGTTCGCAAGATGCTGAAGATTGTGTGACTGAATGAGTAAATGAATGGGGAAAGTAAGACTCAGAGAAATTAAGTGGGACTTATTCCATGGTTACTTGTCTAGTACAAGGTGAAGCCAGGAAAAGAAAGGTAAGACTCAGAAGGTGCAAAGTTCTCTAAGTGCTAGAGAACACAGAGCTCAAGAGTTCAGAGGATAATTGGTATTTGAATTAAGTCTTAAAGAGAGTAAAATTTTTTACATTTTTAGGTGAGAGGAGGGAAGATAAGAAAACTCTCTCATGTGCCCTGACTGGGATCCACCCTGCAACCCCCAGCTGGGCCAATGTTCAAATACTAAGCTATTTTTAGCATGTGAGGCTGTTGCGCTCAGATCAACTGAGCTATCTTCAGCACCTGAGGCCACACTCTGAAAAACCAAGCTGGTCACTTCTCCTTTGTGCCTTGACCAGGAATCAAACCCATGATGTCCATACCCTGCGCCAACATTCTATCCACTGAGGCAGCTGGCCAGGGCCAACGAGAGTAGGATTTTGACTTGCAGACATAAAGGCAAAAGCAACCTAAACAGAGGGTACAGCGTGGGCAAAGGCAGAGAGGAGGAGAAGTTCAGGGTGAGCATGTTCCCTTACAAGAACAAAATATCAAATCGGCAGAGATAAGCAAAGAAGAGAAAAGGGTTGACACATTGCCTCCCACTCTACAGCCTTGGAGCGCCTGTGGAAGAGTTTTTGCAACTGACACTAGAGTTAAGAGATTCTTAATTGTATCTTTTTAATTTTTTGGCTCATCTGTTGCAATGCCTAGCCTGCTGCTATTCTGCCTCCACCATGGAGCTCTCACACAGCAAAGATTTCATCACCATTAGGTTGCTCTGGACTCTGACAACAGTTCCACCAAAACTTGTTGGTAGGTGGGGAGGAGTAAAAGTCAAGAGATGTGGGTTCTGAACTTACCTGGGGAGTTGGGAAGTGTTTTCACCTCTTTATGTCTCTGTTCACTCACCTGGTGAGCTATAGCTGCACAGTGAGTTTCTAAAAGGCTGTGGTTTGATGTAGTGAATTGGTTACCAACCACTGAGTCCTCAGTCACTCACTTATTTGCTTGTCCATGCAGGGTCCATAGGTTGTCTTCTTCATAGGAAGTAAATTGGTTTCTTAGGGTTGCCATAACACAGCACCACAAACTGGGTGGCCTAAAACCATAGGAATTTATTCTCTCACATTTCTGGAAAGAAGTCCTAAAGCAAGGTGCTGATAGGGCCACAGTGCCTCCAATGGCTCTGAGGAAGAATCCTTCCTTGCCTCATGTGGCTTCTGACAGCTCCAGCTCTTCGCTGGCTTGTGGTAGCAGAGCTCTGATCTCTGCCTCCATATCCACATGGCCTCCTTCTCCTTCTCTGTGTGCTTGGTTTTCTGTATCCTTCTTTAGCTCAACACCATCTTTCACCCCTTCCTTGATGTGTGACCTTGAACATGGTTCTAAATGTAATCATATAGGCTTGGCCAGAGGAGTAAATATATATTATTAAACACATATATTTTGTACTTTGACATATGACTGGCACTTAGCTAGTATCCAATAAATATCTCCTTGAAATGGTTATCTTCTTTACTAAAACTTTTCCAATGATGGGGTTACCTATACATCTACAAAACTATTTTTTAAGTGAGAAGAGGCGAGATAGTGAGACAGACTCCTGCATGTGCCCCAACTGGGATCCACCTGGCAACCTCTGTCTGGGGCCGATGATCAATTCAGCTGAGCTATCTTTGGCACCCAGGGCTGAGGCTCGGACTAACCAAGCCACTGGCTGCAGGAGAGGAAGAGAGAGAGAAGGGGAGAGAGAAGGGAAGAGAAGCAGATGGTTGCTTCTTCTATGTGTCCTGACCAGGGATCAAACCCGGGATATCCAAACACCAAGCCGACACTCTATCCACTGAGTCAACTGGCCAGGGCCTACAAAACAAATTTGTATCCATGTAAAACCACTACAAAAAAGATCGGAGGTATTTAAATGGGAAATTAAAATAACAACAACAACAACAAAAAGCCAAAGAAACAAAATACTTACCATAAAAGACATAAGCCTGAAATACCAAGATTGAATCTATTGATTGCTTTATCTAGATAAATGCTCAGTTGCCAATGTAGTGACATCCAAATAGACAAAGGCTAGATTTAAGGTTCATTCAATACCTTTTTACTTTCTAACAGGCTATTTCAGATTCACTCAGCACTCTTGGAAAGAGTAGTTAATATAATAGTTTCCTTGGTGCAATAAAACCTATTATGCTTAAAACAAACAATCATTTTTATTCCTTGAAATCTTGACAATAGGACCAAGAATCCAAGTTGCAGAGATTTTTTTGCCTTTAGGTTTGCATGGTTTATAACCCTCAAAGAATGCATATACCTACTGCAGTAGCCCAAGGTGTCTGCTCACTGTACTTAAGCACCTGCAGTCTCCTTCTAAGATGCAGGGCCTGCTCTCTACTTGCTCCTCCTGCCTTTCATCCAGTGAATATTTCGGAGCAACAAGGATCATCTAGTGCAGGGGTCCCCAAACTTTTTACACAGGGGGCCAGTTCACTGTCCCTCAGACCGTTGGAGGGCCAGACTATAAAAAAACCTATGAACCAATCCCTATGCACACTGCACATATCTTATTTTAAAGTAAAAAAACAAAACGGGAACAAATACAATATTTAAAATAAGGAACAAGTAAATTTAAATCAACAAACTGACCAGTATTTCAATGGGAACTATGCTCCTCTCACTGACCACCAATGAAAGAGGTGCCCCTTCCGGAAGTGCGGCGGGGCCGGATAAATGGCCTCAGGGGGCCGCATGTGGCCTGCGGGCCGTAGTTTGGGGACCCCTGATCTACTGTGAGCCATACACTTTCTTCATTTCTTTTTATAAATAAAGAAAACTGTTGCTATTTGTTTAACAACACTGAGATCATGTTGGGCAAGCTAGGTGTTTGGGTTTTTTTGTTTTTGTTTTTGTAATTATTCCCCTACCCCCGTCCCCCTCCTCTTTGACAACTATCAATTTGTTTTCTATATCTATGGGTCTATTTCTCTTTTGTTTTGTTTACTCATTTGATTGTTTTTAGATTTCACATATAAGTGAAAGAATATATTTCTCTTTTTCTGTCTGATTTATTTGATTTAGCATAATACTGAGTCATGCACTCGTTTAGACACTGAGCACACTTAGAGTACCTCATTGGGTTTTTCTTTTCTTTTTTTTAAGATTTTATTTATTGAGTTTAGAGAAGAGAGAGAAACAGGGCAGGCGGCAGGGGCGGAGGGAGGGGAGGGAAACAAGAAGCACCAGTAGTTGCTTCTCACATGTGCCTTGACCAGCAAGCATGGAGTTTCACACCAGCAACCTCAGTGCTTCAGGTCGATGCTTATCCTCTGCACCACCACAGGTCAGGCTCATCAGGTTTTTCAAATATAAATTGTTGTAGGATTTTGAGTTTAGCACAGGAGCCCTTCTAGGCCATCTGAATTATAGAAGTTATGGTCTGTCAGGATACAAGGGAAGTCTGATAGAAATGTTTTGTCTCTTCTGGACAATTATGTACGTGGTCATGAAATTTCATTGAGAGGAGGCAGAGTTGGGATTGCTGAGGGTGGGTTGGAGAAAGTTGTTGCTCTGGAGCTTACCAATTATTTTCCCTGGGGTCTCAAGCTTGGTCTGTCACTGTCCATGTTGTATGCCCTAAGATCCTGATATCTGAGCAAATGCCTTCATTTTTATTACTCCATGACTCTGGAGACCAAGGTTAGAGCAAGGACCTGATACTATTCCATCCCATTACTTGCACTTAAACTTCCATAATGATGACAACCACTATGTCTTGTTTATCATCGTGCCTGCCTCTGGGATAAGTAAGTGTTCAGTACATATTTGTGAGAGGAAAGAAGGAAGAAAGGAAGGAGGGAGGGAGTGAGGGATGGAGGGAGAGAAGGATGAAGGAAGGAATCACAATATATCAAATACTTGTGACTCAGCTACATTCCTCATTCACCTGTGACTTCCTAATTCTCTGCCCTGTTGATATCTTTATTTTATAGTTTAAACATTCTTATGCTTTAAATCTTCCCAGCTTTAGCTTACCATGGTCTAACCCTGTTAAGACCTCTCTATTCAACCTTACAGCTTTGGCTCCAACTAATTGTCTCCTCTCCTTGTTTCCCAGTTCAACCTCCCAAGAGATAGACAATGACATTAGCTCATTTTAACTTCTCTATTGTTGAACCCTACCACCTCACGGGTCATTCATCATTAATGGCTTGACTAACTTTTTGTAAGATGCTCACCTTTAAACCAATCAGCTGTGGTTAGATTTATTAGGCAATTTACAGGATATTTACTTTTTAAAAAACATTTTCAATAAACATTTTTTTCCAGAGGATAATGCAAGCCTTCTAAGAAGAGCCCACTCAGTGGCATACCAATTTATTAGCAGCAATAGCTCATTACCTATTGGCTGATATATTAAAAAAAAGACAGATACATCTGAGACCCAAATCATCTTATTAGAATGTCAGTGAAGCCAATGAACTGCACCATCTACATAGCTGAGGAGATTAACCCTGACTCACTCCAAGACAACTGTCCCAGTGGGCGTGCCTGTGAAATCCTTCTCTGCTCCTCTGCTCTTCGCTCTGCGTTCTCTCCATGCCCATGAGTTACTGTGGGACTGTGAAAGCGCCCACATGGAAATTTTACAAATGGAATGATGCTCACTCCCATTTCAAGAGAATTTTATTTGCTTCATTATTTTACAGAATGCAATTTACATTGTTTTCCCCTGTTGTTCTAGCTATTGGCACCGGTGGAGAGAAGCAGGCATGAAATCAATTGTCAACTTCAAAGACATCACTGTCTTTTGCTTGGATAATAAAAAGGATTCATGTTTTGAGCCAAAATTGAGAAAAAATATAATTTTTAGGTGTTGAGATATGTGATGAAGTGGAGACTTTGTGACAATTAAGGGATCAACAAAGCTGAAACGATACAATGATTATGATCTCCTTATTACGATACAAGTCTGTGCTCAGCACACCCCTGCATCCAACTCTCCAAGCCTCCCTCAAGCTTACAAATGATATTTCATTTAGTTTAAATCAATCAACTGTCTCTAGAGGATTTCACCAGAAATTAAAATATAATTATACAAACACACAAGTTTCCTAACTATGCATGGGTTACACCAACAGAAAAATATGTCTTAAGTGCAATGCAGAAAGAGTAAAGAGTTATAAAATGCATTCTGATGTCTTATAAATAACAATATTATAATTAGAGTTTGACACATATATCCTAGCCTCCCCTCTATAGAACAGAACAGGTGATTTGACTTACTGTGCCTAGAATTACCCAAAAGTAGCCTCTCCTCACTTAAATGAGGTTCACCCTGTTTCATAGTCTTTATTTCAGTGACATACTTCTCAAATCTTGGAAATGACAAACTTCACCAGCATTAAGCCATGCAGTGGCCTAAGGATATAGCTAGCTGGTCTTTTATTTATTCATTAAATCTACATAATATCTTGCCTGATCAGGTGGTAGCACAGTGAATAAAGCATCAGCCTGGGATGCGAAGGACCCAGGTTCAAAACCGTAAGGTTGGTGGCTTGAGTGCGGGCTCATCAGCTTGAATGCAGAGTCTCTGGCTTGAATGTGGGATCATAGACAAGATGCCACAGTCACTGGCCAGAGCCCAAGGTTACTGACTTAAGCAAGGGATAACTGGCTCAGCTGGAGCCTTCTCCCATCAAGGCATGTATGAGAAAGCAATCAATGAACAACAAAAAGTGCCAGAACTAAGAGTTGATGCTTATCTCTGTCCTTTTCTATCAAGCTCTCTCTCTCTCTCTCTCTCTCTCTCTCTCTCTCTCTCTCTCTCTCTCTCTCCCCTTCTCTCTTTCTCTCATGCAAAACACACACACACACACACACACACACACACAAAACTATATAATGTCTCCTTCCCAAAGAGCTCCAATCCCTGTAAAGAATGTTGAATTCATGTTAAGCAAAAGTTTCATGGAAGTAAGAACTGTGTCTAAAGCCTGACCAGGCAGTGGCGCAGTGGATAGAGCATCTGACTGGGATGTGGAGGACCCAGGTGAGAAACCCCGAGGTTGCCGGCTTGAGCGGAAGCTCACCAGCTTGAGTGCAGGGTTGTTGGCTTGAGCATAGAATCATAGACATGACCCCATGGTCGCTGGCTTGAACCCAATGGTTGCTGGCTTAAGCCCAAGGTCGCTGGCTTGAGCAAGGGGTCGCTGATTCTGCTGTAGCCCCCTGGTCAATGCACATATGAGAAAGCAATCACTAAACAACTAAGAAGCTGCAATGAAGAATTGATGCCTCTCATCTCTCTCCCTTCCTGTCTGTCTGTCCCTCTCTCTGACTCTCTCTCTGTCTCAGTAAAAAAAAAAAAAAAAAAAAAAAAAAAAAGAACTGTGTCTAAGGGGAAGGAGTAGTGGAGAGAAAACAAGAAGGAAAGGTAAGAGGCAATAGAGAAGCTTATGATGGGTTGGGGGAGAAAATAAGCATACTATTAAAATGTCAAAATATTAGCTCCCTGTCATTAAAGCAGATAATATGATACAGAAGTTCTGATTCTGTGGAGGGAAATATCTGAATAGCTTTTTTAGGATGACATGAGTAGAGTATAAACTTCTAGGAATCTCATTATAGTGAATATGTTAAGTTTTCATGCTGTACGCTGATAAAATTTAGTATTCAAATTCAATAATATTAATGTTAACACATTTTGATATGTCTTCATTTAATAAGTAAGGTTTCTTTCCACTTTTCTGGGTCTTATGTTACCAGGGTTTTTGTTGATTTTTTTTATAGTCCACACCATTTGAAGGGTACTGAAAGTCAGAAAGAGTTCCCACTTGATAGATTGTAATAGTACATGGTTAACCGGAAACTCTCCTGTTGCATGTGCCCCACTCTTCCTTGCCAGGGGAAGGTGTGTGTGTGGGGGGTCAGGGGAGATTTCTTCGGACATAACACTCTTTGGACTCCTTTTATGACACATAATCTCTACAAAACTCATTAAAGAGTACATCCATCCAGGCTCATGCCAATTTCCACACTAACAGTAAAGAGCAAGTAAGGAAGTACATTATGATGAAATCATAAAAACTATTGGCATTTTTAAAATTTCATTTTGTGAGAAAAAGATTAAAAAGTTTACACATTTTATACCCTTATTAATATTAAACATTATTTATTAAAGCATTATTTATTAACTGCTAATCCTGTGCTTTAAAAACTGCCCTGATTGGGTAGCTTAGCTGGTTAAAGCACCATCCTGAGACACCAAGGTTGTGGGTTTAATCTCTAGCCAGGGCACTCCAGGAATCAACCAATGAATACATAAATAAGTGGAACAAAAAATCAATATTCTTATTTCTTTCTCTCTCTCTATTCCTCTCTCTTTAAAATCAACAAATAAATAATTTTTAAAAATTAAACCCTGACATACCAACAAATTACATGTAAATAATTAAGTCTAGGCCCTGGCTGGTAGGCTCAGTGGTAGAGTATCAGCCTGGTGTGCAGGAGTCTTTGGGTTCGATTCCCCGCTAGGGCACACAGGAGAAGCGCCCATCTGCTTCTCCACCCCTCCCCCTCTCCTTCCTCTCTGTCTCTCTCTTCCTCTCCCGCAGCCAGGGCTCCATTGGAGCAAAGTTGGCCTCTATGGCCTCTGCCTCAGGCGCTAGAATGGCTCTGGTTGCAACAGAGTAACACCCCAGATAGGCAGAGCATCGCCCCCTGGCGGGCATGCCGAGTGGATCCCAGTTGGGCGCATGCGGAATCTGTCTGACTGCCTCCCCGTTTCCAACTTCAGAAAAATACCAAAAAAAAAAAAAAAAAAGTCTAGTGTTGATGGGAGAAATCGGAAGGGATAGATTCTGGAATCTTTAATACTTAGAGACCAGGGGTAGAAGATGCACAAATGGGAAAATGTGCTGACTCCCAGACAAATAATTCTTTCAGAACTGCATTAAGGAATCCTGAAGAGATGAGTGTTTTTCTCTTGGACCAGCGTTTTCAGTCAATTTAATTTAGCATAATTCACTACTTGGACCACCCTGTTGTGCTTGGGGCTATGGTATGTCCCAGCTTGCAGTGCATGAAGTCCCATGAGTGGGGCTCAAGATAAGTCCACAATGCCATACTATGAAAACGTATATTTGCATTTTTTATTTTTCATTTTTTATTTTCAAACCAACTCTTTTATCATAACATTATGAAAAACTAGTAAAATAAGAATCTTTTTCATCTTTGAGCATTTATAAAAATGGTTGAAAAATTTGTGACAAATTTTCATTTTCATTATTTTAGAAAATATGATCTTTAGTAGCTTTCTGGAGAAAACTCATGTTTATCTCAAAGATCAATAAATGATTCCAAAGCAGTAGAATTAATTAGCAATGGTTGATTAATTGTCATTTTATAAATATTTTTCAAATGGATCATCTTTAAACTTATTAATCCAAAAAAATAAATGTTTGAGAATATTGATGGCAAATGGAACATGGTAACTGGAATGAAAACAGGAAATTTTAACTCTTGCTTATTTAAAAACAAACAAAAAACTTAATTGAATCCTTGTAACTTCAGAGTTCATTAGAAAGCTGGTTTAAACTGAAGGTGGCAGTCATATTACTTAAACTCCAGCATTTCGGCTCTCTATCTCAGAGTCTGACTATAGAGTAAATGGCAGAATAGCAGAGAGAATGTATGGTGGAGACTTACCCCAACAAAGGTCCTGTGGCACACTGTCCCTGTCTTAGCAATGATGAGTCTGGAGTCCTGGCTCTCTGGAGTTGCTTTACAACCTCCCCTTGTGCCAGATTGCACCCCTAAAAACTTCTACAGGCTCCATCCTCAATGAGGATACCTGCCAAACTTGACTTTTTCAGTTTAAACTGCTCTTAGAAAACTGAAGCAAATGATTAAGAATTAGCAAGATCAAAATTTACTTTCCAAAGACATCTGCTCAGAAATGTCCAAATCCAGATTGTAATGGATAGATTGAAAACTAAGGAATGGAGTGTCCTGATTTTGCCTGTTAAATGTTTAAAAAGAGAGAGAGAAGTAACAAAATGGCAGGTCTTAAATATAAATGTGATGCTTTGGTATTTCTTGATAGTTAAAATGGTGTCACTTTGCACTCTCATAATGTGTGTGTGGGGGGGAACATAATGTCAAATTATATAAGAAATATTTAACTCTGGTAAAATGGTTGTTGTGCCTTTGGGGGATTTAAAGATGTTTTACACACTCATTTTAAAAAGCAATTTTAAGAGTATTTTCAGATCCTGCAGTGAGTGATATAAGTATTTCAAAAGGAAATGGATTCTATTTTTTATTTTGACAATTCTAATTTTTCCTGTGGTTTCCTTTTTAATGTGTTGGTGGTTATTTCTTTTCTTACCTAGAATTCCTCTTGGACTTTTCTTTTTTCTTGAGCAGAGTCAAATTCAAAGATGAGCACTATTTTTATACTCCTAGGTTGTTCTTTGTTGCCTTTTACCTGCACTTCATCTCAATGGAGGCTTAATTAATCATTTGCAAGCCAACATGCTAAGATTCTAATTAATGGTGGCTTGCATATCAAGTTAATGTCCTTGTAAATTATCTCCTTCTAGAGACTATTACAATTTGAAGATGCAAGTTCATTATGTATTATATAGGAGGTTTAGCAGATGCTAATTTTAAACATAATGCAGGGGTGTCTCTTACCAAGAGAAGGTAAGCTGCCCAAGTCAGTATGTAAAACGTACAGTTAAAATTAGCCTCCTGACAAATCCTAAATGGCACCGTGTGACAGATCAATGCACCACTGTCAGTCCTGCATGCCCACATGAATCACCCTTTCTTCTTGAGCATCGGATCATTGACATCTAGGGAACATGTGGAGTAACAAAGAACTACTTTAAACTCTAGAATGACATTAAGAATGGCTTGGTGCCCCCACTTTGAGGTAAATGTGAAAATAATACATTTCCATTACGTCTCAATCTCCCTCCAAGGCAGGCGCTCTGATGGAGGATGGCCTGAACTTCCTGCATTATTTGAATTGTTTACTCTTGCTCTCTCTGTTACATCCTTTTCACCAACTTCACCTCTCTTGCTTTTTTTCCAAGCTTATACAGATGAATTTAAATACAAAATGTGACACCACTGTAATTTTTTAACTTTTGTTTATTAATTTTAGCAAGCAAGAGGGAGGAAGAGAGAAAGAGACAGAGAGAGAGAGAAAAGAAAACATCAAACTGTTGTCCCACTTATTTAGGCATTTATTGCTTGATTCTTGTATGTGTCCTGACCAGAGATTAGACCTGCAACTTTGGCGTACCTGAACAATGCTCTAACCCAGTGATTTTCAACCTTTTTTGAGCCGTGGAACATTTTTTTACATTTACAAAATCCTGGGGCACACCACCTACCAAAATGATACAAAATGACACTCTAACACAGTACATATTATACATATAGTTAATAATATAGTTTCTAAGTGTATTTATACTCACTTAGTGTGAAACCTGGGCCTGTTTCGATGAACACAAAAGGGATATCCTGGCAGGAATGGTAGAAAGACACACACGAAGCTCTTCCTCAACAGTTCTCAGTCTCTCTCTGTTTTTAGTTTTTATCACAGTCAAGCTTGAGAAGCTCAGCTCACATGATATGTGGTTGAAAACAGGAGCAATGTCAAAATAGTTTTGTTGGCCAGAATGGGGAACTCCTTGGCAACAGATAACCAAAAACTGTCCAAAGAAAGATCAGCAAACTTTAGCTTTAAACCACGATCTTGTTTCAGTTCAATGAGTTCATCTTGCTCCTTAAAGTCATGTCCTTTCCAGCAATGGATTCTGAGCTGTATGGGTCCCTAACCCAGTCAAGGCATTCTGTGAAGGCTGAAGAGAAATGAAATGACAATGTCTTCTAAAGAGTTTTCAAATGTCTGACAATCACCTCCCACATTGTAGCAGTGTTGCCATCATGCTGTTTCTCGGTAAGCGGGAACATCTCAAGGTTGCCACGCTGCCCATGTTGTTGCCAGAGCTGCACCTTTAAATGGAATCTGTTCATTTTATCAGTGCTTGTAAGCAGGTTTGCATTTCGGCTTTGCATCCATGTGTTCAGTTCATTCAGATAATGAAATATATCAGCCAGGTATGCCAACTTTGCACACCACTCATCACTTGCAAGCAACTTTGTGTAATCGGACCTCTCGTTTGTCAGAAATACTTTAAGTTCCTCTTGCAACTGATACACAAGGGCCAGCACTTTGCCGCACGATAGCCACCAGACCTCCGTGTGGAGCAATAAGATTTTATGTTCTGCTCCCATTTCTTTACACAAAGACGCAAATAAGCAATATCTCAAAGGTCGCGTCTTCACAAAGTTCACTATGCTCACAACATCATCCAACACAGGAGCTAGATCTGCTGGTAAGGTCTTTGCAACGAGGGCCTCATGGTGCAAAAAACAGTGCATAACAATAACATCTGGGTTTCTTTTTTTGACCCTACTTACAAAGCCTTTGATGCGCCTGACCATGGCTGCGGCTCCATCAGTGCAGACACCTGTGCAGTTTCCCCATGTAAGCCCGCTTTTATCAAGATATTCCGACATGAGCCAAAATATTTCCTCTCCTGTTAATTTTTCTGGCAGTGCCTTGCAAAATAGGAAGTTTTTTCTAATGGCTTCTCCATCCTCAAAACGCAAGTTGGCCAAGAGCTGACAATGTCCACTAATATCCATCGACTCATCAAGTTGCAAGGCAAATTTCTTACTGATGCACACCTTTTCCAAAACAACACTTTCAATGTCCGCAGACATGTCATCAATACGTCTGGCAATTGTGTTATCTGAGAGAGGCACTTTAGCTATCTCTTTGGCCATGGTAGGGCCAAGCATCTCATTTACAATGGCTTTACAAGCTGGCAGTATTAATGTTTCTGCCACAGTGTGGGACTTTTTTGATTTAGCTATGAGTTCAGCAACAAGGTAGCTAGCTTTGAGGGCTCTCTCATTTACCTTTGTAGTTTTTCTCAAAAAAGTTTCCCGTTTCTCACTGTTTGTACGTAAGCGTACAAAATAGTCCATTGGCTTGTTTTGAACGGAAGGGTGTTTCGTTTGGAGATGGCGTTTAAGCTTGCTTGGCACCACACACCAAGCACAGTGGAGTCGGTGCTGTCTCATCCCCGGTGAAAGTAAATCCAAATGAAAGATAGCTTTCTCTGTATTGCCTCAAGCTCACCATCTTGTCTTTTTTCTTTTGTCGACCACTCATACTAGGGCCTTCATCTGGGTCAGAATTTTGTCCAGGGCCCTGTTCGGCATTTGCATTTTCCCTTCTCAAAAACTTCTCCATCACTGTCACTTGCTCGTCTTGCTGAGATCCCAGACTGTCACAAAAGTGAAATATGCCTGGCAGAGGTCCTTTAAATAAATTACATCTATTCAAAAAAAGTTAAATAAAAAAGGATAACCCCCTCATATATACAGTTCCATGTAACATCCCTCATATATACAGTCCCACGTAACATCCCCTTATAAATACAGTCCCACGTAACATCCCCTCATATACAGTCCCACATAACATCCCCTCATATACAGTCCCGTGTAACCTCATATATACAGTTCCATGTAACCCCTCATATACACAGTCCCGCTAATAGATACTGGAGCTTTCATCAAGGTTGTGGGTTCAAATCAATTTGGCAAATACTCTCTCTATATAGAGACTGGACAAAATCAATTTTAGAAAATGTTGGGTACTTGTGTAACATCATAAGTCCTCAGAGCATCTCTACTGTCAGATTGAGAAGTTTGCTTTCTAGGTAAGAATTCTGATAAATACTAGAGTTCTCCCTGAGGTTGTGGGTTCAAATCCTATGGTCAGCTGGGTGCAGGGGTCTTGGTTCTGTCTGTTTTGATGGTGTATATAGACTGAGCTCTTTAAGAAGATGACCCTTCAGGAGGCCATATACAATATAGATAACATTGTGATGCATTGTATATCACCCTCTGCAGGGGCCTCTGTTAAAAAGCAAAAGGTCAAATATCTATATACACCATCAGGATAGACATAACCAGCTGAGGCTGAGGCTTCATCTAGTGGTGGCAACATTTACCTCCAGTCCTGACCAGGATTAGAAATCGGGACCATGGGGAGGAGAAGCAGCTTCAAATACTCGCTGCGGCCACACAATAACAAGTGCACGGCAGCCCGAGTGGGGACCTTCCTGGGTGTGGATGAGAGGCGGCCTACTATTGGTTCATCGCTAGTGGTCGGGATGAATCCTAGAAGGTCATTGGTCAGTGAGCATTCCCTGTGCCTCCACTCTTCCTGTCGCTAATAGCTGGAGACATTGTGAGGGGAATGTTTATGTTTGGATGGAGGCGGCTGGTGGCAGGCTGGATAAATAGTCTCCACGGGCCGTATCCAGCATGCAGGCCATAGTTTGAGGACCCATGTTTAATTTCCCCACAGCACACCTGACCATGTCTCACGGCACACTGGTTGAAAAACACTGCTCTAACCAACTGAGCTACCTGACCAAGGGCACTGTAATTTCTTTTTAAGCAACAATGGTTTAGATTTGGCTCTGAGATGTCCCCCCCCCCCCTTTTTAATATTTGTATCGTTTCTTTCATTATCTAAACCCATACTCTATATTCAAATTCCTTTGCAGGAACCTATGTCAAAGTTTCAAAGAAAAGCCAAAGAAATGTACTTGAAATTGATTGGGATGACACTGAATGGATTGTCTAAGATTTGAGGTCTGGTGTGTGCTCAGTTATGACAATCCCAAGGTTACTCTAGAAAATTATTTTCAAGACCAGTAAGTCATCTGTGTCTGGAAATGTTTTCTTTATTGTTTTGTCCCAGACATGCACAAGATACTGGCATTTGTGTAGGTTGTCAGAAAGTATTTATTGAAAAGAAAAAGATGGAAAGAAAGAATAGGAGGAAGAGAAGAAGGGTGATGGAAGGAGCAAGGAGAGAATAATGTGGGGAAGAAAGGAAGAAAAACAGGGAAGAAAAAAGGAAGAGGGAGGAAGAGGAAGGAAAGGAGGAGTACCAGCATGATTTCAAGGTTGGGTTCTACACTTCTGGAACTATTGTATATGGCCTTAGGCAAGTTCCGTTTCCCCTGTGATTCTCAGTTTCCTCAGCTCAGTGTATAGACAGTAATCAAATGTCTGGCTTTAGTGATTCAGCAAATGAAAGCTGTTCCTGCTGAACAGTATTCACATTCAGAATAGTATAATCAGCATTCTGACTGATTTTAAATATACAAAGTTTTTTAAAATTCTATTTAGAAGATTAAACTAACAGGGTAATGATCAATAAGAGTACATAGGTTTCAGGTAAACATCTCTATAGCATTTGAACAGTTGATTATGTTGTATACCCTTCACCCAAAGTCAAATCATTTTCTGTTGCCTTATATTTGTTCCTCTTTACACCTTTCCCCCATCCCCTCCCCCACATCCCTGTCCCCCTGGTAACATAATAGGCCACAATTAGCATTGTGACTGTTTTTAAAACATCACATATCTGCTCTATTCATGAAAAATAAACATATAAATGTTTATGTCTGGAGACAAAGAGTTGGCCAGTGAAGAGTTGTGTTGTTCTGAACAGTCTGCCCACAAAGCACAAAAAGTCTACAGAAAGGCTTTCAAAAGGCTCAGCCCTCACAGGCAAAAGGCACATCATCAGGAAACATCGGTGTAACAATATCCTGAGGCCTGTTAAATACCTTCCAACAGAGCTGCCACTCCTGGCTCTGTGCCAGACACTTAGTATATTCAGTAGTCATCCTCACCTTGCTTGATTATGGAAGTGTTCCTTTTCTCAGTTTTCAGATGAAGAAATTGAATTCAGAAGAGTTATTTAACATGCCTGAGGTCACACGGCTCATCATGCCTGGGCCTGGTTCAGCTGCACCTGGACTGATGGCACCACACGGAAGCTTTTCCTACACACCAACCTCATTCTTGTGACTGGAAGCCCACTGACTACCTCGCTGCAGAGTCCAGAGTCATGACCGGCCAACTGTTTACTGGGGCAAGGGCACTAGTAAAAGAATTTGCTGTAGGTGCAGCTGTTGAAAGGGTGAGCCTCAGCAGTTCAAACGCCATGAAGATGTTCACCTGAAGCCTATGTACTCTTATTGATCAATGTCACACCATTAAATTTAATTTCTAAATTAAAAAAAAATGGGGATAAGACCTGAACAGACATTTCTCCCAAGAAGAAGTACAAAAAAAGAAAGAAAGAGAGAGAGAGAAAAAAAGGGAGGAAGGGACAGAGGGAAGGAGGGAGGGAAAGAAAAAGAAGAAAGAACTCAGTGTAATACAAAGTGCATTCACTCCCTGTTGTCCTTGGGGCAGGGGGGTATTTCTGTTTTAAACAATATGAAGTCCTGACAAGCAATAACAAAGAACCCTGCAGAAAGGGGGTTCCAGAGTATGTATTATGTGCCAGGCATTGTTCTAAGTACTATTACAAATTGTAGCTCATTTCATTTTTAGTAACACTTTGAGGCAGTTCCTAAGCCCAGAGAAGTTACTATAACCTGTGAGTAGGAGATGGAGTTAGTATTAAAACAAAAGCATTCTGGCTCCCAGGGCTTTGTTTTAAATAGCTGTATGGGTTGGTCTGATGTTTGTTTTTTCTGTGCTAGGTTTGTCTCAAAGGACTGGTTAGGATACAGGATGGCACTTACAGGCAGCAGAGCTTAAAGCATGAGCCAGGACTTTCTGAGGATGCCGACATAGAAATCATTTTTTCTTTCACTAAGCCTTAATTACCTCATTGGTCAAGTATGGCTGATAATGCCCAACTCTACCACTCAAAGGACTGTCATGAGTTCAAAAACTTGGTAAGAAACATGAGTCTAATGTTAAAAGTGTAGGTGCCCAAATCAGACCACCTGGTTTAAAACCTGGCTCTACAATTTAGTAGCTGTGAAACCTTGCGTAATTTAACCTCTCTATGTTTCAGTTTCCTTATCTGAAAAATGTAAATGATAATAGTATATACCTCATAGGGAGGTTGATTGCATTATACACTCAGAGCACAGTGTAATGTGGGCTGTCATAATTGTGCACTGTGGAGGATTTTTTTTTAAATTTATTTTATTTTTATTTATTCACTTTAGAGAGGAGAGGGAAAGACAGAGAGAGAGAGAGAGAGAGAGAGAGAGAGAGAGAGAAAGAGAGAGGAGAGACAGAGAGAGAGAAGGGCGGAGGAGCTGGAAGCATCAACTCCCATATGTGCCTTGACCAGGCAAGCCCAGGGTTTCGAACCAGCGACCTCAGCATTTCCAGGTCGATGCTTTATCCACTGCGCCACCACAGGTCAGGCTGTGGAGGATTTATACATTTAGGAATAAAGGCCCATCATTATTTCATATACAAATCACATTTAGCTCAACAATATAGGTGCTCCCTCCTGTTTATTCAAAGCTGTGATTCTCTTTCCCAGAGCACCTTGAAGCTGAGAAAATTGAGAGCAGTAGGATGAGGAGTAATGTAGTAGGCGAAGGTGTTTCAGAGATAGGTCTTTCATCTACTCTCTGCTTTGTTGCCTGAAAGAAAACAGCTTCAAACATGTCCTCTGCTGGCTGATGTACACTGTTTAGAAAGCCAAGTCAACATCTTGTCTTGTTTGTATTTAAAAATTTGCAGTGTCCCTCTTGGTACAATAAAGTTGTTCATATAGGCAGGTAGCTAAATATTGGTGGACAAAGAGAGCCAAGGGAGTTGGAGATTATATTTATTGAAAGTGGAAAAGCCTGGGCACTAGCCAGTTGGCTCAGTGGTAGAATGTTGGCCCTGTGAGTGGATGCCCAGGCATTTGATTACAGTGAGGACGCCCAAGAGAAGAGACCATGTGCTTCTCCAACCCCTCCCCCTCCTTCTTCTCTTTTTCTCTCTCTTCTCCTCCCGCAGCCATGACTCAACTGGTTCAAGCCCAGGTGCTCTGAGGATGGCTCTGTGGAGCCTTTGCCTCTGGTGCTAAAAATAGCTCATTGTGAGCATGGCCCCAGATCATCCAGATGAAGGTTGTGAGGAGGGAGGTGGGAGGATTCCCGTCAGGCACATGTGGGAGTCTGTCTCTCTATTTCCCCTCTTCTCACTTGGAAAAGAAAAAGAAAAAAAAACCTGGAAAGCCTGATTCAGTAAGAAGCTTCAGTGCATTTCATCTACAATTTGAATACCCCAGGGGATTGCCCAGCTAAAGAGATTAAGTCAATCCCCTTGTTTAAAAAAAGTCAGCTTTTTCCAGCCCCCCAGGATAAAACCAATTCATACCCAGATGGGGGGGGGGAGGATTAAGGGAGGGTGTTGTGTTTTTGTGCTTCCACTTTAAGGCACTCACAGTGGAAGTCAGAATGGTGATCATGGAGGCCTGTCAGTCTAGCCTAAAAGAAAGACCTGATTGATCAGTGGGAGGAATCAACACAAGCTATGAAATTTTGAATAAACTGATTGATTAGCTTAAGGAAAACTAGTTCTTTCCAGCCCAAAAATGTAAACACAGGCTTAGCAAAGCTTCTCTACTCCTGCTTGGAAACAAGCTTGTCCCACTTATTCATTCATGGGGTCTCCAAGCAGCAGCCATGCTGTGTGAGCCAGCAGTGGACAGTCTCCCAAATACAGGCTTTGAGCAGCACCTGGACTAAACTGAGTTTTGATAGGGGCTAACCTATGGTGCAGAGTATCTGCACTTTGATTTTTATACTGGCCTTAATGAGGAAAAGACTGGACTTTTTTCTTGGCAGAACAGACAAAAATGAGACATTAAATACCTATAAACAACCTCTTATTTCAACCCCTGATAAATCTTACTGCAAAGGCTTAAGCTTCTCCAAATATGGGTCCAGTAAAATGCTTTTTATGCGACACTGCAACAGAACCACATCAGAACCAGCACCAGAATGGATATTAAAGTGATGGCAGCCTCTGGCTTCCTTAAATGTACTGAGCTATTAGGAATTCATTCATTTACAGTGTAAGAACAGGATATTGTGGGGGAACTGTAGGGGAGAAAAGAAGGCTAGATCATTTATTTCCTCTTTATTTAAAAACAGCACCCAAAATTTCTTCAACAATCTATCTCTTCTTCACCACAGTAAATGTGATTTGGGTATACTTGACATTATTTACCACATTCTCACACAAACTAGAACAAAACTGACTAGGGCTGGCCAATCAACACATTTCATACCCCAGGTAACAAAGGTTGGTTCAGGGATAGAAACTTAAGCCAAGCTAAATGATTCAAAGTCAGCCCTGGGACACTCTTTGATGAAGTTAGTAAAAGCATGTTCTTGCTTCTGCTGAGATCACTACCTGGATAAACTAGAAAGTTGGAGTGATTAGCAGCCATCATGCCACCATTTTAGGGACAACTTCAATGAAATTAGAGCCAAGCAAGAAGGAAATGGAACTTAGAGACAGAGAAAGTGAGATTGCACCATACCCCTGCATCAAACTGCACCTGAACCAGACCTCCCTATGGACTTCTCTGTTATAGGATCAGTAAATTATCCATCACCACTCCCTCTCTTTCTTGATTTTTCTAGCACTCCCACTCTTCCTCAATTCTTGTCAGAGTGTACTTGAAAGACTGTATCTCTCTGTGGGTTCTATAGTACTATTCAAAAAATGCAAGTATAAGACCAGAACAATTGAAAGACTAACTGACAGCTCAAGCAAAATCTCATTTTCCTGAAGGAATCAGTTCTCCAAATTAATAAAAATATCCATGTCTACATTGTGGAACACAAACTCATTTCCCAAGTTTATAAACCTCCAAATAGATACATGACTCTATTAAAATGCTGATGGATTTCATAAAACTATGCTGAAAAGGAAAACACTGATCCTCCCTATGTGATAAGTTCATATGGCCCTAGGGTCCCATTCATCATACTGGAGGTAACACAAAGCACATTGAGGGTGTCAGAGAATAGAAGGGAACAACGAGGGGTCCTTTTCAAATCAGTTCACTGTTGAAGCAGAAATAGGAAAACAATAAGCCAAGTCTACATTATGTCCATCTTGCCTTTCAGATGGAGAATACAAAACAAACTAGATTTGAAAAAATGTTTTATTATATTTTCATTGAGGAGAGAAGCAATGCTATCTAACTTCCTACAAGTCAGTGTCCCACTGAGAATTCCTTATAAAATAACCAGAGCTACTTTGTAATATGCCTCCTTGTGACTGTTACGGAAGCCTGGTACTGTCACTATTTTCTATAGTTTATTTTTTAAATTTAAGGTGATTGGCATGCAATTAAAGAAGAAAAGAGAGACACTAACTTGGATTTGGGCAGTCAGAGGAAAGTTTGGGAAGGAAGTAGTGTTTTAAGCAAAGACTATCCATGGACTGATAAACAATTCCACACTACATGGGTCTTCAGGGATAATCTACCTGAAATGCTTTTGTGAAGCAAAAAGAGCACAGATAACCAGGCAGCATCCTCACTACCATTATCATCTATCTGCAATCTTTGCCTTGGGATCAAAAATTTCTCTGCTCGTGATCAGCATGGCTGGAGGTCTGTGAGCACCTGGAGTTCAAAGCTGAACTTTTGGGGCTGGAAGAAAGTCATTGGCAAATAAAAAATAGAAAGAACTGAGGACCAGAAGATGGTAATGGAGTAGGTAGATATTACAACTCCCACCTCCCAAACCCAAAGTGGATTACAACTTAACTTGGGAACAATCATCTTGAAAAACCAACTTTGGACTTAGCTAAGAGGAACCTATAACCAAGGATCATCGAAGAAACCACACTGAGACTGGTAGGAAGGACAGAGACGTGGGAAGGGCTGCCTGCTCCAAGGAGTGAGCAGCAGCCCAGAGGGTCCCACATGGTAAGGTGGGTTGCCCAGAGAGTTGTGGGTCCTCAGCCACAGGACTGGAACCCCAGCCTAGAACCTCAGAGACTAGAAGGGGGGTACAAACAGTATTTAGCTGAAAGAAGAGCCAGGTTACTGTTTGCAAGAGGGAGACATAACTCTCAAACCTAGGCTCTATTTCAAAGGGACCATGCAGAAAACCTCATTCATAGCCACTTACCTGGGGCTCCAAGAGTGGGGAGTGCTGAGAGGACTAGAGTTGTGAGAGAAGAGAGTAATCTCAGAGGCACAGAAAGAGACTGTGGGAGACAGCCACCCTAGCCCCTGTGCTGAGGCACTCCCCAAATCTAAAGTGGCCATTTTTCCTGAGAGAGGCGGTGCCAGCAATGGGAAACAATTACCCTGCGCACCGGAGGCTCTCCTGCTCCAGTCAGAGCAAAGAGTTGCTTGGAAGCAGGGGGCACATCAGGGACACAGGTTTTGAGTGCTGGGCTACACTGCCCTCCGAAGGCCGGGTAGGCCCGGCTCAACTGCAGCAGCCATGCAATTGTGGCAGTGGGGGCGGTGCCCAACAAAGCAGCCTACTTGCCCATGGAGAGGGGGGGCAGTTCCCAGTAAGGCAGCCCATGCAGACTTCCACAGGCCGGCCTGCACTTCAGCCCATGAGCCCATCTACCTGGTGGTGCCAGTGCCCGAATGCCCAAGAAAGTGGTGGCAGCAGCAGGCTGGCAGACAGACCACACCTTAGGAATACAGAGGCCACACCCACTGGCCAAGAGTAGATAAAAGCCAGCCTAGGAGTGCAGCTGATATTTACAATGGCACCTGGGCCCAGGAGAGGCACCCACAAATTCTGGATCATCTGTAGCTCCAAGAAGGTTGCTAAGGGCAAGTCATAAGCAGTGACCCCCACTGGTCTGTGCCAAGTTCCAGCAAGGGAGGTCCAGGGCTGCCAAATCCAGCAGCCACATATAGAGAGCATCAGCTCAGGACCTAACAAACCTAGTTCGAGTGATATCTTAAGGAAGGGCTAATCAAACTCGACCCAGCTAAGGTATGAAAACATTGACACAAACAGCAAAAAACAGCAGTAGCAGCAGACAAGAAGCCCACAGTGGATTACAAAAAAAAAAACAGTTGATGCCATCCCAAGAAGATCTAGAAACAGCACAACTGAAAGCTGGAGGCAAACAACACCAACCCTATACTCAGCTAGCTAAACAAACAGCACACCCAAAGGAGCAGTCTATACACAAACAAAATGGGAAGACAGAGAAATGCAATCTAAATTAATCAACAAGAGAAATTACCAGAAAAAGAACTCAATGAGATGGAAGTAACCAAGATACCAGATGCAGAGCTTAGAATAATGATTGTTAGGATACTCAAGGATCTTAGAGCAACAATGGATGGATATAATGAGCACCTAAATAAAGAGATATCAAGCATCAAAAAGGATATTGAAATCATAAAAAAGAATCAAACAGAAATGACAAATACAGTATCAGAAATGAAGACTACACTAGAAGGAATTAAAAGTAGGTTGGATAAAGCAGAGGATCAAATCAGTGATTTAAAGGATAAGATCAATGAAAGCACAGAAGCAGAACAGCAAAAAGAAAAGAAGATCAAAAAGTCTGAGGAAACTCTAAGAGAGCTCCGTGACAACATGAAGAGAAACAACATCCACATCATAGGGATTCCTGAAGGAGAAGAGAAAGATCAAGGGATAGGGAACCTGATTGAAGAAATATAGCCAAAAACTTCCCTAAATTGATGAAATAAAAAGTCACACAAGTTCAAGAAGCACAATGTCCAATTAAAGAGGAATTCAAAGAGACCTGCACCAAGACACATCATAATTAAAATATCAAAGTTAAGAGATAAAGAAGAATACAAAAAGCTGCAAGAAAAAGCAGTCAATCACCTACAAAGGAGCCCCCATAAGGATGACATCTGACTTTTCAATAGAAACATTTGAGGCCAGAAGAGAATGACAAAAAATATTCACAGTAATGCAAAACAAGAGCCTACAACCAAGACTTTTTTTTTACCCAGCAAGGCTATCATTTAAAATTAAAGGAGAAATAAAAAGCTTCCCAGACAAAAACAAAACAACAAAACTCAAGAAATTCATTACAACCAAACCAAAGCTGCAAGAAATGCTAAGGGACCTGTTGTAAACAAAACAAAAGAAAAAAAATCTAAAAAAAGAGGAATGTAGATTTAAAAAGTAAATGGCAATAAACCACAACATAGCAATAATAACCTTAAATGTAAATGGATTAAATGCTCCAATCAAAAGACATAGGGTAGCTACATGGATAAGAAAATAGGACTCATACATATGCTGTCTACAAGAGACCCACCTGAAAACAAAACATACACATAGACTGAAAGTGAAGGGATGGAAAAAATATCTCATGCAAATGGAAATGAAAAAAAAGCTGGGGTAGCAATTCTTATATCAGACAAAATAGACTTTAAAACAAAGGATATAAACAAGACGGGTAATAGCAAGTGTTGGAGAGGCTGCGGAGAAAAAGGAACCCTCATACACTGTTGGTGGGAATGTAAAGTAGTACAACCATTATGGAGGAAAGTATGGTGGTTCCTCAAAAAACTGCAAATAGAACTACCTTATGACCCAGCAATCCCTCTACTGGGTATATACCCCAAAACCTCAGAATCATTGATACGTAAAGACACATGTAGCCCTATGTTCATTGCAGCACTGTTCACAGTGGCCAAGACATGGAAACAACCAAAAAGCCCTTCAATAGAAGACTGGATAAAGAAGATGTGGCACATATACACTATGGAATACTACTCAGCCATAAGAAATGATGACATCAGATCATTTACAGCAAAATGGTGGGATCTTGATAACATCATACAGAGTGAAATAAGTAAATCAGAAAAAAACAAGAACTACATGATTCCATACATTGGTGGAATATAAAAACGAGACTAAGAGACATGGACAAGAGAGTGGTGGTTACCAGGGGTGGGGGGAGGGAGGACGCAGGAGGGAGGGAGGGAGAGAGTTAGGGGGAGGGGGAGGGGCACAGAGAAAACTAGACAGAGGGTGACGGAGGACAATCTGACTCTGGGTGAGGGGTATGCAACATAATTTAATGACAAGATAACCTAGACATGTTTTCTTTGAATATATGTACCCTGAAATATTAATGTCATCCCATTAACATTAATAAAAATTTATTAAAAAAAACAAAACAAAACAAAACAAAGGATATAGTAAGAGATAAAGAAAGTTACTACATTATGATAAAGAAAGCAATCCAACAGGAAGATATAACCATTATAAATATCTATGCGCCTAATATCAGAGCACTTAAATATATAAAGCAGATTTTGATGAACATAAAGGGTGAGATCAACAGCAATATTATAATAGTAGGGGGTTTTAATAACAAACTAACATCAATGGATAGATCCTCAAGAAAGAAAACAAAGAAACAGCAGCCTTAAAGGACACACTAGATTAGTAGTAGTCAACCTGGTCCCTAGTGCCCACTAGTGGGCATTTCAGCTTTCATGGTGGGTGGTAGCAGAGCAACCAAAGGATAAATAAAAAGATAGATTTAACTATAGTAAGTTGTTTTATAAAGATTTATTCTGCCAAACATAGCAAAAGTCTGACATAAACTACTTGGTAAGTAATTATTATTATATGCTTTAACTTTCTGTAACTCTGCTTTATAAATTTTATAAAGTAAAGTTACTTCCTTATTTCAGTGGTCCTGAACTTTTTTTGGGCCACGGACCAGTTTAATGTCAGAAAATATTTTCACAGACCGGCCTTTAGGGTAGGACGGATAAATGTATCAAGTGACCGACACAAGTGTCAAGAGTGAGTCTTAGATGGATGTAACAAAGGCAATCTGGTCATTTTTTAAAAATAAAACATCGTTCAGACCTAAATATAAATAAAACGGAAATAATGTAAGTTATTTATTCTTTCTCTGCGGACCAGTACCAAATAGCCCATGGACCAGTACCGGTCCACAACCCAGGGGTTGGGGACCACTGCCCTAATGATTTCACCATTACTCTGGAACCGGTGGGCGGTTAGAAAATTTTACTACTAACAGAAATACAAAAGTGGGCGGTAGATATAAAAAGGTTGACTACCCCTGCACTAGATCAACTGGATTTAATACATATCTTCAGAACCTTTCACCCTAAAGCAACAGAATATACATTCTTTTCAAGTGCTCATGGTACATTCTTTAGGATAGACCACATGTTAGAATACAAAATGAGTCTCAATAAATTTAAGAAGATTGAAATCATATCAAGCATCCTCTCTGATCACAATGGCATGAAACTAAAAATCAACTACAATAGGAAAACTGAAAAACATTCAAACACTTGGAAACTAAATAGCATTTTATTAAACAACAAATGGATTAACAATGAGATCAAGGAAGAAATCAAGTTTTCTTGAAACAAATGAAAATGAACATACAACAACTCAAAATTTATGGGACACAGCAAAATCAGTCTGAGAGGGAAGTTCATAGCATTATAGGCATACCTTAAGAAGCAAGAAAAAGCTCAAATAAACAACTTAACCCTGTATTTAAAAGAACTAGAAAAAGTGCTCTGACCAGTTAGCTCAGCACTAGAGCATCAGCCCAGCATGGAAGTCCCAGGTTTGATTCCCAGTCAGAGCACACAGAAGGAGCACCCATCTGCTTCTCCACCTTTCCCCTCTCCTTCCTCTCTATCTCTCTCTTCCCCTCCCACAGCCAAAGCTCCATTGAAGCAAAATTGGCCTGGGCACTGAGAACAGCTCCATGGCCTCTGCCTCAGGTGCTAGAATGGCTCCAGTTGCAAGGAAGCAATACCCGAGATGGGCAGAGCATTGCCCCCTGATGGGCATGCCTGGTAGATCCCGGTCAGGCACATGTGGGAGTCTGTCTGACTGCCTCCTTGCTTCTAACTTTGGAAAAATACACATACACACACACACACACAAATAAGAATTTAGATGTGGCCCTGGTTTGTTTGCACAGTGGTTGAGTGTCAGCCTGGTGTGTGGATATCCTGGGTTTGATTACCAATCAGAGTATACATAAGAAACAACCATGTGGAAAGAGAAAAAAAGAACTAAAAAAAGAACAGCAAGTAAAGCCCAGAGGAAGTAGAAGGAAGGAAATAATAAAGATCAGAGTGGAAAAAAATGACATGGATGCTAAAAATACAATACAGAAGACCAATGAAACCAAGAGCTGGTTCTTTGAAAAGGTAAACAAGATTGATGAATCTTTAGCCAGACTCACCAAGAAAAAAAAGAGAGAGGACTCAAATAAATAAAATTAGAAATGAGAGTAGAGAAGTAACAACTGACACAGCAGAAATACAAAGGATTGTAAGAAAATACTATGAAGAACTGTATGCCGAAAAATTAGACAACCCAGATGAAATGGACAAATTCCTTGAAACATATAGTCTTTCAAAAATAAATCTGGAAGAATCAGAAAACCTAACCAGACCAGTTACAACAAATGAGTTTGAAACAGGTATCAAAAAGCACCCAACAAACAAACGTCCTGAGCTAGATGGCTTCACAGGCGAAGTCTACCAAATATTCAAAGAAGAATTAAATCCTATCCTTCTCAAGCTTTTTCAAAAAATTCAAGAGAGAAGACTTCCAAGCTCCTTTTATGAGGTGAGCATAATCCTCATTCCAAAACCAGGCAAAAACACTACAATGAAAATAGCTATAGGCCAATATTCCTAATGAACTTATATGCTAAAATCCTCAAATAAATATTAGCAAACCAGATCTAGCAATACATGAAAAAAATCATACATCATGATCAAGTGGGATTTATTCTGGGGAGGCAAGGATGGCACAATATTTGCAAAGCAATCAATGTGTATCATCACATAAAGAAAAGGAAAAAGAAAAACCACATGATAATTTCAACAGATGCAGAAAAAGCATTCATGATCAAAACTCTCAGCAAAGTGGGAATACAGGGAACATACCTCAACATGATAAAGGCCATCTATGACAAACCTACAGCCAACATCATACTCAATGGGAAAAAATTAAAAGCAATCCCTTTAAGACCAGGAACAAGGCAGGGGTGCCCCCTTTCACCATTCTTATTCAACGTAGTACTGGAAGTTTTAGCCACAGCAATCAGACAAAAAGAAGAAATAAAAGGCATCCAAATTGGAAAAGAAGTAAAACTATCATTATTTGCAGATGATATGATATTGTATATGGAAAACCCTAAAGCCTCAGTCAAAAAACTACTGGATCTAATAAACAAATTCAGCAAGGTGGCAGGATATAAAATTAATACTCAAAAATCAGAGGCATTTTTATACACCAACAATGAACCGTCAGAAAGAGAAATTAAGAAAACAATCCTCTTCACTATTGCAACCAAAAATAAAAAGTACCTAGGAGTAAATCTAACCAAAGAGATTAAAGACCTGTACTCAGAAAATTATAAAACATTGATAAATGAAATCAAGAAAGATACAAACAAGTGGAAGCATATATCGTGTTAATGGATAGAAAGAATAAACATTATTAAAATGTCTATATTACTGAAAGCAATTTATAAATCAATGCAAACCAATTAAAATACCAATGTCATACTTCAAAGATATAGAACAAATATTCCAAAAAGTTATATGGAACCAAAAAAGAACTCGAATAGCTTCAGCAATCTTGAAAAGAAAGAATAAAGTGGGAGGTATCCCACTTCCGGATATCAAGTTATACTACAAGGCCATTGTACTCAAAACAGCTTGGTTATGGCATAAGAACAGGCATATACATCAATGGAACAGAACAGAGAACCCAGAAATAAACCCACACCTTTATGGACAATTGATATTTGACAAAGGAGGTAAGAGCATACAATGGAGTAAAGAAAGTCTCTTTAACAAATGCTGTTGAAAAAATTGGAGAGCTACCTGCAAAAAAGTGAAACTAGACCACCAACTTACACCATTCACAAAAATAAACTCAAAATGGATAAAAGACTTAAATGTAAGATGTGAAATCATAATCACCTTGGAAGAAAACATAGGCAGTAAGCTCTCAGACATCTACTGCAGCAATATATTTGCTAATTTATCTCCACGGACAAGTGAAATATAGGACAGGATGAACAAATGGGACTATATCAAACTAAAATGCTTTTGCACAGCTAAAGATAATATGAACAAAATAGAAAGAGAAACCACACAATGGGAGAACATATTCGACAATATGTCTGATAAGGAGTTAATAACCAGAATTTATAAAGAACTTGTAAAACTCAACACCAGAAAGGTAAACAGTCCAATCAAAAATTGGGCACAAGAACTGAATAGATACTTTTCTAAATAGGATGTACAGGTGGCCAATAGGCAGTTGAAAAAATGTTCAACATCACTAATCATTAGAGAAATGCAAATTAAAACCACAATGAGATATCACCTCACACCAGTCAGAATGGCGCTCATCAACAAAACAACACAGAATAAGTGCTGGCGAGGATGTGGTGAAAAGGGAACCCTCCTCCCCTGCTGGTGTGAATGCAGACTGGTGCAGCCACTGTGGAGAACTGTATGAAGATTCCTCAAAAAATTAAAAATAGAATTGCCTTTTGACCTGGCTATCCTTCTTTTAGGAATACATCCTAAGAATACAAAATCACTGATCCAAAGAAGAAATGCACCTCTATGTTTTTTGCAGCATTGTTTACAATAGCCAAGATCTGGAAACAGCCCAGGTGTTCATCAGTGGATGAGTGGATTAAAAAGCAGTGGTACATATACACAATGGAATACTATGTGAACATGAGAAAGAAGGAAATCTTACCTTTGGCGACAACATGGATGGACCCGGAAACTATTATGCTAAGCAAAATAAGCCAGGCAGAGAAAAGAAAAATACCATATGACCTCACTCATATGAGCAATCCAATGAACAATGTGAACTGAGGAGTGGAATAGAGATAGAGGCGGGATCATAGGGACCAGAGGGAAAGCTGACAGAGGGAATGGGGTTGAGAGGACGGGATCAGAGAAGGGAAAGAGATTAGTGAAATGATATATACATAACCCAGCATTACAGAGAACAGGACAGCAAATCCTTGAGGGAAGGGGGAAGGCATTGGGAGAGGTGGCATGGGGCGGGGCTGAGGAGAATAAGGGTGTGGGGGGAGATATATTCGGTGGGACACTTGAATCTATGTAAACACAATAAATTAAAATCAATTAAAATTTTAAAAAAGAAAGGAGAAATGTTTTACTTAGAAAATCTTGAATTTGGGGTTTCCTCTTTGGCTTTCTATAACATAACTATTTCATTTGCTCATTTAATGAATATTTATTGAGCATCTATTGCACATCAAGCATGGTTTTGGGTCCTGGAATGCAGCTGAGACAAAGGCAGTCAAAGCCACTGTCCACCTAGAATTCTCTTTCTAATTGGATATACATCTGGAACAGATAAGCACACAAATAAACATTAGTAAAGGTATAAAATAACTGCAGAAAGTGTAAGTGCTTTGACAAATAGAATGACAGCAATTGGTAGGGAGTGGCATCTTTGGACAGGTGATTTAGTGAGGCCTTATAGAGCAAAGAGAGAGGATGGAGCCGGGCTGAGGAACGACAAGTATAATTTTCCAGATTTAGCTAACAAAAATACAGAATGCCCAGGTAAACAATAATTTTTTATACTCTTGGTGACAAAAGACCTTCTAAATCTAGCAAGTCTAAAAGTACAAAGGCTCAGAAATAACACTAAGCTTGGTGAACTCAGGAATCAGCTGGGCTGGTGCAACCTGAGTTGGGGGGGTCAAAGAGGGGCCAAGAGGTGTGAGGTTGAAAATGGAAGCAATCAAGGTCCTAACGGGACTTACAGTTTTAAGTGGTGGCCTGGGAGGAGGCTAGCTGCAGGAGGCTAGGGCAGGTGAGTGGAGCCTGGAGGCAGGGAGCCAGGCAGGAGACTCTTGCACTGGTCCAGCTGTGAGATGGGTCATCACAGCAGGAGGGTAGACGAGGAGAAGAGAAGCAACCAGCCTCTGTCAGGTTTTAGTTGCAAGTAATGGAAGCTGACTCTATCTTTAGCACCAAAAGGAGGTTTTGTAGGGTTTTTTTTTTTTTTTTGGTGGGAGCAGAGGGGGGAAATGTAGGTGAAGGCTGAAGAAACAAACTTTGCTCAGGGACTGAAGACACAGTCTGCCAGCAAGAATCAGTCAAGGCCATGCCATGAAATGTTGCAGGTGCCAGCACCACACATCAGCCCTTCACAGACACCTTCTCCATGTTGCTACCACCCTGCACGCACACCCACACTGCCCTTGCATCTCTACATTGACCCCTTAAGATTTGAAGGTCCTGGCAGGATCATTAAAATGGTCCATACCAGCCTGTACCGCGGCCACAGGGACAGGGAGAGGAACTCTGGCTCCTTTGGGTCTTGTAGTAGGTAGGAGTTGGGAGGTCCTCCTTCCCAACATGATTCAGACAAATAATTCACTCCAAGTAGGAATCATGTTCAAACTTGGTACTTCAAAAGAGTGACCACTACATGGGTGTTTGCTATTCAGAATCAGGACAGTGACCACACACTATAAATCCTTTAACTGTCTATAATTTGTATAATTTGTTTAACTGAACAAAGAGCAGAACAATTAGATGGGTGTTCTTAGTAAAGCTAAATGCCAGCACATAATGTACAAAAGTTCCACCTGTGTGAGGAGAGAAGAGAGAAAATAAGAGTTCTCAATAGCATGTGTAAAAAAAGGATGGGGTAATTTTATTAGCTAGTGGCATAATCTGAGTCAATGATAAGCTGTGACTGACCAAGGAGCATCAGTCCCCAAGGGAAAAACAAAGGGAAATAAGAACCTAGGACTGAAACAGATGTGAGGCTTTCTGCCTGATTCATGGTAAACCAGTTATTTTTCCAGAGCTTATTTTTATGGCTGAAATTAATGGCCTTTAAATATTCTGAGCACCACTGAGCGCCCACTCTTTCTGGAATTATGGGGCTAACAAATGATGTTGACACCTTGCAAGGAAATGAACTCTTTAGGCTCTATGGCCAAACAGGCCCAGATTGGGCTAGTGATTTAACCTAAATCTTAGTTACAGAAAGATGACAATAGACTCAAACTGATATTGCTATTGTAAAGATTTAATGAGGTCAGAGAAATGGTGGTGTGAGGAATACTCCTGGTCTCTCCCCTTGAGTTTTAAACAAATTTAACAACTAAACACAGAGAAAAAAAACCTTAGGAGCACCTGAAATTTACACACACCAGACGAAGGTATGATTTGGTGAAACAGTGGCTGAATATATAAGATGAAGGACAGGGCATTTTGCTTTCCACACTGATCCACAAATAAAAGTAGGGGTACTTTTATTTGGAGCAGGGCAAAGAGGAGAGACTAAGTCAGTGGGGAAGGAGCTTCGTTAGGGTAGGCACCCAAATGAAAGAAAGAACACACCAGCTCTGCCTGAGATAGCGGACAATGGGCACACACATGGGCAGTGGGACCCACCTAAAATTATCGGGGTGCCTACATGGGCCAGCATCAGCATCTTTGTGCATTCCCAGCTCCACAATCACCAGTACATGCTAGTGGCTGTACCTAGTATCACCAGCACAGGGAGCTAGTGGGTGTGCACACACAAGCTGAGCTGCTTAGCCTGAGATTAACAACATTAGTACCTGTGTGAGCACCAGTGTCTTTGGGCACTCCCATCTCCACAACCCCAGAACAGGACACGAGCAGAGACCAGAGGGCTTAACCCAAGGTTATCAATGCTAGGCACCTGCATGGGCACCAGCATCTTTGGGCATTCCCAGCTCCACAATCTCCAGCACCAAACATGTGCATGGGCCAAGACCCTTGGCATGAGACTGTCCACACTGGGTGCCTGAATGGCAGCAACAACTGTCTGTGTGCATTGCTGGAGTCATGGGAGCTGGACACACATGTAGCTTGTCGTGGGCTGCCAAGCAGTGCAAGCAGGAAAAGCCTGTGGAGATTAAAACTGTGGCACACTGAGGCATGCTAGATATGCCTGCATGCCCATAGAATTTTGCCTGTGTGTAACAGAAAGCCACTGGTCCTTGATCTGTGCCCTGCCCTGCCTGCTCTCATTGGCAGCTCTGTTTCCACTGCCTTGCCCTTTGAAACTGTGCTTTGAGTGGCACTGGAGGGGGGACCTGGCTCTGCATAGATTCCCTTGCTGTGAGGACAGGGGCTAAGGAAGACTCCATAGCTAAGTCTCCAGGCTGCTAGCTCCAGTGGCAGGAATGTGTGGAAAGGCACCTGGAAAACTGAGACTGCCATAGCTACAGCCATAAAGTTGCAAAGCCCTAACAAGCCCAGCCTGCCAACGAGACTATGGCCCAGACTGCATCATTGCCACAGCAACACACCAGCAGACCTCTGCCCAAGAGCCCCACAAGGGCAAAACTCATAGTACACTGCCACCTGCTGAAAAAAAGAAAGAAACTACCTCACAAAACCAGAAAAAATTACATTTCTTTTAATGCCTTTTTCTCATTTTTACTATTTTCCTTCTTTTTTATTATTTTTCTTTTGAACTGCATTATCCATCCTTGTTACATTTTTTATATTTTTTTATTTAATTAATTATGTTTACATAGATTCTAGGATTACCCAAATGTATCCCCCCTCCCCCATATTCCCCTCAATACCCCCCTTGCCCCCTCCCTACAGTGCCCTCCCCCCTTCCCTTCAGGTTTATCCCATCCTATCATCCCCTTTTCCTCTGTCCTCTTTTCCTCTGGTCCCTTTGATCCCTCCTCTGTCTCAATTCCATTTCTCAGTTCACATTATTCCTTGGATTCCTCAAATGAGTGAGGTCATATGATATTTTTCTTTCTCTGCCTGGCTTATTTCACTCAACATAATAGGTTCTAGGTCTCTCCACATTGTTGCAAAAGGTAATATTTTCTTCTTTTTCATAGCCCCATAATATTTCATTGTATGTATGTACCACTGTTTTTTAATCCACTTGTCCACTGATGGACACCTGGGCTGTTTTCAGATCTTCGCTATTGTGAACAATGCTGCCATAAACATGGGGGTGCATTTCTTTTTTTCAGTTGGTGATATGGTGTCCTTGGGATTTATTTCTGTAAGTGGAATGGCTGGGTCAAAGGGCAGTTCCATTTTTAATTTTGTGAGGAATCTCCATACTGTTTTCCACAGTGGCTGCACCAGTCTGCATTCCCACCAGCAGTGCAAGAGGGTTCCCTTTTCTCCACATCCTCACCAGCACCTATCGTGTGTTGTTTTATTGATGAGCGCCATTCTAACTGCTGTGAGGAGGTATCTCATTGTGGTTTTATTTTGCATTTCTCTAATGATTAGTGATGTTTAACATTTTTTCATCTGTCTATTGGTCATCTGTATGTCCTCTTTGGAGAAGTGTCTATTCATTTCTTGTGCCCATTTTTTGATTGGATTGTTTGTCTTCCTGGTGTTGAATTTTACAAGTTCTTTATAAATTTTGGTTATTAACCCATATCAGATGTATCGTCGAATATGTTCTCCCATTGTGTGGTTTGTCTTTTTATTCTGTTCATATTGTCTTTAGTTGTGTGAAAGATTTTTAGTTTGATATAGTCCCATTTGTTTATCCTGTCTTTTATTTCATTTGCCTGTGGAGATAAATCAGCAAATAGAAGTCAGTGAGCTTACTGCCTATATTTTCTTCTAGGATGCTTATGGTTTCACAATTTACATTTAAGTCGTTTATCCATTTTGAGTTTATTTTTGTGTAAGGTGTAAGTTGGTGGTCTAGTTTCATTTTTTTTGCAGGTAGCTGTCCAGTTTTCCCAACACTGTTTGATAAAGAGACTATCTTTACCCCACTGTATGCTCTTACTTCTTTTGTCAAATATTCAATTGTCCATAAAGGTGTGGGTTTATTTCTGGGTTCTCTTTCTGTTCCATTGATGTATATGCCTGTTCTTATGCCAGAACCAAGCCGTTTTGAGTACAATGGCTTTGTAGTATAACTTGATATCCGGAAGTGGGATACCTCCCACTTTATTCTTCTTTTTAACGATTCCTGAGGCTATTCTTATTCTTTTTTGGTTTCATATAAATTTTTGGAATATTTGTTCTATATCTTTGAAGTATGTCATTGGTATTTTAATTGATATTGCATTGAATTTATAAATTGCTTTCAGTAATATAGACATTTTAATGATGTTTATTCTTCCTAACCATGAGCACAGTATATGCTTCCACTTGTTTGTATCTTCTTTGATTTCTTTTATCAATGTTTTATAATTTTCTGAGTACAAGTCTTTAAGTTTCTTGGAGAAATTTACTCCTAGGTACTTTATTTATTTATTTTTTTTGGTTGCAATAGTGAAGAGGATTGTTTTCTTAATTTCTCTTTCTGACGGTTCATTGTTGGTGTATAAAAATGCCTCTGATTTTTGAGTATTAATTTTATATCCTGTCACCTTGCTGAATTTGTTTATTAGATCCAGTAGTTTTTTGACTGAGCCTTTAGAGTTTTCTATACACATTATCGTATCATCTGCAAATAATGATAATTTTACTTCTTCTTTTCCAATTTGGATGCCTTTTATTTTTTCTTCTTGTCTAATTGCTGTAGCTAGGACTTCCAGGACTATGTTAAATAATATTGGTGAAAGGGGGCACCCCTGCCTTACTCCTGATTTTAGGGGAATTGCTTTTAATTTTTGTTCATTAATTATGATGTTGGCTGTGGGTTTCTCATAGATGGCTTTTATCATGTTGAGGTATGTTCCCTGTATTTCCACTTTGCTAAAAGTTTTGATCATAAATGGTGCCGAATTTTATCAAATGCTTTTTCTGCATCTATTGAAATTATCATATGGTTTTTCTCCTTCCTTTTGTTTATGTGGTGAATCACACTAATTGATTTATGAATGTTGTACCATCCTTTCTCCCCACAATAAATCCCACTTGATAATGATGCATGATTTTTTTTTATGTATTGCTGGATCCAGTTTGCTAATATTTTGTTGAGGATTTTAATATCTATATTCATCAGAGATATTGGCCTATAATTTTCTTTCTTTCTGTTGTCTTTGCCTGGTTTTGGAATCAGAATTATGCTCGCCTCATAAAAGGAACTTGGAAGTGTTTCTTCTTTTTGAAATTTTTTAAATAACTTGAGAAAAATAAGAGTTAGCTCTTCTTTGAATATTTGGTAGAATTCACCTGTGAAGCCATTGGGCCCAGTGGTTTTGTTTTTTGGGAGCTTTTTAATAACTGTTTTGATCTCTTTTGTTGCAATCGATCTGTTTAGGTGAGGGGTCCCCAAACTACGGCCTGTGGGCCACATGCAGCCCCATGAGGCCATTTATCTGGTCCTCACCGCACTTCTGGAAGGGGCACCTATTTTATTGGTGGTCAGTGAGAGGAGCACAGGATGCACATGTACTGTATATGATGGCGCCACAAAGCACAGCATTGCTCACGTACAGTATAACTTTCGGTCACGCGGGACGCATGCGTTACAGCTCCGGAAGAATGCCATATCACTTGTTATGGCTAGCAGTGACAAATATGGAACCAAACATTGACCATCTCTAGCCAAAAGCAGGCCCATAGTTCCCATTGAAATATTGGTCGGTTTGTTGATTTAAATTTATTTGTTCTTTATTTTAAATATTATATTTGTTCCCGTTTTGCTTTTTTACTTTAAAATAAAATATGTGCAGTGTGCATAGGGATTTGATCATAGTTTTTTTTAATACTCTGGCCCTCCAATGGTCTGAGGGACAATGAACTGGCCCCCTGTGTAAAAAGTTTGGGGACCCTTGGTTTAAGTTTTCTGATCCTTCCAGATTAATTTTTGGAAGATTATATGTTTCAAAGAATTTGTCCATTTCACCTAGGTTGTTTAATTTTTTGGCATACAGTTCTTCATAGTATTTTCTTACAATATTTTGTATTTCTGTTGATTTGGTTGTTATTTCTCCACTCTCATTTCTAATTTTATTTATTTGAGTCCTCTCTCTTCTTTCTTGGTGAGTCTCATTAAAGGTTCATTGATCTTGTTTTCCCTTTCAAAGAACCAGCTCTTGTATTTCATTGATTCTCTGTATTGTTTCTTTAGACTCAATATCATTTATTTCTGCTCTGATCTTTAATATTTTCTTCCTTTTACTATCTCTGGGCCTTACTTGCTGTTCTTTTTCTAGTTCTTTTAGATGAAGGCTTAGGTTGTTTATTTGAGCTTTTTCTTGCTTCTTAAAGTATGCCTGTAGTGCTATGAACTTCCCTCTCAGTACTGCTTTTGCTGTGTCCCATAAATTTTGAGTTGTTGTATGCTCATTATCATTTGTTTCTAGGAATTTTTTTATTTCTTCTTTGATTTCATTGACAACCCATTCATTATTTAATAACATGCTATTTAGTTTCCATGTGTTTGAGTATTTTTCAGTTTTTCTGTTGTGGTTGATTTCTAGTTTCATGCCATTGTGATCAGAAAAGATGCTTGATATGATTTCAATCTTAAATTTGTTGAGACTCCTTTTGTGTCCTAACATGTAATCTATTTTAGAGAATGTACCATGAGCACTTCAAATAAATATATATTCTGCTGCTTTAGGATGAAAGGTTCTGAAGATATCTGTTAAAATCAGTTGATCTAGTGTGTCCTATAAATCTGCTGTTTTTTTGTTAATTTTCTTTCTTGTGGATCTATCTAGTGATGTTAGTGGGGTATTGAAATCCCATACTATTATACTGTTGCTGTTGATCTCACCCCTTATGCCCATCAAAGTCTGCTTTATATATTTTGGTGCTCCTATATTAGGTACATAGATATTTATGATGGTTATATCTTCCTGTTGGATTGCTCCCTTTATCATTATGTAGTGACCTTCTTTATCTCTTACTATAGCCTTTGTTTTAAAGTCCATTTTGTCTGATATAAGTATTGCTACCCTTGCTCTTTGAAATTTCCATTTGCATGAAATAATTTTTCCCAACCAGTCTATGTGCATTTTTTGTTTTTTTTAAATTTATTTATTAAATTTAATGCAGTGACATTGATAAATCAGGGTACATATGTTGAGAGAAAACATCTCTAGGTTATTTTGACATTTAATAGTGAATATACCCCTCCCCCAAAGTTAAATTGTCTTCTGTCACTTTCTATCTGGTTTTCTTTGTGCCCCTCCCCCAACCCCTCACTCCTTCTTCGTCCCACCCCCCCTCCCCCCACCCCTGTTGCCATCACATTCTTGTTCATGTCTCTGAGTCTCATTTTTATGTCCCTTCTATGTATGGATTCATATAGTTCTTAGTTTTTTTTCTGATTTACTTATTTCACTCCGTAGAATGTTATCAAGGTCCATCCATGTTTTTGTAAATGATCCGATGTCATCATTTCTTATGGCTGAGTAGTATTCCATAGTATATATGTACCAAAGCTTTTTAATCCACTCGTCCTCTGATGGACACTTGGGCTGTTTCCAGATCTTCGCTATTGTGAACAATGCTGCCATAAACATGGGGATGCATGTCTACTTTTGGAGCCGTTCTATGGTGTCCTTGGGGTATATTCCTAAAAGTGGGATAGCTGGGTCAAAAGGCAGTTCAATTTTCAGTTTTTTGAGGAATCTCCATACTGTTTTCCGCAGTGGCTACACCAGTCTGCATTCCTATCAGTAGTGCAAGAGGGTTCCCTTTTCTCCACATCCTTGCCAGCACTTATTCTGTGTTGTTTTGTTGATGAACGCCATTCTGGTTGGTGTGAGGTGATATCTCATTGTGGTTTTACTTTGAATTTTTCTAATGATTAGTGACGTTGAGCATTTTTTCATATGCCTGTTGGCCATCTGTATGTCCTCTTTGGAGAAGTGTCTATTCATCTCTTTTGCCCATTTTTGGATTGGACTGTTTGTCTTCCTGGTGTTGAGATTTACAAGTTTTTTATAAATTTTATTAACCCCTTATCAGACGTATTGTCAAATATGTTCTCCCATTGTGTAGTTTATCTTTTTATTCTGTTCTTGTTGTCTTTAGCTGTGCAAAAGCGTTTTAGTTTGATATAGTCCCATTTGTTTATCCTGTCTTTTATTTGATTTCCCTATGGAGATAAATCAGCAAATATATTGCTCCGAGAGATGTCCGAGAGCTTACTGCCTATGTTTTCTTCTAAGATGCATATGGTTTTATGGCCTACATTTAAGTCTTTTATCCATTTTGAGTTTATTTTTGTGAGTGGTGTAAGCTGGTGATCTAGTTTCAATTTTTTGCAGGTAGCTGTCCAATTTTCCCAACACCATTTGTTAAAGAGGCTGTCTTTACTCCATTGTATTTCCTTACCTCCTTTGTCAAATATTAGTTGTCCGTAGAACTGTGGGTTTATTTCTGGGTTCTCTGTTCTGTTCCATTGATCTATATGCCTGTTCTTATGCCAGTACCAGGCTATTTTGAGTACAATGGCCTTGTAGTATAACTTGATATCAAGAAGTGTGATTCCTCCCACTTTATTCTTCTTTTTTAAGATTGCTGAGGCTATTCGTGTCCTCCTTTGATTCCATATAAATTTTTGGAATATATGTTCTATATCTTTGAAGTATGTCATTGGTATTTTAATTGGTATTGCATTGAATTTATAGATTGCTTTGGGTAATATAGACATTTTAATGATGTTTATTCTTCCTAATCATGAGAATGGTATATGCTTTCACTTGTTTGTATCTTTCCTGATTTCTTTTATCAATGCTTTGTAATTTTCCGAGTACAAGTCTTTAGTCTCTTCGGTTAAGTTTACTCCTAGGAACTTTATTGTTTTGGTTGTAATAGTGAAGGGGATTGTTTCCTGATTTCTCTTTCTGACTGTTCATTGTTGGTGTATAAAAATGCCTCTGATTTTTGAGAATTGATTTTATATCCTGCCACTTTGCTGAATTCATTTATCAGGTCCAGTAGTTTTTTGACTGAGACTTTAGGGTTTTCCATATACAATATCATATCATCTGCAAATAATGATAGCTGTACTTCTTCTTTTCCAACTTGAATGCCTTTTATTTCTTCTTTTTGTCTGATTGCTGTGGCTAGGACTTCCAGGACTATGTTAAATAAGAGTGGTGAAAGGGGGCATCCCTGCCTTGTTCCTTATCTTAAGGATATTGCTTTTAATTTTTGCCCATTGAGTATGAAGTTGGCTGTGGGTTTCTCATAGATGGCTTTTATCATGTTGAGGTATGTTTCCTGTATTCCCACTTTGCTGAGAGTTTTGATCATGAATGGGTGCTGGATTTTATCAAATGCTTTTTCTGCATTTATTGAAATTATCATATGGTTTTTCTCCTTCTTTTTGTTTATGTGATGAATCACATTGATTGATTTACAAATATTGTACCAGCCTTGCCTCCCCAGAATAAATCCCATTAGATCATGGTGTATGATTTTTTCCATATATTGTTGGATTCGGTTTGCTAATATTTTGTTGAGGATTTTAGCATCTATATTCATCAGAGATATTGGCCTATAATTTTTTTTTCTTTGTGTTGTCTTTGCGTGGTTTTGGAATCAGAATTATGCTCGCCTCATAAAAGGAGCTTGGAAATCTTCCTTCCTCTTGAATTTTTTGAAATAGTTTGAGAAGGGTAGGAGTTAGTTCTTCTTTGTATATTTGGTAGAATTCACTTGTGAAGTTATCGGGCCCCAGACTTTTCTTTGTTGGGAGTTTTTTGATAACTGTTTTGATCTCATTTGGTGTAATCAGTCTGTTTAGGTTTTCTGATTCTTCCAGATTGATTTTTGGAAGATTGTATGTTTCAAGGAATTTGTCCATTTCATCTAGGTTGTCTAGTTTTTTGGCATACAGTTCTTCATAGTATTTTCTTACAATATTTTGTATTTCTGTTGTGTCAGTTGTTATTTCTCCTCTCTCATTTCTAATTTTATTTATTTGAGTCTTCTCTCTCTTTTTCTTGGTGAGTCTACTTAAAGGTTCATCAATCTTGTTTACCTTTTCAAAGAACCAGCTCCTAGTTTCATTGATCCTCTGTATTGATTCTTTAGCCTCTATGTCATTTATTTCTGCTCTGACCTTTATTATTTTTTTCCTGCTACTACATTTGGGCTTTACTTGCTGTTCTTTTTCTAGTTCTTTAGATGCAGGGTTAAGTTGTTTATTTGAGCTTTTTCTAGCTTCTAAAAGTGTGCCTGTAGTGCTATGAACTTCCCTCTCATTACTGCTTTCGCTGGGTCCCATAAATTTTGAGTTGTTGTATGCTCATTGTCATTCATTTCTAGGAATTTTTTATTTCTTCTTTGATCTCATCCTTAATCCATTCATTATTTAACAACCTGCTATTTAGTTTCCATGTGTTTGAGAATTTTTGAGCTTTTCTGTTGTGGTTCATTTCTACTTTCATGCCGTTGTGATCAGAGAAAGTGTTTGTAATGATTTCAATCTTCTTAAATTTGTTGAGACCGCTTTTGTGCCCTAACATGTGGTCTATCCTAGAGAATGTACCATGAGCACTTGAAAAGAATGTATATTCTGCTGCTTTAGGGTGAAAGGTTCTGAAGATACCTATTAAATCGAGTTGATCTAGTGTTTCCAATAAGTCTGCTGTTTCTTTGTTAATTTTCTTTCTTGAGGATCTATCTAGTGATGTTAGTGGGGTATTGAAATCCCCTACTATTATAGTATTGCTGTTGATCTTGCCCTTTAAATCCATCAATGTCTGCTTTATATATTTTGGCGCTCCTATATGAGGTGCATAAATATTTATAATAGTTATATCTTCCTGTTGGATTACTCCCTTTATCATTATGTAGTGGCCTTCTTTATCTCTTACTATATCCTTTGTTTTAAAGTCCAATTTGTCTGATATAAGTATTGCTACCCCAGCTTTTTTTTTTTATTTCCATTTGCATGAAATGTTTTTTTTCATCCTTTTACCTTCAATCTATGTGTATCTTTTGTTCTAAGGTGTGTCTCTTGTAGACAGCATAAGTATGGGTCCTGATTTTTTATCCACGCAGCTACCCTATGTCTTTTGATTGGATCATTTAATCCATATACATTTAAGGTTATTATTGATATGTAGTTGTTTATTGCCATTTTATTCTTTAAAGGTGTATTCCTTTTTTGCTATGTTCTTTTCCCACTTTGATCTGTTTATAACAGGCCCCTTAACATTTCCTGCAGCATTGGTTTGGTTGTAATGAATTCCTTGAGTTGTTTTTTGTCTGGGAAGCTTTTTATTTCTCCTCTGATTTTAAACGATAGCCTTGCTGGATAAAGTAGTCTTGGTTGTAGGTTCTTTTTCTGCATTACTTTGAATATTTCTTGCCATTCTCTTCTGGCCTCCAGTATTTCTGTTGAGAAGGCAAATGTCATCCTAATGGGGGCTCCTTTGTAGATGATAGCCTTTTTTTTTCTCTAGCAGCTTTTAATATTTTCTCTTTATTGCTTAGGTTTGGTATTTTAATTATGATGTGTCTTGGTGTAGGTTTCTTTGGGTTTCTCTTTAATGCAGTTCTTTGTGCTTCTTGAGCTTGTGAGATTCTTTCTTGCATAAATTTAGCGAAGTTTTCAGCTATGATTTGATTGGATAAAGTTTTTATCCCTTGTTCTTTCTCTTCTTCTTCAGAAACCCCTATGATGCACATGTTATTTCTCTTAATGTTTTTACAAAGCTCTCTTATAGTTTTCTCAGACTTTTTGAGTCTCTTTTCTTTTTTGTGCTCTGCTTCCATGCCTTCATTCAACTTGTCCTCCAACTCACTGATTCAATTCTCAGCTTCATCAATTTTGCTTTTATTCCTTCCATTGTGGTCTTCATTTCTGATATGGTATTTGTCACCTCTGACTGATTCTTTTTTAATATTTTAATGTTTTTTTATACTTGCTATCTTTTTATTTAGGCATTTGTAATGACCATACATTGTTATTCTAAGATCCCTAAGCATCCTAACAATCATTATTTTAAACTCTGCGTCCAGTAGTTTTGTTATTTCCATATCACTGAGTTTCTTTTCTGGAGGTTTCTCTTGAGGTTTCATTTCATTGCACTTCTCTGTCTTCTCATTATGTCTGTGTGTTTGGGTGTGTTGTTTGTAGGGATGATTGAGTCTAGGCTTGGTGTTTTCTGCCTCCAATTATCAGCTGTGTTATTTCTGGGTCTTCTTCGGTTGGCATCAGCTGTTTCTAATCCACTGTCCAGTTTGACTTTTCTAGTAAAGCTGCTTTGAAGTGTTGATTTTTTTGTTTTCTTCTCAGTTATCTTATCTCAGTGATAGTCTTGTTTACTGATCTCAGCATGGGGCTTATTTGAAACTGTATGCAGGAATGTGGTGGGTGTAACCTGAGACTCTGAAGGCCTGATCTGCAAGTTACTCTCTCTGGGGGTGGGGTGCTGTCTCACTTCAGTAGGAGGAGATGAATCTCACATCTCCATGGATACCTGAGTTACTGCCCTTCCTCCCCACTTCTTGTTTTCAACTGTGTCTTGTTGTGCTGATTGGACCTGGAGAGATGGGTGACCCAGAACCACTTTAGTTTTGTGTTATATGGAAGGATCAGTTTCTCCCCCAGCTATGGCCACCTCCAGCACTGGATGAGTCTGCTTCTCAGGTCTCCCATGCATTTCTCTGCTCATCAATATCTGTCTCTCTCTCCCCCCTTTTAATTTGAAAAATAAGCCAGCCCTTTCAACACACCTTGTTCCCAGGTCCCCAGGAAAGTGGCTGTGAGCAATGTTTTCTATTCTTTTCCTGTAAGCAAGGGATACCCACTGCTCCTTGGTGCTCCCTACCAGGCTCTGTGTGGCTTCTTCTTTGCTCCTGGATTTTTGAGAGTTGTTCTTGTAGTCCAGAGTTGGTTTTACATGCTGATTGTTTCTAAATAAATTGTAATCCAGTTTGTTGATGTGTGCTGGGAGTCTGTGCATCTGAAAACCCCGCTGCCATCTTCAGGTCTCCCCCATTGTTACATTTTTTATTGTTTTTTGTGAGGATTTTATTTTAGAAACATATATTTCTGTTTCTTTTTCTTTTCCTTTTTCTTTCTGTTTATTTTGTATTTATTTTTGTTCTTTGTTTCTCTTTATTCTCCCTTCATATTTCTTCTGCTTTATCTTTTTCTTCTTTTTTCTCTCATCTGATCATCATTTATCATCAAATTATTATATTTTGGACACACATTTTTCTTTCTGGCATTATGCTTGTTTTTTTACTTCATTTTTTCTCTCCTCTGTCATATCTCCTCAGTTCCTGCTCCTTGTTCACTGTAGTTTTTGTTCCACTTATCATTATAAAATTTTCCTTTTTTCAACTTTTATTTTATTTTATTAATTATCTCTTACTAGCATTACAAACAATACCACTCTCAAATGCCATTAATGAAAAAAAATCAAATATCATGGATACAAAAGACAGAGATGTAGCTCAGATACATGATAAAAGAAATCACTAGAAAAATATTTCAATTATTTGGAGACCTTGAAGTTAAATGACAAAAAATTAAAATTGAAGTCCTAAAATACTCAGTGAAATATAAGAAAGCTCTAAATGGCAATTTAATAAACAAAAAGAATACTTAATCAAGGAAATTGAAATGATAAAAATGAATCAAACAGAGATTAAAAAAAAACTCAATACATAAACTGAAAAATGAAGTGACAAGCTTAGCTAATAGAACAGGCCAGATAGAAGAGAGAATAAGTGACATAGAATACAGGCAACTAGAGATACAACAGAGAGAAGAGGAGAGAGACTCACAAATTAAAAAAATGAGAAAGCCCTACAAGAATTGTCTGACTTCATCATGAAGAGCAATATAAGAATAATGGGTATATTAGGTGAAGAGAGAAAAAAAGGAATGGAGAACATATTCAAACAAATAATCAATGAGAATTTTCCAAGCCTGTGGAAAGAATTAGAGACTCAAATCCAAGAAGCAAACAGAACACTGAGTTACGTTAATCCAAACAGACCTACTCCAAGGCACGTTGTAATGAAATTATCACAAATCAATGACAAAGAAAAAATCCTCAAGACAGCCAAGGAAAACATGACTACAACATATAAAGAAAGGCCCATTAGGTTATCATCAGATTTCTCAGTGCAGAAACTCTTCAAGGCAGAAGAGAGTGGACCCCAATACTTAAAGTACTGAAAGAGAGAAAATTCCAGCCAAGAATACTATATCTTTCAAAGCTTTCCTTTAAATATGAAGGGGAAATAAAAACATTCACAGATATAGAGAATATGAGGGAATTTATCACCAGAAAACCCCCACTTCAGGAAATACTAAAGGGGGTTATCTGACCAGATACAACAACAAAACAAAACAAAATTACAAGTAAGAGCTCCAGCAAGATCACAATAAAAAAAAAAACCTCTGAAAACAAAAACAAAAAGAAAGAGGGAGAAGGCAAACTTAGCAGTAACAAAGGAGGATGTAGTGCAGAAGCACTTATGAGATAATAAACTACAATGAATAGGATATCTATTTTTTAATTACCTAATTGTAACCACTCCTAAATATACCACTACTGAAACACATGGCTTAAAAAAAGAAGAAACAGAGGAAAGAAGTATGAAATAGAACCAAACAAAAACAAATGACAGAAAAACAAAAGAGAAAGACCAAACAAGATACAGAGCTATTAGAAAGCAATATATAAAATAGCAATAGGTAACCATCATATGTCAATAATTACATTAAATGTAAATGGATTGAACTCACCAATAAAAAGACACAGAGTGGCAGAGTGGATCAAAAAAGAAAATCCAACTGTATGCTGCCTTCAAGAAACACATCTAAGCTATAAGGATAAAAACAAACTCAAAGTAAAAGGCTGGAAGACAATTATCCAAGCAAATAATATCTGAAGAAAAGCAGGTGTAGCCATACTCATATCTAATAATGCTGACTACAAGACAGCAAGAAATCAGAAACAAAGATGGTCATTTCATAATGATAAAGGGGATATTAAATCAAGAAGACATAACACTTCTTAATATAAATATACACCAAACCAAGGAGCACCAAAGTATATAAGACATCTACTAACAGTTCTAAAAATAAAAACTGGCAAAAATACAATAATACTTGGAGACCTCAATACACACTGATGGCTCTAGATTGTTCATCCAAACAGAAAATCAATAAAGAAATATGAGCCTTAAACAAAACGCTAGAACATTTGGATATGATAGATATCTACAGGACATTTTATCCCAAAATGCCAGAGTATACATTTTTCTCCAGTATACATGAAACATTCTCAGGAATTGACCATATGTTGGGCCACAAAACTAACACCAACAAATTCAGAAAGATTGAAATTATATTCTCTGACCATAAAGCTTTGAAACTAGAGTTTAACTGCAAAAAAGAAGTAAACAAACCCACAAAAATGTGTAAATTAAACAACATACTTGTAAAAAATAAGTGAGTCAAAGAAGAAATAAAAACAGAGATCAAAAGATACATACAAACAAACAAAATGACAATACAACGTATCAGAATCTCTGGGATGCAGCAAAAGCAGTAATAAGAGAGAAGTTCATATCACTGCAGGCTTATATGAACAAACAGGAGAGAGCTCAAGTGAACAACTTAACATCACATGTTAAGGAACTAGAAAAAGCAGAACAAAGGCAACCTAAAACCAGCAAAAGAAAGAAAATAATAAAAATCAGAGCAGAAATAAATGAAATAAAGCAGTGGTCCCCAATCTCTGGGCCACAGACCAGTACCGGTCCGTGGGCCATTTGGTACTGGTCTGCAGAGAAAGAATAAATAACTTACATTATTTCCGTTTTATTTATATTTAAGTCTGAACGATGTTGTATTTTTAAAAAATGACCAGATTCCCTATGTTACTTCCATCTAAGACTCACTCTTGATGCTTGTCTCGTAAGTTTGACAGTTATATTTAAAAATACCACAGTTTTTATGCCAGTCGCATAATTTTATTTTGTGCATTTATCTGTCCCACCCTAAAGGCCAGTCTGTAAAAATATTTCTGACATTAAACCAGTCCATGGCCCAAAAAAGTTTGGGGGCCACTGAAATAGAGAACACAAAAACTATTTAAAAAATTAATAAAACAAGGAACTGGTTCTTTGAAAAGATCAACAAAATTAACAAACCCTTGACAAGACTCACTGAGGAAAAAAGAGAAAAGACTCATATAAACAAAATACAAAATGAAAGAGGAGAAGTCACCACAAATATATAGATATACAAAGAATTATCATAAAATACTATGAAAAACTATATGCGACCAAATTTTAAAAGCTAGAAGAAATGGATAAATTCCTACAACAGTACAAACTTCCTAGACTGAGTCACAAAGAAATAGATACCATAAACAGACCCATAATTAGGGAGGAAATAGAAACAACTATCAAAAAGCTCCTCAAAAATAAAAGCCCAGGGCTAGATGGCTATCCTGGACAAGTGAATTTTATCAAACATTCAAAAAAGACTTGGCTCCTATTCTACTCAAAGTCTTTCAAAACATTGAAGAAGAAGTAATATTTCCAAACACATTTTATGAGGCCAACATAACTCTCATACCAAAACCTGTCAAGGACAACACAAAAAAAGAAAACTATAGACCAATATCTCTAATGAATACAGATGCAAAAATCCTAAACAAGATACTAGCAAACCAAATACAACAAACATTAAAAAAATAATTCATCATGATCAAGTGGGATTCATCCCCAAATCATAAGGATGGTTCAACATATGTAAAACACTTAACCTAATACACTATATCAACAAAACAAAAACAAAAACCCATATGATCCTATCAATAGATGCAGAAAAGGCATTCAATAAAATACATTCTTTTATGTTTAAAACACTCAACAAAATGGGTATAGAAGGAAAGTATCTCAATATAATAAAGGCCATTTATGACAAACCATTAGGTAACATCGTATTAAATGCTAAAAAACTGAAAACGTTTCCTCTAAAATCAGGAACAAGACAACATTGTCCACTCTTTCCACTCCTATTCAACATAGTGCTGGAAGTTCTAGCCAGAACAACCAGACAAGAGAAAGAAATAAAAGGCATTCATATTGGGAAGGAAGAAGTAAAAGTTTCACGTTTTGCAGATGATATGATCTTGTATATAAAAACCCCCAAAGGCTCCACAGAAAGACTATTAGAAACAATAAACCAATACAGTAAGGTCGCAGGATACAAAAATAACACACAGAAGTCTATTGCTTTCTTATATGCCAAAAATGAAATTTCAGAAAATGAACTAAAAAAAATCCCTTTTATGTGTGCAACAACAACAGCAAAAAACAAAATACCTAAGAATAAACATAACAAAGAATGTAAAGGACCTACATAATGAAAACTACAAAGCATTGTTAAAAGAAATTGAAAAAGACACAATGAAATGAAAAAATATTCCTTGTTCTTGAATAGGAAGAATAAATATAGTTAAAATGACCATATTACCCAAAATGATATACAAATTTAATGCAATTCCCAATGTCATTTTTTAAGAAAATGTAATAAAAAAATCATCAGGTTTATATGGAACCATAAAAACCCTGAATAGCCAAAGTAATCCTAAGGAAAAAAAAAATGAAGCTTGGATCATTACAATACCTGACTTTACAAGTAATATTATAGAACCACGACAATCAAAACAGCATGGTATTTGCAGAAAAATAGATACTCAGACCAATGGAACAGAATAGAAAGCTCAGAAATAAAACCACATCTATATGGTCAAATCATCTTTGATAAAGAAGCCAAAAACACACAATGGAGTACAAAATTAATTCAAAATGGATCAAAGACCAAAATATTAAATCTGAAACAATGAATTACATAGAAGCAAACATAGGTACTAAACTCATGGACCTTGGCCATAGAGAACATTTTATGAATTTGACTCCAAAGGCAAGGGAAGTAAAGGCAAAGATAAATGAATGGGACTATATTAAACTAAGAGGCTTTTGAACAGCGAAGAAAACTGACAACAAAACAAACAGACAGCCAACTAAATGGGAGGTGATATTTTTGAACAACAGCTCAAATAAAGGGCTAGTATCCAAAATATATAAAGAACTCACAAAACTCAACAACAAACAACAAACACTCAAATAAAAAAATGTGAAGAGGACATGAACAGACACTTCTCCCAAGAAGAAATACAAATGGCTAACAGATATATGAAAAGATGCTCATCTTCACTAGCTATTAGAGAAATGCAAATCAAAACTACAATGAGATACCACCTCACACTTCTTAGATTAGCTATTATCAATAAGACAGGTAATTACAAGTGCTGGAGAGGCTGTGAAGAAAAAGAAACACTCATTCACTGTTGATGGGAATGTAAAGTAGTACAACCACTATGAAAGAAAATATGGTGGTTCCTCAAGAAACTAAGAATAGAACTACTATATGACCCAGCAATCCCTTAACTGGGTATATACCCCCAAATCTCAAAATCATTGGTACGTAAAGACACATGCAGGCTCATGTTAATCGCCACATTGTTCACGGTGGCCAAGACATGGAAACAATCAAAAAGCCCTTCAATAGAAGATTGGATAAAAAAGATGTGGTGCATATATACTATAGAATACTACTCAGTCATAAGAAATGATGACATAGGATCATTTACAACAACGTGGATGAACCTTGATAACATTATACTGAGTGAAGTAAGTAAATCAGAAAAAGCTAAGAACGGAATGATTCCATACATAGATGGGACACAGAATCGAGACTCATGGACATAGATAAGAGTGCAGTGGTTACTAGGGGTAGGAGAAAGGAGGAGAGGGAGGGGGTAGTGGGAAGGGATGGGCATAGAGAAAACCAAATGAGGGGTGACGGAGGACAATTTGACTTTGGGTGATGGGTATACAACATAATTGAATTTCAAAATAACCTGGAGATGTTTTGTCTAAATCTATGTGCTCTAGTTGGTCAATGTCACCCCATTAAAATTGTCTAAATAAAACTATAAAAAAAGACTTAAATGAGATAGTACATGGATATTAATATCAAGTGCCTAGCGCATGTAAGTAAACAATAAATTTTAGTTGTTGCTTTTATAAAAAGTGTTTTGTAGCTTCTAAGAGTAGCCAGTTGTGTGTCATAGATAGTCACCAAGTAAAATATCTGCTTAGAATTGCCTAGAAAATAAAAGGAGACTTGAAAACAAACATATATACAAAGGAAAGAACCCAAACGACCTGACATAACTCATTTCTCATCTGAGTGGATTTGACAGGGCACTACTCAAAATCCCTGTTTCTGTGATTTTTACCACAGTTGGTAGAAGTTCCACAGGCATTCAGACTGGATGTAGCCATAATACACGTGGATGTCGTATAGTGTTTGCAATGACTGTGGTTGTAGGTGACACTTGACCTTTTCATCCAGCTACCTAAAAATTTAGAACCAAGTAGAGTAATCACAAATGAAATTACAACCTTTGGTTCCATGTTCTACTAACACCCCATTTTCTGAGTGTTTGAGGACAAGGCAGGAAAGTGGTAATTAAAATTTTATGGAACAGGAAATATTTTATAGGGAGAAACTTCATCCTGTTACATCAAAACCAGAATAATGATGGTATAATTTATCAGATTCACTTACTATCATGTGCATGGTTTATATATTCTACTTTATACCTTATAAAAATATTTCAAATAAATCCTTAACCTTCTGAGTAGTCTCATTCATCTTACATTTCAATTTTTCATAAAAGAGAAAAATTTATCATTAGACCAGCTGGTGAAGAAGGAAGTAGAAGAGCTTTTTAAGCTTGGCAGTGGCAGATATCCATGGAGATAGAAAAACAATGTGCATTAAATTCTAGGCCAGAGCTCCATAAAATATAAACATTTTCCTGAAAAAGAAAAGGTTTTTAATAAGCCACAAACAAGGCCATGCTTTATTTCACTCTATTTTCTGTGGACTATCATGAAAACTATCTTCAATATCAAGTTTCTTTGTATTACTGACATTCACCAGGACTTATACTTTCTCTGCAGGGCACTTCAATAGAATCAATAAATTGAATTCCCAGCATTAAGGGCAATCCAAAATCAGATCTCAGAAAGACTATATTCCTATATAGTTCTAAGTCAGAAATTCAGCAGAAAGTAGCTTTTTGTTTTGTTTTAATGCTTTTTTTTTCTAGTATACAATAGGTCTTTTTGCTGAGTTTAGTTTATTTACACTTGAATTATAGCAGCCCTCTGTTATTTTGGCCACTAGGTTTTTAATGATGACCTTTTATTCTGAATTCAATAATTTCTTCCTTTCTTTATACATTCACACATTTAATACATATTTGAGGATAAGATTATGATAGGAACTATGCTGTATGCTAGATGGGTGCAGAAAATACCCTACCCTTCAGCAGTTTTCAATTAGCAACAATTACACCTTGGATAAACCTCATTGGCTACAATATTGCCACTGTGCAAAGCTTCAGCTATTGTTTAAAAAGTAAATTTTGTAAAATTAGAAAGTATTGTCATGACTTCATCTTCCATTGACCTGCTCATTCTCATTGTTGAAGTCATTGAGTGGCTCTGTGGCCTGGCAGTCTGAAGTCATGCTCCAAGTGTCAGCTCTGACATAGCTGTTCCCTAGGAACTTAGATAAACCAGTGAACCTATCTAGACTTCATCCCCATCTCTCAAATAAGTAGATGGGATGAGATAGTACCTAAATTTTCTTATACTCTGAAATGTCTAATTAGTTTGCGTTCCTGGGGCAAATCTCTAATCTTATAAAACTTGTTCAAGCCCTCCCAACCAGGGAATAAAAAGGCAAGATTGCAATCTAATCCTCCTGACTTTTTCTTCCAAGCTATAGACAACATCCTGGTAGGGAGTTTATTAAATACAACCCACAGACATAAGTTTTTGATGAGGAAGGTGTTCTGTTTATTTGTTTGGTTGTATGTTTAGTTGAATCAATTAAATTTAAACATTGGGAGATTTTATCAAACATATAGATTCAAGGCTTCTCTTGCAAATAAGAGGATCCAGCAATATGGAATTACATTCTCATGTGTCAATAATTGACTGAGAGAATTAGCAGCTACCTCCTCAAGCAATCTGCTTAGTCAAGTCTACTACAGTCCTTGCTACTTCCTATTGTCTTACACAGAGCTTTCTCCTCTCCTTTATATTATTTACCTTGTTCTTTTTTTTTTTAAATTTTATTTATTTATTTATTTTTTACAGAGACAGAGAGTGAGTCAGAGAGAGGGATAGACAGGGACAGACAGACAGGAATGGAGAGAGATGAGAAGCATCAATCATTAGTTTTTCATTGCACGTTGCAACACCTTAGTTGTTCATTGATTGCTTTCTCACATGTGCCTTGACTGCGGGCCTTCAGCAGACTGAGCAACCCCTTGCTGGAGCCAGCGACCTTGGGTCCAAGCTGGTGAGCCTCGCTCAAACCAGATAAGCCCGCACTCAAGCTGGTGACCTCGGGGTCTCGAACCTGGGTCCTTCCGCATCTCAGTCCGACGCTCTATCCACTGCGCCACCATCAGTTCAGGCTATTTACCTTGTTCTTTATGGCCATGAATGAAAAAGAGACTATGAAGTAAATTGGACAAGCTCAGTAACTGAAAGTAACCTCATAGGACGATTTGATCATAAATTCTTAACTGGGCAGGTCATGGTGGGGAGTCACTCCTCAGGCTTGTAACTTCTACAATACAAAGTTCATCTTTGCTTTAAGCAAGCTCTGTGCATTACTCTTATGCATCTGGGTTAACGCACCTTTGAAATGCCAGAATAATTCTGTTTTTCAGATCCTGTTGGGGTATAACGACCCTCAAGAGAGCAATGAGCTTGTTGCCTGTCTACCATCTCTATTTACTGTAAATGTTAAGTATTAACTATTCTGTACCCACCAATGTAAAAGAAGGATGTTATCTCTTCATTTTACTTTTTGTCCAATCCCAGAGATTTCTCCCTCTTCCTTTCTCCCACCTCCATAATCTACCACCAACAAATTTCAGGTAATCCTCCTTAAATTCCTTCCTTTGATTCCAAATTCATTAAAACAGAAAAAAAAAAGCCCTGCAAAACTGCCATTCTCCAAAATATTTTCTGAATCCATTGAGATCTTGCTTCTGGGCTCAAATAAACTCTAATCATCTTATAAATATTTTTTATAGCTTTGAATGTTTTTACATTGACCTGCAATGAGTTTGCAAACCTTATACTAAACCATATATGGGTTTGCGTGTACATATAAGAGAATGAGAGTGGAGAGGAAAGGAGTTTATATTTATGTAGTATTTACAATTGTATCTAAAATAAGAACTAGGCACAAATCACTGATTGGTTTTATCCTCAACTAATCAGTCAAGTTTTGGACTTACTACCAATCTACATCATTGCATCAGCAGAACAAAACTGGAAATGGCATGCAGAACTTAATTATTTAAATTACTCACCAAAATTAGCTTTGTAGATATTTCTTCTTTGTTTTGTCCCATCCAGTACCCACAGTATGTATAAAGAGATTTTCAGGTAAAACCAACATTATAAGGTTATAAAGTCTATCATGATAAATGACAGAGTCCTTATTGTTTGAATGTGTTTTCTCTAATTCCTGGCTATGTAAAAAGAATCACACAGATGAAGAGAATTATTGTCATTCTTAAATACTTTGCAGATTATCTTGCTCAGGTTGGTTAATTAAAGAAGAAAATGGGTAAATGTCTCATCTCATTTCAGTTTTTTAATTCTTTTTTTAAGTGCAAGCCATTTTCTATATTGTTTTATTTAGTATTTCACACCTGTATGATTTAGTATTTGTTTTCTTTTAGCCTTCTTTTTCTTTTTTTCAGTGGAAGATAAAGGAGTTAATTAAATGTTTATATTAAAGATAGACACCTGGCCAGCTAGCTAAGTTGTTTAGAGCATTACCTTGGCATGTCAAGGTTGTGGGTTTGATCCCTGGTCAGGTTACATACAAGAATCAACCAATGAATGCAACTCTTTGAGTAGTGAGATTTTTCATGCTTACTGACCCCGAGGAGTGAGTTGGTTTTGTTTTTTCAAAAAATGAAATTAGTTACAGTTACAGTTTTTTTAACTTAAAATTATGTTTGTTTGATAACCAATTTATGGAAACAAGAAGAACATACATTTGCCTTTTTTAAATGTTGCCTTACACATACTGTATTTTTTGCTACATAAGACACACCTGACCATAAGACACACCTAGGGTTTTAAGGAGGAAAATAAGAACAAAGGGTATGTTAAAATATTTAATAAAATATACCACAATAATATTTCAACAATGTAAACTCAATAACAGTATTAACAACCATTAGCACTATTATTAACAAAAGAGACTTTAATGTTCAAATACTCTTCTAGTTGTCCGGGAACCCCCAGCAGCTAAAAAAAAAAAAAAAAGAACATTCACTCCATAAGACACACAGGCATTTTACCCTCCACTTTTGGGGGAAAAAAGTGTGTCTTATGGAGCGAAAAATATAGTATAAGGTCGGACCCTGGATGGTCAGGAGGCACAAGGACGTACGTGAACGTTTGTACAACTCAAAGGGTTAATATGTGGAACAACAACTTGATGTTTCTCTCTATATCTCCCTTTCTTTCTCTCTAAAATTCAATGAATAAATAAAATAATTTTTAAAAATAAGGTTGAGAGTATGTTCATGAGAATAAGCCACCTTATCATTTGAGTTTGCTTCCTTCTGGACATTTTTGTTTGTTATTTAAATTAAAAAGCAATTATTAATGACACCTCATTCTTTTCCTACAGTTTTTGGCACTTTCAAGAAAAAATATTCCTTATTTTATTTCCTACCACCACTTCCAATGTCCCAATGATTTTTATTTTCTCTATCCTTGGGTTGACGAGAGGAATTAACACTAAGGTTTACAATATTATCAGTTAACAAACATTTTTATTGTTGTAACAATCTGTTTGAAGCCAAGTACTTAGGAAATTCAAGTTTTTCCTTTAAGGCAAAAATACCCCTCTGTTTATGTAAAAAATCAGTCATTTGAATTCAGTGAAACCTTTCTCCAGATTATGATGTCTGCTTTGATGCTGAGAATTTCTACAAATATTATGCAGGTTTTTAAAATATCCCCGGTTTTTCCTCTGACAGCTTGTTGTTCTGCATCATTTACTGCTTTCAAACAATGTGTTTTAAAGAGATGGCAGTTGTTCTGAGGAAAGTGACAGGACATGTAAGACTATTTTTCCTTATCCATAGATAAGAAAGGTATAATTCTAAAATTGAGCTTCTTTCCTCTAGCAACTGAAAGATGAGGTGCCCACACTATGCAATTATATGGCTCTAGACAGACAAATAATTCCAAAGGCAGAGCAGTTACACATTGATTTGGAGAAAAGACATTGATGATGTTTCATGAAAAGGTGCACAATGCATAATTGAAGCAATATAAGGACCTTAAAAAGAATTTTAGAAAGTATAGCTATTTCTTTTCAACATTTCTGGAACAATCCTTATTTTCTATATATCAATTTGTTCTTCACTTCATAATCATAATTTTTTTTCTGAAGCAGATCAAGATCCACTGGAAATACAGTTTTCAGGCTTTTGGGTAGTATCCATTGCTGTCCCTCTTCTGTGGAAATTCAAGGGATACTTCTCTTCAGCATAGAAGAAAAAAAAGGGAGCAAATTATCAAAACAAAAAAAAAGTTTGTCAACATAATCAATATAAGTATAATGCATAAGGAAAAAACAAAATCAATGTGACATCTAACATTGCTAATATCTAGTTTTATTTGATTTCAGGGATCTAATTTTTACATGATATGGTTTCTAATTATTTAATGGTATTAGCTTTTTTTACTGTATTATTCAAAAGTTAGATTGTATAAGTATATATTTATTTAAATTATATTTTAAACTTAATTCTGACTACTCTTATTAATTCTATTTTCAAAATCATCAAATGTTAATGATTTTTCTGAACTGGAAGTTCAGATATTTATTGAAAGATCATAATGACTATAAAAATGCATTCTCTTAACCACTTACCTTCATGACCCTAAGCTACTTATTTTTTCAAGTCATTTCTTTTTTAAAATTGTTTCAAAGTTTCAGCTTTATTGAGGTATGATTGACAAATTAAATTAGAAGATACTTGAAGTGTACATATCGTGGTGACTTGATATACATTATGATAATTAAAACCTAGATAGTTAACATGTCCATCACCTCACATTTTTACCTTTTTCTTTTTCTGGGGAGAACATTTAAGTTCTACTTTCTTAGTCATTATACCAGTGGTAGTCAATCTGGTCCCTACTGCCCACTAGTGGGTGTTCCAGCTTTTATGGTGGGTGGTAGTGGAGCAACCAAAGTATAAATAAAAAGACAGATTTAACTATAGTAAATTGTTTTATAAAGATTTATTCTGCCAAACTTAGCAAAAATCTGACATAAAGTACTTGGTAAGTAATTATTATTATAGGCTTTAACTTGCTATAACTCTGTTTTATAAATTTTATAAAGTAAGTTACTTCCCTACTTTATAAATCACCATTACTGTGGAATGTGATTTATAAATTTATCCCTGAAAGCCAGAAAGCTTGGTAAGTAATTTTGTACTCGTCAAAATTACGGTGGGCAGTTAGATAATTTTACTACTAACAGAGATACAAAAGTGGGCGGTAGGTATAAAAAGGTTGACTACCCCTGCATTATACTATACATTGTCATCAACTATGGTCACCATGCTTTACATTAAATCCTCAGATCTTATTAATCTTATAGATGAAAATTTATACCCTTTGACCAACCTCATCTTGTCCCACCCCCCCCCCCATTGCCTAGCCCCTGGCAACCACTTTTCTACTCTCTGTGTAATTTGACTTTTATCTATATGGTTTATGTCACTTAGCATAATGCCTTTAAGGTCTATCCATGTTGTCACAGATGACAGGATTTCCATCTTTCTCATGGCTGAAGAATATTGCATTCTTCATATATACCACATCTGCTTAATCCATTCATTTGCAAATGCTTATAATTCTAATGGGTATTTTATTTTGATTTTTTCTCAGAAATAAATATTGAGAAATAATATTTGTCATTTGATTGATGAAGATAGTTGACCCTGTAACTGAGAACATACTCTACTCTGGCTGTCTGTGTGAACCAGATACACTGACTTAGAGTCAATCTTCCTGCTCCTCAGTCCCAAGTCAGAAACTTCATCTGTCCATCATTTTTCCTTTCCTTCCTTCTTTCCTTCCTTTCTTTCTTCTTTCCTTCCTTCCTTCCTTCCTTCCTTCCTTCCTTCCTTCCTTCCTTCCTTCCTTCCTTCCTTCCTCCTTCCTTCCTTCCTTCCTTCCTTCCTTCCTTCCTTCCTTCCTTCCTTCCTTCCTTCCTTCCTTCTTTTCTTCCTTTCTTCCTGCCTTCCTGCCTTCCTTCCTTCCTTCCTTCCTCTTTGCCTCTTCTCTTCCTTGCTGTCTATCTTCCTTCTAACTAATATTTATTGAGCACCTCCTATGGACCAGGAGTTGAACAATACAAAATCCTTACAATCATGGATCTTACAGTCCCACAGAGAGAAAGATGTAAAATAAATATGTATTTGCATGATGCCAGGTACAAACTATGTTTAAAAATAATGGAGTTCAGTGACAAAGAAAAAGTGGGGTTGCTAGTCAAGTAATTCATGAAAGATTTTATCTTGAAAGTAAAAAAAAAGCCAAGAGGAAAATGGAAAATAATGTCAGAAAATTTTTTAAATGAGGAAAAAATATCTTTTCTCAAATATATAAAAATGTAAAGATGAAGAAGATAATATTTTAAATGTATTGAAAAGTACCTCAAATGATGGTTTTTCTGAATATTAATCTAGGCAGAATTAGAAGTGGTACATGTTTGACAACGCATCTAACAAACATTAAGAGCTTGTTTATCAGACACTGTTCAAGGTCCTGGAAATTGCAGCAGTGAATTCAACCAAGCCTTCTTTCTTAATTCAGGTTTCCTGCATGCAGCTGCATGGGTCGTCTGGGGCACATTCATGCAGACGTGCCATGCACCCCCAGGGGGTGTGCCACAGCAGGCCTGCTATAACTGTAGCATGCAGCTAGTGAACAGAAGACAAAGTGTAAGCAGACAAATAAGAATATCACATAAAAATGCTTTGGGGGAAAAAATAAAGCAAGCTAAGAAGGAGAAAAACAATTCAGGGAAGCTATTTCAGACTTTGTGGTCAGAGCAAGCACCCATGAGAAGAGACTATTAGGGAGGAAGCCATTGGTGATCTGGGGGTTGGGACAAGCACTCTAGGTGAAAGGTGTAGATATGATAATGAAGAGGATATGTTCAAATGATGGCCAGGAGCCCATTGTGGCTCAGCCCAAGTGCCTGAGGAGGAACATGGAAGGAGGTAAAGGTTGAAGGAGACAGAACAAGAAGCTGGATGGTGCAGAGTCTTTTAAGCCAATGTAATGATGTTAGTTTTCATTCTAAGAAAGATGGAAAGCCATTAGCAGTTCTTACACAGAGGAATAATTTGATCTGTTTCATGCTGTATCCCAAACTACTCTGGCTTCTATTTTAACAAAGACTGCAGAGGGGCACTGGGCAGAAACCAGGAGACCATGCAATAAGACTCCATTGCATAAATTTCCAACAGAAATGATTGTGACTTGGATGACCAGGGTATAGCAGGAGAGGTGGTAAGTGGTTGGATTCTCATAGATTTTGAAGATACAGTTGTAATAAGGTGCCAGAGAACTGTAAAACTTAGTATTGGCAATGCCATTTTAAAGAGGAAAAGTCAGGCTTCGTGCCCCCTCTTTTCTGTGGAAAATGGAGGGAGAAGAATGCAGAAGCTTTCTGGCTTTCAAGGACAAATGGCTCATCTAGTTCTCTAGAAGGACTGAGACTACTACTTGCTAGACAACAAAGAAGATAAAGGTTATCTAAAAACTTCCTTTCCCTTTCAATAAGAGACAATATTTACATATCCTACACTAATTTTAACTCTTCCTCCCTTTCTGGAGTCCTGAGAGTAACATATACCTCTAGACAAAGGGAGGGGAGATAGACACTAAAAGATTTGTGAATGTCTTTGATATGTAAAACGACATTACTATTGTATTACCTTGTAAGTTTTAATATGTAGAAATGTTTTTTATAGATCCTATATACAAATGTTGTAAGCTTGTTAATGATTGATTATTACGTCATGCTCCCCCTCCTTTTCCTCCAACCTATATGTGATCAAGTCTATATAACTAGCCTTGGGGCTATACTGAACACACACAGTTTGGGTCAGCTATACCCCATGTAAGTCATATGCAGCCAGCTTATTAATAAATCTCCTCCTAAAAATTCTTCTGTATCCTGCCTTGGTGTCTCTACCTAAACCCGCAGAATTAAAATACGCTACTTTACAACACAGTAGCATTTGCTAATGGGTTAGAAATTGAAACATGAGGGAAAGGGAGGAGTCAAGAATGACTTGGGTTTTTATCCTGCCCACCTGAAAAAATAATACGCTGTTTCCTGAGGTGAGGGGGGCAGCAGGAAAGGAAATTGAGGCCTCTGGTTTCAATGTGTGAAGGTTGAGGGGCCTATTAAAAGTCCAAGTGGAAATGTCAAGGGGGCAGTAGATTTATAAATGTGGAATGCAGTGGAGATACTGGGACTGAAAATTCAATTTGGGAATTGTTTATAAAGTTAATTTATATACTGATATATATATATATACATACACATACATACATTCACATGTATACATATATACACACTTATACACATATATATACATATATATACATATATACACACATACACACACACACACACACACATATATATATATATATATATATATATACTAGAAAACTTGAAGGTAGACAAAATGACCTGGAGTAATTGTTCCTGACCTGGCAGTACCATGGGAATCACTGGGTAGCTTTCAGGAAGTACTGAAGACTAAGCCCAACCCAGACTAATTCAATCAAAACTTCTGGGGGGAAAGAAGGACATTCATATTTTTATGGAGCTTCCCAAGTGATTCTAAAAAGTAGTTGGAGTCTGTGGTGGGAGTCAGCCAGTTCACACCAGTTTGGCAGAACCAATACCTAATTTTTTGTTGAGTTCTGTGAAGCGGTTGTTAAAATGGCACTTGTAATCAAGGTTCTCTCTAAGGTGGGCGCCTGGGCAGCCACCCAATGTGGAAATCACAAATTTACATTCCTTACTCTATTTTAATGTTCATCTGCACAAAAGCATATTCTAAGCACCCATAATTATGTTCATTCCATCCATAGGTGAAAAAAAATTGCAAGTGAGGATGCTAATGAAGAAGCAATATAGAAATATCTTAAGTAACAGTTTTATTGTTTTTTGTCCTGTGTTATTTTATATTTTTTCATTAATATTTTAAAACTCTTATAACCTAGTTTCATGTACCTTTTTATTGTCCTTATATAAATATTAAATGCATGAAATAATAAACTACCTTTTGGTATATCATTTTTCTATACTTAAAATGGTCATTAGGGCAGAGAACCAGTTGTTAAATTATTTGAATCCCACCACTGGTTAGGGTTGAGAACCACTGGCCTAAAGAGTCAATGGCAAGACACAGAGATGTCTAGCACTAAGCCCTGGAAGACCCTAAGGGTTCACAGAACAGGAAGATGAGGAGAAGCCAGCAAATGAAACATACTGAAGTAAGTGGGATTGAAAAACTATTTGTAAAAAGGAAGATAGTAAACATTCTTGGCTTTGTGGACAATACAGACTCTACTGCCCCTATTACAGCCTGAAAGCCACCTTAGTCCATAAGAAAATGAATGTGACTCCATTGCAATCACCTCAGTTACAAAGCAGCTATTGGGTGCATTTGGCCCACCAGAGGTGGTTTGCCAGCCTCTGACATAGAGCATCACAGAATTAGCCTTGATGGCTTCCTCGTCAGATTATGATGGTGGGCCAGTGAGGTGAGAATTACAAGGAGCCCAGGAGTGCTATGAGCCCCCTGTTCAATGACATTTATAAAGATATCTGTCATTGAAGGGGCAGTCACTGGAGCATGTGGGCATCCCTTATGCACTTAAATATTTCAAAAAAGTTTTTATTCATTCTGTTATGCTTAATATAATGCTTATAGGTCAGGATTCATTAATAGGTATAAACAGTAGTGGGATTCAAATAATTTAACAGCAGGTTCTCTGCCCTAATGACTGTTTTAAGTATAAAAAAACAATATACCAAAAGGTAGTTTATTATTGCATGTATTTATTAGTTAAATAAGAGCAATAAAAGAGGTACACAAAACTAGATTGTTATAAGAGTTTTAAAATATTAATGAAAAATATTAAATAATATCTGACAAAAACCAATAAAACTGTTATATTTGATATTTCCATATTGTTTCTTGATTGGCATCTTCATTTGCAATTTTTTTTACCTATGGATGGAATGAACATTACTATGGGCACTTAGAATATGCTGTTGCACAGATGAACATTAAAAAAGAGCACGGAATGTAAATTTGTGATTTCCACATTGGGCGGCTGCCCAGGTGCCCACCTTAGAGAGAACCCTGATTACAAGCGCTGTTTTAACAACTGGTTTGCTGAACTCAGTAAAATATTAGGTATCGGTTCTGCCAAACCTAAATCCCAGCACTGGATTGTGAACTGGCTAAATCCCAGCACTGGAAATTAATTCTTATAACTTTTAAAAGGGCTTTTTCAAATAAAATACAACAAAATAAAAAATATATGTATACAAACACATGCAATCTAAAATAAGTCCATTTAGGACATTGGTTAGTGTTTTCCCTTTACTCTGACTACACTGTTGTTTCAACATGGGATGAGGGTACACTATTCTCTCAAGACCTCCTGTTTGGGGTTTTCTTGTAGAAGTTTTCTTATTCTTCTCACTACACTTGTTGAAATGAGGCAGGATGAATTTCCTCTTATGAGCTGTCTCAAATATACAGTAAAGAGTAAAGTGTATCACTTCTATTGAAACCGGAAGCCTCTGGAACATTGTGAGGAGCCCATAAAAAATTTAGCTTCCCTCACCAGAAAAAAAACCCACAAAGAGCAATTCTTTGGAGACTCAGACTATTGCTTTCATTGTGTTAGCAGCAACATAATAATGACAATCATGGTTATTTACAGTTTCATAGGACCTCTAACTCAAATTCTCAAAGAGTAGCCTCATACCATCCAAGTACTCCTCTTATACCTGAAAAATCTCTGGAATTAAATAATAAACTGCATAAGAAGACTCTGAAAAGTGGACAGAATAAAGCAGACTGCTTTAGAACCTTGGGAATCAGGGAACGACAGGCTAATGAGTTTCTGGGCTTCCTTACTGTTTCCCCTGTGTCCAAATCAAGTTACCCCCAAGTCTTCAACTCTGAGCCACCAATCAGTCCAGACAAAGAACCAGGAAAAGAGCAGACTAACCATAGAAAACTTTTATGGTAATGCCCACCTTACACCAACCAAATACCAACAGAACAAATGCACCCTGCCACCCCCAACCCCTCCCAGGATTTTTAGCATCTTCTAAAGAGGAGCTGATATTTTGTCCCTGAGCTTATCTTCCATCCAAACAAGCCAGTGGCATTCTGGATTCCACCCCACTCAATGGTGTCAGTGAGGCCAGGCGAGAGCTGATTTTCTATCCCCTTGACTGGCCTGGTGGAAGCAAGAAGCTGTCAAGTTCCCCTGCCAGATGGTGTCATTATCCGTGGAAGGAGTTTGGTTCTGATTATGACTGTCACCATGGACTAGTTTTGACAGCTCTTGAGCTTCATTTAAATGGAACCATACAGTGTGTTTTCTTTTGTGTCTGGCTTCTTTTGGGCAACAAAACATTTTTGAGATTTATCCAAGTAGTTAGTTGTACATAAAAGTTGTTAGCTCTTTTTTTAAAATTAGTGAGTAGTAGTGTAGTATGTGGTTATACACAATTTGTTTTTTAATCTCCTGTTGATGGACATTTGTTTTATTTCCAGTTTGTGCTATTATTAAAAGTTACTGTGAATATTCTTGTACAATCTTTGTATGGACACACCTAATTTAGATTTGATTTTATAAGCAATATTGCACATAAATATGAATCTCTTGGATATATTCATCCTGTTGAGCCATGTCTTCTAAATTAATCAGACAAGCCTGACCTGTGGTGGTGCAATGGATAAAGCCTTGACCTGGAACGCTAAGGTTGCCAGTTCAAAACCCCAGGCTTGCCCTGCACGGGCACAAATGAGAAGCAACTACTACAAGTTGATACTTCCTGCTCCTTTCCCCCTTCCTTCCTCTCTCTCTAAAATCAATCACTAAAATAAACAAATAAATAAAAATAATTAACATAACCATAATTGTTAAATTTTATATTACTTCACCCTTTAAAATCAACCTCAATATGAAGAAAAAAATGACAGAATTGGGTGGTATGGACACAATGCCATTAAAAGACATTTCATTTCAGACTAATTGCATAAAATAGAGACTTATATTTCATTTACTCAACCCACTTATTGACTCAACTTAAGTATCAACACTTAAGATGAATGGACTGCCATCCATGCTGCTGATGTGCTCACAGTAAAGTCATTTTATAGTATAAAAGTTAAACCACATGATCTAAGGGAGTTTTGGGATTGGGGGATCTTACTGAATTCTCACTCCTTAATATTATTTTTGTACAAACCTTTTTGGAAGTTAAAAATAATTATACTTTATGCTGAGCAAGGAAATTGATAAACTTTTAAAACAAAATAAAACAAATCCTTAAAAAATCAACAAACTAAAGGAAATGATAAGAATTTAAAGTTTCCATTCTTGGTGAAGCACAGGTGATGTTATGTGATGGGTGGAATATTCATTTATCTTTATTTATGTGCAATTCCTAATGTGTTCTATTCTCTCTTCCATAAAAGAAAGAGAAAGAGTGATAGATGAGTTGCTTTCAAAATAGACCCAATGACAGAGACTTGCCATTCCTAATAATTTAGAAACCTACTGTATTTATCTTGCCATAACTTAACCAGTGTCACTCATTCCATTTAGATATAGAAAGGCAGGATATTTTGAGTTGATGATGCAAACTAATCCTGCAAAATTTATTTTGAAGTAGAAATTGGGATGCCTGGAATGTGTAACCCAAGAGACAAAAGTAAAAACTGTGAAATACAAATATCTTAGGGAAATAAGTCCCATCAATAGCATCCTCCCAATTTCCATAACATTCATAGTTTTTAGCTTCCTCCCGTGCCCCACCCTTTTCCTAGGGACACATTAAGCTTCCAGTCTGGTCAATGTACTAGATTCAGAGTTTACCTGGCATTTCTCTGAAAGGCTTGGTAAACATTCTCATTTAGGATAGTTATAAAGTTTTTGCAAAAGAAAGGTTTGCCTATTAGATGCTGCTAAGTGCTCATCATTTTTATTAAGAGATATGTGGTCCAGCTGTAAGAGTCCTACAGAAAGGACCCCGAGCACAATGGGCAGCATTTCCAAGGCCTTAACACTGATTAGACTGATTCTTAAGGGAACACTAAGAGAGGAATTGAAATTATCTTGTTTCTGAGAAACTCTTTGGACTCAAGTTTTCAATTGCTTTATTCTGATTTTCACAATATGCTTTGCTACTGATATTAATTTCTGTGTTGTTCACTTTAAGCACAATAAAGGCTTGATCAACTAAATTTTAAAAAGAGATTGCTTCTTTCCCATGAAGTCTTCAAATTGCTTTTTGGCCATTAACTAGTAATGGTTTCTGCTCAATTTGCAAGGCTTTGCAGTTTTCTGGGTCTCTGAATCCTCTCTGCATTCACTTTTGTAGCCTGCTTTTGGACTATCATCTCCAAAGTGTTTTTTTGTTGGCTAGGAAAAAAATTTCCCAAATGTCATAGTGGAAAAAATATCCCTTATCAAACATAAATATGGATTCCATGTCTAACTATGAGAAAACATGAAGTACCATTCAGTCACAACACCTTAGAACTAGAACAATAATTTTGAATCATATAATCAATCATTCTTAATCTGCCCTTTGAGGAGTGATATGGTAGTGAGTTTTCTGGGCTCCCATGTTAGTCACAGATGCTGTACTGAGTCTCTCTTCTTGTACCTATGATGTCTCCAGTTACTAAAGGTAGGACATCCCTTAAACCTCTTATCTATGCCAAATGTAGTTTAAAGGTCACTAGCTGATCGAATCTCTAAATGCAAAACCAGCTACAGCCACTTTAGGATGGAAATTCTCCTGCTTCCTTCTTATCTGTAACAGCTAACAATGAAGAAGCTGGTGTAGACTTGAAACTGAACCTAGAATTCAGAGGCCCTCACAACATTGCTGTCCTATTATGCCTAAAGCTAAGCTCAAGACCAGGACCTGCATGGCTTCTGAAGACTACTAAGTCATAAGTCATGACCAGTTCTTGATTCTAGGTTTTCTGGTCAGGCCTAAACTGGTGACTGGCTCCAGTTGATACCACAAATAAAAATTCATTTCTTTGTTTTATTTCTACCATGTATCAATTACTATTGAGCAATTTTACTAAAAAAATATAACTGCCCTTATGGAGCTTACATTCTGGTGTAAGAGAAAGACTATATAAGCAGATAAATAATAAATTGTTGTTATCCTTCTGAATTATGGTAAGTGCTATAAGAAAAATAAACAGGATACCCTGACAGAAGATAATGGCAGGACCCCTATCAGAGATAAAGTAGTCAGAGAAGGTCCTGGGTTATTTCAAGGAGCAAATGTAAGGGCAGACATTGTACAAAAGGTATTTTATTAAGGTAGTCTTGTCTTGGGACATGCATCAAGCAGAGCAATTAAACATCTGCCTGATGAGGCAGTGATGCAGTAATAGAGCATATGCCTGGGATTCAAAGGATCTAGGTTCGAAACCCCAAGGTTGCCAGTTTGAGTTTGAGGTTGCCGGCTTGAATGTGGGATCAAAGACATGAATTCATGGTTGCTGGCTTGAGCCCAAAGGTCACTAGCTTAAAGCCCAAGATCACTGGCCTGAGCCCAAAGTTGCTGGCTTGAGCAAGGGGTCATTTGCTTGGCTGGAGCCCTCTGGTCAAGGCACAATGAGAAAGCAATGAATGAATAACTAAGGTGTCACAATGAAGAATGGATGCTTCTCAACTCTCTCCCTTTCTGTCTGTCTTCCCTTATCTGTCTCTGTTTCTCTCACTAAAAATAAATAAATAAATAAATAAATAAATAAATAAATAAATAAATAAGTGACACCTTTAAGTGAGCATATCAGGGAGAGTTTTGGAGGGACTATAATGTTGTGGGTAGGATTTAGGGCAACCAAGAAGGGTTAGTGATAATCCTCCATCATGTCTAGGAGTGAGGACACAAGAAGAGGGAGGAGTGTATGGAAGTTGTTATAGCTGTAAGAGAGCTTAAACAAGCTATGGCTTAAACTAAACCAAAAAAAAAAATCAGCTGAATCATGTCCTGGTAGATACAGAATACCCAAATACACTGCTCTTCTGTTTTTAACCTTCCCAATCTCCCATAATTAGTGAAAGTCAGCCAACAGCCAAAGGGAAGGAGATCTTGAATGTTGCAGTCCACAGAGATCAGCCCCCCACCCAGGGGGCACAAAGTCAAGTGGAGAAGGATAGAAAATAACTACTATGAGACAGGGATGAGCCAGGTTCTGCTACATTGTGAAACCATTGTTGAAACACTAATGAATGGAAATATTCAACTGCAAGATGAGGAAAATCAGTGTACAACCAACGCCTCATCATAAAACTGTCCTAGGCAGGCAGGAGTTCCACAGTATGGGACCACAAAGACTGTCTGCCTTAAAAGGAGATAAGGTAGTCAGGACATGTCATTCTATAGAAAATCCTGATATAATGAGATTATACTGTGCAATATTTTACAAAAATCAAGGCATCTTGGCAATTTTAGTAACTAACATTCTAAACAAGCACGAATCAACCATTTGAATGACTACTTTAGACATTCAGGATGACAAGTTTTGGTAGATTAAACTCTGCTTTATCTAGATAAAATGAAAATTGCCTCCTGGCTGGTCTTGGATGAATTTGGATTTCAGGTAATAAGTGACGAGATGAATTTCCTTTCCAATCACATCACTTGTCATACTTCAGTCCACCTTCAATTACTTATGCTATCTTGAGCATTCAAAATATATTTCTATTTCTATACCAAATTATGGGAAACCATTTAAAGGCTAGAAATAAAGTTTCTTTTCTTGGTGTTTTTTATACCTCATCAATCTTAAAGTCATACAATTTGTGTTTTATTTTGATGCAAATTAACTCCACAATTTAGGAAACATTTATTAAATGCCTATTCTGTTCAGATAAAAATTGCATATACTAAAATTACTTTTGAAATACTCCTGTCCTGGCTGGTTGCTCAGTGGATAGAGTATCAGCCCAGCATTTGTGCATCCTGGGTTCAATTCCCAGCCAGGGCACACAGGAGAAGTGACCATCTGCTTCTCTCCTCCTTCTCTCCTTCTTCCCCTTCCACAGCCAGTGGCTCAATTGGTTCAGGCATTGGTCTGGGTGCTGAGGATAGCTTGGTTGGTCTAAGTCAGCCTCAGGTGCTAAAAATAGCTCAGTACTCAAGCATTGGCTCCAGATGGGGTTTCTGGGTGGATCCCGACTGGGGCGCATGCCGGAGTCTGTTTCACTATCTCTCTCCCTTTCATCAAAAAAATAAAAAGAAAAAAAGAAAGAAAGAAAGAAAAGAAAGGAAATGTTCCTAATTCACCCAATATGTACCATATTATATGTGAGATTTCACCTTTATAGCCCTGTATCAGTGTGTTGATATTCTCTTTATTCAATATTATTCTATGATTCACAATTAATATTTGAATATCTTTCTTTGAGGATATTGATAGACCTTCAACTCCTATTTGCTTGGCCATTTAATCAATGTGTTTCCCCTCTTGATCACTAGTTGGCATACATTAGAGTCACCTGCACATTTTATTCATAGGTTTTGCCAACATGCATTGAGTGTGGCAGGCTTACTTACATCCACAGACTTTTTGAAATAGCTAATGTAATGGTGGCTTTGCAACCTGGTGTGGTTGTGATCCTGGACATTGGATAGGATCACAGTACGACTCTACTGTGCTGTGCCAGGCACCACTACAATACGAAGGTGAACTCTCTGCAGTGTGCGATGAGCTCAAGCAGAGCCCACTCTCGCACAGGAGGGAGATGGCACAAGGTAACTAATGGCTAGGGGAAGGTGGTGGGTGTTGTAAGCAGAGCAGAGGAAGGAGTTAAATCTAAAGACTGCCAGAAGGGCTAAAGGAGGGAGGTAGCATTTGAGCAGGACCTGAAAAGATAGGGAATAATTTAAGGAGCACAAGCAGAGGAAAAGGAGAGTCTAGACAGACATACTATGAACTCTCAGAGTGGGGAAAGGGCAGAGGTATTCAGGGAATGTGAAGGTCTGGAAGTTTTACTGCTAGAGTAAAGAGAAGAGGGTGTTCCAGTACAAAAGTAGTACCACCAGGATAGAACAAATCTGGCTGGGAAGCCCAGCTCTGCCTCTGTGTGACCCTGGACATGTTACCTATCCAACCTTGCTAAGACAGCATGGCCACATCTTATGAATAAAGCAAGCACTGCTGTCTCCTAGGAGGGCTGTGAGGTTAAATGAGCTGAATGCCAACACCTTACCTCTATACCTCATTTTCCTTCTGTAACCACAGTACCTCCAAAGAAAACAAAAGAAAGATTACTGTTTTTTAAAATTATATAATTAATGATACCTACTGAGAATTCAATATATGCTGGACACTGGGCTTAGTGTTCTGTGTGCATGCCCTCTAGGTTGTGTTCTGTTATTACACTCATTTTCCAGATGAGGAAACTGGGAACCATGGAGGTGAAGCAAGTATCCCAGGACTATTAAGTGGTAGAGCAGGAATTCTGACCTAGGCAGTCTGTCTCCATGGTCCTGGTCCATATTTTTTTCTTTTTAAATTTTATTGATTTAGCAAGAAAGGAAGAGAGAGAGGGGAACATTGATCTATTGCTGTATATGCCATGACTGGGTATTGAACAGGCAACCTCTGCACTTCAGGATGATACTTTAACCAACAGAGCTATTCAGTCAGGGCCCAAATTCTTTAACACCATACTGAATTACATCCTTTTGAAATGCATCCATGTATTCAATACAAATTCATTAAAAACATAGTATAGTATATGTCAGACACTGTCAGTAAACCAAAGACACAATGATATCTGGCCTTAGAAACCTATGTTCTATACAGGAGAAGGTCAATAAACAAGTTAGTCGTATAATATTTTGGAAGGTGATAGCTCTATGGAGCAAGAAAAAAAAAAAAGAACAGATAGTAGGGAGGATAGGAGGAGGTTACAAAGTTTAAATGTCATGGTCTGAGCAAAGATGACATGGTTTAAATACAGTGATGATAACAAAGCTGACATTGAGCAAAGACTTGAAGCAATGAGGGAGGTCCCTCGAGGACATCTGGGAGACCACTAGTGAAAGGGCTCAGAGATGGGAGCAGGCTGGGCATGTTGTAGAAACGGCAAGGAGGTCAGTGTGGCTGGAGTGGAGTGAGGAGAGGGGCCAGCTACATCCTTCAGGGCCCTAGAAGGACTTTCACTTTTCTAAGAATGAGCTATGCTCCATGGGCAGGTTCTGAGTAGAGGAAAGGCATGATTTCATATCATTTTTTTTTGGTTTTTTTGTTGGTGCATTGGCCGGGAATCGATGATTTCATATCATTTTAACAGTATCAGTCTGCTTGTGCTTTGGGGCAGGGGATTCTACCTGCAGGTACGACAGCCACCAGACAAAATGAAGATGGCACAGATGGCAATAGCAGTGGAAGAAGTAAAGAGTGGTTGCACTCTGTGTATGTTATGGAAGCGGAGCCAATAGGGTTTGCTGGTGGATTAAACTTGGGTTATGAGAGAAAAATGGAGTCCATGATGGAGGCAAGGGTTTTTTACCTCCACAACCAGAGTGCTCTGTGCCACTCCATTCATCATGCCTGCTCTCCCATGAACCAGCTTACCATGCCCAGCAAGGGAAACCCGCTCTCCTAGGACCCGCACTTGGAGTAATAACCTGAGGACAGAGAAATAAGGCTCAGAAGTACACAAGTGCACCAGTGGAGAAGGCGAACTCAGCAATTTTCACTGCCGAATTGGGCCAAATAGAATAATAAACTGTGTTTTCTGGCTCCCCAGCATGCAAAGCTGCTCAGTCTGAGAGGTAGTGGGAGTTGCTGAGAGAGTGGGGAATATTTCTCTGGAGAGTATTGCTACCAGTTTTGCTTTAATTATTCTACAATTGTTTTAAGCTGCAGAAAATGTAAAGTCTTTACCTACTCAGGCCAGGTTTCTCTCTGTATCTGGGGAAAGGCCACATCCTTCTTCCTAGTCTGTCCCTCTCTTCCTCCAATGCACACATGTTGCCTTTGAGGAAAACACTGAGTTTCCAGTCACATAAGGATGTAGCCGCGTCTCCAAGTGGATTGATCCTTCGCATCTACACAGATCAGACAAGGAGTGGTGCCACTTTGGGGCCAGGAGTTCTCATGCGTTAAATGGGAATTTATGCATATGGACGAGCTCCCCCATCACTTGCTGCATGATTTAGGCCAAGTTCACCTGGATCTCGTTTCCCAGTCTGTGCCCTGGAAACACTGATAATATCAGCCTCTCAGGGTGTTTATGAAAAGTGAAATAAAGCATGTAAGTCCTTAATTCAGAGCCTGGCCCATAGAAAGTCCTCCATAAATACTGTTTGCTGTTTTGTTATGATTAGGATTATGTTTGTGATCGATCTTATTTATAAGCTTAATTAAATGCCTGGAATAAAAAAGATGCCGAAACAAGTGTTTATCCATTCTCTTTATTCTCAACAAATTTTGATTTAGAATTTTACAAAACTGGAGTAAACCCTACTGATACCTGAAGGGAGTGCACGGTGTTATCAGACAGCAGCAGAAGTTTCAGCAGATGAAGATGACTGCCTAAACAAGTGGCTGTGATAAACTAGAGAGATTTCCAGGACAATAAACTAAGACCAGGAACACACACATTCTCTCCTTTTTCTGCCAAGGAACGAAGTTTGTCTGCACTTGACACCAGTGATCTATTGATGTAACAATGGTGCATAACTAGCAGTCATAAAACCTCAATGGCATGTAACAAACACTGAATTTTCTCTCGTGGTATACTGGTCAACCAGGTAGCATTGCTGATCAGGACTGGGCTCGGGTAACCCAGCTGGGCTCACTCATGCGTCTTTAGGCAGGGTCTTCTGGGACCTAGCTGGTTGACAATGACTGGATATTGATTAGGGCAGTGGAGTGACAGGGCCACCTCACCATCCAGCAAACTCACTGGGTTTGTTCACACAGGTGCATCAAAGGGAAAACAGAAGCACACAGGCCTCTTGAAGCCAAAACATGGAGCACACACTGTCTCTCTTGTACCACATTCTAACTGCCAGAGCCAATCATTGGCAACTATTGACTATGCAATAGCTGTGGAGATGGAGTCTGATGAACTGAGTACCTTTCCACAATCAATTCACCACACACACCAACCTGTGCAAGTCAACACCTGCGCAGAAAGGAGAGGGTGTCAGCCTATAATGCAATCCTCCTTGTTCCCAGCTTATCACCCGACTATAAACTTATGACAGATCAACTGCTGATTATAGAAATTATTTGTGTCCCTTCTAATGACAGAAAAATTGAGTTTTCAGCTACAGAGACATGTCTAGCCTTCACCACCATGTTGGAGAACCCCAGTTTTCAGAGGCAATATTTTAAATTATTGATAACTTTAACAGGGTGACATTAAACAATCAGGATACATAGGTTCAGAGAAAACATCTCCAGGTTATTTTGACATTTGATTATGCTGTATACCCCTCACCCAAAGTCATATAGTCTTCTGTCACCTTCTATCTGGTTTAATTTGTGCCCCTCCCCTTCCTCCAGCCCCCTCCCCATAACCACCACCCTCATGTCCCTGTCCCTGATCTCAACTTTGTGTACCACCTATGTATGGAATAATATAGTTCTTAGTTTTTTCTGATTTACTTATTTCACTCAGTATAATATTATCAAGGTCCATCAATGTTGTTGTAAATGATCTGATGTCATCATTTCTTATAGCTGAGTAGTATTCCATAGTATATATGTCCCACTTCTTCTTTATCCAGTCATCAATTAAAGGGCTTTTGGCTGTTTCCATAAAAGTCTTGGTCATTGTGAACAATGCTGCAATGAACATGGGGCTGCATGTGTGTTTACGTACCAGTGTTTTTGACTCTTGGAGGTATATTCTCAGTAGAAGTATTGCTGGGTTATATGGTAGTTCTATTTTTAATTTTTTGAGGAACCACCATACTTTCTTCCATAATGGTTGTACCACTTTACATTCCCACCAACAGTGGATGAGGGTTCCTTTTTCTCCACAGCCTCTCCAACACTTGCTATTACCTGTCTTGTTGATAATAGCTAATCTAACAGGTGTGAGGTGGTATCTCATTGTAGTTTTGATTTGCATTTCTCTAATAACTAATGAAAATGAGCATCTTTTCATATATCTGTTGGCCATTTGTATTTCTTCCTGGGAGAAGTGTCTGTTCATGTCCTCTTCCCATTTTTTATTGGATTGTTTGCTTGTTTGTTGTTGAGTTTTATGAGTTTTTTGTATATTTATGTTATTAGGCCCTCATCTGTGCTGTTGTTTGAAAACATCATCTCCCATTTAGTTGGCTGTCTGTTTGTTTTGTTGTCAGTTTCCTTTGTTGTTCAAAAGCTTCTTAGTCTGATGTAGTCCCATTCATTTATCTTTGCCTTCACTTCCCATGCCTTTGGAGTGAAATTCATAAAATGTTCTCTATGGCCAAGGTTCATGAGTTTAGTGCCTATGTTTTCTTCTATGTAATTTATTGTTTCAGGTCTTATATTTAGGTCTTTGATTCATTTTGAATTAATTTTAGTACAAGGGGACAAACTGTAGACGAGTTTCATTCTTTTGCATGTGGCTTTCCAGTTTTTCCAGCACGATTTATTGAAGAGGCTGTCATTTCTCCATTGTGTGTGGTTGGCCCCTTTATCAAAAATTATTTGACTATATACATGTGGTTTTATTTCTGGGCTTTCTATTCTGTTCCATTGGTCTGAGTGTCTATTTTTCTTCCAATACCATGCTGTTTTGATTATCGTGGCTCTACAATATAATGTGAAGTCAGGTATTGTAATGCCCCCAACTTTATTCTTTTTCATTAGGATTGCTCTGGCTATTTGGGGTTTTTTATAGCTCCATATAAGCCTGATGATTTTTTTGTTACATTTCTTTAAAAAATGACATTGGAATTTTGATGGGAATTGCATTAAATTTATATATTGCTTTGGATAATATAGTCTTTTTTTTTTTTTAAATCAGCAGAACGAAACCTTTATTTATTTATTTATTTATTTTTTAAATTTATTTTAGAAAGGAGAGAGAGAGAGGAGAGAGAGAGAGAGGGGGGGAGGAGCAGGAAGCATCAACTCCCATATGTACCTTGACCAGGCAAGCCCAGGGTTTCAAACCGGCGACCTCAGCATTTCCAGGTCGACGCTTTATCCACTGTGCCACCACAGGTCAGGCAATATAGTCATTTTGAATATATTAATTCTTCCTATCCAAGAACAAGGAATATTTTTTAATTTTATTGTATCTTTTTTGATTCCCCTTAACAATGCTTTGTAGTTTTCATTATATAGGTCTTTTACATTCTTTGTTATGTTTATTCCTAGGTATTCTTTTGTTTTTGTTGTAACCATGAAGGGCATTTTTTTAGCTTGTTTTCTGATGTTTCATTGTTGGCATATAGGAAAGTAATGGACTTTTGTATATTAATTTTGTATTCTGCAACTGCACTGTATTGATTTATTGTTTCTAGTAATCTTTTTGTGAAGTCTTTGGGGTTTTTGACGTACAGGATCATATCATCTGCAAAAAGTGAAACCTTTACTTCTTCTTTCCCAATATGGATGCCTTTTATTTCTTTCTCTTGTCTGATTGCTCTGGCTAGAACTTCCAGCATTATGTTGAATAAGAATGGAGAGAATGGAGAACCTTTTCTTTTTCCTGATTTAAAGGGAAAAGTCCTCAGTTTTATGCTGTCCCAATATGATAATGTCCCATTTTAGCTGATGGTTTATCATAGGTGGCTTTTATTATGTTGAGATATTTTTTTCTAAACCCATTTTTTAAGTGTTTTAACATAAAATGATGTATTTTATCAAATACCTTTTCTGCATCTATGGATAGGATTATATGGTTTTTCTTCTTTGTTATGTTGATATGGTGTATTACGTTAACTGTTTTACATACGTTGAATCATCCTTGTGATTCTGGGATGAATCCCACTTGATCATAATGAATTATTTTTTTAATGTGTTGTTGTATTTGATTTGTTAGTATATTGTTTAGTATTTTAGCATTTGTATTCCTTAGATATTGGTCTGTAGTTTTCATTTTTTTGTGTTGTCTTTACCAGGTTATGGTATGAGGGTTATGTTGGCCTTATAAAATGTGTTTGGTGGAAGCAGAAGATGGCAGTGGAGTAGGTGGAAACACAGATGCCCAGCTTTCACCACCAAACTGGAATACAAATCAATTTAGGAAAAATCAGTGTGAAAAACCAACTCTGGACTACAAGAACAGCTCTCAAAAACCAAGGAGCAAAGAAGAAGCCACAACAAACCTAGTAGGGAATGCCTGAATCTCCTCTGCTTACAAGAACAGAGGGAAGGGTGAGGCTGAAAGCCCAGAGGGGATCTCACTCCAGGGAAAAGAGCAGAAAATATTGCTCACAGCCACTTGCCTGGTGACCAGGGAGCGAGGTGTGTTGAAAAGACCAGCTTATCTGCCAAGTGGAAAGGAGAGAGAGAGGAACAGACTGTGAGGGGATAAGGAATGCAGGAGACAACCTAAAAAAGCTAATTCATTCATGCTGGAGGCGGCCATAGGTGGGGGAGGGACTTGATCCTTCCACAAAACAGTACTGAATTTTTTTCGAATCAGAGATCTCCAGACATCTCTCCAGCTCCAATCAGTGCAACAAGACACAGCTGAAAACAAGAAGTGGGGAGGAGGGACAGTAACTCAGGTCTCCATGGAGATCTGAGATACACCTCCCCCTACTGAAGCTGAGAAAACACCCTGCTCCCAGAGAGGTTAGTTGGTGGAAGAGGCCTTCAGAGTCTCAGGTTACACCAATCACATTCCTGGATACAGTTTCAAGGAAGCCGCTTGCTGAGATCAGTAAACAAGACTATCACCTGTTAAGAAAACTAACAATTCAAGACTTCAAAGCTGCCCAAATCTGAAAGTGGATTACAAATAATAGCTGATACCAAACCAAGAAGACCTAGAAATAACACAATTGAAACTCGAGGCAGACCACACCAAGCCTAGACTCAACCAACTCCACAAACAAAACACCCAAACACAGATAATGAGAAGACAAAGAAGTGCAATCCAAATGAAACCACAAGAGAAACCTTCAGGAGATAAATGGAGTGATATGAACATAATCAAGCTTCCAGATGAGGAGTTCAAAATAATGATTGTAAGGATACTTAGGGATCTTAGAACAACAATGGATGGTCATGAACACCTAATTAAAGAAATAGCAAGTATAAAAAAGGATATTGAAATATTAAAAAAGAATCAGTTGGAGATGACAAATACAATATCAGAAATAAAGACCACAGTGGAAGGAATTAAAAACAGGATGGATAGAGCTGAAGATCGAATCAGTGAGTTGGAGGAAAACTTGAATGAAGGCAAGAAAGCAGAGAAGAAAAAAGAAAAGAGACTCAAAAAGTCTGAGGAATCTCTTGGAGAGCTCTGTGAAAACATGAAGAGAAATAACATCCACATCATAGGGGTTCCTGAACAAGAAGAAAAAGAATAAGGGATAGAGACTTTGTTCAATCATATCATAGCTGAAAACTTCCCTAAATTAATGCAGGAGAAACTCTCACAAGTTTAAGGAGCACAGAGGACTCCATTAAAGAGAAACCCAAAGAAACCTACACCAAGACACATCATAATTAAAATACCAAAGCTAAGTGATAAAGAGAAAATATTAAAAGCTGCAAGAAAAAAAACTTATCACCTACAAAGGATCCCCCATAAGGATGACAGCCAACTTCTCAACAGAAACACTTGAGGCCAGAAGGAAATGTCAAGAAATATTCAAAGTAATGAAGAACAAGAGCCTACAACCAAGACTACTTTATCCAGCAAGGCTATCATTTAAAATCAAAGAAGAAATAAAAAGCTTCCCAGACAAAGAACAATTCAAGGAGTTCATTACAACCAAACCAATGCTGCAGGAAATGTTAAGGGGCCTGTTGTAAACAGATCAAAGAGGGAAAAGAATATAGCAAAAAAGGAATATGCCTTTAAAGAATAAAATGGCAATAAACAACTACATATCAATGATAACCATAAATGTAAATGGATTAAATGATCCAATCAAAAGACATAGGGTAGCTGCGTGGATAAAAAAACAGGACCCATACATATGCTGTCTACAAGAGACACACTTTAGAACAAAAGATACACATATATTGAAGGTAAAAGGATGGAAAAAAAACATTTCATGCAAATGGAAATGAAAAAAAAGCTGGGGTAGCAATACTTATATCAGACAAATTGGACTTTAAAACAAAAGATATATTAAGAGATAAAGAAGGCCACTACATAATGATAAAGGGAGTAATCCAACAGGAAGATATAACTATTATAAATATCTATGCACCTAATATAGGAGCACCTAAATATATAAAGCAGACATTGATGGATTTAAAGGCGAGATCAACAGCAATACTAAAATAGTAGGGGATTTCAATACCCCACTAACATTACTACATAGATCCTCAAGAAAGAAAATTAAAAAAGAAACAGCAGACTTATTGGACACACTAGATCAACTCAATTTAATAGATATCTTCAGAACCTTTCATCCTAAAGCAGCAGAATATACATTCTTTTCAAGTGCTCATGGTACATTCTCTAGGATAGACCACATGTTAGGGCACAAAAGTGCAGTCAACAAATTTAAGAAGATTGAAACCCTATCAAGCACTTTCTCCAATCACAACGGCATGAAACTAAAAATGAACCACAACAGAAAAGCTCAAAAATTCTCAAACACATGGAAACTAAATAGCAGGTTGTTAAATAATGAATGGATTAAGAATGAGATCAAAGAAGAAATAAAAATATTTCTAGAAATGAATGACAATGAGCATATAACAGCTCAAAATTTATGGGACACAGCAAGAGCAGTGCTGAGAGGGAATTTCATAGCACTACAGGCACACTTTTAGAAGCTAGAAAAAGCTCAAATAAACAATGTAATCCTGCATCTAAAATAACTAAAAAAAGAACAGCAAGTAAAGCCCAAATGTAATAAAAGAAAAAAAATAATAAAGGTCAGAGCAGAAATAAATGACATAGAGGCTAAAGGAACAATACAGAGGATCAATGAAACTAGGAGCTAGTTCTTTGAAAAGGTAAACAAGATTGATGAACCTTAAATAGACTCAACCGAAAAAAAGAGAGAAAGGACACAAATAAATAAAATTAGAAATGAGAGTGAAGAAATAACAACTAACACAACAGAAATAAAAATATTGTAAGAAAATACTATGAAGAACTGTATGCCAAAAAACTAGACAACCTAGATAAAATGAACAAATTCCTTGAAACATACAATCTTCCAAAAATCAATCTGGAAGAATTAGAAAACCTAAACAGACCGATTACACCAAATGAGATCTAAACAGTTATCAAAAAATTCCCAACAAAGAAAAGTCCGGGGCCTGATGGCTTCACAACTGAGTTCTACCAAATATTCAAAAAAGAACTAACTCCTATCCTTCTCAAGCTATTTCAAAAAATTCAAGAGCAAGGAAGGCTTCCAAGCTCCTTTTATGAGGCAAGAATAATTCTGATTCCAAAACCAAGCAAAGACAACACAAAGAAAGAAAATTATAGGCCAATATCTCTGAAGAATGTAGTTGCTAAAATCTTCAACAAAATAATAGCAAACCGGATCCAAAAATATATGAAAAAAATCATACACCATGATCAAGAGAAATTTATTCTGGGGAGGCAAGACTGGTACAATATTTGTAAATCAATCAATGTGATTCATCACATAAACAAAAAGAAGGAGAAAAACCCCATGATAATTTTAATAGATGCAGAAAAAGCATTTGTTAAAATCCAGCACGCATTCATGATTCCCAGCAAAGTGGGAATACAGGGAACATACCTCAACATGATAAAAGCCATCTATGAGAAACCCACAGCCAACTTCATACTCAATGGGCAAAAATTAAAAGCAATATCCTTAAGATCAGGAACAAGGCAGGGGTGCCCCCTTTCACCACTCTTATTTAACATAGTCCTGGAAGTCCTAGCCACAGCAATCAGACAAAAAGAAGAAATAAAAGGCATTCAAGTTGGAAAAGAAGAAGTAAAGCTATCATTATTTGCAGATGATATGATATTGTATATAAAAAACCCTAAAGTCTCAGTCAAAAAACTACTGGACCTGATAAATGAATTCAGCAAAGTGGCAGGATATAAAATCAATACTCAGAAATCAGAGGCATTTTTATACACCAACAATGAACAGTCAGAAAGAGAAATTAAGGAAACAATCCCCTTCACTATTACAACCAAAACAATATAAAGTACCTAAGAGTAAACTTAACCAAGAAGACTAAAGACTTGTACTCGGAAAATTACAAAGCATTGATAAAAGAAATCAGGAAAGATACAAACAAGTGAAAGCATATATCGTGCTCATGATTAGGAAGAATAAACATCATTAAAATGTCTATATTACCCAAAGCAATCTATAAATTCAATGCAATATCAATTATAATACCAATGAGATACTTCAAAGATATAGATTACATATTCCAAAAATTTATATAGAACCAAAAAATAAGACGAATAGCCTCAGCCATCTTAAAAAAAGAAGAATAAAGGGGGAGATATCACACTTCCTGTTATCAAGTTATACTACAAGGCCATTGTACTAAAAATAGTCTGGTACTGGCATAAGAACAGGCATATGGATCAATGGAACAGAGCAGAGAACCCAGAAATAAACCCACAGTTCTATGGACAACTGATATTTGACAAAGGAGGTAAGGAAATACAATGGAGTAAAGACAGCCTCTTTAATAAATGGTGTTGGGAAAATTGGACAGCTACCTGCAAAAAAATAAGCTAGATCACCAGCTTACACCACTCACAAAAATAAATTCAAAATGGATAAAAGACTTAAATGTAAGCCGTAAAGCCATAAGCATCTAGGAAGAAAACATAGGCAGTAAGCTCTTCGACATCTCTCGGAGCAATATATTTGCTGATTTATCTCCACGGGGAAGTGAAATAAAAGACAGAAAAAACAAATGTGACTATATCAAACTAAAAAGCTTTTGCACAGCTAAAGACAATAAGAACAGAATAAAAAGACAAACTACACAATGGGAGAACATATTTGACAATATGTGTGATAAGGCGTTAATATCCAAAATTTATAAAAAACATGTAAATATCAACACCAGAAAGACAAACAATCCAATCAAAATATGGGAAAAAGAAATGAATCGACACTTCCCAAAAGAGGACATACAGATGGCCAATAGGCATGTGAAAAAATGCTCAACATCACTAATCATTAGAGAAATGCAAATGAAAACCACAATGAGATATCACCTCACACCAGTCAGAATGGCGCTCATCAATAAAACAACACTGAATAAGTGCTGGCAAGGATGTGGAGAAAAGGGAACCCTCCTGCACTGCTGGTGGGAATGCAGACTGGTGCAGGCACTGTGGAAAACAGTATGGAGATTCCTCAAAAATTGAAAATCAAACTGCCTTTTGACCCAGCTCTCCCACTTTAAGAATATACCCCAAGAACACCATAGAATGGCTCCAAAAGGAGAAATGTACCCCATGTTTATGGCAGCATTGTTCACAATAGCAAAGATCTGAAAACAGCCCAAGTGTCCGTCAGGGAATGAGTGGATTGAAAAGCTTTGGTACATATATACTATGGAATACAACTCAGCCATAAGAAATGATGACATTGGATCATTTACAATAACATGGATGGACCTTGATAACATTATACGGAGCGAAATAAGTAAATCAGAAAAAAACTAAGAACTATATGAATCCATACATAGGTGGGACAAAAATTGAGACTCAGAGACATGAACAAGAATGTGATGGCAATGGGGGTGGGGGAGTGGGGGAGGGGGGATGGGGCAAGGAAGGATAGAGGGGTTGGGAGAGGAGAGGGGCACAAAGAAAACCAGATAGAATCTGACAGAAGACAATTTGACTTTGGGTGAGAGGTATACAGCATAATCAAATGTCAAAATAATCTGGAGATGTTTTCTCTGAAAACATTGATACCCTGATTTATCAATGTCACTGCATTAAATTTAATAAAGAAAAAATGGAAGAAAAAAATGTGTTTGGCAATATTGCTTCTTCTTCAGTTTTTTGGAAGATTTTAAATAGAATAGGAATCAAGTCTTCATTGAATGTTTGATACAATTCACTAGTATAGCCATTTGGTCCTGGACTTTTATTTTTGGGGAGGTTTTTAATATAATAGTTATTTCTATATCCTCCCTGCTTATGGATCTGTTTAGGCTTTCTGCTTCATCATGACTCAGTCTAGGAAGATCATATTGTTCTAGGAAGATTGTATTGTTCTAGGATTGTATTGTTCTAGGAATATATCCTTTTTTTCTAGATTGTTAAATTTGGTGGCATATAGTTTTCCATAGTATTCTACAATAATTCTTTGTATATCTCTATGATATCTGTGGTGATTTTTCCTCTTCCATTTTGGATTTTGTTTATATGAGTCCTTTCTTTTTTTTCCTTGGTGAGTCTTGCCAAGAGTTTGTCAATTTTGTTGATCTTTTCAAAGAACCAGTTCCTTGTTTTATTAATTTTTTCTATAATTTTTCTGTTCTATATTTCATTTATTTCTTCTCTGAAATTAATTATTTCCTTTTTATCTGCTGGTTTTGGGTTGTCTTTGTTATTTTTTCTAATTTTCTTAACATGTGAAGTTAAGTGGTTTACTTGGGCTCTCTCTTGTTCATATAAGCCTGTAATGATATAAACTTCCTTCTTCTTAGTGCTTTTGCTGCATCCCAGAGATCCTGATATGTTGTATTGTTATTTTTATTTACCTGTATGTATCTTTTGATCTCTGCAAAGATACATTTCTTATTTAACCCACTCATTTTTTACAAGTATGTTGTTTAATTTCCACTTTTTTGTGGGTTTTTTTAACCTCTTTTTTGCAGTTGAATTCTAGTTTAAAGGCTTTATGATCAGAAAATATGTTTGGTACAGTTTCAATCTTTCTGAATTCGTTGATGTTATTTTTGTGACCGAACATATGGTCCATTCTTGAGAATGTTCCATGTACACTAGAGAAAAATCTATACTCTGGCACTTTGGGATAAAATGTCTTGTAGATGTTTATCATATCAATTTTTCCAGTATTTCATTTAAGGCCAATATTTCTTTATTGATTTTCTGTTTGGAATGAATGATCTAGAGTCATCAGCAGTGTATTGAGGTCTCCAAGTATGATTGTATTTTTGTCGGTTTTTGTTTTTAGGTAAGTCAGTAGCTGTCTTATATATTTTGGTGCTCATTGGTTTGGTGCATATATATTAAGAAGTGTTATTATGTCTTCTTGATTCAATGTCCCCTTTTTCATTATGAAATGACTGTTTTTGTCTCTGATTACCTTTGCTGTCTTGTAGTGAGCATTGTTAGATATGAGTATGGCTACATCTGCTTTTTTTGGATGTTATTTGCTTGGAGAATCGTTTTCCAATCTTTCACTTTGAATTTGTGTTTATCCTTGTTGCTTAGATGTGTTTCTTGTAGGCAGCATACAGTTGGATTTTCTTTTTTAATCCATTCTACTACTCTGTGTCTTTTTATTGGTGAGTTTAATCCATTTACATTTAGTGTAATTATTGACACTTGAGTGTTTTCTATTGCCATTTTATGTATTGCTTTCTGATAGTTTTGTATCTTGTTTGATTTTTTTTTTGATCATTTGTTTTTGTTTGGTTGTAATCCATACTTCTTTCCTCTGTTGCTTTTTTTATTCAAGCCATGTGCTTCTGTGGTGGTTTTTTCAGGGGTGGTTACCATTAAGTAATGGAAAGGGTACCTATCATGTTCATTGCAGTACATTATCTCATGAATGCTTCTGTACTCCGTCCTCCTTTGCTGTTGTTAATCTTTGTCCTCTCCCCTTTTTTGTTTTTGTTGTCACAGATTAAATTTGTTTTTATAGTGTTTTTGATGGAGCTTTACTTGTGGTAGTGTTTTGTTTTGTTCTTTGTATGTGGTTGGAAAACCCCCTTTAGTATTTCCTGAAGTGGGGGTTTTCTGGTGATAAATTTTCTCAGCTTTTCTTTATCTGTGAATGTTTTTATTTCTCCTTTGTATTTGAAGGATAGCTTTCATGGGTATAGTATTCTTGGCTGGACGTTTCTCTCTTTCAGAACTTTAAATATTGGGGTCCACTTTCCTCTAGCTTATAGAGTTTCTGCTGAGAATTCTGTTGATAATCTAATGGGCCTTCCTTTATATGTTGTATTCTTCTTTTCCCTGGCTGCCTTGAGAATTTTTTTCTTTGTCATTGGTTTGTGCCAATTTCATTATGATGTGCCTTGGAGTAGGTTTGTCAGGGTTAAGATAACTTGGTATTCTGTTTGCTTCTTGAATTTGAGGCTTTAGTTCTTTCCACTGGCTTGAGATGCTCTCATCTATTATTTGTTTGAATATGTTCTCCATTCCAATTTCTCTCTCTTTTCCTTCTGATATACCCATTATTCTTATGTTGCTCTTTCTGATGGAGTCAGACAATTTCTGTAGGGTTATCTCATTTTTTAAGTAATAAGTCTCTCTCCTCTTCTCTCTGTAGTACCTCTAGTTGCCTGTCTTCTGTGTCACTAATTCTTTCCTCTATCTGGCCTGTTCTATTGGCTAAGCTTGTTACCTCACTTTTCAGTTCATTAATTGAGTTTTTCATCTCTGTTTGATTCATTTTCATCATTTCAATTTTCTTGGTGAAGTATTCTTTCTGTTCATTGAATTTTTTTTTTGAGCTCCTTAAATTGCCTTTCTGTGCTTCTTTGTATATCCCTGAGTATTCTTATAACTTAAATTTTAAATTATTTGTCATTTAACTCCAAGGTTTCTAAACTACTGTAATTTTTTTTATAGATTTTCCCTCATATATCTGAACTACATCACTGTCTTTTGTATCCATGATATTAGAGGTTTTTTTTTCTTTAATGGCATTTGAGAGTGGTATTGTTAATAACACTAATAAGAGTTGATAAAAAACATTTTTTTTTTGAGAAAATGCTGTGACAAACTAAAAATTCTATTGTGCTAAGTGGAACAAAAATATGTAGAATAAAGGGCCTGGGTTTTGGGGGGGGGGAGTGACAAAGGAAAAAAACAAGGCAAGAACCCACAAAATGCCACAAGGAGAAATTGGGATCAAGAATAGAAGAATTTGTTTGTAAGTGATGGTTGAATGACAGAAATAGTGTAAGAGAAAAGAAGAAAAAAAGAGAGAAGAAAGAATAAAATACAGTGAAAAATGAAAATTTCACTGTATTAAGTGGCACAAAAACTATAGAATAAAGAGCCAGAGTTGGGGGAAATGCTAAAGAGATAAAAAGTGAAGTAAAAAGCACACAAAATCCCCCCCACACAAAAATTTGAATCCAGAATTAAATAGTTTGTTTGTGGGTGAGATTTGAATGAAAGAAAAGAAAAAACAAAAAGAGACAGAAAAAAAATAATTGTGTTAAGATTTTTGGAATGTAACACTCATAGAAAAAAAAAGAATGGATAATGTAACACCTATGAGTAATAACGTTCAAAATGAAAAGATAAGAATAAACAGGATAGAGGATAAAATGACCAAGGTGGAAGGGGAAAAGAAAGATAAAAAATACAAGAAAACAATGGAAAAAGTTATAAAGACTGTGGATTGTTCCTGATTTTGAGAAGTTATCTTCTTCCTTTTTCTTTCTTCTCTCTCTTTTTGGCTGGTGGTGCTCTACCCCAGCTTCTGCCCCTGTGGCACTCTTAGGCAGATATTTGCTGTTGTGTCGATATGGTGATGACATAAACTAGGCCTCCGTCCCGTTGGTAGGTGGGGCTTGTTAGCATTTACAGGCTCTGACAATGGAAGAGTCTGTTTTCCCAGAGCCTCTCCCCAAATCTCTTCTTCCTGAACCAGCAGCCTGGGACCCAGCTGTGAAGTTGCCCTATCCACTGCCTGGAGAGTAAGAGGCTCTAAGAGCTACCAAATACCCCTTCTATCCTCACTCAATGCAGGGTTCTGGGTAAGGCTTTGCCAGCCAGCACCACCAGAGTAATCAGGCAGGGCTGGGAGCTGATTGCCTTTCAGGTATCTTTCTATGAGCCTCCGGGCATGTCTAGCATGCCTCAGCACTACTCCGCGGGTCTGCTCTCCAGAGGCTGCCTGTACTCCCTTCCCCCCACTACTTACGCAATTCTCTTCCCCAGGAGTGTGCTTTGTTAGCCTGTATGGCTGGCGGAGGTGCCATGCCCAGACAGGTCTGGGTGTAGGGAAGCTGGCTTTCATGCACTTCCCACATGCTGTTGTTTGGGAAGCTGGGATTATTCAGAAACTCTGGTCACAGCCCACACAGAGGGCCACTACTGACAGTCTCTGACCTAGCCCTTACATCCGGGAATGCAGGCACCCAAGCCTGAAGCATCAGGTGGATCTACTTGCATACTGCCCATGCATGCTGACTGGGATACCAGGTGTAAACAAGGCAACTGCTCACCCACCTCTGCCAGGGTCTGCTGTTGGCATTAGTTCCACGTTGGTTGAGCTGTGTGCACACTCTCTCCTCACCTTGAGTGTCTCTGCCCTAGCCCAACTATTTTGGTGCCCCCAGCCCTCACTTTCTCTCAGTTCCAAGTGAAAGCAGCCTTGCATATGTCAGTGAAGAAAGCAGAATACTCCATTCTCTGTCTTATTTCCTTCAAAGTGGATTATATATTCAGCCTCCTTTTCACCCAATCATACCTTTGTTTGATGTATGTGTATTTCAGCTGCTCCTGAGATTGTTTTTCTTTCTCTAGTTGTTGAATTTGTTGAAGTTTCAGGAAGAGGTATCAAAAGCACTCCTCACAGTGCCATTTCTCTGATGTCACTCAACTCAGAGGCAATTTTAAAAAGTTGTATGGAGAGCAAATTGTTGTAAATTGATTCCATTTCCCCAGAGGCCTGTTACTTTTGTTTTCATTAGTTCTGACTGATCATGGCAGCACCTGTCAGTCTCTGCTCTCCTCTAACCCTTAGCTCACAAATTTCTCTGATCCCAGTCTCTCTGACAAGCTAATTTATAATTTTTTTATGTGGTTCCATTTATTGGAGGTGTTTATTTGTAAAGCAACTCAGAGACAAATTCTTACTTAAATTGTTTGTCTGCTTTGGAGAAGGGGATTTTTTTTAAAGGCATCTCTGGACATACTTACTGATACATGCAGATATCAGAAGGACAGCCTGAGCAGTGTTTCCATGGAGGATTTACCTAGAATCAAAAATGTAATCCTTAAATTAATAAGCCACTGCTTGGTGAGTAAATGACTGGTGGAACAGTCCCTTCAGTGAGTGTGCATAAAGCACCCTCCACATGGACTAACTGGGTGGTCTCCTTACAAGGTGTTTTGAGTAATGAAAAACACCTCCATCTCCCAGTTCAGTGAAAGCTGTGACAGCTCACACTGGCTCTAATCACAAAGGCCAATTAAGACTTCAATTCCAGATACCCCCTTGGCTCTAACTTGTGTTTATATTAATGATATAGTATGATCAGAAAGGAAGATAATAGATGGACTACATAGACTGACTGGTATTTCATTATTTATTTGTTTATTTATCAAATATATTCTGAGCACATAAGTGTAAGGTCAGTGGGCAATGAAGGAAGGTCACATGGGTATCCTAAACCCGGGAATTTAGCTAGAACCACCCACAGCCAAGTGCACCAAAAGAAACTTCCCAAGATCCCTTTGGAAAAGAGTGACACCTCTGTCAGCCAGTGAGATTTTACCACGTCATATTAGCTTGACCACCCTAGGAACCCTTTAAATATCATTCCTTGAGACTTGCCTAGTCTCTGTCCCCAGGGCTAGAGAACCTCATCAGACAGGAAGCACTCTGTACTCAATAAAGCCTTTTATTATTCCACACTTCATGGCTTCAACCCTTTTCTTCCTTCTTGGCGGGGAAAAATACCTTACATTTTGGTGCTAAAAACCTGGGAGGAGTTGAAGTCCACAAGGACCGTTCCTCTCCCTTCCCCTCCGAGAAAGAACCAGGATCTTTGTCCTTCCACCCACTTCAGTGTATGATGCGGTGAGTCCCCTGCCTCCAGTCTCCCCTCAGTTCTTTCCTTGGAGACTCCCTGTCCTGAAATCATAGCTACATCAGGGACCTCTTCTCGTTCTGAGTGCATGTGCCTGTGGAGACATCCCAAGCACATCCACTTTACCTTATCCATCCATGGCCAGAGCTTGAGTTTTGGAATGCTGATCCTCAACTCTGACCTCTTTGAGGACTGAGGGCAGCCATGGGGGAACAAAAATCTCCCTCCCTAAAGAAGAAACTGTTCTTCTTCTCTGTGGTGGCCAGGCCACAGAACCCACTGAATTAGCCTCCTGAAGGGACTTTTGGTTTTAACACCCTCACCAATTTAACTATCACCAAAAATGCTGGGAACTGATTGGAGATCTCTTATAGTCACACCTTCTAATTATTTGTGCACCTGTCCTTATTCTCTGTGCCTCCTGTTCTACCATGCAGGCCTTTTTCTGGCCAGAGAAACCTCACCTAAAACCTCCACTCCTAATCTTTTCTTCTCCGTGGACTCCCAATTCTCTTACCCTCCTGCCTGACCCCTGGGGCGTCCCTCTCTGGGAACTTCTCTCTGGTCCTTCTGTGGATCTCTTTCACTCAGGTCTCTTCCTTCTAAGAGTCCCCTCCCTTCACAAAATCCTGTTTCTTATTCACCACTACCAGTCTCTCTTTCTCCTCCCATGCTGGCCAGGGGCCCCTCCCTTCTCCACTGTGTTCTTAACCCCTCCTCCATCAGGCCATACTCCACCTACTATTGGCTCTTACACCAGTTTGCAGGATCCCAAGGCCCAACCCCAATTTTCTTGCAGGAAATTCTGGCTCTTTCCTGCCTTTGGCTCCAGCATTTTCTGCCAGATCTGGGTTCCAGGGTCCCCATGAGCCCCCCTCCTCTTATTCTCGACCCCCAAACCCCTATCCAGAACCTGTGAACATGGCATTTAAAGTTTTTAACGGTCCCAACTAGTCAAAACAGGCCAAGGCTGTTTGCCAGGCCCGCATGCAGCAGAAGGTAATGCTCCAAACCCAGACTCTTGTGGCAGCCCTAAGGCCAGAAGAGCAACAGAGCAAGGCACAGGAAGTGCCCGACCCAAGTCTAGACCACAAAGAAAATCCCACCAACAGCTTGATTTAAGTGTGGCAAGCAGGACCACTGGTCCCAGCAGGGGCCCTGCCCGTGGTTGCCCACTTAGCCCTGCCCTGACTGCAAGCAGCCTGGTCACTGGTGGAGCAATTGTCCCTTTGGGCAACAGGCTTTTCTTTGGTGCCTCTATGTGGAGGACAAGCTGCCCAACTGGGAAGGCCAATCCAGCCAGGTGGGTGCATTGCTCAAACTCCTAGGACACGGCCTGGACTTGGAGAACCCAGGGTATGCTGCAACTAGTGGGTAAGTCCATCTCATTTCTTGTGGACACAGGGCTACCTTCTCTTTTTGCCATCACACCCTGGACCTCTAATTCCCTCACAGGTCTCGGTTATGGGAATGGATGGGACCCTTTCCTTTCCCCTTTTTATGCCACTCCTGACATGCAGTTTTGCCTCAAACTTGCCTCCATACACGACCACTGGCAGTTGGAACCACTGGACTCCATCCATCTCCAGCTCTCTAAAAGGTTAGACCCTGCAAAGCTCCCTATTACTCCTCTTTTTTTAAAAAAAATTCTTACAGGACTGCATCCGTGAAGTTTCTCCAGTCACGGCCAAACAGATGTTCTTCCTGACACCCCTCCAAGCCACCACCTTTTGATCTCCCCCTCCGTACGATGCCCCTTATCAGCAGGAAGTAGCCAGACAAATAAATGGCGTCCCTATTCTGTTTAAGACAAAAGGTCAGAATGTCAGGTCGGTGGGTAATGGAGGAAGGTCACGTGGGTATCCCAAACCCGGGAAGTTAGCTAGAACCATCCACAGCCAAGCGCACCAAAAGAAACTTCCCAAGATCCCTTTGGAAAAGAGCAACACCTCCATCAGCCAGTGAGATTTCACAACATCATATTAGCTCGACCACCCTAGGGACCCTTTAAAAATCTCTTGCACAGGTCACTCCTTGTGACTTGCCTAGCCTCTGTCCCCGGGCCTCATTGGGCAGGATGCACTGTACTCAATAAAGCCTTTTATTATTTCACACTCCATGGCTCTAGCCCATTACTTCTTTCTCAGTGGGGAAAAATACCTTACTTGGTGATTAAATGACTGATGGAACAGTCCCTTCAGTGAGTGTGCATAAAGCACCCTCCACATAGACTAACTGGGTGGTCTCCTTACAAGGTATTTCAAGTAATGAAAAACACCTCCATCTCCCAGTTCAGTGAAAGCTGCGACAGCTCACACTGGCTCTAATCACAAACTCCAATTAAGACTTCAATTCCAAATACCTCTTTGGCTCTAACTTTTGTTTATATTAATGATATACAGTGTGTCCATAAAGTCATGGTGCACTTTTGACCGGTCACAGGAAAGCAACAAAAGACGATAAAAATGGGAAATCTGCACCAAATAAAAGGAACCCCCCCCCCCAGTTTCTGTAGGATGATGTAGCAGCATGTGCTCATGCGCAGGTGATGATGTAACACCGTGTATATAGCAAAGCAGTCCACAACCATGCCAGTTGAGATGTGGATGGTACAGAGGAAAGTTCAGTGTGTCCTGTGGTTCGCTAAATTTGAATCCATGACCAAAGTGCTACATGAATATTGGTGCATTTATTTATTTATTTATTTATTTTTATAAATAAAATTCTATTTTAATGGGGTGACATCAATAAATCAGGGTACATACATTCAAAGAAAACATTTCCAGGTTATCTTGTCAATCAGTTCTGTTGCATACCATCACCCGAAGAGAGATCATCCTCCGCCACGCTCCATCCAGTTCTCTCTGTACCCCTCCACCTCCCCCTCTCCCTCCTTCCCTCCCCCCACCCCCTGTAACCACCACACTCCTGTCCATGCCTCTTAGTCTCGTTTTTATGTCTCACCAATGTATGGAATCCTGCAGTTCCTGTTTTTTTCTGATCCGCTTATTTCACCCTGCACAATGCTACCAAGACTTCACCATTCTGCTGTAAGTGATCCGATGTCATCATTTCTCCTAGCTGAATAGTATACCATGGTGTATATGTGCCCCATCTTCTTCATCCAGTCCTCTATTTTTTTTACAGTGATTAAAAACCTTTAAGCAAACTCTTGGCCAATACAGCAAGAATCCCTAAAAGAGTAGTGTCCTTAACATGTTCCCCAAGTCCAAGTTGGCCCCATCACCATGCCAAATCCCTGAAAAATGCAACCCAACCACAGTTCAGTCTGTTAGGAGCTGTCACAGGGAGCAGGAGTCCAGGAAAGTTCCCCACAGGAAAAGTCCGCATGGCACTGGAATTGTTGTCACAACTCTATACTTTGAAGTTCACATCCAAGTCCCAATGACCGCTGCTTCTAGCTGGTAATGATTCAGGTAGGCTGGAAAAAGCCATTTGCAGCATGCGTGGATATGAAGCTTCTGTTCTCCACTGCCTGGAGAGTTGAGACCAGGTTGCTTTTCCCTGGAACTCTGTGACTGTGGCATGGTAAAGAGAACCTTGGGATACACTAAGCTGGGTGGCAAAGGTAAATTCATAATACAAGTTGGCAAAAGAAGGAAAGAGAGCTCTAAATTAGGAGTAGGTCCCAGCCTGAAATATGAGTGGGGCATTGAGGTAGGAGTGATAAAGGAAACACTATATATTAAGCAAAGCAGCAGAAAATAGGACTATCAACACCCATGACAGAGATCTTTGAGGGAAGAATAAAGAACCTGACTATTCAGGCAAAACATAGTTAAGTGGCCCTTGTGCTAATGAGATCAGTTTACCTGCTTCTTGGAAGAAATACCCTAAGCTCATCCACAGTGTCATCTTTGGGGCCAACGGCCCTGGGCACCTTTAGCCTTCAGTGGCAAACCCCAGCATTCTGGGCAAGGTTAGGTCATAGGTAGCTGGAGCAGGGCTGGAAGAGACTGAACCCTCCCTTAGAGGAGCGAGGGGGAAACCCACCTTCCAGTGTCCCTGTTTCCTCACAGCAGAGGCATGTAAACCTGGCAGGCTTTAGCTCAGTGACCTTCCTTTCCACTATTGAAGCAGGACCCAGATGGCATCCTATGAGACCCCTTTGGGGCGTTGGAGCCTTTAAGGGTGTATCCTAAAAGCTGGTAGTTCCCCTGATCTCTATTGGGCTTTTTCTGCCTCTAGGTATCTTAAAAGCCATTCTCAGAAGGTCTCGCTGAGGGGTTTGAGGATCCCCATCCGCCTATATAAAACTTTTCCATATGTCTGGAGCTATTTGGAAAAAGACAAAACAGTGTTATTAGCTAGATCTAATAAAGAAGGTAGTAGTTTGCAGGCGAAAAAGATTTGGTGTCTCCTGTTCATCAGCATTCAAAAGAAATGTAAATTTTTTTTTTTAAGTAAAAAGCATGATGGTAGACCTGTCAGAGTCATTGGCCTGGTGTGCAGGATTCCCGGGTTCGATTCCTGGCCAGAGCATACAGGAGAAGCGCCCATCTACCTCTCCACCCCTCCCTTTCTCCTTCCTCTTCGTCTCTCTCCTCCCGCCCGCAGCCAAGGCTCTACTGGAGCAAAGCAACACCGGACACTAAGGATGGCACCATGGCCTCCGCCACAGTCGCTAGAATGGCTCTAGTTGTAACAGAGCAGCACCCCAGATGGGCAGAGCATTCCCCCCTGGTAGGCATGTCAGGTAGATCCCAGTCAGGCACATGCAGGAGTCTGTCTGACTGCCTCCCCATCTCCATCCTCAGAAAAATAAAAAAATAAATAAATAAAAGAAAAAATACTACAAAAAAAGGGGGGGGGGAGGCATTCCCTTGTGCTAAAGCTCCAGGGAGCATGGAGTGAGATTGAGTATGTCCTATGAAACATGGAGCTCTATGTTGACATATAAGTCTTTGAAGAAGGAGGAACTGCTGAAATAGTTCATCAGCATTTGTCCCTAAGACAGCAGTCTTTATAGTTGGAACACCATACGTAAATATTTGTTGTCTGTCTATAGATTAAGGAGGAAATATGGCAAATGCTGAAAAAGCCATGATCTTTGTGCCCCTCCCCTCCCCCAACCCCCTCCCTCTCCTCCCCCCACCCTGTAACCCCAACACTGTTGTTCATGTCTCTGAGTCTCATCTTTATGTCCCACTTATGTATGGAATCATATAGTTCTTAGTTTTTTCTGATTTACTTCTTTCACTCAGTATAATGTTATCAAGGCCCATCCATGTTGTTGTAAAAGATCCTATGTCATCATTTCTTATGGCTGATTAGTATTCCATAGTATATATATACCAAAGCTTTTTAATCCACTCGTCCTCTGATGGACACTTGGGCTGTTTCCAAATCTTTGCTATTGTGAACAATGCTGCCATAAACATGGGGGTGAATTTCTTCTTTTCAAACAGTGCTATGGTGTTCTTGGGGGTATATTCCTAACAGTGGTATAGCTGGGTCAAAAAGGCAGTTCGATTTTTAATTTTAATTTTTTTTTTTTTGTATTTTTCTGAAGCTGGAAACGGGGAGAGACAGTCAGACAGACTCCCGCATGCGCCCGACCGGGATCCACCCCGCACGCCCACCAGGGGCGATGCTCTGCCCACCAGGGGGCAATATTCTGCCCCTCCAGGGCGTCGCTCTGCCGCGACCAGAGCCACTCTAGCTAGGGCCTGGGGCAGAGGCTAAGGAGCCATCCCCAGCGCCCGGGCCATCTTTGCTCCAATGGAGCCTTGGCTGTGGGAGGGGAAGAGAGAGACAGAGAGAAAGGAGGGGGGGTGGAGAAGCAAATGAGCGCTTCTCCTATGTGCCCTGGCTGGGAATCGAACCCGGGTCCCCCGTACGCCAGGCCGATGCTCTACCGCTGAGCCAACCGGCCAGGGCCTCGATTTTTAATTTCTTGAGGAATCTCCATACTGTTTTCCACAGTGGCTGCACCAGTCTGCATTCCCACCAGCAGTGCAAGAGGGTTCCTTTTTCTCCACATCCTCGCCAGCACTTATTCTGTGTTGTTTTATTGATGAGCGCCATTCTGAATGGTGTGAAGTGATACCTTATTGTGGTTTTAATTTGCATTTCTCTAATCATTAGTGATGTTAAACATTTTTTCATATGCCTGTTGGCCATCTGTGTGTCCTCTTTGGAGAAGTGTCTATTCATTTCTTTTGCCCATTTTTGGATTGGATTGTTTGTCTTCCTGGTATTAAGTTTTACAAGTTCTTTATAAATTTTGGTTATTAACCCCTTATCAGACGCTATGTCAAATATATTCTCCCATTGTGTAGTTTGTCTTTTTATTCTGTTCTTATTGTCTTTAGCTGTGCAGAAGCTTTTTAGTTTGATAAAGTCCCATTTGTTTATCCTGTCTTTTATTTCATTTGCCTTTGAAGACAAATCAGCAAATATATTGCTGCAAGAGATGTCAGAGAGCTTACTGCCTATGTTTTCTTCTAAGATGCTTATGGTTTCACGGCTTACATTTAAGTCTTTTATCCATTTTGAGTTTATTTTTGAGAGTGGTGTAAGTTGGTGGTCTAGTTTCATTTTTTTGCAGATAGCTGTCCAGTTTTCCCAACACCATTTGTTGAAGAGGCTGTCTTTAATCCATTGTATTGTCTTACCTCCTTTGTCAAATATCAGTTGTCCATAGAGCTGTGGGTTTATTTCTGAGTTCTCTGTTCTGTTTCATTGATCTATGTGCCTGTTCTTATGCCAGTACCATGTTGTTTTGAGAACAATGGCCTTATAATATAACTTGATATCTGGAAGTGTGATATCTCCCGCTTTTTTCTTCCTTTTCAAGATTGCTGAGGCTATTTGTGTTCTTTTTTGGTTCCATATAAATTTTTGGAATATTTGTTCTATGTCTTTGAAGTAAGTCATTAGTATTTTAATTGGTATTGCATTGAATTTATAAATTGCTTTGGGTAATATAGACATTTTAATGATGTTTATTTTTCCTAACCATGAGCATGGTATATGCCTCCACTTATTCGTACCTTCCCTGATTTCTTTTATCAATGTTTTATAATTTTTCGAGTACAAGTCTTTAATCTCCTTGGTTAGATTTTTTCCTAGGTACTTTATTTTTTTTGGTTGCAATGGTAAAGGGGATTGATTCCTTGATTTCTCTTTCTGACAGTTCATTATTAGTGTATAAAAAGGCCTCTGATTTCTGAGTATTGATTTTATATCCTGCCACCTTGCTGAATTCATTTATCAGGCCTAGTAGATTTTTGACTGAGACTTTAGGGTTTTCTATATACAATATCATATCATCTGCAAATAATGATAGTTTTACTTGTTCTTTTCCAATTTGGATGCCTTTTATTTCTTTTTCTTGTCTGATTGCTGTGGCTAGGACTTCCAGAACTATGTTGAATAAGAGTGATGAAAGGGGGCACCCCTGCCTTGTTCCTGATCTTAAGGGGATTGCTTTTAAATTTTGCCCATTGAGTATGATGTTTGCTGTGGGTTTGTCATAGATGGCCTTTTTCATGTTGAGGTATGTTCCCTGTATTCCCACTTTGCTGAGAGTTTTGATCATGAATGGGTGCTGGACTTTATCAAATGCTTTTTCTGCATCTATTGAAATTATCATGTGGTTTTTCTCCTTTCTTTTGTTTATGTGATGAATCACATTGATTGATTTGCAAATATTGTACCAGCCTTGCCTCCCAAGAATAAATCCTACTTGATCATGGTGTATGATTTTTTCCATATATTGCTGGATCCGGTTTGCTAATATTTTGTTGACGATTTTTGCATCTAAGTTCATCAGGGATATTGGCCTATAATTTTCTTTTTTTGTGTTGTCTTTGCCTGGTTTTGGAATCAGAATTGTTCTAGCCTCATAAAAGGAGTTTGGAAGTATTCCTTCCTCATGAATTTTTTGAAATAGCTTGAGAAGGATAGCAGTTAGTTCTTCTTTGAATATTTGGTAGAATTCACTTGTGAAGCCATCAGGCCCAGGACTTTTTTGGGGGGGAGTTTTTTGATAGCTGTTTCAATCTCATTTGTTGTAATTGGTCTGTTTAGGTTTTCTGATTCTTCCAGATTGATTTTTGGAAGATTATATGGTTCAAGGAAATTGTCCATTTCATCTAGGTTGTCTAGTTTTTTGGCATACAGTTCTTCATAGTATTTTCTTACAATATTTTGTATTTCTGTTGTGTCAGTTGTTATTTCTCCACTCTCGTTTCTAATTTTATTTATTTGAGTCCTCTCTATTTTTTTCTTAGTGAGTCCTATTAAAGGTTCATCGATCTTGTTTACCTTTTCAAAGAACCAGCTCCTGGTTTCATTGATCCTCTGTATTGTTTCTTTAGCCTCTATGTCATGTATTTCTGCTCTGATCTTTATTATTTCCTTCCTTCTACTAGCTCTGGGCTTTACTTGCTGTTCTTTTTCTAGTTCTTTTAGATGCAGGGTTAAGTTGTTTATTTGAGCTTTTTCTAGCTTCTTGAGGTATGCCTGTAATGCTATAAACTTCCCTCTCAGGACTGCTTTTGCTGTGTCCCATAAATTTTGAGTTGATATATGCTCATTATCGTTTGTTTCTAGAAATTTTTTAATTTCTTTTTGATCTCAATGTTAGCCCATTCATTGTTTAATAACGTGCTTTTTAATTTCCAAGTGTTTGAATGTTTTTCAATTTTTCTATTGTGGTTGATTTCTAGTTAATGCCATTTTGATCAGATAAAGTGCTCGATATGATTTCAATCTTCTTAAATTTGTTAAGACCGCTTTTCTGCCCTAACATGTGTTCTATTCTAGAGAATGTACCATGAGCACTTGAAAAGAATGTATTAATATATTCTGCTGTTTTAGGGTGAAAGATTCTGAAGATATCTATTAAATCGAGTTGATCTAATATGTCCTTTAATTCTGCTATTTCTTTGTTAATTTTCTTTCTTGAGGATCTATCTAATGATGTTAATGGGGTATTGAAATCCCCTACTATTATAGTATTGCTGTTGATCTTGTTCTTTAAGTCCATCAAAGTCTGCTTTATATATTTAGGTGCTCCTATATTAGGTGCATAGATATTTATAATGGTTATATCTTCCTTTTGGATTGCTCCCTTTATCATTATGTAGTGACCTTCTTTATCTCTAACTATGGTCTTTGTTTTAAAGTCCATTTTGTCTGATATAAGTATTGCTACCCCAGCTTTTTTTTATTTCCATTTGCATGAAATATTTTTTCCCATCCTTTTATCTTCAGTCTGTGTGCATCTTTTGATTTAAGGTGTGTCTCTTGTAGACAGCATATGTATGGGTCCTGTTTTCTTATCCACGCAGCTACCCTATGTCTCTTGATCGGATCATTTAATCCATTAACATTTAAGGTTATTACTGATATGTAATTGTTTATTACCATTTTTTTTCTTTGAAACGGTATTCCTTTTTTGCTATATTCTTTTTTTCCTTTGATCTGTTTACAACAGGTCCCTTAGCATTTCTTGCAGCCTTGGTTTGGTTGCAGTTAAATCCTTGAGGTTATTTTTCTCTGTAAAGTTTTTTATTTCTCCTTCAATTTTAAATGATAGCCTTGCTGGATCAAGTAGTCTTGGTTGTAGGTTCTTGTTCTGCATTCCTTTGAATGTTTCTTGCCATTCCCTTCTGGCCTCAAGTGTTTCTGTTGAGAAGTCAGAAGTCATCCTTATGGGGGCTCCTTTGTAGGTGATAGTCTTTTTTTCTCTAGCAGTTTTTAATATTTTCTCTTTATCATTTAGCTTTGGTAATTTAATTATGATGTGTCTTGGTGTTGGTTTCTTTGGGTTTTTCCTTAATGGAGTTCTCTGTGCTTCCTGAACATGTGAAATGTTTTCCTGCCTTAATTGGGGGAAGTTTTCCGCTATAATATGTTTGAACAAAGTCTCTATCCCTTGTTCTTTCTCTTCTTCTTCAGGAACCCCTATGATGTGGATGTTATTTCTCTTCATGTTGTCACAGAGCTCTCTTAGAGTTTCCTCAGACTTTTCGAGTCTCTTTTCTTTTTTCTGCTCTGCTTCCTTGCCTTTATTTATTGTGTCCTCTAACTCACTGATTCGATTCCCTGCTTCATCCATCCTGCTTTTAATTCCTTCCATAGTATTCTTTATTTCAGATATTGTATTTACCATTTCTGACTGATTCTTTTTTATTATTTCAATGTCCATTTTTATATTTGTTATCTCTTTATTTAGGTTTTCGTAATGGCCATCTATGGTTGTTCTAATATCTTTGAGCATCCTAACAATCGTTATTTTAAACTCTGCATCTGGTAATTTGGTTATATCTGATTCACTTAGGTTCTTTTCTGGGGATTTCTCTTGGTTTATTTGTGTTGTATTTCTCTGCCTCCCCATTTTCTCTTCACGGGAGTGACTGTGATCACGTGCTCGGGTGCACAAGGGTTGGTGGCCTTGGCCTTTGCCCTGCCCCCATGTGTGACGTTATGCTCGGTCCTGAGGGCACTGGCGAGCACCTTTGCTCAGCTGCGGGTCTCCGCCTGTTTCCGAGCTTTCGCCCTGCCTTTGCAGGATGATCCCACTCAAGGAACAGCTGCTAGCCTTGGCTCTACCACCAGGAAAGGCTGCGTGCCCAAGCTCAGCTTCTTAGCGGAACTCCGCCTCTTCTGGGCTTTTGGCTCCACCCCCGCGGGAGGAGCTGGCTACCAAGTCAGACCGCAAGCCTGGGTTGCACGGGCGGGGCAGGGCTGTGCTCCTCTGCCCTTGCTCCGAGGCTGGTCTCCACCCTTTTTGGGGTTCCTGCCCTTCTCCCGGAGGCTGGATTACAGGCAGCTGAGCTTTACTGCTTTTGCACGCCCCTTTCTCCCCAGCCAGGCAAGATTGAGCTCACACCTGAGCCCAGTGGTGGCCAGCCAGCTTCTGCCCCTGCCAGCAGAACAAGGCATTTGTCTCCTGCTGCCGCCCGCTCTCCGGTGCGCCCTCAGCCACATGGGTGGGGGCGTTCCAGCTCAGACCCTAAGACTCACTACTGTAGACCTGAAAGCTCCCTCTTTCTATGCGACTCTGCTCTGAATGCTGCGGGGAGCTTGTTTGGCTGCTCTCCTGCTTCACTTTGCTGCTATTGCTGTTTCCGGGGGAAATATTCACTTCAGCTTTGGGGAGTGACTCGTCCCAGGGTTTAGGGTGGCTATCTCCCAAAATGTTTCTCCCTATGCCTCCTAGATTACACCCTCTTCCTGTTACTCTTGTCCTCTCCTCACTCCCCCTGTCCCCAAGAGCCCCAGGTGATTGTTTTTGAGAGAGATGTTCTGCACGGTCCCTTTAAGAAGGATCCTGGGTCTGAGAAATCAGACTCTCTCACAAACAGTATCCTGACTTGTTTCCAGCTAAATACTGTCCTTACGCCTTTTCTGAGCTCTGGGGCTGCAGGCTGGGGCTTTGTTCCTGGAGCTCAGGACCCTTTCCTCTCTGCTAAACTCACTTCCCGCCACGCGAGTCTCTCCCTGCTGCCGTTCACTCCAAGGAGCTGGGCAGCCCTCTTTGTGTTTCTGCGTTTCTGCTTTTCCTACCCGTCTCGGTGTGGCTTCTTCAGTGTTCCTTGGTTGAAGAGTCCTCTTAGTTTAGTCCAAAGTTGTTTTTTTCAGATAATAGTTCATAAAATTAGTTTGTGATCCACTTTGGTTCTGGGAGGTAGATGCTGGTATGTCTGTCTACTCCAGCGCCATCTTGTCTCCTCAATATTGGTGCATTTATAATGAAGTGCCACCACATAGGAATAACATTACTCAGTGGGATAAGTAGTTGAAGGAAACTGGCAATTTGGTGGAGAAACCCAATTCTGGTAGGCTATCAGTCAGTGATGAGTCTGTAGATGCTAATCGGGATAGCTACCTAAGGAGCCCTTAAAAACCTGTGCATGAGCCCACATTGAACTGCACTGAATAGGTATGAAACTGGGAGAGTTTTCCTTTTATTTGGTACAGATTTCACATTTCTATCATCTTTTGTTGCTTTCCTGTGACTGGTCAAAAGTGCACGATGACTTTAAGGACACACTGTAGTATGATTAGAAGGGAAGATAATAGATGGGCTATATAGACTGACTGATATTCCATTATTTATTTATCAAATATATTCTGAGCACATGAGTGGTCATTTCTTTTTTTCCTCTGAAGTATTTTTCTTTTGAAAATTTTCTTTTGTTTCTTATTGCCTTTCTTCCTTTCTTCTTTACTTTTACCTTGTCTTTTCAAGACAAAGTATCTGTGTGATGTTAACTCTTAAGCTCCATGCAGGACACACATCAGTAGAAAGGACCAGGTGAAGGGGTCATCTGGTGAGTTACTTAAACCAAATGTACTAAGCATGACTTTCTATTTTGATGCTTTGACATTTTGGGGCCCTGCTGGCACTTGGAGGGACTGACCCTCCCAAAGTTATCTAAAGTCTTGAGAGTGAGAGCAAACTCTCCAGGGAGGGCACCTTTCATATGCAAAACAACCTACACAGAGGCCTACTCCCCAACTCCCTTCTTTTTCTAGCTCTTCCTTTCCAGGGCAATATTTCAATGACCAGGACAGACCCTCTGCCCCATAGTCAGCTGAAATATAAATTGGCCAATTCAAAACCCATTTACCCTGCCTATTGGTACCTGGTTCCTTCCTGTAGAAATGGCAATACAAGTCCTTGGTGCATTTCCCACTCATTACCTCTGCCTGGTGACTGGCCTGCATGAGTCATGCACTTCCTGTGTCCAGGCATCTGGCAACATTTTCCTCCATGACTGTCATTTCCATGTCTGCATGTCTTACCATATGTAATGAAAAGAAGTCCCAGCTGTGTTTTAAAGCCTAAATACTTGGAATAATGTAAAAGATGAGATGTGAGTTTGCCCATCTTTTAGATTCCCTTCCCAGGGCCATGCAGGAGTCAGATCTGGCCACTGTGATATGAAAAAAGTAAATCCAGAGGACACTTACCAATGACAAAAAAAGAAAGAAACAAACAAAACAAAACAAAAAACACAGGCAAAGCAAGAGATACGTTAAGAGATACCTAGTGCCCAGCCTCTGAGCTGCATAACTTCCTGCCCCGTTAGAGGAAGGCAAAGCTGTGCCTCCCAGCCAGGTAAGCCAAACCAGAGTAGCAGCCTGTCAGTCATAGGAGACACATCCTCCCTTGGCACTGAGAGATGCAGATGTGTGAGCAGATTCTCACCTTTTCAGAGCTCAGACCCTGTCTCAAAAGTGTGGGGGTAGGAAGGAGCAAGAAAGTGAGGTGTTTGCATGTATATAACCCTTTAAAAACCACTTGAAATAATATCAAGGAAAGAAAAATGAGCTGGTGAGTTGAATTTTTAGCAACAGATATACACTCAATCATGACTGTACTTAATTTCTCAGCAAAATGTTAGGTACTCAACAAAAAACACTGGAAAATGAAGGTGGAAGGCAGGGGGTACCATTCTCAAGATGCTAGCTATCAAGCACACCATCATATTTTTACAGTAGTCCAGATCTTTGACACTCACTGATACTCACCAGTTCTCAAACTCCAAAGGTTTGCAAAATGTAGACCTCTAAAAGAAACTTAAGGCACCCCATTACTTTCAAATTTCTATACTCGGCCCAGACCCACACTGTACTCATTTCCAAAACAAAATGACTCGAGAATTTGAAGAACCTCCGTAATACCAAGTCACTCTTTCATTCACACACACAATGAATTAGGGTTCCCGTGTTCAGCATCAGTCAGGTGTGTGTCAGAGAAGGCCATAAATAAAAACACCAAGTCCGACAGTTGGCCAGAACCTCAGGAAAGTCTATTTTCAATTGGATAGAATAGAGCTGTACCAACCTGTTCAGCACACTCTACTGTGTGAAAGGAGAAACTAGAAAATGTCTAAGATAAATACGGCTGTGATTAGCAAGAAGTTGTTCCTTCACTCTTTATCCATTAGTGAAATTATTAGTTTCTTTTTTTTCTTTAAGTGAGAAGCAGGGAGGCAGAGTGACAGACTCCCACATGCTCCCTGACCGAGATCCACTCAGCATGCCCCCCTTTCAGGCAATGCTCTGCCCATCTGGGGCCATTGCTCCATTGCTTCACAACTGACTTATTTTAGCCAAGTGAGGTCATGGAGCCATCCTCAGCACCTGGGGCCAACTTGCTCCAACCAAGCCATGGCTGTGGGACAGGAAGAGAGAGATAGTGAGAGAGAGAGAGAAAAGGGAAGGGAGGTGGAGAAGCAGATGAGCGCTTTTCCTGTATGCTCTGACTGGGAATTGAACCCAGGATGTCCATTCACCAGGCCAATACTCTACCACTGAGCCAACTGGCCAGGGCTTACTTTTTTTTTAAATGTTAAAATAATTATTTTTATTAAACACTGTTATGTCAGCAGTGTTTCCAGTTGGACAGTAGTCAAGATTTAGGAATTTTTTATGCACATGATCACCCTAAGGGATAAAAGGCCTCCAATCCATTTGTGAATTGTTAGCCTGGTTTACTCTTTTGATGTTTCAGAATTTGAGGATGCTGTAAGTAAGAGAAATCTTAGAGATCTCCTTTACAGAGAAGAGAAATGCACATACACATGCAAAAATTTCAAGAATAAGCAATCATTCTGAGCACTTAGAGCACCCACCACATGCGAGATGCAACAACCCTATGACGAAGAACCTGTACTGCCTCCATTTCATATGAGAGAAACCAAGAGAGGCTAAGGAAGCTGTCCAGGAGGACACAGCTGGGATGAGGAGCTGCCAAGTTTCACTGGCCTGTAGACCTCTGCCCTTCAGCCACAGGGCTGGACCACGGTAAGCTATTGTGCTGGGCCACAGTGAACAGTGGGGCCAGAATGAGGAGCCAGCTGGTCCAACTCCCTTTAGTTCTCCTGCTACACACGGTGGCCAACAGAGTTGCACAGTGAGAATATAAGTCCTTTACTTTCAGTCCAGATTATGAGCTTCTGGAGAAGACACTAGGTTTCTTCCCATTGTATACCCAACACGTACTATAGCCAGGTCTTTGGTTATTGACCAGTTAATATTTGTTGAATGAGAAAATAAATGAGTTTCTTTCCTCATGATCAAAAGTCATGATCCCTTTGACAATTTTCAAGTAAACAACAAAATACAATTGATTTCTAGAGATAAAAGCACTGGATACAATTCAGCTTCCAAAAATACCCATGCATCCACTTGAAAAGAAGAGTCATTTCAAACTATCATCAATGTCCCACCCTCCCTAACATGTACATTAGGCACCAAGTTGGACAAAAGGAGTGCAGGGTAATTACAGGGTTGTCTTGGACAAGATGCTTGAATTTAAATGAGGCTCAGCATCACTAGTGACAGATTCCTGGCCTTTGTCTCAGACATCACTCAGTTGAGGGATAGAGTGGAGAGCTGCAACTGAAAATACTAAAACAACAGAAGAATATATTCAAATAAGTTTCTTTTTGCCTAAGGGAAACTACAGAATGCAAAGTTGATTATTCAATATATAACTTCCAAAAATAATTCCATGATATAGAAGAGTTCTCATTAATTTAATATAATGTACTCAGTTCATTTTGTTTTTTTTTTCAAAATCATAGCCATCCAATCTCCAAACACACATTGTATCAGACTAATTAGGTGTTATTTTCTTACCCAGATTTGTAGCTTTATTAACAGAGGGTTATTTTCTGGAAGAAAGTGATATGGTTGGAAGAATTAAGAACAGGACAACTGAAGACAGACTTCCTGAGCTCAAATCTTTGTCCTGCCATTCGGTAGTCCCCAACCTTTTTGGGCCACAGACTGGTTTAATGTCAGAAAATATTTTCACAGACCGGCCTTTAGGGTGGGACGGATAAATGTATCAAGTGACCGAGACAAGCATCAAAAGTGAGTCTTAGATGGATGTAACAGAGGGAATCTGGTCATTTTTAAAAAATAAAACATTGTTCAGACTTAAATATAAATAAAACAGAAATAATGTAAGTTATTTATTCTTTCTGTGCAGACTGGTACCAAATGGCCCATGGACCGGTACTGGTCCATGGCTCGGGGGTTGGGGACCACTGCTGCCATTTACCAACTGTGGGACTTGGGCAAGTAATTTCATACCTTTGTACTTCATTTCCCTTAACTGTAAATGGAGATGATAATAAGAGAACCAAAGTACCCAATCCCATAGAGATGCTCTAAAAATGGATAAAATGATTCATGTAAAGCTGAAAACAGTACTTAGCTCAACAAAAGTTAAACATTATTGATTTTCTGTCATTATCAATTTACTCTATTTCTTTAGATCTCATTTGAAATAATGTGAGTTGGCCTGACCAGGCAGTGGCGCAGTGGATAGAGCATTGGACTGGGATGCAGAGGACCCAGGTTTGAGACCCTGAGATCACCAGCTTGAGCACAGGCTCATCTGGTTTGATCAAAGCTCACCAGCTTGGACCCAAGGTTACTGGCTTGAGCAAGGGGTTACTTGGTCTGCTGAAGGCCAATGGTCAAGGCACATATGAGAAAGCAATCAATGAACAACTAAGGTGTCACAACGAAAAACTGATGATTAATGCTTCTCATCACTCTCTGTTCCTGTCTGTCTGTCCCTATCTATCTCTCTTTCTGACTCTCTCTCTGTCTCTGTAATAATAATAATAATAATAATAATTATAATGTGGGTTTAGAGGAGTCTACCATTCAAAAGTTAGCTTTGAGCCCTGCCCAAGTAGCTCAGTTGGTTGAAGTGGCATCCCAAAACACCAAGGTTTCCAGTTCAATCCCCTGTTAGGCACATTAAAAAATCAGCCAATGAATGCATGAATACATGCAATTATAGCAGGAATCGATCCAACAGAGGATAGACACTCAAATAACTTAATCAATAAAGGAAGTAGAATTTATTAAAGCCAGTGGAGCATGTGGGGTTTGTAGCTCCAAAACACAAGCTATATATATACCTTTACAGTATCTAAGCAATGGACATGTGATTTTTTTGTTTAAGGTTTCCCAGGACTCAAGGAGAGGAAAGGGAAAGCTTCAGTGGGATAAGCAAGGGGGAAAGGGTTTCCATATCACTGGCCATAGTTACATACAGATCCTGCTATTCTTGCTGTGGGTCAAATAAGTTTATAAATATGATATATATGTCTGCTTGCTTATAGTTTGCATTGGGTGTGGGAGACAGGCTGTAAGCAGGCAAAGTCATTATACCCTAAGGCTTAGTTTTAAGGCTAACTCTTTCCCACCCTTTTAATACTAAAATCTTTTTAAAACTAAGCTTTTCCCCACACCCTTGACTGTTGCATGATATAGGTTGGTGTACTCTTATAAGGAATACCATTTATGCCTCAGATAAGTGACTTTGTATCAGAGACTTCCTTATTTGTATATTGGCTGAAAGGTTTTGATTTCTACACTATAAAATGGGCAGACCAGGGGCTTGCTCTCTCTCGGTTCCTGAAATTAGCATTGCAGGAGAGAAGCAGCCAAGATGGCAGAGTGCTGAAGGAGAAGCCAGTTTGGGCAGAGTTTGTGCAGAAAGAAGGAGATGGGGAACAGAGGTGAATAAGGCTCATGAGGTAAAAACCTTTGATTCTAGGAATACTTGGATGAGTCAGTGGCTTTAGGAGCCCTGAATGGAAAGGGAAGTGTTTTCCCACTGTGTGTATTTCTTGCCCACCAGGTGTGAGCTAGGATTAAAGGTAATGGCCCACCAGTTCTTAGCTCCATTGTTTTATTACCATCTGTTTGAATCAAATGCAAACCTGCACAGACCAGGCAGCTGTGATGGTGGCCATGGCTACTGGCTTTACACTTGCTTTGTATTGTAACTATGGGATATAGTTAATTTATTACTGGCTGACTTGTTTACCCCAGCTGGCTTCTTTCCCTTGTATTCTTTTCATTTCTTCCTTCTCAGGGAAGAGGGAGCCTGACCCACCTTCTTCAGAACAATTAATTAAACAACAAATTGATCTCTTGTTTTCTTTTTCTCTCTTTGTCTGTTTTCCCTTTCCTCTATCTCTTTAAAATCAATCAATAAATAAAAAACTTTTTAAACAATAAACCCCCCAAAAGTTAGCTTTGAGAAAGCTGTCATCTTTTTGCCATTTTTCTCTTAGAGATGCAAATTGGTTCTATTTCTACAAACCAGATCAGATGCTTTTGCCAAATGCCCAATATAAATGTACCTGGGATATTTCAGACTAAACTAAGAAATAAAAGTTTCATACCTAAATATAGAAATAATGAAAGTGATCAATTATGATGACTTACTATGCTTGGAAACATTATATAATTTTTAATTCTCACCACCTTGAAAGGTAGACATTATTATCTTCTTTTATGAATGTAAACTCTGAGGTTCTGAGAGGTTAATTGGCACCAGGTCACACAGCTAGAAAGTGACTAAGAGAGGTTTTGAACTCTGCTTTTTCTGACCAAAGCCCACATTATATTACAAATACACTCCTTCCTTAGACAATGGTTCTCAGCCCTGACAATGCATTAGAAACACCTGGGGAGCCTTTGCATACTACCAGTACCCAAGACTAACCCATCCAAAATAGTTGAATCATAGCCTCAGTGGGTGGAGAGAAAATCCCAGCACCTGTGATTCATAAAGCTTTCCAGGTCGTTCTATTGTGCAGTCAAAATGAAGAAGTGCTTACTCAGATTCTGCTGTCTGTCTGAATTGTAAGGGATTAATTTAAAGGAGTGCCTTTGGAATGAGCTAGTTTGTTATTTAGTTTAAAGCAACTTAAATGGAGACTCATTGGCATCATTTTCACAATGCCTAATTTTTCTTTCTTCTATAGAAAGTCATCCATCGAAATTTGGATGAAGAATCCCTCATCACTTACTCTCATTTTATCTAAATTATGAGCCAAACAATGGCTTCTGGTGATTTCTTTTTCATTCAAGAAGCATTTTTAGAGTCTTCTTTGTCCTTGTTATTTGTTATTAAATACATAAGAAAAATGAGGCAATGTTGTTCTAAAGGAAAGAGAGAGCATTATTGCAACAAATACATAAAGCATTTTATTGATACTGGGTATTATAAAATTCATCAAGTACATAGTGGCAACCAATGAACACATAACTGCTGTCCTCTTAAAAATTAGTCTAGTATAGAGACTAGAGAGCAACATGGAAATCAGTAAATAAATACATAATTACAAATTATGGTAAATGTTATGAAGAAAATATAACAGTGAGGTCTCCATTGGATTCAGTGGTCAAGGAAAATTTCCATGAAAAAGCTTCAAAATCATGAAACTAATTGATAGTTATATAGCTGGGGTCCTCAAATTACAGCTTGCAGGCCACATGCAGCCCCCTGAGGTCATTTATCTGGTCCCTGCCACACTTCTGGAAGGGGTACCTCTTTCATTGGTGGTCAGTGAGAGGAGCACAGGATGCAGATGCAAAGTGTGGTGTCGCTCACGTATAGTACTACTGCCGGTGACACGGGACACATGCATCATGGCTCCAGAAGTGCGTCATATCACTTGTTATGGCTAGCAGTTACAAATATAAAATTGAACATTGACCATCTCATTAGGCAAAAGCAGGCCCATAGTTCCCATTGAAATACTGGTCATTTTGTTGATTTAAATTTACTTGTTCTTTATTTTAAATATTGTATTTGTTCCCTTTTTGTTTTTTTACTTTAAAATAAGATATGTCCAGTGTGCATAGGTATTTGTTTATCTTCTTTTTTATATTTTGGCCCTACAATAGTCTGAGAGACAGTGAACTGGCCCCCTGTGTAAAAAGTTTGGGGACTCCTGTTATATAGTATACTCATACTGGTTAATTTCATAGCAATGAATATATCCAGTAAACACATTTTTAGGTATGACTTCTTTTTCTCAGCACAATATTTTTGAGATGCATCCATATCATCAAGTATATCAAAAGTTCATTTCTTATGACTCTTGGGGAAATGAGTTTGTAAGATATGATTTTTGAGTCTGCTCACTTTTATTGTTAAAAATGGCACTGCTGGGAAATTCCAAAATAACAGCGGAGTAGGCAGATGCACAGCCTCCCAGCTCACACCAACAAACTGGATTACAAATTAATTTAGGAACAATCAGCGTGAAAAACCAACTCTGGACTACAAGAACAGCTCTCAAAAACCAAGAACAAAGAAGAAGCCATACAGAGCCTGGTAGGGAGTGCCAAGGAGCAGTGGGTCACTCCTGCTTACAGAAATAAAGGGGGGGGGGTGAGCCTGAGAGCCCAGAATGGCTCTCATTCCAAAAAAAAAGAGTAGAAAATAACACTCACAGTCACTTGCCTGGGGACCTGGGAACGAGGTGTGTTGAAAGGGCTGGCTTATCTCTAAAAGGAAAGGGGGAAGAGAGAAACAGATGGTAAAAGGAGAGGAATGAATAAGAGGACCTGAGAAGTTGACCCATCCAGTGTTGGAGGCGGCCATAGCTGGGGTAAGGGTTCATCCTTCCACATAACACAAGACAAAAGTGGTTCTGGGTCATCCATCCCAAGATATCTCTCCAGGTCCAATCAGCACAACAAGACACAGCAGAAAACAAGAAGTGGGGAGGAGGGGCAGTAACACAGGTCTCCATAGATATCTGAGATACGCTTCCTCCTACTGAAGCTAAGAAAACACCCCATACCCAGAGAAAGTAACTGGTAGATCAGGCCTTCAGAGTTTCAGATTACACCCACCACATTTCTGCATACAGTTTCAAATAATCCCCATGCTGAGATCAGTAAACAAGACTACCAGATGTAAAGAAAACTGAGAATAAAACAAACAAATCAAGACTTCAAAGCAGCTCTACTAGAAAAGCCAAATCTGACAGTAGATACAAATAACAGCTGATGCCAACCCAAGAAGACCTAAAAATAACACAACTGAAAATTGGAGGCAGACAACACCAAGCCTAGACTCAACTAGCTCTACAAACAATACACCCAAACACACAGGCATAATGAGAAGAAAGAGAAGTGCAATCCAAATAAAACAACAAGAGAAACCTCCAGAAAATGAACTAAATAATATAAAAATAACCAAAATTTCAGATGTAAAGTTTAAAGTAATAATTGTAAGAATGCTTAGGAATCTTAGAACAACAATTAATGGCCATTATGAACACTTAAATAAAGAAATAGCAAGTGTAAAAAAGGACATTGAAATATTAAAAAAGAATCAGTCTGAGATGACAAATAAATATCAGAAATGAAGACCACAATGGAATGAATTAACAAGATGGATGAAGCTGAGGATTGAATCAGTGATTTGGAGGACAAATTGAACAAAGGCATAGAAGCAGAGCAAAAAAAGAAAAGAGACTCAAAAAGTCTGATGAAGTTCTTAGGGAGCTCTGTGACAACATGAAGAGAAATAACATCTTTATCATAGGAGTTCCTGAAGAAGAAGAGAAAGAACAAGGGATAGAGACTTTGTTCAATCATATTATAGCTTAAAACTTCCCTAAATTAATGCAGGAAAAGCTCTCACAAGTTCAACAGGAACAGAGAACTCCATTAAAGAGAAACCAAAAAAAATCTACACCAAGACATATCATAATTTAAATACCAAAGCTAAGTGATAAAAAGAAAATATTAAAAGCTGCTAGAGAAAAAAAGGCTATCACCTACAAAGGAGCCCCCATAAGGATGACTTCTGACTTCTCAACAGAAACACTTGAGGCCAGAAGGGAATGACAAGAAGTTTTTAAAGCAATGCAGAACAAGAGCCTACAACCAAGACTACTTTATCCAGCAAGGCTATTGTTTAAAATTGAAAGAGAAATAAACAACTAACCAGACAAAAAAAAAACTCAAGGAATTTATTAAAACCAAACCAATGTTGCAGGAAATGCAAATGTTATAAACAGATCAAAGAGGGAAAAGAATATAGCAAAAGAGGAATACAGCTTTAAAGAATAAAATGGCAATAAACAATTACATATCAATATTAACCTTAAATGTAAATGAATTAAATGATTCCATCAAAAGACATAGGGTAGCTGCATGGATAAGAAAACAGAACCCGTACATGTGCTGTCTAAAAGAGACACACTCTAAAATAAAAAAGCACATAGACTGAAGGTAAAAGAATGGGAAAAAATATTGGATGCAAATGAAAATGAAAAAAAAGCTAAGGTAGCAATACTTATATCAGACAAAATGTACTTTAAAACCAAGGCTATAGTAAGAGATAAAGAAGGCCACTACATAATGGTTAAGGGAGCAATCAAAAAGGAAGATATAACCATTATAAATATCTATGCACCTAATATAGGAGCACCTAAATATCTAAAGCAAACTTTCATAAATATAAAGGGTGAGATCAACAGCAATATTATAATAGTAAGGGATTTCAATACCCCACTAACAACACTAGATAGATCCGCAAGAAAGAAAATTAACAAAGAATCAGCAGATTTAAAGGACACACTACATCAACTGGATTTAAAAGATATTTACAGAACCTTTCACCCTAAAGCAGCAAAATATACATTCTTTTCAACTGCTTATGGTACATTTCCTAAAATAGACCACATGTTAGGGTACAAAAGTGGTCTCAACAAATTTAAGAAGATTAAAATCATATCATGTACTTTCTATGATCACAATGGCATGAAACTAGAAATCAACCACAACAGAAAAAACTGAAAAATACTCAATCACATGGAAACTAAATTGCAGGTTGATAGATAACAAATGGATTAACAATGAGATCAAAATAAGAAATAAAAAAATTCCTAGAAACGAATGATAATGAGCATACAACAACTCAAAATTTATGGGACACAGCAAAAGCAGTAATGAGTGGGAAGTTCATAGCACTACAGGCATACTTTAAGAAGCAAGAAAAAGCTCAAATAAACAACTTAACTCTGTATCTAAAAGAATTAGAAAAAGAACAGCAAGTAAAGCCCAAATGTAGTAAAAGGAAGGAAATAATAAAGATCAGAGCAGAAGTAAATAATGTAGAGGCTAAAGAAATAATACACACAATCAATAAAATGAGGAGCTGATTCTTTGAAAAGGTAAACAAGATCGATTAACCTTTAACTAGACTCACCAAGAAAAAAGAGAGAAGACTCAGATAAATAAAATTAGAAATGAGAGTGAAGAAATAACAATTGACAGAACATAAATAAAAAATATTGTAAGAAAAAAATACTATGAAGAACTGTATGCCAAAATCTAGACAACCTAGATGAACTGGACAAATTCCTTGAATCATATTATACAATCTCCAAAACTCAATCTGAAAGAGTCAGAAAACCTAAACTGACCAATTACAACAAATGAGATTGAAACAGTTATAATAAAAACTCCCAAAAAAGAAAAGTCCTGGACCTGATGGATTCACAAGTGACTTCTATCAAATATTCAAAGAAGAACTAACTCCTATCCTTCTGAAGCTATTTCAAAAAATTCAAGAGGAAGAAAGACTTCCAGGCTCCTATTATAAGGTGAGCATAATTCTGATTGCAAAACCAGGCAAAGAAAATGCAATATATATATATATATATATATATATATATATATATATATATATATATATATATATGCCAATATCCCTGATGAATTTTGATGCTAAAATTCTCAAAAAACATTAGCAAACCAGATCCAAAAATATATGAAAAAAATCATACACCATGATCAAGTGGGATTTATTCTGGGGAGACAAGGATGGTACAATATTTTCAAATCAATCAATGTGATTCATTACATAAACAAAAGAAAAGAGAAAATCCACATGATACTTTCAATAGATGCAGAAAATGCATTTGATAAAATCGAGCACCCATTCATGATCAAAACTCTTAGCAAAATGGGAATACAAAGAACATACCTCAACATGATAAAGGCCATCTATGACAAACCCACAGCAACATTATACTCAATGGGCAAAAACTAAAAGCAATCCCCTTAAGATCAGGAACAAGGCAGGGTTGCCGCCTTTCACCACTTTTATTCAACATAGTTCTGGAAGTCCTAGCCACAGCAATCAGACAAGAAAAAGAAATAGAATGCATCCAAATTGAAAAGAATAATTAAAACTATCACTATTCCCAGATGATATGATATAGAAAACCCTAAAGTCTCAGTCAAAAAACTCCTGCACCTGATAAATTAATTCAGCAAGGTGGCAGGATATAAAATTAATTCTCAGAAATCAGAGGCATTTTTATACACCAAAAATGAACTGTCTGAAAGAGAAATTAAGGAAACAATCCCCTTCACTATTGCAACCAAGAAAATAAAGTACCTAGGAATAAATTTTACCAAGGAGATTAAAAACTTGTACACAAAAAATTATAAAACATTGATAAAAGAAATCAAGAAAGATATAAACAAGTGGAAGCATATACCGTGCTCATGGTTAGGAAGAATAAACATTATTAAAATATCTATATTACCCAAAGCAATCTATAAACTCAATGCAATACCAATTAAAATACCAATGACATACTTCAAAGATATAAAACACATATTCCACAAATTTATATGGAACCAAAAAAGAACACGAATAGCCTCAGCAATCTTGAAAAGGAAGAATAAAGTGGGAGGTATCACACTTCCTGATATCAAGTTATATTACAAGGCCATTGTACTAAAAAAAAGCCTGGTACTGACATAAGAACAGGAATATATACCAATGGAACAGAACAGAGAACCCAGAAATAAACCCATAGCTTTATGGACAACTGATATTTGACAAAGGAGGTAAGAGTATACAATGGAGTAAAGACAGCCTCTTTAATAAATGTTGTTGGGAAAATTGGATATCTACCTACAAGAAAATGAAACTAGACCACCAACTTACACCATTTACAAAAATAAACTCAAAATGGATAAAAGACTTAAATGTAAGCCATGAAGCCATAAGCATCTAGGAAGAAAACATAGGCAGTAAGCTCTCCAACATCTCTCGGAGCAATATATTTGCTGATTTATCTCCACGGGGAAGTGAAATAAAACACAGGATAAACAAATGTGACTATATCAAACTAAAAAGCTTTTGCATAGCTAAAGACAATAAGAACAGAATAAAAAGACAAACTACACAATGGGAGAATATATTCGACAATAGGTCTGATAAGGGGTTAATAACCAAAATTTATAAAGAACTTGTAAAACTCAACACCAGAAAGACAAACAATTCAATCAAAAAATGGGCAAAGAAATGAATAGACACTTCTCCAAAAAAAACATACAGATGGCAAATAGGCATATAAAAAATGCTCAACATCACTAATTATTAAAAATTCAATTTAAAACCACAATGAGTTATCACCTCACACCAGTTACAATGGTGCTCATCAATAAAACAACACAGAATAAGTGCTGGTGAGTATGTGGAGAAAAGGGAATCCTCCTGTACTGCTGGTGGGAATGCAGACTGTTGCAGCCACTGTGAAAACAATATGGAGAATCCTCATAAAATTAAAATTGAACTGCCTTTTGAAACAGCTATACCACTTTTAGGAATATACCCCAAGAACACCATAGCACTGTTCCAAAAGAAGAAATGCACCCCCATATTTATGGCAGCATTATTCACAATAGCGAAGATCTGGAAATAGCCCAAGTGTTTGTCAGTGGACAAGTGGATTAAAAAGCTTTGGTACATGTACACTATGGATTACTACTCAGCTATAAGAAATGGTGACATCAGATCATTTACAGTAACATGGATTGTCCTTGATAACATTATACTGAGTGAAATAAGTAAATCAGAAAAAACTAAGAACTATATGATTCCATATACGTAAGTGGGACATAAAAATGAGACTCAGAGACATGGAAAATTATATTATGGTAACTGAAGTTAAAGGGGAAAGGAGGAAGAAGAGTGAGGAGGTGGGGGGAGGGTTGGGGCACACAGAAAACCTGATAGAAGGTGATGGAAGACAATTTGACTTTGGGTGAGGGGTATGCAACATAATCAAATGTCAAAAATAATCTTGAGATATTTTTCTGAACATATGTGCCCTGATTTATCAGTGTCAGCACATTAAAATTAATTTTAAAAAAAATCAATGAGAAGAGAAGACAAGATGGCGGTGGAGTAGGCGAACATACCAACATCCACCTTCCAGGACCCTAGTGGATTACAAACTACTTTTAAGAACTATCATCTGGAAAAACCAACTTTGGATTAAAATAAGAGGACTCTTCAACCAAGGAACACTGAAGAAGCCACACCAAGATTGGTAGGAAAAGCGGAAACGTGGCGAGGGTTGCCCAGCTCCCCAGAGTGAACGGCAGCCGGGAGAGACTCGCGTGGCTGGAAGTGAGTTTAGCAGAGAGGGGAGAGTCCTGAGTCCCAGGAACAAAGCCCAGTCTGCAGCCCCAGAGCCCAGAAGTGATGTAAAGACAGTATTTAGCTGGAAACACGTCAAGATACTGTTTGTGAGAAAGAGTCTGATTTCTCAGACCCAAGATTCTTCTTAAAGGGACCATGCAGAAAACCTCTCTCACAACCACTCACCCAGAGCTCCAGGGGGATGGGGAGAGAGGAGAGTACCGGAGTAGCAGGAGGAGAGTGTAATCTAGGAGGCACAGGGAGAAACATTTTGGGAGACAGCCACCCTAACCCCTGGGATGAGTAACTCCCCAAATCTGAACTGAATATTTCCCCCAGAAACAGCAATACCAGCAAAGGGAAGCAGGACACCAGCCAAATAAGTTCTCCTGCAGCACTCAGAGCAGAGTTGCTTAGAAGGAGAGAGATTTCGGGTCTACAGTAGTGAGTGTTAGGGTTTGAGCTGCAGCGCCCCCACCCACGTGGCTGAGAGCTTTCCCAAGGGCAGGCGCCGGCCAAATACAGAGGCACGGTTCTGTCGGCAGGGGCGGAAGCCTGCTTGCCACCACTGGGAGCTCAGTCTTGCCCGGCTGGGAAGGATTAGGCATACAAAAGCGGTCAAGCCCAGCTGCCAGCAGCCTGCAATCCAGCCTGCTGGATAAAGGCAGGAACGTCAGAAGTGGTGAAGACCAGTCTTTGAGCAAGGGTGCAGGAGCACAGCCTTGCCCTGCCCATGGAACCGAGGCTTGAGGCCTGACTTGGGAGCCAAGAGCCCAGAAAAGGCAAAGTTCCGCTACTCAACTGAGCATGGGCACACAGTCCTGCCAGGCCGGTAGAGCCAAGCCTAGCAGCTGTTCCACAAGCGAGCTCCTCCTGCAAGGGCAGGGCAATAGCCCGAAAACAGGCAGAGACCTGCAGCTGAACTTAGGTGCTTGCCACTGCCCACACAGCCAAGCATAATGCCACACATAGAGGCGGGGAAAAGGCCAAGGCCACCAAGACTTGTGCACCAGAGCACGTGATCACAGCCACTCCCAAATCCAAAAGCCCTAGGTAGCAACAGAAGAGGGAGTGGTGGGCCTGCAGACAGACCATACCTAGGGAACAGAAGACATACCCAGTGGACTCCAGTGGCCAAAAGCTTCCTTTACACAGAGAAAATGCAAAGGCAGAGAAATGCAACACAAATGAACCAGGAAAAGCCCCAGAAAAGGACCTAAATGAATCAGATATAACCAAATTACCAGAGGTAGAGTTTAAAATAATGATTGTTAGGATGCTCAAAGATATTAGAACAACAATAGAAGGTCATTACAAACACCTAAATAAAGAGATAGCAAATATAAAAGTGGACATTGAGATAATAAAAAAGAATCAGTCAGAAATTATAAATACAATATCAGAAATGAAGAGCACAATGGAAGGAATTAAGAGTAGGATGGATGAAGCTGAGAATCGAATCAGCGAGTTAGAGGACACTATAAATAAAGGCACAGAAGGAGAGCAGAAAAAAGAATAGAGACTCAAAACAACTGATAAAACTCTTAGAGAGCTCCGTGACAACATGAAGAGAAATAACATCCGCATCATAGGGGTTCCTGAAGAAGAAGAGAAAGAACAAGGGATAGAGACTTTGTTCAAGCATATCATAGCTGAAAACTTCTGTCAATTAAGGCAAGAAAACATCTCACATGTTCAGGAGGCACAGAGAACTCCATTAAAGAGAAACCCAAAGAAATCTACACCAAGACACATCGTAAATAAAATACCAAAGCTAAGTGATAAAGAGAAAATACTAAAAGCTGCTAGAGGAAAAAACAATATCACCTACAAAGGAGCTCCCATAAGGATTACTTCGGACTTCTCAACAGAAACACTTGAGGCCAGAAGGGAATGGCAAGAAATATTCAAAGTAATACAGAACAAGAGCCTACAATCAAGACTAATTTATCCAGCAAGGCTATCATTTAAAATTGAAGGAGAAATAAAAAGCTTTTCAGACAAAAAAAAAAAAAAAAAAACCTCAAAAAATTCACTACAACCAAACCAAGGCTGCAAGACATGCTAAGTGGCTTGTTGCAAAAAGATCAAAGGAGAAAAACTATATAGCAAAAGAGAAATACAGTTTTAAAGAATAAAATGGCAATAAACAATTACATATCAATAATAACCTTAAATGTAAATGGATTAAATGATTCAAAAAAAATACATAGGATAGCTGTGTGGATAAGAAAACAGGATCCATACATATGCTGTCTGCAAAAGATACACCTTAAATCAAAAGATGCAAATAGACTGACGATAAAAGGATGGAAAAAATATTTCACACAAGTAAAAATGAAAGAAAAGCTGGGGTAAAAATACTTATATCACACAAAATGGACTTAAAAATAAAGATTATACTTAAAGATAAAGAAGATCACTACATAATGATAAAGGGAGCAATCCAACAGGAAGATATAACCATTATAAATATTTACACATCTAATAGAGGAGCACCTAAATATATAAAGCAGACTTTGATGGATTTAAAGGGTGAGGTCAACAGCAATACTATAATAGTAGGGGATTTCAATACCCCATTAACATCATTAGATAGATCCTCAAGTAAAAAAATTAATAAAGAAACAGCAGACTTAAAGGATATACTAGATCAACTGGATTTAATAGGTATCTTTAGAATCTTTCACCCTAAAAAGCAGAATATACATTCTTTTCAAGTGCTTATGGTACATTCTCTAGAATAGACCACATGTTAGAGCACAAAAGTGGTCTCAACTAATTTAAGAAGATTGAAATCATATCAAGCACTTTTTCTGATCACAATGGCATTAAACTAGAAATCAACCAGAACAGAAAAACTGAAAAATACTCAAACACTTAAAAAATAAATATCATGTTATTAAATAACGAGTGGGTAAACAATGAGATCAAAGAAGATATTAAAAAATTCCTAGAAACAAACGATAATGAGCATACATCAACTCAAAATTTATGTGACACAGCAAAAGTAGTCCTGAGAGAGAAGGTCATAGCATTACAGGCATACCTCAAGAAGCTAGAAAAAGCTCAAATAAACAACTTAACCCTGCATCTAAAAGAACTAGAAAAAGAAAAGCAAGTAAAGCCCAGAGCTAGTAGAAGGAAGGAAATAATAAAGATCAGAGCAGAAATAAATGACATAGAGGCAAAAGAAACAATACAGAAGATCAATGAAACCAGGAGCTGGTTCTTTGAAAAGGTAAACAAGATCGATGAACCTTTAACTAGACTCACCAAGAAAAAAATAGAGAGGACTCAAATAAATAAAATTAGAAATGAGAGTGGAGAAATAACAACTGACACAACAGAAATACAAAATATTGTAAGAAATTACTATAAAGAGCTGTATGCCAAAAAACTAGACAACCTAGATGAAATGTACAAATTCCGTGAAACATATAATCTTCCAAAAATTAATCTGGAAGAATCAGAAAACCTAAACAGACCAATTACAACAAATGAGTTTGAAACAGTTATCAAAAAACTCCCCCCGCAAAAAAAGTCCTGGGCCTGATAGCTTCACAAGTGAATTCTACCAAATATTCAAAGAAGAACTAACTGCTATCCTTCTCAAGCTATTTCAAAAAATTCAAGAGGGCCCTGGCTGGTTGGCTCAGTGGTAGAGCATCGGCCTGGCGTATAGAAGTCCCGGGTTTGATTCCCAGCCAGGGCACACAGGAGAAGCGCCCATCTGCTTCTCCACCCCTCCCCCTCTCCTTCCTCTCTGTCTCTCTCTTCCCCTACCGCAGCGAAGGCTCCATTGGAGCAAGGATGGCCTGGGCGCTGGGGATGGCTCCTTGGCCTCTGCCCAAGGCGCTAGAGTGGCTCTGGTTGTGACAGAGCGACGCCCCGGAGGGGCAGTGCATCACCCCCTGGTGGACAGAGTGTCGCCCCCTAGTGGGTGTGCCAGGTGGATCCCGGTCAGGCGCATGCGGGAGTCTGTATGACTGTCTCTCCCCATTTCAAGCTTTGGAAAAATACAAAAAAAAAATTCAAGAGAAAGGAAGACTTCCAAGCTCCTTTTATGAGGCGAGAACAATTCTGATTCCAAAACCAGGCAAAGACAACACAAAGAAAGAAACTTATAGGCCAATATCCCTGATGACTTTGGATGCAAAAATCCTCACCAAAATATTAGCAAACTGGATCCAGCAATATATGAAAAAAATCATACACCATGATCAAGTGGGATTTATTTTTGGGAGGCAAGGGTGGTACAATATTTGTAAATCAATCAATGTGATTCATCACATAAACAAAAGGAAGGAAAAGAACCACATGATAATTTCAATAGATGCAGAAAAAGCATTTGATAAAATCCAGCACCCATTCATGATCAAAACTCTCAGCAAAGTGGGAATACAGGGAACATACCTCAACATGAAAAAGGCCATCTATGACAAACCCACAGTCAACATTATACTCCATGGGCAAAAACTAAAAGCAATCTCCTTAAGATCAGGAACAAGGCAGGGTTGCCACCTTTCACCACTTTTATTCAACATAGTTCTGGAAGTCCTAGCCACAGCAATCAGACAAGAAAAAGAAATAAAAGGCATCCAAATTGGAAAAGAAGAAGTAAAACTATCATTATTTTCAGATGATATGATATTGTATATAGATAACCCTAAAGTCGCAGTCAAAAAACTACTAGACCTCATAAGTGAATTCAGCAATGTGGTAGTATATAAAATCAATACTCAGAAATCACAGGCATTTTTATACACTAACAATGAACTGTCAGAAAGAGAAATTAAGAAATCAATCCCCTTTACCACTGCAACCAAAAAAATAAAGTACTAAGAATAAATTTAACCCATGAGATTAAAGACTTGTATTCAGAAAATTATAAAACATTGATACAAGAAATCAGGGAAGATACAAACAAGTGGAGGCATATACCATGCTCATCGTTAGGAAGAATAAACATCATTAAAATGTCTATATTACCCAAAGCAATTTATAAATTCAATGCAATACCGATTAAAATACCAATGACTTACTTCAAAGATATAAAACACATATTCCAAAAATTTATACGGAACCAAAAGAGAACACAAATAGCCTCAGCAATCTTGAAAAGGAAGAATAAAGTGGGAGGTATCACATTTCCAGATATCAAGTTATATTATAAGGCCATTGTACTCAAAACAGCCTGGTACGGGCATAAGAACACGCATATAGATAAATGGATCAGAACAGAGAACCCAGAAATAAACCCACACTTATGGACAACTGATATTTGACAAAGGAGGTAAGAGCATACATTAGAACAGGGGTCTCCAAACTACGGCCTGCGGGCCGCATGTGGCCCCCTGAGGCCATTTATCCGGCCCCCGTCGCACTTCCGGAAAGGGCACCTCTTTCATTGGTGGTCAGTGTGCATAGGAATTTGTTTATAGTTTTTTTTATAGTCTGGCCCTCCAATGGTCTGAGGGACAGTGAACTGGCCCCCTGTGTAAAAAGTTTGGGGATCCCTGCATTAGAGTAAAGACAGCCTCTTTAACAAATGGTGATGGGAAAATTAGACAGCTACATGCAAAAAATGAAATTAGTCCACCAACTTACAACATTCATAAAAATAAACTCAAAATGGATAAAACACTTCAATGTAAGCCATAAAACCATAAGCTTCTTAGAAGAAAACATAGGCAGTAAGCTCTCTGACATCTCTCGCAACAATATACTTGTCGATTTGTCTCCACAGGCAAGTGAAATAAAAGACAGGATAAACAAATGAAACTTTATCAAACTAAAAAGCTTCTGCACAGCTAAAGACAATAAGAACAGAATAAAAAGATAAACTACACAATGGGAGAATATATTTGACAATGCATCTGATAAGGGGTTAATAACCAAAATTTATAAAGAACTTATAAAACTAAATACCAGGAAGACAAACAATCCAATCCAAAAATGGGCAAAAGAAATGAATTGACACTTCTCCAAAGAGGACATACAGATGGCCAATAGGTATATGAAAAAATGCTCAACATCACTAATCATTAGAGAAATACAAATTAAAACCACAATGAGATATCACCTCACACCAGTCAGAATGGCGCTCATCAATAAAACAACACAGAATAAGTGCTGATGAGGATGTGGAGAAAAGGGAACCCTCCTGCACTGCTGGTGGGAATGCAGACTGGTGCAGCCACTGTGGAAAACAGTATAGAGATTCCTTAAGAAATTAAAAATCGGCCCTAGCCTGTTGGTTCAGTGGCAGAGCGTCGGCCTGGCGTGCAGAAGTCCTGGGTTCAATTTCCGGCCAGGGCACACAGGAGAGACACCCTTCTGCTTCTCCACCCCCCCTCCCCTTCCTCTCTGTCTCTCTCTTCCCCTCCTGCAGCTGAAGCTCCATTGGAGCAAAAGATGGCACGGGTGCCGGAGATGGCTTCTTGGCCTCTGCCCCAGGTGCTGGAGTGGCTCTGGTCATGACAGAGCAATGCCCCGGATGGGCAGAGCATCGCCCCCTGGTGGGCGTAACAAGTGGATCCCAGTCAGGCGCATGCGGGAGTCTGTCTGACTGCCTCCCCATTTCCAGCTTCAGAAACAGACCAAAAATAAATAAATAAATAAATAAATAAATAAATAAATAAATAAGAAATTAAAAATCGAACTGCCTTTTGATCAAGCTATACTACTGTTAGGAATATACACCCAAAACACCATAGCACTGTTTGAAAAGAAGAAATGCACCCCCATGTTTATAGCAGCATTGTTCACAATAGCAAAGATCTTGAAACTGCCCAAGTGTCCGTCAGAGTATGAGTGGATTAAAAAGCCATGGTATATATATACTATGGAATACTACTCAGCCATAAGAAATGATGACATTGGATCTTTTACAACAACATGGATGAAACTTGATAACATTATACTGAGCGAAATAAGTAAATCAGAAAAAACTAAGAACTATATGATTCCATACATAGGTGGGACATAAAAATGAGACTCAGAGACATGGACAACAGTGTTGGGATTACAGGGTGGAGGAGGGAAGGAGCGGGAGGTGGTTGGAGGAGGGGAGGGGCACAAAAAAAACCAGTTAGAAGGTGACAGAAGACAATTTTATCAATGTCACCCCATTAAAATTAATCAAAAAAAGTTTGTCTCACAGCTTATTCAGGCAGTTAGAAGAATAGTATAAGGATGCTAAGTCTGCTTTTCAGGCCACATCTTGCAAAAGGGACCCCAAGAACATTGGTGATTTGGCTCCTCTGATTTTGCCAATTGGATTTAAAAAAGTAGGTCAGGAATGCCCTGAAATGGAACTAACAATACACGAGCATAAATTCAAAGGACTTTTAGATACTGGATCTGATGTATCTGTTATTGCTAAGCTACATTGACCTCCTTCCTGGCCCACTCATGCAGCAGCCACAGAATTACAAGGTATAGGGCAGAGTAAATCCCCTCAACAAAGTTCTAGTTTTCTACATTGGGAAGATTAAGAAGGTCATTATGGATTTTTTAAGCCTTATGTGCTCCCTGGATGGCCATTTAATTTGTGGGGTAGAGATGTTTTGAAAAATATGGGAGCGTTGCTTGTCAGTCCTAATGGTTTAGTCAGTACTCAGATGCATGATCAGGGATTTTTGCCCACCAAGGGACTAGGGAAAGAACAGCGAAGAATTCTCACCTCCATAGGAGTGGCACCCAATACCAGAACATGTAGATTAGAATGTCAAAATTTAGCATAGGGTCCTTGGTAGCTCCTGCTACCACAATAATGCATTGTGCAGACCCAATTACTTGGAAATCAGATAATCCTGTATGGGTAGACCAATGGCCCCTTTCTCAGGAGAAACTTAGGGCAGCTGCTCAATTGGTATAAGAGCAGCTACAGCTTGGGCACATTGAACCATCTAATAGCCCATGGAATACACTTTCATATTTTGACCTTGTTGCCTCCTGGATTATGAAGGGGCATAGGCAACCCTTACAGCTTATAGGTTTTGAGCCTCAAAATTATTGTTGTTCCTTTTTTCAAAGGATCAACAACAATGGCTCTGGGAAACTTCCACTAAATGGTAAATCGCTCTTGCAAATCAATGGACAACTTTATACTGAAACTGTCAACTAAAAATTAGCTCAAAGACTAGAATTATATGCCATTATCAGGGCTTTTCAGCATTTGCCATATTCCCCCTTTAATCTATATACAGACAGCAAATATTTACTTATGGTGTTTTCACTATAAAGACTGCTGTCTTAGGGACAAATGCTGATGAACTAGTTCAGCAGTTCCTCCTTCTTCAAAGATTTGTATGTCAACATATAGCTCCATGTTTTATAGGACATATTCAAGCTCACTCTATGCTCCCTAGAGCTTTAGCACAAGGGAATGCCCTTGTTGATCAAGCTACCCAAAAGAAAATTACTTGGAGCAACCTTGACAGATCGAGCAATTCAGTCTCATACTATTCATCACCAGAATGCTGCAGCCCTGTGTAAACAGTTTCAACTTTCTTGGGAAGCAGCATGGAAGATTGGAAAATCCTGTCCAAGGGGTCCTATACTACAATCTGCCCCTTCATTTGGAGTTAACACTCAAGGACCCCTACCAGGACAACTTTGGCAAATAGATGTTACTCATATACCTTCATTTGGCAAACAGTCCTATGTCCATGTTACAGTGGATACATATTCTGGATTTATAGTAACCTCTGTCAGAACAGGAGAAGCTGCTAAGCATGTTATAGCTTGTTCTATGTATGCATTGTTCTATTATTGGATTTCCTAAACTGGTTAAACTGACAATGCTCCTGCATATGGAGCAAAAGCATTTACTGTATTTTGTCAAACCTTTCGAATTATGTGTATTTCTTACAATCTTTAAAGTCAAGGTATCATTAAAGTGTACCCAGCAAATATTTTAAGGTCAATTTAAAAAAATTTAAAGGGGGGGAGTCATATCCTGGAACTCCTATGGGTCTACCATATCATGCTTTTTACTTAAAAAATTTTAAATTTCGAAGAAAAAAAATGGCAGCAGAGTAGGCCAATGCACAGATGCCCAGCTCTCACCACCAAACTGGAATACAAATCAATTTAGGAAAAATCAGCATGAAAAACCAACTCTGAACTGCAAGAACAGCTCTCAAAAACCAAGGAGCAAAGAGGAAATCACAGGAGTCCTGGTAGAGAGCCCCTGAACCTCCTCTGCTTGCCGGAACGGAGGGGGGGTGGGGCTGAGAAACCAGAGAGGATCTCGGAGGAAGAGGAGCAGAAACTACTGCTCACAGCCATTTGCCTGGCAACCAGGGAGCGAGGTGCTTTGAAATAACCAGCTTATCTCCCAGGTGGAGAGGACAGGGAGAGGGACAGACTGTGAAGGGATAAGGAATGCAGGAGAGGAGCTAAAAGGGCTGACTCATCCGTGCTGGAGGCAGCCATAGCTGGGGGAGGAACTGAACCTTTCACAAAACAGAGCTCAAGTGCTTCTGGATCAGAGACCTCCAGACATCTCTCCAGCTCCAATCAGCGCAACAAGACACAGCTGAAAACAAAAAGTGGGGAGGAGGGGCAGTAACTCAAGTCTCCATGGAGATCTGAGATACACCTCCCACTACTGAAGCTGAGAAAACACGCTGCCCCCCGTGAGTCTAGCTGGCTAAAGAGGCCTTCAGAGTCTCAGGTTACACCCACCGCATTCCTGGATACAGTTTCAAGGAAGCCCCCTGCTGAGATCAGTAAACGAGACTATCACCTGTTAAGAAAACAAACAAATCAAGACTTCAAAGCTGCCCAAATCCGAAAGTGGATTACAGATAACAGCTGATACCAACCCAAGAAGACCTAGAAATAACACAACTGAAAACTGGAGGCAGACAACACCAAGCCTAGACTCAACCAACTCTACAAATAAAACAAAAAAAAAGAGAATGAGAAGACAAAGGAGTGCAATCCAAATGAAACCACAAGAGACATCTTCGAGAGATGAACTGAGTGATATGGAAATAATCACACTTCCAGAGGCGGAGTTCAAAATAATGATTGTAAGGATGCTTAGGGATCTTAGAACAACAATGGAGGGGCAATTTGAAAACCTAAATAAAGAAATAGCAAATATAAAAAAGAATCAGTTGGAGACGACAAATACAATATCAGAAATAAAGACCACAATGGAAGGAATTAAAAACAGGATATATAGAGCAGAGGATTGAATCAGCGAGTTAGAGGACAACTGGAATGAAGGCATGAAAGGAGAGAAGAAAAGAGAAAAAATACTCAAAAAGTCAGAGGAAACTCTTAGAGAGCTCTGTGACAACATGAAGAGAAATAACATCCGCATCACACGGGTTCCTGAAGAAGAAAAAAAAGAACAATGGATAGAGACTTTGTTCAATCATATTATAGCTGAAAACTTCCCTAAATTAATGCAAGAGAAACTCTCACAAATCCAAGAAGCACAGAGGACTCCATTAAAGAGAAACCCAAAGAAACCTACACCAAGACACATCATAATTAAAATACCAAAGCTAAGCGATAAAGAGAAAATATTAAAAGCTGCAAGATAAAAAAAAGTTATCACCTACAAAGGAGCCCCCATGTCAAAGTGAGATGACATCTGACTTCTCAACAGAAACACTTGAGGCCAGAAGGGAATTGCAAGAAATATTCAAAGTAATGCAGAACAAGAACCTACAACCAAGACTACTTTATCCAGCAAGGCTATCATTTAAAATCGAAGGAGAAATAAAAAGCTTCCCAGACAAAAAACAACTCAAGGAATTCATTACAACCAAACCAATGCTGCAGGAAATATTAAGGGGCCTGGTGTAAACAGATCAAAGTGGGAAAAGAATACAGCAAAAAAAAAAAAAAAAAGGAATACACCTTTAAAGAAGAAAATGGCAATAAACAACTATATATCAATAATAACCTTAAATGTAAATGGATTAAATGATCCAATCAAAAGACATAGGGTAGCTGCATGGATAAGAAAACAGGACCCATACATATGTTGTCTACAAGAGACACACATAGATTGAAGGTAAAAGGATGGAAAAAAATGTTTCATGCAAACGGAAATGAAAAAAAAGCTGGGGTAGCAATACTTATATCAGACAAATTAGACTTTAAAACAGAGGATCTAGTAAGAGATAAAGAAGGCCACTACATAATGATAAAGGGAGTTATCCAACAGGAAGATATAACTATTATAAATATCTATGCACCTAATATAGGAGCACCCAAATATATAAAGCAGACTTTGATGGATTTAAAGGCGAGATCAACAGCAATACTATAATAGTAGGGGATTTCAATACCCCACTAACTTCACTAGATAGATCCTCAAGAAAGAAAATTAACAAAGAAACAGCAGACTTATTGGAAACACTAGATCAACTCGATTTAATAGATATCTTCAGAACCTTTTACCCTAAAGCAGCAGAATATACATTCTTTTCAAGTGCTCATGGTACATTCTCTAGGATAGACCACATGTTAGGGCACAAAAGTGCTCTCAACAAATTTAAGAAGACTGAAATCGTATCAAGCACTTTCTCTGATCACAACGGCATAAAACTAGAAATGAATCACAACAGAAAAGCTCAAAAATTCTCAAACACATGGAAACTAAATAGCAGGTTGTTAAATAATGAATGGATTAAGAATGAGATCAAAGAAGAAATAAAAAAAATCCTAGAAACGAATGACAATGAGCATACAACAACTCAAAATTTATGGGACACAGCGAAAGCAGTGCTGAGAGGGAAGTTCATAGCACTACAGGCACATTTTCAGAAGCTAGAAAAAGCTCAAATAAACAAATTAACCCTGCATTTAAAAGAACTAGAAAAAGAACAGCAAGTAAAGCCCAAATGTAGAAGGAAGGAAATAATAAAGATCAGAGCAGAAATAAATGATGTAGAGGCTAAAGAAACAATACAGAAGATCAATGAAACTAGGAGCTGGTTCTTTGAAAAGGTAAACAAGATTGATGAACCTTTAACTAGACTCACCAAGAAAAAGAGAGAGAGGACTCAAATAAATAAAATTAGAAATGAGAGGAGAAATAACAACTGACACAACAGAAATACAAAATATTGTAAGAAAATACTATGAAGAACTGTATGCCAAAAAGCTAGACAACCTAGATGAAATGGACAAATTCCTTGAAACATACAATCTTCCAAAAATCAATCTGAAAGAATCAGAAACCTAAACAGACCGATTACAACAAATGAGATCGAAACAGTTATCAAAAAACTCCCAACAAAGAAAAGTCCAGGGGCCGATGGCTTCACAACAGAATTCTACCAAATATTCAAAGAAGAACTAACTCCTATCCTTCTCAAACTATTTCAAAAAATTCAAGAGGAAGGAAGACTTCCAAGCTCCTTTTATGAGGCGAGCATAATTCTGATTCCAAAACCAGGCAAAGACAGCACAAAGAAAGAAAATTATAGGCCAATTTCTCTGATGAATATAGATGCTAAAATCCTCAACAAAATATTAGCAAACCGGATCCAACAATATATGGAAAAAATCATACACCATGATCAAGTGGGATTTATTCTGGGGAGGCAAGGATGGTACAATATTCATAAATCAATCAATGTGATTCATCACATAAACAAAAAGAAGGAGAAAAACCATATGATAATTTCAATAGATGCAGAAAAAGCATTTGATAAAATCCATCACCCATTCATGATCAAAACTCTCAGCAAAGTGGGAATACAGGGAACATACCTCAACATGATAAAAGCCATCTATGAGAAACCCACAGCCAACATCATACTCAATGGGCAAAAATGAAAAGCAATCCTCATAAAATCAGGAAGAAGGCAGGGGTGCCCCCTTTCACCACTCTTATTTAACATAGTCCTGGAAGTCCTAGCCACAGCTATCAGACAAGAAGAAGAAATAAAAGGAATTCAAGTGGGAAAAGAAGTAAAACTATCATTGTTTTCAGATGATATGATATTGTATATAGAACACCCTAAAGCAGGGGTCTCAAACTCGGGCCCGCGGGCCGCATGCTAATCCATCAAACTTCATGGATTAGTCTGCGGGTCAGTCTGTGGGCCGCACAAAATTGGTGGGCGGGCCGCATGCGGCCCGCGGGCCGCGAGTTTGAGACCCCTGCCCTAAAGTCTCAGTCAAAAAGCTACTGGACCTGATAAATGAATTCAGCAAAGTGTCAGGATATAAAATCAATGCTCATAAATCAGAGGCATTTTTATACACCAACAATGAACAGTCAGAAAGAGAAATTAAGGAAACAATCCCCTTCACAATTACAACCAAAAAAAATAAAGTATCTAGGAATAAACTTAACCAAGGAGACTAAAGACTTGTACTCAGAAAATTACAAAGCATTGATAAAAGAAATCAAGGAAGATACAAACAAGTGGAAGCATATACCGTGCTCATGGTTAGGAAGAATAAACATCATTAAAATGTCTATATTACCCAAAGAAATCTATAAATTCAATGCAATACCAATTAAAATACCAATGACATACTTCAAAGATATAGAACATATATTCCAAAAATTTATATGGAACCAAAAGAGGACACGAATAGCCTCAGCAATCTTAAAAAAGAAGAATAAAGTGGGAGGTATCACACTTCCTGATATCAAGTTATACTACAAGGCCATTGTACTCAAAACAGCCTGGTACTGGCATAAGAACAGGCATATAGATCAATGGAACAGAACAGAGAACCCAGAAATAAACCCACAGTTCTATGGACAACTGATATTTGACAAAGGAGGCAAGGAAATACAATGGAATAAAGACAGCCTCTTTAACAAATGGTGTTGGAAAAATTGGACAGCTACCTGCAAAAAAAATAAAACTAGATCACCAGCTTACACCACTCACAAAAATAAACTCAAAATGGATAAAAGACTTAAATGTAGGCTGTGAAACCATAAGCATCTTAGAAGAAAACATAGGCAGTAAGCTCTCCGATATCTCTTGGAGCAATATATTTGATGATTTATCTCCATGAGGAAGTGAAATAAAAGACAGGATAAACAAATGGGACTATATCAAGCTAAAAAGCTTTTGCACAGCTAAAGACAACAAGAACAGAATAAAAAAACAAACTACACAATGGGAGAACATATTTGACAATACGTCTGATAAGGGGTTAATAACCAAAATTTATAAAGAACTCGTAAATCTCAACACCAGGAAGACAAACAATCCAATTCAAATATGGACAAAAGAGATGAATAGACACTTCTCCAAAGAGGACATACAGATGGCCAACAGGCATATGAAAAAATGCTCAACATCACTAATCATTAGAGAAATGCAAATTAAAACCACAATGAGATATCACCTCACACCAGTCAGAATGGCTCTCATCAACAAAACAACACAGAATAAGTGCTGGCGAGGATGTGGAGAAAAGGGAACCCTCCTGCACTGCTGGTGGGAATGCAGACTGGTGCAGCCTCTGTGGAAAACAGTATGGAGATTCCTCAAAAAACTGAAAATCGAACTGCCTTTTGACCCAGCTATCCCACTTTTAGGAATATACCCCAAGGACACCATAGAACGGCTCCAAAAGGAGAAATGCACCCCCATGTTTGTGGCAGCATTGTTCACAATAGCGAAGATCTGGAAACAACCCAAGTGTCCATCAGAGGACGAGTGGATTAAAAAGCTTTGGTACATATATACTATGGAGTACTACTCAGCCATAAGAAATGATGACATCGGATCCTTTACAATAACATGGATGGACCTTGATAACATTATACGGAGTGAAATAAGTAAATCAGAAAAAAAAACTAAGAACTACATGAATCCATACATAGAAGGGACATAAAAATGAGACTCAGAGACATGAACAAGAATGTGATGGCAACAGGGGTGGGGGGTGGGTGAGTGGGGGGTGGGGGGAGGGGGGATGGAGTGGAGAAGGAAAGAGGGGTTGGGGGAGGGGAGGGGCAGAAAGAAAACCAGATAGAAGGTGACAGAAGACAATTTAACTTTCGGGGAGGGGTATAAAACACAATCAAATGTCAAAATAATCTAGAGATGTTTTCTTTCAACATATGTACCCTGATTTATCAATGTCACTGCATTAAATTTAATAAATAAAAAAAATAAAAATAAATTTTTAAATTTCTTTTGAATGCTGATGAACAGGAGATGCCAAATCTTTTTCTTCTACCAACTTCTACCTTCTTTTATTTTATCCAGCTAATGACACTGTTTTGTCTTTTTCCAAATAGCTCCAGATATATGAAAAAGTTTATATAGGCAGATGGTGATCCTCAAACCCCTCAGCGAGATCTTCTGAGCATGGCTTTTAAGATACCAAGAGGCAGAAAAAGCCCAATAGAGATCAGGTGAACTACCAGCTTTTAGGATATGCCCTCAAAGGCTCCAACACCCCAAAGGGGTCTCATAGGATGCCATCTGGGTCCTGCTTCAATAGTGAAAAGGAAGGTCATTGAACTAAAGCCTGCCAAACTTACATGCCTCTGCTGTGAGGAAACAGGGACACTGGAAGTTAGGCTTCCCCCTTGCTCCTCTAAAGAAGGGTTCAGTCTCTTCCAGCCCTGCTCCAGTCACCTATGATCTAACCTTGCCCAGAATGCTGGGGTTTGCCAATGAAGGCTGAAGGTGCCCAGGGCCGTTGGCCCCACCTACGACACTGTGGATGAGCCTAGGGTATTTCTTCCAAGAAGTAGGTAAACTGATCTCATTTTCACAGGGCCACTTAACTATGTCTTGCCTGAATAGTCAGGTTTTTTATTCTTTCCTCGAAGATCTCTGTTGTGGGTGTTGATAGTCCTATTTTCTGCTGCTTTGTTTAATATATAGTGTTTCCTTTATCACTCCTACCTCAATACCCCACTCATATTTCAGGCTGGGACCTACTCCTAATTTAGAGCTCTCTTTCCTCCTTTTGCTAACTTCTATTATGAATCTACCTTTGCCACCCAGCTTAGTGTATCCCAAGGTTCTCTTTACCATGCCACAGTCACAGAGTTCCAGGGAAAAGCAACCTGGTCTCAACTCTTCAGGCAGAGGAGAACAGAAACTCCATCTCCACACATGCTGCAAATGGCTTTTCCAGTCTACCTGAATCATTACCAGCTAGAAGCAGCGGTCATTGGGAGTTGGACATGAGCTGCAAAGTATAGAATTGTGACAACAATTCCAGTGCCATGTGGACTTTTCCTGGAGGTGGACTTTTCCTGAACTCCTCCTCCTTGTGACAGCTCCTAACAGACTGAACTGGAGTTGGGTTGCATTTTTCAGGGATTTGGCATGGTGATGGTGTGAACTTGGACTTGATGTTAAGGACACTACTCTTTTATGGATACTTGCTGTATTGGCCAAGAGTTTGCTTAAAGGCTTTAATTACTGTAAAAAAAAAATAGAAGACTGGATAAAGAAGATGGGGCACATATACACCATGGTATACTACTCAGCCATAGGAAATGATGACATCAGATCATTTACCACAAAATAGTGGGATCTTGATAACATTATATGGAGTGAAATAAGTAAATCAGAAAAAAACAAGAACTGCAGGATTCCATACATTGGTGGCATATAAAAATGAGACTAAGAGACATAGACAAGAGTGTGGTGGTTACGAGGTATGGAGAAAGGGAAGGAGGGGGAGGGGGAGGGGGAGAGGCACAAAGAAAACTAGATAGAAGGTGACGGAGGACAATCTGACTTTGGGTGATGGATATGCAACATAATTGAATGACAAGATAACCTGGACATGTTATCTTTGAATATATGTACCCTGATTTATTGACGTCACCCCATTAAAATTAATAAAAATTAAAAAAAAATTAATGAAATGAAACAATAAAAAATAAAAACAATAGAAATTTTAAAAATGGCACTGTCCAGGTGAAACTGCTAATTACCTTCCTGCTTGAGAAGGTCATTGTTATGCTAATGTGTGCTGGAAGTGGGATCTTTGTGGGCCCAGGTAAAGTTTAAGAAGGAGGAAGAAGGGGAAGAAAGAAGAAGGAATCCAAGATGGTAGGATGCTGAAGGAGAAGGCAGTTTGTGCATAGAGGAGAAGAAGAAAAAGAAGCTAAGATGGCAGGGAAAGAGAAAGCAACCAGTTTGTGAAGAGAGTAGAAGCCATTTTTTAAGGGTGAAAGGAGGGAGAAGATGTGCAGATGGGGAACTAGAAGTGACTAAGACTGGTGGGGGCCTTTGATTCTAGGAAAACCCAGATGTGTCAGTGGCTTTGGCAGCTGTGAATGGAAAGGGAAGTGTTTTCCCTCTGTGTGTGTTTTACTCACTGGCCAGGTACAAGGCTAGAATAAAAGAATGGCCCACCATTTTTTGGCTTTACTATTTCTTTACCATCTGTCCAAATCTAATGGGAATCTGCATGTAAATGGCCACAATGGCGGCGGCCTCTGGACTTATAATGACTAAGTAGAATTCTAGTAATTTTATGCACATGAAAGTGTAAGAATCACTGAACTAAACTGTTTGTTCTTTAAGGGTGAGAACAATGTCTAATACATTTATTATGCTTTTCAAAATTTGGCCAAAAATATTGCACTCAGTAAGTATTCTATACACAGCTGATTGGATGAATTTTTTATGCTCATAGGTAATATCTCTTCTTCTCTTTCCCATGTCCCTATCCATGACATACATGTGACTTTAAAAAATTTTTTTAAATAGGTGTTAATTTGAGCAAATAGACAGGAGTGATTATTTCTACTCAAGGTGAAATATTCATTTAAAGTGAGGAAAGTGATAACACCAACAGCATTGAACCTATTTATTCTCAAGATTCTTTAAAATTAAATGTATCTAATGCAGGCAGACATTGCCTGGTTTATGAACATGTCCTTGGTTAATTTCTACACTTCAGCATTGATTTAATTAATGACACAAAATTCAGATTCATTGACAGGTTAGAGTACTGCTATAAGATTCTAAGACAATCTGCCTGCTTACCTTTGTCACTGCCTTTACTATAGCCTAAGCCATAGAATCTAGAATCTAGTAGGTGGTCAATAAACGTTTCTGGAATTGAGCCAAATGTAGACAAATTGCTGTAACGTCAAATACAAATGATACAATTGACTTATCCATAATAATTAGTTTGGAAAGTGTTAAAAGAAACCCTTACCCAGCCTGCATTTTAATGCAGGGCACATTTCTGACCTGAGAATGACATTCTCCTTTTTCTCTCTTGTGAAAACAGATTAACATTTGAAACAGCATGTCAGAAGCAGTCTTGGAAATGTCAGTGTAGTTTGCAATTACCAGTGAGTTTAAATGAAGAAAACAAGCTCCCTTTATTAAACTGATCTTACACAGGCAGTGGAAACCCCCCAAAATGAAGGGAGACTGACTTGACTAAACTGAAAGTCTTAGACATACTATTGCCTATGAAAATTTAGTCATTAATTACAAGACAAAGCTATCAAGATGATTCCATTTTGATAGAAGGGAGTTGGAAGATAATTCTTGAGCATTCAAGCTACGGAGTCCGCAATCGACCATGTCCAATCTGAGACCTTTAGAAATCTGCTTAACCTTTCTGACCTTTTGTTTTGTCACCTATGGAGGTGATAATACTAACAACCTCTCTGAGTTGCACTCTGATTAAATTTTGTAATGCATTATAAAATTACTTTCTAGACAAGTTGTAGATGGTAGTCCAGCATACCAACATTATCTGACAGCTTGTTGGAAATGCAGAATTCTGGGCTTTACCCCAGACCTCTGAACTAGCAATTCCATTTTAGTAAGATCCTCAAGTGGCTTGTATGCATATTCAAGTCTGAGAAATGCAAACCTTAATCACAGGACACATGCCAGGTACACAATAAGTGCTGGATAATTATTTGCTAGTATTATTCTTTGGAAAAATTTAGAAATTTAAATAATAGTTCCATTCTCCCCGAAAGGAGAGTCAGGTACATTTCTTAACTTTTACCTTCTTAGAATTATTTTGTTATTTTGAAGATCAACTGTCTTTTCATGTACAGCATGTAGTATAAATATTCACTTTCCTGGGTTTGATTATCAAAACCAGGATGCAATAGTAAACATTCAGCACCTAGAAAGCAGGCCAGATTTTTTTGTGTACTACAAACTTATAGCTTTTTCAAAATGGACAAGCTAATGTTAAAATGAAATTAATTGACCTTTTTTGTTCCCACAGCCATGAACAAATATATTGGTTTTAAATGAATTCTTCACACTCTAGAAGCTTGTCACTGCTTTCACACACACACAGTTGCAGCAAAAGATGAAATATACAGAAACAAAGGATAAAAATTTTGGAGGTAATTATTTCTAATTTCCTTGGGTCTGTTTTAATAAAGCTCAGAAGTGATACATATTGGGTGGAGGGGCACAATGCTTTTTTCTTTCATGGATTTTTCCCCCTCTGCATCAATACACTTGTGTGTGCTGTCTTTTCAGCACACACAAGATAAACATTTATTTCTAAGAGAAATAAGTAGTTTAGGATTTGGCTTTGAGAATTCTCCTTCTCCTCTGAGAAGGAGCTGGGAGCTTAGCAAAGGCAATGCAGTGCTTATAAATTTCAAATAGATGGCACAAACCATTGAGATTTTTCGGAGCAGCATGCTGCCCCAGAGTATATGGCCTGGAGATGGGGGATGAGTCTGTAAAAAGTTTATTTACTAGAGTCTCTTTTGAGAACAGTCAAGTCATTTTAAGTTTTAATACATTAGAATGTCTGCTCTTCTTCCAAAAATATAGCTGAACTAGAAAAGAAAAAGAAAGAAAGAAAGAAAGAAAGAAAGAAAGAAAGAAAGAAAGAAAGAAAGAAAGAAGAAACAGGAGGCATTTACAAAGCAAGCTTTCAAACAAGGCAGAATCAGTTTGCCTTCCTGACTGTGCACTGGTCTGAGTTGTTACCTCCCCATCGATTGACTGAGAGTGCTCTCTGGTCTTCCAATACCTGCAAAAAACCCTCTGCATGGAGGTTGGCATTTTCTGAACATCCCTGCACATTGTTTGTGTGCTGTTATCTGATCATCAAATTGAGAAGGCACAATTAGTCTTCAGCAGCCACTCCTTAAGACACACAGACACGTACACATATGCATGCACACACATTCCCTTTCTTGGGTCTTTTCACCCTATGTCAAATAAATTTACCTTCAAGTTGCCCAAACCCCTCTTATCATAGAGAGAATAAAGCTAATAAAATAATCTGCATTGCAATATCTGGGCCTAATAATGTCTCTATTTTAAAACCTTATTATGAAATGTTGAAGGCATACATGAAAGGCATAAAGAACAGGACTTTTCTATGCAGCACACTCCAAAGCCTTTCTGTTTCATACAGAATAAAATGTCACTCTAATACTGGCCTCACAGCTCTACCTGAGATGCTCCCTGCCTCCTCGCCTCCTCACCTCTTTACCCCCCACCTCCCGACCGCCCCACTGGTCTCCTCCCACCTCCATCTAGACACCATTTCTAGTGTTAGCGCTGGAGAGTATGACCCATGGACCCTCTTCTTGCCTGCCACACTGTCCCGAACCTCCCCTAGGTTTCTCACTTCTCTTTCAAATGTCTCCTCATCAGAAAGGACTCTTCTGACCCCCTAAACAAACTAGGTCTCTCTCCCTAACCCAGTCTCAGAATTTTACATTCCCTTATCATGCTTTATTTTTCTCCACAACACTAATCATGGTCATATGAGGTATAGATTTATTTGTGTGTTTACTTATTGTCTGGTTGCCCTAACTAAAATGTTAGTTACACAAAGTTAGGAATTTTGCATACTTTTTTTCTGCTATATTGCCCAGATGCTATATGAATTTCTTCTGAAAATCCCAATGGTGGGACACCCACATTGTTGTCTTGAAGCTTCTAGGTGTTTCCAATGAGAGCCAGGTTGAAAGACCAGTGGTATTTCCCACAGTCAAACATATGGGTCAGGAGGCAGGCTCCGGAGCCAGCTTCCTAGGGCATTCAGCCTCCAGATTTCTCCAGAGTTCCTAAAATTCCCAGATAACACACTCAGCCATCCTAGGAGAGAGCCACATTCAGAACCCATTCTCAGAAATAATGACCAGAATCCAATGCTACCACTTCAACTATCTTTTTTAGGCATTTTCCTGAAATATGCAACTTTTAGTCATCTCAATATGGCCCTCCATCTAAGTCAATGGCAATTGACTTAAAAAAAAAGTGGTCAATTCCTTGCTTTAAAAACACTGAATGCCTCAGAATAGGCACTCAGGACTTTATTGAAGTACACTTTATTGAAGGAAGAGTGCACAAATCCTAATTCTACAGCCAGATGAATCTTCGCCAACTCAACACACCCATGTACCGAAACGAAAACACCCCTAGCCCCAGAGTGCCCCCAGGTCTTCTCCGGGCTCTGCCCTCACAATGGTAACTACTCACTCGACGTCTAGTAACAGATTAATTTTAACTAGTTTTAAACTTCACACAAATAAAATTATAAAATATATATGCTTTTGCCTGGTTCTGTTATTTAACATAATAATGCAAAACACATTAATTCTTAATACTTGTTAGATTTTTAATAAGAAGTCTAAAATGAAAAAACATGCAGAAAAGAAACTCAAAGGCACTAATTATTAATAATGCATTTGATTCCCTGCCTAGAAATATTAAAGAAATAAGGTAACGTGTTCTGTACGTTATTTTTAAGGATATTTACCCACTTTTCTTTCAAAATAGAGAAACTTTAAGATTGCTTGTTTCCAACTCATTCATAGACCTGTCAGTGTACTTTCTGCATAATGTATATTACTTAGAAAACAATGTGAATACAGATGATTTGTACAGGCTTCCAGAAAGGCAGGTGAGGCCAAATGCATGTGTACCTTGTTAGTAGATTATAATAGTGCACCATCTAAATTTCATTTGTATTTCATCTGATGGGGTATGCTTTAAAGGATGATTGTGAACTCAAAATGATCATTCTAAGCTAATAACTATATTGTCTGAAATATCTTTAGATTCATTTATTCAACAAATGTTAAGTGGTAGGAAAATAATGTTGAGCAAAACAAACTGGTCCTTGCTCTTATGGATCTTACAGTCTGATGAGTAACAAATATTAATTAAAGAATCACACGATATAGGTAAGCAATGCTAAGATCCAGGTAGAGGCAGGTATAGTCCTACAAGAGCACAGCAAAAGGAGGAATGGACTTTATTAGGAAAGTCAGAGACAGTTTACCCAGGAAGTGAGAATGGAGCTCATGACTAAAAGCTGGAGAACAAAAAAATGGTGTTGGAACTCAAACAGCCTTGAAAATTTATAAACTGCTTATACAGAAACAGAAGGAGACAGCTCCTCCTCCAGTGTCACTGACTGTATAGGAAGGGACTGAGGCACAGAGATGAAAAGTGAACGGACAAGGTCACACTGTGTGACTCCAGCAGATCAGAAATGAATAAACATACCCTTGACTCCAAAATCAGTGTTCTTTCTAACCTACCCCACAAATTTCTAATTGCTTTAGGTAATATTGTATCAATTTTTATGTTTAATACAAGCTAGAGGAACTTGGCCACAGTGCAATGAAAAATATGGTAACAGCTTTTTGGTATTTTACCAAATGAAAATTATAGCATAGATACTAAATATGCAAAGCAATAATAATTTATACCTATTAAATATATTAAGAGCTAATATTTATTGTATATTATGATGTGTAATTGTGTAAAACACAAGGTATGTATTGCTATGTTATCCTTAAAGAAACAGGAAACAAAAGATGAACATTACTGTTATGTCTTATTCAGCCTAAAGAGGTTAAATGGTCACCCAGTTTATAAGAGCTAAGATTTTAACTGAATAATTCTACTCGAGAGCAATGCTTTTTAATAGAAATACATGCAAGCCATATAATACAATTTTAAATTTTTCTAGATACTATATTTAAACAGTAAAAAGAAACAGGTGAAATTAACATTAACAATAATTTCTACTTAACCTAATATATTCAAAATATTATCATTTCAATATATAACCAATATAATGATTATTAATTAAATAGTTAACATTTTTAAAATTTATTTATTTTAGAGATGCAGGGGTGGAGAGAGAGAGAGAGAGAGAAAGAAGGGGGGAGGAGCAGGAAGCATCAACTCTCATATGCACCTTGACCAGGTAAGCCCGAGGTCTCAAACCAGCCACCTCAGCATTCCAGATCCACACTTTATCCGCTGTGCCACCACAGGTCAGGTTTGAAATTCATTTGAATGCTAAGTTCTCAGAAGAAATACCTTATCTGTATTTATATTTCATACAATTGAAAAAGAAGATTCATATGCCCATAAAGTTCCAAGCATAATTAAATGCTGACAACTGAACAGGGTATTAATTTTTTAATTTAAACTTAATGTTAAATAACATTTTAAAAAATCAGTTCTATAATCCCTGTAGCCACATTTCATGTACTCTGAATGCCTGTGACTTGCAAGTGGAGTTTTTAGACAGCACAGCTCCTAAGTCTGTGTGCTAATCACTAGTTTACTCTGCTTCATTTATCACTAGACTAATATCGTCATAGTGCTGCATGACTATGGCTATGTAATCCAGGAAAGTGAGACTTGAGTTCTACATTATTTTTCATCCAAAGTCACTATATGTGTCTTGAGTCCTTTTCAGTTGAGTTAACTGAGGCTCATGCACCTCATCTGGACTCATTTGTAAAGGGTATAAATTAAGAACTTAATGAAGTCATTCAAGAATTTAGAAGGAAAGAATATGCACTATTGAAATGAAACATTTTACAAAGACACTAATACCTGGGACCTCTGAGGTAAAGAGTAGAACTTATTAGATGAAAGAGCAGCAACTATTCCCTCCGGGTTAAGTAACTACTCCCAATGAGTTACCTCTCCCCTTTAAATTTGAGATCATGTTTAGTTAGGAAATTTTTGTTCTAATTATTCTAGTGTAAAAATTCTTACATGGGGGAAAGAGATCTAGAAATGTAGACATTACTCATAAAGCACTAACTTTGTCCCAGGGATCACCCAGGATCTCAGAGAATTGCTGATCCTTCTTCCTTTTTTTGTTTTTGTTTTTATTTTTACTGTAATTTATTTCCACTATTATATAGTACTCCATTTATAAAAATACCACAATTCATTTATCCATTTATTTATCTATATATTTTGGTTTTCTTTTTCTTATTTGTTATATAAACAATGTTGCTTTACACATTTGTACATGTCTGGTCCACAAATATACAAGAATTTCTCCCTAGGGTGTATACATATATAGGAGGAGAATTGCTTCTTTGATTTAATATATTTGGTGAGGTACCTATTGATGAACTAATCATATAGGCAAGGGAAAAATCTTTCAGTTGGCATAGGCCTGGGTCATGAGATCTATTCCTGGAACTGTGGGTGGAGTCAACCTTACCCAGAAGCACTTTGCTGACATTGGAAGAGGGCTCCCAGAGGAAGGTCAGGATTCTGGCCTAATGAGCAAGTTTTGCTCTTAGGGAAAACCAGAGAGGTCAGCCACTCTCTGCCCCTGACAACACCAGGCAGGAGGTATGACTTTGCCTTTAGATGTTTAATGACATGATCAGGTTTCAATGCGACTTAAAAAGAGAATTTTCATCTTTTTTTTATTTAAACATTTACATTCTAAAATACAGTAATATGAGAAAAAGGATATGTTATTAGCTGGGGAAAATATTTTCATCATGTATATTTTTATCAAATCATCACAATTACACTTTAAATATCTTACAGTTTTATAGTTCAATTAAACCTCAATAAAGTTTATTTTCTTCTTTAAAAGGAGAATGTTCTGAAGTAGTAAGTGTCCTACATGATGCTATGGTTGGTGAGTTAATGGTCCAACCAAGGGCACAGGCAGCATAGGCTGGATGTGGCTCATCATTTCTATTAGAAGAAAAAATTCATCAGTCAGTAGTGATGGTCAAAGGATGCACATCATGTTCCACCATCATAATTGGTTGTCCCTTTTTTATAGTGACAGTAATAATGCCTGTGTTCGGAACTCACTATAAAATGAATTACCACTCTCAGCTCTTGTGAGGACAATAAATTTCAATAGAAAAAAATGATTATTTCTGTAAAACAAAACCAGAAAACACCTCCAACTAGGGAAGTTAGCTCAAAAAGAAAACCAGAAAAATTAAAGTTTATAATTTAAATAGTGAATTACATGTTTTATTTTGTATGATTAATTTTTCCAAGTTAATTGGAATGATTTCTTATTAAATCAAACACTTCTCCCAGGGATGCTGTAAATCTTTACTGAAACTTTTCCTTTTGACAAATAATTATATTTTCTTCTAATATTGTTTCTACATTTATACCCTAACATTTTTCATAATAAATGTTTATATAATCTGGTAGTTAATAAAGCAGATTAAAATGAAATTATGAAAGGACAGTTTCTAAAAAGAGCTGAATTCCCTTGGATTGAGAAGTTGAAAAGAAAAAAAATAATAAAATTTAAACTTTTTTCAAATTTTAATATATTTTAGTTTCTACCCTCATGCAAGGTAAAATAGAGGAATCAGGACACCAGGGCAAAATAAATAGATTGTACCACATTTTATTGTACCTTGATGTTAAGAACATCTGTTTGATGAGACTATAAAATTCATATTTAAATCCCACTAGATTAACCCAAGAGTGTGATGAGGATAGGGATTGTTCTGCTTATTTCCACTCACTCAATGTCTTGCCCATAATACAAGTTTGAGAAATTTTTTGAGCAAGTAAATTTAAGATGAGGAAACCAAAATCCTGAGGATTAATTGAGTAAGCCATGAGAGGATCAAAATTACAACATGGGTTGCTTAATTTACCCTAACCCAATGTTCTATTAACTAATTAGAATAGTAATAATGAAATAATAACATCCTTGGACGTACTGTTGTATTCCCAGCATCATTTTCCCTTCTGCTTTCCCATCAGCTCCGAATTTTCATCGGATATTCACAGAAACTTCAAAAACCTAACTCCATTTCCAACTTGAGGAACACATGACTTGAGTTGATCAGTGGATTCTACCTTTAGGTAGCAGTGATTGGTTCAGGGTAGGCATGTGACCTAAGCCAATCCAATCAAATTGATTCTCAGAACTTCGACAAGAAATGTTCTTACACATGCTTTCTTTCTCTAGATTGGTGTTTCCCAACGTGGGGCCCACACCCCACAGGGGAGCAATTCGATAGTTAAGGGGGGCAATTTGAAAATGGACTCGACACGACTTTAACTCTTTCACTCCGGGCCATTTAAATGCAATGCTAGATATCGGTGCCAAATTTAACAAAAAATGTAATTCTTAAATAATTGCGGTAAATAATTATTAAGTATAATTTCATTTGACAAGACCAAAATATCAACTGGGTGATTGGCGTCGACAAGTAAACTTCGTCCTGGGTTCACTGCGGAGGGTGCTGTCTGCCGCGGGGAAGCCTGGACGTTTTAAAAACTCGCTAAACAACGCAGTTATTCTCACCTAATTGGCCCATCGCAACTTCGGTAGTGTTTCACATCATTCAGTTGGTGTTAATTTGAAATAAGTGTCAGTCAAAACTGTTGTAAAAGCTTGTTGATTTAATAAATACACATATATATTGTATAGATATAATTGGTAAGTATTTGATTTTATTTTTATCAATATTAAACTCTTTATTAAGTACTTCTTGCATTGGGGCTAGAAAGCACTAATATTTTATAAATATTATTGGGGCTATAATAGTGCATGCATGACAATTTTAATTTTAGAAGCATAACTTTCCAGAAAATTTTGTCAAGTGGAAAAAATATAGATACCTTTTGATTTGCGGTGGTAGTGTAGTAAATGTGTTATATACATTTAAATAAATATGAATTTTTAGTATATGTTTACTCTATGTCACATTGAATATATTTTAACACATATTTTAATATTAGTTTTTCATTGATCTTATTTTTATTATAGCCCATAGTAAAATGAGTGGTGCAAGCAAGAAAAAAACTCATCAATATTTGGAAGAATATTTAAAATTTGGCTTCATACCCACTGTTCACGAGGAGCGGATTCCTTTTTGTCTTTTATGCCAGCAATGCTTGACCAACAAATCAATGAAACGAGGTCGTCTTGAGGTGCATTTGAAGGTGAAACATAGTGCTCATATTAATTCAGACTTGAGTTACTTTAAAACTTTAAAGAAAAATTTTGAAAAAAGAACAACATTAAAGTCTCTATTTACTGCTCATACTTCAACTAATAATCGTGTTCTTGAGGCTAGTTATCAAATTTCTTTATTCATCGCTAAAACTGGAGAAAATCACACTATAGGAGAGAATTTAATAAAACCGTCAATATCAGCATTTCTTAAAACGGTTCTTGAAAAAGATGACAAAGATGTAAAAGCTATGCCACTCAGTAACAATTCTGTTAGCAGAAGAATAGACGAAATGAGTGAGGATATTGAAAAACAACTTATTGAAAAGCTGAAAACAAGAAAATTCTCCTTGCAAATGGATGAATCAACTTTGAGAGACAGTGAGGCAGTATTGATAACTTACGTAAGATATATTGATAAAGGGCATTTTGCTGAAGAAATGTTGTTCTGTAAAAGATTAGAAAGCACCACTACCTCCAAAGATATATATAATAAGCTAAAAAACTACTTAGATGTCAATGATATACCAATGAAAAATATAACATCTTGTGCTGCAGATGGTGCTCCCAATATGATGGGCAAGAAAAATGGCTGCTTAAAATTGATGAAAGATGCGAATGCAGAAATGATTCTTGTGCATTGTGTTATTCATAGGGAATACTTGGTAGCTAAAAACATCTCACCTGTTCTGAATGAAGTATTACATACAGTAATCAAGTGTGTTAATGCTATTAAAGCTAGTGCCAAATGTGAGCGTCTTTTCAAGCTATTTTGTGAAGAACAAAATGAAGACTATGTGAGACTTTTACTTTATACTGAAGTAAGATGGCTATCTAAAGGAAACTGTTTGAAAAAGATTTATGGAACTGTTTGATACTCTTAGTAATTTTTTAAGCGACAAACCTGAAATGAAGTATCTGTTAACAATAGATGGTAAAGCATTTGTGAGTTATTTAGCCGATATCTTTGAAAAACTAAATATATTAAATAAGCAACTTCAAGGAACAAATAAAACTCTTGTTGATGCAAAAGCAAAGATATTTGATTTCATTACCAATATTGAGTTATGTCAGAAACATATTAACAAAAACTTTAAACAGTTTCATTGGCTCCAAAAATGTGAAGTAACTGATACCGCTTTACTTGTTATTGTCAATCATTTAAATATTCTATCGGCTGATTTAAAAGAAAGATTTTCTGATTTAAAACAAATCGATTTCCCAACATGGATGATGCAGCCAATGTTAGTGGATTTGTCTGATATATCAAATATGCAGTATCAAGAAGAACTCGCAGAATTGCAAAATGATGAGTCAGTTAAAGCTTTATTTAATATCAAAGGAGCGATGGCATGGCTTTGTGAGGAAACAGAAATCAAATACCCAAATTCAACCAAATGTGCAAGAAAACTATTGCTACCGTTTCCATCTTCATTTTTAGCTGAATGTGGATTTAGTGCTGTAAATGATTTACTGGTAAAAAAAAAGAAATTGGCTGGATATAACACAACGTGGAGACTTGAGACTAAAGCTAACCAAATTGGAACCTAATATAAAATCTCTGTGCAGCAAGCATCAAGTGCAAGGATCACACTAAATTAAAATAATAAATTAATATAGAAAAATCTGTATTAAAGTTATTTGGAATTTAAATTTGTTTTTCATTATATGTTTTGAAATTTTACTTACTGTGTTTTGTTAACAATTTCATAGTGATTTCTTCCTAGAACTTATCATTTATGTTTATTAAGTGAACTGCTTAAGAAGATTGTTTTGTCATTTATGTCTCAGTTCAATTAGCACCTCTAAAATGGCCTCACCTGACCACTTTATCTAATTTTTTAATGTTAAAAATTATGTATGTTACATAGGGGGGGACATAAAAATTTTAGAACGGTTAAGGTGGGGCATGGCACAAAAATGGTTGGAAAACACTGCTTTAGATAGAATGGAATGAAGTGTGGGTGTGAGGACTGGAATACCTAAGGACATCTTTGTCATCATGTGAGAAGCCAGTCCACTTTATCTAATGTAAGACCCTCCCCCACTCCAGCAACTCTGTATCACATCACTCTGTTTTCTTTATTGTGTTTTTCTCATTCTTATCTATTCCCCACCAAAATGTAAACTCCATGAAGGCAGAAACCTTGAACATTGTTTACTTCTGCATTCTAGAGTTTACATGGGGTAAGCTTTTAATAAACATTTGACTTTTTTGAATGAATAAATACCTCAATTAATTTGGAATGATTGTAATTATTCAGATTACAGTGTCACTCCCACTAATGTATTTTAGTAAAATTGAAAAAGGATGGACAGGAACTCACAGAGAGAAGAAAAGAGAGTGATACTCAGAGCCCTTGGAGACCATGATAGCTGGTAGATTTGTTTTGCTGTGGCATTTAAGCACTTGATGAGTCAGCAGGTCTGCAGTCATCTGTGAATAGACAAGTTATCATTTTAATGTCCTCAGTATCCAGTCATATGCTTGGCTACCCAGACAGCTATTTATAGGGAGAGAGGAAGGAGTGGACTCTAGGTTCTCTGTGATTCATGGGCACAAGGAGACCAAGTGGAAGTAAAATGAAGTGAAAATGAGTGTTGAACAAATAACAGTTCTTGGCCTGGTCTGTGTAAATACAGGGGCCTCCTTAGCATGCCCCTTCCTCACACCCACTTCTGCCAAGAGCATTCTAGGCAAAACCCTGGCCTCCAACCGTGCCCTGCAGCACTTCCCTGAGCCCACCAACTTCAGCACCACTGTGATGGACAGCTCCACCTACATTACCCACCTCAAGGGCATACTTTATCCCAAAAACTCAGAAACATTGATAAAGACACATGCAGCCCCATGTTTATTGCAGCATTGTTCACAGTGGCCAGGACATGGAAACAACCAAAAATCCCATCAATAGATGACTGGATAAAGAAGATGTAGCACATATACACTATGGAATACTAACTCAGCCATAAGAAATGATGACATCGGAACATTTACAGCAAAATGGTGGGATCTTGATAACATGATACGAAGCGAAATAAGTAAATCAGAAAAAACCAGGAACTGCATTATTCCATACGTAGGTGGGACATAAAAGTGAAACTAAGAGACATTGATAAGAGTGTGGTGGTTACAGGGGGGAGGGGGAGAAAGGAGAGGGAAAGGGGGTGGGGAGGGGCACAAAGAAAACAAGATAGAAGGTGACAGAGGACAATCTGACTTTGGGTGGTGGGTATGCAACATAATTGAACGACAAGATAACCTGGACTTGTTATCTTTGAATATATGTATCCTGATTTATTGATGTCACCCCATTAAAAAAATAAAATTATAAAAAAAATTTGATCTTCTTTTCTGCCTTAGAAGGTGAATTGGCCCTAGAATATGAGATAATTGGTGCCCCAGGGTCAAAACTTAACCAATGGTGGATAGAAGTCAGTAAATAAGTGCCATGGTCTCCCCTTTTGGTTGATTATTTCTCCAAATTTTCCTCAGAAAGTCCCCAGTGTCATTGAGCTCCAGTGGCCCACAGTACAAACCAGTTTGATAATTCAAATTTATTAATTTTTTACTCCCAGTATAACTCTTTATTTTCACTCTGCTTCCTGGTATCTCCTCCTGAATAAACTATCTGCACTCAAGTCCTTGACTCAGAATTTGCTTTCAGGGGAGACTGAGAAAATTACAAAAAGATTCCCCTAGATGGGTGAATAAGACTGAAGCCATCTCTGGTGGAAAAATTACAAAAAGGAAAAAGGCAGCCATTCCTATGAGATGACATAGACACCCCTGGACAAGTATAACCCGTAGTTCAGTCTATCTTCTTGCCTCTCTTGCCAGGTGATCCTGTGCAGCTCAGAAGAGCTTAATTTTACATGGCCTTCTACCCTAGCTTCCTTATGTATCTCCTCAGAGATATCAAAAATGTTTCTAAGGTTTTTCAACCCTAGAATTTATAAAATTCCAAAGTGAACTTAATCCCTTCAAACTCTATTTCCCCCCACAGTAGATTTATTTATTTTTTTTAATTTTATTATTATTATTTTTTTTTGTATTTTTCTGAAGCTGGAAATGGGGAGAGACAGTCAGACTCCCGCATGCGCCCGACCGGGATCCACCCAGCATGCCCACCAGGGGGCGACGCTCTGCCCGCCAGGGGGTGATGCTCTGCCCCTCTGGGGGCATCGCTCTGTTGTGACCAGAGCCACTCTAGCGCCTGGGGCAGAGGCCAAGGAGCCATCCCCAGCGCCCGGGCCATCTTTGCTCCAATGGAGCCTCAGCTGCGGGAGGGGAAGAGAGAGACAGAGAGGAAGGAGAGGGGGAGGGGTGGAGAAGCAGATGGGCGCTTCTCCTGTGTGCCCTGGCCAGGAATCGAACCCGGGACTTCTGCATGCCAGGCCAATGCTCTACCACTGAGCCAACCGGCCAGGGCTAGATTTATTATGTATGAATGTATATATTCATTAAACTCCCTCTTATAGATAATAATGATGATTATAATAAGGATTGCATATGTTTAGGTTCCCAAATTATTACATCATATATTACCTCACAAGTTTCTCATGTGTATATATTATTCCTACTGTACAGATAAGTAAATTCATACTCAGAGAGGATAACAAACTTGCCCAAAGCAAAACTAACTAGTAAGTTAAGATATAATTAACCCAATATTTAAACCCAGGTCTTTTTATTCCACATCCTAAAACCTTTCACCAGCCTATGCAACTTTAGTAAGGAGGTCATGAGATGACTGGACATACTTGGAACTTGAATATTCTTTCTCTTACTCTACCAAACCCTATGAATTTCCTACTGATTTGGAAAGTAATTCAGAAGGACAAGTATCTGGCATGTATAACTCAATATGTCTTTTTTTAGCTGAATAGATAGAAAGAATAAATGAGAAAAATGAATTCACTAATAATGCAAATTAAAACCCAAGTGATTAACTTATAACTAGAACTGTCATACCAAAAGACTCAAATATCTACAGAAATGATGGGTTTATAGTTAGACCAGGGTTGGAAAATTGCCACTTACTAATTTTGAGACTTTGAGCAACTCAGTTTAAGAGTTGTTTACAGGATTAAATGAGATAATATTTTCCCCAATGCCTAGGTTCATTTCAGGAACATAGTAGATGTTCCTAATGTTTTTATTATTTAATTAATTAACATATGTTAAGTGCCTGCAAGTCACAGGGAGAAAGGCAATAAAAGATAGTTCCTGCTATCAACAAGTTCACAGTGGGGGAGCTGGGTTTATAAATCAGAAGATAGATTCGACATGCTCTTCAGTTATAAATGTTCCCTGAACATGTGTTACAGAAATGTACCCCTCCTTGCTCTGTTATTCTCCAGTGAGATCCAAGAAAATTACTCAGCCACTGCTTTGTTTAGGATTGTGCGTAAATCATAGTCTGTGCTCGGTTTCTCTGTCCCTTTCTCACTTTGGAATAAGGGACAAATGACTGGGAAAACTTCTGGAGCAAAGGATCAAATGAACAGAGAAGTGCCCACACTCTAAGCTATCGACTATTAGAAGAGGGTGTGACTTAACTGAACAGAGCCAGAAGTCTGAAATTTAAATAGTTCCTGTCTTGTAGCTAACTTAAACAGAAAATATGACTCTCAGTTCATGAGCTTAGAAGTGCAACAACAAAAAACAAAACTATATTTTTTCTTATCTTTTTAAAAGCCACCTGGTATCAATACAGAGTCCACAAGACTTGGCTGAGTGGTGGGAGATGGGCTATTATTATCACCAGCATTTCAGTTCTTGTGTTCCCTAAGACAGAATCAAAAGGAAAGCTCAGAGAAATTCCCAGACAGATTTTATTAAGCATATGCTTGAGAACAAGGGAGGCAGCACAGAGGAAAGAAAGGTCCTCTGAACTGACTTGATGGCTGGCTCTTCTTGGCTGTTTTTATAAGTGAAGACAAAGCAGGCTTGTGCGAAAAAGTGGGCTTTTTGTAAAAAGCAGGCTTGTGGAATTTTCCATTTTAGTGTCCGATGATTTTTTTCTCCAGCTGTTTTGTCTGATAACTATGTTCACGCCTGCACTGTGGGGGCAAAATAGCAGACTGCTCATTGCTGCCACCCTAGCAGTCAAACCTTAACCACCACGCATGCTGGTCAGTAGTTTAAGCAAGCAGTTAGAAGACAAAATCAGCTGCCAGTGCATTTTGAGTAGAAAGTGAAGGGCTGGTAACATTTTTGTGGTCAGCTTATTCCCAGTTTCTTCTGACCACCTTGTCTTAACTTGGCTTCCTGGCAACCCATTTCAGGTCCAAGGTCCCTACACTATCTCATTAGATATTCTCCTTCCTTGAGATTACCAACATCCTGGAGGCAATGTACAATAGTAGTACAACCTCTGGAACACCTCTCTAGTCATCAACTCTAACCCATCCTGCTCATCACTGAGGGTCCAAAGTGCCTGCAGCCCACACTGTCCCTCCAGTTCTGATGAGATGACTGCCTCAGGGTCATGCTCAGGGCCTGTGGACTTTGGGAAGACTAGGGGTTCTCTAGATACCTCACTTGCTTATTCCCTTTGGTGGTCTAGACACAGGTCAAGGGCACTTCCAGGGAGAATAGTGCAACTCTCTGCTGCTTAGGGAACACACACACACACACACATAAATATACATACTTTTATCATCAAAAATTCCTTGTAATCCAAAGTAAATATTTTCTCCCTTTCTACTCTTATTTTCCATAGAGGACCCCTTCCTTCTTATCTCCCTGCCAGAAGTCTAACATCACCTGTTCAATGGACTTAGGCTTTTGTGATAAAACGCTCAAAAGGGTCTGTTCCTTCTCTTTCTTGTTTGTTGCTAGCATTCCCTGAGGCAAGAGAGCAAGACTTGGCTACCTGCTCGAGTGGAGAAAGGGGAAAAAATACATGGGAAAGATATGTACTTTAGTATGCTTATAAATAATTCTATCAGCCTGACCTGTGGTGGCGCAGTGGATAAAGCATCGACCTGGAAATGCTGAGGTTGCCGGTTCGAAACCCTGGGCATGCCTGGTCAAGGCACATATGGGAGTTGATGCTTCCAGCTCCTCCCCCCCCCCTTCTCTCTCTCTGTCTCTCCTCTCTCTCTCTGCCTCTGTCTCTCCCTCTCCTCTCTAAAATGAATAAATAAAAAATAAATTTTAAAAAAAATTTTTAAAAAATTCTATCAAAGCTCTCTACTACTTGAGTTTCAGTGCAGCAAGCATGGTAGTAAAGCAGAGTTTTGTCTAGCTAAATGTCTGATATCATATATCAAAGGATGAGAACCATCTCAGAAAAGCATGTGTTTATAGATAATTAGAAGTTAGGTATGAAAGCAAATTGTTGCTGCAATGTTTGTATTTGTGCAGAATTGATTCTGAGGTATGAGAAAGACAAGCCTGCAAGAAAGTAATACAAGTCATTCAACGCCTTTCCAAAGAGAGCTGAGCTGCCATCCAACACCGCCTGAGTGGAAGATACAGTTATAATAGCTCTCATTTTCTGGACAGTCACTATATTCCATTAACTCTATTATTTTATTTGCACTTCACAAAAAGGTGAAATATGAGCTCCATGAGGGAAAGGACTTATCTCTTTTACCCCCAACCATAAACAGTTCCTGGTATATTGTAGGTACTCCATAGATAATTGTTAGAAGAATGAATAGATTGAATTATCTCCATTTTCTAATTAAAAACGGAGGTTTAGGGATGACAATCACATAGTGAAGAAGATAGGATTTATACCAAGATCAGTTTAGTGCCAAAGATCCTCCTCTTTCTAATCAAAATCCTTGGAATGAACCAAGAAAAAAAAAGACTCAAATTATGAAAACAAAAAATGAAAGAGGAGATAATACTCCTCATCTCACAGAAATAAAAAGTTATCAACAAGTCAGATGACTTAGATGACATGGACAAATTCCTAGTTAGATACTAACTACTGAAACTGACTCTCTCAAAAATTAAAAATTAAAAAATTTAGTAGATCTATAAAGTAAAGAAGTTGAGTTGATAATTTTGAAACACCCCACAAAAAGGAGCCCAGGCCTACATAACTTAACTGGTAAATTATTCTAAACATTTTAAAAAGATTTATCTAAAGAATTGATAACAATTCTTCAAAACTCTTCCAAAGAATAAAAGAAGGAATAGTTTCCAACTCCTTCCATGAGGCCAGAGCAACCCTGATACTAAATCCAGATGAAGACATCACAAGAAAAGAAAACCATAGGCTAATATCTCTTAAGAATGTAGACACAGCCTGACCAGACAGTGGCATAGTGGATACAGTTATAATAACTCTCATTTTCTAGACAGTCACTATATTCCATTAACTCTATTATTTTATTTGTACTTCACAAAAAGGTGAAAAATGAGCTCCATGAGGGAGTGGACAGAGCAGTGAACTGGGACGTGGAGGACCCAGGTTCGAAGCTCTGAGGTTGCCGGCTTGAACACGGGCTCATCTGGTTTGAGTGCTGGCTCACCAGCTTGAGTGCAGGGTCACTGGCTTGAGCATGGGATCATAGACGTGATTCCATGGTCTCTGGCTTGAGCCCAAAGATCTCTGGCTTGAAGCCCAAGGTCGCTGGCTTGAGCCCAAGGCTGCTGGCTTGAGCAAAGGGTCACTCACTCTGCTTTAGCCCCCTGGTCAAGGCACATATGAGAAAACAATCAATAAATAAGCAATCAACAAACAACTAAGATGCTACAATGAAGAATTGATGCTTCTCATCTCTCTCCCTTCCTGTCTGTCTGTCTGTCCCTATCTGTCCCTCTCTCTGACTCTCTCTGTTTCTGTGAAAAAAAAGAACATAGACACAAGTTTTCAATAAAATATTAGCAAATTGAATCCAGTGACATAAAAAAATGATAATTCATTATGACCAAGTGAGATTTATCCCAGCACTGCAAGGTTGCTTTAATGTCCAAAGATTAATGTAATACTTTATATAATTATAAACCAAAAATGACATGATTATCTTAGTAAATACAGAAAAGACATTTTTAAAAATGCACCACCCTTACAAATGAAGAAGGGAAGAAAATGTCTTCACCCGGCTAAAATTCACAACTGTATAAAACCAACAGCTAATCTCATAATTAATGGTGAAACACTGACTGTAAGACCAGGAATGAGACAATGATATCTATTCTCATCACTTCCATTCAACATTGTACTGGAGATTCTAGCTGAACCAATAGAAAAGAATAGAAAAGAGAAGAGAAGGAAAAGAAAGGGAGAGAGGGGAGGGGAGAGGAGAGGAGGGAAGGGGAGGGAAAGGGAAGGAAAAGAAAGGGAAGGGAAAGGAAAGGAAAGGAAAGGAAAGGAAAGGAAAGGAAAGGAAAGGAAAGGAAAGGAAAGGAAAGGAAAGGAAAGGAAGAGCATTTAGATTGGAAAAGAACAAATAAAACTATCTCTGTTGGCAAATGGCATGATCTTATATATTAATAATTCTAAGAAGGTCTCTAAAAGTGATTAGAAAAAATCAATAAGCTCAAGTTTGCGGTTTACCAGAAAAATATGCAAAAATCAATTGTATCTCTACTCTAGTGTTATGTACTGAATGTTTGTGTGCCTCTAAAACTCATATATTGAAGCTATGGCTTTCAATTTGATGGTATTTGGAGGTGGGGCCATTAGGAGATGATTGGGTCTAGATAAGGTCATAAAGATGAGGTCCTAAACATGGAATTACTACCCTTATAAAAAGAAACTCTCTCTCACTCTCGCTCTCACTCTCTCACTCTTCCTGCCCTCTCCATGTGAGGGTAATCTGCAAGCCAGAAAGAAGGTCCTCACCAGATATAGACTATGCTAGCTCCTAAATCTCCAACTTGCCAGCCTCCAGATCTGTGAGAAAAAAATGTCTGTTGTTTAAGCAACCCAGTGTATGGCATTATAATAGCTCAAGACAAAAACAATTAGCAACGAATAATTGAAAATCATACTAAAACAATCCCTTTTAAAATAACAGGCAAATAAAAAAATGCTTAATAAATTTAATAAAAACACGGTAAAACATATTATTTAAAAATTACAAAACATTGTTGGAAGAAATTTTAAAAGCCCAAATAAATGAAAAAAAATCTTATGTTTATGAATCAGGAAACAATATTGTTAAGATTATAACATTTAGCCCTGGCTGATGGATCAGTGGCTAGAGCATCAACCCGGTATATGGACATCTTGGTTCAATGCCTGATCAGGGCACACAAGAAAAGTGACCAACTATTTCTCTCCCCCTCTCACTCTCCCTTCTTTTCCTCTTCCTCTTCCACAGACAGTGGTTCAATTAGGTGTCGGCCCCAGTGCTGAGGATAGCTTGTTTGGTTCAAATGCATCAGTCTCAGCCATTAAAAGTAGCTTGGTTGATTCAATCATTGCTCCCAGACAGGGTTTCCAGGTGGATCTCCATCAAGGTATATGCAGGAGTCTGTCTAACTATCTCCTCTCCTCTCACTTAAAAAAAAATTATAATACAGAGGATCCTCAGGTTACCACAGTCTCAACATACAGGGTTTCAAGTTTATTATGCTCACTTCCATAAAAAAACTTTAAAAATGGAAACATGTTTCAGCTTATGCCATTAGCATTATACTTACAGACTACATGGGCGAACTAGTTTGGTTGCATGCAGTGGAAGAATATGCAGTACAGTATATTATGTCCTTTTTCTTTTTCTGTGGTTTAGTTGTGTTTTTATGTTTTAGATTATGATTTTACACCTGTGTTAGGGTAGGTAAGTGACTTAGGCTAGGGTGTGTTTCGACTTACACCAAAAATCAGGTTATGTCACTGTCATAGGAACGGAACTGTGTTGTAACCCAAGGACCTCCTGAATTCCCCAAATTGACCTACAAATTATAATCCCTATCTAGATCTCAGCTATCTTCTTTGAAGAAATTGACAACCTGATTTTAAAATTTATACACAAATTTAAGAAACCTAGAACAGCCAAAACAATCCTAAAATAGAACAAAGTTGCAAAATCACAGTTTCCAATTTCAAATCTTAGTACAAGTCTAAAGTAATAAGATAGTGTAGTACTAGCACAAGATAGGAATACCAAGTGGAATAGGATTGAAAGTCCAGAAATAAACTCTTATATTTATAGTCAGTTGGTTTTTGATAAGGATGTTGCTACAAATCAGCGGTAGAAAAGAATTGTCTTTTCAACAGATGTTGCTAGGAGAACTACACATCCTCATGCAAAAGAATGTAGTTGACCCCCTTTCTCTTTACATTCACAATACTTAACTCAAAATAGATCACAGACCTAAATGTAGAAGATAAAACCCTAAGACTCTTATTTAAAAATATAGTAGTCAATCTTGGTAACCTTGGTTTAGGCAGAATCTTCTTGAGTTTATACTCACTAAATATTGGGGAACTCTTCATGGCTACAAGTGGTAATGTGAGACTGTGCAGGCGTTGCCTCCAAAGGGAGGCCTGTGTTGATGTTTCTCAGTCTTCATTCACATGGTGCTGCTCAAAATTTAGCCCCAGCTCTGCTTGGGACTTCTGTTTTCCCTGTGGCTAAGAGCAGGTTAAAAGCCCACTGCCTAACACACACACACCGACACACCTTAGCCATTGCCATATTCTGTATGCTTAACTCCATGGAATTCAAAATAGTTATTAACACAATGTTCTAGCTACTTTGAGCTCCACAAAAATTAAAACTAAGATGAGATTTTATGACCTAGATTACAGAGGATGTAGTATCTAAACACAGATCACCTATTAAGACACCTTATGTCCAAGAGGGTGAAACTAAGACTGGAAATCTGAATGTCAGGACTTGGATGGCAAGCATGCAGGTATTTTAGGTTCCTATCTGCCCCACATCACAGGTAGTCTGCAGTGATAAAGTCACACTCCAATAGCTTCATAATACAGTCTAATAGCAATAAATAATGGTGAAGGCAGAACGCGTTCCAGAAAAACTGTAAAGCGTGAAAATCACCTCCAAATTTAAATCATGCAACTAGTATAAAGGTAGAGAATCTTTGAAGCCAACAGTGAGAGTAGAGTACTGGGGAAGTGGGGGGGAAGCTAAGAATATTCAGTGTGAGGGAACTGATGTGCCATGCAACTGTCCCTTCAGTGAAGGACGCATTGCCCAGCTGCTAAGAGTATGGGCAGCCCCTACAACATGGGTTGGGAACCTAAGACTCACGAGCCAGATGTGCCTCTTTTGATGGCTGCATCTGGCTCACAGACAAATCTTTAATAAAAAAAAATAAATAACCTTAAAAATATAAAACATTCTCATGTATTACAATCAATTCATTCCCTACTGCTCATGTTCATGGTTGCGGGTGGCTGGAGCCAATCACAGCTGTCCTCCGGGACAACACCAAATTTTTATTGGATAATGTGTAACATACACGGGTCGTTGTATGGCTCTCATGGAATTACATTTTAAAATATGTGGCGTTCATGGCCCTCTCAGCCAAAAAGATTCCCGACCCCTGCCCTACAAGGATGATGTTGGCTAGAGGGATCACCTTTCATTCCAGGGTGTTCCATATCCAGTGGCAATACAAAAGAGATGGTCAGGAGTATGAAGAGCTGGCCATCTTAGCTCTACCAAGGACACCTAGTGAGGGCCTTTCTAGCCCCTGAATTCCGTGATCAGTTGGCAGAAGCTGTTTTTGGGCCTGCATTACAGCTAAGTTTCTTTCTGCTTAGTCCTTCATTTCCCTCCCTCCACAGGTGCTGATCCTAAGAAACTATTTATATCAACCTCCTGCGTGGTACATCTCAGCAACTACTTCTCAGAAACTGAAGGTTTGACACCCAGACATTTAAAATCATTGTCTCCAAAACACAAGTCCTGATCAGTTTTGCATTATTTTTTATTTATCTTTTTTTTTTTTTTTCTGAAGTGAGAAGCGGGGAGGCTGAGTGACAGACTCCTGCATGTGCTTGACTGGGGTCCACCTGGCATGCCCACTAGGAAGCGATACTCTGCCCATCCAGGATGTTGCTCTGTTGCAACCAGAGCCATTCTAGCGTCTGAGGCAGAGGCCATGGGGCCATCCTCAGTGCCAGGGCCAACTTTGCTCCAATGGAGCCTTGGCTGCAGGAGAGGAAAAGAGAGACAGAGAGGAAGGAGAAGGGGAAGTGTGGAGAAGCAGATAGGCACTTCTCCTGTGTGCCCTGGCCAGGAACGAACCCAGGACTTCCATACACCAGGCCAATGTTCTACCTCTGAGCTAGCCAGCATTATTTTTTTATATCATCTGACTGTCATCCTAATCTCTAGTATAACCCCAGGTATAAAATTTTTACCTTAGGAAAAATAAAAGACAAACATATGCTTGACTTGGAGAAGTGTGAGGAAAGAGAACCTCAATTCATTCCTTTCATTATTTTGTCAGCTTCTCCGTCTGATACTTAGAGCATTGTAGGGGAGAGAAAAGTTTTTCTCCATCCTCTGAGGGTCCCTGGCTGTGTCTGAATATGCAACCCACAAAGACAGATTGACAGGGAAACATATACAAATCTATTAAATATAAGTTTTATGTTGACATGGAAGCCTTCAAACAACAAATGAAGACCCAAAGGAACAGATAAAGCTGAGTGTTGTCATGCTCGGTCTGATAGAGAGTGGACAGTTGTGGAGAAAGTGACCGGGCAGAGTCTGCGGTCAGCGAAGTAGCCTGGGGCAATGAGCAAGGCCTGTCCTTTGCATTCCTCTGGCATCCCTTGATCTTTGGAGACAAGGGTGCTCCCTTCCTCTGAGTTTAGGGAGGTACTCCTTGCAAAAGTGTTTTGTGACCAGAAGGGAAGGGAGTGAGAAGGTCATAGCGACCTTCCTACTTCTGCCATTTTCTCAAATTTCTTCAGTTTAAAACATACACTGTGCCCAAATATCATGTTTGGGGAAAGTGTGTCCTAAACCCCATCAGTATCAAGGTAGTTTTATTCCTTCTCATCAAAATCTCTATAGCATAAAGCATTCTGTCATTGACTTTTCATAAATGCTTGAATTCCCTTAATCACTGCTCTCTAGTGTGCCACCTAGGTTTGATTTGTATGCCCAGATTCACTTAGTAAAGCACAATCTACATGTAGTAAGCACTTAGTCTGACAAACTTCAGGCTTGGGAAGTAGAAATAGCCAATCTGTCCAGATCCTCTCTGTGCCCTGTGTGTACCAGTAAATGCCCCCCAGATGCTTCCAATGTACAGTAACTGCTTCTCATAGTCAGAAATGTCAGAAAAGTAACACACACCCTCCAGGAACTCTTAACCAATAACCTAGTGATAGGAGTTGTTGAATAAAATCTCTGGCACCCTCAGCTCTCAGTGAAACTGGGTCCTAACACTGAAACCAGACCCTCATTGTTTTTTTTCTCCAGTTTGCTTTTGTTTTTATTTTTAACATCTTTCAGGAGATAATACCAGGCCTGCTCATAGTGCTCTGGATACCACCAGACCAAGTTGGGTCAAACTGGTCCCAGAGGCATGAGCAGGGGCAGTTAGTAGCCTTGTGCCCCTAAGCTGACCTCCAGGGCACAGTGGAACCAAGATTCACAGAACTCAAGTCACCCAGAAGCCTTTAAAAGGTGAGCTATCCATCTATAAGGAAGATCAAGTGCCCAGACCAAATATGAACACATATAGGATGACCAGTTAGACTCTGCCCTCTTAGTCATTTCACGTTCCTTACTTAGATAGCTTAGTTCCAAGACTGTCCAATCAGATGTCCTAGATTAGAATTAATAAATATGTGTAGTCTCTCCTTACCCTTACCTTATAAATTTGTCTTAAGTCTTCATTCAGGGTGACTGGTTTGAGCTTCCTCTCTTGGTCTCATTGTCTGGCTGCCTGACAAAACTTTCTCTCTGCAAAAAACCTGTCACCTCAGACTTTGGCTTCTCTCTGTGCAAATGGCAATGAGATGCACCACCTTTGTTTGGTAACAGCAGCAGTGTGGGAGGCAGTTAGACAAACATGAGCAGTGCAGCATCAGAGTGTAAAGCCCCTGGTGCCTAGCAATGGGCAAAACTGGGAAAACAAGGACCTCACACCCAAGGTGACTCTTCCTCCTCTAGCTGGTCATGGGGTTTAGACATCTGGTTGTGGAATTCGAACCCTGTCCTGACCTTTCCTTCACTGGCATATCAGAAGTCATGTAGGTTTAGACCCCTTTAGAGGAAGAACAAACATGAAAGCCAGAGAATAGTGCTTAAGCATTAACCACTAGAGATGATATCCAGGCCTCAGTGGTGTTTCAGCTTCAGACCCAGGAAAGTGGCAAAACTAGACAAAGGGACGCCACTGCTGACCTCAGCACCAGCTGAACTGACCCTGCCTGGCACCAACCAATCAGTGGAGAATGCTACTGGAGAGCTGTTGGGCAGATAAGTTATTTTATGCTCATTTCATTAAAGATTGCCTTCTTGCTTGGGAAAGGGCTTGGTTATGCTAATGTGTGCTGGAGGAGGGGTTTTTGCGCCAAAAGGTTTTAAAAGGTAGAGCTCAGAGGCCATTTTGAAAGAGTGACCATGTTCTTGTAGAGAGGAGGAGCCCGTGTTGTAGCAGGGCAGGGAGGCCACGTGGAGGAGAGGAGGCAGCCAAATGCCATAATGCTGAAGGAGAATCCATGTTGTGCAGGAGAAGGAGATGGGGAACAGAGGTGAATAAGACTGGTGAGGGCCTTTGATCCTAGCAAAAAAAAAAACAGAAAGATTCTCCTGGTTGTGGAACTAGAGGAACATGTGAGTGGGTTTTGGTGCCCCCTGTGTTTGTTTTTTACTCGTTGGCTGGTACAAATCTAGAATAAAGGAAAATGGCTCACCAGTTCTTGGCTCTGTTGTTTCTCTACAATTGGTCTGAATTAACTGTGAACCTACAGAGGCCAGGCAGCTGTGATGGTGGCCGAGGCCACTGGCCCTACAAGAGCTGATGAATATTCTATTGACATCCTCCCCTGGGACCTCTCCTAAAATTCCTACCCTTAAAATTCCTTATGACAGAGGTCTCAGGGCACTCTCCCTGCTCACACCTTTCCCTTCCCCTTCTGCTTCTCCTTCTCTTCCCCCAGGCACATTTTTCTTGCCACTCTCTTTCTCCTAATCTCTAAGTGACCCCAGAGACTTGCAACCAGGGGAGCAGTGGGCAGCAGCTCTTCCCAGGCTAAGTAAGCCCCTGAACCTTTCTCCAAGGCCCCCTTTCCTCTTTCTTCCTGCATGGCCAGTAATTCTTCCTTTTCTTGCTACATTTAGTCTTTTGATTGAATTTTTTCTCTCAAGAAGATAAGAATGGAGGTCCACAGACGCACTAGATGCTGAAACCAGAGGGGTAAACACGCCCAATTGCACTGCCTTTTCTTGCCTACTTTGTTTCCCTACCTCCCGAATAAACAACTTACACTCAAATCTTGGCTTCAAGATCTGCTTTTTAGGAAACAAAATTGAAGTTTACATCATACTCACCCATATGGAATTTACAGTATGTTAAAGATTGAATATAGATACAAAATAACATAAACATTGCAGGTTTCCAATGACCAAGAGATATATTATTTTTATTTTTCCAGCCTTTTTTTGAAATTGAATAAAAAATAAATTAAAAATTTGCCTCAGCTGTTCAGCATAATGGCTGTTGGTGGTTATCTTAGGGCCGTGATGGTGAACCTATGACATGCATGTCAGCACTGACACGCATAGCCATTTTTGATGACATGTGGCCGCACGCGGCCGCATACCACAGAAGTACAGGGCCGCATGCCGAGAAGGACGTTTCATCTTCAGCTCCTGCATGGCCAGGTGCAGTAGCCGAGGATAAAACATTTGCTGTAGTGTAGACACTCTGTAGGCCAAAACAACAGAACTCCAGCACAGAGCATCTAGCTCTGGGACTTCCGGTTAGGCCATTAGGGGATCTTTGACCTCATTTCCGGCCGGCAGAGCAGGGAGCAGCAGAATGCCGCAGGGGACGCATCTTTGGAGGCCCTGTGATTGCCATTACCAGCAACCACATAACCACAGCAACCATCATCCAATCTACTGTTCTGGGGTGTCGTGGATTTCTAATTGACCATTATTACTGAGATAAGTGAGGGGGAGGCTGGGAGAGGCGAGGGTCTGTGCTATGGGTGCCATTTCCCACCATTAGAAATAGAGGCAGCCATCTTAATTTACATAAGATGCAACTTGCAGAATTTCAAGACAGCATCTGGGCTCAGGTGTTTGTTGACTTGAGGTCAAAGCTTGAGAATCTGGAAAGGTGCCGCTTGGAGAATCAAGAGGAGTGCCACTATGAGCAGGAAATTTGGAGTGCCTGGAACCAATTACCAGACACTTTCAGCACCCTGAAAAATATAGCAATGGCTTTACTCACAATTTTTCCCTCTCCGTACTTTTGTGAGACCTTATTCTCAGCGTTAAATAATATCAAAACCAACAAAAGAAACAGATTGACAGATGACGTTAGTAGCGCTTGCTTGGGCTTGAAGTGTACATAATACCAACTTCAACTGAAGATTTAGCCAATGAAATTCAGTAACAAAAAAAGTTGCTAATAGGCAGGTTAGTTAAAGAATTCCCCCTCCCTCTCACTTATCTTAGTTCACGGCACCCCACACAAGTGAAATAATATCAAGACCAACAAAAGAACCCAACTGACAGATGAACAAAGAAGTCACTAAGCAGGTAAGTTAAATAATTAGTTTTTGGCTTATTAAATAGTTATACATTGCAATTATACATTTTTGTTATTTAAAGTATAAATATCATGAAATTATGGTTTTTTTCTCGAAGTGAAACACCACCCGAGTTATGCTCGTTTTTTTTGGCGAATTTTGACACACCAAGCTCAAAAGATTGCCCATCACTGCCCTAGGGAGTCCTAGTTAATCCCATCAAAGACTGTTCTCTTGCTGAGAGAGTAAGCCCTCCTCCTGTCCTCTCCACCCTTCCTCACCAGGGGCCATGTCACCATTAGTACAAGAGAGCCATTCTAGCTTTGGTCTTAAATCAAAGAGAGATTTCAATGTCAGAAGCTATGCTTGAATTGCTAAACCTTTCTTTTTAAAGTTTGGGGAGAGTGCTCACTTTGGCAGCACATATACTAAAGTTTGGGGAGAAAGTCATATTCAGATCCAGTACTTTCTGAATAATCAGGAAGGAAACACATAAATGCACACACACACACACACACACACACACACACACACACACACACAGCCAATGTAAAGAAGTTTTCTTTGTCCAGAGATCTGGAGAGTAAAAAAAAATAAATAAAATAATTGTAAAAATAATACAGTTGTGGGGCCGTCAGCAATGGGGGATGGTCACATGAGGAATCCAGACCCCAGAACTTTGGCTAGAACCACCCACATCCATATGCGCCAAAAGAAACTTCCCAGGAGCCCTTTGGAAAAAAGCAACTGTCCATCAGCCAGTGAGATTTCACCACGTCATATTAGTTCGACCACCCTAGAGACCCTTAAAATATCCCCCACGCAGGTCACCCTCTGTGACTTCCCTGGCCTCTGTGTCCCGGGACCAGGGAACCTCATTGGGCAGGATGCGCTGTACTCAATAAAGCCTTTATTATTCCACACTTCGTAGCTCTGGCCCCTTCCCCTTCTTCTTCGGCAGGGAAAAATACCTTAGAACAGTAACAGCTCATCTTTTTTGAATATTTACCATGTGCCTAGCTCTCTCCTTACAACACCCTAAGAGTTAGGTATTTTTACCCCAAGGGTTGAAATGTCCTGTTTGTTAAACTTACTGGTCATTTTATGTTCTATCAAAAATGAATCCACAGTGGAAAGGACGGAGGCGGGGGAGTGCGCAGCTGAGAGTCCTGTGGTCAGAAAACCTCCTGCTAACCACGTGAGCCTGAGCAAGGCACTCACATCCTCAGAACCACAGTATTCCCATCGAAGAAGGGGGATTAAAAACACCAGTTCCTGTTCTCTCGGTACCTATTATATAAACATTTTACTGTCTCATAACTTCTGACCCAACAGTTTTATTTCTAAGAATATGTTTAATCAAATGTTCGTGTAAGTCTGCATATAAGTGTATGATGGTTTATACAGATATATATTCATCCAGTGCTATTTTGATGGCAAATTTAAAAGCACCCTAAATGTTCAATAATATGAGAATGGCAACATAAATTGTGGGACAGCTAACTATGTCATAATAGGCAACTGTTTAAAGAGAAGTGGGTCGATTTGCTTTGAATTGAAAATATATCTGCACTGTACTGTTAAATGAAAAAAAAAAAGATGCAAAACAATCCCATATTCCATTGATTCCAAGATGTGCATTTCTCACACTTTCACATTATTATAAGATGAATTTTATAATTTACAGTATCTTATCTTTGCTATTAGCCAGGCAACATTCTTGATGCTGTATATAATAGAAACAGATTGTATCATCAGTGACATCTTAGATTTAATGCAGTATGCAAAAGTAAAAAAACCCACATAAACATGTGAATGGGTGTATTCATAGATGTTTCTTTTATGTTTTATGTTCATATATGTTTCTTTTACATGAAGAAAAAGGGCTGGGGAGTTTGAGGGAAGAAGTTTTGCTTTTCAGATTTTACACTTCTTGTGTAGTATTGGCAGCAAACATGTTTCACTTTTTAAATTAAAACAAAAGTCTGAGAGTTTCTTTATTCTGTCTCGCAAGACGGGTGGAAATGTTGCACAGAAGCATTGCTGTGCAGTGAGCTGTGTGGGCTCGGCTCTCCTTCCTCACCAGACACTAGGCATAGGACACAGAAATTGGAGACATTCAGGGCTGCCACTATTTTATTTTGCCTTGAGTGAAACATTTATTCTGTGAGAAAATGAGACAGGATGGCCCATGGCAACAGGGGAAGCTAATCTTTGGCTCACTGGGATATCACTTTCGGATCACAAATGTGTCACGAGGGGAGGCATTCAGCATATCAGCAAGGAAATGTCAAAACATCAGCAAATTGTGAGTAAATAGACTCAGACAATTTTGGTGCAAATTTGCTGAGAACAGAGGCTGGGCTTCCCATATGTCCCGACACACTCCACTAGTAGAAGCCCTCATGAATATTAACCTCTTACATATTTTAGGGTAAATTCGGCGGCACAGCCAAGTCCAGCCCACTTCATGAGGAAGGGCCTGGGCCTGGACTGAGAAGGACTGAAGTCGGGTCAGTCCGTCCTGGCACCTCAAAGGCTCTCTCTGGGAGCCAGAGAAACCATGTCCTGAGCTGAGCAGTTTTCTCAAAAAAAGACACTTCATCACATGTATGCGCTTTGCAAACTATATAGCATCCCGTTCTTTCTCATTCTGTACGTAAATAGGTACATTTCATGACAGCATCCATGCACTCAGCTCCTGGAACTCAGTGCCTTATGCTGCACTGTAACCAGGGGCTCAACCCACTGTCATAAGCACCAGTCACATTTTAAATTTCCTTTCTTAGGCAGAGTTAACAGAATAAGCCTGCCTCTTTGAAAGGAGGAGGCTATTCCAGGTTTACCTTTGAGGTTATACAGGGTGAATCATCCTCATGTGATCTAATACATGCAGAGAAGATTAAAAGACATGAACAAAAAGAGGGTGAAATTAATGAAACAAGACAGTCATGGTGATAATTGTTGAACCTGGGTGACAGGTTCACTCTACTTTTCAGTAAGCACGAATTTTCCATAATAGATGATTAAATAAAGGAAAAATAAGTGGGGGACTCCTGAAGAGGAGAGCTGAATTTCTCTATCAGCAGGCAGGGGCTCAGATGCAGGCAATATTTCTGTTATTATAGTCTCGGTTTCCTTACTTTAAAAATGGAGATTTAAAAAAATGGAGATAATACTAATTAATACTAACTCACTGAGCCATGACAATTAAAAGAAAAAGTGAATGTAAAAGTCCTAGCATTGTGCCTGAAAGTGTGCTACTATTGCTAAAATAAAATAAGATAAACATACATTTAAAATACCAGCATATTGATAATGATTGCATTTTAATGGTGGGAATATTTTTACTTGCTTTCTTTTAATTTTTTTTTCTATCTTCTATATTGAGCACGTATACCACTACAATTAGAAACAAATAAAATAGTTTTTATTTGAAATTAACACTAGCTCATCTCTACCCATATATGAAGGGTCTAAAAATCTTGGACTAGTCTGACTGGTGGTGGCACAGTGGATAGAGCATTGACTGGGAATGCTGAGGACCCAAATTCAATATCCTGAGGTCACCAGCTTGAGTGTGGAATCATTAACATGATCTCAAGGTTGCTGGCTTGAGCACCAGGTCAGTGGCTCAGCTGGAGCCCGCTGGTCAAGGCACGTATGAGAAGCAATCAATGAACAACTAAAATGGCACAACTATGAGTTGCTGCTTCTCATCTTTTTCCCTTTCTCTCTCAAGAATAATAATAATAATAATAATAATAATAAAATTCTGGGACTATTTAACATTTAAAACCATTCCTAATATTGTAACTTTAATTCCTCCCTGTCTGAAATGTAAAGGTCTTTTTGAATAATAGCTTTGGTTTGTAGTTCCTTAAACAGAGAAAAAAACAAATAAACAAAAACAACACCAAAATTGTAATATATCCATCTCTTCTACCTGTTAGTTCCAAAAAAGGTGTTTAAATTAGCTGCTAGCTCATCCTATGTAAAATTAATTTTTTATTTTATTTGACAAGTGATGGGTTACAGTAACTCACCCTGCAGTTCCCCTAGGGATAAACATGAAATATTCTACTACAGTCAAAGAAATGAGATTACTGTTGAGATTTTTGCCTAAAAAGCATGCATCATGTGCCTATTCCTTCTACTTTTATTTGGAGCATAAAATAAGTAGAAGACACTGACTTCCAAGAGTTTTCTATGTTGTGATCTATAAATAGCCTTATATACTATATCAGTTATCAGTTGCCACAATAATGCTACATAATAGGCAAAATTGACACAGCAACAAAGCTTCCTTGAGAGTAGTAGACTATTTCATGTTTTTCCCTGGGGTAACTACAGCATGAGTTACTCCTCAAACTATCGATGGGTAGAGGAAATCCAGATAAAAAGCTCTGAAGCCTACAGTAATGAGCATGAATTCAGCTTCCAAGGCTACAAGGTGCATTGATAAGGCTGGGCTTGGCTGATCTGGATTGGATTTACTCTCAAAACATGTCCAGGTTAGTCTGACTGTGAGCTGCTTCAGAGCAGCTATGGCCGAAACAAAGGGGCTGAGGCTCTGCTCTGCTCCACATGTTTTTCATCCTCTAGCAGGCTATGCTGGGCACACTCTCTCGATGGGAGAGGAGTAAGCACAAGCAAAAATGCCCAAGTGCTCTCCCCTCATCATTTTGTTCAAAATATGTCTTATATTCTCCCCTTATTTTCTTTCCTAGTGCTATCTTAAGCCTATGTGTCATGTCTGCTAAAATCCCCATGACCAAGCAAGCAACTAAGACAATGCAGATTCAAGGCTGAGGAAGTAAATCCTGTGTCTTCAGTAAATGGAATTGCAAAATCACCTAACAAAAGTAGGGCATATAAGAGAGAGTAAAAAATTGGGGATATTTATGCAATCAGTATGCCATACAAACTTGCATAATAAAAACTAATTTGTGAATTTTGCAAAGAATTGTTGCATTTTCATATATCTAAACACATCCCTAAGGATAAAGAGGATTAATTATTTTAGTAGGACAACTATGAGTTATTTCAATGCTGAAGTTTCTATTTACTTCTAGCACCTTGGCCTCTAATTTGTACATATATGCTATGGTAGTTTGAAGTCATATTCCAGAGATCAGTGAATAAAATTGCTTTTTCATTTTTTGCATGTGAAGCTTGTGGTTGCCTGATATACACTTATGATTGCTTGATAAACACTCATTTATCTTCTAAAACCTACTTATTATATCACATCTTCTAGGAAGCCTCTCTGGTTTCTCCAGATAAAATTAATCATGCCCTTCTCTGGTACATGTTTGTGCATTGTACTTGAGGTTTTTTTTTTTTCATCCTTACTACTTGTTTAAGCTGAGATCTGCCATCTTGAGTCTGAGCCTATGGAGAGAAGTAAGGAACACAGGTTCTGAGATAAGACTGCTATTGCCTACATGTGGGACCTTGAATAAGTTATTCAACTCAGGCTCTATTTATCTTCTTATTTTCATCTGTATAATGGGAATAATAATTGCATTTGCTTAAAAGAGATGTTGAGAGAAATAAATAAGCATTAAACATTTGGTAAAATATTTGGCATAGAGTATTTAATAAAATTAGTTATTATTAATTATAATCCTATTCTCCTTAATGTTATTTAGTTGATGTTATACCACATTGAAATAAATTTATAACACTGGCTCTAGACTGCTAAAGTAACCCTAGATCCTTGAGTTCTGACAGGATTCTTTCAAGTCCAATGTTTAGGTACAAATTATTAATGATACTGCAGTCAGGATCTGAAGAAGACAGGAGTAGAAAATGAATAGCTAGGCAGTATCACAGCCTCTGAAGACCACCTTGTTCTGACCCTCATTTGTAATTTCATGAAGCTAAAAAAAACCACCGGAAGATCTAAATGTATCCAATTAATACTCATCTTTATAGATCTCATTTCTAAGTGTTGTTTTTCTGTTCCTCTGAGCAGAAGGTTCATCAAGTCATTTCAATAAGCTCTATTTACCAAGAACAAAACAATATGTAGGGACAATAGGAAACAAAAATGAGGTAGAATAACCCATCCCCAAAACTGAAGAGGCAATGCTATGGCATTGCATAAGCTATAAGCCACCCCAAGGCCTCAATTTGAATGATGCATTTGCTTCAACACATTTCATCTTCCAAATGGGTGAGCTGAGGATTAGAGGAATTTAACAGATGGCATCCTGATAAATTAAATTAATACTCTGACTGACAGAGGAGATGCATCACCTATAAAATTCAAAATCAGTTTCTAGTGAAATAAAAACATGGTTTATTTTGAAGCAATCTGAAGATTAATTTAAATGTTGGTGTCATCATCATTGTTTTAGCACATTTGGGGGCAAAAAAGAATCTTAACCAATGAAAACGTAAACTTTGGCATCTACTCCCTGTCATAGTGCTGCCAAATATTTGTCAAAAGACAAATTTGATTTGTAAACAATAAACATGCTATTGTTTATCAAAGAAATTGTCTTGGTAGAGTTACAGAAATGAGATTTTTAATAGGTAAATGTATACATAATAAAAATAAAAAATATATATAGTACAAAAGGGTATCTGGTGAAAACTGTCTCCCTCCCAACTCTAATTCTCCATCCCTCAAAAGAAACATGATTACTAGTTTCTTGTATAGCCTTTCTTTCCTTGTTCAGTATATGCTTATATGTTCTGATAATTGTATTACAGCTTGATAGAACTAAAGTGTTTTTCAATTTATTGAAATTTATTTTCAATTTATTTTGCATATTAAGAAAAAAACCCAAAACTAAAGTCTTGCGGCTTAGAGAATTTACATGATTTGGGAAAAGTTGGTCAGTGAATCAACTAGGATTTGTTTAGTTTCAAGTAACTGAAAAAAAGCAGGTTTAAGAAAAAAGAAGATCAGCTCATGGGTAGATCTGACAGCTTCAAACACAGCTTGACATCTTGGCTATTTATTCTCTTCCTTCCTTTTTTTGGCTCTGTTCTCTGCAGGTTGCCTCCACTTTTAGATTCCATAGAGTGACAAAATAGTAGTGGTCAGCAGCTCTAGCCTCACATTCTAGCTAGCTTCAAGTCTAGCAAAATGAAAAGAGCTTGTCTCTTCTCTGTCTATTCAAGGAAAGTCTGAAGCTTAATTCTTAATGGTATATATGGTCTCATACCCATCCCTGAACCAATCACTGTGCCAAAAAAAGTTTCTTCCATCCCAAAGCACATGCCTTCCTCTCCCCCACTTCCCCTGCAAAGCACAAGATCTGAGAGCAAGAGAAGCTGGTGGCCCAGGACAAACTAGGGTGACACTATCAGAAAGAGTATGAATCAAGGGCAGACAGGTAGAAATCACAGAAGTTCACACCACTTATCTAATTAGGGAAAAGATGGGAGTAGGTATCTCTTGCTTTGGAGTAAAAGCTAGTCATATCTAAAATTGGGGAAACTAGATTCTCCTCTTATAATAGCACATAGTTGTTTATTTTCCAATTATATTTCTCGTTACAGGATAAGCCTCAGCTGTACAAGGCATTTAAGTTAACCAGTGTAATGTTTCTGCTTTCTACAATACTGACTTGAATATAATAGAAAAATTATTCACATTTTGGTCACTTTCCAATTACTTTCAGAACTCTTCCCAGTAAATAAATTATGAGAGCTTTTATATTATTCTCCCTGTCGGGAACTTCATTACTGGAATCCTCTTAGCCACTAAACCCTAACTGAGATAAAAATGATAAAAGAATATAAATGATTTCCATCAAATTAGGAAAATAACAGTTAAGGCTCAAATAGAAATCAATCAATAGGTAACATAAGGCAAAATAACCCTATTTTGAATGCACATTTAAAATAATATATAAGAATGCTGTTTCCAAAAAACAAAAAACAAAAAAATCTATTCACTAACAATGAAACTATATTGCTTTAACCTCAAAACTGCAGAAGATTCAGGCAGAACTAGAGAGCGCCTAGTCTAGTGATAGGGTTATATGACACAGCACACCATCAGGAAGAGAATTAACTTGGGTGCTGGCTTAAAATGCAAATTATTGGGCATGACCTAGCTCTAATGAGTTAATGATCTGCAGGTGGGACCAGAGCACTGCCTATTAACTCAATTGGTGATGCTTATGCAGCCTAAACTTCAAAAATATAAAAATGTGGATGGTCAAAACCCTTCATTTTATAAACAAGACTACTGATGTGCAGAAAGTGGAAATAATTTGCCGGTAAGTGGCAGGTCTGGGCGAAATCCATCTGCCCTGATTGCTACACTCTTGCCTCTTCCCTTGCTTTCCACCTTTCTGTTCATCCTTTCCGTAGGGTCACTGAGAAAACAGCTGGCTGATCAAATTCTCTGAAACTGCCATATCAATGACATTTAACTGTACCTTCGAGGATTCATTTTCCAGATAATTCAAAGTCTGGTTTAATATTTAGTTGGTTTTTAAACAAAAGCATTCTAGATAAAAAACTGTGTTTTCCTTGGTCACTTTCAGAAAATCTGAATCAACCAATGAGACTCATGCAAGTTGAGGATATATTGGACCTGATATGTGTCCTGCGCACCATACAGTTTTGCATTCTACAGTAAGAGTGAAGACACTGAGCAAATTAGTACATTGAGACCTTTGATTATATTTTTCCTGGCTACCTTTGGTCTTGTTTTACCATACATAAAATTATATCAGAATAATTTCCTTAAACTGATGTTTCAAACTGTGGTTAAGTAGCATCCACAATTTCTAGTTGGTGAGATTCTTTTCTTTCTTACTTCTATTGTGAATGATTCAGCTTTGTATTGCTGTATCCAACATGATGCCTCGTACTCAATATTATAGTGCTATGTAGAAGTTCTATGCCACAGTAGTTCAGAGAGAGGGCCATCAGAGTGCTGGTAAATGTTTAACAACTGGCTCTCCAGGAGGAAAAGAGTTCTGACTTGTAGCATTTGCTAATTTCCAAGGTATAACAATCCCACCATGGCTGATTTCAAAATGCCCACATGAGCTCACTGGATGCAGAATTACAAAATAATGTGCTGCAGCACCCATTATATAGTATTCCCACTGCAGAGATTCAACAGGCAGAATTAACTTCAAAAACAATAAGTAGAATGAATAAAATAATTAGAAAGCTATGAGTTTGATTATTTAATACCTTTTTAAATATAATTTATTTGATCAAAAAGTTGTATAATTTAATTTTTAATAGTGATTATGTTTAATTACTGGTGCTCAAAATTACTGAACATTTAACAGTTGTCTCTTGTGAGCCAATACGATCTGACTTCAGTTGTCCCTGTAAAGGGCTTGTGGTTTTGAGTCATGTGGGTTTGAGTCATGACTCCTCCAAATACTGACCCTGAGACTGACCAAATCAACTCAACCTTGGTGTATCTCTTTTCTTATTTGCATAATGAAGTAATAATGGTATCTCACTGGTTGTGTGAAAAATAAATGAAAAAATACATGTAAAATTAATGAAATTTTGAAAGAGTTCAACAAATGTCAGCTGTTAGTAATAATAATAACAATAATAATACTCAATAAATGTTGATTCAATGATGGATGGTAAATGGATGGGTGGGAGGATGCATGGATGGACAGACACTTTTCAAGTGGGAGAAGGGAAAGCCTTTGAATGCAAAAATAGAAATCAAAGTGAGCTATGTTCAATGGTGAAATGTTTCTGAGGGGGAATTAAATCCTGTAGAGTCTAGACTGAGATGCTAGGTGCTTTAACCATCCCTCTGCTTTCTGTGGTGCTAAGGGCCTATCATTGCCTACTAAGACACAACATGACTTTCTATTAGTAGCATCAGCAGCCACTGAAAAAGCTGGAAAAAAAGTGTCTGTCATTCACTCCTAATTTTCCCTGGGTGCTCAAGTGTTAAAGCCTCTCTTTTAGATCTTTTCTGAATGTCCACAACCTCTTCTCAGAAAAGAGCTGAGTGTCTTTTTCAGAATCACACCTCAGTAATAATAACAAGTGGCATTGTTTTTCCTCCAGCTACCGTCTGCTCTCCTAAGACCTTCTAAGGAAACTTTCCTTTTTTGCTCACAATCATTGATCCCAGCTTGCTTAACAGTGCCCTGTGGGACTGTCCCTCACTCAGACAGAGCCCAACATGCTGGGAGGTGTTTTCTATCAGACCAAGTGGAGCCCTTCTCCTTTGAGATTGCTTCTTCCTCCTTCCTCCACTTTCACATCTCGAGAGAGGAGAAAGGAGTGTCCTGACAGCTACAGACCCTGGAGCTTTCGTGCAAGAAATGTTTCAGGAAAAATCAGAAATAGAAGCCCAGTTACCAACCATTAAACTCAGCTTTACAATCATCCAAACAAGTCTCCAAATTGTTGTACAACAGTAATGAAAACAGGACTTTGACAAAAGCCTTCATTAATGTAGTAGGATGAGAACCATTGATCTCCTCACTCAAAGTCTAGAACAATTTTATTGACTCATGTTGCTTTTTAAGGTGTTGGTAGGGTAGTTCTTAACAAAAGTAATGGACTTAACTTCTGCTTCTTTCAAAAACTATACAGAGTATATGTTTCAATGAAGGCACAAATCTATCTAGTTAGTCTACCCTAAATGCTTTAAAATGAAGAGGAGATATTCTTAAGTATCTGTGACAGGACTGGTAAACAAAGAAAAAGTACCAACAAAGGACAATAATAAAAAATGGATGGACCAGCCCTGGCCGGTTGGCTCAGTGGTAGTACGTCGGCCTGGTGTACAGGAGTCTCAGGTTCAATTCCCGGCTAGGGCACACAGGAGAAGCACCCATCTGCTTCTCCACCCCTCCCCCTCTCCTTCCTCTCTGTCTCTCTCTTCCCCTCCCACAGCCAAGGCTCCATTGGAGCAAAGTTGGCCCGGGCGCTGAGGATGGCTCCATAGCCTCTGCCTCAGGTGCTAGAATGGCTCTGGTTGCAACAGAGCATGCCATAGATGGGTAGAACATCACCCCCTGGTGGGCATGCTGGGTGGATCCTGGTCAGGCGCATGTGGGAGTCTGTCTGACTGCCTCCCCGTTTCCAACTTCAGAAAAATAAAAATAAATAAATAAGATTGCAATTCTCCCTTAATTAAATAAATACAAGACAAAAAAATTTTTTTAAATGGATGGAGACTTATAGAAAGAATATCTTTAACCTCATAAAGTTTACCTACCAAAAGCCTAGAGCAAGCTCCATACTTAATGGTGATATATATACTTCTCTCCAAATCAAGGAAAATCCTAGGATATCCCCCTAATTTTTTCTATAACCCTAGAGGTCTCAGTAATTGGACTAAGTCAAGAAATAGAAATAAAAAATATAAGGATTAAAAAGAAAGAAAACTGTCATTCACAATTGGTAAAAACTTAGAACACTTCAAGACAATCTTCCAGAGATTAAGATTAATGAGAATCTAAGCAAAGTGGTTGGATTTAAACTCAGTATGCAAAAATAAGCCTATATGTCAATATCAAATACTTTAAAAATTGATTTTAAAAGTCTCAATTTATAATATTTTATGGTACTGAGAAATAAAGCTCAAAAAACAGCTGCCATGTCAACGGGTAGGAAGATTCTACCTCGTCAAGTACTTGATTCTCTCCAAAAACACTGTAAGTTCATTCCCATCTAAATTCCTATACGTCCCTTAGAAGTTTTACTGATTCTATACTTCATATAAAGGAGGACAGGGATAAGCCATGTCACTTTTAAAGAAAAATGAGGTTGGGAAAGCAACCTGCTCTCTAGGTATCAAGATACAGTATATAATCTATAGTAATTAGCACAGTCTAGTGTTGTTTTAGTTATAGACAAATAGACAGAAAACAGAATAGAAAAGCCAGAAATATATTTAGGGACTGCTGTGGGCTGAATTGTATCCCCTAAAAGGTTATGTTCAAGTCCGTATTCCTGCTACCTATGAATGTGGCCTTATTTGGAAACACAGTCTTTGCAGATGTAGTTAGGTTGAAATGAGGTCATATTGGATCAGGGTGTGCCTAATCCAGTCCCTGTTGTCCTTATAGAAGGGATACAGAGACAGGGAGGAAGAAACAAGAGAAGGCAGATATTAAAGTTATGTTGCCACAACCAAGGAGTGCCAACAACTACAGGCAGCTCATGAGAAACACTAAAAAGAGGAAAGAAAGCATTCTTCACTAGAGGCTCCGGAGAGAGCATGACCCTAACAATACCTCCATTTTGGATTTCTGGTTTCTAGAACTATGAGAGAATAGATTTCTATTATTGTGAACCACCCAGTTTGTGACATTTTATTATGGCATCTCTAGAAATCAAATATAGGGATATATGAAAACCAAATCTGAAAGTCAAAAACCATGAAGAGGAACATGGACACATTTTATTAAAGACATAGAAATTAAAAAGAATGCTTTAGAAGTTTTAGAACAAAATATATATAAAGGCATAACTATTTCCTGTCATAAGAGTCTTTTATGTTTTGAACAGCAATTCATTATCAGACCTATAGTTGGGTTTATTGTGCTCCAAGCTTCCTCTTTCAGTTAAGGACCCACCCTTCACTGGAACTCTGAGGCCTCAACTCTTAGAGAACTCTTTCATTCTTCTCCTTGCCTCACAGGACATTCATTCCTCCAGCAAGTCCTTTTGGTTTTGTCCAAACATATCCCAACTCTTATCTCTTTTTATCATTCCTGTTGCTGCCTCTCAAGTCAAAGCAATCACTGTATGTGTCCCGCTGGACCACTGCAGTAGCTTCCAGACTCCCATCCCTGCTGCCATCTGCAGCCCCACGCACACAGAACACATCATTCTTCAACAAGCTCCTTGCTATGCTATGGCCTGATTGTGTGTGACCCTCCACCCCCATTTTAGCATGTTGAAGCTCCAATCCCAGAGAGGTAATTCTGTCATGACATGGGGCCCTCATGATAGATTAATGACCTTCTTTATGGGAAGAAGAGACAACCTCTCTCTCTTTCTCTATCTCTTTCTCTCTCCCCTTCCCCTGTTCCACATGAGGAGACCATGAGAGATAGCCATCTGCAAACCTGCAAAACAGGATGACCATGCCGACACCCTGATCTCAGGCTTGCAGATGTCAGACTTGTAGTTCAAGCCATCCAGTCTCTGGTGTTTGCTCGAGCAGCCGCACTTGGTGCGCATGTATGAGCTTCTGCAGTGGAAGCAGCCCGACATGGGCAGCAGTACCTAAGTCACCTCTGGTAAGAGAAGTTCAATTGATGAAATTCTGTAATATGGTCCAAAAAATTCATAGGTGGGAGACCTGACCACAGGGTCTCTTAGAATTCTTCAAACATCTGGAGCAAATGTTTGTCATATTGTCAAGGCTTTGCGCTAATTTTGCAGTTTTGTTTTATTTTATTTTTTTTAAAATAACTTGCTACTTAAAAAAAAGTCTATATCTGATAGCAGGATTAGAAACTCTTATAATAAAAGGCAGTGAATTGATTAGGAAAATGACTGGATTCAGAATAAAACTGCTGTGTGTCCTTGGGCAAGTTACTTTAATTTGCTGAACTTTTGTTCTCTTGTTCATAAACTAGGGCAAAGTTTAACAACTTATAGATATGGGGTAAGAGGGGCAGAATGAAATTATGAATGTAAAGTGTTAGTCTAGTGCCTTGTCTGTAATGAGTACTTAAAACAGCTGGTATAGTATTACATAATATTTTATTTATTATTAATAATAATATATGATTGTCATAAACTGACTCCCATTTTGCATCAACTATTCTATGCACATAGTTTCATTTAAATCTCCCAGCAACCAAGCATGCACTTGTTGTACACCAGGCTCAGCACTTTCCCTGGTGTGCATGCTAGGAAACACATGGTGTACATACAAGAGAGAGAGGGCTCATTCATATTGGAGGAGACATTAATCGGGATATTATTTACCAAGCTGCAGGTAAGTCCAAAGCAGCCAGAGGAAGGAGTGGATCACCAGGACCTGGAGAGAACTGCGCAGGAGAGTCTTCTGGGAGAGCTGTGGCCTTCTGGAGAGGCCGCCCAGGAGGGGCAGCTGCAGAAATAAGCATCCTGGCCTCAGGCTCCTTTGGCCCCCAGGTCTCCTGCTGGTGCTCCCACAGCTCAGGAAGAATCAGAGGGTGAGGGGTCCATCGAGGTAGTCCGTATCAGTCAGCCTCCCAGGAATAGAGCAGGGAAAAGAGGATTTGAGAGCAAGTTCATATGTGACAGATTATATATATATTTTTTGCAACAGCCCTCAGGGATGTGTACTACTGTTATCCCATTTTCCCATGAGAAACCGGAGTTGAGGAAGGCTAAGTCACGTTGACTGCTGGCACATGGTGAAGTCGAGGTCTGGGTCTGCGCAGTCCCAAACAAGCCCCCATAGCTCACCACCAACGTGAAGCTCACAGCTCCCTCACAGGCGAAGACACTAAGTCTCATATCAATCAGGTGAAAAGCTGGACCAATGTCAAAAGAAAGAGTTTGGGTTTCTCAGTTTGCTTGGCTCCAAACGCCAGGTTCCACCCGTGATGCCTGCATGAGAACACCTGTGATGCAGCAATCCGCCAGAGGCAGACACTTGGGGTTGTTTTCCTCATAATAAAGTGGAGAAGTGAGGACTAATTGGAGTAATCAACTGGTTGTCACCTAAAGGAATGGAGCAGTCATCCTTAGGAATTAACAGTCTGGGCCCTGGCCAGATGGCTCAGTGGTAGAGCCTGGCATGTGGATGTCCCGCATTTGATTCCCAGTCAAGGCACACAAGAGAAGTGCCCATCTGCTTCTCCACCCCTCCCAGTCTCGCTTCTCTCTCTCTCTCTCTCTCTCTCTCTCTCTCTCTCTCTCTCTTTTTCTCCCCTCCCACAGTCATGGCTCCATTAGAGCGAGTTGGCCCTGGGCATGGCTCCGTGCCCTCCACTTCAGGTGCTAAAATGGCTCCGTTGCAACAAAGCAAAGGCCCCAAATGGGCAGAACATCACCCCCTAGTGTGCTTGCTGGGTGAATCCTGGTTCCCTTCCTGGGGCTCTGCTTCCCTTCCACTCCCTAAACAGGGGTCCCCAAACTATGGCCTGTGGGCTGCATGCAGCCCCCTGAGGCCATTTATCTGGCCCCACTGCACTTCTGAAGGGGCACCTCTTTCATTAGTGGTCAGTGAGAGGAGCATAGTTCCTATTGAAATACTGGTCAGTTTGTTGATTTAAATTTACTTGTTCTTTATTTTAAAAATTGTATTTGTTCCCGTTTTATTTTTTTACTTTAAAATAAGATATGTACAGTGTGCATAGGGATTTGTTCATAGTTTTTTTATAGTCCGGCCCTCCAATGGTCTGAGGGACAGTGAACTGGCCCCCTGTGTAAAAGGTTTGGGGACCCCTGCTCTAAAATAATAATAAAAAGAAAAGAAAAAGAAGAAAAAAAAGTCTTCACAGTGTCGTGGTAAATAGCAAGGAGTAGGCCAGTATTTGCAAATGAGCATTTTGCAAAGCTCAGGTGGTCACTAAAGATATTCTGAGGATTTACATTGTTGGAGATATTGTGGCATCTGCATTCATTGATTTTTTTTTTTTTTTTTTTTAGAGAGAGAGGAAGGGAGATAGATGAGAAGCATAAACTCATTGCATCACTTTAGTTGTTCATTGATTGCCTCTCACACATGCCTTGAAGGAGGGGGCTCCAGCCAATCCAGTGACCCCTTGCTCAAGCCTGGGACCTTGGGGTCATGTCAGTGATCCCATGCTCAAGCCTGTAACTTTGAGGTTTCGAACTGGGGACCTCAGCATCTCAGATCAATGCTCTATCCACTGCGCAATCACCGGTCAGGCTTCATTTATTGATTTTTAAAGGCTTTAAAATAAATAGGTAAGTTTTTATTTTCTATTAAAAAATAGTTTGAGGACTTGCATCGTTTATCAGGAATGCTTTCAAGGTGTGCAGCCACTTTTCACTAAATACTATTGGTCAGACTGAGCTTCATAGGTATATACTAGTTTTACTTGTCTTTTCTTTCTTTCTTTCTTTCTTCCTTTTTTCCTTTTCTTTCTTTCTTTCTTCCTTTTTTCCTTTTCTTTCTTTCTTTCTTTCTTCCTTTCTTTCTTTTTTTAACTTAATTTGTACTCTTACTAGACAGGACAAAGTTAGGAAGCATTAGAAAAGCAAGAAAGTAATGGTCATGAAAATGAGGATAAATCTACAATTTCCTCTCCAGCTGGTACTTTCTGGATCCATATATTCATTAATTTGATCAGAATTTTTAAACCGCACATCAGGAAGTGTCTACTGCCTCCCACATCCATTGCTCAGGAAAGCACTTCTTTCGTGATTATAGTTAATTTGGCTTTTGATTTATTAGAACTAATAATAACTACCCATATGATGTTTATTTGCAGAGAAATTTTTCAGATAGAAGCCCTGAAATTTCTTTATTAACTTTATAACTTTTTATTTGGAAACAAAACAGACAACCATTAAAATGCACTTTAAAGCAAAAAGTTCAAGCATTCCAAACAATTAAGTTATGAGGTCATTTTAAAAAATCTATTTTCATGCTGTAACATCTGTTAAAAGCCAATCTAGCCCTCCCAGATAGGTTGTTTGGTTTGAGTATTATACTGAAGCGCAGAGGTTGCCTGTTCGATCCCCACTCAGGATATACAAGAACAACTCAGTGTTCCTGTCTCTATCTCTCTCTGCTCCTTCAACCTCTCTCACTGAAATCAATCAATAAAAATATTTTTAAAGCAAATCTCTATTTTAATAGCCATCCCACCCTCAAACTAAAATATGATGATGTCTTTTTAAAATGTATTTTTGTTCTAGAATTAATTCAAAACACATTAACTGGCATATGGTCTCCTTTAAGGAGAAAAGTTGACATTTTTTTTTACATAGAAAGTGATTGCTATTGATGATTATTTAAAAGTTTGTTTTATTTATTTTATTTTATTTTTTAATAAATTTTTATTAATGGTAATGGGATGGCATTAATAAATCAGGGTACATATATTCAAAGAAAACATGTCTAGGTTATTTTGTCATTAAATTATGTTGCATACCCCTCGCCCAAAGTCAGATTGTCCTCCGCCACCCTCTATCTAGTTCTCTGTGCCCCTCCCCCTCCCCCTAACTCTTTCCCTCCCTCCCTCCCATGTCCTCCCTCCCCCCACCCCTGGTAACCACCACACTCTTGTCCATGTTTCTTAGTCTTGTTTTTATGTTCCACCAATGTATGGAATCATGTAGTTCTTGTTTTTTTTCTGATTTACTTATTTCACTCCATATAATGTTATCAAGATCCCACCATTTTGCTGTAAATGATCTGATGTCATCATTTCTTATGGCTGAGTAGTATTCCATAGTGTATATGTGCCACATCTTCTTTATCCAGTCTTCTATTGAAGGGCTTTTTGGTTGTTTCCATGTCTTGGCCACTGTGAACAGTGCTGCAATGAACATGGGGCTACATGTGTCTTTACGTATCAATGTTTCTGAGGTTTTGGGGTATATACCCAGTAGAGGGATAGGTTAAAATATTTTTTTAAAGAAAGTCAGTTCTTTATGATATGCCATGAGTGAAATGATGGAGATATTCATTAACTTGTCAAGAAGGTTCATGAAACATTCTAGTGTGTGGTCGATATTTGTTGCTTGGAAATTTAGCATCACTTTCTCTTCTTTTGGCAACATTGCCAGGAGTCTCTTTTGGGAGCATCACCCCCCAACCACAGTCCCATATGGGTTATGTGAAGCTGACCTGACCTCCTGCCTTGCTGATGGTCACCTTGATGCAGATCACAAAAAAGTCTAGAACCACCCAAACTAGACTAATGACTTTTACTGGAAACAAGAGAATAAGGAAGCTCTCCAGTGGCTGGAGCCACTGAGATGAAGGACCCAGAGCTGAGACTATCTTGGCACTGAATGACAAGATCGAATCCAAGAAGAAGGTAACATATAGAAAAGCAGAATCCTGGTGACATGAGTGAAGCCCTGGATCCAGCTATTACTGAACTCCATTGTATTGCACTCCTAGACTTCTCAGTGATATAAGTCATCAAGCAATGACTTTATAGATGACCTTTATTTCTTTGGAATTTAATATCCTCATCTACAAAATAAAGGTATTAGACCAAATTACTGCCTAAGATATCTTTCAAATCTTTTATCTTTTGATATCGTGATTAACCATGCATTAGTAACTTCATTGATAGAATTCCTAAATTGACCTGATTTCAACTGATAAAATAAATGGTGCTGACCATTTATGACCTCTTCACAGATAAGAAAGGTGATTTGTACAGTAGTTATGATTAGAAGGGCCTTGAGATGTCATCTAATCCTCTGTCTTAGTCTCCAATCTAAATTGAAAAATATGCAAAGGTTGTTTTATACAGAATATCTTCATTTTGATGGAGCTCAAGGGCATATCAAAAATAACTATTTATCTATATCATAAGCCTAAATGTTCCCACCTGTACTTCAATGGATAGCCTTGGAAGTTATCCATTTTAGTCTTACATGTATTTGATGAAATTTTTCTTGTATAATTTAGCAAAGAAAAATTCCTTTTATGAAAGCCCTCATATTTTAATAATTCTTTGATAGACAGCATCTATATCCCTTGCTAATTATTTTCTCTGTAAGGCAGGGTATTACATTTCCCAGAAGATGTTTTGCAGGTAGGAAAGCTTTTGAAAATATATACTATGTTGACCTTTTGAGATAAGAGATTTGTTTTAAAACTAGTCCTTCTTATTACTAGGGTGTCATTCAAAATAAAATAATACATTTAGACATGTTGTAGTAATTTACTTGCTATTACTCAACTCTTACCCTCTAATTAGGCAAAGAAATATGAAGTCTCCTTAGTGCATAATTTAACAAACTCAATGTCATGAAATTACTGTATTTTATTCTTGCCTAGCATCAAAATTTGTGGGCACAGTGGGAAAATGTTCATTTCTAAAATGTAAGATATGACTTATAACAAAAGAGGGCTTGAGAGGTGAGACATCAGGATAATCAAAGGTTCTGGACAAGTTCCAAAAGGCAAATGTTAAAATACGGCACAATCTTCAAATCCCATCTGCTTTGAGATGAAGTAAAAAATGAAATGAAGTTATTTGAGGAGAGAGAGAACTATGAAAACCAGGACATTTGAAAGTACTGATGGAAATGATAAAGGATCAGTGGGTATTCCAAGAAGAATTCTCAAGGGAATTAGAATTTCACCTTCAGGTAGAAAAACATGTATCCATGAAAATGTCAGAGGTCTCCTGACACTGGACCGCAAGTTGACTTTGCTCAATTATCTCCCCATCTACTTACATACCATATTAGGGTAGGTAAAGGCTTTATCTAACAACCCTAAAATTATATTAGCATAACAAAATCAAGATTTCTCATTCACATCTCAATCCCATTAGGTTGTACCTGTTCCTTCCACTCAGTCACTCCATTTTATGGCTCCACCATTCTCTATGCCCTCAGAACCCTCCTCATTCAGTCAGAAGTTTGGGGGCAAAAGACTTAGGAAAAGCATACCCATGTCTTAACCACTTTGGCTTAGAAAGGACACAAATCACTACTCTTCACATCCCATTCACCAGAATTCACTCATATGTCTACACCCAAGTAAAAAGCAGGCAGGGCAATAGAATCTGACTGTGTGTGCCAGAAATAAAAAGGACAGGGTTTTGATGAAATTGTCATAGTATCTGCCACACTCCCCTCCTCATCTCTTCTTCCTTCTATCATCTTTGCAGAAGCAATATTACAAAACAGTTAAAAAATGCAGAGTCAAGTATACTTCAGAGTCAGACTGTCAAGATTTAGATAAACTCTGCTCTTAGTAGCTATGTGATCTTGGGAAATTACATAAGCTATCTATGTTTACTCTTCTGTAAAACAGGAATACTACAAGTACTTAGTCATAGTAGCATTATAAATACCAAAGAAATTAATGCCTGTAAGAAACTTAGAATGTGTGTGAAACTTAGCTACTTCTCAGTTTATCAGTCAGACTTCTAGGTTGTAACAGCAACAATATTGCTAACTTAAGAAAAAAAAATTATGAAGAGACCAGGAAGGCTGCAGAAATAGGCAAAGAAAACAAACCCAAAGCTAGCAGCAAGTAACTCTGGAAGGCCAGGCCTCAGGAATCAGAGCGGTTTTACCAGCAGGGTCAGATCCATCTACACACATCCCCAGGCCACCTCTGCTGCACAGCTGATAACCTCCAAGGCCCACCACAACCTGCAGCACTAACTCAAATTTCAAAGACTATAAAAAAACCAATTGGCCAAGATGAAGTCAAATACCTGCCCCTGAACTTGCCAGAATAGAGATAAAGGGAATTTGACCCCACTCATTTTTCATTTCCCCAAAATGCACATGATGGCACATTTCTAAGAGGAGAAATGGTTTTAATAGTCACAGTACCTTGTCATGATAAGATTTTGGACAACAGAAACAACAAAAAAATAAATATCTACTATATGACCCATCTTCTCATCTATTCACCCATCCAGTCATTAATCTATTCATCCATCCATCCATCCATCCATCCATCCATCCATCCAAGTGCCCATAAAAAAAATGAGTCCTTAAAATGGCAAAAATAAGTCTTTTATGGACAGAGTTCTCCCCAACGCTTATGTCTCCCTGAGCAGTGGATGAAAAATATTGCAGCCTGCAAAGAATTGACTTGAAAGAATTAGGACCCCTGTGTAAATGCCTAACATAGTATGAAAGAACGACTCTAGCCCCAGGGTGAATGGAATCTTATGTTTCATAAGGCAAGATATTTGTTACAATAGCAGGACAAATCTTAAATTTAAGATTTATCTAAAATAAGAATGTCTCTTTCAAATTCAAATCTAATATTTACATAAAAGTCAAAGAATGCATATGAATTATATTTAAAATTCTCTTTATAGACTTGGATTAGGCTTGAAATGAATACCAAACTTCTATTCTACCTCAGATGCATTTCATTCTTTGAGCAGAGTTTAAGGCTTTCTTTTAGAATTAAAAGTCTCATTTAATTTGTGATTTTTATGTTACAACTGATGTAGTCAGAATAAAGAAAATACTGCCTATGTTTTCTCCTAAGATGATTATGGTTTCACAACTTTTATTTAAGTCTTTTATCTATTTTGAGTTTATTTTTGTGAATGGTGTAAGTTGGTGGTCTAGTTTCATTTTTTTGCAGGTAGCTGTCCAATTTTCCCATCACCATTTGTTAAAGAGACTGCCTTTACTCCATTGTATGCTCTTACCTCCTTTGTCAAATATCAGTTGTCCATAGAGCTGTGGGTTTATTTATGGGTTCTCTGTTCTGTTCCATTGATCTATGTGCCTGTTCTTATGCCAGTACCAGGTTGTTTTGAGTACAATGTCCTTGTAGTATAACTTGATATCAAGAAGTGTGATACCTCCCACTTTATTGTTCCTTTTCAAGACTGCTAAGGCTATTCATGTTCTTTTTTGGCTTCATATAAATTTTTGGAATATGTGTTCTATATCTTTGAAGTATGTCATTGGTATTTTAATTGGTATTGCATTGAATTTATAAATTGCTTTGGGTAATATAAACATTTTAATGATGTTTATTCTTCCTAACCATTAACACAGTATATGTTTCCATTTGTTTGGATCTTCCTTGATTTCTCTTATCAATGTTTTATAATTTTCTGAGTATAAGTCTTTAAACTTTTTGGTTAAATTTACTCCTGGGTACTTTATTTATTTTGTTGCAATAGTGAAGGGGATTGTTTTCTTAATTTCTTTCAGAGAGTTTATTTTTGGTGTATAAAAATGCCTCTGATTTCTGAATATTAATTTTGTAGCCTGCCACCTTGCTGAGAACATAGGCAGTAAGCTTTCTGACATCTCTCGCAGCAATATATTTTCTGATTTATCTCTACAGGCAAGTGAAATAAAGGACAAGATGAACAAATGGAACTACATCTAACTAAAATGGTTTTGCACAGCTAAAGACAATATTAACAGAATAAAAAGACAAACCACACAATGGGAGAACATATTCGACAATACATCTGATAAGGAGTTAATAATCAAAATTTATAAAGAACTTGTAAAACTCAACACCAGGAAGATAAACAATCCAATCAAAAAATGGGCAAAACAAATGAATTGACACTTCTCCAAAGAGGACAAAGAGATGGCCAATAGGCAGATGAAAAAATGTTCAACATCACTAATTATTAAAGAAATACAAATTAAAACCACAATGAGATACCACTTCACACCTGTCAGAATCGTGCACATTAACAAAACAACACATAATAAGTGCTGACGAGGATGTGGAGAAAGGGGAACCCTCCTGCACTGTTGGTGGGAATGTAGACTGGTGCAGCCACTGTGGAAAAACAGTATGGAGATTCCTCAAAGAATTAAAAATGGAACTTCCTTTTGACCCAGCCATCCCACTTTTAGGAATATATCCTAAGAATACCAAATCACTGATTCAAAAGAAGAAATGCACCCCCATGTTTATTGCAGCATTGTTTATAATAGCCAAGATCTGGAAACAGCCCTGGTGTCCATCAGTGGACCAGTGAATTAAAAACGGTGGTATATATATACAATGGAATACTATGGGGCCATGAAAAAGAAGGAAATCTTACCCTTTATGACAACATGGATGGACCTGGAAACTATTATGTTAAGTGAAATAAGCCAGGCAGAGAAAGAAAAATATCATATGACCTCACTCATTTGAAGAATCCAATGAACAATGTGAACTGAAGAATGGAATAGAGGCAGAGGTGGGATCAAAGAGACCAGAGGGAAAGTGGGCAGAAGAAAAGGGTTTGAGTGAATGGGATCAGAGAAGGGAAAGGAATTGGTGAAATTATATATACATAACACAGCATTATAGAAAGCAGGACAGCAAATCCTGGAGGAAAGAGGGGGGCATTGGGGGGAGGAGGACAAGGGGGATGTTGAGGGGAACACAAGGGTGTGGGGGATGTATTCAGTGGGACACTTGGATCTATGAAACACAATAAACTAAAATCAATAAAAAAATACAGAAAATAAGGAAAATAATTACACTATTTTCTTCAATGAAATTCTAAATTAGCCCTTGTGATCTTCAATTATGAAAGCCTTCACAAAAGATTCTCTATATTGCTTGAGTTAATAATCTTGGCATTTTAATCCCATGTTTTGAGGAATTAAAATTTGGTCACTAAAATGTGCTGTAATGCAACACCTTCTTATATCTGCCTCCCACCTCTTAATGGTTGGTTGCAAGGCATCATGCTAAGATATTTACATAGATCAGCTGATTTAGTCCTCACAACAAGCTATGACATAAGCCTATTTGTTCCCATTGCATATCTGGGAAATTGAGACTTGCAACATTCAGTCGCTTACTCAACTGCACATATATATAAATGATGAAACTGGAAATCAAATCCAAAAGTCTGATTCTAGAACCCACGTTCAAACACTAAGCCTTGCAGATCCATTGGCCTGTCCATTCAGGTTGGCTCATTGGCAGCCAAACTTGGTGTATGTGACCTGACCATCCTGATTATTATTATTAGGGTTAGATACCTCATTCAAGAAGGACTAACTGGTAGCTGTTCTGGAAATCTGGAATTAAGATTAAGTGGCTTCTATTTAATTTGTGTTAGCTTCAAAAAATGGAAAAGATATCATCTGAGAAGTACTGAGTAGAATATTCTCCTCATGATATGGGGCCAAGTAGAGGCAAAAATTGGAGGCAGCGGAGTTAGGACATGCCAAGAAAAGTTTTGCTTATTTCTTAAAATATTTTTAAATTTATTCAAGTAACATTTGATGAAACATGGGTTTAATGGCAGTCACAGCAGCAACAGCAATGTTGCAGACAGCCTTTTCCAGAGTTTTATAAATACAATGATTTCTGTATTTAAAAAAATTGGTAGAATCTGACAAATTATGTCCCACTACTGGAACATGTACCTGATTTGCTTCACTATCCTGCATGTAATTGACATTTTAGCACTTTATTTAACTCAGGTTAGCAGTCCCAAAGGCATCTTACTCTGTAGTTTGTTATTCTGAATAAATCATTGGGGTGACGTCAGAAAAATGGTGCCCTGAGGGGGATCCCAATACCTCTCCTTGAAATTTCAACAAATTCAACAACTAGAGACAGAAAAACAATCCCAGGAGCATCTGAAATACACACACATCAAACAAAGGTATGATTGGGTGAAAAGGTGGCTGAAAAACACTCTGAAGGAAATAGGATGGAGAGCGAAGTACTCCGCTTTCCTCACTGATCTGAGAAAGGGCTGCTTTCACTTGGAACTGAGAGGAAGGAAGAGCTAAGGCGGAAACATTCAAGCCAAGGAGAGAGTTTGCCCGTGGCTCAGCCCACACAGAGCTAACACCAGCAGCATACCCCGGCAGAGGTAGACGAGTGGCTTGCCTGCAGAGTGGGCTTTGTTTATCCCCGGTCTCCGGATCGGTGAGCATGGGCAGTGTACAAGTGGTTCTTCCTAGTGCCTCGGGCATGGGTGCCAATGTTCCCAGACGGAGGGGCTGGGTCAAAGACTGTTAGCGGTGACCTTCTGCATGGGCTGTAGCCAGAATCTCTGTGTGATCCCTCCTCCCCAAACAACAGTGCGCGGGAAGTGCATGAAAGCCAGCTTCCCTATACCCAGACCTCTCTTGGCGAGACACATCCACCAGCCATACAGGCTAACAAAGCAAATTCCCCAAGAAGAAAACTACAGAAGTGCTGGGGAGAGGGGTGCGTAGGCAGCTTGCAGACAGCCTCTGGAAAGCAGACCCGTGAATTACTGAAAGGAGCCTAATCTGCATTCTATTGACTGCCTGGCTGGCTTACGCTGGCAGCAGCTCTGGCTGACAAGGTCTTCTTTCCCAGGTCTATGATTTAAGAAAACCCAGAGGAGGGACTTGATAGTTCATAGGGCCTCTTACTCATTAGGAAGTGGCTGGGGCAACTTCCTGCCATCTGATACAGATAAAAAACACATTCCTATGGAACAGACCTCAGAGGACACTGCAGAAGTTGGATGGGCTGGGCTGTAGGCTTCCCAACAAGGAAAAAGCCTGTGAAGAGCAGACCTGTGGAGTGCTAAGGCAAATTTAACTAGATATACCCAGGGAACCTTAGAAAAGAGCCTGACCAGAAGTTAGCTCTCCCCCCTGCCTGCTTAAGCTGGTGGCTCTGGTTGGCAGAGCTTTTATACCCAGGGCGCTTTAAAAGGACCTGGAAGAGGGACTTGGCAGCTTTTAAGTACTCTTATTCTGCAGGAAGTGACTGGGACATCTTTCTGCCAGCTGATACAGGTTACAAAGTGCAAAAAGCCTGGGGAAAATAGTCCTGTGAAGCGCAAAGGCATACTATACATGCCTGGAGGCTCATAGAAAGACAACTGAGGAGCAATCGGCTCCCAGCATTGCCTGATTACACTGGCAGCTGGGGTTAGCAAGGCTTTATCCAGAACCCTATGTTGAGTGGAGATATAGGGGGGGTTGACAGCTCTTAGAGCCTCTTGCTCTCCAGGCAGTGGCAGCAGCAACTTTGCAGCTGTGTCCCCAGGCTGCCAGTTCAGGAAGGAGAGACTGGGAGAGAGGCTCTGGGAAAAAGGACTCTCCCATTGTTGGGGCCTACAAACTCTAACAAGCCCTGCCTACCAATGGGACTAAGGCCTAGTTTATGTCATCACCATAGCGACACATCAACTGCAAATCTCTACCTAAGAGTACCACAGGAGCAGAACCTAGGGTACAGAGCCACCAGCCAAAAAGAGAAAGAAGAAAAAGGAAGAAGATAACCTTTCAAAACCAGAAAAAATCCCATCTTTATTACTTTTTCAATTATTTTCTATTTATCTTTGTATCTTTTTTTCTTCCACCTTGGTCCTTTCATCCTTTTTCTGTTTTATTTTTATCTTTTCATTTTGAGCTTCATTACCCATGTGTTATATTTTCCATTCTTTTTTTTTCTCTCTCTCTCTAGGAGGGTTACATTCCAAAAACCTTAACTCTCTCCTGTTTCTTTCTTTTCTCTTTTTTTCTCCCTCTCTTTTGGTTTCTTCTTTTCTCTTTCACTTTTGCTCTCATTCGATCGTCACTCACAAACAAATTATTTTCCTTTGGATTCAAATTTTTTCTTTGTGGCATTTTGTGTGCTTTTTACTTTGCTGTTTATCTCATTAGCATTCCCCCAACTCTGACTCTCCATTCTATGTAGCTCTTGTTCCACTTAACACAATAGAATTTTCATCTTTCACTGTATTTTTTTCCTCTTTTCTCTTTCACTATATCTCTCATTTGACCATCATTTGCAAACAAATTATTTTATTCTTGATCGAAATATTTTCCTTGTGGCATTTTGTAGGTTCTTACCTTGTTTTTTGCCTTTTTGTCACTTCTCCCCAACTCAAGCCTTCCATTCTATGTAGTTTTTAGTCCATTTAGCATAATATAATTTCCAGTTTTTCACTGTATTTTCTCAAAAATAATTTTTTTTAATTTTTATTTTTTACCTTTATTTTTTATTCTTTCTCAACTCTTATTAGTGGTATTAACAATACCACTCTCAAATGCCATTAAGAAAAAAGAATCAAATATCATGGATACAAAAGACAGAGGTGTAGCTCAGATAGATGAGAAAAAATCTATAGAAAAAAATTTTAATAGCTTGAAAAACTTGAAGTTAAATGACAGAGACTTTAAAATTGAAATTCTAAAAACACTCAGGGATATACAAGAAAGCACAAAAAAGCAATTTAGGGAGCTCAAAAAACAATTCAATGAACAGAAAGAATATCACCAAGGAAATTGAAACAATGAAAATGAATCAAACAGAGATGAAAAACTCAATTCATGAACTGAAAAGAGATAACAAGCTTAGCTATTAGAACAGGCCAGATAGAGGGGAGAATTAGTGACATAGAAGACAGGCAACAAGAGACACTACAGAGAGAAGAAGAGAGAGATTCATAAATTTAAAAAAATGAGAAAGCCCTATAGGAATTGTCTGACTCCATCAAAAAGAGCGACTAAGAATAATAGATATATCAGAAGGAGGAGAAAGAAAATGGAATGGAGAACATATTCAAACAAATAATAGATGAGAACTTTCCAAGCCTGTGGAAAAACTTAAAGCCTCAAATTCAAGAAGCAAACAGAATACTGAGTTATCTTAACCCTGAAAAACCTACTCCAAGGCACATCATAATGAAATTGGCACAAACCAATGACAAAGAAAAAATTCTCAAGGCAGCCAGGGAAAAGAAGAATACAACATATAAAGGAAGGCCCAGTAGATTATTATCAGATTTCTCATCAGAAACTCTACAAATTAGAAGAGAGTAGACTTCAAATTTTAAAGTTCTGAAAGACAGAAACTTCTAGCCAAGAATACTATACCCATCAAAGCTATCCTTAAAATATGAAGGAGAAATAAAAACATTCACAAATACAGAAAAGATGAGGGAATTTATCACCAGAAAAACCCCACATCAGGAAATACTAAAGGGGGTTTTCCGACCACATACCAAGAACAAACAAAACACTACCACAAGTAAAAGCTCCATCAAAAACACAATAAAACAAATTTAATCTCTGACAACAAAAACAAAAAAGAGGATGGGACAAAGATTAACAACAGCAAAGAAGGATGAAGTGCAGAAGCACTCATGAGATAATGTACTACAATGAACATGACAGGTACCTTTTCCATTATTTAAAGGTAACCACCTCTGACAAAACCACCACAAAAGCACATGGCTTGAAAAAAACAAAATCAACAGAGAAAAGAAGTATGGATTACAACTAACAAAAACAAATAATGGAAAAACAAAAGAGAAGAATCAAACAAGATATGAAACTATCAGAAAGCAATACATAAAATGGCAATAGAAAATCCTCAAGTGTCAATAATTACACTAAATGTAAATGGATTGAACTCACCAGTAAAAAGACACAGAGTTGCAGAATAGATTAAAAAAGAAAATCCAACTGTATGCTGCCTACAAGAAACACATCTAAGCTACAAGGATAAAAACAAATTAAAAGTGAAAGGCTGGAAAACAATACTCCAAGCAAATAACATCCAAAAAAAAGCAGGTTTAGCCATACTCATATCTAACAATGCTGACTACAAGACAGCAAAGGTAATCAGAGACAAAAATGGTCATTTCATAATGGTAAAGGGGACATTGAATCAAGAAGACATAACACTTCTTAATATATATGCACCAAACCAAGGAGCACCAAAACATATAAGACAGCTACTGACATACCTAAAAACAAAAACAGACAAAAACACAATCATATTTGGACACCTCAAAACACCACTGATGGCTCTAGATCATTGATCCAAACAGAAAATCAATAAAGAAATATTGGCCTTAAACAAAACACTAGACCAATTGGATATGATAGATATCTACAGGACATTTCATCCCAAAGTGCCAGAGTATACATTTTTTCTAGTGTACATGGAACATTCTCAAGAACTGGCCATATGTTGGGCCACAAAAATAACATCAACAAATTCAGAAAGATTGATATCATACCAAGCATATTTTCTGATCATAAAGCCTTGAAACTAAATTCAACTGCAAAAAAGAGGTAAACGAGTCCACAAAGATGTGAAAACTAAACAACATATTGTACTTTTAAAAAATGAGTTGGTCAAAGAAGATATAAAAGCAGACATCAAGAGTTACATAAAACAAACAAAAATAATACGACATATCAGGATCTCTGGGATGCAGCAAAAGCAGTAATAAAAGGGAAGTTTATATGGAAACAACCAAAAAGCCCTTCAATAGATGACTGGATAAAGAAGATGTGGCACATATACACTATGGAATACTACTCAGCCATAAGAAATGATGACATCGGATCATTTACAACAACATGGATGGATCTTGATAACATTATACTGAGTGAAATAAGTAAATCAGAAAAAAAAACTAAGAACTATATGATTCCATACATAGGTGGGACATAATAAAGAATCTCAGAGACACAGACAAGAGTGTGAGGGTTACGGGGTATGGGCGGGGGAGGGTTAAGGGAAGGGGTGGGGGGCGGGGAGAAGCACAAAGAAAACCAGATAGAAGGTGACAGAAGACAATTTTACTTTGGGTGATGATTATGCAACATAATCAAGTCTCAAAATAACCTGGAGATGTTTTCTCTGAACATATGTACTCTGGTTTATCAATGTCACCCCATTAAAAGTAATTTTTAAAAAGTATAAGAAAAGAAAGCATTCATACTTCAATCATCATTTCCAGTTAGGGTTCCTTCTTAAAGTAAAGTACCCTTTCTTTATTATAGGACTTTGTAAGTGGTTTCCTAATCTTTAAATTTTGTTTAAATATTATAAATATTATATCTATCAATTATTACTCATGCTCTTTTTGATTTTCCAGCAGTTTAAGTCCCCCTAAGCCATACACCCAGCGTCTCCATCAGCAAGACAGGAGCAGGGCTGAGTTTCAGGTCTAACAAGTTCCCAAGTGGTGCTATTGACACTGCTTGGAACACCACATTTTGAAGCCCACTCTCCTAGAACAAGCACATCCCTGAAAAGCTTGTGAGAGTCTGGGCTTATTTAGTGAGGGCTTTTCTGCAAAAAACTATTCAAATAACCATTGTATTGGAAGCTGAAGTACAGAATGACATGAAGGACCATGACCACACAGCTCGATAGTAAGCTCAGGCAAGAAACAGCTCCACTTCTGACTGCAAAGCCTGAGCATGCCCATGAGTCTCTGTTGCCTAATGGTGAGAATTGCTGGAAGCAGTTGTGAACCATACAGGTGAGTTTCCTGATGAAGTAGGTTTGGGAAACACAGCTGGCTTTTCTTCCCTCCTCCCACTCTGAGATGGTGTATGGCTGGGACTTCCCCAGCTCCATCTTCTCCCCAAGCCACCCCCAGGCTGTCCTGTCACTCAGATGTGATTCAAACCAACCTATCTGATATATCTTCAGCTGGGATCTCTCCAGAGCTAAGCAAAGTGCACAGAAGTTATGCAAAGGTGTAATGTAAAAGGGCCTTTTTATTTGCTTTTGAGAGTCAAGCTCTATTCCTTGGTAGGCAATATAAAACATTAAAAAACAGAGCTATTGTAAATGTGTGAGCAATGTGTGTGTGTGTGTGTGTGCTTGAGATGAACTAATTTTTCTCACCATACAACCCCTCTTTTCAGCCATTGGGGTTAATTTTTCTGCTATTAGGGTAATTTGGTAACAGGTTTGAAATGCTTTCTGGCTCTACATGAGAGGGTTGTAATCACTTCCAGAGAAATAGGAGGACACCCATGGAGAATTTATGATCAGATTTGAAGTAGATAGCGGTGGGTCAGTCATAGTACAGTAGCCCCCTAGCTGCAGTTTCACTTTCCACTGTTTAAATTACCAGCCATCAACCTTGGTCAGAAAATATTAAATGGAAAATCCCAAAATTAAACAATTCATAAGTTTTAAATTGTGTGATGAAATCTTGGCTGTTTTGCCAGGAATGTCAATCATCCCGTTGTCCATGTCTCCACACTTCTGATGCCTTTGGTAGCTATCTTGGTCATCAGATCAACTGTCATGGTATCACAGTGCTTGTATTCAGGTGACCTTATTTTACTTAATAATGGCACATTCAGATAGCCTTGACTAGAGTACATTGTTATAATTATTCTATTTTATTAATTATTGTTAATTTCTTAATATGTCTAATGTATGAATTAAACTTTATCATGGGTATAAATATATAGGAAAAACAGCATATATGGTTCAGTACTGCCCATGGTTTCAAGCATCCACTGGGGGTCTTGGACCATATTTCCCTCAGATAAGGGGCAACTACTGTATCTAATTTCAAGAAACTACAATCCAGTTGAGCTCAGGTTGCCAGCTAAAATATACAATACCCAGTAAAATTTGAATGTTAGGTAAGTATATTCTGTGCAATACTTAGGGTATACTAAGAAGGTGATTAATTGTTTATCTGAAATTCATACGTAACTAAATATCCTGCTCCCTTCCCCCCAAACACACACTTAAATCTAGAAATCCTAAAAGGGGCAAGAAAGCGAGTGCTCATGCAATTATAATACAATTCTGGTACTGCTTGGACAATGAGCTACTTCAGTGGAACTACAAAGGAAGTGGTTTGTACCTGAAATTGACCTAAAATGTAAGAACACCCACCTTACATTCCACAGCTCATCCATACATTCATGTATGTATGTATTTATGTTTGTACTTGTGCAGAGAACATTTATTGTGTCCTTACCAGTACTATCCCTGTCCTAGCTATTGGGCATTTAAAAATTAATAATAATAATGATTATAATAATGATAACTAATATTTATCAACAGTCTAACACAGGCCAAATACTAGACTAAGGAATTTAGTTGCACCATCTAGTTTTATGTTTTTCATAAGTATAGGAGTGGGTACAATTATTATCCATTTTACAGTTGAGGGGAAAAAAACTTAAAGACAGTGTCAACCAGCCTAAGGGCCACACAGCTAATAATGGGAGAGCCAAGACTCAACCTCAGGTCTTTCTAATTCCAGAATCTAAATACTGAGCTATTGCTCTCCACCGCATCCCCAGAATGAGATCTACACAGTTCCTGCCCACAGCAGTTTACTCTCTAAAAGAAGAAATAGATGTTTAAATACAGTTAAATATACATGAAGAGTATTGTGATGGAAATATGAAAAATGGGTCAATCTCATCAAGTTGGTTTACTGATTCTCTCTCCCAACTGAAGACCAGCAGCAAATTTCTACCCTCTGCTTTTGCTCATTGCTTCTTCTGCTCAGAGTCCCCAACCACCTACTTTCCATTTGTCCATATCATGTGCTTCCTGGTGTCTTCCCTCCCCATGGCAGATGTAGCTAAATGAAACAGGAAGGAAGCCCTTTCCTGCCTGACCTGGATTGACCCCAGAGTTCTTTGCAACACAGACTACAGCATAGCCATTCTTCACTAGAGTATATATTGCCTGGCAAAGCTAATCTACCTGGATTCATCTTATAAATGAGGCAGGGGAGGAGTGAAGAGCTGGAATAACTGGCCTGCGGTCACATGGTGAGTCAGAGACAGACTGAGGTCTAGGAGCAGGCGTCCTCCCATCAGTCCAGGACTCTTCTTCCTACACCAAAATTCTGTTCTTGCCACCTGTGTTACCCAGGACAGGTTAACCTTTCTGATCCTGGTTCCTTCTCTCTCACAGAAATGCAAGATTGGTGTAAGATGAGAGGGATTATATCGTGTCTGACGTTTCTATTTTCTTGCTAAAATATTATCTCTATGTCTACTTTATGCTAAGATAATAGAAGTCAATAGTAAGCACTTGTTACATTCCAAGCCACATAGGCCTCTTCATGGCTGTACATATATTAGTCTGGTTTTCTCACTGCAGAGTGTCTGGGACCCAAGGGCAAGCATTCCAAAGAGAGAGCATGCATCAGGCAATGTGACTTGGCCTGGAAGTCACACAGCATCACTTTCACTATACTCTATTGTTTGGAGCAGTCACAAGCCCAGTCAGATACAAAGGGAGAGAATTGGCTTCACCTTGGATAGAGGAGTGACAAAGTTCTGGGAAAAACTGTGGGGACAGAAATATTGTTGAGACCACTTAGGAGAAATGTAATCTTGCTATAGAATATAAATGTCATATGGGAAGAATTTGAGGATGCTTTGTTGCCTATTTGGTTTTACTGTCTAAAAGAGAACTGAGTTCCAGAAGTGCACAATAAATTTTTGTTACTTAAATGAAAGAATGTTAGTTTGTAAGAACTATGACTTATCCAACACTTTATTTTATAGAAGATAAAACTGAGAGACACTGAACAGAATGGATCTAAGCAAAGCTCAGACTAAACCTGAGATTTCTGCTTCCAGTCTCATGTTCTCTACACACCCCAAGTGCTGCATCTCTTGGATAAAGTTACTGGGAAAATCTGAGAATAAAAACAAAATTGTGATTCAATGCCTGGAGATAATGACCAAATTTGAAACTCCTGGAAGTAACAACCATTCTCTTAACAAAATATCATTACTATAAATTGCTACTGTGAGAGTGCACTGTATTCACAGAAATAGCTGGAAACCAAGAAAGCAACTACAGAATTGGTCCTCCATGGTACAATCCAATGAGATTCAGATTGTCCTATCTTGTGAGGTGCCAAGGAATCAAATGCTATGATATTCTGAAAGGGCCATTGATTATCTTCTGAATAAGACTTCAAGCAATTTGTGCCGAAAAGCAATCCTGCTTGGGACTCCTGCTGGAACTTGGTGCAGCTCCTATGTAATATATTTAGAAAGTAACTATGAAGCTGATTGTGACATCTCAGCCTTCTGGTTTCAGAAGACTGCACAGTATTCATGTCATCCAATTAAAGCTACTTTATTAGCAGGTTAATATTAGATAATAGAGTTAAATAACATCTAGAGAATATACCAAAGGTTAAAGCAAAGCCCACAACAGTTCCCAGATAGAATACTGAGAAAATGAAAGATAAGCAAGATAAAACCTTGTGAATAACAGCAGACCAATGGTTACACTCACCAACCCTGCCATCAAATTGCCTCAAACAGCAACTCTAGTATCTTCTAGCTCTTTGAACTTCACAAGTTGCTTAACCTCCCTGTCTCATGGTTTCTGTAATGGATATAATCATACCATATATTCATGATATTGTTTGAACATCATAGAAATTAACAAATATAAAGCATTTATTTAGAACAGTTCTTGGGACATAAAAATTGTTATATAAATGTGAATTGTGATTTATTATTATGCAAAAGATTCATTCATTTAAAAAGCTGATCATCGTCTAACAAAGAATTGTTAGCCTCAGCAACCTCCCAGCTAGCCGGTGATAGAACTGAGACACAAATTCAAAGTCCTAAGTTTGTCCTCTACGTCTTGACATCCTCTACTAAGAAAGTTCATTTCTTTTTTCCTTTCCTGGGAATAGCACTTACAGTTATCATTTGTTGAAAGAGTACTCATTATTTGTTTTGATAGACCATTTTCCTATAGACATTGGCAGATGCGAAAAGGAAAAGTAGAACTTTTAGGAACCAATGTCTGAGGTTCACTGAGCTGGGAAGTTTCCCTGAAGTGAAGCTGTGGGGAACAGGGTGAGAGAAAGCAATTTAAAAGACACCCAGACCTGGGAGGTTTAAAGCTTGGCATAAGCATGAGTCATTTGCCTTTCTTTATAAAAGCAAAGGCTCATTACTGCTTCTCCATCCCTTATGGTGGCTGGGGTGACGGTCTCCTCTCTGTCTGCCCCATTATCTTCACTTAAATAGAGAGATAGAATGCCCACTTTCCATTCCTTCTTTGCTCAATCCTCCTTTATAGAGAGTAGCTGTTGAGAGTCCAAGTGTAACTTCCTGCCTCTTTCTACAGAATACCTCCCAGAGTAGGAAGGGGAGTACAAGCATTGACACTGACTGAGCAGAAATCTGAATTGTCAGATGCACACTACTCTCTGCAGAATTTTACTGAGCTTTCATACTTGCTAAGGGCCCAATGGTATTCTTGTAACAACCCTCTGAAGTAGAGGCTGTTACTGCACCCATTTCAATGATGAGGAAACAACAGCTCAAAGAAGGTAAGTAACTTGCTGAGATTCAGACTGAGGTCTGCCCAACTCCAAAGCCCATGTTATCAAAATATGGGTGAAACCGTGCCAACAATCCAGAATTCTTATAGAGTTCTTCAGTGCTCCAAATGCCCTGGCACCCTCTTCCCTTTTTAACCTCTCTCTCCCTTCCTCATGCCATTCCTGACACACTGGCCTCTTATTCTTTGAAGATGCCAAGCCCAGCCCTGACTTAGGGCATTTTTCTAGCTATTCCTTCGGCTTTCAACATCTGTCCCTCAAATATCTGCTTGACTCAGTCTCTCCTCTCAAGTCTTCACTCACCTCTCATCTTTCCAGTGAGTTATTTTGATCAGTTTCGCACTAAAACTGCCCTGCCTACCCTCCACCCACCCTGTTCTCAACTACCCCAACTTTTTTCTTATTTTCAAACACTTGTAACTTTCTTACATACTATATAATTTACTTACTTTCAGGTTAATATCTGTCTCTTTCTCTCACTAAAATGTAAGTTCAGTGAATGTAGGGATCTTTATGTATCCCAAGTACCTATAATAAAACATACAGAAAGTGCTCAGTAAATAGTTGTAAAATGGGAATGAATAGCCCTTTCTAGATGTACATATGCCTTTCTTTAACCTTTCTCTATTTCTTCTTATCCTTAGAAGTTTTGTACATGCCTGAATTATGTCCCACAAAAATCTGAGTATTTATGTATGGAACTTGCATACACTCTATTTATATTTATATAGAGAGTTTTTCTTCACAGGTCTTCAGGTTTTCCTTTCTTCATGTTCTCCCTCCCTCCTTCCCTTTTTTCCTTCCTTCCTTCCTTCCTTCCTTCCTTCCTTCCTTCCTTCCTTCCTTCCTTCCTTCCTTCCTTCCTTCCTTCTAGAATGCATAGCACTCTATCTCTTTCTGGGGATGAGATGATGAAAACTTCACAATCTTTGAAATGTATAGAATCACTTACTGTCTTAGGTCAGAATCACCAGAAGGAGTCCCCAAGACCAGGATTCATTTACAAGTGATTTACCCAGTGCTCTTAAGAGAAGCCAGTAAGAAGAAGGGGAATCAGGAGAACAGATAGGGTAAGAGCCAACCATAGGTACCACATCAGGCAAAGTCTCATTCTCAGACTGGTCCTACCAGAGAGGACTGGACTCTGAATTACCTCTCAGAGTTTGTTTCTACTGGAGGCAGGAGAGCAGGGCTTTCATACTTCACATTAGTGAGTCCTGGGCTACAAGGTGTCCTGATGGTAAATAAACACCCAAATACTTCCACCTCTCCATTTGAAACAATAGTAGTAGGTTCAGGCCAATGAGAGCTGCAGGTGTGGCTCACACAGTAGATTGGGGAAGGGGGCCGAGGTCAAGGAGATTCCAGGACCTGGCAAGAGCAGACAGTGTCCACATCACTTAATTGTCTTTATCATTAAGTTTGGAACTTGATCACTTTTTTTGTGCTTCTTTATACTCTCACCCCAAAGTCTTTCAGATTTTCCTTCCTCTCGATATAATTAGCGAGCACTAATTATGGACAAAGCATTGTGCTGCAGGCTGAATGAACACCAGCCCTATTCTCATAGAGATCCCAGTCTGCCACTGTTTACTGAACCATGCATATGTCTTTATCATGTACGTATTTCCCCATGTATAAGACACACCTTAATTTTAGAGCCCAAAATTTGAAAAAAAAATGTTACATACAGTTGTTGAACTCAAGTTTTATTTATCATAAAATTCATACATCTCCTCATGACTGTCAAAATTCCTATCCATTAGCTTGTCCTCATCTGTGTCTGATGACTAATCACTGTTTTCAACAATGAGCACAAAAACAAACGCAGAAAAGCAGAAAATGCAAGTGAAAAAATCTACAACCACTGTATAAGGTGCAACCAAGTTTTAGACCCCAAATTTTTTTGAAAAATTGTGCATCTTATACATGGGGAAATATGGTATATTTATCACATGAATGGTTTATAACATCACCGCCATTCACCATTTCATCTTTTGAATACTTTAGCCAATTAGAAAACTTTCCATTACCTTTCTTTAAAATATGTTTGACTTTATCTTTTGTGGTCAGCATCTATTGGGCTGTTTAGAATTCCTCTCAGTTTTGGGTCACCTATAGATTTGTATAACAAGTTGTTGATGAAAGTGTTGACAGATCATACTAAAGACATGGACTTCTAGTGGGCACAAGTACAATTATTTATCCCTTCTGGAAGTGCATTCTTGATCTACTATACCTTGCTATACTATTATCTTGTTAATTTTTTTCTTTTTTGAATTTCATGAAAAATTTTGCCACATTTATAATTTTATACAGTTCAGACATGCTATATCTATGATAGTGCCCTGACTTTCCAGACTAGTGGCCTTCACAGAATTTTTTGGGATCCCCTCTTTTAATCTATACCTATAAATTGCCTCCAAATTAATCTTGAAACTTCATCTTTCATTAATTTATGTATAACACCACCTATCATTTCTTTCTCCTACTTTCTTCACTCCTTCATCAAATATTTCACTTAGATATAATAAAAATCTACTTATAGATAATATTTTTATTTCAATCAGAGTAACTGTTGTGATTTCTATGCCCAAGTTAGAAATGTCTTAGAAATGTACCATTTGATGAGAAAGACAAATTTTCCTCACAAACTACAGGGGGTCCTCGGGTTATAACAGTCTCGACATACGTTTCGAGTTTACAATGCTCACTCCCATAAAAACTTTAAAAAATTAAGACATGTGTGTTTCAGCTTATGCCATTAGCGTTGTATTTACACAGACTATTTGGGCGAACTAGTTTGGTTGTGCATGGCAGAAGAATACGCAGTACAGGGTACAGTACAGTATATTTATGTCTTTTTTCTATTTCTATGGCTTAGTTGTGTTTTTATGTACTAGATTATGATTTTACAACTGTGTTACAATAGGTAAGTAAGTGACTTAGGCTAGGGTGTGTTTAGACTTACACCAAAATTTGGGTTACATTACTGTTGTAGGAATAGAACTGTGTCGTAACCTAAGGACCCCTGTATACAGTTACCCTTTCACTCTTTTTGAATGACAAGCTATTTAAATAACTAGGAGCAAAATGGTGATCTCAAGAGCAAATAACATCATCCAGTATGTTGAGATTCTGCAATGCAATGTGGCAGGGAAATAGTTTTATGTAGCTACTTTGAAAATAGAACATTTAGTCTGACCTGGAGCGGTGCAGTGGATAAAGCATCAACCTGAAATGCTGAGGTCACCAGTTTGAAACTCTGGACTTACCTGGTCAAGGCACATATGAGAGTTGATAATTCTTGCTCCTCCTCCCTTCTCCTTCTTTCTCTTCTCTAAAATGAATAAATTATAATAAAAAAAAGAACATTTAGATTAAGATAACTGACTCCTATGGAAAGCTAAGCATTGGAGAACCTCTTAGAATAGCTTGTTCCACTATTAAGATCTTATGAAAAAACTTGTAATCATTTCCAGAACATAAATTTTTTTTTGCCTGACCAGGTGGTGGCACAGTGGATAGAGCAGCAGACTGGGATGTGGAAGACCCAGGTTCAAGACCCTGAGGTTGCCAGCTTGAGCATGGGCTCATCTGGTTTGAGCAAAAATTCACCAGCTTTGACCCAAGGTCGCTGGCTCAGCAAGGGGTTGCTTGGTCTGCTGAAGGCCCATGGTCAAGGCACATATGAGAAAGCAATCAGTGAACAACTAAGGTGTCGCAATGCGCAACGAAAAACTAATGATTGATGCTTCTCATCTCTCCATTCCTGTCTGTCTGTCCCTGTCTATCCCTCACTCTGACTCTCTCTCTGTCTCTGTCTTTATAAATAAATAAATAAATAAATAAATAAATAAATAAATAAATAAATAAAAATTTTAAAAAATAATCAATTAAAAATTTAATAATTATAAAATAACATCTACCATTTATTGAGTACTTACGACAGTCTCTATGCTGAAGTTTCTACATCTATCAGTTTATTTAATCCTCACCTCTCTATAAAGTAGCAATTTTTTTTAGAGAGGGAGAGAGACAGACAGACAGGGACAGACAGGAAGGGAGATGAAAAGCATCAACTCTTTGTTGTAGCACCTTAGTTATTCAATGACTGCTCTGTCACATGTGCCTTGACCAAGGAGCTCCAGCCGAGCCAGTGACTCCTTGCTCAAACCAGCAACCTTGGACTCAAGTACAGTGACCTTGGGCTTCAAGCCAGCGACCATAGAGTCAAGTCTATGATCCCATGCTCAAACTGGCAACCCCATGCTCAAGCCAGTGACCTCAGGGGTTTCGACTGGGGTCCTCAGTGTCCTAGGCCAGTGCTCTATCTACTGCACCACCACCTGGTCAGGCAAAAGTAACAATTGTTATAATCTGTTTCATTTTTGAGGAAACTGAAGGTCAGAAATGTTGAGTAACTTGCTCAAGATTACCTATGCAGCAAGGAGCAGAATGAGATTCAAAAAAAAGTTATCTGACACTACCACCTGCCCTTTTAATCCCTGACTATTTAATTATTAATTTTCTAGACTGCTCCCATTTAAAACAATGAAAAGGCATTATAGTTTTGCATCTGTACCCATAAAGAACAGTACTATATATCATTATCTATTGCTTCAATAATGCAAAGTAGCAAATAATCCCAAATATCACTGGTGTAAAATAACATTTATCTGTACTCATAAGTCTATGATGGGTGGCCAAGGAAGCTCTGCTGATCTGGGAAAGTTCAGCTACGCTACACTGGGTTCACTCATATGTCTGAGGTCGGCTGTGAGTTAGCTGGGGGCTAAAATGTTTAGGATGGCATTCCTCCATTAATCTCTCTTTCTCCAAAAGGCTAGACTGAACTCTTTCTCAAGGCATGTTAAGAGTCCAAAAGAGGCAGTGGAAGTACATAAGCTGTCTTGAGAAGTCCACACTTCGAAACTTAGTTTTCCACATACTATTAGTCAGAGATTGCTACAATACCACCCATATTCACAGGTGAGGAACTTGACTCCATCTCTTGATGGGAGATGCTGCAAAGTCACATTACAAAGGTAATGGGTATAAGGGAGCCATTAATGGGGGTCAAAAATGCAATCAACATATCACAGATATTTTTTCGTTTTTGCTTCTCCACACATTTCCTCTTCCTGGTACGCAAGATCTTCAAGACTGTCTTCACCTTGCTAATATGATACTATTTGCCTTGACTTTTCAACATGAGCTTTCAACCTGGCTAGCTCAGGCCTGGCCTTTGCCTCTGTTGCTGCCTGTATCAGCTCTTAGGGGTAATGCTATATTCTGCCCTCTTACCCATTCAAGCTCCACTCATCCTCCCTGTAATGGCTCAAGTTTTATCTCTTCCCTATAGCCATGCCAGACTTCAACTGGGTCCCCCTAACCATGAACACTTATTTTATCAGTAAATAACAGGGAGTCATTCAGGTCAAGTATGTTTCTAAATCTAGGAGTTAAATAAACATTAAAGGCTATCAGAAAAAAATTTTAATCCACAACTAGCAGAAGATTGCTGAAAAGGAAAACCACAGAGAAAAGCAGTATATAATACTTTGGCAAAGTCTCAGCAGTCAGACTAGCATAGGTTTGAATCCTTAGACCAGTGGTTCTCAAACTTTTTGAAGTCAGGGCACATTTAAAATCTTACAAATAATTGTAAGCACACTATATACAAATTTCCGAGAAATATGTTGTAAAAATTAAGTCAAATATTAAATAAAAAAATATAAAGTCCAAGCATGCTTTTATGGTAATTAGATGAAATAAATATGACAAAATTAAATTTATTCTGACATTAAAAAACATTTTTGTTACATTTTTTGAGTTATGCTTTTTAGAATTCATAAAAAAGAGGGATTAAAAAATAAACAAATGACAAAAAAGTTATCTTTTTATATATATAGATACATTCTTAGTAAGATTTAGTAAATTCAGCAGGTCCTGGTGTGAATGTGTTAAGTTTTTTCATTCTTGTGTTTATGAGAAACATGAGCCTGAAGTGTCCTAGTGATTTCTTCAATGTTTGGGCATATATTTGAAAGGCAAACTCTCATTTCCTCATCAATACATTGAAGAATTTCTCTCTTTTTACTCTTAAGTGTGTTGAGTGCAGAGAACTCCCACCTTACATATCATCTTAACTTTACACCAAACAAAGGATAGAAGAAACTTGCCTCCAGTCTTTCTGGAGAACATGGGAGGTAGTGTAAATAATCCAGCACCACAACTTAACAGCCTTTTGTAACCTAATCAGGCAAGTGAGGTGAGGGGTTGGGCAGACTGTCAGCTTACAGCCAATTCCCCACACCTCTGTCCTCCCAAAATCTGAACTCCAAAAACCCTTTTGGTGTTTTGGTTCCCAAAAGGCACATATTTCTCTGGAATACCTAACAGAGCACACCTGGAAATCTTCTAGGGCACACTAGTACTCCCTGGTGCACGCTTTGAGAACCACTGACCTAGACACCCACTTACAAGCTGTGTGACTTTGGACACATTACTCAAACTCTCTGAACCTAAAATGTATTATCTGTTAAATGAAATACTGTATTATAGAGTTTCCTTGGTGATTTAACAAGATAATGGACATAAAACACTCAGCATGGTACCTGGCACATAGTGTTCGGTAAATGTTAGCTAAAACTATAGCTGCCATAACAACATTCCCCAATGCTAGTCATTCATTCATTTTCTACCTTTTCTCTAAGACCTTTGGCTGATTGTGGTAAGTTAAATTCACCAAGTCATTCATCTGTCTCTTTGTTTTGACTATCCTGGTGAGTTACACTAGAAAGAATCTTTGCTTATATGATTAAAGTGTTACTCAAAATGTCAATATTTGATAGTTTAAAATGGGAGAAATCAAAAGAGTTTTTGAAATATTCTAACTAGTCATCTTGGCTTATTTGGGGTCTTGGCAATTGCATTTAATTGGGGTCTAAACTCCAGTCTAACCTTAGCTATTTCAACAGTTGTCATGATTATTGATTGCCTCCTGAGGCGTGGATCTTCCATGTATCTCCTACTCTAAGCAGTGTCTTCCTGAGATAATCTGTTTCCCTCCATAAGATTACCACCTTCTGATGATAAGAAGCACATCTGTGTTCTAAACCAAAGAAGTTTGTTAAAAACGTCCCAATGAGGCCCTGGCCGGTCGGCTCAGCGGCGGATTGTCGGCCTGGTGTGCGGGTGACTCAGGTTCGATTCCCGACCAGGGCACATGGGAGAGACGCCCATTTGCTTCTCCACCCCCACCCCCCCCCCCGCCTCCTTCCTCTCTGTCTCTCTCTTCCCCTCCCACAGCCAAGGCTCCATTGGAGCGGGGATGGTCCGGGTGCTGGGGATGGCTCCTTGGCCTCTGACCCGGGCGCTGGAGTGGCTCTGGTTGTGGCGGAGCGACGCCCCGAAGGGGCAGAGCATCGCCCCCTGGTGGGCAGAGCATCGCCCCCAGTGGGCGTGCCGGGTGGATCCCGGTCGGGCGCATGCGGGAGTCTGTCTGACTGTCTCTCCCCATTTCCAGCTTTAAAAAAAAAACGTCCCAATGAAAAACATGTTTAGCCTAAACCCAGGAAAGGACAAAATGGTACACAGAATGTCTCATCAGCTAGAAATAGATTACACACTCAACAGGGCCAAGGGCATGATCATATTACCAACCAATTTATACTCAACAACAACACAGTATACCTGGCATGCAATAGATATGTGGGAAAGATGAATGAAAGAGTGAATGATTTAGATTACAATAAACCCCAAAATTTCTAATGAGAATAATAGTACAGTTCTTAAGCCACTCTGAATTCTTGAAAGATTAAGGCAGGATATTAATAAATTGCCAAAAATCCCTAGTTTACTAATGTCATGTCTCTCTCAATAAAAGGACATCAGATTAGACTACAAATAATTACCTTAACAATCTTCCTTGAGGGATTTTTCTCCTTGTAATCTACACTAAAAATAGCCACCAAGTTAATCTTTGAAATTAATTTTTTAAAATTTATTTCTAATACCACCTATCATTTCTTTCTCTCACCTACTTTGTCCAGTCATTCAGCAAGTATTCAAATTAGACAATAACAACTATCATTCCAGGTAATATTTCCATTTTAATGGGAGGAACTAAAGGTTGTGATTTCTATGCCCAAGATAGAAATATCTCAGAGATATACTGTTTGATGAGAAAGACAAATTTCCCTCACAAGTCATATTTACTATTTCACTCTCTTTGGATAACAAGCTATTTAAACAATTATGAGAAGAATAGTGATCCCAGGAGCAAATAGCATGTTGAGATCTCTCTTTAATGGAATATGGTAGGAAAATAGATTTTTCCATCTACTTTGAAAATAGACATTTAGAATCAGATAACTAATGTTGCATAACCCTCTCAGGGTAGCTTGATCTAGTAAGACTTTACAAAATAGTTAGTAATCATTTCCCAGAACATAATATTTACATAATACTAATGATAGTAACACCTACTGTTTATTGAGTATTGTTTTGTATGTCAATCACCATGATAAAAGTTCTACATCTATCCGTTTATTTTATCTTTACCTCCCTATGAAGTACTATTGTAATTCTAGTTTCATAGATGAAAAAAGTGAAGCTCAGAAACATTGAATAATTTAACCAAGATTAGCACATAGCAAGAAGTGAAATGGGATTCAAAATAACATAGTCTGACACTACCTCCTGCCCCTTAGTTCCTAGCTTTATTGACCCCATAAATTTTCTTTAAATGGCAGAGAGTGGGAAGGAGAAATAGCATGAATATTTCAGCATTTCTTCTTTGAGTCTTTATATAAATATGGAAATCCACTGTTCCAGACACTGTTAACCACTCTGATCAATAAATCAATGGCTGTTGGCAAAGGAGAAGGAGAGAGAATGCAAAAATGTTTAGCATTGAACATGCATCAGGTACTGTGCTAAGTGCTTTTCATAGTTATTCCTTTAATCAACACACCAGCACTGCCCTTACACTGTGCATGCCATAGAATAAGTAGCCACCAAATATATGTTGAATCAGTCAAACTAATGCTTTAAAGTAGGGAGTATCAGATGATCTTTCTGGAGGTGGGGGACCTAAGGAGCCTCTCTTTATTACTTTCCACAAAATCTATAGTGATTCAACATCTCAATCAGAAGAGCTGTGCAAATATTCTTCACAAACATGGATTGTTAAATGGAAAAACAATGATTAAAAATGTGAATGTACGCCCTGGCCAGTTGGCTCAGCGGTAGAGCATCGGCCTAGCGTGCGGAGGACCGGGGTTCGATTCCCTGCCAGGGTACACAGGAGAAGCGCCCATTTGCTTCTCCACCCCTCCGCTGCGCCTTCCTCTCTGTCTCTCTCTTCCCCTCCCGCAACCAAGGCTCCATTGGAGCAAAGATGGCCCGAGCGCTGGGGATGGCTCTGTGGCCTCTGCCTCAGGCGCTAGAGTGGTTCTGGTCACAACATGGCGACGCCCAGGATGGGCAGAGCATCGCCCCCTGGTGGGCGTGCCGGGTGGATCCCGGTCAGGCGCATGCGGGAGTCTGTCTGACTGTCTCTCCCTGTTTCCAGCTTCAGAAAAATGCAAAAAAAAAAAAAAAATGTGAATGTGGGCCCTGGCTGGTTGGCTCAGTGGTAGAGCATCGGCCTGGCGTGCAAGGGGTCCCGGGTTCGATTCCCGGCCAGGGCACACAGGAGAAGCGCCCATCTGCTTCTCCACCCCTCCCCCTCTCCTTCCTCTCTGTCTCTCTCTTCCTCTCCAGCAGCTGAGGCTCCATTGAAGCAAGGATGGCCTGGGCGCTGGGGATAGCTCCTTGGCCTCTGCCCCAGGCGCTAGAGTGGCTCTGGTCACGGCAGAGCGACGCCCTGGAGGGGCAGAGCATCGCCCCCTGGTGGGCAGAGTGTCGCCCCCTGGTGGCCGTGCCGGGTGGATCCTGGTCAGGCACATGCGGGAGTCTGTCTGACTGTCCCCATTTCCAGCTTCAGAAAAATACAAAAAAAAAAAAAAAAAGCGAATGTATTTTTTCTATTGTAGTTGTAGCTTAAGTTCACCTCTATAAATGATCAGAAATAATGGCAAAGTGTTAGTTAAAATTAAAGTATGATGGGATCTGTGACACAGATATATATTTTTATGGATTATATGTCATGGCAAGGGTTCCAGAATACAGAGAAGATGGCTAGAATGGTCCCATGAACATGAGGAGAGAAAGGTAGCCTCACTCTCAGGTAAGAATCCCAACACAAGGACCAGACTTCCTACCACATGAGACAATACAGTGGATACAAACTTGAAACAAGGCAGATTGCTGATCGTTTCCGCCCACCCCAGAATTAGCTGCACAATGCTGCTCCTTTCTGGCTACCAGTGCAGCAGACACTGCCCTTTTCCAGGTGTCCTGATGAAATCATCATTTGCAGACACTTGGCTCATGGTCATGCATCTTTTCTATCTCTATTCCTTTCTTTTTCAACAGGTATTTGACAGTGATGGAAGAAAAAGAGAACCAGAAGCAGCTATCTCTGTTTTTAGATTGTTTCGTTCCTGGCTAACTTTAGGATAATAGCAAATAGCTACAAAGAGAACAATTCAGAAAATATTAAAGGTTTTAAAAACCAAATCCAGAAGAAAAACTGTCTCCCTCATTTTACAGATAAGGAAACAGGAGCTCAGAAAAGGTTAAGTAATTGCTTGAGGTTTTAATGTGGGCAGCAGAGCTAAAATTTGAGTTCAGTGTCTTTGCTTGCAAAGTAGATACTCTTACTTAATGTAAAGAGGATAAAACAACACTTTCCAAAATGAGTATTCAATTTAGAATTCAAAACAGATCTTATAAAGAGGTGGTGACAAAAATCAAGCAACAAGATTGATTTTGGACATTCTGCCTTGGCAACAACTTCAGCACTTAAATAGCTAGAGCCAAACAACAGATTGAGGCATGGAGCTTGTGAGGTGGCACCAGCAGATTGTTTAAAGACCCTCATTAGAGCAAACTCCTATCTATTTGTAGAGGACTGAAGATGGAGAGGGGAAGTGAAGAAACCCATTCCATGCAATCTGCCATTGTGGTATAAAAATATGTGAATATTTTGAATATGAAGGTTTAAATTATTTGTAAAATTAGTTAAACCAGAACTAAGATTATGTGCCTATCAGAAGGAAAATGTCACTAGCCAGAAACATCCCCTTCTTGGTGGTCATGAGCTCTTTCAGTCAAAGGATTAATGTAAAAAGAACAAAACCAGAAAAATTATTTGCCAAGTCTTAAGAGTCTTAAGAACTATTTTATTCTCATAAGAGCCACAGAAAACACAAAAGAAGCAATAATGTAACATCTCAAGCACAGCTCAAAGGAGTAAACTTTATAAAATTCTGGTTAGATTAAAATCTTTTCTAAAATAAAGATGAAGAAACTGTCATAAGATGTAGAAAGTTTGGGGGCATACTGGAGATATGGGAAGCATAATAACTAAAGGCACTGTAGATCCCTAAACTGGATCCTAAAACAGAAGAAGAAAATTAATGAAAAAAAAAGTGGTGAAACTCTAGTAAAGTCTTGAGCTTATTTAATAATATACCAATGTCAGTTTTTCAGTTTTGACAAACGTACCATAATATTAAGGAAAATGAGTGAGGGGTATATGGGAACTATCTATAACTATCTTTCCAACTACCATGAAATTATTGCAAAAATAGGTTAATTTAACATACCCCCTTATAGCCAACTGCAATATTTTTGCAATGGCTTTCCAATTCAGTGTTCTTTACCCTTATCACCATAGCAACAGTGTTATCATAGAGGAGGAAAACGCAAGCAGACAAATGTGACCTTGGTTCCCAGTGAAGCACTTCACCCACAGAGGGTTCCACCAGCAAGTTTTTCTTTTTACTATCAGGACTTAGTATCTCAGGATATAGAATACCTGTCTATGAACATGGGAAATATTCCAGTTTGTGTAACTGATTGTCTTGGCATGAGGATATTTCTTAGTCCATAGTGTTGTGCCTGGTTTCAAGAATCAACAGTCATAAAAATGTTCATATTACATAAATGTGCACATCCAAGAGGGAGAAGGGCTAAACTCTCTAAGAAAAAAGACTATGTGGGAAGCCCCTAAACTTATATGTAAAGATGGCGACCTGACCTGTGGTGGCACAGTGGATAAAAGCATTGACCTGGAAATGCTGAGGTCGCCGGTTCGAAACCCTGGGCTTGCCTGGTCAAGGCACATATGGGAGTTGATGCTTCCAGCTCCTCCCCCTTCTCTCTTTCTGTCTCTCTCTCTCCCTCTCTCTCTCTCTCCTCTCTAAAATGAATAAATAAAATTAAATTAAATTTTAAAATTTAAAAAAAAATGGCAAAAGTTAGAAAACTACTATGGTATCAAATTTAAAGATCAAATTTAAAAAAATTACCAGCCACATTCTAACAGCTCAAGGGAGAAAAGGAGAGACACACAAGGCTTTCACAACTAGGAAAAGTCCATAGCACCTTTAGGACATTGGATTCTGTCTTCTGAGGATTCTGTTATGTAACATCAAGTAGTTACTCACTAAATCCCTGCTATGCACTAACTGGACTCATGCCTAGACATGATATTTTGCACTTTAAGAGCGAGTCACAGTTTTTAGTGAAAGTGTCTATAATAAACTGTCCAACAGAGGTAACTTATTTGCTAAAATATATGTGATTCAGCCCTGGCCAGTTGGCACAGTGGTAGAGCATTGTCCCAATGTATAGATGTCTTGCGTTTAATTCCCAGTCAGGGCACACAGGAGAGGTGACCATCTGCTTCTCTACCCCTCCCCCTTCTTCTTCTCCCTCTATCTCTCTCTTCTCATCCTGCAGCCAAGGCTCTATTGGTTCAAGTGCTTCAGCCCCAGATGCTGAGGATAGCTCCATGGAGACTCTACCTCAGGTGCTAAAAATAGCTTGGTTGCAAGTATGGCCCCAAATGGGCAGATCATCAGCCCCAGACAGGGGTTGCAGGGTGGATACTGGTAGGGGCACATGAGGGAGTCTGTCTCTCTATCTCCCGTCCTCTCACTTGGAAAAGAAGGGGGAAATATATATATGATTCCCTTAAATGTGAGATAAAACAAAAAACTATGATGCAAGCTGAATTCTGTACAAACTGAGGAATGTATGTAAGTTCTAACACATGATAGACATTCAAATGGACTTTTGATTTTAAACTGAAAGTAATACAGAATATTCTGGGATTTCCTTTGTAATATACATCTTATTATAAATCATGAATAATATAATTTAAACACTAAATTGCTTACTTCTTTACCTGCAAGCCAAAGAATTGAGTAAATTAATTTAACATTATCTTAATAGAAGCAGCAGTCATCGGGACTTGGATGTGAGCTGCAAAGTATAGAATTGTGACAACAATTCCAGTGCCATGTGGACTTTTCCTGGATGTGGACTTTTTCTGGACTCCTGCTCCTTGTGATAGCTCCTAACAGACTGAACTGGGGTTGGATTGCATTCGCAGGGATTTGGAATGGTGTTGGTGCCAACTTGGACTTGGTGAACATGTTAAGGACACTACTGTTTTATGGATTCTTGTTGTATTGGCCAAGAGTTTGCTTAAAGGCTTTAATCACTGTAAAAAAATATATAGAAGACTGGATAAAGAAGATGTGGCACATATACACTATGGTATACTACTCAGCCATAAGAAATTATGACATTGGATCATTTACAACAAAATGGTGGGATCTTGATAACATTATATGGACTGAAATAAGTAAATCAGAAAAAAACAAGAACTGCAGGATTCCATACATTAGTGGAACATAAAAACGAGACTAAGAGACATGGACAAGAGAGTGGTGGTTATGGGGGGGGGAGAAGGAAGGAGGAAAAGGGGAAGGGGGAGAAGGAGGGCCACAAAGAAAACTAGATAGAAGGTGATGGAAGACAATCTAACTTTGGGTGATGGGAATGCAACATAATTGAATGACAAGAAAACCTGGACATGTTTTCTTTGAATATATGTACCCTGATTTATTGATGTCACCCCATTAAAATTAATAAAAATTTATTTATAAAAAAATCTTAAAAATATTAAATAAATAAAAATATATTTTTAAAACACAAAGAAGGAAATAAAATAAGAAATAAAGGGGAGAAAGCAGGAAGGAGATGAGGGAGAAAAGCAGTGAGGGTGAAAGGTGAGAGGGAGCCGAGGGTAAACAGATCTGGTCAAACCAGACGCTGTTAGGGGCTGATTTAATGCGCCAGCATTGCTTCTCCCACTCAAAATGCTTAAACAGTGTTCTTTTTCCAGAAATACTGAGTTTGAGGAACACTCCCACAGTTATATAATGCTTTCTAAGAGGGAAGAAAAATAAAAGATTTGTCTACTGGGTCCTTGTTAGACAGTAACCATTCTACTGGTCTCATTGAAAATGGCATTCTGAAGAAGAACTTAAGCAAATAACATCCACCTCTCCTTTTTTCTTTGGGTTTGTTATTGTTTTTGGTCATAAGATGTTGGTTTTAAAGATCAGAATAATCTCAGGAAGACCTGTGCTAACTTCCCAGATATCTGGCCAGAAGAGACATTCAGGCACAGTTATTGCCTTAATAACCTCTCCTTCTTCTACCCTCCCCCTTTTATTATTGACTTTAGTTTAGTAGAGTTTTTCTTTTTTTAAGTATAAGAGTAATATTTACAGTTATGCATTGCTTAACAATGGGGATCCATTCTGAGAAATGCATCATTATGCATTTTTATCCTTGTATGACATTATAAAGTGCACTTACACAAACCTAGATAGTCCAGCCAACTACACACCTAGGCTATAGAGTGCACCCTATTGCTCCCAGGCTACACACCTCTACAGTATGTCACTGTACTCAATACTGTAAGCAACTGCTACACAGTGGTGAGTATTTGTGTATCTAAGTATATCTGAATGCAGAAAAGGTACAGAGAAAATACATTATAAAAGATAAAAATGGTTCAAACAAGCAGGGAGACAAGATGGCAATGGAGTAGGCGTACGTGCCAACTTCTACCTCTCAGAACCAAAGTGGATTACAAAATAATTTTAAGAACCATCATCTGAAAAAACCAACTTTGGACTAAACTAAGAGAACTCTTCAACCAAGGAACACTGAAGAAGCCACACTGAGACTGGTAGGAAAAGCAGAAACACGAAGAGGGCTGCCCAGCTCCCAGAGTGAACGGCAGCCAGGAGAGACTCGCATGGCGGGAAGAGAGTTTAGCAGAGAGGGGAGGGTCCTGAGTCCCAGAAACAAAGCCCTAGCCTGCAGCCCCAGAGCCTAGGAGAGGCATATGGACAGTATTTAGCTGGAAACAAGACAGGATACTGTCTGTGAGAAAGAGACTGATTTCTCAGACCCAGGATTCTTCTTAAAGGGACCACGCAGAAAACCTCTCTCACAACCACTCACCCAGGCCTCTGAGGGATGGGGAAAGAGGAGAGGACCAGAGTAGCAGAAAGAGAGTGTACTCTAGGAGGCATAAGGAGAAACATTTTGGGAGACAGCCACCCTAATCCCTGGGACGAGTCACTCCCCAAATCTGAAGTGAATATTTCCCCTGGAAACAGCAATACTAGCAAAGGGAAGCAGGACACCGGCCAAACAAGCTCTCCCACGTCACTCAGAGCAGAGCCGCTAAGAAGGAGGAAGCTCCCAGGACTACAGTAGTGAGTCTTAGAGTCTGAGCTGCAGCACACCCACCCACACAGCTGAGGGCTCCCCCAAGGGCAGGCAGAGGCAGGACAGAGAAGTGCAGTCCTGTCAACAAGAGCAGAGCCAGCTGGCCACCACTGAGGCCCAGGATTTAGCTTAGTCTTGCGTGGCTGGGGAGAAGGGGATGTAAAAATGTGATCAAGCCCTGCTGCAGGCCGCCTGCAATCCAGCCTGCAGGGGAAGGGCAGGAGCTCTGAAAGGGGCAGAAACCTGCCCTTGAGCAAGGGCACAGGAGAACAGCTCTGCCCCGCCCACAGAACTGAGGCCTGTGGCCTGACTTGGGAGCCAGCTCCTCCCATGGGGGTGGAGCCAAAAGTCCAGAACAGGTGGAGTTCAGCTACTGAGCATGGGCAGGCAGTCTCACCCTGCTGTGGAGCCAAGGCTAGCAGCCGTCCCAAGTGAGGGCTCCTCCTACAAGGGCAGGGCAAAAGCCCAGAATCAGGCAGAGAACCTCAGATGAGCAAAGGTACTCACCCCTACCCTCAGGGTTGAGCATAATGCCACCTGCGGGGGTGGGGCAAAGGCCAAGGCCACTGAAGCTTGTACACCTGAGCATGTGATCACAGCCACTCCCGTGAAGGAGAGGCAGAAACCACAGCAACAGCCCCAGTGGGCAGGCAACAGCAATGCCCATACCTGAACACCCTAGGCAGCAACAGCAGAGGGAGTGGTGGGCCTGCAGACAGACCATGCCTAGGGTCAAAACCTTCTTTTAGGGCCAGGCAGGTTGGCTCAGTGGTAGAGCATTGGCCTGACATGCAGGAGTCCCAGGTCCGATTCCCAGCCAGGGCACACAGAAGAGGCACCCATCTGCTTCCCTACCCCTCTCCCTCTCCTTCCTCTCTGTTTCTCTCTTCCCCTCCTGCAGCTGAGGCTCCACTGGAGCAAAAGTAGCCTGGGCACTGGGGATGGCTTTATGGCCTCTGCTTCAGGTGCTAGAATGGCTCTGGTTGCAGCAGAGCGGCACCCCAGATGGGCAAAACATCGACCCTTGGTGGGCATGCCAGGTGAAGCCCAGTTGGGCACATGCGGGAGTCTGTTTACAGCCTCCCCATTTCCAAATTCAGAAAAATACAAAAAAAAACACATTCTTTACTCAGACAAAATGAGAAAGCAGAGAAATGCAACACAAATGAATCAAGAGAAATCCCCAGAAAAGGACCTGAATGAGTCAGATATAACCAAATTACCAGATGTAGAGTTTAAAATAACGATTATTAGGATGCTCAAAGATATTAGAACAACAATAGATGGTCATTACGAACACCTAAATAAAGAGATAGCAAATATAAAAAAGACATTGAAATAATAAAAAAGAATCAGAAATGACAAATACAATATCAGAAATGAAGACCACAATGAAAGGAATTAAAAGAAGGATGTATGAAGCTGAGAATCGAATCAGCGAGTTAGAGAACAAGATAAATAAAAACATGGAAGCAGAGCAGAAAAAAGAAAAGAGACTCAAAAAGTCTGAGGAAACTCTAAGAGAGCTCTGAGGCAACATGAAGAAAAATAACATCCGCATTATAGGGGTTCCTGAAGAAGAAGAGAAAGAACAAGGGATAGAGACTTTGTTCAAACATATCATAGCTGAAAACTTCCCTCAATTAAGGCAGGAAAATATTTCACAAGTTCAAGAAGCACAAAGAACTCCATTAAAGAGAAACCCAAAGAAATCTATACCAAGACACATCATAATTAAAATACCAAAGCTAAGTGATAAAGAGAAAATATTAAAAGCTGCTAGAGAAAAAAAGACTATCACCTACAAAGGAACCCCCATTAGGATGACTTCTGACTTCTCAACAAAAACACTTGAGGCCAGAAGGGAATGGCAAGAAATATTCAAAGTAATGCAAAACATGAGCCTACCACCAAGACTACTTTATCCAGCAAGGCTATAGTTTAAAATTGAAGGAGAAATAAAAAGCTTTCCAGACAAAAAAAAAACCTCAAGAAATATACTACAACCAAACCAAGGCTGCAAGAAATGATAAGGGGCCTGTTGTAAAAAGATCAAAGGAGAAAAAATATATAGCAAAAGAGGAATATAGTTTTAAATAATAAAATGGCAATAAACAATTACATATCAATAAGAACCTTAAATGTAAATGGATTAAATGATCCAATCAAAAGACATAGGGTAGCTGCGTGGATAAGAAAACAGGACCCATACATATACTGTCTACAAGAGAAACACCTTAAAACAAAAGATACACATAGACTAAAGATAAAAGAATGGAAAAAAAAATATTTCACACAAATGGAAATGAAAAAAAAGCAGCAGTAGCAATATTTATATCAGACAAAATGGACTTTAAAATAAAGACTATAGTAAGAGATAAAGAATATCACTACATAATGATAAAGGGAGCAATCCAAAAGGAAGATATAACCATTATAAATATCTACGCATCTAATATAGGAGCACCTAAATATACAAAGCAGACTTTGATGGATTTAAAGGGCGAAATCAATAGCAATACTATAATAGTAGGGGATTTCAATACCCCACTAACATCACTAAATAGATCCTCAAGAAAGAAAATTAACAAAGAAACAGCAGACTTAAAGGACATATTAGATCAACTCCTCGATTTAATAGATATCTTCAGAACCTTTCACTCTAAAGCAGCAGAATATATATTCTTTTCAAGTGCTCATGGCACATTCTCTAGGATATACCACATGTTAGGGGCCAAAAGTGGCCTCAACAAATTTAAGAAGATTGAAAAATCATATCGAACACTTTCTCTGATCACAATGGTATGAAACTAGAAATCAATCACAACAGAAAAACGAAAAAATACTCAAACACTTGGAAACTAAATAGCAAGTTATTAAATAACAAATGGGTAAACAATGAGATCAAAAAAGAAATAAAAAAATAACTAGAAACAAACAATAACGAGTATAGATCAACTGAAATTTATGGGACACAGAAAAAGCAGTCCTGAGAGGAAAATTCATAGCATTACAAGCACATCTCAAAAAGCTAGAAAAAGCTCAAGTAAAAAACTTGACCCTGCATCTAAAAAAACTAGAAAAAGAAGAGCAAGTAAAGGCCAGAGGTAGTAGAAGGAAAAAAATAATAAAGATCAGAGCAGAAATAAATGACATAGAGGCTAAATAAACAATACAGAGGATCAATGAAACCAGGAGCTGGTTCTTTGAAAAGGTAAACAAGATCGATCAACCTTTAACTAGACTCACCAAGAAAAAAAGAGACAGGAATAAATAAAATTAAAAATAAATAAAATTAAAAACGAGAGTGGAGAAATAACAACTGACACAACAGAAATGCGAGTATAATTCTGATTCCAAAAGCAGGCAAAGACAACACAAAGAAAGAAAATTATAGGCCAATATCCCTGATGAATTTAGATGCTAAAATCCTCAACAAAATATAAGCAAACCGGACCCAGCAATATATGAAAAAAATCATACAACATGATCAAGTGGGATTTATTCTTGGGAGGCAAGGATGGTATAATATTCACAAATCAATCAATGTGATTCATCACATAAACAAAAGGAAGGAGAAAAACCCCATGATAATTTCAAAGCATTTGATAAAATCCAGCACCCAATCATGATCAAACTCTCAGCAAAGTGGGAATACAGGGAACATACCTCAACATAATAAAGGCCATCTATGACAAACCCACTGCCAACAACATACTCAATGGGCAAAAGTTAAAAGCAATCCCCTTAAGATCAGGAACAAGGCAGGGGTGCCCCCTTTCACCACTCTTATTCAACATAGTTCTGGAAGTCTTAGCCACAGCAATCAGACAACAAGAAGAAATAAAAGGCATCTAAATTGAAAAAAAAGAAGTAAAACTATCATTCTTTGCTGATGACATGATATTGTGTATAGAAAATCCTAAAGTCACAGTCAAAAAACTACTGGACCTGATAAATGAATTCAGGAAGGTGGCAGGATATAAAATTAATACTCAGAAATTATAGGCATTTTTATACACTAACAAGGAACTGTCAAAAAGAGAAATTAAGGAAGCAATCTCTTTTACCATTGCAACAAAAAAAAATAAAGTATCTAGGAACAAATTTAACCAAGGAGATTAAAGACTTGTATTCAGAAAATTATAAACATTGATAATAGAAATCAGGGAAGATACAAACAAGTGGAAGCATATACCGTGCTCATGGTTAGGAAGAATAAACATCATTAAAATGTCTATACATTTTAATTAACCCAAAGTAATTTATAAATTCAATGCAATATTGATTAAAATACCAATGACTTATTTCAAAGATATAGAACACATAATCCAAAAATTTATATGGAACCAAAAGAGAACACGAATAGCCTCAGCAATCTTGAAAAGGAAGAATAAAGTGGAAAGTATCACACTTCCAGATATCAAGTTATACTACAAAGCCATTGTACTCAAAACAGCCTGGTACTGGCATAAGAACAGGCATATAGATCAATGGAACAGAACGGAGAACCCATAAATAAACCCACAACTCTATGGACAATTGATATTTGACAAAGAAGGTAATAGCATACCATGGAGTAAAGACAGCCTCTTTAATAAATGGTGTTGGGAAAAATGAACATATACCTGCAAAAAAATGAAACTAGACCACCAACTTACACCATTCACAAAAATAAACTCAAAATGGATAAAAGACTTAAATGTAGGCCATGAAATCATAAGCATCTTAGAAGAAAACATAGGCAGTAAGCTCTACGACATCTCTCGCAGCAATATATTTGCCGATTTATCTCCACAGTCAAGTGAAATAAAAGACAGTATAAATAAATGGGACTATATCCAACTAAAAAGCTTCTACACAGCTAAAGACAATAAGAACAGAATAAAAAGACAAACTACACAATGGGCGAATATGTTTGGCAATACGTCTGATAAGGGGTTAATAACCAAAATTTATAAAGAACTCGTAAATCTCAACACCAGGAAGACAAACAATCCAATCCAAAAATGGGCAAAAGAGATGAATAGACACTTCTCCAAAGAGGACATACAGATGGCCAATAGGCATATGAAAAAATGCTCAACATCACTAATCATTAGAGAAATGCAAATGAAAACCACAATGAGATATCACCTCACACCAATCAGAATGGCGCTCATCAAAAAAACAACACAGAATAAGTGTTGGCAAGGATGTGCAGAAAAGGGAACCCTCCTGCACTGCTGGTGGGAATGCAGACTGGTGCAGCCACTGTGGAAAATAGTATGGAGATTCCTCAAGAAATTAAAAATCAAACAGCCTTTTCACCCAGCTATACCACTTTTAGAAATATACCCCAAGAACACCATAGCACTGTTTGAAAAGAAGAAATGTACCCCTATGTTTATGGCAGCATTGTTCTCAATAGCGAAGATCTGGAAACAGCCCATTTGTCTATCAGTGGACGAGTAGATTAAAAAGCTTTGGTACATATATACTATGGAATACTACTCAGCCATTAGAAATGATGACATCAGATTGTTTACAACAACATGGATGGACCTTGATAACATTATACTGAGCAAAGTAAGTAAATTAGAAAATACTAAGAACGGTATGATTCCATATAGAGGTGGGATATAAAAATGAGACTCAGAGACATGGTCAAGAGTGTGGGGGTTCCGGGGGGGGGGGGGAGGGGGTTGGGGGAGGGAAGGGGCACAAAGAAAACCAGTTAGAAGGTGACGAAAGACAATTGGAATTTGGGTGATGGGAATGCAGCATAAGCAAATGTCAAAATAACGTTGAGATGTTTTCTCTGAACAATGTACCCTGATTTATCAATGTTACTCCATTAAAATTAATAATAAAAAAAAAAGATAAAAATGGCATGCCTAAATAGGGCACTTACCATGAATGGAGTTTGCAGGACTGAAGGTGGCTCTTAGGTGAGTGCCAACCTGAGGGATAAATGAAGGTGAAGGCTTAGGACATTACTGTACACTATCATCGATTCTATAAACATTGTACACTTACTTTACACTAAATTTATAAAGCAACACTAGACCGAATCAAGCATAAAAGAAAATGATCCAATCAAAAGTGTGGCAAACACAAGATGTATGAGGTTGCTGCTGCTGTAGTATAACATACTGTTACACAGCATACTTCTTTTTTTTTATAAGTAGAAGGAGTACACTCTAAAATAATAATGAAAGTTGTTTATACATAAACCAGTAACAGAGTCATTTGTTCTATTGTCACATATTATAGTACAGGTTTGTTTACGCCAGCATCACTGCAAGTCCAACATATTGCACTACAATGTTATGACAATTATGAAGTCACTAGGCCATAGGAATTTTCCAGCTCTATTATACTCTTATGGGACCACTATCATATATGTGATCTATAGTTGACCAAAACAACATAATGAGGAACATAACTGTATTTATCAGAACAAATCAAACAAAAGTTAATATGCTGCTCCTTCCAACTATCCTTCCCCACACCCTCCAGATAATCAATTCAATATTACTAGATGAGTAGGTAACACTCCACATTGTATTTATGCTCATTCAAACATGAAAGACATATGCTCACAAATAAGTTTTGGGCACAATATTTTATAAAAATGGAATCATATCACCACTCTACTACTCTGAAGCTTGTTTTTATATGGCAATTATATCGTGAACATGCACACAGATTTAATTTAGTTTATAATTGTGTGTAATAATGTAATCAACAGCTCTCTGTTGGTGGACTTTATTTTTTATTTTGATTTCCACTATAACAATGTTACAATAGATATCTATATCTATCTATATCTATTAATATATTAAATATTATAATTTTGTGTGGATAGATCTATATAGATGATTTATTTCTATGTAAGGCCAGTAGCCACAGCCATCACAGTCACCTGGCTCATGTAGGTTCACATTAGATTCGGGCATATCATAGAGAAACAACGGAGCCAAGAACTGGTGGGTCGTTTTCTTTATTTCTAGCCTCACACTCGGCCAGCGAGTAAATACATACAGCAGAAAAACACTTCCGTTTCCATTCAGGGCTCCCAAAGCCATTGACTCATCCGAGTTTTCCTAGAATCAAAGGCCATCAACAGTTCAGCAGAGCTTACAAATCCCCTCACCTCTGTTCCCTTTTAGCACCCTACCCTATTGCCACTTTCTCTCCAACCACCATGTGGCCTCTCTCCAAAATGGCCTCCTAGCTCCTCCCTTTAAAACTTTTCTGCAGGACAATTCCTTCTCCAGCACATATTAGCATAACTAAACCCCTTTCCAAGCAGAAAGGTAACTAGACATATCATGTGGCAGCATCATCACGTGAGCAGTGGCCATTTTTAACAATAAAAGTGAGCAAAACCAGAATATACAGATTTTACAAACTCATTTGCCCAACATTGTATAATCTCTGAAATGAGATTATTGGTTCAAGGAAGCAACCCAATTTCCAAGGCAGATGTAGAGGCAAGTATAAATATCCATTTTTCTCTTCTAATATTTGAGACCCCTTGAGGGTCATAGTAACATAAAAAGATAATGATCAGCAGAATTAAAAGTGAATTTATGGCACAAACACCCTGCATGTCACAGGACCAAGCAGAGTACCCAACTGAGCTTGATGGAAAGAGCTTTTCACAGAAATTTTATAAAACAAAGTATGATGGTAACTTCACTAGCCCCTGCTCCATCATAGCCCTTCCCATCACCATGACAACTTCCTAAAAGGAGTAGGAAAAGGAGATTCTAACACTCTCCAGGGTGCTTTTCTCCTTGGAATGCTAAGATTTACCCTTCAATAATTGTTCCTGGTCCCATCACCTGCCCTCTGAGTTTCAGCATTCCAAAAGATGATAATATACCTACTTTTAATGCTGATTTAAGAATGAGATGGGATCATACTTCAACAGTGCAAGCGTAATGGCTGGTGCATAGTGAGAGCTCCATATAAATGAGCGCTAGTATTTGTAATGTGCCACTCAAACATGATAATTCCTTAAGGAAGCTCAAGGTTTCCTATAAGGCCACTTAAGCATTTTTTTCCCCTCAGTAGCTGCTCTTCTTTCTCTCCTGAGCCCTCTGTTCTTGCTAAGGCTCATTTGTCCTATCTCTGAGAGATAAAAAGGGGCCTCAATGATAGAATCAAGGCTGCAGAAAAGGGGTGAAAACATGTCATCCAGCTTGCGGTTTGATTGAAAGCCAAGTGCTCAGGACTCCTCAGGCCCCAAACAGGCCACGGCGTGAACAGCAAATTAACTCCCGATTGCTCTGCATCTCAGAGCAAACCAAGAAATCAAAGAGCAGCAAATAGAGCCAGATGTAATCAGAGAAATGTCCTTCCATCCACTCTGAGATGAAGTATGTTGGTTTGGGGGAATTAAGGAATCAGCAAATGTATTTATTCCCTTGCCTTGACCTTTCACTAGCTTCCATATCATTTTATTTCTACTTGTTGCCCTCAAATCAAGAAGTAGGGATTATTTGCCTGAATCAGTCATTTAAAAAAAAAAGTATGGAGGCCAATTTGTATTTGACTCAGCTGAAGCTGGATCATTTTACAGTACCTCTGGGGTAAAAGGCAGCTCTGACCTTAGGTCATAGCCAAAATAATTTGGTTGTAACATATTGATAGATTACAAAGGCCTTTGTAATATGGTGATAGATAAGAAAGCTGGGAGTCCCTTCTGGAATTACCCAATTAATGGACATTACAAATAGAAATAGCTATGATTCAATAACTAATTTGTCAGCATTGTGTTTTGAAGGGCTGAGAGAAGGGCCTGCGGTCATGCTTGTTGTGAATAAAACAAAGAGGAAAAAACGTTGCAAGATGACAAAACTACTAACACAAATTGCACTGGAGATGTAGTTCAGAGCAAAGAAGGGTACCTGAAGTCTCCAAGACAGATTTTTGCATGTCCCAGAAACTACCTGGGGAGAAAATCATGGTCTGTTGAGTTTTGCTCAGGGATTGTCTTGCCAGCTTTAAACAAAAGGTTGATCTCACAGGCTGGAGAACTCTGTATCACTGAGTAATCATCATAATAGTGACTTCTGCAGCTGCCAATTCTTGGTTAGTAAACACTATTAAAAAGTATCAATGCTGATATAAGTGGCTAATACCATTTTAACTTCGTTTTTATAAGTGAAGATCAGAAGCTCAAGCCCCTTGTTTGAGGTGCTACCATAGGTACGTCCTGATGCAGAATTCAGACCCAGGACTGTATGTCTCCAAAAATGAGGCTTTCCGCCACATAAGCAGCATCTTGTAGGACAGTGGTTTTCAACTTTTTTACATTTGGGCACTGGTGAAAATAAAATTATTTCAAGGACCACTAAAGCAGAAATCACCCTAAGCATAAGCAAATTTGACTAAGATCACTGGGTCTATAATGTTCACACAACATCAGGGTGGTTAACTCTTTCCCAGACTGGCACAAGATATCTGGTAGACTAAATGCTGTCATAGGGTACCAAACTCAGAGGTTTCTTTTGTATGTTTTTTTTTTTTTTGGATAGAGACAGAGAGAGAGTCAGAGAGAGGGACAGATAGGGACAGACAGATAGGAAGGGAGAGAGATGCAAAGCATCAATTCTTCATTGCAGCACCTTAGTTGTTTAGTGATTGCTTTCTCATATGTGCCTTGATGGGGGGAGGCTCCAACAGAGCGAGTGACCCCTTGCTCAAGCCAATGACCTTGGGCTTCAAGCCAGCAACCTTTGGCCTCAAGCTAGTGACCATGGGGTCATGTCTATGATCCCATGCTCAAGCCAAAGACCCCACACTCAACCTGGTGAGCCCATGCTCAAGTTGGCGACCTTGGGATCTTGAACCTGGATCCTCCATGTCCCATTCTGATGCTCTATTCACTGTGCCACCACCTATCAGGCCAAACTCAGAGTTTTATGTTCAGCTCCTCCTTTGCCACTGTTTCCTACCAACAATGCAACCAGATATTCTGCCTTTAAACTACAAGTAAGACTTGGGGGAGGGGTGGCAGCTATGAGCTGTTGACTCCTGCCTGGTATGACTATAGAGAATACCAGAGCAGACAGTGTGTAAGGGATGGGGGCACAGAAGGCTGCCCATTGTGACGAAGGAGGAGACTGCAAATAGGAAAGGCAGCCAGCACGGTGGGTAGAGATGCTTCATCAAAAACAGTCAGTGCCCCACCCCATATCAAGATTGAAAATTAATGTGATACATTTAGAATTCATCTACTACTGCCACTTGTCAGTGAGAATAAAATGTTTCTATATCCACACTGGCCACATGGGGCTATTGGGCACCTGAAATGTAACTAGTATACTAAGAAATTAAATTTAGTTTAATTTAATTTTAATTAATTTTAATTTAAATGACAACATGATACTAGTAACATATTGGAACGGTATAAATATAGACCATCTCTCTGCTGCTCAGTATGGTTTTGTCAAAATTGTGAGACAGGGAGCTAGACCCCGATTTCCACGTTCACATCCCTGAGAACTGGTCTACTCTCTGGGAGCAGTTCTCCAATCAGATTGCCAGGGTTTGAATCCCGGCTCCTCTGTTTACTACCTGTGGAACCTTTCTGAGCCTCAGTTTCCCACCTATAAATGGATATTAAAAACTGTAACAACTTCTCAGGGCTGTTATGAAGGTTAAATTATTTAGTTTAAAAAGTACTTTACATTGATCCCAGAATAGAATAAAAACTGAATAAATTTATTTAGGCAGGCAGGCATTAATTCAACCAACACTTGAGTCTCCACTATATGCCAGATCCTGTGCTCGGTTCAATGATATGAGGATACAGAAATGAAAACTATGTATTCTCTACTCCCAAGAAATTTTTTTTGCCATTGTTGTATCTTTAGGGTTTTTATTTATTTTACTGCTTCTGATACAGTAAGTCTAAATAGTATGCATAGATCAGTAGTTTGTATAGATTAGTAATATCTGCCGTGTGTGTGTGTGTGAGAGAGAGAGAGAGAGAAAGAGAGAGAGAGAGAGAGAGATCTAGCATAGTGCCTAGTACATGGTAGGAACTTGCTAAGTAGTTAAATTTCTCCCTTACTGAAAAAGATTCTGCGATGCCCTTAGCATTTTGCACACTGGGCTCAATGGCAGGACAAGCTGGTGGTACCATGATAGGGTTTGCTTTCCTGTTTCTCCCTTTAACATATTGTAGAGGCTTCATGAAATCTGGAGGTGCAAGAGCTGTGGCAGTAGTGGGTACTCCCCCAAATTCAGGAGTCCAGCAAGGGACTCACAATTGTTGTTTGTTTTGTCTAATCAAGTAATATGTAATAGAGTTGTTTCCCCCTTCCCCCCAACATCCACTGATTTTTTTCTGGAGACCAAACATTTATTTTCCCTAGAGAATGTCTCCTTTCCCTTGAACTTTGTGTTCTTCAGTGGGTGATTATGACTCTGAGACTGGGCATGTGATTTTAGATCACCTAATCAGAGCACTGCATGAAGATCGAGTGTAAGTGGCATTTGGTCCAAATCAATCCAATGAAGTTCAAGTCACAACTTTTGGAGGACTCTTGGGAAGAAAGACTTAAACTGAAAGGACATTGTCTGGAGTCACCAGTGGACCTTATACAAAGAAGGCTTGACCTTGAGAAAAGTCAGTACAAAGCAGAGCTGAAAGAAAGGGAAGCGAGTCTTGGCTGCTCTTGAGCTCTGGACTGGTGGTGCCTGAAGCTCTATCACTGGACATTGGGTATGTGAGCCAACACATTCCCTTCTGTGCTTCAACCAACTGTAATTGGGTTTCTATTTCTTGTAGCCAAAACAGGCTCTTCCTTGCACCATTTCGTCAGTGCTAAGAGTGTTGCTCCCAGCAACTCTGTTGGAGTAAGGGCCAAATGACCCGCACTCGGCTCCTCTGTGGAGCCCTGGTCATAAAGGACCAAGGGGGAAAACTGCTCATGTGCCCATAGCAGCAATTTTAAGGATGTCCTGGATGGAACTGGCCCTAAGAAGGATTCTAAAAACAGCTTTGCTTATGTCATTTAAATTCTTAAAATAACTGCAGATCGAGTCTGAGAATGCCACTGGGGCTCCTGACTGCCTGACCTGGGATGAAGAGGTCAGAGGTGTTCAGTGAATGAAAAACAGGCTGACAGCGAAATAGGCTAAGAACAAAATCATCTCCTATCCTCAGCAGAGCATAAAAATGAGTCAGGACTCCAAGTGCAAAGTAGTGACTTTGCATTTATTTAAGGACTTCTTAAAAATACCTTTAGCAGCACAGGAGGAGAGATGACCCATTTCTGAGTCTGGAATCAATAGACTAATAAAAGGAACCCTTAAAATAGCTTTCTCTCCTTAAAATATATTTTCCATTGAGCAGTAATCAGAAGAAAATTTTTATCTGGGTCCTGGCTCACCTTTTTTATGGTTTGAAACAAAGGAAGACATAAAGCCTTGGTGTTCTGGGTGGTTATTTGCCTGGATACTGGGCACAGGGGTTCCAATCCTGAAAGGAGACTCCTGCCCACGTTTCCCAGGTGTCTGTGGTGAGTCCTTCCTCCTCCTTCAGGTGGGGAAGCATCAGGCCAGGGAAGCTCTCAGAGATCTCTGCTAAGAGTGATGCGTCTGGTGTTCACATCCTGTTTCCATCAAACTGAAACCTGGAAGCCAAGAGTGGGAAGCAGGGTCTGAAACGCTGAGAGTGACAACTTGAAACAGGGCTGAGAGGTCCTACAGGAAGAATGTGGCTGCTTAGATTATCTTGCAGCTGAGTGGACAGCAAAGAGGGAGAGAATCAATCTTCAGAAACAAGCAAATACTTCAGGACTGGTTGTAATTCGTGACAACATCCTTTTCTTGGGCTTTGGTATTTCCTGATTCTGACTCCGTTAGAATGACACTGTCATTAAGACATTCTGGTTTGTACCCCCAAGTGTTCTCTTTCCTGCCTATATAATAGGAAATATCTTTCTTTCAGGTCCCATTTAGTACTTCCTGCACAGATAGCAATTTGGGATCTCTGTCTCATATCCTCCATCTACCTGTCATCAGAATGAGAATTCCCTAAGGAACATTTCTCTAAGAGGGATATAGACCATTTGCGCCAATTCCTCCTAAGGCATCTGACAAAAATGCATATTTCAGAAATATACCAAAAACCTAACACATCAAAAACTTGGAGAACAGAGCCCAGAAGTTTCCATCTTTAAGACTGTTCCCTGGCATCCTTTTGCACACTAAAATTTGAAAATCGTGGCCCAATGGTAAGAGCATACATTTTATGTTCCTCAGACAGATGCAAAGTGGGGCTTCTTATCACCATATGCCCTCTGATCTCCAGGAAAGGGTCCCATGTGATATGGTAGAGTTCAAATTTGATTCAGTGGGAAGTAAAAAAGAGACAGAAGTAGTATAAACCTGCATTTTCCCTCCCACTTCACTGTCAAAGCAATAGATTCTGTTTCTGCTTAGTTCCTGGGAAGAGACCTTAAAAATTCCAGAACTTGCCTGACCAGGAGGTGGCGCAGTGGATAGAGCGTCGGACTGGGATGCAGAGGACCCAGGTTTGAGACCCCCAAGGTCACCAGCTTGAGAGCGGGCTCATCTGGTTTGACCAAAAGCTCACCAGCTTCAACCCAATGTCGCTGGCTCGAGCAAGGGGTTACTCGGTCTGCTGAAGGACCACGGTCAAGGCACATATGAGAAAGCAATCAATGAACAACTAAAGTGTTGCAATGCACAACGAAAAACTAATGATTGATGCTTCTCATCTCTCCGTTTCTGTCTGTCTATCCCTCTCTCTGACTCTCTCTCTGTCTTTGTAAAAATAAAAAATTAAAAAATAAAAAATTCCAGGACCTCCAAGCTCCTCCCTAATTTCAACTCAAATTCACTTTAATGAATGCTATTTTATAGGCTTTGGATTTTTGTCTGTCTCTCATGCCACGTGAGATGGCAACATGCTGTGAAAATTATTTTATTACACACCATAACCTGGATTTTTGTAATGGGGAAAGAAGTGATTTTATAGTCAAGCCCTTTGAGTTCTGAGGCTAAAATAATGCCCAGGAGAGAAACAAAAGAAAAATGAAAAATTTCTTAACAGAAATTTGGAAAGGATGATAAATAGATACTAGAAGTTATTGATAGGAAAAGGGTTATAAAAGTATTAACAGATACAAATTGAACCAAAGAGCCTTTCTAGAGAGCAGACAAGATAGGGTGAGAGTGCCTTACCAGTGGAGGCATAATGGATGGAGCATCCACCTGGGACACTAAAGACCCAGGTTTGAAACCCCAAGGTTACCAGCTTAAGCGCAGGCTCATCCAGCTTGAGCACAGGGTTACCAGGTTGAGTGTGGGATCATTGACATGATCACATGGTCACTGGCTTGAGCCCAAAAATCACTGGCTTGAAGCCCAAGGTCACTGGTTTGGCTGAAGCCCCCGGACAAGGCACGTATGGGAAGCAATCAATGAATAACTAAAGTGACACAACTGTGAGGTGATGCTTCTCATCTCTCTCCCTTCCTATCTCTCTCTCTCTCACACACTAAAAAAAAATTAAAATAATAAGGGGAGATTTGTCCTTAATGGTATTTGAATATTGTCTCACGGAAGCAGTATAAAGATAATAAAATAATGATTGACCACACAAGTTCAAATATATTAATTCAGGAATCTTCCCTTAAAGTGAGATGATTAAATAAAGAAAGAAGAAGAAAGAAAAAAGGAGAAGTCCTGAGCTATGCTGTTGTTGGTAGTAACTGTATCCATCAGTATGGAGAAAAAAACTAGGAGATGATTATGCTGAAATCACTCACTTCTTCCACCCTATTTCTTAATCTTTGAGATGATTTTATGAAGTACCATAGCAAAGGAAACCTGAGACCTAATTCATTTAGTAACTTGCCCAGGACACATGTGCATGGCTCACAGAAACTAGAGGGTATTTTATTGCTTCACATTCACTTTGAAATATCCCCTAATTTTTATGAGCAGTATATTTATCATGTAGTATGGCCAGGGTGAATCCAGGTTACTGTGGTAAAAGATTTGTTCTATATCTTTTAGGGCCTTTGTAATGACTGAAATTATAACCACAAGGAAGAAGTGATCTTAGAAACACATCTGCCCTAAGATACACTGAGGTGTCCAAGAAAACAAATTCAAATCAAGACTGTGAAGCACTTGTTACAAAAAGAGAGAGAAGACATTTAAAGCTCTTAGTGTCTATATAGATTAAGCAAGCACCCCATAAATGAATAGTGTGTTCTTCATCATTATTATCTCAACAACACATTTTTATGAACATTACCATTATTCCCAAATAAGACAAATTTTTAAGGCTACTAAACTTAGGCTTCTCTAAAGTTCACAGTAAAAGTCTAAAACAAAAACAGAAAAGTAAAGCAGGTTGTGAGTAGATTCAACTGCTCTAGGAAATTTCTACATTTGGTTTATTATTTCCTGGAGAGTCATGGAGTCAAGATTTGAATCCAGGCCTATCTGAGCAGATCCTTATGTATACCAGAGAACTCCCTTTGACCTTACAACCTTTCTGACACTATCATAAAAACTTACTTCAAAATAGAGATTCTCCTCAGATCAGCCTCTCTGATATCTTCCATGTTTCAGATACATTGGACTAGAGCCCATTTTCAACTGTGCTTTTCTAGTTCCTTATATTGTTTCACATCCCAGATTGAGGTTCTCCTCCTAGCTGATCTCATAGCACTCAGGACCTATAGCTCTTTGCTTAGACCTTCCAGAGGACATTATCACTCTTTTTACATTGACTGTATTTTCCCAACTAGACCCTTGAGTTTCTTGGAAGCAAAAAGCATGGCTTACTCACTCAGCATGATGCTCAGGATATAACACAGAAGCTGGTACATAATAGGGCTTCAATGTACATTTATTAAATCAATAAAAAGTAAACTCTGAAGTCAAGTTACTAAGCATTAGAAGTGTCTATATATACCTGCCACAAATGATAAAGATTATCAGAGTCTCTGTTCACAAAATCTAACTTTAATGATAAGTGATGTTGGTTGCAATGGTAAAAAGTGCATTTATATTTCAATTAGCAGACTTAAAATGCCTTTGAGGTCTTGGAATGTTTTCAGAGCACCCATAAGAACTCTTGGCTCACTGTAAGGATTCACCTGTAATTCTTGTCACTTAACATTGTTGTAAGGTACCAAAGGCTGCAGAATTAATATTAATATTTTAGGAAGCTTAAAGAACATTTTGTTAATTTGGGCTAGGCATTCAGAGAGATTTTGTAAATGATCTTTGTACTTGTGTGATTAGCATGAAACCAAGATGGCCAATGGCATTGTATTGTAAATACAGAAAGAGAAAGGAGACTTGGATTCTCTGACCTTCCACCACACCTGTGGGGAAATGGGTCAACAGCTAGCCAGATGCAGGCAGAGAATGATTAAATTAAACCTTGGGCCATTTACAGGCATTTGTCCCCATGGAAACTACCCCTCCCCTCCTGAAAGCATGTAGTTAATGTGTATATCTCTGGACAAAGGAATAGCAAATGAACACTAGAACATGTAGGAATGTCTTATGGTATGTAGAGTGACATTTTACCATTGTGTTGCTTTGTAAGTTTTAATGTGTAGAAGCATCTTTTTTATGAATCCTATAGATAGATGTTATAAACTTGAAAATTAATTGTGTTCCATCCCCCCTCCCTTCATTCTTTTCCCAAACCTGTATAGGAGAAAACAAAAGGTATAAGCTAATGCAGTGATATCAGGCTTTTCCCCCGCCCATGTATAATTAAAGGTATATAACCAGCCCCTAGAATATTATAGGGACACACAATTTTGGACTGCCCCATGTAAGCTATATGCGGCTGGCATATTGAATAAAATTCCTCCTTTAATAAAACTCTTCAAAAACTTATTTGGACTTGGTGTCCCTACGAAAACCCACGGAATTGTGGATTGGGTACTTTATAACATTTGGTGCCCATGCGGGGCCTACAGTGTGTTGTGTCACTGAGTAGAGGCACTCTGAATCAGCTGGTCTCTCTGGGAGGCTACCCGGTCCCGCTTAAGTCCTGAGGAAAGGTGTGCCACCTAAAATGTTGTCAGGGTGCACAGTATTCCTGTAGGTCCAGACAACCTTCCAGTAGATGCCTCTCAGTTCCAAAATTTGACAATTTGGATAATTCACCAGAGAAATTGAAGAGGTAGGTAAGGCAAATTTTGCTTTACTGAATTTTCTGGCTTTCCTCTTAATACTTGCTTTCACTTCTCTGCTTAGGACTGGTACTGGTCTGGGACTAGATGTAGGTAAGGCAGGTTTGTAACTTACTAATTTGTAACTCCAATGTGTAGGTAAGGCAGATCTCCTGTTTTCCTAATTTGAAACACTGGTAGCCTGTATGTAAGGTTAAACTAGATCTGTGACCAATCTAGTTTTGTGGTTTTACTAATTCATAACTGTTGGGCAGATAAAATATATTATGCTCACTTTGTTAAAGATGGCGCTGCCCACATGGAAACCTGTCGCCCAGGTGATATTAATGTGTGCCGGGGGCGGGCTGTGGGCAGGCAGGATCCTTGTAGCCTGGGGTTTGATTTTAGGACTAAGCCTTTCCCACCCTTTTTGATGTGGGGTGGTACAATCCCATCATGCCTCAAATAAGTGACTTTGTATTAGAGACTTCCCTATTTTGTATATTGGATTAAAGGTTTTGATTTCTACACTTTAAAAGTGGGACAGAATGGGAGCTTGCTCTCTTAGTTCCTGAGATTAGCATTAGAGAGGAAAGCAGAGAGGAGAGCAGAGAAAGGCCACGTGGAGGAGGTCAGGAGAACCAGCCAAGATGGCAGAGTGTTGAGTGAAAAGCCAGTTTGTGCAGAGTTTGTGCAGGGAGAAGGAAGGAGATGGGGAACAGAGGTGAATAAGTCTGGTGAGCTAGAAACCTTTGACTCTAGGAAACTTGGATAAGTTAGTAGCTTTGTGAGCACTGAATGTGAATGGGTTTTGGAGCCCAGTGTGTGTTTTTACTTGCCCGCTGGGTGCAAGCTAGGATTAAAGATGACGGCCTATCAGTTTTTGGCTCTGTAGTTTCTTTACCTACTGTCCGAATCCAATGAGAACTTGCATGGGCCAGGCGGCTGTGATAGTGGCCCTGGTTACTGGCTTTACAGTAACTCTGATGTGTAGGTGAAGTAAATCTTCTGTTTTACTAATTTGAAACTCCAGAGGTCTAGGTGGAATCGATCTTTTACTTTACTGATTTGAAACTTTAGTGTGTAGGGCAAACCAGCTGCTTTACTGATTCGAAAACTTTTCTCCACATTTGATGATGTTCTCGGGAGGAAGCCTGAGTAAGGACTGAGTCAATGCTGAGCTAATCAGACCCATCTCAAGACTTTTCAGGGACACCTTTGAATTTGTCGAGATCTCATTCTTCTTTGTTCTCCTTCCTTTTGTCTAAAATTCCAGGGATTAAAGTCTAAAGTCCTTTTGGGACATGGCCTGTGTACACCTGAGAGGCCACGAGGGAAGCCTTTCCCTCGTCTATGAAAGCATGCTCATGTGTCTGTGTGTGTCTGTGTGTGTGTATAAGTTTTCTGTTTAATGTTGAAATGTGTGTTTTAAAGCCTGACTTCAGTCTTTCATGTTAAAATTCGAAGCTTCTGACTAAAAAGCAATCTCAAATGGTGACTTATATATACTTCAGATATTCATTGTTTCTTCGAGAGATCTCTCATGACATTTCATGGTTTGGACCCCTCTCCCATGCTCCACTGCATATCTTCTCTTGGATTCAGAATCTTTGGCTTCAAGATGACTTGTTAGGTTTCTCCTCTGAAAGAAATCATTCTCTTCTGTTGGCTTCCTCCTTGGTTTAGTGTAATAAGTAATATCTCTATAGTCAAACATATTTTTTTCTGGGTGCTAGTTAATTATCTGTCTTATCTTTTTGTTTTTATTGGTGTACTCATTTCTGGATTTTTTGAAGTAGTTTTAATTTTGTAATTGTAATCATGGCTATTAAATATGGGATGAGGGGCCAGTTTACAGAAGACCCCATTAGGTTGTCTTTTAAAGCACTTTCAAAAAGCTTATGGAGAGCACAGGCAACGCCCAAATCTGAACGCCCTAGGCAGCAGCAGAAGAGGGAGTGGCAGGCCTCCAGACAGACCACACCTAGAAAACACAGAGTCCACACCCAGTGGACTTCAGTGGTCAATGCCTTCATATACACAGACAAAATGGGAAGGCAGAGAAATACAAAACAAATGAATTAAGAGAAATCCCCAGAAAGGGACCTGAATAAATCAGATATAACCAAATTACTAGATACGGAGTTTAAAATAACAATTGTCAGGATGCTCAAAGATCTTAAAACAACAATAAATGATTATTAATAACACTTAAATAAAGAGATAGCAAATATAAAAAAATTGAAATAATAAAAAAGAATCAATCAGAAATGACAAATGCAATATCAGAAATGAAAAACCCAATGGAAGAAATTAAAAGCAGAATGGATGAAGCTGAGGATGGAATCTGCGAGTTAGAGGACAAGATAAATGAAGGAACAGATGCAGAGCAGAAAAAAGAAAAGAGACTCAAAAAGTATGAGAAAACTCTAAGAGAGCTCTATGAATACATGAAGAAAAATAATATCCACATCGTAGGGGTTCCTGAAGAAGAAGAGAAAGAACAAGGGATAGATACTTTGTTCAATCATATCATAGTTGAAAACTTTTCTAAATTAATGCAGAAAAATGACTCAAAAGTTCAAAAAGCACAGAGAACTCCATTAAAGAGAAACCCAAAGAAATCTACAACAAGACACATCATAATTAAAGTACCAAAATTAAGTGATACAGAGAAAATATTAAAAGCAACTAGAGAAAAAAAAGGCTATCACCAACAAAGGAGCCCCTATAAGGATAACATTTGACTTCTCAACAGAAACACTTGAGGCCAGAAGGGAATGGCAAGAAATAATCAAAGTAATACAGAACGAGACTACAACCAAGACTACTTTATCCAGCAGGGCTATCTTTAAAAATTGAAAAAGACTGACCTGTGGTGGCGCAGTGGATAAAGAGATTGACCTGGAAATGCTGAGATCGCTGGTTCGAAACCCTGGGCTTGCCTGGTCAAGGCACATATGGGAGTTGATGCTTCCTGCTCCTCCCCCTCTTCTCTCTCTCCTCTATCTCTCTCCACCCCCCTTTCTAAAATGAATTTAAAAAAATGAAAAAAAAATTGAAAAAGAAATAAAAAACTTCCCAGACAAGAAAAACCTCAAAGAATTCACTACAACCAAACCACTGCTGCAAGAAATGCTAAGGGGCCTGTTATAAACAGATTAAAGGGGAAAAAGAATATAGCAAAAGAGGAATACAGTTTAAAGAATAAAATGGCAATAAACAACTACGTATCAATAATAACCCTAAATGTAAATGGATTAAATGATTCGATCAACAGACATAGGGTAGCTGCATGGATAAGAAAACAGGACCCGTACATATGTTGTCTACAAGAGACACACCCTAGGCCCTGGCCGGTTGGCTAAGCGGTAGAGCGTCGGCCTGGCGTGCAGGAGTCCCGGGTTCGATTCCCGGCCAGGGCACACAGAAGAAGCGCCCATCTGCTTCTCCACCCCTCCCCCTCTCCTTCCTCTCTGTCTCTCTCTTCCCCTCCCGCAGCTGAGGATCCATTGAAGCAAGGATGGCCCGGGCACTGGGGATGGCTCTGTGGCCTCTGCCTCAGGTGCTAGAATGGCTCTGGATGCAACAGAGCGACGCCCCAGAGGGGCAGAACATCGCCCCCTGGTGGGCATGCCAGGGTGGATCCCGGTCGGGCGCATGCGGGAGTCTGTCTGACTGCCTCCCCGTTTCCAGCTTCAGAAAAATGAAAAACAAAAACAAAAAAGAGACACACCCTAAAACAAAAGATGCACATAGACTGAAGGTAATAAGATGGAAAAAATATTTCACGCAAATGGAAATAAAAAAAGCTGGGGTAGCAATATTTATATCAGACAAAATGAACTTTAAAACAAAGGCTATAGTAAGAGATAAAGAAGGTCACTACATAATAATAAAGGCAGCAATCCAAGAGAAAGATATAATCATTATAAATATCTACACACCTAATATAGGAGCACCTAAATATATAAAGCAGACTTTGATGGATATAAAGGGTGAGATCAACAGCAATACTATAATAATAAGAAATTTCAATACCCCACTAACATCAACAGATAGATTCTCAAGAAAAAAAATTAACAAAGAAACAGCAGACTTAAAGGACACACTAGATCAGGCGTCCCCAAACTACGGCCCGCGAGCCGCATGCGGCCCCCTGAGGCCATTTATCCGGCCCCCTGCTGCACTTCTGGAAGGGGCACCTCTTTCATTGGTGGTCAGTGAGAGGAGCACTATATGTGGTGGCCCTCCAACGGTCTGTGGGACAGTGAACTGGCCCCCTGTGTAAAAAGTTTGGGGACCCCTGCACTAGATCAACTGAATTTAATAGATATCTTCAGAACATTTCACCCTACAGCAACACAATATACATTCTTTTCAAGTGCTCATGGTACATTCTCTAGGGTAGACCACATGCTAGGACACAAAAGTAGTCTCAAAAAATTTAAAAAGATTGTAATTATATCAACCATTTTCTCTGATCACAATGGCATGAAACTAGAAATAAACCACAACAGAAAAACTAAAATATCCTCAAACACTTGGAAACTAAATAGCATGTTATTAAATAACAAATGGGTTAACAATGAGATAAAAAAATAAATAGAAAAACTCCTAGAAACAAATGATAATGAGCATACATCAACTCAAAATTTATGAAACAAAGCAAAAGCAGTATTGAGAGGGAAGTTTATAGCATTACAGGCATACTTAAAGAAGCTAGAAATAGCTCAAATAAACAACTTGACCCTGCATCTAAAAAAACTAAAAACAGAACAATAAGTAAACCCAGAGGTAGTAGAAGGAAGGAAATATTAAAGACCAGAGCAGAAATAAATGACATAGAGGCTAAAGAAACAATAGAGAGTATCAATAAAAACAGCAGATAGTTCTTAGAAAAAGTAAACAACATCAATGAACCTTTACCAGACTCACCAAGAAAAAAAGAGAGAACTCAAATAAATAAAATTAGAAATGAGAGTGGAGAAAGAACAACTGACACAACAAAAATAAAAATATTGTAAGAAAATACTGTGAAGAACTGTACACAAAAAACTAGACAACCTATATAAAATGGACAATTTCCTGAAACATATAATCTTCCAAAAATTAATCTGGAAGAATCAGAAAATGTAAACAGACAGATTACAACAAATGAGATTGAAACAGTTATCAAAAAACTCCCAAAAAAGTAAAGTCCTGGGCCTGATGGCTTCACAAGTGAATTCTACCAAATATTCAAATAAAAAATAACTGCTAAACTTCTCAAGCTATTTCAAAAAATTCAAGAGGAAGGAAGAGTTCTAAGATCCTTTTATGAGGCGAGCATAATTCTGATTCCAAAACCAGGCAAAGACAATACAAAGAAAAAAAATTATAGGCCAATATCCCTGATGAATTTAGATGCTAAAATCCTCAACAAAATATTAGCAAACCGGATCCAGCAATATATGAAAAAAAGTCATACACCATGATCAAGTGGGATTTATTCTTGGGAGGCAAGGATGGTACAATATTAGCAAATCAATTTATATGATTCATCACATAAACAAAAGGAAGGAGAAAAACCACATGATAATATCAATAGATGAAGAAAAAGCATTTGTTAAAATCCAGCACACATTCATGATTAAAACTCTCAGAAAGTGGGAATACAGGGAACATACCTCATCATGATAAAGGCCATCTATGACAAACACATAGCCAACATCATACTCATTGGGCAAAAACTAAAAGCAATCCCCTTAACATCAAGAACAAGGCAGGGGTGCCCCCTTTTACCACTCTTATTCAACATAGTTATGGAAGTCCTAGCCACAGCAATCAGACAAGAAAAAAAAATAAAAGGCATTCAAATTGGAAAAGAAGAAGTAAAACTATCATTATTTGCAGATGATATGATATTGTATATAGAAAACCCTAAAGTGTCAGTCAAAAAATTACTGAACCTGATAAATAAATTCAGAAAGGTGACAGAATATAAAATTAATGCTCAGGAACTATAGGCATTTTATACACTAACTATGAACTCTCAAAAAGAGAAATTAAGGAATCAATCCCCTTTACCATTTCAACCAAAAACAATAAAGTACCTAGGAATAAATTTAACCAGGGAGATTAAAGACTTGTACTTGGAAAATTATAAAGCATTGATAAAACAAATCAGGGAAGATACAAACAAGTAGAAGCGTATACCATGCTCATGGTTAAGAAAAAAAACATCATTAAAATGTCTATATTACCCAAACCAATTTAAAAATTCAATGCAATACCAATTAAAATACCAATGACTTACTTCAAAGATATAGAATACATATTCCAAAAAATTACATGGAACCAAAAAAGAACACGAATAGCCTCAGCAATCTTGAAAAGGAAGAATAAAATGGGAGGTATCACACTTCCGGATATCAAGTTATATTACAAGGCCATTGTACTCAAAACAGCCTGGTACTGGCATAAGAACAGGCATATAGATCAATGGATCAGAACTGAGGACCCAGAAATAAACCCACACTTTTCTCGACAACTGATATTTGACAAAGGAGGTAAGAGCATACAATAGAGTAAAGACAGCCTCTTCAACAAATGGTGTAGGGTAAATTGGACACCTTCCCGCAAAAAAAAAAAAAAAAAGAATCTAGACCACCGACTTACACCATTCACAAAAATAAACTAAAAATGGATAAAAGACTTAAATGTAAGCCATGAAACCATAAGCATTTTAGAAGAAAACATAGGCAGTAAGTTCTCTGATATCTCTTGCAGCAATGTATAAAAATTTGCCGATTTATCTCCATGGGCAAGTGAAATAAAAGACAGGATAAACAAATGGGAGTATATCAACTAAAACATTTTGCACAGCTAAAGGCAATAAGAACAGAATAAAAAGACAAACTACACAATAGGAGAATATGTTTGACAAGACATCTGATAAGTTATTATTAACTAAAATTTATAAAGAACTTGTAAAACTTAATACCAGGAAGAGAAACAATCCAAAAAAAAATGGCCAAAAGAAATAAATAGACACTTCTCCAAAGAGGATATATAGATGGCTAACAGGCATACGAAAAAATGCTCAACATCACTAATCATTAGAGAAATGCAAATTAAAACCACAATGAGATATCATCTCACACCAGTCAGAATGGCGTTCATCAACAAAACAACACAGAATAAGTGCTGGCGAGAATGTGGAGAAAAGAAAACTCTCCTGCATTGCTGGTGGGAATGCAGACTGGTGCAGCCACTGAGGAAAACAGTATCAAGATTCCTCAAAAAATTAAAAATCAAACTGCATTTGACCCATCTATCCCACTTGTAGGAATATACCCTAAGTACACCATAGCACAGTTTGAAAAGAAGTGCACCCCCATGTTTATGGCAACATGTTTCACAATAGCAAAGTGTCCGTCAGTGGACGAGTGGATTAAAAAGCTTTGATACATATATACTATGGAATACTACTCAGCCATAAGAAATGATGACATCGGATCATTTACAACAACATGGATGGACCTTGATACCATTATACTGAGCGAAATAAGTATATCAGAAAAAACTAAGAACTATATAATTCCATACACAGGTGGGACATAAAAATGAGACTCAGAGACATGGAAAAGGATGTGGGCATTACAGGTTGGGGAGGGGAAAGGGAGGGGGTTGAGGATAGGAGGGCCACAAAGAAAACCAGTTAGAAGGTGATGGAAGACATTTAGACTTTGGATGATGGAAATGCAGCATAATCAAATGTCAGAATAACCTAGAGATGTTTTCGCTGAACATATGTACCCTGATTTATCAATGTCACCCCATTAAAATTAATTTTAAAAATTAATAAACATAAAAAAGCTAGGAGGAACTCAAATAAACAACTTGATCCTGCCTCTAAAAGAACTAGAAAAAGAACAGCAAGTAAAGCCCAGATGTAGTAAAAGAAAGGAAATAATAAAGATCAGAAAAGAAATAAATCACATAGAGGTTAAAGAAACAATATAGAAAATTAATGAAACCAGGAGCTGGTTCTTTGAAAAGGTAGACAAGATCAATAAACCTTTAACCGGACTCACCAAAAAACATAGAGACAGGACTCAAATAAATAAAATTACAAATGAGAGTGGCCTAACCTGTGGTGGCGCAGTGGATAAAGCATTGACCTGGAAATGCTGAGGTCACCGGTTCGAAACCCTGGGCTAGCCTGGTCAAGGCACATATGGGAGTTGATGCTCCCAGCTCCTCCCCCCCCCCCGTCTCTCCTCTGTCTCTCCCTCTCCTCTCTAAAATGAATTAAAAAAAAAGAAAGAAATGAGAGTGGAAGAATAACAACTGACACAACAGAAATACAAAATATTGTAAAAAAAAATACTATGAAGAAATGTATGCCAAAAAATTAGACAACCTAGATGAAATGGAAAATTCCTTGAAACATACAATCTTCCAAAAATTTATCTGGAAAAATTGGAAAACCTAAATAATAGACCGATTACAACAAATGAGATTGAAACAGTTATCAAAAAAACTCCCAACAAAAAAAAGTCCTGAGCCTGATGGCTTCACAAGTGAATTCTACCAAATATTCAAATAAGAACTAACTTTTATCCTTCTCAAGCTATTTCAAAAAATTCAAGAGGAAGGAAGACTTCCAAGCTCCTTTTATGAGGCGAGCATAATTCTGATTCCAAAACCAGGCAACGACAACACAAGGAAAGAAATTATAGGCCAATATCCCTGATGAATTTAGATGCTAAAATACTCAACAAAATATTAGCCAATGGGATCCAATATTATATGAAAAAAAAATTATACATCATGATCAAGTGGAATTTATTCTGGAGAGGCAAGTCTGGTACAATATTTTCAAATCAATCAATGTGATTCATCACATAAACAAAAGGAAGGAGAAAAACCACATGATAATTACAATAGATGCAGAAAAAGCATTTGATAAAATCCAGCACCTATTCATTATCAAAACCCTCAGCAAAATGGAAATAAACAGAACATACCTTAACATGATAAAGGTCATGTATGACAAACCCACAGCCAACATCATACTCAATGGGCAAAAATTAAAAGCATTCTCCCTAAGTACAGGAACAAGGCAGGGGTGCCCCCTTTCACCACTTTTATTCAACATAGTTATGGAAGTCCTAGCCGCAGCAATCAGACAAGAAAAAGATATAAAAGGCATCCAAATTGGAAAACAAGAAGTAAAACTATCATTATTTGCAGATGATATAATATTGTATATAGAAAACCCTAAAGTCTCAGTCAAAAAACTACTGGACCTGAAAAATGAATTCAGCAAGGTGGCAGGATATAAAATTAATTCTCAGAAATCAGAGGCATTTTTATACACCAAAAATGAACTGTCTGAAAGAGAAATTAAGGAAGCAATCCCCTTCACTATTGCAACCAAAAAAGTAAAGTACCTAGGAGTAAATTTCACCAAGGAGATTAAAGACTTGTACTTGGAAATTTATAAAACATTGATAATAGAAACCAAGAAAGATACAAACAAGTGGAAGCATATACTGTGCTCATGGTTAGGAAGAATAAATATCAATAAAATATCTATATTACCCAAAGCAATTTATAAATTCAATGCAATACTGATTAAAATACCAATGACATATTTCAAAGATATGGAACACATATTCCAAAAATTTATAAGGAACCAAAAAAGAACACAAATAGCCTTAGCAATCTTGAAATGGAAGAATAAAGTGGGAGGTATCACACTTCTGGATATCAAGTTATACTACAAGGCCACTGTCCTCAAAGCAGCCTGGTACTGGCATAAGAACAGGCACATAGATCAATGGAACAGAACAGAGAACCCATAAATAAACCCACAGCTTTATGGACAACTGATATTTGATAAAGGAGGTAAGAGCATACAATAGAGTAAAGACAGCCTCTTTAATAAATGGTGTTGGAAAAATTGGACATCTACCTGCAAAAATATAAAACTAGACCACCAACTTACACCATTCACTAAAATAAACTCAAAATGGATAAAAGACTTAAATGTAAGCCGTGAAATCATAAGCATCTTAGAAGAAAACAGGAAGTAAGCTCTCCAACATCTCTCGCAGCAATATATAATATTTGTTGATTTATCTCCACGGGCAAGTGAAATAAAAGACAGGATAAACAAATGTGACTATATCAAACTAAAACGTTTTGCACAGCTAATGACAATAAGACCTCACCAAGAAAAATAGAGACAGGACTCAAATAAATAAAATTAGATATGAGAGTGGAGAAATAACAACTGACACAACAGAAATACAAAATATTGTAAAAAAAAATACTATGAAGAAATGCATGCCAAAAAATTAGACAACCGCCTGACCTGTGGTGGCACAGTGGATAAAGCGTCAACCTGGAAATGCTGAGGTCGCCGGTTCAAAACCCTGGGCTTGCCTGGTCAAGGCACATATGGGAGTTGATGCTTCCAGCTCCTCCCCCCTGTCTCTCTCTCCTCTCTTTCTCTCTCTCTCCCTCTCTCTCTCCTCTCTAAAAATGAATAAATAAAATTAAAAAAAAATTTAAAAAAAATATTAAAAAAAAAATTAGACAACCTAGGTGAAGTGGAAAATTCCTTGAAACATACAATCTTCCAAAAATCAATCTGGAAAAATCGGAAAACCTAAACAGACCGATTACAACAAATGAGATCAAATCAGTTATCAAAAAACTCCCAACAAAGAAAAGTCCTGGGTCTGATGGCTTCACAAGTGAATTCTACCAAATATTCAAATAAGAACTAACTCCTATCATTCTCAAGCTATTTCAAAAAATTCAGGAGGAAGGAAAACTGCACAATGGGAGAACATATTTGACAATATGTCTGATAACGGGTTAATAACCAAAATTTATAAGGAACTTGTAAAATTCAACACCAGGGATATAAACAATCCAATCAAAAAATGGGCAAAGGAAATGAATAGACACTTCTCCAAAGAGGATATACAGATGGCCAATATGCATATGAAAAATGCTCAACATCACTAATCATCAGATAAATGCTAATTAAAACCATAAGGAGATATAACCTCACACCAGTCAGAATGGCGCTCATCAACAGAACAACAGAATAAGTGCTGGTGAGGATGTGGAGAAAAGGGAACCCTCCTGCACTGCTGGTGGGAATGCAGACTGGTGCAGCCATTGTGGAAAACAGTATGGAGATTTCTCAAAAAATTAAAAATCAAACTGCCTTTTGACCCAGCTATCCCACTTTTAGGAATATACCCTAAGAATACCATAGCACTGTCCAAAAGGAGAAATGTACTCACATGTTTATGGCAGCATTGTTCACAATAGCGAAGACCTGGAAACAGCCCAAGTGCCCATCAGCAGACAGGTGGATTAAAAAGCTTTTGTACATATATACTATGGAATAGTACTCAGCCATAAGAAATGATGACATTGAATCATTTACAACAGCGTGGATGACCTTGATAACATTATACTGAGCGAAATAAGTAAATCAGAAAAAACTAAGAACTATATAATTCCATAAAAATGAGACTCAGAGACATAAACAAGAGTGTGGTGGTTAACAGGGATGGGGGGAGAGAGGAGGAGGGGAGGGGCACAAAGAAAACCAGATAGAAGGTGATGGAAGACAATTTGACTTTGGGTGATGGGAATGCAGCATAATCAAATGTCAAAATAACCTGGAGATATTTATTTTCTCTAAATATATGTACTCTGATTTATCAATGTCACCCCATTAAAATTAATAATAATAATAATATTATATATATATTATATATAAAAGCTTATGGAGATGGTTGTAAATACAGAAGTTAATGGTCCAATAAAAGGCTAAGCTATCTCTGTGAATCAAAATGGCCTATTTTAGGAATAGGATAACCGGGGCTATTGGGACCTTTAATCTCTAGCTAGTATAGGAAGTTTGGAATATTGCAACTGAGGATCCAGGCTACCCTGATCAGTTTCCATACATTGATCAATGGCTAAATTTAACATTAGATCTGCCACAGTGGCTAAAAGTTTGTTCAATAGAGATAAGGTGATACTTCCTAGTCCAGCCAGACATATCTAAGACAGAAAAGGGATTCGAGAGACAAAATTAGAACTCAGGAAGAAATCAATGTGTGTATTACAATAGGGAATATGGCCGGGAAAGTGTTTCTTCAGCCTGAGAAAGGGCTGGCAAGTAAGCAATTTAAATGAGAAGAGATAAAAGCTGAGCTGGGATACGTGGTGTGTGGAGCGATGAAGTGGGGTTGTGGCTGTGAAGAGGCAAACGTGGACATTCTTCCTCCCTCTCTAGCTGTGCTCCTGCCCTTGCCACCACAGCGCACCCAAGCAGAAGGCAAACATCAGGCAGAAGGCCGAGCACCAAAAGGTGAGCCCCACCGCCACCTTCAGATGCATGACTAGACTAGGGTTCAGCTTGCTGTGTGTGGTGCAGAGGAGAAAGCAATAGAGAAAGGACAAGATAACTAAAATATAGAAATGAAGTTAGTTTCAAATATCCACCTGTGGACCAAAAGAGGTTTTTCCCATTTGGAAAATACAGGGTAGAAATAAAATAAAAAATAGAACTTTGCTTTAGAAAAATCTTAAAGAAGAGAAAAAGAATTTAGAAATTAACAAACCATAGGTGTGGACCTTGCTAGTTAATAGGCAGTTTCTTAAATTAAATTGCAGCTCCAGAAGGAGTCATAGAATCATGAGTAACAGGATTATAGGGAATAAAATTAAAATTATTAGAAGTAAAGCTAAACAGATGCCAGGGGAGGGAATGAAAGTCAGCTTGGCTTTTGGAAATGCTAGGTCCAAATGTCCAACCATCCGCACCACCTCTCCCATGGCAACGGTGTACCTAGTCCGGTGGCAAAGGAGAAGGGAACAGGAGCCCTGAGAAAGTGCTGCTTTGGGACTGAACCCAGAGCCTCGCCACTGCTGCCATCCTACACTTGGCCAGGCTAGGGTTCAGTCAGCCCTCAAGTTGTGCAAAGAGGGACAAACAGACACATCGAATGCCTCTTCCTTTTCCCCTCTCCTAAAAACTCTGGTCAGGAAACTGCCATTTGCAAACATCTCGCAGGCCACATAAGGCCTCTTAGGTATAGCTCTCCAATGGAGTGCCAAGTGAGGGTGCTGTCTCAATAGGGAAGGTGCCTACATATATAGTTCAAATTTAAAATTTGGCTCTTAAAAGAAAATTCAGTTATTGTACTGATAGTAATTGGCTCTATTAACTAATAGGTTTTCTGACTGCTGGGTTAGAAGTGGTGACTTATTGTTCCCCCCACTGTTGTGTAAAAAGTATTTTCCAGTTTAGAAATGTATATGTTATTTTAGACGAGATCGGGCACGTTCAGGGAGGTATGGCCATAGACCATATATGTTATTTCAAAGGCCTTTTGTTAATTCTTTTTTTTTTTTTTTTTTTTTTTTTTTCTTTTCTGAAGCTGGAAACGGGGAGAGACAGACAGACTCCCGCATGCGCCCGACCGGGATCCACCCAGCACGCCCACCTGGGGCGAAGCTCTGCCCACCAGGGGGTGATGGGGTGATGCTCTGCCCCTCCAGGGGGTGCTCTGCTGCCCGGGCCATCTTTGCTCCAATGGAGCCTTGGCTGCGGGAGGGGAAAAGAGAGACAGAGAGAAAGGAGGGGGGGGGGTGGAGAAGCAAATGGGCGCTTCTCCTATGTGCCCTGGCCGGGAATCGAACCTGGGTCCCCCGCACGCGCACACCAGGCCGACGCTCTACCGCTGAGCCAACCGGCCAGGGCCCTTTTGTTAATTCTTTATTTGCTGTTTTATAGCCCTATAATATTAGAATCTTAGTTTAAATATTAGGAGTTGTTAATAATGTCTTTTTATGTAATGTTTAGTTTATTATCATTGTGCAAAAATATTGTTAAATGTTAGGTAATAAAAAAAAGGGAGTCATATCCTGGAACTCCTGTAAATCTATTTTATCATGCTCTTTGTTTGAAATTATTTTAAATACTAATGTACTGAATTATTCAACAGCAAAGAGACTCTGAAATTCTAAAGGAGACACCAAACTAACCTGTTCCTCATGCAAGCTTTTACCCTCTTTTGTTTAATCCAGCTAATAACACTGTTTTGTCTTTTTCCAAGAGTTTATATAAACAGAAAAGAGTTCATAAGCCCCTCAGTGAGATCCTCTGAGCATGGCTTTTAAGGTCTATAATGATCAAGATAGAAATAGAAAAGGCAAATAAGGTCCAAAAGAGATCAGGAAAATACCAACTTTTGGCATATACCCTTAAAGGCCCGAGGGGGCTTCATAGGATTTCATCAGGGCCCTGCTTCAAGAGTGGAAAGAAAGGTCATTGAGCTGAGTCCTGCCAGTTTTCTCAGCCCCACCAGGGGACACGCCTTTGCTGAAAAAAAAAAAAAAAAAAAAGAACATGAGAAGGTTAGCTGCCCTCTTGCTCCATAGAGGGAGGGTTCAGTCTCTTCCACCCCTTTACAGCTACTTGTGACCTGACCTTGCCCAGGCTGCTGGGACTTGCCTCTGAAGGATTAAAGATTGGCCCCATCTCACGACACCACTTATGAGCCTAAAGTATTTCTTCCAAGTACCAGGTAAAACTGATCTCATTTCTTGTAAACACGAGGGCCATTTAGTATGACTTGCCTGAATATTTAAGTTTTATTTATCCCTCAAAGCTCCTTATGGGGGTAATGACAGTCTGATTTTTGTTGCTTTATTTATTGTATAGTGTCTCCTTTATTCCTCTTGTTTCAATGCCCCATGCCTATTGTAGGCTGGGACCTGCTCCTAATTCCAGTTAAAAGCAGTGATCATTAGGACTTAGACTCTAGCTGCAAAGTGTAGAAATGTGTCCACAGTTCCAGTGCCTTGTAGACTTTTTCTGAATACGTATGACTCATGATCTTTAGGACATTTCTCAGACTGAAATAGAAATTGAGTTACATTTATAAATACTATAAAGCAGCAATAGTGTCTACATAGACTTAGTAAAATTATGTTAACATGGTAAGAACATTTGTAACTGTAAGAATTTTATTTTGAATCCTGTAATATTAGTTAGAACTTTGTTTCATTTAATAATCTAATAGGCTTTAGTCCTTTATTGTATTAAGATGCTTGTTATAGTATTTGTTAACATTAGCTATTTGAATTTTATTGTTAATTGTATATTCTTCCAGTCTGCCTCAAAATCGGAACATAGTAATTCAAGTGAATAGATGCCACCCAGAACCAGTGGGGTTTTGGGACCCTTATTACCAAAGGTTTATTTGAAACCAATTAGAAAAGATTTAAAAACAGGGAAGAAAGGGATTTTCTCAGGTAAACATTTAGGAATATTTGAAAATAGACTTTAAAAAAATAATTGACAATTGTTAGGAAATTGCTATATATGGTTCTTTCCAGGTTTAGATTGCCCATTCTAGTATTGGACCTGTATTTGTGTTCACAGTCTCAAAGTTAGTAGGAAAGAATACCAATATTAATTAGAAACTAATTTAAAGTTACATTGTACCCACAAGTACCCAAAGGTTCAGGGCAAGTAAAATTACATGAATCAAATAGTAAAAGAAACATAACCACCTGTTCCTTAAGTACTTGCAGGATTTACAGATTACTCAGAAAACTGTTCAAAGACTGCCCAAGAGGCACTTCCAGCATTACCAGGAGATCAAGTACATCACCCAAGGACTGACTCCCATGTGGACGGGTCCACACACCGTGATCCTAACAACTCCCAGTGCTGCCAAAGTAGTAGGCATACCCGCCTAGGTCCATCATAGCCAGTTGAAGCCTGAAAACCCAGCAGAGACACCCTCATGGATGACAGAAACTGACCTCACCAACCCTTGTAAGTTAACTCTGAGCAAGACTACGTGCCTTACTCCAACCACAAATTGGAAGCTGGTTGGTCCACGTACAGTGAATATATGAAGAAACTCACTAAGGACTCTCTTTTTAATCAGATTTGGGGAAAAGGGAAGCTAGAGTAAAAGAAAGTCAACTTAATTGTCACTAAAGGATAAAAATCTTAAAATTAAAAATTCTAACTAAAGGTAAATTATTATAAAAGCCAATTCATTTTATGTAAATTGAAAAAGATTTGTGCAATTTATAGAAAATCAATTAGTAATATTTGTTTCTTTAGTGAACTGTATTGCTATTAATGCTGTCTGTTAAATATCTGTAACATGTTATAAGTTAATATTCCTAGACAACAGCCTTATGCTCAGCAGTAAGTTAAGTCAAGGATTTGACTTAGGAAATAGAACCAGTGGGAATTGTTGTAAGGTACCAAAGGCTACAGAATTAATATTAATATTTTAGGAAGCTTAAAGAACATTTTATTAATTTGGGCTAGGTGTTCAGAGAGATTTTTGTAAATGATATTTGTACTTATGTGATTAGCATGAAACCAAGATGGCCAATGGCATTGCGTTGTAAATGCAAAGGGGAAGGAGCCTTGGATTCTCTAATGTTCCACCACACCTGTGGGGAAACGGGTGAATAGCTAGCCAGGTGCAGGCAAAGAATAAGTAAATTAAACCTTTTCTTATATTATTGGGCCATTTACAGGCATTTGTCTCCATGAAAACTATCTCTCCCCTCCTAAAAGCATGTAGTTAATGTGTGTATCTCTGACCAAGGGAATAGCAAATGAACACTAGAACATGTAGAAATGTCTTATGGTATGTAGAGTGACATTTTTACTATTGTGTTGCCTTATAAGTTTTAATGTGTAGAAGCATCTTTTTATGAATCTTATAGACCCATGATGGCGAACCTTTTTATAAAAACCACCCACTTTGCAGTGCTGGTCAACCTGGTCCCTCCCACACAATAGTGGATGTTCCAGCTTTCATGGTGGGCCAATCATGGCGCCATTTGGTTGCTATGCTACCGCCCATCATGAAAGCTAGAATGCCCACTAGTGGGCGAAAGGGACCAGGTTGACCAGCACTGCAAAAGTGGGCAGTTATTATAAAAAAAAATCTGCCATCACAGCTATAGACAGATGTTATAAACTTGCTAATGAATTGTGTCCCATCCCCCCTTCCTTTATCCTTTTCCCAAACCTGTATAGAAGAAAACAAAAGGTATAAGGTTATGCAGTGATGTCAGGCTTTTTCCCCGCCCATGTATAATTAAAGGTATATAACCAGCCCCTAGAATATTATAGGGACACACGATTTGGGACTGCCTCATGTAAACTATATGCGGCTGGCATATTTAATAAATTTTCTCCTTTAATAAAACTCTTCAAAAACTTATTTGAATTTGGTGTCTCTACGAAAACCCGCAGAGTTGTGGATTGGGTACTTTATAACAGCATCCCTACACTCAAAAATTGGCGCATGTTGGAAGGGGTAAGAAAAAAAATCCCAATTCCCTGATATGTTCTAGCAGGCACAAAAGGATTGCAGTTTTATTTCCTGCCAATTTTTAAATTATGAATATTTTGGTATGGTTATAAGTAAGCAAGACAAGCCTACCAGGGAATCAAACAACCCACGAACATGAAAACATGGATTATTGTTTTTCTCCCCTTTTCCTCTCAGGTTGATTTGTTTTGCTTCTGCAAAAGAAAATAAGGTCATGTGGCAGGAAAATTACTTTGTGAAATTCCAATCTATAGAATCATAGCAAAAGGAGATTTGTTCTCTCTGATTCAATCACAGTATTCATGTACATAATTTTTCTCTGGTCTCCTTAGAATTATGGACAAATGGTTTGAATTTTTTAAGCCCTCTTTTATGTGAACAAAAAGATCACCTTGCTTGACCTGCCAAATACCTCTGCAGATTAGGTAAATTCCTTAGGAACCACCTCTTTAAAATATTCATAGTAAAATTTAGACAGTTTAAAAAGAATTCCTAATTCAAAAAAATAGTAGAGGTGACAGCAGACTTCCTTTTAAGTTTCTGGAGAGAAGTAAGAAAGCTTTGCTTTTATGGTAATCTTTTTGTGGTAATCTGAAAGATGGGTTTTGTTATGTTAATGAAACACACCATTATTTGAGGACTCACTATATTTTCCTTTAATAAAAAGGTACTTTCAGAATCCAGACAGATTAGATTAGGGCAAGACTACCTTTTCCATCACCATTTTATAAGCAAATCTACCAACATTCAGCATATGTTAGTTGAGTTAATGAGAGCAATAAACAAAGAAACCAAGATTAGTGGTGAACACAATTAATAGAAAACTTTATTTCACTTTAAAATCTTCTTTTTTATTTGACTGTTATTGCTAAATATAAGATGAGAATGCTTTCTTGTATACTTCCCTTTATGTTCACAGACTTTCTGACTCATTGCTATTCATGATCAAACGCAAATTTCACAAAAAGTTTAATTGCATCTAGACTTTAATAAATATTCTATTTGGGAATCTGCAAATAAGGCTATAGGAAGGTGGGGGGACCTTCTTGTTATGCAAATGCAAGCTAATGGAAGCTCTTTGTGAAAGCTGTTTCCTGAGCCCCCATAAAACAATGTTTCAATGGGCTTTTCTATCTTTTTTCTTCCAGAAATGTCAACCTCATTACAAGTCTGCTTATACCATCCTTATTTCATGGACATTTGGTAAATCAGGGGTTTTTTTAGATGAATTTTAATAAAATATGTAATGATAACTTCAAGTATTTTTATAAGCTATCTTGAAGTTCTTTATTCAGGGTCAAGTTGTTGATAGCAAACAATTTTTTGCACAACTTTCTCCAAAAGGACTTGTCCTCTCTGCAGAAGGCAAACACTACCTATATCTCTTCATTTAGTGTTCCTATTCAGTAGGACTCAAATTTATGTATTACGTTGATAATAGTTTCTATTTCCTGAATTTGTGCCAGACATTGTGGTAAGCATTTTAGATGGTGCATGAACTTTATTCACCTATAAAAACCCTATGCATTGTTGGTACTGTTAACTTAAGAAACGTACAACACTAAGAACTTTTATGAGTTTATTTGAGCCAAACTGCCAACAATTGCCAGTAAGCAAAATCTCAACAGATTAAGAAAATACTCTGGAAAATGGCGGATTTACCACTTATTTTATGTAAGAGGTTACATGAAATTGATTGGTGATAGATTAGGGACATGGTAGTAAGCAAAGTGGGGAATTTCTAGGATAGGATGAAAAGTAAAAATGTACATACTGAAACTTCTTTTACACAGACAGGCATAAGGTAGTTAACAGTTAATTAACATAATAATAATAAAAATGAGAGAATTTGTAGGTTTCTGCTCTGGTGGGATGCCTGCCCTGAGGGGGCAGGAAAAGATTACTCCTACATTTCAAAGTTATCTTATGCAGTGGTCCCCAACCTTTTTTGGGCCACAGACTGGTTCAATGTCAAAAAATATTTTCACGGACCGGCCTTTAGGGTGGGACGGATAAATGTATCATGTGACCAAGACAAGCATCAAGAGTGAGTCTTAGCCCTGGCCGGTTGGCACAGCGGTAGAGCGTCGGCCTAGCGTGCGGAGGACCCGGGTTCGATTCCCGGCCAGGGCACACAGGAGAAGCGCCCATTTGCTTCTCCACCCCTCCGCCACACTTTCCTCTCTGTCTCTCTCTTCCCCTCTGGCAGCCAAGGCTCCATTGGAGCAAAGATGGCCCGGCGCTGGGGATGGCTCTGTGGCCTCTGCCTCAGGCGCTGGAGTGGCTCTGGTCGCAACATGGCGACACCCAGGATGGGCAGAGCATCGCCCCATGGTGGGCATGCCGGGTGGATCCCGGTCGGGCGCATGCGGGAGTCTGACTGTCTCTCCCTGTTTCCAGCTTCAGAAAAATGAAAAAAAAAAAAAAAAAAGAGTGAGTCTTAGATGTAACAGAGGGAATCTGGTCATTTTTTAATAATAAAACATCATTCAGACTTAAATATAAATAAAATGGAAATAATGTAAGTTATTTATTCTTTCTCTGCAGACTGGTACCAAATGGCCCACAGACCGGTACCGGTCCACGGCCTGGGGGTTGGGGACCACTGATCTTATGGGTACATTATTGTAGTTGCAAGAGACAATAAACAGGTTCAATTAAGGTAAGCACTGACCTTTGTTAGAGAAAAATACTTTCCTAGGACAAGACTAAGCACCGTGAACTGCTGTTAGTTAGAAAATTTTAATTTCAGACCATCCTGTGTGGTTACCTTAGACTTTTGAATCTGCAGAGCCATAATGCAGGCCTCCCTTGAGCTTGTCAGGTTCAGCAGGTGGCCTCTTTTTTGTCCATAGTACTTTCATTACCAATTTCAAGGTTGAACTAAGAACCAAAGAATTAACTATCCCTTTTCCAAGTAACACAGTTAGCAGAATCAGATTTTGAACCCAAGTCTGTCCGATTCCAAAGGCACAACTCATCCCTTTATGAAAAATTAAGTTTTTTCAATTTTTAGCTTGAGTATTATTTTCTCTCTAGAAACAACTAAATGAATAAAGCAATAAGTACTGTTGGTCAAATAATTTTGTAAAATGTAATTGATAGATTTGTAAATTTTATACTGCCCTCTTGATGTTCCGCTTATTTGTCAGACCTCACCCTTATTGGACTATTGACCTTGAGACAGAGGAATTCCAAAAAGCTGAGAAGCCGCCCCAAGGAGGGTCTCCGGACATACCAGGACTTTTGATTCAACACTCACATGCTCGAAGCCCCCCAAGGAGGAGCATTCTGGACATACCAGGACTTTTACCTCAGTATCCCCTCAGGCTCTCCCAAACACTATATAACTCACCCCTAGACTGTAACTCCCCCAGGAGAAGTGCCCAGCAGGGTTCCTTTCTTCCTTTCAATAAAGCCTGTTACTCTGGTCTTTCGGACTCCCATGGATTCTTACAGTAATTTTTGCTTGCTCAATAGTTTGCATTGGAAGCTGGGCAGCCTCACATATATGTGGTCTGTGAAATTGCAAATTACCTTCCTGCTTGGGAAAGGCCATTGTTTTACTAATGTTTGCTGGAGGAAAGGTTTTCCAGCCAGAAAGTTTCTAAAAGAGTGAGAAGGAGAAGGGGAGAGAAGCCATGTTTGCAGAGTGAGAGCAGAGAGAATGCAGGGTACTGAGGAAGAAGCCATGTTGGCAGGGAGAGAGAAGGTGTGCAGATGTGGAACCAGAGCTGAGGGGCTTTGGGAACTCTGCTGAGACTGGTGGGGCCTTTGATTCTAGGAGAAACCAGAGAAGATTCTCCTGGTTATGGATCCGGATAATGTGTCAGGGCTTTGTGAGCTCTGAATAAAGAGGGAAGTTTTTTCTCTGTGTGTTGCTCATTGGCTGATGCTAGACTTTAGTAAAAGAATGGCCCACCATTTTTTTTTGGCCCATCATTTTTTGGCTCTACTGTTTCTTTACCATCTGCTTGAATCCAACGAGAACTTACAAGAGCATGGCCGTGATGGCAGCAGCCTCTGGTAACACAGGTACCTACACATTGTCAATGTAAAAAATAATAATAAAGGCCCTGGCCAGTTGGCTCAGCGGTAGAGTATCGGCCTGGCGTGGGGGGGACCCGGGTTCGATTCCTGGCCAGGGCACATAGGAGAAGCGCCCATTTGCTTCTCCACCCCCCCTCCTTCCTCTCTGTCTCTCTCTTCTCCTCCCGCAGCCAAGGCTCCATTGGAGCAAAGATGGCCCGGGTGCTGGGGATGGCTCCTTGGCCTCTGCCCCAGGTGCTAGAGTGGCTCTGGTCGTGGCAGAGCGACGCCCGGGAGGGGCAGAGCATCGCCCCTGGTGGGCAGAGCGTAGCCCCTGGTGGGCGTGCCGGGTGGATACCGGTCGGGCGCATGCGGGAGTCTGACTGTCTCTCCCCGTTTCCAGCTTCAGAAAAATACAAAATAATAATAATAATAATAATAATAATGAAACAAACAAATAAATAAATAAAATTTAAAAACCTGTAAGAAATTTTATGAGTTTATTTGAGCCAAACTGTCAACAAATGCCAGGAAGCAAAGAACCAACAGGTTGAGAAAATGCTCCCACAAATGGCAGTTTCACCACTTACTTTATACATCAGAATCAAAGGAGAAGTCTCAGAGGGGTGACTTAAAAAAATTTTTTTTTTCCTGAAGCTGGAAACAGGGAGAGACAGTCAGACAGACTCCCGCATGCGCCCCACCGGGATCCACCCGGCACGCCCACCAGGGGCAACGCTCTGCCCACCAGGGGGCGATGCTCTGCCCATCCTGGGGCCAACTTAAAATTTATTAGGGATAGATTAGGGAGGCTGGAGAAAACAAAGTACGGAAATCTCTGGGATTTGATAAAACTGAAAATGTTTGCAATAAAACCTCTTGTAGATAGCAAGGCACAAAACAGGCAAGTTAATTAACATGATAATAACAATGAAAAGGTTTATTGGTTCGTCCTCTGGTAGGATGCCTACCCTGAGGGGGCAGAAAAAAAAGAATACCCCTACACCTCTAAGGCATGTTTTCAGGTATATTATTGCAGATGCAAATTGCAACAGACAGGCCTTAAAGGAAATATTGATCTTTGTTCAGATACAGAATAACTCCCTAAGACAGTGGTTCTCAAACTTTTAGAAGTCGGGGCACATTTAAAATCCTACAAATAATTGTAGGCACACTATATACAAGTTTCTGAGAAATATGTTATAATAATTAAGTAAAATATTAAAGAAAAAATATAAAGTCCAAGTGTGATTTTATGGTAATTAAAATAAATAAATACAACAAAATTAAATTTATTCTGACATTAAAAAACATTTTATGTTACATTTTTTGCATTATGCTTTTTAAACTTTTTAGAAAAGAGGGGTTAAAAAATTAAAAAAGACAAAAAAATTATCTTTTTTATATATATAGATACATTCTTAGTAAGATTTAGTAAATTCAGCAGGTCCCAGCACAAATGTGTTGTTTTTTTATTCTTGTATTTATGAGAAACATGAGCCTGATGTGTCCTAGTGATTTCTTCAATGTTTGGGCATATATTTGAAAGGCAAACTCTCATTTCCTCTTCAATATATTGAAGAATTCCTCTCTTTTAACTCCTAATTGTGTTGAATGCAGAAAACACCCACCATACATATCATCTTAACTTTACACCAAACAAAGGATAGAAGAAACTTACCTCCAGTCTTTCCGGGGAACATGGGGGGTAGTGTAAACAATCCAGTACCACAGCTTAACAGCATTTTGCAACCTAATCAGGCAAGTGAGGTGGGGGGTTGGGCAGACTGTCAACTTACAGCCAATTCCCCACACCTCTGTCCCCCAAAAATCTAAACTCCAAAAACCCTGTTGGTTTTTTGGTCCCCAACAGACACATATTTCTCTGGAATACCATAGGGCACACCTGGAAATCTTCTAGAGCACACCAGTGCACCCTGGTGCACAATTTGAGAACCACTGCCCTAGGATATGTCTACCCACCATAAACTGCTTTTAGTTAGAAATGTTTGATTTAGACCATCCTGTGTTTACCTTAGTTCTCTGAGTTCAGGTGGCCATTCTGTAGGCTTTCCTTGAGCTTTTCAGGTTTAGTTTGTGGCTATATCTTGATTTATTAAATTTTTGTTTGTTTGTTTTTGTCCACAACCTGTCTTATCTGGTGAACTACAACTATAAGAATAAGAAAACAGCCTGACCAGGTGATGGTGCAGTAGATAGAGTGTCAGGCTGTGATGCGGAGAACCCAGGTTCGAGACCCTGAGGTCGCCAGTTTGAGCGTGGGCTCATCTGGTTTGAGCAAAGCTCACCAGCTTGGAACCAAGGTTGCTGGCTTGAGCAAGGGGTTACTCAGTCTGCTGAAGGCCCATGGTCAAGGCACATATGAAAAAGCAATCAATGAACAACTAAGATGTTGCAACGAAAAACTGATGATTGATGCTTCTCATCTCTCTCCATTCCTGTCTGTCTGTCCCTATCTATCCCTCTCTCTGACTCTCTCTCTGTCTCTGTAAAAAGTAAAAAAATAAAAAATAAAGAATATGCAGGCAACTTCCCTGACCTCCATCTCTCCTCCATCTTTTATTCCTCGGGGCCAGGGAAACTTGCTGGGCGGGATATGCGCTCTGTACTCAATAAAGCCGTCTGCTATTCCACACTTTGTGGCTCTAGCCTCTTCCTTCCTTCTCGGCGGGGAAAAATACCTTACATTTTGGTGCCGAAACCTGGGAAGGAGTTAGAAGTCTGCAAAGACTGCTCCTTTCTCCTCCCCTCCAAGAAAGAACCAGGATCTCCGATCTCCAACCCACTTCGGTGCACGGTGCGGTAAGTCCCCTGCTTCCAGCATTCCTCTCAGTTCTTTATTCTGAGACTCCCTGTCCAAAACCGTAGCTACATCAGGGAACTCTTTTCCGTCCAAGTGAGCGTGTGCTTGTGGAGACCTCCCCAAGCACATCCACTTTCATCCGTGGCTGGACCTTGAGTTTTTAGGATGCTAATGCTCAAGTCTGAATACTCCGAGAACTGAGGTCAGCTGTTGGGGCACAGGAATCTCCCTCCCTAAGGAAGAAGAAACTATTCTTCTTCTCTGCTGTGGCCAGGCCACAGAGCCCACTCAATTAGACTCCTGAAGGGACTCGTGGTGTTAACACCATCACCAATTTAACTATCACCAAAAAAGCTGGGAACTGATTGGAGATCTCTTACATACACGGCTTCTAATTATTTGCATACCTGTCCTTAATCTCTGTGCCGCCTGTTTCACCGCGCAGGCATTTTTCTGGCCAGAGGGGGAGGGGGAAGAATATGCAAACAATGACAATAGCAAGGTAAGTGAAAGGACAAAAAAAAATTATTGGACCTTAGGCCTTAACAATAATTATAGAATATAAGGTTGCTATGTGTAAAGCCAGTAGGCACGACCACCATCACAGCTGCCTGGCCCATGCAGGTTTGCATTGAATTCAGACAGACTGTTATGAAACAACGAAGCCAAGAACTGATGGGCATTAGCTTTAATCCTAGCTTATACCCGGTGGGCAAGTAAAAGCACACACTGGGTTCCAAAACCCACTCATTCAGTGCTCACAAACCTTCTGACTTATCTGAGTTTTTTAGAATCAAAGGTTTCTACCTCACCAGCTTTATTCACCTCTGTTCCCCATCTCCTTCTCTCTGCACAAACTCTGCACAAACTGGCTTCTCCTTCAACACTCCACCATCTTGGCTGCTTCTTCTGGATTCCTCCACATGGCCTTACTCTACTCTCCTCTCTAATACTAATCTCAGGAACTGAGAAAGAGCAAGGTTCAAGATTGCCCCACTTTATAGTGTAGAAACCAAAACCTTTAATCCAATATACAAACAAGGAAGTATCTGATACAAAGTCACTTATCTGAGGCATAATGGGATTCTTCATGAGAGTGTAGCACCCCACATCAAAAAGGGTGGGAATGGCTTAGTGCCAAAACCAAGCCTCAGGCTACAAGGATCCTGCCTGCCCACAGCCTACCCTCAACAAACATTAATATAATCATGCCCATTCCAAGCAAGAAGGGCAAACAATACTATCATCTGGGTGACTGGCTTTCATGTGGGCAGCGCCATCTTTGTGAGCATAATATATTTTATCTGCCTGACACTATGGGTTTGTCAGAAATTTGCCTTTAAAACCTAGATTCCAACCTGGGAAAACTTAAGGGGGAAAAACTGACAAAAGATTACAATTTCTCTATTTTTAAACTAATTACTCCTATGAGAGATTAATTTTACAGTTATATATTTTGTACCATGAATTTGAGCACAATTTAAATAGTCATCACTTTTTACCACCCAATTGAAAATTTCAACAAAGAACTGAAGACCCAGTTCCCCTTAGTAACCCTAAATAAATCATTGAGTCCTACACCAAAGTTACTCACTGATTACATATTGGTCAAATAAGTTTGTAAATATGATGTGTATATATATATATTTTTTTTTTTTGCTTGCTTATAGTTTGCACTGGGTGTGGGGACAGGCTGTAAGCAGGCAGGGTCCTTATAGCCTAAGGCTCAGTTTTAAGACTAAGCCTTTTCCTCCCTTCTAATACTAAGATCTTCTCAACACTAAGATTTACCCCACACCCATGACTGTTGCATGATGTGGTGGGTGCATTCTTATGAAGGATCCAATTTATGCCTCAAATAAGTGGCTTTGTATCAGAAATTTCTTTATTTGTATACAGGCTTAAAGGTTTTTTGTTGTTGTTGTTTGTTTTATTTTTATTTTGTGTTTTTTTTCTGAAGTTGGAAATGGGGAGGCAGTCAGACAGACTCCTGCATGCACCCAACCGGGATCCACCCGGCATGCCCACCAGGGGGAAATGCTCTGCCCATCTGGGGCGTTGCTCCATTGCAACCAGAGCCATTCTAGTGCCTGAGGCAGAGGCCATAGAGCAATCCTCAGCACCCAGGCCAACATTGCTCCAATGGAGCCTCGGCTGCAGGAGGGGAAGAGAGAGACAGAGAGGAAGGAGGGGGGAGGGGTAGAGAAGCAGATGGGTGCTTCTCCTGTGTGCCCTGGCCAGGAATCGAACCCAGGACTCCTGCATGCCAGGCCGATACTTTACCACTGAGCCAACCAGCCAGAGCGCTTAAAGGTTTTGATTTCTACACTATAAGATGGGGCAGACCAGGGGCTCTCTCTCTCGGTTCCTAAAATTAGCATTGCAGAGGAGAAGCAGCCAAGATGGCGGAGTGCTAAGGGAGAAGCCAGTTTGTGCAGAGAGAAGGAGATGGGGAGCAGAGGTGAATAAGGCTGGTGAGGTAGAAACTTTTGACTCTAGGAAACTTGAATAAGTCAGTGGCTTTGGGAGCCCTAAATGAAAAGGGAAGTGTTTTCCTACTGTGTGTATTTCTCGCCAGCTGGGTTCAACCTAGGATTAAATGTAATGACCCACCAGTTCTTGGCTCCGTTGTTTCATTACCGTCTGTCTGAATCAAATGCAAAATTGCATGGGCCAGGTGGCTGTGATGGTGGCCGTGGCTACTGGCTTTACATTACATCACATCATTCCTACTGCCTATGAAGTCACCAGGGACTATACACATGGGTGGGAAAAAATAATTACTGGGTTTTAAGTGATTATTTAACTGACTATCCAAAGGCATCATCATACATATAAGGTTTTCACTTTTCACAGATTTTTTTAAGTTATCAAATGGGTTATGGCCACTGCATGGCAAATGTGCTGTTTTAATAGCTGACATTACAGATGCCTTGGTGAGTCATACACAGCTCACTGTATTATGCAGTATAAATAATAATTCAAGGAAAGATGAAGCCTTATGATTTAGGTCTAGCTTTCTGCAATCTCTCTTCTGTAAGTTGACTTTTGTTGCATAATAGTCTTTAAACATTCACTGCATTTTCTATGATGAGTTGACTGAAATGGAGAGGGACTTTAACCAATCCAAGGAAAGTTGGTACACAAGTCTTTTTATGGCATAACATACTGCTCTGCAAAGCCAAGGTACAAAAGTATTTCTGTGGCAATTGCTTAAATAGACTCCATGGGTTCTAGCCAACTGTCAGGCCAGTAGCCATGGCCACCATCATAGCTGCCTGGCCCATGCAGGATCACATTTGATTCAGACAGATGGTAATGAAACAATGGAGCCAAGAACTGGTGGACCATTACCTTTAATCCTAGCTTGCATCCGGCAGGCGAGAAATACACACAGTGGGAAAACACTTCCCTTTTCATTCAGGGCTCCCAAAGCCACTGACTTATCCAAGTATTCCTAGAATCAAAGGTTTCTACCTCACCAGCCTTATTCACCTCTGTTCTCCATTCCCTTCTCTCTGTACAAACTCTACACAAACTGGCTTCTCCTTTAGCACTCTGCCATCTTGGCTGCTTCTTCTCTGCAATGCTAATTTTAGAGATCAAGATAGAGAGAGCTCCTGGTCTCCCTTATTTTATAGTGTAGAAGTTAAAGCCTTTAAGCCAGTATACAAATAAGGAAGTCTCTGATACAAAGCCACTTATCTGAGGCATAAATGGGATTCTTCATAAGGGTGCACCACCCCACATCATGCAATAGTCATGGGTGTGGGGAAAAGCTTAGTGTTGAGAAGATCTTAGTATTAGAAGGGAGGAAAAGGCTTAGTCTTAAAACTGAGCCTTAGGCTATAAGGACCCTGCCTGCTTACAGCCTGTCCCCCACACCCAATGCAAACTATAAGCAAGAAAACATATACATATTTGCAAACTTATTTGACCAACACTAACCCTTCTAGATTTACTACTTTGCCTCTTCCCTTTATTTGGCTCTCTTCCTTATGCAGATATACCTTATAAAAGTGTAAAAGGGTACCAAGATATTAGAGGGAGTGAAGAAGAATAGGTATTAAATCCAAACTAAAAGAACAGCATGCCTACTACTTCCAAGACCTGTGTTGACTCTGATGTTGACTCTGTTGGCTACTACAGCTACCCATTTTTAACTTGTCCTTTTTTTTTTTAAGATACAAGGTGTTTCTCACTGGCCTTAAAGGAGGAAAAACCAGAAGAATGCGAGGAGAGGGGGGACCTGCAATGTCTGGGGTCTTACACTCCAGCCTGTGACCTCAGTGTTCTTGACTGAAGGAACAAGGCAGACAGAAAAGTTTGAAAAATAACAAACCACAGGTGTGGACCTTGCTTGTTATCAGTTCCTTGAAATGAACATGCAGCTTCAGTAAGAAGAATGAGTGATAGGATTATCAAGGTCAGACCCTCCAGCTATTTCTCCCCTTTTTCTTTCTAAGACAGGAAAGTCATGTAGGTCTGCAAACGAAGTCATAGAAATCAGGCATTTGTCACGTGAAAGCTAAAGTTGTAAAGGTACATAAGATGTAAGAAATATAACTTTGGGAGCATGTGTTTTGTTGCCTCTTTTGGGGTCACACAGCTCCACCGCCTAAATAAATCCTACATCCTTCATCAAATTGTCTGGGTGTTTTTGTCCTTCTTTGATTCCTGCAATAGCCTCAGTTAGGTGTGTCCCTATCCTACTCCTCAAAAATAGGGCCTGCCCTTGTTATTTGCAATAAAAGTTTCATAATAGTTAACTGCATATCCACTGGCAAATCAGAAGCTTACTATGGGCTAGAATTTATTCTAAGCACATACAATCATTCTCCTTTAAGGAGGATAATTGTAAAGCCAGTGGCCAGGGCCACCATCACAGCAGCCTGGCCCATGCAGGTTCGCAATGGATTCGGACAGTTGGTAAAGAAACAATGGAGGCCCTGGCCGGTTGGCTCAGCGGTAGAGCGTCGGCCTGGTGTGCAGGGGACCCGGGTTCGATTCCCGGCCAGGGCACATAGGAGAAGTGCCCATTTGCTTCTCCAACCCTCCCCCCTCCTTCCTCTCTGTCTCTCTCTTCCCCTCCCACAGCCAAGGCTCCATTGGAGCAAAGATGGCCTGGGCGCTGGGAATGGCTCCTTGGCCTCTGCCCCAGGCGCTAGAGTGGCTCTGGTTGCAGCAGAGCGACACCCTGGAGGGGCAGAGCATCGCCCCCTGGTGGGCAGAGCGTCACCCCTGATGGGCGTGCCGGGTGGATCCCGGTCGAGCGCATGCGGGAGTCTGTCTGACTGTCTCTCCCCGTTTCCAGCTTCAGAAACAAAAACAACAACAACAACAAAAAACAATGGAGCCAAACACTGATGGGCCATTATCTTTAATCCTAGCTTGCACCCGGTGGGCAAGTAAAAACACACACTGGGCTCCAAAACCCACTCACATTCAGTGCTCACACAAAGCTACTGACTTATCCAAGTTTCCTAGAATCAAAGGTTTCTAGCTCACCAGACTTATTCACCTCTGTTCCCTGTAAGGTCAGTGGATAGAGGGATGGTCACGAAGGAACTCAGACCCGCCCACTTTGGCTAGGACCGCCCACAATCAAGCCCGCCAAAGGAAGCTTCCCAGGAACCATTTGGAAAGAAGCGATCGTCTACCAGTCAGTGAAATTTTACCACGTCATACTAGCTCCACTTCCCTAGAGGAACCCTTTAAATATCTCCCACATGGTTTAATCCGTGCAACTTCACTAGCTTCCATCTTTCTTTCCTCGGGGCCAGGGAACCTTGCTGGGCGGGATGTGCGCTCTGTACTCAATAAAGCCGTTTACTTATTCTACACTTTGCGGCTCCGGCCCTCTTCCTTCCTTCTCGGCAGGGAAAAATCCCTTACATTTTGGTGCCAAAACCCGGGAGGAGTTAGAAGTCTGCAAGGACCGCTCCTTTCTCCTCCCCTCTGAGAAAGAACCAGGAGAAAGTACCAGGATCTCTGAATTCTACCCACTTCGGCGCACGGTGTGGTAAGTCCCCTGCCTCCAGCTTTCCTCTCAGTTCTTTCCTCCGAGACTCCCTGTCCAAGACCGTAGCTACGTCAGGGAACTCTTTTCTGTCCGAGTGAGCGTGTGCTTGTGGATACCTCCCCAAGCACATCCACTTTCATCCGTGGCTGGACCTTGAGTTTTTAGGATGATAATACTCAAGTCTGACCACTCCGAGAACTGAGCACGGCTGTGAGGGCACAGGAATTTCCCTCCCTAAGGAAGAAGAAACTGTTCTTCTTCTCCGCTGTTGCCAGGCCACAGTACCCACTCAATTAGACTCCTGAAGGGACTTTCGGTGTTAACACCCTCACCAATTTAACTATTGCCAAAAAAGCTGGGAACTGATTGGAGATCTCTTACATTCACGGCCTATAATTATTTGCATACCTGTCCTTAATCTCTGTGCTGCCTGTTCCACCATGCAGGCCTTTTTCTGGCCAGAGAAACCTCACCTAAAACCTCTATTCCTAATCTTTCCTTCTCTGCGGACTCCAAACTCTCTCTCCCCTCCCTTCGCAAAAACCTGTTTCTTATTCGCCATCTACTACCTTCTCTTTCTCCACCCCTGCTGGCCAGGGGCCCCTCCCTTTACTGTGTTCTCTAGTCCCGCCTCCGTCAGGCCTTTCTCAGCCTGGCATTGGCTCTTACACCGGTTTTCAGGACGTCCAACCCCAATTTTCTTACAGGAAGTTCCTGCCCTGTCCTGCCTTTGGCTCCAGCGTTTTTCCTGCGGGATCTGGGTGCCGGGATCTGCATGAGTGCCCTCCTCCTCTTATTCTCAATCCCCCAAACCCCTATCCAGAACCTGTGAACATGGCATTTAAAGTTTTCAACAGTCCCAATTAGTAGAAACAGGCCTGTTCACCAGGCCCCCATGCAGCAGAAGGTAATGCTCTAAACCCCGACTCTTGTGGCAACCCTGTGACCAGCAGAGCCACCAGCAGCTTGCTTTAAGTGTGGCAAGCAGGACCACTGGTCCCGGCAGGGCCCCGGCCAGCGGCTTCCCACTAAGCCCTGCCCTGACTGCAAGCAGCCCGGTCACTGGCAGAGTGATTGCCCCTTTGGGCAACAGGTTTTTTCCTCAGTGCCTCTACATGGAGGACAAGCCGCCCGAATGGGAGGCCAATCCAGCCAGGTGGGTGCATTGCTCGAACTCCTAGGACACGGCCTGGACTCAGAGAACCCAGGGTTCTGCAACAAGTGGGTAAGTCAGTCCATCTCATTTCTTGTGGACATGGGGGGCTGCCTTCTCTGTTTTTACCTTCATACTCTGGACCTCTAGTTCTCTCACAGGGTTCGGTTATGAGAATGGATGGGACCCTCTTCCTTTCCCCTTTTTACGCCACTCCTGACATGCAGTTTTGCCTCAAGCTTGCCTCCTTATAGAACCTCTGGCAGTCAGAACCACTGGACTTCATCCATCTCCAGCTCACCAAAAGGCTGGACCCTGCAAATTCCCCTATTTCTCCTTTTTTTAAAATCCTTACAGGACCGCATCTGCGAAGTTTCTCCAGTCACAGCCACACAGATGTTCCTCAAATGTAAGGTATTTTTCCCCGCCGAGAAGGAAGGAAGAGGGCCGGAGCCGCAAAGTGTAGAATAAGTAAACGGCTTTATTGAGTACAGAGCGCACATCCCGCTCAGCAAGGTTCCCTGGCCCTGAGGAAAAAAAGATGGAGGCTAGTGAAGTTGCACGGATTAAACCGCGTGGGAGATATTTAAAGGGTCCCTCTAGGGAAGTGGAGCTACTATGATGTGGGAAAATTTCACTGGCTGGCAGACGATCGCTTCTTTCCAAATGGTTCCTGGGAAGCTTCCTTTGGTGGGCTTGATTGTGGGCATTCCTAGCCAAAGTGGGTGGGTCTGAGTTCCTACGTGAACATCCCTCTATCCACCGACCTTACATTCCCCATCTCCTTCCTTCTTCCTGCACAAACTCTGCACAAACTAGCTTCTCACTCCACACTCTGCCATCTTGGCTGCTTCTCCTGGCCTTCTCCATATGGCCTCTCTCAGCTCTCCTCTCTGCTCTCTCCTCTAATATTAATCTCAGGAACCAAGAGAGCAAGCTCCTGTTCTGCCCCCATTTTATAGTGTAGAAATCCAAACCTTTAATCCAATATACAAAATAGGGAAGTCTCTAATACAAAGTCACTTATCTGGGGCATGATGGGATTGTATCACCCCACATCAAAAAGGGTGGGAAAGGCTTAATCCCAAAACCAAGCCCCAGGCTACAAAGATTCTGCCTGCCTTTAGCCCACCCCAACACGCATTAATATCACCTGGGCTACGGCCTCCTCATGGGCAGCACCATCTTTAACAAAGTGAGCATAATATATTTTATCTGCCCAACAACAATCCTTCTTTTGTAACTTCCGTCCTCCCTCAAAAAGTGTCTTCCTACATGCCCTCCTTTTTGATATTGGAAGACTAATCAGTAAATGTCCATATTCGGTAGATGCAAAGTTGATCCATTTCATGTGATGTGATGTATTAAAAATTAATAGGCATGTAAGTATAATTACAATATAAAATATTACAAATGTCTTTATTATGCATTTATCATATTATAGTGTATTATTGTTGCAATGAATAAAATGTTTCTTTTATTTACAATATTGTTTTCTTCAATTTATTTTTGTCCTTTTTTTTTTTTCAGAGACAGAGAGAGAGTCAGAGAGGCGGATAGACAGACAGGAACAGAGAGAGATGAGAAACATCAATTATTAGTTTTTTGTTGCGACACCTTAGTTGTTCATCAATTGCCCTCTCATATGTGCCTTGACCATGGGCCTTTAGCAGGCCAGGTAACCCCTTGCTCGAGCCAGAGTGCTTGGGTCCAAGCTGGTGAGCTTTTGCTCAAACCAGATGAGCCTGCACTCAAGCTGGCGACCTCGGGGTCTCAAACCTGGGTCCTTCTGCATCCCAGTTCGACGCTCTATCCACTGCGCCACCACCTGGTCAGGCTATTTTTGTCCTTTTTTTATTGTAAAAATGTTGGTCACCTTATTTTTGAGTTTGCTCACTTTTATTGTTAAAAAAATGGTGCTGGGCAGCCCTGTGTGTGCTTGCCCTTAGAGCAGGGCAGTTGATTGCAAATTGCAGATTGAATTCCTGCTTGGGAGGGGCCATTGTTTTGCTAATGTTTGCTAGGGGAGGGTTTTGATTGCCCCTAGCCTGTTTTGCAGAGGAGAAGAGGCAGAAAGAAGCTGTGTTTGCAGAGTAAGAAGAAATAGTGTTGAAGGGGCTTTGAGAGCCTTATTAAGGCTTGTGGGGGGAGACTTTGATTCCAGAAGGAACTGGAGAAGATTTTCCATTCTCCGGGTTGTGAAACCAGAGAATGTGTCAGGGCTTTGGGAGCTCTGAATGAGAGGGAAGTTGTCTTCCCTGCCTGTTTGCTTGTCTGCCAGTTCAAGACTTTAATAAATGGAATGGGCCACCATTTTTTGGCTCCACTTTTTTTTTACCATCTGCCCAAATCCAGTGAGAACCTGCCTGGCCATGATGGTGGCAGCCACTGGCCTTATACCACTCATTTTCTTCCTCCAAAAGACTAAGACCCATATTTTTTGTAAATAGCTTACATTTGAAAGCACTCTCCATTTTCAGTTCTATACAATTAAAAACAAACATGTTGATATGAAACCCTGACTTCAGTCATTCCCATTTACAATTTGCAGACAGCCTCCCAGTCTAAAGCCACTGTAGTTTGTGAAAATAAATATAACTGAGACAATCAACCAAGAAAATTATCTTGAAAAGGTGGAGATACAATAGCAGAATTTACTTGGGTAAGCTGTAAAGCCAGAAGCCATGGCCAGGGCCACTATCACAGCAGCCTTCTGGCCCATGCAGGTTCGCATTGGATTCGGACAGTCAGTAAAGAAACAGCGGAGCCAAAAGCTGGTGGGCCATAGTCTTTAATTCTAGCTTGCACCCGGCGGGCAAGTAAAAACACACACTGGGCTCCAAAACCCAGTTACATTCAGTGCTCACAAAGCCACTGACTTATCCAAGTTTCCTAGAATCAAAAGTTTCTAGCTCACCAGCCTTATTCACCTCAGTTCCCCATCTCCTTCCTTATCCCAAATACAAACTCTACACAAACTGGCATCTCACTCAGCACTCCACCATCTTGGCTGCTTCTCCTGGTCTCCTCCACGTGGCCTTTCTCTGCTCTCCTCTGCTCTCTCTTCTAATGATAATCTCAGGAACCAAGAGCGCAAGCTCTCGTTTTGCCCCCATTTTATAGTGTAGAAATCCAAACCCTTAATCCAATATACATAATAGGGAAGTCTCTAATACAAAGTCACTTCTCTGAGGCATGATAGGATTGTACCACCTCACACCAAAAAGGGTGGGACAGGCTTAATCCCAAAACCAAGGCTACAAGGATTCTGCCTGCCCCCCAACACACATTAATATCACCTGGGGCGACGGCCTCCACGTGGGCAGTGCCACTTTAACAAAGTGAGCATAATACATTTTATCTGCCCAACAGGTAAGCCCAACTGAATAATTGGGTTTAGCAAAGCATTTACCTTTTATCATGAGGGAATAGCTACTTGGGCATGCATTTCAATGTGTACCACCTCTAGCTTCCCTCCTCTATGAAAAGAAACTGTGTATGCAAGAAATTTGATTACCCCTGTGAATAGTTGGTTTTCAGAATTCAAGTTAAATATTTTATTGTAAAATACATTGTCCCACTTTCTTTTTATCTTCTTAACCAATAAGATGGTTTTCCAAGACCAATTCCTGCAAGTAGCATTATTTATCATTTCAAAATATGTCTTATTCCCTGGAATAAAAGATGATATTTTTGTGTGACTTGATTTTATTATTTTATGTCTTATAATTTTCTTTTAATTCCATCCTAATCTATTTCATTTCACTGCAGCAAGAATCATCAGAGGATAGAGTATTAATGAAGAGATTTTTCAAACAAACAATTTCAAAAGTCTCTGAAAATATTATCTAAAATGAGACAGGGATCAATTAAATAAATAACCAAGTATTATTTTATTCAAGAATCTATGTCTGTTATTTAAGTTTTATGTTGTTTTTTCTTCTAATTATTTGTGTTCAATTTTTAATCACCTGATTTATTACCAGTCCCTCTTCCACTAGTTGAAAAAAGTGTTTAAGCCTAAAATCTGTTGAAACATACTTTTAATGTAACATCTAATTTAATTTTCATTTCATTCCATACTAATTAAGCACTACTATTCCTTATTTTACATATGAGGAAATTGATTCTAAGTTATTAAACAATTTTCTCAGAATAACTCTGCTATTGGGGTTGAGGGAACCAAGCATTTATCTCGATATATGCATACCATAAATTCAATTTACCATTGTGGTGCTTGTAACATATTCTTCAAATTAAAAATGAAATATTGATTGAATGAGATGATTACATCTAGATAATATAAACTTTATTGTGAGATTTTTAAAAAAATCACTTGGCCAAACTCCTCACCTTTAGTAACAAACACACACAAACATTAAAATAGACATCAAACTTAGTTTTATTTTGAAACATGTTATATGAGTAACATAAAGATATGATTGTTTTTCATCAACATGTCTATCAGTTACCAGTGAGTTAGACTTCATACTTGTGGTCTCTTATACAATCAGAGCAAACACTGCAGAAGAGAATGAGATAATCTAGGTCTAGATTAGAAAAACTTGGGTTAGTGTTTCAGTCACTTCTGTTTCCTATAGATTTGCTTTTAATGGATGGGATAAAAAAAAATCACTGTTCTAACTTCTACTTTCATGATATTGTTTCCAGATGACTGACTAAAATTTATTCCATCACCTTGAGGTTATTCAAGTTATTCCAAGCAGAACTGGAGGAGGTGGGGCAAACATGTGAAAACATAGAAGAGCTTATTTGAGAATATAAATACTTATGTGTATTGAAATCTATGGTAGAATTGCATTTTTTCTAGAATAAGAATATGAATGTTGACAAAAGGTAGATGTTAAGAGCCTTTGGATGTGTTCTGGGGTTATTTTCCTTCTTGTTTATTAAAATTTGAATCTAGGAAAGACATGACTATTGGTATAGATGCTCAAGGAGTCCTGCTTGGCATATCTGATTTTCAGCAGTAGCAAAGAGTTATGACATCTCCAAGGACTTTGAACTTACTTTTATCTAAGGTAAAAGATATCTTTGAAAGGATGTACATTTTTATAGACAGCAGTGAACACCATTTAAAAATCATAAAAATATTTCAATTAAAATCTGTTTATAGCTTGACCTGTGGTGGCACAGTAGATAAAGTGTCAAGCTGGAATGCTGAGGTTGCCAGTTTGAATCCCCAGGCTTGTCCAGTCAAGGCAAGTTTGAGAAGCAACTACTATGAGTTGATGCTTCCCATTTCACCCTGTTGGTCAAATAAGTTTGTAAAGACGATGTATATATTTGCTTGCATTGGGTGTGGGAGACAGGCTATAAGCTGGCGAGGTCCTCATAGCCTAAGGTTTAGTTTTAAGCCTAAGCCTTTCCCACCCTTTTAATACTAAGATCTTTTCAACATCCTTCTAATACTTCTTCTCAAAACTAAGCTTTTCCCCACACCTTTGACTATTGCATGATGTGGGGTGGTGCACTCTTATGAAATATCCCATTTATGCCTCAAATAAGTGGCTTTGTATCAGAGACTTCCTTATTTGTATACTGGCTTAAAGGCTTTAATTTCTACACTATAAAATAAGGCAGACAGGGAACTCTTGCTCAGATCCTGTCATCAGCATTGCAGAGGAGAGGTAGCCAGGACTGTGGAATGCTGAAAAAGAAGCCATTTTGTGCAGTTTGTGCAGAGAGAAGGAGATGGGGAACAGAGGTGAATAAGGCTGGAGAGGTAGAAACCTTTGATTCTAGGAATACTTGGATAAGTCAGTGGCTTTGGGAGCCCTGAATGGAAAGGGAAGTGTTTTCCCACTGTGTGTATTTCTCGCTTGCCGGGTGCAAGCTAGGATTAAAGGTAATGGCCCACCAATTCTTGGCTCCATTGTTTCATTACCATCTGTCTGAATCAAATGCAAACCTGCACAGGCCAGGCGGCTGTGATGGTGGCCGCAGCTACTGGCTTGACACTCCACCACTTCTATCTCTCTCTCTGCCCCCTCTATCTGAAATCAGTAGATGAATCTTTAAAAATATATTCAGTCACTTAAAATAAAAATCTGTATATATATCTTCGAATACTCAAGGGAGGATTAAGAAGTGTTATATTTATCTAATTTTATTTATTTTTTAGACAGAGAGGGACAGACAGACAAAAAGGGAGAGAGAGATGAGAAGCATCAACTTTTTATTGTAGCACCTTAGTTGTTCATTGATTACTTTTTCATATTTGCCTTGATGAGGGGTGAGGCTCCAGCTGAGCCAGTGATCCCCTCACTTTCCCTGCCACTCAAGCCAGTGACCCGTGGGCCCAACCCAGTAACCATGGGGTCATGTCCATGATCCCACAGTCAAATCAACAAACCCATGCCTAAGCCAGATGAGCCCACGCTCAAGCAGCTGACCTCGGGGCTTTGAACCTGGGTCCTCAGCATCCCAGGCAGATGATCTACCCCCTGCGCCACCACCTGGTCAGGCTACTTTATATTTAAACCCAAAGCAGATATTCATATCATTAACAAAGGTAAACACTGAGTTTGTTTTAATTGGTACAATTGGCAAAAAAATAACCAAACAGAAATCTAAAGGAATTTGTAAAAATATAAAACTCAACAAAGTCTTATTATAGCAATTGAGAAGTTCCAAATGGTTCTGAACACAGAATTCATGGTCAGTCTTTATCAATGTTTAATGTGATAGAACTTAAGTGACTAAGCTTGCATAAAGAAGAGATATTTAATTAGTAAATGGTGTTTGTCTGGCCTTCAAGAGCACCCCCTCCACAAATCATCACATTTTCCTTAGTTAATTAAATTTATTTCTTTGTGCCCTAAGCACAGTCCCTCCTATTGACCAAATGGGTAATTTCAGCTCTTTTTTTCCTCACTTCCTCCTTACCTGCCCACACCCCATCTCCATAATATTTTGTAACTCATTTGGTCCCGTGTTCTATCACTACAGTTTTGAAACTCAATTTTCCCTTGTTTTATCACTACAGTTTTGAAACTCACTTTTTCCCTTTATAATGCCTTCCCTTTGCACCATTCATACATATAATTTTTTCATTTAAAACTTGGTCTTCTTGGTGCAGCCACTGTGGAAAGCAGTATGAAGTTACCTCAAAATATTAAAAATGAAACTGCCTTATGATCCAGTAATTTCACTTCTGGGAATATATTTGAAGAAACCTGAATCATGAGTTCGAAAGAATATATGCTCTCCTGTGTTCACTGCAGTGTTATTTACAATAGCCAAGACAGGGAAGCAGTCCAAGCGTCCATCAATGGATGAGTAAATAAAAAAGCTGTGGTACATTTACACAATGGAATACTACTCAGCTGTAAAAAAATAAAGGAAATCTTACCTTTTGTGATAACATGGATGGACCTGGAGAGTATTATGCTAAGTGAAATAAGCCAGTCACAGAAAGATAAATGCCATATGACTTTATTTATATGTGGAATCTAATGAACAAAATAAACCAATAAACAAAATAGAAACAGACTCAGAGACAAGAGAACAGACTGACAGCTGTCAGAGGGTAGGGGGGCTGGGTGAAAAAGTAAAGGGATTAAGCAAAAACATAAAACTCAGAGACAACAGTATGGTGATTACTAGAGGAAAGGGGGGTGGGGAGGTAAGAGAGGGTAGAGAGGGGATAAATGGTGACAGAAGGAGACTTGACTTGGGGTGGTGAACACAATATAGATGATGTATTATAGAATTGTATCCCTGAAACCTATATACTTTTATTAACCAAACTCACCCCAATAAATTCAATTAAAAAAAAACAAACTTGGTCCTCTTCAGACATACAGATGGCCAATAGGCATATGAAAAAATGTTCAACATCACTAATCATCAGAGAAATGCAAATTAAAACCACAATAAGATACCACCTCACACCTGTCATTAACAAAACAACACACAATAAGTTCTGGTAAGGATGTGGAAACAAGGGAACCCTCCTGCACTGCTGGTGGGAATGCATACTTGTGCAGTCACTGTGGAAACAGTATGGCATTTCCTCAAAAATTAAAAATGGAACTGCCTTTGACCCAGCTATCCCACTTTTAGGAATATATCCTAAGAATATCAAATCACTGATTCAAAAGAAGAGATGCACTCCCATGTTTATTGCAGCAAGATTTGGAAATAGCCCAAGTGTCCATCAATGGACGAGTGTATTAAAAAGCAGTGGTACATATACACAATGGAATACTACACAGCTGTGGAAAAGAAGGAAATCTTACCTTTTGTGATGGAATGGATAGATCTGGAGACTATTATGCTAAGTGGAATAAGACAGGCAGAGAAAGACAAATATCACATGATTTCACTTATATGTGGAATCTGAGCAACAAAGTGAACTGAGGAATAAAATAGAGGCAGAGGCAGGGTCATAGGTACCAGAGAGACAGCTTTCAGAGGGAAGGAGGATAAGGGGATGGGATCAGAGAAGGTGAAGGGATAAGTGAAATTATATATACATAATGCATAGATACAGATAACAGGGCATCAAATTCCAGAGGGAAGGCAGGGAGGGAGTAAGGGAGAAGGGGGCAAGAGGGATGTAAATGGGGACACGAGGGTGGGGGGTGAGGGTGCTATATTCAGTAGGACACTTGAATCCATGTTAACACAATAAATTAAAATTAATAAAATAAATATTAAAATAAAATAAAAAGCCAAAAATATTAAAAAAATAATATAAAACTTGGTTCTCCTTTTTGGGAACTGTGATTCTCTTTCATTCTCAGTTGCTTCATCCATGTGAGCTTTTAGCAGTGTACTTACTTGGATTTGTTGGTATGTTACCTTGAAATTAAGTGCTGTCAGCCTTTTCACATGTTTATTTGTATCTCCCAAAGAAGATTATAAACTCTTTAAGAGATTATCTTCTAAAAATTTAATCCGACCCAAGCACCTAAAACAATGTTCACTGCATAAAAAGGTGCTGAATCAAAGTTATTGCTTGATTGTTTGGCGTGTTATATTTTCTGTTTCAGGAAAACCAGTAAAACATAATTTGAACATCTTTTACTTCTTTAAGAGAAGTATAAAGTGAGGACTGCCAAAATGTAGCAATTTCCATATCACTGGATTATTTAAATTGATAAGGAATAAGTGATGGCCACAGAAGTTATGCCCTTGAAGTGAGTATGATGGTAAAATTAAATATATTATTTAAGTTTAAAAATCAAACAGGATGGTTAGAGTTAAGGTGAAACTAGATGTTGTTTTGAGTTTAAGTTCTCAAAGATTCTAGCTAGGAAACTTCACTTGAGTATCAAAGCCTACAGTCAAATCAGATTCAAAAGAAGAGACGCACCCCCATGTTTATTGCAGCAAGATTTGGAAATAGCCCAAGTGTCCATCAGTGGACGAGTGGATTAAAAAGCAGTGGTACATGCCTGACCTGTGGTGGCACAGTGGATAATGTGTCGACCTGGAAATGCTGAGGTCGCCGGTTTGAAACCCTGGGCTTGCCTGGTCAAGGCACATATGGGAGTTGATGCTTCCAGCTCCTCCCCCCCTTCTCTCTCTCTGTCTCTCTCTCTCTCTCCCTCTCTTTCTCCTCTCTAAAAATGAATATAGAAAAAAATTTTTAAAAAAGCAGTGGTACATATACACAATGGGATACTGTGTGAAAATACATAGACAGATGTGATGCAAACTTTAAATTCTGGCTACACATTTACAACTCCCACGACTACCCACGAATAATTAAAGCATTAGAAAATACATAGATACAGGAAATGGGGTAGGGGCGTGGAGAGAAGTCTCCAGATAGCTCAAGATCCAAGGGTGTTGGTTTGTTCTCAATCCGTCAGCGGGTCGCTTATTAGATTCAGCACGCTGGCCAGCTCCACCGTCCGCCTATTTATTGGCCAAAGGAGTAGGGGGAGGCACCAACTGCTGCTTTTGAATTGATAACTGAGAAGCAGGGGGATGAAGATAGTGCGATAGAGCCATTGCATTAGATACTGATGCCGCCGAGTTCTTGGGGTGTCTTTGTCTGACCTCGGGATCCCCACTCCTCTACCCAGATCCTCGGAGCCAGAATGGAGAAAGGGCTCAGCACTAGAAACCGTTCTATTTCTCCGGTAGGCTCTCGACGGCAGAAAGTGTTCCCAGTCCTTGGAATTAAATGATGTTCATCATAGCTTTTAAGGGGTAGGCAAGGGCGGGGATTCTACTTAAATTAGTTGAGCTGTACGGTCGATACACAAATCCTCTCTAAATCTGATTCACTTTTATTTTAATGAGTGGGAGTACGTAAAGTAAATTGCTGGAATCAGAGTGCGCAGGAGGGACGAACACGCTGCCCAGCCCCACAGCCCCACGCCCCAGGTGCGGAGAAGCCTGGGGAAGGGAGAGAGACTCTCTACGGCATGGGATCTCGCTGACTTTCTCTTAGTGAGACCTCTGGATGTAGCGTCTTCGCTAACAGGACATCACTGGTTTGTTTATTTCTTCCTTCCTCCCCCAAGAACTTTTTGCCCGCGGGAGGGGGAGAAAGGTCGAGGTAATGAGAGCTGAGCATCAATGAGGAAATTAGCCACAAAAGGGAGAGGGTGAAGAGGGCAGGAAAGCGCTAGGGTCAGCATTGAAGCTCTGGAACTTTGGGGACGCTCGCACTGTCCTCGCTCTAGTCCTCTGCAGCCACCCTTTACGCCGCGGACAGGGGAGAGTTAAGCCAGTAAACACGTAAGCGCCGCTCCCTCCCCAATCGGCAAGATGCCTCCTCGGCTCTCGGCTGCAGCGACAGCTTGCAACACTCGGCATCTTTTCTGGCGACGCCTCCTTCAGCGGCTGCAGATGGCATCCGGCTGCGGGCTCCGGGCTTGCTGACTCTTCCCCTTGCCCACCTCGGGTCCACAGACGCACCTCCCCATCCCCTCCTCCCCTTGCGCTCCTGGGTCTGAGCCCAGCTCGGGATCGCTGGGCTAGGAGAGCAGTCGCGGCGGCCGATGCTGAGCAGGAGGGAGCTCGCTCCCTGATTTCGGAGAAGCGCCCATCCGGGAGAGCCGACACCCAGCTGCCTCCAGCGGCCCCCATCTTTTGCACCCCAAGCCGGGGCTCCAGGGAACCCCCCCCCCGCCCACTCCAGGCGCCACCATGCTAGACCCTTCGTCCAGCGAAGAGGAATCGGATGAGATCGTGGAGGAGGAGAGCGGCAAGGAGGTGCTTGGCTCGGCCGCGTCCGGCGCTCGTCTGTCTCCCAGCCGCACTAGCGAGGGCTCGGGCGGCGGCGCCGGGCTGGGGGGCGGCGGCGGTGCGGGCGCCGGGGCCGGGGTGGGCGCCGGCGGCGCTGGGGGCAGCGGCGCTGGGGGCAGCGGCGGGGCCGGGGGGCTGCAGCCCAGCAGCCGCGCGGGTGGCGGCCGGCCCTCCAGCCCCAGCCCGTCGGTGGTGAGCGAGAAGGAGAAGGAAGAGTTGGAGCGGTTGCAGAAGGAGGAGGAGGAACGGAAGAAGAAGCTGCAGCTCTATGTTTTCGTGATGCGCTGCATCGCCTACCCCTTCAACGCCAAGCAGCCCACCGACATGGCTCGCCGGCAGCAGAAGGTAGGTGCGCCCGGGAGGCCCGGGCAGCGGCGCCGGGACGTCGCCAGGCGGGTGGGGCGAACAATGGGAGTTGGCGGCGCAGCCGGCAATGGAGGAGCAAAAGGAGGTGGAGACCGCACCCTGGAGACGGGGCTGCGAGGCCCTCTCGCCGCGGCCCCGACCGCTGAGGTCCTGAAGCGCAATGCCGAGCGCCCAGGCCTCCGCGGGAGCGAGCCCGGCAGGTCCGGCGCAGTGGCCGGAAGGCTCCGGCAGTGACTCGCAAGCTGCGCGCCCACAGAGGCCTTGCTCGCGTGCAGGGCTCCTGGCGCTCTCCAGAGGCGGGCGGCCGCACTCCGCTCAGGGGCGTGAGCTCCGCGGGCAGGGCCGCCTGGCAGGTGGGGGCGCCGGTGTGGAGAGAAAAGAGCGCCTCCGAGGAGCGCTCGGCGCATTCGCGCTGAGAGCATCGCGGGCCAGGCGGGAGCGAGCCAGCCCGGAAGGCGAAGCATCCAGGCATTTGCGAAGGGCATCCTCCTCCCTCCGCCCGGTCCAGCAGACCACTGACCCGGGTCGCCTACGGGTCCTCAGGCATGGCTTCGCTCCGGCCTGAGCTCCCTCCAATCCCCCTTCTCCTTCCGCGTCGACCCCAGAGCACCGCACGCACTCTGGTTCTGCCCGGGTCAGGCCCTCTACCGTTCTCCCTTTGACCCTCCCCTCTTCCCAAGGTGACTTCGCCACCTTCGAGCTTTCCGAGGCCCTCAAAGCCCTGTCTTCATCGCTGCGGGCTAGATGCAGTGCAGCTGCAAAAAGCCGCGCAATTATAAGCATCAGAAAGCTTTTTGTGGCTGAGGCAGGGGCGGCTGCAGGCCGCCTTTGATGTGAAGAAAAGCGCCGATTTCTATCAGCTGTTCTCCAGCCGGGCAGAGGAGGCGGGTGGCTACTGCAGAATGAGGCGCGGTGGCACGGGACCAGGAGGGAAGGGGTCAGGTACTCAGGTGAAGTGACTCAGTGAAGAAAGCCCTCTGTTCTAGGTGAACGCACCAGAATAGACAGTGAAGGACCCGAGGCATGGTGTGCGAAGCAGCTCTAATCCCATCAAGGTTGTGAGACCGGTGTCTTAAAACAGTGAATTTCTGGTTGCTGCTAGTTAAGACTGAATTTTGTGTTGCTGTAGTACAGCCTGAGGTTTTCCTGTATTTATTCGTCCTTATCTTGAGTGAACACAGATTTCTCTGTTTGTTTTGCTTATATATGTACACACACCGGCCAGCACTGGTGATTTCAACGATCACAAGCTTCACACAGGTATCAGTTTTATTAAAAATAAAACTCATTTCCTGGTTGAGAAATAGCTAGTGAGCTACACACTCCATTCTCAGACCCTCCCCCGCCCCCATCTGTAGCCCCTTGCTTTTTCAACCTGTATTCTGGTCTACAGTAGAGCAAAGGTATACTCAGAACAGTCAAAGTGGTTTTTTTGGATATTCTTTTAAGGTTGAGTACTGGGTCCACACACACGGCCTGATATTTTAGGTTTCAGCTTGAAATGATTATGGTAACTGTCTTTATAACGTGGGGAAGTTTCATCTTTAAAATCTGTTAATAAGCCCACCAACCAAAGATGTTTTAGTTCTTTGGCAATAAAAACTGTTGTGGTTTAAAGAAAAAATAAGAAACAAACTTCCCTTTATCAGTCAAAAGTCTCTAGAGCTCTGTTTTTTTTTATATAGACGCTTACATCTGGGCACTAGAATGAGAGAATACAGGCTCACAGAGACCCAGTTCTTCTAAACAACCTTCAGCCACCTGAGCAGGATTATCAGGAAGCTAAATTTTTCTGATTTGATTATATGTTTTATTTGAATTCATTCAAAGCTGTGCTTTTGAGGGGCAGGTGGGTTTTGTTTTCACATGTGACCTTAGCATCAGAGAGACCACAGGACAGATTGGATAATACTGGCATTTAGTCAAACTATTTTTAGTTATTGCAGCAAATTAGTGCTAAATACAATACACATCCCAGCAAAGCTGCCTCAGGGCTATTGACTATTGGGAAGCTTAATATCTTGTCTCCTTATTACAAAAAATACAAACAAGCAAACAAAAAAAAAACCCCACAAAAATAAACTTTGCCATTGCTATATCTTTAAGTTCTTAGTGTCCTTCTGGAATAGGGTGTTTTGCTACTTTTTTCCAAGCTTGAAACTTTGATTTTAAAATAATGAGTCATTATTAGAAGTAACTAAAAAGTTTGCATAATCACTGTGGTAAAATTTAAAGACAAGTAATATTGATAAACTAAAATTAGTCTTGGAGAAGTATAAACAAGTTGTAGATTGCATATGAGTTTGTAGTAGCCTGAAAATGGGTGAACTAGAAAAAGCTATAAAAAAAGATGTAGCAGAAGGAATAGAGTGACATGGAGAGAAAGAAAACTGCCCTTGGAAAAGAAGTGCTGAATTGAGAAAAAGACAAGATCATATTGTTACATCTTTACACTATGTGCCTTCAACTTAGACAACGTTCTATGTCACTTATATCTCACCAAAGCTGGGGATAAAAACAAGATCATATTATATTGCATATGATATATGTCATGAAATAGTCTATATTCATAATACTGGCAACCATTTTTCAAATACCTACTTTTTAAAAATAGGCTTTATTTATTACAAGTTATGGATTCACTAAAAAATTGAGAAAATAGTACAGAAAGTTCCCATATCGCCCTCATCCAGTTTTCCCCCATTATTGATATCTTACTATAATATGGCATATCTGTTACAATTAAAGAATTCATATTGATACATTATCAACTAAAATATATGGTTTATTCTGATTTCCTTAGTTTTTACCTAAATTCTTTTTTCCGTTCTTAGATCATTTTAAATTCTCTTAATAACCCTATCAATGCAGGAATTACTGTCGTTTTTAGAAGATAAAGCTGAGACTGAGACAGGTTTTGTAATTTGCCTAAAGCACTGCGCAAACAGTTGGAAGAGTGGAGGCTAAGGCCTGGTGTATGCTGATTCCAAAGCCTGCCTTTTCAATACGCGACACTGGCCAGAAATATTCTAAAGTGAAAAATAGAGCCCTAGCATCATGACATGTTGAAGTGCACTTTACTCCCAGGGTGATTTCTATTATAGTTAAGAGAGACCTACACCCCTCCCTTAGGGCACCTATCAAATACAGTGGTCCCCTCTGATCTGCAGGGCATAATGTTCCAAGGCCTCCAGTGGATGCCTGAAACCGTGGATAGTACAGAACCCTATATGTACTATGTTGTTCCTATACACACACTCCTATGATTAAATTAATAAATTAGGCACACTAGAGATGTTCAGCAATAAATAAAGTACAACAATTTTGACAATATACTATAATAAAAGTTTTGTAAATGGTTTGGGGTCAGTATTAAGTAAAATAAGTGTTACTTGAACATAAGCACTGTGACACCACAACTGTCAACCCTGATAACCCAGAACACTACCAAGTGACTAATAGAGAGGTGGCACATGCAACATGAATACACTGGACGGGATAGTTCACATCTGGGCAGGATGGAGTAGGGTGGCATGAATGTTCATGATGTTATTCAGAAAGATACACAGTTTAAAACATGAATTGTTTATTTCTTGAATTTTCCATTTAAAAATTTGGGACTATGATTGACCACAAGTAACTGAAACTGCAGATAAGGGGGGACTGCTATATTCAACCTGAGAAAATGCACATTTAGGTACCAGGGTATGGAGGAAAGAGATAGGCTGTTATGTTAGTTGATAAATTGAACACTTGACCATAGTCAGTCTTTCTATGTGGTTTGAGCTTTAAAAAGTATATTAGCTTAGAAGAACAACTAGAAAGGAGCAGAGGGTGAAGATTCTGATAGTTAATTACTTTGGTTTCACTTTTAGTGGAAAAAAAAAAGAGTGCCCAGGCATTCAACAATTTTCCCAGTTAAAAGAAGAGACTTTAAGCAGACTATGTGAAAACATAGTTTATCATTGATAGGTTTATTTTTCTTGTACTATTATGAATCTAAATATAACATGCTGGTAATGATAATTTATGACCAAAATATAAATCTGGCCTTCAGTGTATGGTTCAGCAGCTCATAAATGACAATTTGAAAAACAATCCTGTGCTCTTTATTTTCCTTCTTTTGTCAGAATGGTAGAGTGAATACCTAGCAGTGGGCATGGCAAAGCTATACCATATGTTTCTAAATTATGTAGTAATGGTGATGGGTGGCTACCTCCTGTGAATTAGCTACTTATAGATGCTGCTGAGGGAATGAAATGCAGGCACTGTAAACAATTATGTAATAGGTTGATATAACCAAGTTTTTAAAAAGTGACTAGGAATTATTTATAATGCCTGCATTACAGGTGTCCAGAATGAATATGGGGAGCATGTGTAGGTTTGTATACATGTGTGTATGTGTGTGTCTGTGTGTACGTGTTTAGATGATGAAGGAAGGGTACAATCCTAAAGTCATTTCTATTGTATATGAACTTCAATTTCATTCAGGAGGACTTTAGATAAAATAGGATGTAGTTCAAGCTACTCACTTCCATGTAATTCAGCTTATATGTTGCCATGAAAATATGACTAACATTGAGTCACTGTTAGCTTCAGAAATTCCATCTGTCTTCATTTATTTATTTGACTTTGTTAGTTGGTCATGACTCAGAAGCCTATACCTTTCCTAAAATCTTAGACCTACTGCCAGCTAACTATATATGTAGACTGTGTGTGTTTTAAATCAAAATTAGTGATTCATCCGTTCAGATGTGTTGTGAGGCATTTGGACTAGTTCCACTACTCAAAATTCTTAAGGGTTGCTTTCAAAGTGTAGTGTGTGATTTTCATTTCAGAAAATAAATATTCTAACCTTTGAGAGAACTGTGTGACTATTAAACCAGATTTCTTTGAAAAGAATTACGTATTTCTCTTTTCATCAAGGAAAAAAACTGCATTCTTTAAATGTGCTTTTTGGCAGCTCTATCCTCAGTGCAATGGGCAGGAACTGTTATGCACTGGTACTGGCGAAGGCATTCTGAAGATGCTGAAGAAAGTAATAAGAGAGGTTCTTGCCTCATTGAACACTTGGAATAGCCTTGTGCTTCTCTAAAAACTGGATTGAAGAACAGAGGAAATTAAATATTCATGCCAGAAGAATTGTACTGTGTCAAGTGGTAAAAGCAAATAATTCAGAGCTCATTCCCCTACAAAAGCAAATTTAATACACAATAACAGGCTGTACACTAGAATATAATCAGTTGTATAGCCAGGTGTCTATACAACTTCAGTTGGAATGATCAGGAGAGTTCTCCTAACTTAGAAGTAAGTTTTGAAGAAGTGACTAGTTACTTTTTCATTAAACACTTGGCGGCTGAACCAGAAGATACCTGTGAGATATGCACCTGAGTTGGAGAGCTATGTTCTAGTTTGGAAGTTAACAGATACAGTTGTCAAATAAGTTGAGAACAAGAAACTGTCTCATTATAAGATGGCTGATTACAATATGAAAGTGGTGGAGGGAGAGAGTGTATGCCTACACATACACAGGGTTAGATTTAATAGTAGGGAAACTTTTTATTGAGGAAGTTGCATCTTAAATAACTTGTATGACCTGTAAGCATAAGGAAAGACAGGTATTCCAGCCTAGAGAAAAGCATGAGATAGCAGAAATATGGAAAAGAGTCATTGCTTGTGGGACGCTATTTAGTCCGATTCTTTTGGCTCCAAGTGACAGAAACCCAACTCACATGGTTAAATCAAAAAGAAAATAATGGGAAGGGGAAAGATTTATAGTGCATGTAATAAAAATCCAGTACAGAGGTGACTATAGGAATGGCTGGATCTAGGAGTTCAACTAACTTCCTCAACAGAATGAAGAAAGCTGGCTGGTGGTGATAGAAAAGGATATATATTAATATCTGTGTTTAAGCTCAAACTCTACAAATTGATTAAATGCGAGTAATCTTCTGTCTCTGGAGTCATCCATATGGAGACAGGATAGGAAAGCATCAGATGTTCTCTAATGTTTCTTCTCTATATAATAGTTGATTTTTTTTTCTGGATGATGAGATTACTTATTACCAAGACTTACAATTTCATTCAAACCCATATTTGCTATGTTTTTACATTAAAAAATAAGGCGGTGTCTGAAAAAAATCTGATGTGGTTAGAAATGAATTCACTTTGTCCAATTATCTGAATTTTCAGGCAAGGAGGTGAAATCTTAAAAGTTTATGAGACTACAGACTACACAAAAGTTGTAAGCTTTAGCCTGTGGGCTGAAAGTGACCCACAAATGTATTTTCTTTCCTACAATGAATTCTTTAATTTAAAAACTTAGTTCTTGGAATTTATAACTACTAATATATTTTACATTTAAAAACCTGTATTATAATTGGAAAATGTAGCAAAACTGGGCCTGAGATTTTGTGAATTTGCAAAAAGCAATAGAAATAAGACTACCATGCCATTACTTAAATAATGGAATGTTGACCACTTTTAACTAAAACTGTGCTTGTTCTAAGAGGGACACCATATATATCTAGATGGCAAGACTATCTGCCAACAACATCTCTTCTTACCACTGATGCGAAGATGTTGATGGTCTGACCTTGGCCCGAATGAGGCATCCAAAAAAAGAAACTGCCATTTGGAGCTCTATGTTCCCTGTTTCTGGCAACAGTTTCCATGTAAGGATTAGATTTATAGTTTCTGCAGAATTAAAGGGCTTATGGTCAGAATTACTTTGTTATTTTTTCATTTGTCAGTCCAAACATATGATAGAATTACTTCTCTGTCATTAGCAGATAAAGAAAGGGAAATGAAGTCAGTGGTTTGAAGTCTGGTCATTGTTTTTTGACTGATGATGGACAGTGAAGAATGTAGTTAAGAGCATAGACTCTGGCCTGACTGGGCGGTGTCGCAGTGAATGGAGCATCGGAGTGGGATGCAAGGACCCAGGTTCGAGACCCCGAGGTTGCCGGCTTGGCTTGAGCATGGTCTCATCTGATTGGAGCACAGGCTCACCAGCTTGAGCACGGGGTCACTGGCTTGAGTCTGGGATCATAGACAAGACCCCATGGTCACTGGCTTGAGCCCAAAAGTCTCTGGCTTGAGTCCAAGGTCACTAGCTTGAGCAAGGGGTCACTCACTCTGCTGTAGCCCCCCAGTCAAGACACATCTGAGAAAGTAATCATTGAAAAACTAAGGAGACTGAGGAGCCACAACAAAGAATTTATGCTTCTCATTTCTCTCCCTTCCTACCTGTCTGTCCCTATCTGTCCCTCTCTCTGTCTCTCTGTCACACAAAAAAGAACATAGACTCTGAAAACTGAATACCTGAGTTTGCTTCTTCCTATCCCCCAAACTGGCTCTGTGATATTGGGCAACATACTTAACCTCTCTGTGACTCAGTTTATCCAACAATATAATGGGGATAGTAGTGATATATCCATCACTGGTACTTGTAAAAATTAAGATAATACAGGATAAAGCTTTGTCTGGCTTGTGTTACATGTTATGTGTTGGGCCCTGGCCAATTTGCTCAGTGGTAGACCATTGGCCTGTTGTATGGACATCCTGGGTTTGATTCCCAGTCAGGGCACACAGGAAAAGCGACCATCTGCTTCACCCCTCCCCCTCTATATTCTCTCTCTATCTCTCTCTTTTCCTCTGGCAACCATGGCTCTGTTGGAGCAAGTTGACCCTGGGCACTGAGGATGGCTCCATGGCCTCACCTCAGGCACTAAAATAGCTTGATTGCCGAGCAACAGAGCAATGGCCCCAGATGGGCAGAGCATTGCCCAGTAGGGGGCTTGCTGGGTGGATCCCAGTCGGGACACATACAGGAATCTGTCTCATGGCCTTCCTGCTTCTCACTTTAAAAAAAAGTGTTATGTGTTGTTATTGCTAAGTTGGTATGTACAGTGTTATTTTTATTGGTGAAAGGACTTAAAAAATTAATATATGTAAAGTATAGACTATAACAAGCCTTGTTTATTATTGCTATCATTGTGATCACATCATTATTGGCATAATCAGCAGACCTAGAGGGCAGTGGTTATGATTATAGCGTTGTATATATATAAAACAGATGAGGTAGAAACTACAATGCACCTTTATTCCTTTTGTTGAGACACTTCACTAACTCTGCAGTCTATGGTTCAAATCCCTGGTCATGTATTCAATCTCTTTAATCTTAGGTTCCCCATCCATAAAATGAGAGGAAATAATATTGAAGATTACAAAAAAAACACAAAAACATTGTAATTGTTCATCAAGTCCTTAATATGTGATAAATGTTGAGCAAATGTTATCAGTAACAGTTAAAATAGCATTCTTGCATTTTTGTCCATCAAAAGCCCCCATGCTATTTTATACTACAATGCCTTTTCTCATACTGTTTCTTATTTTAGAACATATTTCTCACCTTTTTTCACCTGATTTGCTCTTGTTTGTCTCTTAATGAACTCAGATGTTATCTCCTTCAAGAAACGTTACCTAAACCTTTATATTGGGCTAAATATTCCCACAATTCTCTAGTGTATGTCTATGTTACCCCCTGTACATTATATTTAAATATCTGTTTGTGTGGGTGCATCTCTCCCATTAGACTGTAAGAACCTCAAAGACAGAAACCACACTTGACTTCTTGATTCCTCATCTTCCAAAACAGTGCCTGGCACACAGTAGTTGCTTGTAAACATTCTGTCTGCTTAAACTCTACACTGATGCTTTATTTCCCAAGGAGGTTCTAGAAGAGGAAGTGCAGGAGTTTTAAACATAGTTTGCCTCTGTTATAGAAACACAATTTATTTACTTTCATAAAAGCTTCTCAGTGGAAAAACATGAAGGGTAAACCAATTACCAAATGATTTCAACATTATTCACATTGCAGAAACATATCGTCAATCAATTCCCCACTTAGCTTGTTTATACTAACAACTGATAAATTTCTGATTAATTACAGAAAAAAGTGTTCTTTTAAAAACCATAAGCAACTATGAATTTCTTACAAAGACTGTATCCTAGTTGAACTTGAATCACTATAGTGAATGGTTAAGTGGCCAACAGTAGGTCAGAAAGAGCCCACATGAGAATGGACTCTATGTTGGATGTATGTTCTCTAGCATGTTTTATTTGATTTAGCTCTTTCTGAAAAAATATGTGGGGGCAGTCAACAGTGTTTTAGTGAAAGTTAGGTGGTTATACCAGCCTCAGTGTTGCCCAAGGTATAAATATGCTTCTTTTCTCTAGTTTTAGTCTCATGGGATTTTGGCACTGCTTTATTTCTTACTATAAGCTGTTCTTACATTGGAAGTCTTTTATGAGTGTAGTTAGGATATAAATAAACAATAACTCTACCACTATCATATAGTGGATAGTGTAATAAGTGTGAGAAAATAAAACCATTTAGGTATGAATTATTCTGATGCCTTTAACAAGTCAAAGGGAAAATTACCTTTGCCAAGTCATTTATTTCATTTTAACAAGCAGCACAAACACTGAGAAGTTTAAAAAATAAACCTAATTATCAAATTCCCAAGTGTTTCATGCTTTCAGCTGCTATTCTAAAATTGAGAGATATGGAGTAACTGATAATGTGCTGATAATAATGATGGAACTTGATCATGATAATTGATAATGAATATTATACGACAGCCTCTGCGAGGAGAGTGTCAGTCTGCCATGTGGTATTTCTCAGGAACACTCATGTGCAGTAGACAAGTTCTGGGATACTTTGAAGTTAACTTTAAAATTATTCCAAAGTGCCTGACCAGGTGGTAGCGCAGTGGATAGAGTGTTGGACTGGGATGCAGAGGACCCAGGTTTGAGACCCTGAGGTCGCCAGTTTGAACGCAGGCTCATCTGGTTTGAGCAGAGCTCACCAGCTTGGACCCAAGGTCGCTGGCTCGAGCAAGAGGTTACTCTGTCTGCTGAAGGTCCATGGTAAAGGCACATATGAGAAAGCAATCAATGAACAACTAAGATGTCGCAACGAAAAACTGTGATTGATGCTTCTCATCTCTTTCCGTTCCTATCTGTCTGCCCTATCTATCCCCCTCTCTGACTCTCTCTCTGTCTCTGTAAAAAAACAACAACAAAAAAAATTATTCCAAAGTGTCAGGAGCACATGCCCAGTTGCCAGTGCTCCAGGGGCTGTCGTGTTTCAAAAAGACAATGGGATTTTGGTAACCATGCAGAGTGGTACAGAGAATCTGCTGTGCCATTCAGGAAAGCAAAGGATAAACATTGAAAATTCATGCAAATAATTATGCCTTCTGTTGCCCATGAAGAAAAACAGCCTTTTGGTGTGGTGATAGGCATAGAGTTGTTTAAGCAAATGATTTAAAACATATCTTGAACATCTACTTTGGCAATTTTTCTGACAAGTACAGCAGTAGAGCAACTGTTATCTATAAGGCACAGTGTCATACTGTGTTCAAAACATTTCTTGGGGGCTCTTCCATATTCAATTTTTGTTTGATACACATCATCAGACAACATTGTTTTGAGCCACTTATACATACAAGAAACTCACTAAATTTTGTAGGCAAAATATGCAGACATTTTAGATAGCCTTTCTCTTCCTGATCTCTAAAAACCTATCAATCTGGTTGAGAAGTTGAAGTGCACCAACTTAGAACATGCTTTATACTGTAAGGCAGGGTTTGATGAGTATATAAATCTGAATTACAGGTGTTCTCTAGGTCTCTATTCTTGGCTCTTATTATGGGTGGTTTGTGTCCCCCTCCCCCACCCATATATTTAAGTCCTAAGCCCCAGTAATTCAAAATGTGACCTTATAGGGAAATAAGTTCTTTGCAACTGTAATTAGTTAAAGATAAGTTTGTTAAGGTGGGCCCTACTCCATAATGACTGGTGTACTTATTGACTAGGGAGATGTGGACTTAGAGATGCACACAGGGAGCATGCCCTGTGGAAAAGAAGGCAGACATTGGGTGATGTTTCTACAAGCAAGGTACTCCAAGGACTGACAGAACCACCAGAAGCTAGGGGAGAGGTATGGAGTATCTTCTTTCTCACAGCCCTCGGGAGGATCCAACACTGCCTACACCTTGATCTCAAATTTCTAGGCTCCAGTACTGTAAGAAAATAAGTTGCTGTTGTTTAAGCCACATAGTTTGTGGCACTTTGTTGCAACAGCCCTAGTAAACCAATTCAACCCTCTTCTCATCTCTCTACCATCTCTCAGCAACCGCACCACTGCAGAATGGCTATAACATTTCTACACTTCCATTCTCAAATTATTACCTCCAACACAGGCCTCTCCTGAGATCTCAAACCCATGCATCTAGTCATTTACATCACTGCTGCTGAAGGTGTGATGTCAGACTGATCCAAGTCAGTTAACAGTTTGTCATGGGTCTACAAAGTGATAAGGAATTTACATTAAAATACAAACCAATGCACTGCTTTCTTCAAGAAAGTCTCACTATAAAAAATGTCAGTTGAATTGAACAGCATAGTGATGAAGTTGATGCAGTTTTCCATACTAGAACCTTATCTAGGTGAAGACTAATAAAAGCAGTTCACAGATGGGATAGGTCTACAGATGAGGATGAGCATTGACCTCTATGACACCTCTCTTATGATGTCCTCAGACCACTCAAAAATAGAATTTCTCGCCAACACTCCTGCCCCCTCTATTTTCTAATTCAGTGAAGACAAATTTATTGTCCTATGGTTCTGATCATACTATATAACCTGGATAGAAGTGCAGAACTCAACTTCAAATCTTCATTGTTGCTTATCGTTTCCACCAGAGTGTATATGTCCTGTTGATGTTCTTTTCATATATATATATATTTATCTTCTTTTTTTTTTTTTTTTTTTTTTGTATTTTTCTGAAGCTGGAAATGGGGAGAGACAGTCAGACAGACTCCCGCATGTGCCCGACCGGGATCCACCCAGCACGCCCACCAGGGGGCAATGCCCTGCCCCTCCAGGGCGTTGCTCTGCCATGACCAGAGCCACTCTATCGCCTGGGGCAGAGGCCAAGGAGCCATCCCCAGCACCCGGGCCATCTTTGCTCCAATGGAGCCTTGGCTGTGGGAGGGGAAGAGAGAGACAGAGAGGAAGGAGGGGGTGGTGGAGAAGCAAATGGGCACTTCTCCTATGTGCCCTGGCCGGGAATCGAACCCAGGTCCCCTGCACGCCAGGCCGATGCTCTACTGCTGAGCCAACCGGCCAGGGCCTATCTTCTTATGTTTTTATTTTTTATGTATTTTTAGTGGGAGGGGAGAGAAGGAGGGAAAGAGCAGGAAGCATCAACTCCCATATGTGCCTTGACCAGGAAAGGTCAGGGTTTCAAACCAGCGACATCAGCATTCCAGGTTGATATTTTACCCACTTCACCACCACAGGTCAGGTGTTGATGTTCTTGCTGAGAAAATTTTCATCTCTTTCTCCTCTTCTTCATCTTGATCACTGGTACCCTGCTTTGGGTCCTTATAATTTCTTACATGGATTTTTGCAATAACCTTCTAATGTTCTATCTGCCTCTTCTCTTGCCCACATTCCATCTAGCTTCCAGAGTGACCATTCTGAAGCAAAAATCCAGTCATGATCTTTCCTTGCTCAGAATTCTTTTTCTTTTCTTTTTTGACAGAGACAGAGAAAGAGTCAGAGAGAGGGACAGATAGGGGCAGAGAGGAAATAAGAGAGATAAAAAGCATCAATTCTTTGTTGTGGCTCCTTAGTTGTTCATTGATTGCTTTCTCATATGTGCCTTGACTGGAGGGGCTACAGCAGAGTGAGTGACCCCTTACTCAAGCTAGGGAACTTGGGCTCAAACCAGTGACCTTGGGCTTCAAGCCAGCAACCGTTGGGCTCAAACTAGCGACCATGGGGTCATGTCTATGATCCCATGCTCAAGCCAGCAACCCCGCACTCAAGCTGGTGAGCCTTTGCTCAAGCCCGATGAACCCTTGCGCAAGCTGGCAATCTCAGGGTTTTGAACCTGGTTCTTCTGCATTCCAATCCAACGCTCTATCCACTGCACCACTGCCTCGTCAGGCCCTGCTCAGAATTCCAATGTAGCTTTTTGTTGCATACACTAGATAAACTTTAAATTCATTTGCATAGCATAACTGTTTTCTTCCTTCCTATCCAGCTTTAACCCCTGCAGTTCTGCACATACTCTTACCTTCAGTTCTTTAAACCACTCAATGTCCCTGCACTGTTGTATACTGTTTTGTGCCTCAGTATCTTTGCACATGCTATGCTATCTCTCTTGTTTGTAAAGCCCATCCTACATTGTCTTGCATCACTCTCCTATGTAGACAATGGCACCCAGTCATAGAACAGCAATAAATAATGAGTACTGAATGTTTACTTATATAGTTACCATTTTATAAATTTATTTATAAGTCTTAGCTCATTTAATCCTTACAGTAATTATATAAGATAGGTACTAATCATCTCAATCCTAGAGACTAAAAAAAAAAACCCAACAACAAAAACACCAAGACGCAAAGCAGTTAAACTTGCCTTGGTCATACATTTAGTAGATGGTAAAGCTAGTCAGACCCAGGCAGTCTGACTTCAGCCTGCACTCTTAACCATGTGTTATATTTATTACACCAGAGCATTGAGCATACCATACTTCATTGTATACCTGTTTCTTCCTCCTGACTCTACAGAGATGGTTGCATTTAGTATTCCCTGGTACCTGGTAGATAGTATATACAACTAATAGTGCATGAATTCATGATTGTTGAATTCATGGTTGTTTAGAGAACAATAATAAATATTTCTCACCATTTATAGCATATTCTCTAACAGTGGTTGGCAAACTCATTAGTCAACAGAGCCAAAAATCAATAGTACAATTATTAAAAACTTTTTTGAGAGCCAAATTTTTAAACTTAAACTATAGGTATATTCCTTATTGAGGTAGCGCCCGCACGTGGTGTTTTGTGGAAGAGCCAGACTCAAGGGGCCAAAGAGCCACATGTGGCTCGCGAGCCAGTTTGCTGACCAGGGTGATGATCTCATTTCTTTTTTAAAACAACCTTTTTCAGGAGATGGGGCATGAACTCTAAAATTATGTTTGTTGTTGTTGTTGTTTGGGGTTTTTTGTGACAGAGACAGAGAGAGGGATATATAGGGACAGACAAGCAGGAAGAGAGAGAGAGAGATGAAAAGCCTCAGTTCTTCATTGTGGCTCCTTAGTCTCCTTAGTTGTTCATTGATTGCTTTCTGATATGTGCCTTGACTGGGGTGCTGCAGCAGAGCAAGTGACCCTTTGCTCAAGCCAGCAACCTTGGGCTTTAAGCCAGTGAACTTGGGCTTAATCCAATGACCATGAGGTCATATCTATGATCCCACACTCAAGCAGTGACTCCACACTCAAGCTGGTGAGCCTTGCTCAAGCCTAATGAGCCCTTGCTCAAGCCAGCGACCTCAGGGTTTCGAACCTGGGTCCTCCGTGTCCCAGTCCAACACTCTATCCACTGCACCACCACCTGGTCAGGCTAAAATTATGTTTTGTACAAAATAGGCAAAAGTGAGGTCCAGCACGGTTCCACTGGTTGGACAGAATCACAGAATCACAGAATTTTCACCTGGGCCTCCTGCATGCACATGGGGTTCCATACTGTGCAGTCAGGCTCAGACTCACACTGAGTGTGGCCAGACCACAGCAGACTTTTGAAAGTCATAGTGACTCACCCTTCCAGAAGGTCTGTCTCAACTCATAACACCCAGATTAAAATGTACTTCACACCTCACATTCACTATCTTTTTTGTTATGAAAAAAACTGGAAAGAATTTATTCAATCTTTGGAAACTATTCACCTACACTACTTGGTTAAGAAATGACTGATTTCTTAGGCATTATGATGTATTCACAGGAATACTTGAAAACTGAAAAAAAAAATTCTCACCAATTGTTTACCAGTATAGTGATATTTTATGAATACTAAATTGAACAATTAGTGAAGTTGATATACATTTGGAAGTCATTTAACTGAACATTTAGTAATTTTAATTTCCCAGTATTAGTTTTCCATTTGGGAGACAATATGTTTTACTTAAGATCTTGGACTTTTTTGGAACCCTGGAGAGTTTTACATCACTGGTCACCATGCCTTTGTTGCTCAAGCCTTTGACCAGGCTTGATGGAAGAAATGGCATTTGAATTAAGCCTCAAACTGACTGAGAAGATCAAAGGATAGGCATGTGATATATTTTGAGGAACAGAAAGATACTTTTCCAGGTAGTCAGAGATGAGATTATGCAAAACAAGTTTGAGGAACTCTGAAAAAATAAATTGGATGAGGTTCCAATATGGGAGATAAAAGTAAAAAAAAAAAATCAGAGATTGGTTTGTGATGTGGATGCACATCAACACCAGAGTAAAGGGACTAGGTGGGACAGGTGGGGGACTTCATCTCGCAGGCAACAGAGAGCCACTGAAGATTTCAGAGCAGAGCAGTGATGTGACCAGTGTAGCATTTGGAGGTTGGTAAGTGAAATGTGTGGACAGTATGGAGAATGGAGAGAAAGAAGGATTGTAAATGTTTCCATGTTGTGAAACAAGGTCACTAATTATGCTTGAATGAGTTATCTAGCATAGGTAATCTTTATAGTTTTGTGGGGAAATTGGTGGAAAATCTCAGCAAATTTATACCTATATGTAAAAGTACCTTGAAGCCCTGGCCAGTTTTCTCAGTGGTAGAGCATCAGTCCGGCATGTGGAAGTCCAGGTTCCATTCCTGACCAGGGCACACAGGAGAAGCGCCCATCTGCTTCTCCACCCTTCCCCCTCTTTTCTGTCTATCTCTCTCTTCCCTCCCACAGCCAAAGCTCCATTGGAGCAAAGTTGTCCCGAGCGCTGAGGATGGCTCCATGGCCTCCACCTCAGGTGCTAGAATGTCTCCAGTTGCAATGGAGCAATGCCCCAGCGGGATAGAGCATCTCCCCCTAGTGGGCATGCCAGGTGGATCCCGGTCGGGCACATGCAGGAGTCTGTCTGCCTCCCCCCCTGCTTCTCACTTTGGAAAAATATTTTTAAAAAACCCAAAAAACCAAACCAACAAGTATCTCGAATTACTAGTTCAAAGACATTTCATTAGAACAATGGTTGATTCTTGTTTTCATTTTATAAGAGGAATTTTTATATATTTTTCATACTTTGTAAGATATGAATGTTTGGTTCTCCTCTTACAAATCTTAAAACTGTGAAGCAAGTTGCCTGCCCTCTAAATTGTATTTAATTTCAGTGAACAATATTCTGATACCTTCCTATGCACATGCTAAAACACTCTTACATGACATTGGGGAGAACTTGTCTGTTGGACAAAGATCACAAAGCCAGACATGGTGTAATTTCAGAAATGGTATATGTGATTACATTTCAGGTTCCAGCTGACCTAGAGGATTCAGATGGAGCTTAATCTGGGCCCAAAAGGGAAGGAGTCTCACAGGAAGCTCAGGTTTATATCAAGCTTACCTTAGGACCAAAGAGGGAGCCAGCTTATGGTATATGTAGTGAATCTGAAAGTTTTGTTTGTTTGTTTGTTTGTTTGTTTTTGTTTTTTTGTTTGTTTTTTGTGACTGAAACAGAGAGGTAGAGATAGGGACAGACAGACAGGAAGGAAGAGAAATGAGAAGCATCAATTCTTTGTTGTGGCATCTTAGTTGTTCATTGATTGCTTTCTCATATGTGACTTGACCAGGGGGCTACAGCAGACCAAGTGACCCCTTGCTCAAGCCAGCAACCTTGGGCTCAAGCTGGTGAATATTGCTTGAACTAGGTGAGCCTGTGCTCAAGCCAGCAACCTCAGGATTTTGAACCTGGGTCCTCCGCACCCCAGTCTGATGCTCTAGCCACTGCGCTGCTGCCTGGTCAGGCTAGAAAGAAAATTTCAAGGCATGCCCAACAGAACTAGAAGAGGATCTTGGGTTTGTCTCTACCATCATATGATTTTATCCTAGAAACTAACTAGGTTTGAATAAACATCTAGAAGATTGAGTACATTATCCTCCCTGCCTTTCCTCACTCCTCAAGTAGAAAGATTTTGATCTTAGTGATGATTCAAGAAAAGTTATTAGTTTGCATTTATTATTGGTCAGAGTCACTTACATCAAAAGGAAAGCATAAGGTTCTCAATAGTTTCTCTGTTCTTGCACATCTTTGGGTACCATCATCTTCTTTATTTTTTATATGTTAATAGAAATGGCAAGATTTGGGTTTAGGCATTCTGGTAGAGAAAGTTTACATGTTCCAGCCAGGTTTCCCAAAGTTTTAATAATAAACTGGGATTTTATGTTTTATTTGCCATTGGTATCTGTGTGTGCAGCTCTCTTGAGAATATAGGTGACTTTGGTTTAAGTAAAATTCAGGGACTTCTGAGTCACTATACCATGTGTAGAAGTTAAGAATACCATATAAATTACCAAAGGTACACAGCCCTTTTCTAAAGGAGGCTGCACTGCAGCTGAAGATACGTAGTATTTGAACATAGGGAGTCAGGAAAACAGGTACTGTAGGGACAGCAGGCACAAAGACAGAAACCATACAAAGCTAGAACAAAGAGCACATACAAGGCATAAGATTAGAAAGATGGGTTGGAACCACGTAGTGGTGAATATTGACTACTACTACATTTTGTCAAGCAGCCTTTGAAAATGATCTGTACTGCTAAGTAGCCCCAATGGAAATACTACTGAACTGAGCCATAGAGTTTGTCAAAGATAACGGAGCCATCTTAGTGACTGACAAATTGTGATGGTGATGGTGGTGGTTTAAGGGATGATTGATCTTGACCTTGTCTTGAAGTGATGTGTTTTCCCATAAGGCACTTGGAGGATTCAAAATTTCCAAAGTATATTGTTAACACAAGCAAAATGGCTTATTTGCAAAGGACATACTTTGCTCCATTGTTTGTTTAGAGAGGGAGGGAGAGGAGACAGGAACATTGAGCTGTTCCTGTGTGTGTCCTGACCAGGGAATCAAACGAGCTCTAGGACAATGCTCCAACCAACCAAACTATCTGGCCAGGGCTTAATTTCTTCTTCTTCTTCTATTTCTTCCTCTTTCTTCTTTCTTCTTTCTTCTTCCTTCTTCCTTCTCCTTCTTCTTCTCCTTTCTCCTTCTCCTTTCTTCTTCCTCTCCTTCCTCTTCTTCCTCTCCTTCCTCTCCATTACCTTCCTCCTCCTCCTCCTCTTTCTTCTTCTTATCCTCTTCCTCCTCCGCCTTCTTCTTCTTCTTCTTCTTCTTCTTCTTCTTCTTCTTCTTCTTCTTCTTCAATCAATTGATTGATTTTTAGAGACACCAAGAGAGGAAGGGATATAAAGAGTTGGGGCAGGGGAAGCATTTATTTATAGTTCCACTCAGTCATGCATTCATTGGTCTCTTTCCATGTGTGTCCTGACTAGGATCAAACCCTCAATCTTGTCATTTTCAGACAATGTTCTTTTTTATTTTTAAGATTTTATTTATTCATTTTAGAGAGGGAAGAGAGAGACAGAGACAGAAGGGGGAAGGAGCAGGAAGCATCAACTCTCATATGTGCCTTGTCCAGGCAAGCCCAGGGTTTTGAACTGGTGACCTCAGCATTCCAGGCCGATGCTCTAGACAATGTTCTTTTTGTATGTGTGTGACAGAGACAGAAACAGAGATAGGGACAGACAGGCAGGAAGGGATAGAGATGAAAAGCATCAATTTTTTGTTGCAGCTTCTTAGTTGTTCATTGATTGCATTCTCATGTGTGCCTTGACTGGGGGGCTAGAGCACAGTGAGTGACCCCTTGCTCAAGCCAGCAACCTTTGGGCTCAAGCCAGTCACCTTGGGTTTCAAGCCAGCAACCATGGGGTCATGTCTATGATCCCACACTCAAGCCAGCGACCCTGCACTCAAGCTGGTGAGCCCACACTCAAGCCGGTGATCTCAGGGTTTTGAATCTGAGTCCTCTGCATCCCAGCCCAACCCTCTATCCACTGTGCCACTGCCTGGTCAGGATCCAGACAATGTTCTTAAGCAACTGAGTAGCTGGCCAGGGCCACTCCAGCATTTTTGCATGGCCAGCTTAGAAACAACTTCCTATGAGCTTTGACATTGGCCCCACATAGTTTTCCTGCCTTCCTGTTGGCCTGGCAATGGAGGAAAGAAAATGATTTCTTTCTACTAGTTACATTCCACAGGCAGCTTGTGTACTGTCACGTATTATGATTCAGCACTATAGACCTTCAAGGTGGACAGACACTGGTTAATATTTGTATTTGCTTTAATTAATCACAAGTGTCTTCCCCACCTCTCCCCTGAAAGCAGCAGTTCTAAACCATTGTAAATCTGTCATTTAGTCCAAAGAGCTTTTCATATTTTTCCTTCCATTTTTATGCATAAAGAGCTCAAAGGCTGAGTTTTAGTCAATATTCAATTAGGCTTTGAGGCAGAAGGCCGTGTTGAGCTCTTGCAGAGAGGCATAATGTAGACACTTGCTTTTGCCTTCATTTGCCCGTATGCAAAAAACAAACTATTTTTCACTAAAGAAATGTAGGACTGCTTCAACATAAGTTAAATATTATGCCAAATTAGGTGTTTATTTTTTAGGACCTGGCAATAAATGACAGTGTTAGAAAACAATTGTTGGGGGAAAAAAACCAAATTTAACATTACATATTTTGTATATGCAGCAATTTAGGGGGATTTGTGATCTAGAACATTTTCTTCTTCATTTACCGTAAGAACTCTATGCATTTCCATTTTGTATACTCCTCTAAATGCTTTTGTATAATGTTTTCTCTAATTACTGTACTTTAGCATATTATTTTGTTTTCAGTACAATCTATTAATATTATCTTTGTCATTGAATTATGGTTTCAGAAACAAAAATACAGGTGAGGGCACACAGGAGAAGTGCCCATCTTCTTCTTCATCCCTCCCCAATCTCTCTCTCTCCCTCTCTCTCTCTTTCTCACTTTTCTCTCCTGCAGCCTTGGCTTGATTGGAGCGAGTTGGCCCTGGGTGCTGAGGATGGCCCCATGACCTCCACCTCAGGCACTAAGAAGAGCTTGGTTGCTGAGCAATGGAGCAATGCCCCAGAGGGGCAGAGCATTGCCCCCTGGTGGGCTTGCCCAGTGGATTCCAGTCAGAGTGTGTGTGGGAGTCTGTCTCTGCCTCCCCTCCTCACACTGAATTAAAAACAAAAAAAGAAACAAAAATAACTTACTTCTAGGATTTAAAAAGATTTCCTATAAATATGATAACAACAAAGTTATTTTAGAGAATACCTTTGTTTTTAAAAATTTGATTTAAACTAAATTTACCTGCCTACTTGAAATGATGTATCTTTGGGAGCAATAACAATATGAGACATTCATGTTAAGTGGGGTCAAAATTTATATTTGTTTCATGACCTCAGATATATAAGCAGCACATATGATTCAAATGATATGAAGAATTCCCAAATTACACAGTAAAATTAATCAGTATTATCAGTCAATTGAGATGATTCCAGTAACATTTTCAATTGTAATTTGTAAATATTTTTTAAAAAAATCTATATATCCTATTTTTAGTGAACACTGTTGGTTACCTACCTGTTATTGACACCTCATTTCCAAAGAGAATTACAGTTTTTTCATGTAATTTATTTCCATCCCCAATTTCAGAAATAGATACAGATTAGTCCAAGCCAATCAGCACATGGCACTGTTGTACCGGATATACTATTGGCTTATGGGTGACCATGTGACTTAAGGTGATTCAGTCAGACTGAAGGGAAGGACTTGTGTTTTACATTTGGGAAAAACGTTTTACTCCTCTCCTATGGACATACAAGGATGCATGCTATCACTGCTTCTGGGGCAGCCATCTTAGAACCATGAGGAAACCCAATTGGCTGAAATGGAGGTTGAAGATAGTGAAGTAGTTGAGATTTGGAAATAACTTGTGTTTCTTGTGGCTGTATATTGGACCACAGCAATTGAGCCAGACCTGGAGTTCACCTTTTGTCTGGACTTCCAATAATGTAGTACATTCCCTTATTGTGTATGTCATTTTGAGGTACTTTTCTTTAACATTCAAAATTAATCTTCAGAATAAAAGTTCTGGAACTTTTCTTAACTACTTATTTTGCATATTTAGTCAGTCCTAAGAAGAAATAACAATCCTATTTACCATGTAAGAAGCAAAAAATAATATTAATTATTTTCTTCTAACTCTATAATTTGGCTCCAAAAGTTTGTTGGTTAGATATAAATCATGTTTTAGCACAAGGTTATCTTTTGTTATAACTAAAAGGATAAAGTGAATTCAGTGAAATATTCTTTCTCACTGACTTAAATTGATTATTTTACATATTTTTATAAACAATATAAAATGTTTATTACAGAAAAATCAAGTAATGTGGAAATATATAAACTAGAATTAAAAGTAATCCCCTCATCACACCACCTAAAGACATCCACCCTACACATAAAATGTATTTATGTTATCTTCATGGACTATATATATAGAGAGAGCCCAATATTATATAAACATTTATATAAAAGTAATAATTCTATATGTGCTGTCTTACAACCTGATTTTTGCACAAAAATAAATTTTTTCCTGTCAGTAAATATAGTAAGTACAAGTCTTCTAAATGGCTGGAGCAATCCAGCATATGGATGCACTATAATTTAGCCAGTTGTCAGTTGATTTCTGTTTCTTACCACTGTATGTATTCTATAATGAGCTTCTTTGTATACATATCTTAGTACATATCCACAAATACATATTTTCTTAAATGTAAAGAGTATCTTCATTTAAAATTTTGTTACCAATTTTCACAGCATCTATTAACAGTTCTACTCCTACTAGTAGGTAATGAGACTGTTTCCCGATGTTAAATCTAGACTTCCTTTTTTTTTTTGAATTTTATTTATTCATTTTTAGAGAGGAGAAAGAGACAGAGAGGCAGAGAGAGGAGAGACAGAGAGAGAGAAGGGGGGAGGAGCTGGAAGCATCAACTCCATATGTGCCTTGACTAGGCAAGCCCAGGGTTTCGAACCAGCAACCTCAGCATTTCCAGGTTGACGCTTTATCCACTGCGCCACCACAGGTCAGGCTAGACTTCCTTTTTTTTTCAACTTTGGCAACCTTTAATTTAGTATTGCATTTCCTTTTTACATATTTCTTGCCTATTCTGATTTCTCCTTTAATAAATTTCCTGTTACTTCCCATACATTTTTCTGTTTATTATGTGTTTTTAAGAGCAGTTTTTATTTTAATGATATTAACACTTGGTCATATGTGTTAGTTTATGTTCTGTTTTTGTTATTGGACTTTTTTTCCTATTTATTTGTCATGTTTTTGGCTGATTTATGTTTACCTGAACAAAAATTTTAATGTAGCAAAATCTTTTCACTTTACCCCTTTATGGCTTTTGGGTTTCATGCAATTCAATACTTATTTCACCCAAAGATTATAAAACTGTTCATACATATTTTCTTCTATTACTTTTATGGTTTCATTTTTTGCCTTTATATTTTTGACTCATCTGAAATTTATAATGATTCAACAAATAAAGTAGGAAAACAAATCGCTTTTCAAACAACTAGCCAGTTTTCTCAACGTTATAGATTAAACCAGCGGTAGTCAACCTGGTTCCTACTGCCCACTAGTGGGCATTCCAGCTTTCATGGTGGGCAGTAGCGAAGCAACCAAAGTACAAATAAAAAGATAGATTTAACTATAGTAAGTTGTTTTATAAAGATTTATTCTGGGCCCTGGCTGGTTGGCTCAGTGGTAGAGCATCAGCCTGGTGTGCAGGAGTCCCGGGTTTGATTCCCAGCCAGGGCACACAGGAGAAGCACCCATCTGCTTCTCCACCCCCTCCCCTCTCCTTCCTCTCTGTCTCTCTCTTCCCCTCCCACAGCCAAGGCTCCATTGGAGCAAAGTTGGCCTGGGCGCTGAGGATGGCTTCATGGCCTCTGCCTCAGGTGCTAGAATGGCTCTGGTTGCAAAAGAGCGACGCCCAGATGGGCAGAGCATTGCCCCCTGGTGGGTGTGCCGGGTGGATCCCAGTCGGGCACATGCAGGAGTCTGTCTGACTGCCTCCCCGTTTCCAACTTCAGAAAAATACAAAAAAAAAAAAAATTATTCTGCCAAACTTAGCAAAAATCCGACATAAAATACTTGGTACGTAATTATTATAATATTATATGCTTTAACTTGCTGTAACTCTGCTTTATAAATTTTATAAAGTAAAGTTACTTCCCTACTTTATAAATCACCATTACTGTGGAACTGGTGGGCGGTTAGAAAATTTTACTACTAACGGAGATACAAAAGTGGGCGGTAGGTATAAAAAGGTTGACTCCCCCTGGATTAAACCTATTTGATCTCCAGTTATGTTAAATGTCCCCTAATCAAAAACACTAAATTCTTATTAATATTTAGTTTTATTTTTGAATTCTGAGTATAAAGTCATTAATCTAACTTTCCCTTCCTGCTCTAAGACTATAATGATTTCATTGCTATGATTTTATTACATTTATGATAGTTTTAATGATATTTTAAAAGAGAAGTTTCTTTTATTACCCTTTTCAGAATATCCCTGACTCTTCTTGTACTTTTTACTTAGGGGGAAAACTTGTTTAATGATTCTGTCATTTTTATATTGAAGAACATTTGGATTTTGATTGAAATTCCATTAATCTATAGATTAATGTAGGGAAGGCTGACATTCTTTTTGTTTATTTAATTTTTTATTTATTCATTTTTAGAGAGGAGAGAGAGAGGGAGAGAGAGAGAGACAGAGAGAGAGAAGGGGGGAGGAGCTGGAAGCATCAACTCCCATATGTGCCTTGAACAGGCAAGCCCAGGGTTTCGAACCAGCGACCTCAGCATTTCCAGGTCGACACTTTATCCACTGCGCCACCACAGGTCAGGCAAGGTTGACATTCTTATGGCATTTATGACTAATCATAAGAACTAAGAATATTTCTACATTAATTCAACTATTTTTTTTTTCAGAGACAGAGAGTCAGAGAGAGGGATAGATAGGGACAGACAGACAGGAATGGAGAGAGATGAGAAGCATTAATCATTAGTTTTTTGTTGTGACACTTTAGTTGTTCATTGCTTTCTCATATGTGCCTTGACCAAGGGCCTTCAGCAGACCAAGTAACCCCTTGATTGAGCCAGCGACCTTGGGTCCAAGCTGGTGAGTTTTTTGCTCAAACCAGATGAGCCCGTGCTCAAGCTGGCAACCTCAGGGTCTCAAACATGGGTCCTCCGCATCCCAGTCCCATGCTCTATCCATTGTGCCACCGCCTGGTCAGGCTAATTCAATTATTTTTTATGTCTCAGTTTATTTTTGTAGTTTTCAACATATATGCCCTAAATTGTTAAATTTATTTCTAAGTAAACTATAGCATTTATTACATGAGTGCCCTTAACCGATTCCCTGCATTAACCAAAACTAGCTATTCTCTTTGCAAAGCTAGGTGCTCAGTGCGAATGGCTACTCTCTAACACACCTGGTGCTTCTCCCCAGCAGCTGAGTGTATGCCCAATAGAAGTGATTGCGCTTCCCAAACCGGTTTCAGCTAGTTTTATCAGTTATTGTAATGTCATAATTTAATTATTATTCAACTTAATAAGTTGTGATTTGTGAAAACAAAATTGTTTATGTTAACCTAATTCATTGCTTTGAGAAGGCTCAATTACATCTAAAAAATGTCTTATTTTATAGTTGGGCAAAACTACAGTAAAATTTTAGTAGAAAAGTCATAGAAATTTAAAAATTCTTTGGTCAGATTGCCTTACAATTTCATAATTTTTTTTATTTCTCTTAAGAAAATTAACACTGAAACTTATAGCCATGTATTATGGTTGTTAATGAGGTTTGAAACTTCAATCAGTGAACTTATACTTAAAGACAAGGTTGCAACCCTACATCAAAAAGTCTGTAAATGAATAATTATAAAATCTAGGTAAAATTAGATATTTGTTACCTTATGTGTTAAGATTCTCTACTTCAATTAATTTTTAAAAATTAACCGACAATGATTGCACTGAGAGGATTTCAACAGTATTTTATATTTTTGTTGGCATGTAGGAGAAAACATAAATTAAAAAAATTTTTTGCTTGTCATTCTAAATAGTTTTAACGGTTTTTTTAGTGTCTATTGATCCTGAATTATTTCAAATTAAAATAATTATTTTGCTTCTTTTCCTACATGTTTAACTTTTCTTCTAATTTCTTTGGTTAACATTGACTTCTCTACTGTACATGGCAAGATAAAATGATGTTTATACTTTGAGGTACATAAATTTAAAAAATCTTTAAAAATCAGGGCAATACATTGTATTAGGGCTATAATTATTTTGAGAATAATTGAAACTTGTATTTAGTAAAAATTGTATATGCCCCAAGAAAGGGAAGTCTAATTTCTATGCTGACATCTATGTTTATTGTGAATGAGGCTCATTCTGATTAACTCATACTAGAATAAAAAAAAAAGATTCAATATATTTGTATTAAATATTTCCATTTTTAAATCTTTGAAATACAAATGTATAAACTATAAGGGGCAACCATCTTTTAAAAAGTCAAAAATCTAGCACTTCATCTGCATTTAAATTTTGCTATTATTTGTTTTTCTACTGAAGATTTTATCATGCATTAAAGGGAAAATATTCTTGTGATCATGGTAGGAGCTTTGTATTGGGAAGGAGAGAAGCAATATCATTTTACTTACGATGATACAATACTAGCCAACCAAAATATATGTGTCATCTTTTGCAAGTTAGACTTTTCCCAATCTGTTTATTTTTCTTACCTCCAGTCATATAAAAAAGCAACATATAAAATCCTAAGATAGGAGTTAATACTCTTGTTTTGGTTTTTATATTCTTTAATAGTTGAGAACACCCAATCCTTATAAACATTTCCCAAAATTCTCTTTGTCATTAATGCGTATTCTCCCTCAGAAAGGTATGATTTGAGGCTTAAAATTGCATTCTAATTGCATTCTTTATACCTAGAATAAAACTCCCTGCACTGCCCCCCTCCCAAGAAAACAGATGAATGTGCTGGAACCAGATACATGGATAGCTTGCTGTAATCTTCACGGGACAAGACTGTGAAAGAAGTGTACATAGCCAAACATTGTTTTAATAAAGAGATTAGTAATTTCATTTATTTATTTATTTATTTATTTATTTATTTATTTATTTATTTATTTTTCTGTATTTTTCTGAAGCCGGAAATGGAGAGAGACAGCCAGACAGACTCCCGCATGCGCCCTACCGGGGATCCACCCGGCACGCCCACCAGGGGGCGATGCTCTGCCCACCAGGGGGCGATGCTCTGCCCCTCCGGGGGCGTCACTCTGTTGTGACCAGAGCCACTCTAGCGCCTGGGGCAGAGGCCGAGGAGCCATCCCCAGCGCCCGGGTCATCTTTGCTCCAGTGGAGCCTCGGCTGCAGGAGGGGAAGAGAGAGACAGAGAGGAAGGAGAGGGGGAGGGGTGGAGAAGCAGATGGGCGCTTCTCCTGTGTGCCCTGGCTGGGAATCGAACCCAGGACTTCTGCACGCCAGGCTGATGCTGAGATTAGTAATTTTAAATCTATAAATGCCAGTTACATAGATTCTATCTCTAATTCTCTAATTTACATAATTAAAGAAATATTAAACTTTTGGGTTAGAGTTTTTGACAAGCGTCACTTTTAAAACTGTCTGAGTTATGATTCCTGTATTTTTGTTCATTACAAGTAACTTTTAAAAAACTAATGGTCTTGAAAACACGGATACATGCTAATGGAGCAGCAGTAGGATAAGCATAAAATGACACCAGAAAGAGAATTCAACTTTTCCTTTTACTTATTTTGCCATATGTAATTCAGGTGCTCTCTCATATCACTGTATCTTTGACTATAGGCCAAAGTACTGAAAACAGCTTTGAGTTTCAAAGTTGTGATTGATTGTGATATAATCCGTTCTGAATAGGCCTGGTAGAATTGTATTTTATTTTTCTGGAGGTTCTTTCTTCTTTTTAGTCTTCCTACAGAAAAAGATGATAAAAGTGGCAGTGATCACTGTGATGTTTTCATTTTATCTGCTGTTCATTTAGGAATTGAGTTCATTCTGTTTGTGCAAAATTAACAGGTCCAGTGCAAGATAAAGCATTTGAACCACTGCTTAGGCAGATTTTCTAACTTGCAGCATATCACTGGAGAATTGGGGAAAAGGTACTAGAAGATGTTATCAGTTCAGTATCTTTTAAACATTTTTTAAAAGAATAATTGAATATTAAAAATATTAGTAAGATAGCTCTGATCTGAGTTATTTTAAGTTCTAATTATTATTCACTCATTTGATGCTATGTAGACAAATGGATAAGTAAAATGTGAAATACTGCATGAAAAATGCCACAGAGAAGAGACAGAAAGATGGTTTATGGCTTGTGAAATCTCCCAGGAGGAGGTGGCTTCTAACCTGTGTACTGGAATGTTCTGGAATTTCAAAAAGTGGAAAATATGGTCAGCTTAGGCAAGTCATGAATGTAGAGAAGTGCAGGGCATCTTTAAAGGATTGGGGTGAAGTAGTTTGGCTGGGACATAGGCTATGCTTCAGGAAATTCAGAGTAAAATGGGGCTAACTTGGGCTATATCATGGCAAATCCCAGAACTCAATGAATTTGGACATATATTTAATGAGGAATGAATTACTAAATATTTTTAAATGAGGGGAAACTGGTTAGATGAGTTATTTTGGTAAGTCTCTAGGGTGTAGGTGAGGAAAGGTTAGAGAAACATAGTCAAGTTAAGGAGGAAATGTTAACGATCTGATCTCCGGATGGGGCCATTTGACTCCTGGCAGAGGAAAAAGGAAAGGGGATGGGAAAGTCTCAAAGGTGCTGATGGGATTTTGTGACTGTAAATGGTAGGGCAGGAATATTTTGTCATATCAAAAAGCAAAGATGTTATCAAAAAAGTTACCAAAGACTACTAGGGTCCTATCAAAGTAACTCAGTAGCCTACTAGAATAGACTCTTAACTGGCCAGAGATGGACCAAATGAGCATTAGTGAGGATAAAACTGAAATGGGTTGAACCTATTGAATGTATTCAAATATATATATGATTACAATAATACTAAGAAAAAATACTCATATTATTTATTGATCACTTTTGGAAAAATCTTAGAACACCAAATATTGTGAAAACTGATGAAGGTAACTAAGCATTTACCCTGTCTTTCCCTATGACTATACTTTAGGACAACCATAAGGGACAATTTTTTTCTTATAGAGCATTTCCAATAACTCCTAATTAATTCATGGGTCTAGGCAATAACCCTAAATGCTGACAAAATAAGCAGACAAGTAAATAGACATTATATATTTCCTGTAGAAGTACATTACACCTGCCATGGAACAGTCTTACCAGAAAATTGAACTTGAATCTAATCTGTCATCTCCATCTAACTATAAAAGTTCAGGAAGTACAAGTGAGAGAGGAACATGTCCCATCCCAGGTGGGAATGAAATCAGAACAAGTTGGGCTGTCAGAAATTCTTCAGAATAAAACATTAGGTCTCTTTAACCACAACAACAAAATCAGAGTGAGAGACAGATGAGAGAAAGGGAAAGGGATAGGAAGAGCAGAAAAGGAGGAAATGTTAATAGATGAAAAGAAACTTAAGAGACATCCACCAATTATATCAATGTCTTAGGGTGGCAGAGATTACATGGAGTTTGGCATTTAAATTCTTAAAATTCTCTCTTGATAATTATGATGATAACAGTCATGAACATTGTTAATGTTGATGGGATCAAGTATTTTTCCTATTTTTTCTCACAACTGCATGTTAGGCCAACATATTGAATTCTTCTATGGGACTCATTACCAAATGAGGTTATACATGTAACTCATTACAGTTACATGTATAACCTCATTTGCTCCTCAAAAGGACTGTAAGAGATATGTATTCAATATTAATTATCTCCTTTTTAGAGATTTGAGTTCCTGAAAGTTTATGTAACTTACTCATGAGCAGACATCTGGCAAGTTGCAGATTCTATGTGAGGAGTACATTTTTGACTGCTCAACATCTGGACACTTCGATTTGGGGGAAATAGCTGAAAATGTGAGTCTTGGGATATGGGGCTCAGTCTTCTACAACAGAATCTCAAAAGTCAGCCCTGGCCGGTTGGCTCAGCGGTAGAGCGTCGGCCTAGCGTGCGGAGGACCCGGGTTCGATTCCCGGCCAGGGCACACAGGAGAAGCGCCCATTTGCTTCTCCACCCCTCCGCCGCGCTTTCCTCTCTGTCTCTCTCTTCCCCTCCCGCAGCCAAGGCTCCATTGGAGCAAAGATGGCCCGGGCGCTGGGGATGGCTCTGTGGCCTCTGCCCCAGGCGCTAGAGTGGCTCTGGTCGCAACATGGCGACGCCCAGGATGGGCAGAGCATCGCCCCCTGGTGGGCAGAGCATCGCCCCTGGTGGGCGTGCCGGGTGGATCCCGGTCGGGCGCATGCGGGAGTCTGTCTGACTGTCTCTCCCTGTTTCCAGCTTCAGAAAAATGAAAAAAAAAAAAAAAAGTCAGACTTCTTTTTTATTTTTTAAAGTTATTCATTTTTGAGAAGAGAGAAGGAGAAAGAGAGGAGCAGGAAGCATCAACTCTCATATGTGCCTTGACCAAGCAAGCATGGGGTTTTCGAATCGGCGACCTCAGTGTTCCAGGTCAATGCTTTATCCACTGCACCACCACAGGTCAGGCATCGACTTCTGACAGGGCCTGAAAATCTGATCTTAGATTGACCATTTTGATGGAAATTTCTTACTGAGATGAAGAAAAGTATGGAACAGTTGAAGCAAAGGAACAGGAGCCAGTTAGGATGTATTCCACCCACAGGGACAGCATCCTGCTTTCAGTAGGAAATAGAGGTTTCAGGGTTACAAACCACACTGTGTGTGATGGTGAGTGTCCACAATGGTTTTCAAGTATGATCTGGCTCTGTTCTCAGTAGGCTAGCTTTGGTTATGCCTGTTTTCCAAACCCATTCTGCTTCTCTGAAGACCCTGACGTCTACCCAATGTTTTTCCAATAAGTTGTTTTTGGTTAAGTGAACCAGAATTAGTTTCTCTTGTTGCAATTAAGAACTCCAATGAGCTTGGCCAGAGTTTGACCACAGGTGTGTTTGAGACTGAGCTTGTGACTGCCACATAATTAAATAAAACAAACAGCCAGAGAGCAGTCAACTATTTTTTCTAGTTTATATATTATACTAAGAATCCATTTTTTTTTTCATTTGCATTAGTATTTTGAATAATTTATCCCTTGAGATTTTTAGGTTTCTAGTTTTAACCTTTTAATTTAGTTCACAGGCCATGGTAATATGGATCCTTATGACTTTTAAATTTGTGTTTACTCTTAGATTATTTTCTGTTCCTCTCCAACCTTGAATGCTCTGTGCCCTTGGCTTTGACAAGCAATCATTAGGGAGAGGGAGGCTGCTCCTCAGCATAGGATAGTGAAAAACAAAAGGCAGAAACAACTGGGGAATCTTCCAATGAATTGAATATTTAAAAAATATCTGAAAGAACCCATCAGAATAGGCAGTTATGTCAAAAGGGGGTATTATCTATCTAAATCAGATTTTCCTTTGGCTGCACATTTCAGCCTGGTTTCTTGTTCTCAACAAGGTAGTTTTGCTGTTTTATTCTCCCCTTTCATTACAGTTTTGCCAAGTCTACAACATCTGTTGTTTGCCAGCCTGGTGGATTTTAAACCTGATGAACCAGAGTTGTGCTAATGGATGACATCTGTGCTTGTCAACTTTATCAGAGGAGGTCTAACCATAACGCTGTGGTTTGACCCTGTGCGACTGACCCTCTTTTCCAAGAAAATGGAGGTAGAGGCTCAATGAAAAACATTTTAAAAGAGCATAGCCATTGCATTCACTCCTACATATAAGATATCTACATTTAGCTCTGGATTATGCAACCTCAGTTAAGGTTTTAAATTTTATACAGTTACCAGGGCCTAGATTTGGGGGTTGCAGGGGAAAATACCTACAAAGGTCAAAGTAATATCTTATTTTAAAGGAGAAGAGTACACTATTAAGCTCTGATATTCGTAAGCTCCAATAGAGACTTTTAATTGCTTTATGACATCCATCCTCCTCTTCTTCCTAATAAAGGGGCCTTAAATTTTTATTATTTAGAAATTAAATCTAATGAGGTGACACTGGTCAATAAGAGTACATAGGTTTCGTGTAAACATCTCTATAGCATTTGAACTATTGATTGTATTGTGTGGCCATCACCCAAAGTCAAGTCAGGGCCTAATTTTTAAAGACAAAATAAAGATACTTCCCAGACCTATTTTATAGCTAGATATTGCATTAGACTAAGTTCTAGTAAATCAGATGAAAGTACAGGAGCTTGAGTGATTTCTAGAACCTATCATTTAAAGAAGGGGCCCCTTCCTTCCTCCTCTTCCCCCCTTCCTGCTGTGCAGAAAACAGACCCGATGACAGGAGTTTTAGTAGCCATTTTGGACCATGAGGCAAAAGTTTTGTTTTGAAACAGATGAAGCAACAAAATGGACATAAATGGGCTCAGATGTGGTTACTCTGTAGTGCTCTCTTCTGCTGTTGTTTGCATGTGTAACTATACAAGTACATATGCACAACTTCTATTTTGTTTATGCCACTAATATTTGGGGACATTTTTGTAATTCAATTGTATTTCTGTTAGAAATACGAACATGACATATTATCTGTACAACATAGAAACCCCAGATATAGCTGCTTCATGGCCATGAATCTTCATTATTTATTAATTTTACTAATAATGGAAAATACATGTAGTTTTAGTTATAAACAGAATAAGAAAATGATGTAGACTTAATTTTATTCTACTTAATAGTGATTATTAACAATCACTGAAATGATTATTTGTGTATAATACTTGGGATATTAATTTACTTTAAATTTAAACTGCATCATTTGTCTCATGGGAAAGATCATTTTGATAGAACACCTGATGATGTTTTTGCAGTTCAAGAAAAGAATTGGAAATTAATTATCCAATGAAACATAGATGAAAAAAATTTCATTACACCAGAGTCTGAAAGTGACACTAAATTTAAAGATTAATCATCACTTTTAATTTAAACACATTTGTCATGTGCTTTACAAAATGCCATGCCTTTTAGTGGCTCAGCCAAGCTCACTGGGTATATAGGTCAGAGGAACTCTAAAGTGACCTTTGGTTAAGCAGTGTGACATGTTTGACTTGCACAAATGTAAATCTCTAATCCTGTCCATTATGAAGGGGAGTATAAAACTTTTCATTCTAAGCCAAAGCTATGTCTATAGCAGGAGTCCCCAAACTACGGCCATGCAGCCCCCTGAGGCCATTTATCCGGCCCCCTCCGCACTTCTGGAAGGGGCACCTCTTTCATTGATGGTCAGTGAGAGGAGCACTGTGTGTGACGGCACCGCAAAGCGCGGCGTCACTCACGTACAGTACTACTTCCGGTGACGCAGGCCGCATGCATCACGGCTCCGGAAGCACGTCATATCACTTGTTATGGCTAGTGGTGACAAATATGGAACCGGACATTGACCATCTCATTAGCCAAAAGCAGGCCCATAGTTCCCATTGAAATATTGGTCAGTTTGTTGATTTAAATTTACTTGTTCTTTATTTTAAATATTGTATTCCTGTTTTGTTTTTTACTTTAAAATATGTGCAGTGTGCATAGGGATTTGTTTATAGTTTTTTTTTATAGTCTGGCCCTCCAACAGTCTGAGGGACAGTGAACTGACCCCCTGTGTAAAAAGTTTGGGGACCCTGGTCTATAGAGTGAGATGGAGGCAGTATATCATTAGTGGAGGGATGAGCCATGAACTCTGGATTCCTGGCTAGCTTTTCAACTTTTTTGTTTTTGATTTTGGGAAAGGCATTTAAATTCTCTGAGTGATGTTTTTTATAAATCTATAAAATGAGGTTAATATTTGCCTTGGTAGAAATTTTATAAGAAATCAAATAAGGTAATCTAGGCAACATACCTATTATAGTGCTAGGTGCATCACTGACATGCAATAAAAAGCACATATAATCATTATTGTTAATATATTGATAATAACTAGATAATTGAGGTGATCATGCAGAAAGTTAAACACAGTCTTACTGTGAAATTAAAAACAGAATTATCTTGATTGGCTGCATATTGGACAGATTTACTTAAGAAACTCTAGCCCTGTCCAGTTGGCTCAGCGGTAGAGTGTGGGCCGCTGTGTGGAGGTCCCGGTTCGATTCCTGGCCAGGGCACACAGGAGAGGCATCCATCTGCTTCTCCATGCTTCCCTCTCTCCTTTCGATCTCTCTCTTCCCCTCCCACAGCCAAGGCTCCATTGGAGCAAAGTTGGCCCGGGCGCTGAGGATGGCTCCATGGCCTCCACCTCAGGTGCTAGGATGGCTATGATTGCGGCAGAGCAACGCCCCAGAGGGGCCAAATGTCTCCCCCTAGTGGGGGGAGGATCCTTGTTGGGCACATGCTGGAGTCTGACTGCTTCCTGACTTCTAACTTCGGAAAAATATATGAAAGAAAGAAGAAAGAAAGAAAGAAAGAAAGAAAGAAAGAAAGAAAGAAAGAAAGAAAGAAAGAAAGAAAGGAAGAAAGAGAAGAGAGAGAGAGAGAGAGAGAAAGAAAAAAAGAAAGGAGAGAGAGAGAGAAAGAAAGAAAGAAAGAAAGAAAGAGAGAGAGAGAGGGAGAGAGGGAGGGAGGGAGGGGAGGAACTTTACACTCCATAGTGGGTAAGAGTGCAGACTCTGGTGCCAGACCCACTTGGATTCTAATTCCATCCCTACCACTTATCAACTGTGTAACTTTGGGCAAATTAGTTGACTTTCTTGTATCTCAGTTTTTTCATCTGAAAAATAGGGATGATAGTACTTACTTCACTGGGTACTAGTGAAAATCAGATGAGATACTATTTGAAAGACTCTTCGAACATGTCCTTGGCACTGTTAAAGTACCATCTTAGTTCTTAGTGTTAGCTCTTGTTGCCAAGTGGATGTGGGAACATTGTGCCTTTGATCCATCATGAACAAGGTCCATGTACATTGTATTATCTTCTTTGTAAACCATCTCAAATATTTTGGTTAATTTCAAATAGTATTACCGGTTTGTTGGATGTGTATTTACATTTTTGGTTTTAATCTGAGGATAATAGGATGTCCAAATCTACATTCATGGTCAAAGGCCACAAATATCAGAATTGTCACGGTAACATTTTCAGTAAGTGAACAATGGCCTTCACTTAAAGGAAATAAATCATTTTTCTCAACCTTAATTTGTAGAGAGTGAGAATCATAAAGCAGAAGGAGATAATATATTGATGTATTTGGAGAAAACATTATAGTCAGCAAACATAGTTTCAAAGTTCCTTCTATGGAAAGTCCCAATATGACAAAGGAATGCTGTGTGACCATAGGATTTTCTATCTTATATTCTTTTGAGATGAATTATTTTTTGTCTAGGAGACCCAAGTACCAACATGAGTCCCTAAGTGATAAGGATTTCTCCCTCTCCCATAGATAGATGTGAGACAGACTTACACAGTGTTTAAATCTGCCACATGTATCCTGCACATGTCACACTGAGGAATAAACACTGAAAATCTCGGCTAGTGGCTTTCCTTTTGTTGGTCTGGACTGAAGATTTTTTCTTCTTTTATTCACTCACTAGTCAATAAGTCTCAATATTTTGTGTGCTGGTTGGTGCCTAACAATGGGTTTAGATGAGACTCAGAGGAGGTATTTGCTGGCAAAAAGGGCTATTAAAGAACAGAATATGTTTCAGGGAGAAATTTAGAAATCCCATCTACTGCTTGAAGATGGAGAATGGAGTAAATGAGGTTGTTTTTCTCAAAAGTGAATGGATTTTCAGATAAATGAATACAAAGACTATTTGATTCTTAGAGACAGCAAGATTATTAGCACTAAAAAACAGAATTTTTAAAAAGATTTTATTTATTGATATTTTTGGAGGGAAGAGAGACAGAGAGAGAGAAAGACATGGGAGAGGAGTGGAAAGCATCAACTTATAGCTGCCTCTCCTATGTGCCTAGATGGGGCAAGTCTAGGATTTCAAACTGGTAACCTCAGCATTCCAGGTCAACGCTCTATCCACTATGCCATTACAGGCCAGGCCAAAACAGGATTTCAGCTGTTTCTATTGTAATTTCCTGACTTGATCAATATGTCACAAAGGATTTACATTAATCCAGAAAATTAGATATGCAAACAAGAATGTGCATTTTGGAACCCTGGCTGCTCCAAATATCTTGGATAATTGCCATTCTTTAATTTTGACTTTTCAATATTTCCTATGAGCTAGTTCTGCTGGTCATGATTTCAAAAATTTATACTAAAGTGATAAAAACTTTATATAAAAAGTATTATTTCCTCAGCTTTGGTTTACCAACCAATTGCAGGGAGCCAGCTTATTAGCTATATTGCTTATGTTCAATCTGTACATGTGAGGGCTACACACTTCTAGGCACACAAACATACTATATACACGCAAAAACTAACAATATTTTGTTTTCTGGGAAAGAGTCTGAAAAATAGATAACTAATAGGAAAATTAAGCTTTCACTTATATGATTAAAAATGTCTTGGTGGTCTGGCTGTCATGTTAAACCATGCATTTCAGAGCTATAATTGTTCTTATTATTAAATATTGTGGAAAATCATTATTGTACAGTCTCATCTCTTTGAATTTAATGCCTTTTAGTAATATATGAGATTTATATGTCTTCCCACAAAGAACTCAATGTTTCATAGACAATTTCATTCTCTACCCAAATATCATATGATATAATATCATACTGATGATGGGTGTTAGTGATAATTAACAGTTAGTGATGATGGGTGGTTATTATTCACATAGAATTGGATGGAAAATTTAAGCCTGAGAGAGGCTGAATAAGAACTTGTGAGGTAGGGGCAGAGCATCGCCCCCTGGTGGGCAGAGCATCGCCCCTGGTGGGCATGCCGGGTGGATCCCGGTCGGGCGCATGCGGGAGTCTGTCTGACTGTCTCTCCCCGTTTCCAGCTTCAGAAAAATACGGGGGGGGGGGGAGGAACTTGTGAGGCTCATGCTGTAAGCTAAAGGCAATAGTAATGAGGATAATTAGTTTTTTGTAGTTTACATAGCAATCCATGTGCATTATCTAATTTAATCTTTATTAGTGACCTAGTCAGGACTCACTCAATACATCCTACTCAATTTGCTCCAGCTCGTTAAATTTCATACTGAGCCCATGATTTTCTTAAACATATCTGTGGCTCCTCCTCGCTCTTAATTTCAGAATCACCACAAAGCTGGAAATCGCAGCAGTTGTACTTGAATGCTTCTTCCTTGTACCTCATGTGTTGTCACCAAGTCCTTCGTGTTTCTCTCCTAATGTTTCATGTATCTTTCTTCCTTGTACCTTCTCAGCTAAGAACCTAGTTCGTGCTTTGGCCTTTGTTCTTGCCATCCTTTTTTCTTTGTCTATTTCAAAACCCATCAGTCTCCATTCTCTTCAACCTGTTCTTTATACTCACTGCCAGATTCACCCCACCATGTAAACCCTATAATGTTCCCTATAATGTTGTTGAACTTGCCTGTTCATTATAATTATCTGTGCTTAGTTTGTACTTATCTACCCATCCCAGTCTAGGAGTTACCCCAGCAAAGGGGCATTATCTTATCTTTATATTTAGAGGGCCCACCCAGTGCCTGTTACAAAGCAGCTGTTCTAAAGTATTAGAACTGAGAGGTGCCCTATTTTATATATGGGTCATCTGATGCCCAAGTTTCTCAGGTGGCTTGTCATTCATTTCAGGACAAGCTTTGTCTAGAACCCAGGGATAAGCAGTTCCTTCTACATCCAAGATGATGATAATTATTAATAAACAATATGTTCTAGGTATTTTTGGAGTGTTATAAATGTTAATGTATTTAATTATCTTAACAGCAGAATGGAATGAATTTTATTATTTCAGAGGGACTATGTAGCTTTCATAGCAACCACAGAGTTAGAAATTAGGAGAGCCAATATTTGAACATAGAACATGCCCGTAACCCCTTTGAAAATTAGACTTTCTGCTCCTGAAACACAGAGCCACACTCTATGAGGCACACAGGTACAGGGGTTGCATAGACTCCCTAAAGACCATATGAAAATCCCTTGTTTGACAACCCCAGCTAAATAACCTTAAGGCTGTATTTTTTACCTCTTGAGGGCCAAACACCCTTTGATCTTTTTTGTGTGTGTGTGACAGAGACAGAGATAGGAACAGACAGGGACAGACAGGCAGGAACAAAGAGAGATGAGAAGCATCAGTTCTTTGTTGTGACTCCTGACTCCTTAGTTGTTCATTGACTGCTTTCTAATATGTGCCTTGATTGGGGGGGGGGGGGGCTACAGCAGAGCGAGTGACTCTTTGCTCAAGTGTGTGACACCGTGCTCAAGCTGGTGAGCCTGCACTCAAGCCGGCAACCTCGGGGTTTCAAACCTGGGTCCTCCGTGTCTCAGTCCAATGCTCTGTCCACTGCACCACCGCCTGGTCAGACAACATCCTTTGATCTTTAAAGTACTGCAAACTCATCTCTTTCTGCCTCCTGACTTTGATTTTTAAATTTATCTTCTAAAAACCAACTGTTTTCCCTACATTTTAAATTGTGTGTTACACCTCTGTCCTACCAGGAACACATTTCTGAGGCATCACCAAGCCTCATCATCCCATCAGCTGTTTGTGAACAAGGACAGTGGTATAGCAGCCTGATGTCCATGCACCATGTCTATAAGCACCATGTCTTTGCGAGTCTGCACAGATGCTGGGTGCACAGGATTCACCCTCAGTGACGTACTTCACAAGCATGAGGATTTGTCACCTGGATCAGAAAGCAACATCTGCTTTCCTAAAAGTTAGTCCACTGGCTTTTAGCATGTCCATTTTGGAGGCTGTTTCCTAATGTTTAATTAATTCATCTTTAGTCACAGCAGATGGAAATTCTACATTTGTTGAGGGCTCACTATGTAACAGGACTTTGACTTTCATGTATTATGTTAGTGGTCATGATTTCCCTGCATTTTACAGATGATAACTGAGACCCAGAGAGGTTGTTTTTGCCTCAAGTCCACTTAGTTAATAAGTGGTAAAACCGAGATTTAAATTTGTATTTGACAAAGTTCGTACTCTTTGCTCTATAATCACTTGCTCTGTGGTCTTCTCACATTACTTAGTATTTATTACGTGGTTATACCCTCCTATATTGGCAGTAAGTCACCATAATTCATTGCAAAACATGATATAGGGCAGCTCAAGAGATAAAAAACACAACAAGTATAAAGAGGTTGGAATATTGAATAGTTTGAGCCATGAATCAGGGGCTATGACACTTTGTTTCTGGAAGGTACATCAGGCACATAAAGCTACTCGGATTGGTCCACATGCCTGGGCCTTAGTTAGCATTCATGAGGCTTTGGCTGTGTAACGGGAAGAAACTGGTTATGCTTTCCTCATCTTCCCTTTGGGCTATTTTCCTACCAGTGCTATTCTGAGTGCTCTGGCAGATGGCTGATGTTGTGGCTCCTACACTTACCCTCTGCTGTGCGCCCGTGGGAACAGGTGGCTGTTCTCTCTGCAGCTGGGGAACTGAAAGAGCCCTAACTTCAGTCAAGTATTAGTTGTAATCCCAGCTCAGTCGCATACAAGCTGTCTGATCTTGGGCAAGTTACTGAACTTCACTGAGTTTCCATTTCACCATGTGTAAAATGAGAATTATAATATTACATTGACAAACAATGAAATGTATGTAAATTACCTAGCATATAGGCTATGACAGAAGTTATCATTATTAATAGTATTATTACTGTAGTATTACCTGAAAGAGGAGTTTTAATGTCTTTCAAATACTAAGAAATGGTGAAAGGCTTCTCATTGCCTAGCAACAAGTTACCAAAAAAAAAAAAAAAAGATCTAATAAATTCAGCCTGAACAGCTGGTATCCACACTGGCATAAAGATGGAAGAGAAATTGATTACTGTTGGCATCTGGTATGAACAAATGTGTCCTTGATCCCTTTTTGTATCAAAAGCAGTTTCTGGAATTTACCTGAAAACCTAAATTTTACTAGTTTAAGTTCTCAGAAGCTTCCACAGAGCTGACCGGGTCATGCTGCAACTCCTGGGTACGGCAAACAAGTCTTCAGAATCTGAGTCTAGCTTCTCTGATTTTGCTTCCAAATGTACCTTTTACTTCTGCCCCATTGATAAACTTCTGGCTGTAAAGACGCACAGTTTTCTCATATCTTTGCTTTTGCACCACTGTCCCATTTGACTAGAATGCCCTTGGTATAATAGATGTACACACACCTATGTATACAGAACCAAACACACACACACTATTTGGGCTAAATCCAGCTCCACCTTGAAATCTCAGGTTACCTAGTCCTTCTTAAGAAAATTTGTCCCTAAACCTGCAATCTGGCTGGCCAAAGGGCCTTCCTTTTGGGATCCTTGTCAACCCCATGCTTATCTTTCTCCTTACCTTATTTTGATTGCCTGGCTCCCCACCAGACTGTGTATTCTTGGCACATAGGGCAGTATCTCTCTTGCCTCAGTTTCTGGCACTTGGACAGATTCAATAAATGTTTGAATAAAAGGGAGGAAAGAAAGAAGGAAAGGAGGAAAGAAGGAAGGAGGGAAGGAAGGAAGGAAGGAAGGAAGGAAGGAAGGAAGGAAGGAAGGAAGGAAGGAAGGAAGGAAGGAAGGAAAAGAGGGAAGGAAAGAAGGAAGGGAGGGAGGGAGGGAGGGAGGGAGGGAGGGAGGGAGGGAGGGAGGGAGGGAAAAGGAAGGAAAGAAGAGAGGAAGGAAGGAAGGAAGGAAGGAAGGAAGGAAGGAAGGAAGGAAGGAAGAGAGGGAAGGGAGGGAGGGAGGGAGGGAGGGAGGGAGGGAGGGAGGGAGGGAGGGAGGGAAAAGGAAGGAAAGGAGGAAGGGAGGAAGGGAGGAAGGAAGGAAGGAAGGAAGGAAGGAAGGAAGGAAGGAAGGAAGGAAGGAAGGAAGGAAGGAAGGGGCAAGCCCTGGCTGATTGGCTCAGTGGTAGAATGTTAGCCCGGTTTGTTAATGTTCCGGGTCTGATTCCTAGCCAGGGCACACAGGAGAAGCGCCCATCTGCTTCTCCACCCTTCCCCCCTCCCTTCTCTCTATATCTCTCTTCCCTTCCCATAGCCAAGGCTCCATTGGAACAAAGTTGGCCCAGGTGCTGAGAGGATGGCACCATGTCCTCTGCCTCAGGCACTAGAATGGCTCCAGTTGCAGTGGAGCAATGCCCCAGATGGGCAGAGCATTGCCCCCTATAGGGCATGCCAGGTGGATCCTGGTCAGGCGCATGTGAGAGTCTGTCTCTGCCTCCCCGCTTCTCACTTCAGAAAAAAAAAATACAAAAAATAAAGGAAGGAAGGAGGGGAGGGAGGAAGGATATGACCATTTTAGCTTAGTTTTTGTTTATTTATTTGGATCCGCATTAGCCTGATAATTTAGCAAGTTTCTGGAGAAGGGAAATGCTTGATTTACCTTCAAATCTTATGCATTTAAACCATTACTCTCAAACTTGGATACACAGTGGATTAACGTAGGAGCTGTAAGAGGTCCAGAAACCCAGGCCTCCGTACATTTCATAATCTCCTCAGATGTTTCCAATATGCATCCAGGGTTAAGAAACAGTGCCAACCAGGAGGCACTCAATATGTACAGTGATTGAATTATTCAATCAATAAATCTCACCTGGGTGATGTGTCTAAACGAATACAGTTGTGGAAAAATAAGGGCAAGAGGAGAGCGTAGAGGAGAGGAACGGGGAGGGAGAAGGGCAAGAGGAGAGCGGAGAGGAGCGGAAGGGGAAGAGAGAAGGGCACTGTTAGCTTTTAACATCGTCCCCTGTGAGTTGTTTGAGCCCCAGCCCCCGCCTGGGAATACAAACTGTTTTCAAAAATAATTTAATGTAAACAGTTTCAGTTTCTTCTTTCTCTTTCATTTCTAATTCTGTTGGGCATTGTTAAGTCTAGGTTTGAGATAGGGAAGCTGAGTTTCCCTGAAATGTTCTGAGTGTATCTTGGAAAACAATGTTCCTCCTGTTGAGACTATGTGGCTCAGTTTTGCCCCTTCTGTGACTTCCCATGTCCCCTTTGTGAGGTCCACACAGCTGCTTTCTGTCATAATAAGACAGCTAACAAGAGCCTGCATAATTCATGATTACACTGTGTATACCCTGATGATAAAGGAAAGTGATGTTTAATTTACATGGCCCTGTATTTTCTCACCAAAAGCTAAGCACAAACAAATCGCAGACTCTAAAATGAAAAGCCATAAGAAGGATGTATTTGGGTGTCAGTTTCGGCACATAATGAAAACATGATTTACAGATATAATGCAAGAAAATCAAATGTCAAGATTATGTAAATACCCGATTCAACATAGGTTTTCCAAAAATTCAACACGTGTGGCCTTTTACAGGGAATTTACTGGATTAGACACACCCATCTTCTTACTGTTTTCTGATTAATTTGCTACAAGGTAGTTCACAGTATCAGTTCCTTCTGTTTTTATTCAAGATAGTATTTAATGAGAAAAAGTCACTTTTCTATCTTGTATATATTTATTCCATGAAACTAAAAAGAATGTGTATGACTTCCTTATTTCAGTTCAAAACCTCCATTGTTTCTTATAAATTGGATTTATTTTAGCAAAGATTTAGAAAACTTTCTAATTAAATTAAGTAAAGATGTCTGTCTGCTTCATCAGACTTTACAGTTTGTGTTTCAAACCATGAACCCTGGTCCTCTAAATATTATTCATTCTTCCAAGCAAATAAAAGATGAGTGTAAAATTCCATATTTGAACTCTGATGACAGGCTGGACATGATCCTACTCATTGTCACCCATTACCTGGGCAGCATGTTGTAATTGGGTGAACATTGCAGTCTCTTGTCCTGTTTTGCCAAATGTCAAGGATACCCCTTACTGAAAACTATCATCCTCTGTAACTTGACCAAACTTACAATCAAATACAATGCTTCAAGGAAAAGCAGATAGATGGGAAAAGCAAAAGAAATATAATAATGATATTTATCACACCAGTAAAATTTGGAGAGCCCTGACTAGGTCCAGCCCTGTGTTAGCCAAAGCAAAGGTGATCTGGAACCTATGTCTCACAGGAACCCTCCAGAGTACGATGTGACCCTAGTGCTTGAAGTGTGGAGAAGGTAGAGGACCTCCACAGCTGGCTAAGGATGGAGCCAAGGTTTTGAGAGATGTCTGAACAAAGTTGGTGCCTTCAACTACTATGCTTCTGACTTAATTTGTCACTGAAGATGGGCTAACACCCAGCTAATTTAGAGGAGCTCCCAAAACTGAGGACCTAGTCCTGATTTTCTGTAACCAGTAACCAGTTTGGGGTGGGCTTCAGCAATGACTTTTCTCTGCTTCTTTGTCTGCAAAATCAGGGCCTCTGATCAAGTACATGATTAGACTGCTCTTTAAGTCTGATGTGCCTGCTGCTAGATATCCCATCACCACTGGGTTGGAAATAGTGATTCTTATAGGATGTTGGGTGGGCCAATTGAAAGCCAGCAGGTATGCCACTTATGCCTGTGTGAGCTTCAGAGGTGCCCGAAGCAGGGCCTTCCACACCAGGAGCAGGGCGTTTTCCTCACATGGCACTTCTAGAAGAGCATCTCTTCAGGTGGGACCAAGCCACACCTTCACATTGCTGAGCAGTCCTCAAAAGTTCAAATTTGTTGAAAACATGATTTTTCTTTTTTACAATACTTGTGGGGTTTTTTTCTTCTCACAAAATCCATGGCAGAGAACTGAGATAATGCAAGTAAACAAAACAGTGAAAATATGAATCATTCTAATTGCATCATTAGGAAAGAACTCAGGGCACCTATATCTATTTAGTATGCTTTTTTTCTGATCATTATAAATACACATATATATTATACTTTTTGAAAAAATTAGGTTATACTAAACACATGGTTGGTAATTGTTATTTTTCTTAATTGCCTGTGAGACTGGGAGTTTTCAGCACTTGTAATAGTTGACTTCATCTGTCACACAAGGCGTCGCCTCAGCAGCAGCTTCTTTCTACATTTGGGATCTATAGATGTGGACTCAGGAAGCTTTGTGTTTTCACATCAGAAATGACGGTGAGCCTTGTGAGAAGACAGGGTTAACCAGATTTTTTTCCCACTCTCCATTTCTCAGTCCTGTTGGCAGCAAGGAGTTTTAAGCTGGAATTCATGGTGCTGGGTAAAAACTCTGCTCCGAAGGCATCCTTAATTCTCTACACCATCCTCTGATAGAGTGGTGCACCTTCCTGATTAGTACATTGTATGCTGTCTAAGGCAGTAGCAGCATCCTTATGTCATGACTATTTCCCAAGATCCAGGCACATGGTTTCTGGAGTCTCTTTTGTGTTGGACATAAAAGTGTGTGACCTTGGGCAAGTCATTTAAGCTCTCTATTTCTCTGAGCTCATATGCTACCTTACTTATCCCTTAAAGCTTAACATAAGGTGCTTTTTTGAAGAGATTTGCATGGATTGGTGGCTGGCAACTCTACCTACACAATAGGATCACGTGGGGTATTTCTTTCTAATTATCAGTACAAGCATAACTCCTTTTATTGTGCTTTGCTTTATTGTGCATCACAGATGTTTCCTTCCTTCCTTCCTTCCTTCCTTCCTTCCTTCCTTCCTTCCTTCCTTCCTTCCTTCCTTCCACAAATTTAAGGCAAGACTATCCACCACCAAAAAGATTACTGTTGGCTTTATGGCTGTGGTCTGGAACCAACCCCACGGATCTCTGAGCTGTGCTTGTACCAAACTCCAATGACCCTCTAGTAGAGCCAGGATTCAGAAATGCTAGTCCTGAAAAACCCATTCACAATGACTGTTCTGTGTTTCCTGTTTTTCTTTTATAATTTTTAAACTAAGAGATCTTTAGTTTTTTGTTTTGTTTTTGCATGTGGCTTACCAATACAATCAATCATGAACCATAAGCTTCCTGAGAAGAGACAGATGCATATTTGATCTTTGTATTGCTATTATAGCTTGACCAGAGGAGATCCAGGTTCAAAAATTAGCTCTAAGACTTTTATCCATGCAATCTTGGACAATCTTAGCTCTTCTGCATCTCTCTTTTTTTAAAAAAATGCTTTTTTATATTTATTCATTTTAGAGAGGGGAGGAAGAGAGAGAGAAAGAGAGAGAAAATGGGGGGGGGCGAGAAGCAGGAAGCATCAACTTCCATGTGTGCCTTGACTGGGCAAGCCTAGGGTTTTGAAACTCAGTGTTCCAGGTTGACACTTTATCCACTGTGCCATCACAAGTCAGACTCTTCTACATCTCTTTCTTACCCATTTCATATGCATGAGAATACTAGTTCCTATACTGCAGAGCAGTTTGAGGCTTAATGAAATTATTTAGGTTAGGTTGTAGCACTTAGTAGTAGTCAACTAGGATTGGCTGTATAATAAATGTTTGCTGAATTTAATGCCTTTTATGCAGTGATTTTTCCTTGGCATCAATCATTTATTCACTAAAAAATATTTTTAGCACTTCCTACTATGACTCTAGGTGTTTCAGACATTGCAGAGAATATGTTCATGTAATTTACATTCTAGAAGACTATATGTACCTTTGACCTCATTTAATCTTTATAAACACCTGTGTTTACCTATGCTCTCATCAAGTAGGACCCTGGGGTTTAAGGAGATGAAGTGATTTGTCTAAGGCAGTATTTCCCAACCTTTTTTGTGCCATGCCCCACCTTAACCTTTCTAAAATTTTTATGTCCCCCCATGTAACATATATAATTTTTAACATTAAAAAATTGATTTGTTCATTTAATAAACATAAATGATAGGTTCTAGGAAGAAATCACTATGAAATTGTTAACAAAATACAGTAAGTAAAATTTCAAAACATATAATGAAAAACAGAAATTTAAATTCCAAATAATTTTAATACAGATTTTTCTATATTAATTTATTATTTTAATTTAGTGTGATCCTTGCGCTTGATGCTTGCTGCACAGAGATTTTATATTAGGTTCCAATTTGGTTAGCTCTAGTCTCAAGTCTCCACGTTGTGTTATATCCAGCCGATTTTTTTTTTTTTTTTTACCAGTGAATCATTTAGAGCACTAAATCCACATTCAGCTAAAAATGAAGATGGAAACGGTAGCAATAGTTTTCTTGCACATTTGGTTGAATTTGGGTATTTGATTTCTGTTTCCTCACAAAGCCATGCCATCGCTCCTTTGATATTATATAAAGCTTTAACTGACTCATCATTTTGCAATTCTGCGAGTTCTTCTTGATACTGCATATTTGATATATCAGACAAATCCACTAACATTGGCTGCATCATCCATGTTGGGAAATCAATTTGTTTTAAATCAGAAAATCTTTCTTTTAAATCAGCCGATAGAATATTCAAATGATTGACAATAACAAGTAAAGCAGTATCAGTTACTTCACATTTTTGGAGCCAATGAAACTGTTTAAAGTTTTTGTTGTTAATATGTTTCTGACA